>NC_067484.1:51609008-52846119 GCF_947179515.1 Apodemus sylvaticus | reverse complement strand
GAACCCTCCAAGAAGACTCTTAAACATTTAAGAAATAATCATTAAATACATTATGTTGAGTTGTACTATTTGCATAGTTAAAGGGGAAATTTAACTTTTAAGACTTTTTTTTTTTTAGAATTTCATTCATAAGTACTGCCATTTATATCATTCCAACCCTTTCCTTTCCCCTAAGTTCCAAATTCTCCCATTCCCTCTCGCTTCTTAAATCCAAGACCACTTTTTAATTACTGTTGTTATATAAGTATGTGTGTATAAATGTATCTTTTATTTCCTCTGATAAAAGGATGAGATGAGAGATATACCCAAGCTGTGCAACTACATGGCTTGGGATGAACCCAGAGTGTTTCCTTCTCTGTTCTAACTAACCCTGTGCCTAGTTGTGGAAGATTCTAGCCTCTATACAATCTAATCTTCCACGATGACTGATTTAAACTGGCATCTCTCAGCTTCTGACTGACTTGATCTACTCAGCCTCAAACTAACTCTGGCTCTCTGTTCCAACTTTCTGGCTCCTACTTATTCTGTTTTGTTCTGTTTTCATCTACAACCTGTCTCTGTAAAACTATCCTGGTAAAACAGAGGTGGGAACCTCTGTCTCTCTCCCTCTCCTCCCTCCCTCCTCTCTCTCCCCCTCTCCCCCCTCCCTCCTCTTCTTTCCCCTCCCTCCCTCCTCTCTCTCTCTCTCTCTCTCTCTCTCTCTCTCTCTCTCTCTCTCCTCTCTCTCTCTCTCTCTCTCTCCCTCTCTCCTCCTCACCTACTTAGTCCATTTAGTGCTGTTCTTATTTATATATGTGTTTAGGGATTACCACTTGGGATTGAATAACCTATAAGGAAGCTCACTCCTGAAGAAGACTGGTTTCCCCTCTCTCAACAGCTGTTAGAGTCTGTGACTCTTCATGAAGAATCTATAATTGTTCATACAGTTGTCGAGCCTAGTGCAATTTCCAACCTATACATTGGCATGTCAACTGGTATTGTTACTATCTTGTTTTATACAACCAAATTATTTGTATTTAATGGATGCAGGTTCTCTATCATATCCAGAAGATGCTATTTTACAGTAAGTATTCTGATCCTTTGGATCTTACAGTCTTTTTTGTCCCCTCCTTCATAATTTCCCCTGAACTTTAGATGTAGGGGCTATATTGTAGATATGTCAGTTGGGCTGTGGTTATTTACTCTCTGCATTTTTAGGATTCTTTTGTTTTCCTTCTTAGATTTATTTTATTTATTATGTATATAGTATTCTCCCTGAATAGATGGCTACAGGCCAGAAGAGAGTACCAGATCGCGCATTATAGATGGCTATGAGCCACCATGTGGTTGCTGGGAATTGAACTCAGGAACTCTGGAAGAGCAATCAGTGCTCTTAACCTCTGAGCCCTCTCTCCATCCCCATATTCTCTGTATTTTGATTAGTTGTAGATCTCCGTAGTAGTCTCCATCTATTACAATTACTTGTTATTTGATGTTGTTTGTTTTTTTTACATTATTCGATAACAAGTGAGAATTACACTTATTTGAGGGTAAAGGATAAATATTTAGAAAGCTTTTAGAAATTATATTGGCTTATTGCATCTTGCTATGCCCTAATCAGTTAATATCACTGGGAATCCTGTTCTTTTCTGTGAGAAACAGAGGAGCAGTAGATCTGGATGAGAGGAAATGTGAGAAGGAGTGGAAAGATGTGACTATGGTCAGGATATATTGCATGAGAGAAAAAAGTGAAAAATGAAATTATATTTTGTTAGGGGAACATCAAGACTCTTTTGAATGTGATTCAGTCATTTTGTAAATTCATATGCTACCTGGAACTTATTCTGTAGCAGAAATTATGCTTACAACTCAGATGATCCTAACTTTTTTACAAAATGGCTTTTACCATCAAAGAGTGCATATTTTTCTAGGAAAAAGAAAGTCAAGACCTGGATTGACTGTTTGAAAAATGTAGCTCTGAGGAAGAATGAGTTTAGAAATATGAATGGAAATTGTCCAAACCCAAAAAGACAATTTCATTCCAGTTTGAGAAGACAGCAGGTAATGTGGGAGGAGCATGCTAGTATAAAGAAACACAGGAAAGTCAGTGTGGTCAAAATACAGCATGGGGTCAAACAAGAGACAAGTTGTGGCAAATGTGTTGGGAGGATCATAGAGTTGTCCCACAGAAATGGGACTAACTTGAGTAAGGATACACAGAAATGTACTGAAAATGGCAGTACATTTCTGATATTTGGAAGAGAGACAGCAGGAACCCTGGACAAAATAAGATTGTAGCCAGACCAATGATAGAATTGTTTGCTGAAACTGAAAACCTTGGGGTGTCTGAGGCATCATGGGACAGTCAATAGGTAGATACATATTTGAGTCAAAGTTCCAAATATGTTCAACAGAGCCTTTAAGTACACACTGAAGTCCAGGGACATTCTGATAATAAGATACATAGATTACAATTATCCCTTTTAGATCAACATCACTCAACATGCCTGTTCTCCTTTGGAGGTGTTCGCTATGGTCTAAATCATTGGATTTCCTGTTTTTTGACTTCAAGTTATGTTTTGCCAGTAGGGAGTCCTATAAAGAACTATGAAGACCCAAAGAATTTACATTCTTTACGAGCAAACAAGTCAACTTACTGCAGTATCAAGGATGCTGCAGTATCAAGTATGTTTGAAGACAAGAAAAATCGTATCCCAGTGAAAGGAATGACTAGAACAATATGAACTTTTCTTGAGTCTGTTCTCAAGTTCAAATGTTCATGGAACACTATAATGAATTCCCATAGATAGCTACACTAGAAGATACTTTGCCTTAGGTAAACCTCAATGTATTGATAAAAGCCAACGTACATGGACATTGCTCAGGCAGATCCTATCTTCTAAAACTGCTAACTGTATTAGCATCTTTGAAAGGAAGAAACAAAGGCAGTGTTTCCCCTATTTGTAAGAGTTATTGTTTTTATTTAGCTGTTTTTCGGATTCTTATATCTACTACTCTTCCCTTATTCCACCCTAATCCCTTCCAATCTCCCAACACTAGGTAGGAAAGAAAGGTGGAAGGGAAATGGGACATAGAATCCTTTTGACAATTTCTTCCTAATTAAGGGCTTCAGGTTCTAATGGGCAAGTCCAATTTTCATGATCAGAATATTCAGCAATCCAGCCATAGCAAAAGTAGTAGCAGGATTCAGCAACAATAGGGACTGGCAGCAGCCTCTATAATCCCTTTCAAGGTTCTCACATTTATGCTCTTTCCAGAGTACCCCAAAACACACCCCTGATAGTGCATGAGGCAAATCATAATCACCTGCTGTGAAGTAGCTTCTTATGCTATACCTGGAATGAAAACAAAAACATATTTACGTGACATAACCATATTTTTTAAGAAACCAAAATTCGGTGGATGTGAGCTGCCCCCACTGGAGCTGTGGATGGTTTGCAGAGACCGTTATTGCTGTCCCAGGGTCCTACCACCATCATGTCCTGATACCTGCACCCCTGCCAACATGTCTCCGTTCGTCAAAAATGTGGCAGACAACACCAGGTCTGAAGATTGATGTTGGGAATTTGGTCGTTATGGTTCAATAGTAGATGTTTACTTTCCACTCGATTTCTATACTCAAAGTGTAGAAAAATATCCAAGAGCATTTGCATATGTTCAATTTCCATTATGATGAATATGCTTTACATAATTTAGACAGAAAATGGATTTGTACATGTCAAATTGAGATACAGTTTGCACAGGGGGATCTGAAGACACTAAATCACATGAAAGCCAAGGAAGGGAGGAATGTATATCCTTCACGATATGATGATTATGACTTATATAGACGTTCTTGAAGCCTAAGTTATGAAAGGAGGAGATCAAGGAGTCACCCCTTTGATTATAACTATAGGAGATCTTACAGCCCTAGAAACAGTAGACTGATTGGAAGACCACAGCATTGCTGAAGACATTCCAACAATGATAGATTCAAACTATGAAATCAATCTTTTTCAAGATCTAAATCCAATTCAAGATCATGGTCCAAGACCTAGCCCAAGAAAGAAATGAAGACTAAATCATGTCTAGGTCTACATCTCATACAAAAACTAGAGGAACCTCTAAAACAGATTCCAAAACACGTTATAAGTCTGGCTCAAGATATGAAAATGAATCAAGGAAAAAAGAACCACCTAGATCCAAATCTCACTCAAGATCACAGTCTAGGTCTAGGTCAAAATCTAGATCAAGGTCTTGGACTAATCCCAAGTCCCGTGGCCACTGATAGTATAAATCATGATACTTCTAGGCATGTATCATTCATTTACTCATAGTTTGGTATACTTAAATTATCAGGAATACAATGCTGCAATGATAACAAACAAACTTAACTTGTTAGTTTTCCCTGTACTGGGCAATGGTTATAATTAAAAAGATATTCTGTTGACGCTCTTAAGAGTCCGGTTTGTTTAACGCCATGGGCAGCTACCAATTTGTGGTGCCTCTGTATATTTTTGTAAAGATTCTCATTTTTTATGCATGAAGTATTTGGTGAAAAGATGTTGGTTGACCATAATTTGCAAAACTGTCTTATTAAAAATAAATTTTCATATCCATATTTGGTAGAACTGTTAACCCAGAAATGTAGCTTGCTAATAAGAATGATCCAGAAGTGAAGTGGTAGCCACATTACAACACTGACTGCTCAGACACATTTAGGTTCAGGGTGGACATTTGTGTCTTGTTCAGACATCTAAGCCCATGATGATTATTTATGATGCAATGTGGAATAGTTCTTTTGTTAACTCCACAGTCTGAGGATTGATGTCAACTGGGTTAAATAGTGTTTTCAGGGAGACAGACCTTTTCACTGAAATACAGAACCTTCACTGCTTCCCCTATCTCAGTCCCTGCTGGTTTCTAAAATTTGGAACATTAAAGTATAAGGGCAAAACCTCCTCCCCCTTAAGTTTTAAGAGTGTCAATGATCACAGAAATCATCTTAAGGGGAAAAGACTGTTCTTAGCATAGTTTCTCTAAAATTTAACTATTGTTGATCCTTGTTATTTAGGGGTTTTAATTTGTTGTTTGTTTGTTTGTTTTTGTTAGAAACAAGTAAACTATTTGAAAATATAAACAAAGAACATATAAAATAAACATATAAAAGAAAACAAAGAAAAAGAAAAAGAAAAAAAGAAACCAAAATTCTTACTACATGTAAGATGGGCAAAAATACAAAAATCCCATGTATAAAATTTCCCAACAGTTCTCAGAAATTATCAGTAGAAATGAAGGAACATATGCACTGACTTATTTATTACTATTTATTAATTATTCCTCTCCTTTGGAAGTTAATAGCTCTGATTGTATCCTTCAGGAAGTCATTGATTCCATCAGGATGGCTTCGTACACATCCCTATCTTATATTGCCCACATTATTCTCTCCCACTGCAGTGTGGAAGAATAGGGAATGCTCCTTCTTTGCTCCAGCCCGAAGTCATGCTAACACATGAAGGACTCTCACAGCCTGTCTGCTTGGTTGTGGATACCTTCTTTTAGCTAAATCTCTACCCATTCATCTTAACAGCATGTGCCATCTCTTTCCTTCAGGGATCTTGAATGAGTCAGGCCTCTTGGTTTTGGAACTTGAGATAGTGGTATTGTCCACTGCAGACTGAGAAAAAAAGGAAATGGGAAACCCCCAGCCTACTGGTGTTATTGTATGAAAGCTTTAGGTTGCCATAAAAATTGGGCACTTGACTTTTGAAATAAAATGTTCCTCTTAAGAATTTCAAAACTGAAGCCACTGCAGGGCTCTGCATAAGACAAAGATGTGTGCAGTTTAGTATGGGTGGCTCTAGAGGACAATCAACAGGTTGAAAATCTGAGATCTGAGCTGATTTTGTTATTCATGCTAAAGTCTCAGAAGTCTAACTTTCATACCATACAGCAAGAATCTATGTTTCAAGAAATGCTCGAAATATCAGGTTATTATTTTTCATAAGAAATACTGCTGTCAACCAAGTAGAATATATAAATTACATACATAACTCTACTTTCAAGCATGTTTTTAGATCCCTAAAGGTGCTAAATGTGATTGCTTGTTAAATAAGATGTTTCTAAGTTACCAATTTTCTATTCCCTTGACTTATATTTAATGTGATATTTCTACTTTGTTTCATCACAGGGTTTCTTTAAAGGCATTTCCGAGATTCAGGTTATAGATTTTTTTGTACTTTTCTTCTATGTGGCAGAGGTGTTTGGAAAGATTTGGGTGTCCATTTTGTTTGGATTCCATTATATGTAAGCATTGGGGATTTTGTTTCCTCTTGCTTTCTTTGGTTATTCTGATAGTTTTGGTAGTATCTGGAGGCAGGATGTGTGTTGTCTCCCACATGAAATGTACCATAGCTAAGGCTTAATCTATATAAAGGCTGAAGGTGAAAATCCCCCGGATATATATTAACACGCATTTATAATAGATAAATATTGCAATAATTTTTAGTATTAAAATGATTATAAGATGCAGCATGGTTTACTGTTAACATGTTTACTAAGCTTTCTTGTTAAATTTCTGCTTCTTACTCAGTATGGTTCATACAACTCATGATAGAACATTAAGGCCAGTTGAAGACATTTTTATTACTCAAGCTACAGAGTTGTTTTGCATTTTTCTTAAAAAAAATGTGTACAATGAACCCGATTCACATACTCATTAAATTTCCAATGAGTTGTGCTATATCATGCAAGAATATATGTAAAAGTGTACAAGATACATGGGTGTTTCTCCACAATGAGGTGTAGCATAATAATAATTTGTACTTGCAATGAGATATATTTAGATATATAAATCGAGTCAAAATAATCCTCTCTCAGAAAATCTGTTTTTAGTGTGTATCACCAGACCAGCATATCCAGAAATTAAGTTAAGTATCTGGACCATTAGAGAAAAACTAATGGATGAGCTAACTGGATTATAACCATTTATTTTTGTCATACCATAAATAGTTTAGACTTATCTTTGTCATTTTTGTCTTCGAACTTAGTGGTCTGGTGGTGATGTTATCAGCATCAAGAGCAATAGATTCAGACTTTCCCTAAACCTCAAATCAGTCTGTATTTACAGAGTAGTTTCCTCTCTGAGAGTGCCAGAAAAGAGACTCATTGCCTGGCTAACTTAGGAAATACCTCCAAGCAAGTAGCAAGAGTAGACACTGACTGAGGTGGCTGGGGCCCTATCTTCTCACCGCATTCTTCAATGACAAGGAAATCCTAAAGAAAGCTTCTGCCTGAGGCTTTGGATCACACCTGAAGTTAAATGGCTTTGCAATAGTTGACTTTTAACTTACCAGTCCTCAGAATGTCAGGCTTAGGCATACAGGAGTTTCCTTAGAGCACTAGAAATACTGAGGTTTTATATAATTTTATATAAGTTCTCCAGTCCTTCCAGAGGCTTCAGGCTTAGGAATCAATGCACAGAATGGGATAAGATGTCAAAGATTCTAGTTTGTCTCTGGAAGAGATTTGTGGGCATTCTTGCCAGTTCTTGCTATGACATTAAACTTCTTCCTAGAGAAACTTTCTTCAGGAAAAAAAAAAAAAACAACAACAAAATCTGGGGCCAGAAAATAAAAGACCTTCCCTAGTTGGGTTAAGAGTTCTGTACATTGTATCTTCCCTCTAGGTTCTCTTCAGCAACAGTTGTGAGTCTACCAGCTTCTGGTAAGAATTTGTCCATGCATTAAGGACCTAGCAATTAAAATCAATATCTATGACCCTGCTACAACATGCTGAACCTTCTGACTCTGGGAACAGAAAGGACTGAATAGAATCCCTGGAGATATCAACATAAAAGTGTAGTTTTAGGCTCGGGCGGTGGCGGTGGCGGCGGCAGCAGTAGCTGGTCCAGCTGAAGGGCCATCAGCGGTGGAACCAAGGCGACACAGGGTCCAGTTAGGCCCTGCGCCCACGACCACTGACCTTCGCTGACCAGCCGGGCGGCAAGCAGCTGCGGTTCTGCGGAGCCTTTCACTGCATGGAAGCCACTTCAGAACTCTGCTTCCCGCCAGTCAGGAGAGACTCACCTCCATCTTGATTCCGGGCTCCAGAGATCGGACAGACTGAGGTACACAAACATAATCCTAGGCCCAACACCGCAGGGGTCTGAGCCCGACGGGCGTTGGCCTGCAACCAGGCCCTGGGCTGTTCGAGTGGCCATCGGGGCGCCAACCCAGCCAGGAGGTTTTTTTGCCCTGGCCAGCGCACAAGCCGCCATTTTGCCTACAGGACCCAGAGTGCTCGGGAGGGCAGAGACTGCTAACAAGCGTAGCCTGAGGCTAACAAAACGGGGGTCTAGGCCCCAAAAGGCACAGGACTGACCCCAAGAACTGGGCGGCTTGGTGGGCCATCTGTGTGTCAACCCGCCCAGGAGGTTATTAGCACAACAGACTCTCCCGGTGCTTTCGGGGAGCGCGGACGCGCACGCCCGCCATCCGGGTCACCTGGCAGACCCAATTAACAGTCATAGCCCTAGGGGAACTTTGCTCTGACCTTGGCCTCCCAGGCTTTTGCCTGGACTCAGGGCCTGGGCGACAAGGCTAACCTAGTGTGCACCAGCACGGTTGGGGAAATCGGCTGCCCAGCGGAGTGAGCGGAACACAGGGGAGGTCACAGCAGCATACACCTTCGGAGCTCCCTGGGGGTACACACGGGTTCCATCTGGTCCACAGACACAATCTGGGGCAAGGCCTCAGGCAGAAGCCCTCAGGTCAACTCTCTCCACTTCAGATCAGCCTGGGCGGCCACACCACATCTCCAGGTCCCTCAAGAGGCTAGTGGGGGCTTCCGGGCGGCGAGCTGGGAGAAGTCGGTGTGCTCCAATAAATCCTGCGGGCCCCAGCGGGAGCCTTCAGGTGCCTGCTTCGGGATCTGAACAGCCTGGACAGCAGCACCCTGTCTACAGGCAGTGCAGGGTGTAAGCTGTGCACCAGAGGCCAACGGGGAAGGGGCAGCTTGCACTGGTGAGTCCAGCACTGACAAGACCAAGTAACACCAGTGAGAGCTAGATGGCAAAAGGCAAACGCAGGAACGTCACTAACAGAAATCAAGGCAATATGGCAACATCTGAACCCAATTCTCCTCTACCAGCATGTCCTGGATACCCCATCACACCAGTAAAACAAGATTTGGATTTAAAATTACTGGTCATGATGCTGGTACAGGAACACATGAAGGACATACATAAAGAAATTCAGGAGAAAATGGATCAAAAGTTAGAAGCCCTTGCAAGGGAAACACAAAAATCATTGAAAGAAATCCAGGAGAATACAAAAGCCAACAAGGAGGAAATGCAAAAAACACTTAAAGAAATACAGGAGAACTTTGGTCAACAGGCTGAGGTCATGAAAGACGAAACACAAAAATCTCTTAAAGAAATACAGGAGAACTTTGGTCAACAGGCTGAGGTCATGAAAGAAAAAACACAAAAATCTCTTAAAGAATTACAGGAAAGCACAAACAAGCAAGTGAAGGAGCTAAGCAAAACCATCCAGGATCTAAAATCAGAAGTAGAAACAACTAAGAAAACTCAAAAGGAGACAACTTTGGAGATAGAAAGCCTTGGGAAGAAATCAGGGGACAGAGATGCAAATATCAACAACAGAATACAAGAAATAGAAGAAAGAATCTCAGATGCTGAAGATTCCATAGAAACCATGGACTCAACAGTTAAAGAAAATGCAAAATGCAAAAAGCTTGTAACCCAAAATATCCAGGACACAATGAGAAGACCAAACCTAAGGATTATAGGCATAGATGAGAGTGAAGATTTACAACTTAAAGGGCCAGCAAATATCTTCAATAAAATTATGGAAGAAAACTTCCCTAACCTAAAGAGAGAGATGCCCATGAATACACAAGAAGCCTACAGAACTCCAAACAGACTGGTCCAGAACAGAAATACTTCCCGTCACATAATAATCAAAACACCAAATGTTCTAAACAAAGAAAGAATATTAAAGGCAGTAAGAGAAAAAGGCCAAGTAACATATAAAGGAAGACCTATCAGAATCACAGCAGACTTTTCACCTGAGACTATGAAGGCTAGAAGGTCCTGGGCAGATCTCATGCAGACTCTAAGAGAACACAAATGCCAACCAAAACTACTATATCCAGCAAAACTCTCAATCACCATAGATGGAGAAACTAATATATTTCACGACAAAACCAAGTTTACCCAATATCTATCCACAAACCCAGCCCTAAAAAGGATAATAGGAGGACAACACCAATACAAGGAGGGAAACTTCACCCTGAAAAAAGCAAGATAGTAACCTTTCATCAAACCCAAAAGAAGTTAAGCAATCAAACTTAAAAAATAACGTCAAAAATGATAGGAAGTAACAATCACTATTCCTTAATATCTCTTAACATCAATGGACTCAATGCCCCAATAAAAAGACACAGACTAATTGACTGGATACATAAACAGGACCCTACATTTTGCTGCTTACAGGAAACACACCTCAGGGTCAAAGACAAACACTACCTTAGAGTAAAAGGCTGGAAGACAATTTTACAAGCAAATGGTCTCAGGAAACAAGCTGGAGTAGCCATTTTAATATCAGATAAAATTGACTTTCAACCCAAAGTCATCAAAAGAGACTCTGAGGGACACTTCTTGCTGGTCAAAGGAAAAATACAAAAAGAAGAACTCTCAATCCTGAACATCTATGCTCCAAATGCAAGGGCACCCTCTTTCATAAAAGAAACTTTATTAAAACTCAAAGCACACATTGCACCTAACACAATAATTGTGGGTGACTTCAACACTGCACTTTCCTCAATGGACCGATCAGGAAAACAGAAACTAAACAAGGACACGATGAAACTAATTGAAGCTTTGGACCAATTAGATTTAACTGATATATATAGAACATTCTATCCTAAAACAAAAGAATATGCCTTTTTTTCAGCACCTCATGGTACCTTCTCCAAAATCGACCATATAATTGGTCACAAGACAGACCTCAACAAATATAAGAAGATCGAACTAATCCCATGCCTCCTATCTGATCACTATGGAGTAAAAGTGGTCTTCAATAGCAACAGAAACAATAGAAAACCCACATACACGTGGAAATTGAACAATACTCTACTCAGTGATACCTTGGTCAAGGAAGAAATAAAGAAAGAAATTAAAGACTTTTTAGAACACAATGAAAATGAAAACACAACATACCCAAATCTATGGGACACAATGAAAGCAGTGCTAAGAGGAAAACTCATAGCCCTGAGTGCCTCCAAAAAGAAAATGGAGAGAGCATACATTACCAACTTAATGACACACCTGAAAGCCCTAGAACAAAAAGAAGCTATTTCACCCAGGAGGAGTAGAAGGCAGGAAATCATCAAACTCAGGGCCGAAATCAATCAAGTAGAAACAAAGAGAACCATACAAAAAATCAACAAAACCAGGAGCTGGTTCTTTGAGAAAATCAACAAGATAGATAAACCCTTAGCCAGACTGACCAAAGGGCACAGAGAAAGTATCCAAATTAACAAACTTAGAAATGAAAAGGGAGACATAACAACGGAAACTGAGGAAATCCAAAAAATCATCAGATCCTACTACAAGAGCCAGTAATCAACACAACTGGAGAATCTGGAGGAAATGGACAATTTCCTTGACAGATACCAAATACCAAAATTAAGTCAGGACCAACTAGACCATCTGAACAGTCCCATAAAGCCTAAAGAAATAGAAGGAGTCATAGAAAGTCTTCCAACCAAAAAAAGCACAGGACCAGATGGTTTCAGTGCAGAATTCTACCAGACCTTCAAAGAAGAGTTAACACCAATACTCTTCAAACTATTCCACAAAATAGAAACAGAAGGAACACTACCCAATTCCTTCTACGAAGCCACAATTACGCTGATACCAAAGCCACACAAAGATCCAACAAAGAAAGAGAACTTCAGACCAATTTCCCTTTTGAACATCGATGCAAAAATACTCAATAAAATTCTTGCCAACCGAATCCAAGAACACATCAAAACGATCATCCACCATGATCAAGTAGGCTTTATCCCGGGAATGCAGGGTTGGTTCAATATACGGAAATCCATCAATACAATCCACTACATAAACAAACTCAAAGAACAAAACCACATGGTCATTTCATTGGATGCTGAAAAAGCATTTGACAAAATTTAGCATCCTTTCATGCTTAAAGTCTTGGAGAGAACAGGAATTCAAGGCCCATACCTAAACATAGTAAAAGCAATATACAGCAAACCGGTAGCCAGCATCAAAGTAAATGGAGAGAAACTTGAAGCAATCCCACTGAAATCAGGGACCAGACAAGGCTGCCCCCTTTCTCCTTATCTTTTCAATATTGTACTTGAGGTACTAGCTCAGGCAATTCGACAACATAAGGAGGTCAAAGGGATACAAATTGGAAAGGAGGAAGTCAAACTATCATTATTTGCAGACGACATGATAGTCTACCTAAGTGACCCAAAAAACTCCACTAGAGAGCTCCTACAGCTGATAAACAACTTCAGCAAAGTGGCAGGTTATAAAATCAACTCAAGCAAATCAGTGGCCTTCCTATACTCAAAGGATAAGCAGGCTGAGAAAGAAATTAGGGAAATGACCCCCTTCACAATAGCCACAAACAGTATAAAGTATCTTGGGGTGACTCTTACCAAACATGTGAAAGATCTGTATGACAAGAACTTCAAGACTCTGAAGAAGGAAATGGAAGAAGACCTCAAAAAATGGGAAAACCTCCCATGCTCATGGATCGGTAGAATCAATATAGTTAAAATGGCCATTTTGCCTAAAGCACTATACAGATTCAATGCAATACCCATCAAAATCCCAACTCAATTCTTTACAGAGTTAGAAAGAGCAATTATCAAATTCATCTGGAACAACAAAAAACCCAGGATAGCTAAAACTATTCTCAGCAACAAAAGAAAATCTGGGGGAATCAGTATCCCTGACCTCAAGCAATACTACAGAGCAATAGTGTTAAAAACTGCATGGTATTGGTACAGTGACAGGCAGGAGGATCAATGGAACAGGATTGAAGATCCAGAAATGAACCCACACACCTATGGCCACTTGATCCTCGACAAAGAGGCTGAAAACATCCAATGGAAAAAAGATAGCCTTTTCAACAAATGGTGCTGGTTCAACTGGAGGTCAGCATGCAGAAGAATGCGAATTGATCCATCCTTGTCTCCTTGTACTAAGCTCAAATCCAAATGGATCAAGGACCTCCACATAAAGCCAGACACTCTGAAGCTAATAGAAAAGAAACTGGGGAAGACCCTTGAGGACATCGGTACAGGGAGAAAGTTTATGAACAGAACACCAATAGCGTATGCTCTAAGAGCAAGAATTGACAAATGGGACCTCATAAGGTTACAGAGTTTCTGTAAGGCAAAGGACACCATCAAGAGGACAGATCGGCAACCAACAAATTGGGAAAAGATCTTCACCAATCCTACATCAGATAGAGGGCTAATATCCAATATATATAAAGAACTCAAGAAGTTAGACTCCAGAAAACCGAACAACCCTATTAAAAAATGGGGTGCAGAGTTAAACAAAGAATTCTCACCTGAAGAACTTCGGATGGCGGAGAAGCATCTTAAAAAATGCTCAACTTCATTAGTCATTAGGGAAATGCAAATCAAAACAACCCTAAGATTTCATCTTACACCAGTCAGAATGGCTAAGATTAAAAATTCAGGAGACAGCAGGTGTTGGAGAGGGTGCGGAGAAAGAGGAACACTCCTCCACTGCTGGTGGGGTTGCAAATTGGTACAACCACTCTGGAAAGCAGTCTGGCGGTTCCTCCGAAAACTGGGCACCTCACTTCCAGAAGATCCTGCTATACCACTCCTGGGCATATACCCAGAGGATTCCCCACCATGTAATAAGGATACATGCTCTACTATGTTCATAGCAGCCCTATTTATAATTGCCAGATGCTGGAAAGAACCCAGGTATCCCTCAACAGAAGAGTGGATGCAAAAAATGTGGTATATCTACACAATGGAGTACTATTCAGCCATTAGAAACAATGAATTCATGAAATTCTTAGGCAAATGGATGGAGCTAGAGAACATCATACTAAGTGAGGTAACCCAGACTCAAAAGGTGAATCATGGTATGCACTCACTAATAAGTGGTTATTAACCTAGAAAACTGGAATACCCAAAACATAATCCACACATCAAATGAGATACAAGAAGAAAGCAGGAGTGGTCCCTGGTTCTGGAAAGACTCAGTGAAACAGTATTTGGCAAAACCAGAACGGGGAACTGGGAAGGTGTGGGAGGGAGGACAGGGGAAGAGAAGGGGGCTTACGGGACTTTCAGGGAGTGGGGGGGGGCTAGAAAAGGGGAAATCATTTGAAATGTAAATAAATTATATCGAATAAAAAAAAAGTGTAGTTTTAGCATGTAAGTACATCTAGGATCTTTCTCCAATGAATAGTGGTAAAGTGGTTAATAAGGAAGCTTGCTGTTTTGCTGTTTCTTTCTGGAAAGGATTTCCCACATGATCTTCCAGTTGCAACCTGTCTGCCTAACTTCTAGTTATCTTGGAATTGAAGGTTTACAATGCAGACAAAGCAGAGGACTACCAGAAGTCACAGTAAGAGCTAGTCACATTTTTTTCATTCTAGATATTTTTCTACTAATTTTTCCTAATTTCATTGTTTAATGGTCAATATACTGAAGAATTCTATCCTTCTGTGTTACCATCACCTGTTCTTTATCTCTAGGAAGAGTTATAAACATGTACATGCATGCACACCCCACCCCCACACACATGGAGATAGAGAACAGACACATGCAGACACAGAGAGACAGACAGATAGACAGACATTAATGCACACATGCACACAAAGAGAGTGAGAGAGACTCAAAGAGAGAATAGGTGTATGCAGATACACAGACACAGAAAGACTAACAGACAGACAGACAGACAGACAGAGACACACACACACACACACACACACACACACACACACACACACACACACACACATACACACTGTTCACTCATATATCTTGTACTGTGGTAGTTTAAATGAGGATGGCTCCTGTAGGCTTTTATATTTTCTTTGTGTCTAGTTGGACTGTTTCAGGAAGAATTAGGAGGTATGGCTTGTTGGAGGAGATGTGTGTTAAGATTTCAAAAGCTCACACAAGGCCTAGTTTTTTTGCTGCTACATGATTGTGGATTGAATGTAAGTTTTTAGTTTGCTCAGTGCCCTACATGCTGGCCTGTTGTTATGCTCATTTTCATGTTGATCATAGACTCAACCTCTGAAACTGTAAACAATCTGCTGGAAAGAACCCAGGTATCCCTCAACAGAAGAGTGGATGCAAAAAATGTGGTATATCTACACAATGGAGTACTATTCAGCCATTAGAAACAATGAATTCATGAAATTCTTAGGCAAATGGATGGAGCTAGAAAACATCATACTAAGTGAGGTAACCCAGACTCCAAAGGTGACTCATGGTATGCACTCACTAATAAGTGGATATTAACCTAGAAAACTGGAATACCCCAAACATAATCCATACATCAAATGAGGTACAAGAAGAAAGGAGGAGTGGCCCCTTGTTCTAGAAAGACTCAGTGAAGAAGTATAGGGCAAAACCAGAATGGGGAAGTGGGAAGGGGTGTGTGGGAGGACAGGGGGAGAAAAGGGGGCTTATGGGACTTTCGGGGGGCTAGAAAAGGGGAAATCATTTGAAATGTAAATAAAAATATATCGAATAAAAAAAAGAATATATAAAAAAATGCTTTCTTCTATAAGTTGCCTTGTTTGTGGTGTCTCTTCACAGTAATAGAAAAATAACCAACACACACAAAACACACATAGAAACACCTCCCACATTAACACTGAAAAGGAAACTCCTTTGCACTTAGGTCTTAGACTGGAATCAAAGTATCCTCAGAGTAAGGATGGGAACTCTTTCTTTCCTACAAAATCCTAAATCAACATGAAAGATAATAAAGGGATAGGAAAAGGAATAGTGAAATTTATTTATATGTAAAGACTTCCTGATTCCTATGGGTTACATATAATTAAGTGGGAGAAATGATTGAACATCCTCAGGGAATTACATTTGGTCCCTATTTTCCTCTAAGCCTTAGAGATAGGACAACTATCAGATGCTATTCCATATACCCTACGTTGATATACTCTCAGTTATCTTTTGCTTACAGTGTGGTCCAAGGAGTCTTAGAATCTGGCCGGTCAGGTTCAAGTTCACCTCTCTAGCATAGAAAAAGTCACTGAATACAGGAATTAATGGTTTCCTTTTCCCTCTCCTAAGGCCAGGTGACATGAAATAGAAGTTAGTAGGATCTCAGATTGTGAATCTTCCTTTGATAAAGTCATATGCCACAGAGGATAAGAACTGATCAATTTTTGATGAGACTGCAATTTAGTTTAGTGTGAAACAGGGCTGTAATAGTGACCTTCTTATTAACCATCAGCCTAATGAACAACTTAAATATTTCTGATTAATCAATTGTTCTTTCTTTCTATTGTCAATAGAAAGATTTATTTTCCCTACCTAGCATGTTATACTGTCACACGCTTGAACTAAACTGAGGATATAATGGGTTAATTTTTAAAAAAATAATTATCAAACAAAATATGGAGGCATTATTTTTTGGCAGTTAATTACCAGGGTTCAATTAACTCACATGCACCACTTTCATGGAAGTCAAATCATTTATCTACCTCGTAACATGTTTTCATTAACTAACTCATCTTAAAAGACTCACCAGGACTCAACTTTGCTTACATTAAAACTTTTATTGGTTTAGTTCTATACCCCATTTTTTGATTGGGTTGCTTGGATTTTTTGGTGATTAGCTTCTTGAGTTCCTTATAAATTTTGTATATTAACCCTCTATTGGATGTAGGGTTAGTGAAGATTTTTTTCCCAATCTGTACATTGCTGATTTGTCTTATTGACTATGTCCTTTGCTTTACAGAAGCTTTCTAGTTTGATGAGGTCCTATTTATCAATTCTTGATCTTAGAGTGTGACCCACTGGACTTCTGTTTAGGAATTTCCCCCCTGTGCTAATGAGTTCAAGGCTCTTTGCCACTTCCTCTTCCACTATATTCAATGTATCTGGTTTTATGTTGAGGTCCTGGATCCACTTGGACTTGAGATTTGTGCAAGGTGACAAATATTCATCTATTTTCTTTTTTCTACATACAGACAGCTAGTTCAACCAGCACCATTTATTGAAGATGCTTTCTTTTTTCCATTGTATACTTTTGGCTCCTTTGTCAAAGATCAAGTGTCCGTAAGTGTATGACTTTATTTCTGGGTCTTTAATTCTATTCCATTGATCAGTATGTCTGTTTCTGTACCAATACCATGCAGTTTTTATCACTATTGCTCTGTAGTGAAGCTTGAGGTCAAGGATGGTGATTCCCCAAACTGTTCTTTTATTGTTAAGAATTGTTTTTGCTATTCTGGGTTTTTTGCCTTTCCAGATGAATTTGAGAATTGCTCTTTCTGTGTCTTTGAAGAATTTCATTGGGATTTTCATGGGGATTGCATTGAATTTATAGATTGCCATTGGTAGTGTGGCTATTTTTACTATGTTAATTCTGTCAATCCATGAGCATGGGAGATCTCTCCATTTTCTGAGATCTTCAATTTCTTTCTTGTGAGAATTGAAGTTATTGTCATACAGGTCTTTCACTTGTTTGGTTAGAGTTACACCCAAGATATTTTATATTATTTGTAGCTATTGTGAAGGGAGTTCTTTTCCTAATTTCTTCTCAGCCTGTTTATAATTTGTGTAAGGAAAGGGTACTGATTTATTTGAGTTAATTTTATGTCTGTCACTTTGCTGAAGTTGTTTATCAGCTGGAGAAGTTCTCTGGTAGAATTTATAGGATTGCTTATATATACTATCATATCATCTGCAAATAGTGATACCTTTATTTTTTCTTTGTCAATTTGTATCCCTTGATCTCTTTTTATTGTCTTATTTTTTCTAGCTAGCTTGGAGAAATTGAAGACATTAAAATAATGTTGATGCTCATATCACTGAGTTTCTTCCCATGAGACAATAACTGGTGTAATGCTGGGCTTGTAAGCCTCATTCATATTTTTCAACTTTGTAGAGTAAACTTGCCTTACTTGCACTTGCCTATGTGTCATACCTCCTTATGAAGCTGAGCGGCTTCATTTCCCCATGCCCCTTTAGGCTCATGCCCATCTCATGATGCATTTAGCAAACTTCAAAATTCATCAGGTATTTAAGAATGCTAATACTGAGCCGGACGTTGGTGGCACACACCTTTAATCCCAGCACTTGAGAGGCAGAGGAAGGCGGATTTCTGAGTTTGAGGCCAGCCTGGTCTACAGAGTGAGTTTCAGGACAGCCAGGTCTACAAAGAGAAACCCTGTCTCAAAAAAAAAAAAAAAAAAAAAAAAAAAAGAGTGCTAACACTGTTCAAAGGTACGAAGTTTCTTCTATGAGTAGAGACAATCTCTTATCCATAGACCCTGAAAAATAAAGCAAAACAGAGCAAAACAACAAGAATAAAGTCAAGCGATATATCTCCAACATACTTTGGTTGCAATGCATCTCAACACTATTGCAAAAGTGGCAACTGAGCATAGAGAAAAAAGACTGACAAAGCAAGAGGATATTTTTTCCGGGATTGTGACTTGCCACATGTTGCCTGGTCTTGGCAACTGGAGGCATCTTGTAAAGTACATAAAACATTAGAACGTTTCTTCACCTCTGGTTGTTATTTTTGGAATTCCAATACTCTTACCTATTCAGCTTGCATCACCCACTGTCCTAATCTATTATCCCTCACTAACAGATTTTATTTCTAAGTTCCTTCAGAAACCAGTAGTAACTTATTAAGCCCCATGAGGTATATACATTTTATAAAAAATAAATAATAGACCTCTACTTCTTTGTTCCTCTTGTAGATCCACAGAGATATTTACACGATCTTAGTCCCAGAATGGCCTAGCGTTTGTAATGTCATACTGTAGCATGGGAACTTTCAGCTTGGAAGAGATGGATGGATGATTTATACATAGAGCATGTAGAAGGTACGACATAGCTAGGTACTATTTTTCTGTTTCTTTATTTCATTTCAGCACATGGTAAGGCTTTTCCATGTTGAGATAAGCACCAGTACTTCACTTGTTTATATTGGTGATTACATTGCCCTTCCAGCTTTTACCATTATCTATCTAGTTAAGTAGTTTTCTATTGGTTGCCATTGGATTTTATTCATTTTTTTCTTATTTTGAACAGTGTAAACTCTTTATGAGGTTGTGTTAGAATACATCTGTGATATCCAAATAGAACAGAAAATTGAACACACATACACATATGTTTATGAAATATATATACACATCCTATTTCCTATGAAGCTCTTTAGATTTTATGCTTACCAAAATCTGGAATTACAGCATGTCAGGTTTCAGGGATAGAAATTAATATGGCATGAATTCAAAATAAAGACTTAAAAAATTCCTCTATAAACATTCTATTACCCAGAAGAATGATTTCCAACATTTTTACTTTTCATTGCTTTCTAATATTGAAAAGTCAACTTGTGGACTGATGAATGCTCAAAATGTCATAGTATATTTTTATTAAATTATTCTTCATGTTCTCAAATTGTGCACTCTGTTTAGATAACAAAGAAAATATTTCTGAAGAGATGCCTTTTGCAATAAATTTGATATTTGTTTAAGTAGTGACACAAATAACTTGCCACTCCTGTAGAGTTTAGACTTAGTAGAGTGGATCACAGAAATTGCTAAATTGGTCACTTCTGAATTGACCTTCACCAGAAATGGAAAATGCCCTTCCCCAGAAGAGTGCAAGAAGGCCTCTGTTTCCCATGTACTGTGTTCTATATTTCAAAGATGTCAGTTACAGTTGCCAATGATGTGTGTGCTCAGGAGTAGTGAAAAGCCTCTGCCTGGAATGCCCTTACATGTGGGACTGTCTGTTTCTCCATGGGCCAGTATTTCATAAAATTTAATTTCTGATTAATTCCAAAAGGCCTGTTTCCTTGGGTTATGGATTGAAATACAGTATTAATAACCCATTCTTGGGATGAATGTGAATGTCCTGGCAGCTGCTAGACTCTAATTAAACAAATTGAATTCTCAGCCCAAATCAAAGCAGGGAGTGGAAACTTACCATTGGAGACCTGAGTGTTTGTGAAATGCAAGCTGCCCTAGAGCCTTGAGTGCCTTGTTGACTCCTCACATAGGGAAATAATTTCAGCCTCTGGGCCATGGCTTCACTTTTAACATCTAATACCATTTAGTTGCTGAGCCGGTCCCCCTTTTTCTTGTAATTATGCTCACTTGGCGCTGTTCTGAAGAAGTTTGTGCTTCCAGATGTAGGTTTTCTAAGGCTAGAGTAATTAATACCATAGTATTAATGATAGTTATTTCTTTAGGCTAGCATTATGAGGAATTTCTACACCCAGAATTCGTCTAGCTCATAAAACCCCTCCTATAATCTGCCACATAAATGCAGTGAAAATTTTATTTGTAAAAGTTCAAGGTCTCTTCCCCCTAATAGCTACTTTCACAGTTTTACTCTCTATAAGTTGTATTTTGCTGTATATAGTGACCTTTTCTCTTCTCTTTAAAATAATGTGCACATAAGACTTTAAATATATTCAGGCTCACTGGATGTTCAAATTGAAGATGTCACAATTAAAAGTCTTAATGGGGGGGTCTATCTCTTCAAGGGTAGGGATTTCATTCGTATAACATAAATAAAGGCTAAGAAGAATTGTTTCTAAAAGAGGGCACTAAAATAAATAGTTGCAGATAAAACAATTTCTGAAATTCAAATGTAATTGCTGAAGGGATACATGATACAAAGAGATATTCAAGGACACATATTCTGCAGCAGGAACGAGGTATTTTGCATCAATAGTCAGGTAATAAATGACCCCAAATGAAATTAAATCTATGAAATATTTCATATCTTTTGCAAGCTAACAACAGCCCATAAAAATGAGGCAATTGCTCTTTAGTTGAATTGCTATGTAATTTGCCATTTCTCCCAAGTTATTGTGACAAATGAAAGCTTGATATCCTTAATGTCCTCTATCAATTCTGAAATGAATCACAAGTTACATCGCCCGAAAGTAGAGGAAGTTTCTAAGGTAATTGCTTTACTATTATTTCTTAGGCTAATATAGTACTTCAATATATATATTTGGGGAGAATTTTCATATGTAATTGTCTTCTCCTTGTTTCAGCCTGATAATTCCTCGGATCCCTTCCCTTTCTGCCATAGGCGAGCAGTTTTTTCTTACTGAGTACTGCTGACATTCTGAGTCCCATGCAGGTCTTGAAGGCTGTCCTTGACAATGAAGGTTTGTGTGTGTGTGTGTGTGTGTGTGTGTGAGAGAGAGAGAGAGAGAGAGAGAGAGAGAGAGAGAGAGAGAGAGATATCTGTGAATTCTATCCATGAGATGCCAATCACACTATCTTCCAGGTGTGTCAACTGGATGACCTCTGGAGGGAGCTGGCTGGTTGGTAAGTACTCGGGAAAGCTCAATCACTAGTTCAGATTCTAGAAATTTTTTCTACTTTTTTTTTTCTGTTCATTTAGAATTTTTCTTCTATTCACTCGTGTTAAAGAACATCATAAGCACTGATGTTTTCACATGTAAGGAAACCAGATTTAATTTTTTTGTTGGTGTGTATATATATTACATACACATATACATATATATGTGTTTCTGTGTGTGTGAGAGAGAGACAGAGGTTGAGATAGAGATAGAGACAGAACTAGAAAAGAGATCATGAGTAAAGAGGAAGAGATCTTAAGGATAGCAAGACATTGAGAGAGGATAATAGGATACATTTAGCAAGAAAGTGGAAGTCAGGGTGAAGTGCAAACCCAGTTGGCAGAGAAGAGGTCAGCTGGCTAGGTGGGGACAAATGGAAAAAAGAATAATGACACATATGTAAAAAGATGCCATAATAAATACCCCTTACCCTGTATGCTAACCTAAAAATTAATATATAAATAGGTATATATATACCTATTTATATTTCATATATATATATATATACCTATTTATATTTCATATATATATATATATGAAAAAGGAAATTATGTGCTTTAAAGCTGTATTCTCCTGTCCTCAAGACTTTCCCTTTGTAAGAGTGAACATCTAAGTTTATAAAAGATTTACAAGGTGAAGTGGAATTCCTCAAATCTATTATGTTCTTGGTTTAATTTAGACCAAGGCTATAGCTTGGTTTAATGTAGACGAGGGGTTTAAGTCAAGATGTAGCTTAGCAGAAGTGCATCTGCTTAATATGTATAAGACTCAGGGTGCCAATGCAACAGCAGTGCAGAGTCAAGCATGGTTGCTTTGCTTTAGTTTTCTTTATGACACAGGGTGTCTCCTTGCCTTCCATGCGGACCACAGATTCACAGTTGTCTTGCTCTGTTCCTCCTATTACAGGAGTATACCCCCAGGTACAAGAATGAATCTGGAATACTTTAATAATTCATCACTACGGAGTGCACGTTCATAACTAGAAGTCTTTGGTTATGACACTTCTGTCTGCAAATATAAAATGAATATATGTCAAAGATTTTATATTGCAGTTAATAAGTAGGGAAAACAGTAGTTATATTCATCCAAAAATCCTTTATAAGACAGGTGTTCATAGGCAATTTGGTAAAGGAATAGTTGACCTAAAATTAGATAGGGTTCCATGATAAATAATATTAGTGAGTTGGTTTTTTACTGAGTGAATTGTTTTCATCTGTACAAGATACAAATCGGTACTTTAACAGAATTGTCTTAAGTCTTGGATATTAATTGATATTCATTTCACTGTTGAAGTGTCTTTATTTCCTGGAAGTACCTATTCCTTTTTAAAAAAAAATCCTCTTACTTCTTTATCTTCATTTTCTCTTGCCAAATTGTAAAACTACTTCTCTATTTCATTCACAAACACACATATTTTTCCCCTAAAATTGGGTGCTCAATATCCTTTAATTATTCAGTAAAATCAATCAAATGCTAGACAATAATGATAATACTATTGATAGTCTGTGTTGTATCATAGAAGCAAATTATCATGTAAATACACAATATTTTTCCTGAGGTAATTATTCATACAAAGTAAGTATATAGCATATTTAAGCTAAGGTAATTTTGGCACGTTAATAGGTTTATATGGAATATACCATATAAAATAGTACCCTAATTCCTTGAGATATATTTTGAATAAGTCTAAGATATTGTCAATAATTAGGACATTTTTCATAGTATGCTTTAACGAAAAGTATATTCACTCTGTGAAATCCTGATTTCTCCAAGAATGTTCCTTTCTTCAATGACTTAGCCAATGTTGGGTGTCTTTTCACCTACATACCTCAAGAAGGGTATAACCTTCAATACAGCACAGAAGCACACCACCCCATACCAGGGAAAGGCAGCCATATTGGATTGGCCACATGGAAACCCTTGTGTGACTTAACCTCATGCAGTCATTCCTCCACAACTCTTCTTTTCTTCTGTCAGCTCCTGTTTAGGAACCAATTGTGTTGTGCGACTTTCCTGGGGAGGTAGGACAAGCACCCACTTACTTCAGATAGGGCACCACAAGACTAGTTTTGTGATCCAGTAAATTAACTTATTTATAGACATGTGAGTGAAAGATTCCTTACTCAAAGGGAACCGAAAAAGCCCACCCCTGGTAAGCCACAACTCAGGAAATCTGCCTCCTCACGATCCCTGTGGGGAGATTCTCTTCCTATCAGTCTCATTTGGCTCATATAAATTTGGAGAAGACTTCGTGACTTTTCTATGTTCCAAAAGCTTCCTGATACTTGTAATTGTGTTTACCTTCTGGCCTTATGGGTTTCATTTACTTCCCCAGTCCTATGAAGCCCTCTCTTTTCTCCTAGAGAAAATGTTTCAGTTCAGAGGAAATGGCTGCACAACAATACATGTAAATATATTAACTGTCTATAGATTTGTTGAGATTACTGCAAGAAATGATTAATCTAATAGAATACAGATTTTATTAACTGCATTAGCCATCCACTGCCATGCAACAGATTGGCTCAAAACTCAGCAGTTGATAACAAGATGAACTTACTAATTCACTGCTGTTGAGGGTCAGCCCTTAGCATGGGTTTAGCTCCGTGATTTGGGATTGAATCCTCTCTCAAGGCTTTAGCTAAGCTATGGGCTGAAACTGCAGTTGCTTCAAAGCTTAACTGGAGTTACAGAATCTATTCGTAAGCTCGCTTTAGTTATTGGCATGCTTCTCTCCAAGCTGTCTTTTGAGGCATTTTTAAATATTTATATGTTTAATTATGTGTATGTGAAGTGCCTGTGAATGATGAACACCAAACTTGGGGCTTTAGAAGAATAGTGAGCTCTAACTACTCTCTCTCTCTCTCTCTCTCTCTCTCTCTCTCTCTCTGTGTGTGTGTGTGTGTGTGTGTGTGTAAATGAGGGGGTAGGGAGAGAAGACTTCTCTTACTTTTCATGCAACTTCAAGCTAGCTTCTCCCTGGTGAACATGTCAAAGACAGTAATCATGGTCTTTGGTAAGCTAATGAGAAGACTGACACAGTGACACACCACCACTTTGGCCATTCACACCAGTGTAGTATAGACAGTAACTTTCCAGGGTTCTTTAGCTTGGTACCAGGGAAGAAATGTTATCGTTCATCTATTTCATGACTGCTACCTGGTTTGGTGAATGTGTCTCCTTCTTCCTTCTCTCTGGTGCTTTTAAGTAGGTATTATTATGTCCATTTAGAAAAAAGAGACTAAAAGAGCCTTAATACCTGCCCACAGTCCTGAGGAAGTGTGCAGGTGTCTTAGTTAGGATTCTCTAGAGTCTCAGAAAATATGGAATCTTTCTATATATAGTAAGTGAAGTTATTGTAATAATTTGCAGTCTGTAGTCCAATAACCCAACAATGGGCAGCTGTAAATGAGAAGTCCGAGAATGTAGCACTTGCTCAGTCCCGCAAGGCTAGTCACTTAGGCTGGTCTTCTGTAGAAGTAGATTCCTGCCGATGTACTGGCAAGTAAGTGCAATTGTTCAAAGCAGAGTCTATCTTCCTTCTTCCAATGTCCTTATGCAGGTCTCCAGCAGAAGGTGTGGTTCAGATTAAAGGTGTGTACCTCCACACCTGGATCTAAAACTTGCTTTTTCCCAGGCTGACTTGAACTCAGAGATCTGCTTGCCTCACTTTTCTGGTATTAAAGGCGTGTGCTACCTTGCCTAGGCCTAAGATTTTCATGGTCACTATGCCACAAGATCCCCATGCCAAGATCCAGTTTAGAAACCCATCTTCCAACTTTACCATCTGGATCACAGCTGAGCCCTCCATTTCTGGATTGTAGTTCATTCCAGATGTGGTCAAGTTGACAACCAGGAATAGCTATCACTGAAGTTAATTGCATTTGCATGGGACATCTTATTCCATCCCTTCTCTTTCAGCATATGTGTATTCTTAGACATGAAGTAAGTCACCTGTAAGTAATATATAGTTGGATCATATGTGTGCAATCCATTCAGTCAGTCTTGCTGTTTAAAAAGACTACCAGTAATCAAGAAAACTATAGATGAGAATGGTCTTACTGTAGTCACGTTGTAACTTTATTCCTCGTTATATTATTAATGTTTTCTCTCCCTGTTTTAGAGTCTCTCTTTTTAGTTAAGGGTTACACTAGTAGGATGTTTTGATACCTTGGTTGTTGTTTTCATTCAGCTATTATAGATTCTACCTTCATCGTTACCACAAGATGTTTACAAATAGCTTAGTTTTTAACAAGCTGTTTTGAAAGTGTAATAATTAAACCTGACTATAAAGATTAAGAGGGGAATAACCTACTCAAATAACCTATAAACTTTCACTCCTTGTGACTTAAAAAAACATTGTAAACTTTTCACTGGTCATTTTGTATCATTCTCTATTGTTCTTTCTTAACATGCAAACACAGTGCCCTTGCCTTTGTCCTTACAAAAAGATATGACTGACATTCCTGCAGTATTAAACCATTCAGGAGTTTTTTCCTCAGTTATTCCTGGCCAACATGTGTGAAACTATATTCTGCCACACATTCTGTTATAATATATTGCTTTAGCACCAATCTGAAATCTATGGACCCAACCAACCATAGACAGGACCTTCCAAAATTGTAAACCCATAGTAAACCCTTTCCAGAAGTTGATATTCTAAAGAATTTGCCATAGTAACCGAAACTGAATACTAAAAGGTGTCCCTTCTGTGGCATTCTCAAGTCTATTTCGTGTCACTTCTGTGGCACTCTCAAGTCTATCTCGAATTTCAGCATCCTAAATTTTACTCTTTCAGTGCTATCCCCACATTTCCACAAGCTCCTCTCCTTTCTTCCCATCCATTTGCCTTTTTTGGGTATGTATTGCAGATAAGTCCATTCTCCCGTCTTCTCATTCCTTAGTTCTTTCTCCTTCTAGCGTTCGTTGTCCTGCTATAATTGCTTTCCTTGGTGTGGTGTAGTGTACCTTCTGCCTCTGGAGTTTCTGTTTTATTTTAGAATCACTTCCATCTCCTTTAGACATATTTTGTAAAAGCACAGAGTCACTGTACTATGTTTGTTTGAAGCCTTTTTACATTTCCTTTAAACTGATGTTTTAAATCTCCTGGAGTTTTCCTTACTGGTTACTACCTCGACTACCTGTGGCACATTGTCTTAAACACTTAGTGAGGTCACGGTCTGTCTCTTGATGCTTCTTATGAGACACTGCCTCTGCAATGAAGGGATAGGTTTCTATCTGTCTTTGTTGTCTACCCTTGTCTGGCTGTACTTTCCTGAAATTCTAAGCAGGGTGCCTATTTTCTTAGAGTATGCAGTCACTTCCACTCTTTTAGCACTAGAGGGTGCCCTAAGTTTGGGTGTTCTCTGAGTCTGCTCTTTGGTGTAGTCACTGATTTTTCACTAGTGAGTGATCCAAACCCTGATGTCCAAACCCTGACGTTAGGAAAGCTACGAAGAGCACTTGGTTCCTGAAGCTTCTTGTGGCCAAGATAGGCCCAGATACCTTGTAAATTGCTACCACCTTGTGATCAAGCACTGTAGAATTCTGCCTCATTCTGGGAAGAATAATCATGGAGGGACCATCCTGACAAAGGGCTTTTGCTTTGCCTGTGGACCTCACTGTCTCAATACTTGGTCACATCCTAAGGCAACAACCATTTATGACCAACACACCATAAGGGATGGATCATCACTCACGCAGCTTCATTCGTTCTTATCTTCGTATGTAATAACCCAAATTAAAAGCAACCTCAGTATACCAATAGCAACCAAACTGTCATATGTTTGGCTATGCTTAAATAATGTGACAGTGTGAAAATCGAGTCCAGTGAAATAAAGCAAGTTTTAGAGTCAAACATGATGTGTCACACACTTATATTTGTAAAAATTAAAAAATATTATACTATTTGTATGAAAACTTGGAAAGATAAACATGGACATGATAAAAATAACATCTAATATATTCTGTTTACAAAGAATCCTCTGTACTGTGAATCTATAATACAGAGTCCTTACCATGTCCTCAGTGTCTTTTTTCAAATGTTAATATTTATTACTTCTGAGTTGTATGTGCACGAGTTTGTAAAGATGTTCCTATCTTTAGTCACTTATTCTATAGTAATTTAGAAAAAAAAGTGGGCCAAGGACAGAATGGAACAGCTGTGTGCTTACAGTGATTTTGATGCACAGTGATTAGAGAAATCTGACGTGGAAACTATGGTTCTTCATGGCTCCTTCTGCACTGGTGGAACTAATGTCATAGTCATTAGTAGATGATTAGAATACTTTTGAGATTATGAAAGGAAGAGTATGGTTCTTTTGGAGATTACAGAGAGGAGCTGAATTATTCCATATAGGTTAATAGTAAAGTTTCATGATACTCTGAGTAGGAGAATATCCAAGCCAGGAATTTAAATAATTTAACAGATGATCTACCACACTATAGATATTCATTAAGTGTCATTAACCACTATTTATAGGAGATATTAATAAACTGGACTTGGTTTTCAGTGACAGATAGGGTCTAAAGTTTCATAACCATGGAAGTTTAGGTAAAGGTGTAAGAGAGAAGAAGAGATGAGAAACTGCTATTGGGGAAGTTGGACCTCCATGTAACAGCACTCCACAATTCCTGAGCACGTGTTCCTCCACTCATTTCCTACCATATTTATGCTTCAAAATGGCTGACTTTAAAAGAAGAACTTAGATATTGGGAATTAATGACACGTTAACTTCCCTCTGATATCTACCTCCAACTCTAGTATTTGACAAGAGCTACTTACAAGTAAGATGTCTGCTTGGCACTAGATGTAAGATGCATGCAAAGAAGTTTTCTTGATCAGTAGTAAAAATGCTGTTGTCACTGTCGTTCTGAGTATCTGCAAATAGAGTAAGGAAAAGACTTGGGATAGTCTGATTTCATTTCTGAGCCTGTTATGCAGACAGAACACATGAAGGATATTGGCTGTAGAGCTATAAGATAATCCAACTCTACAAGCTATGTAATCAGGAGTATATGTTGGGTGGGGGATTAGGCAATGGCATATTCAGACTCTCTTCTCTGAGTTTAGGAAATCACTTTGGTCACTGAACTCTGTGGACTTAAACGTGTAAGGCATGAACTCAGTGTGTTTCCCTGGAAGGGCTATGAACACAGGTCATGAGAGGTGTCCTTTGAGTCATTCTACACAGCTCAGAAACTAACCTTCAGCACTCTGGACTCTTAACTCCAAAGGACTGACTTTGGAGTATAGGTTACACAGGACATTTGGGGCCTATAGGCAAGGCTCTTGAGGAGATACTTGCTACCTTGTTTCCAACCCAATTACCAGGTAAAAGAAATCTTAACTCAATCAGTAACAATACAAGCTATAAGCCTAGATTGTGCAGATTTCCCATGCACTACTCTATTCCCATCTATATTATCCCATATAACTTGCTGTTTCTCCAGGCCATGAGCTTCTCTCTCTACAGCCTCTCTGTAGATCCCTTATAGCTTCTCTCCCTTCCTGTAGATCCTCTGCATTCCCTCCTTCCCCCCAACTGCCCCCCACCGTGATCCTTTTTCTCCTCCCCCAAACTCTCAGCTCCTCCCCCAAACTCTCAGCTCCCCCCCTTCCTCCTGCCCAATCATAGGCTCAAGCCTTTATTTGAAAAGTTAATGTGGGGAGAAGAATCACAAAGCTATTCCTCATCTGCAGCCCCTCTAAGGAGTGGAATTAGCATCACAATACAAGCCAGGGCTATCCACAGCAGATACTAGTTAAATAAATGAAAGTATTTCTGTCTACAGAGCCTAAATGTGCACTTTGAGGGCCTTGTCTACTGTATGTTGCCAGTCATTTCTTATTAATTTATTGATTGATTGATCATTTGATTTACCTATCCCATTTTTTGTGTTTTTGAGACAGAATCTCATTTTTTTAATCTAAGCTAGCCTTAGACTCACAGCTTTTTCTCTTGCCTTAACCTCCAGGTATGGGGATGATAGGCATGAGGTAGCATGCCTTGCTTCCATCTAAATTTATTTATTCATACTCCATGTTTGAAAATTCCTATTTTATTTACATTAATAAACTGTAGTCATACTCCGTGTCTGCATTCTTGAGGTCCTACACACATCACTTGAATTAAATTTTCTGGCTGTCTGTAAATGTTTCAACACCACAATATAAACCAACTCCTGTTTTATTCTCCCAAAGAACAAGTTGTAGTACCACAGGATAAATTCTACTATTTAGACGCTAAGTCCACCCACCCATGCTTTAAAGTCATTAATATTACTCAGTGTCCAGTATCAAACAAACATGTTGCCTTTTTGTTGTTGATATTTTCCTATTTGGGGAAGCTTCAAATGGCAATGGAAATATTATTTGTCTTCTATCTCTTCAGGGAAGCTCTCATATCATAGCTCTCATATCATCTAGGTCATAGATGTTCCAGTGTCATTAGAATATAAGAAGTACAAATATAAGACCTAATGATTTTCAGAACTCTCACCAAAATATGTTTAGTTCAGAAGTTCCTGAGAGGAATGGATTCTTAGAACATCATATATATTATGTTAACCTGGCAATAATCTTCATGTAAGTAATTGAGTCCAATATTTTTATCATGATATTAAAATGTAAATAAACTAAATTGTTTCTCATCTTTCGGATTGTGGATATATGTCATTAATGATTTCTTTACCTGAACAACCAAAATCCTCTAAAAAGTCACTGCCATGGATTATACTGACCTTTGCTCCTATCTTGGTTTCTCTTAGGCCAATCTCATCTGTCAGAGAATCTCCTTTTCTGCTCAGCTCTTCTCTCTGACAACTGGTTTTCCATTTAGATAGATCCGATAGCCCAGTTAGATAGATTTTCCTGTGTAGTTCCTATATAGAAGCTACAAAAATACAAATATAAAAACAGAACTGAATGAAGCAAATAACAGCGTGCTTTATAAAATGTTTGTGATATAAAAGTATGTTTACTTCTAACTTATATTCATAATTATTAGTAGTGCATATTAGTTGTGTGAATCCATAGATTTTACTGTGACATTTTAGGTAATGGATACATTATATGGTGTTGATATCTGCCCTTTTTCATTAGCCTGTATCGCCTTCCAGTCTCTTCCTGTTTTCTCCAAGTCTCTCTTCTTGCTTTATCATCCCTTTTCTACTTTTATATCCTCATTTCTTTTTTATTGAATTTAAAACTTTTACTTTATACCTTTAAGAGAAAATACCAAATGTTTACTTTTCTGAGGATGGCTTCTTACACTTAACGGGGTGATCTCTCTTTCATTCAGCAACCATAATTTGGATCCTTCTTCCTTCATCTAGCTCCACATATATTTCTTCCATATAACTAAGCATATTTGTGCAATATTTTATGCTTGACTCAGCCCAGTATCTGGGCCCATATTTCCTGGAAAAAAGAATTATGTTTTGGATTGAATCAGTGTGAATTGTCTTTCAGGACAGAAGCCAGTTCTGAAAAGCACATTAGTTATGAAGATTGACACTCCATGCACGTTACTGTTTCTTCTGGATCCCGGGTTTGTGACTCACCTGTTTCCCACACCCAGAGTCACACATCTGGATCCACATTCAGAGTATAGAATCCCAAGGGGATCTTTGTGTTAATACTGTTCAGATTTCTCTGCTTGGTGTTGTGTAATTTTATACGTACCTACTATGCGTGCATGAGTGTATGTACACACATATGTTTGATTATATACATGCATATACACATATACATAAATCAAAGAGATCAGAGAGAGACTGGAAGGCCATAAAGGGTGGTGGGGAGGGCAGATATTAACAACACACAGTATATCTAAGTGTAACAGTGTATTTGCACAACTAATATGCAATAACACACACAACACACACACACACACACACACACAGTATATATAGTAAGTTGAGATGTTGTAGTACCAAAGAAATAGTAGCCAGAAAAGCACTGCAGAAATAAGTGGTAAAAACAAACATTGATTTTTAATGTTTGTTTTTATCTTCGGAAAAGAAAATTGCTTACTCCGTTAGCTGCATCAGGCTTTGAATGCCAAAAACCCAATCACTTCTTCAGCCACTGGCCTGTGTATTGTAAATCTGTCCCATCTTGCAATGGAACCTCTAAAGACACAGAAATGAGATAAGGCATGATTTTAAAGATGAATGTAGCATGTGTGTATCTTTACTGTCTTAAATTTTTTCAGCTCCATTGAAATAAAATATCTACATCATCTTAAAATTAGAATATATAATTAAATTTTAACACGTCCATAGTGTTTTAGGACCATCATTACAATATAATTTTCAATTCGCCCACCTAAAAGGAGAAATCTAGCTGCTTTAAGTTATTATTATTTATTTTTTTAAAGTCAATCTCTTATTTCTCCCTTCCTCTTTCATCAGTAAGCATTAATTTACTTGATGGTTTTATATAATTATCTGATGGATAGTTTGGATTGTTAAAATAGGCTTTATGTGACCTGGGAATTTAATTCATTTCACTCAAAATATTTTGAAACTTTGTTTATATTACAGTGTGTACCTGCACTTTATTCCTTCTCGTGACCAAATACTGCTGTGTTGTGTGAATTTGCCACATTTCACCTATGCATACATTTGTTGAAAGGCATTTGGAGCTTTACATTTTTTAGCTCATGTTAGAGGGATTCAGTTAACTTTTGTTTAGGAGTATGTTTTCATGTTTTCTCAAATAAAGAATGTCTGATCCTTACTGTTTGCAGAAGTGCTAAGTGTTTTACAAATTGCTACATTTATTTTCCTGGCCAACAGCAAGGTATGAGAATCTAGCATTTTGTTATTTTTGGTTTTTTGAGACAGAGTTTCTTTGTATAACCCTAGCTGTCCTGGAACTCACTTTGTAGACCAGGCTGGCCTTGAACCCAGTAATCCACCTACCTCTGCCTCCCAAGTACTGGGATTAAAGGCATGCATCGCCACAGCCCAGAGAATCTAACATTTTTTTTTAACCAGTCCTTAACATTGTCTTAAAAATTATGTAGTAAAGTCTTTCACTGCAGATCTGATTTACATTTCTCAAACCCTTGATGCTTATTACTGTACATTATTTTTGGAGAAATGTCTAAATAACTTGTCTCCATTTAATAGGACTATTTGTATTTTCATTATTGCACTAAAAGTGGTTTTTATATTTTCTGAACACAAGTACTTTATTTGTATTTATTTTGATGAGATTTTCCTCAGTATATTAGCTTTTTCTATTCACGTTACTATTTGCAACACAAAAGGCTTCCACCGTTGATGTGCAAAGGCTAACTTACCTATTCCTGTGCTTTTGTCACATGTACTGGTTGACTGTCTATGAATCCATTATCTAGCTATGGTGACACAGGTTCATCCCCACTTTTTATTCCAATAGTTTAAGAATTTTACTTCTTACATTTCATATGACATGTTTTAAAATAATTTCATGTGAAGTGTCAGAACTATTGTCTATTTTATTTTAATTCTTTTGTACATGACTCTGGTTATCTTTGCATCACTAGCAAGGCTTTTCCATCTTCATTCAGCTCCATTGGGATCCTAGTACAAAACGTGTCAGATATAAATGAAATAAACGGCTTATTTTTGATACTCAATTATATGTCATTGAGCTATAAATCTGTATGCCAAGTTGTTCTAGTTACTTGTGATATACATACAGAGTTTTTTTTGCGGGGGCAGGGGAGTATGAATTTTCTAAACTGGATCTTCATTTTAAAGAATGTTTTAGATCCCTTGAATTTTTGTATCGACATATGGATTTTAAGATTCATTTATCAAAATAGTTAGAATTTTAATAGAATTAATCTTATAAATCGTTTTAAAGAACATAGCTAATGTAACAGTATTTATTTCATTTTCTGATTCATGGGTATAAAATACCTATTCATTTAGATCTTCATCACTTTCTTTTACCAGAGTTTTGTACCTTCTTTTCAGACTTATTTCATTTCATGTGTATGAATGTTTAGCCCAGATGCATAAATCTGTTCTATGTGCATGTCTGCTTTTGGCAGATGTCAGAGGATTGCATCATATCCCCTGGAACTGAGCCACTATGTATGTGATGGGACTCCAACCCTGATTCTCTGTAAGAGCAACAATCATTTTAAATCTCTTAGCCGTCTGCCTAGCCTCCAGTGCTTTGTAGTTTTATGGGGGTATGTCTGGAACTTCTTATGTTAAATATATACATTTTTCATTATTTTTGTATTAGTGTAAATGGAATTTTCATCATTTTCATATCTCCCATATTTTGTATATTTGTTTTAATATAGAGCATTGCTGAACTTCTGTTTAAGGAGTATATTTAGAGAACTCGGGATTTTCTCTGTACAGAATTCTGTGAAGAGTTGTACTTTACTTTCCCCTTTTTGATAAGACATGCTTTTTTTTTTTGCCCGATAACAAGAACGAGAATCTCTAGAGCTAATGAACAGTAATTATGAGAACAGTCATTGTCTTGCTTCCATTTTAAAAGAAAAGTAGAATTTATTTTTATTTTTTATCATTATATACTAGTGTTTGCTACAAATTTTTAGTATTTTTTGGAGATGTTTTTAATATGGTAAATTTGCTTCCAATTCAAGTTTATTGAAAGTTTTATTAGGAATGCAGGTCTCAAGACTGACAAATTTCATGTGTGTTTCTATTGTGATAGCCTTATGAGGTTTTTTCCCCCCAGAAATTATAATATAGTGGTTTACATTGGCTGACGTCCTACCTGACCTGTGGTCTATGATTTTCATAAGTGTCTAGAGTCACTTTGTTAATATTTTAATTAAGATTCTTAAAACCATATTTTATGCTGTTTTGTCATTTCAGTTGTTCATCATGTCTCACTTTTATGTATATAGCATCATACGATGAGTAAAATCACATAATTTTTTGTTTGAGAATTTCATACGTTGAAACCACGTGTTTTGATAAAATTCAGACATACACCCTATTCATTACCTATCGCCTCCCATCATTTCTTTTCAGTTTTATATGCTTTTTGTTGTTGTTGTTGTTGCTGTTGTTGCTGTTGGTTTTGTTGTTGTTGTTAAAAGACTTCTGAGACCACTTAGTACTGTCATAAGGTTCATGATTGTGGGTCCTCCAGCTGGAGCATAGGTAGCCTCACAGGTGCCTGATGAAAACTGACTCTCCCTGGCATTTTGTCTGCCTTGATGATTTGTGATTGTTGTGCATGCGTTCACAGTCAAGGCTAGTTCACATGTACACCTGTCCTATTGTATCCAGAAAACATTTTGCTGTAGTCATCCACTAACTATGGCTCTTAACATCTTTCTCCTCTTCTGCAATGAACCAAACTCAAGGGAATCGGAGTTGTGATATTACTGTTTAGAGCTGAACACGCCACAGCCTCTTGTAATCTGCAAGTCGATCAGTTGTGGGTCTCTGCATTAATAACTTTCTATTACAAAAAAAATTCTCTGATAAGGTCTAAGAGATGTATTACATCACGGATATATGAATAAAACCTGGGACAGTTTAACACCATGCCTATTTAGCAGTATAATAGCAGTGCGTTCTCTTCTGGGTCCTATTACCTACATAGTCATCCATGGGTTCTTGGCTCCATTAATGGTAAAAGGCATGACAAGTCTCTACATTATTAAGCAGAATTTAAGTCCAATTTAAAGGTAGTTGGCTATATTAACATTCATATTATTATAGCACCAGGGAGCATATTTTGTCATTCACAGGATTCACAGATGGATAACAACGTAACTTTATTTCCAAGGTACTATGCCTAGCAACTTCTAGCAATATCAAAAGCTAGACAGTAAGGGTGAAGTTTTCGGATGAGTATCATCAGCTTGATATTTTTCTGAGTTTTGTGATGGTTCAAATTCTGTGCTGACTTCAAGAATAGGATCTGACCACCATATTCTGGATGTAACCAAGAACATTAACTATAATTTGTAATGTTTGAGGTCCATGAGACTTCACTGGCTAACAGCTCCCAAAGATATATAACATCATACAATATCTTGATAAGTGTTCTGTTCCATAAATTTTTATTGTTTGAGAACTCCATACATTGATAAAATGTGTTTTGATCAGATCTTCCCCTATCTATCTTCAGAAGCTCCTATAGTAATAGGTTTCCATGAGGTATTTTCAAAGTTTTAGTGTCAGTTAGTCCTTCTTTTCATACTCCCTCATCTACTCTGCCCTCCCATGTCCCACCCCACCTAACCCTTCTTGTTCTTTTATGCTTTCCATAGCACTTTGTTCTATCTTCCCTTCCTTAAAGGCCCCTGCCAAATGACTCTTACTAATTTTCTGGTTTTTATGGTGCTCCAATATAAACACACTTACTGAAAAAGTCAAAGCCAGCTTCCACTTATAGAAGAAAACAATTTGTATTTGCCTTTGGGTACCTGGATTATCTCACTCAGAACAATTATTTTCAGCTCCATTCATTTACTTGCAAATTTCATTTCTCTTTACAACTGAATAATATTCTATTTTATAAACAATTCACATTTTCACTATCCATATGTCAATTGATGGACATCTAGCCTCTTTACATTTCTTGGCTAGTGTGAATACATCAAGAGAACATTAATAAACAAATATCTCCATATTATGATAAAGAGTCCTTTGAGTATATCCCCAGGAGTAGTATATTGGATAGTTTTATGTTAATTTCCTTCAAGTTAGAGTAATCTGAAAAGGGCCTCAATTGAAAAATGATTCCATAAGATATGGCTATAGGGTGTGTTCTTAGTTAGTGATTGATGTGGGAGGACCTAGCCCCTTGTGGATGGTGATCTCTCTGGGCTGGTGGTCGTACGTCTAATAAGAAAACAAGCTGAGCAACGAAAACAATATGACTGGGTGTCAACCCAACAGGAGGAACTGTATTAAAGCGTCACGGCATTAGGAAGTCTAAGGACAACTGATCTAAGTAGTTTATTCTTCACATGCTTTTTATATAGTCCAAAAGTGTTACATTCTGTAGCTGCCTGTAGCTACTGCAGACTGGGTTCCTGGAACAAAAGCTGAGGAATGGATGGGAAAATGGCAAAAAGAAGGAGGACCAGGATGATAGTTTATGGATCGAGGCCCCAAACTTTAATTGAGGTCAGACCATTTAACAGTTTGGGCAAGCCCCTCCCCCCAGACTCCAGGCTGAGTTCCAGGGACTCCTCAGGCAGCTGTGTGGGTCACCTGCTTAATTCAGGAATTTGTAGACCTGGAGGAACAATGAACTTCACCTTCACTCTGAGCACTCCACCCTAGGTAGAGCAGGATCCTGAATAGCACAGGAATCCCTGCTCAACAAAGTCTGGGAGAGAAGTTCACCTTGATCAATGTGGAGTTCCTACCAAGTGGCATGACACCCCAATATAACTCTGAACACAAAAGCTCCAATTCTCAAAAAAACAGTGGCTCTCAACTTCCTAATGCTGCAATGCTTTAATACAGTTCCTCAGCCATAAAATCATTTTTGTTGCTACTTCATAACTGAAATTTGGCTACTGTTATGAATTGTAATGTAATATCTTATATGCAACCCTTGTAAAAGGGTCATTTGGCACCAAAGGCCAACCCACAGGTTGTAAACCCCTGGTACAGAATCCTATGTGCAAATGAGAATAAGTTGCCTTCTTTTTTTCCTTGTATCTTCTTTGTCTCTTTATCTTGTCTGATTGCTCTGCTTAAGACTCCAGTACTATATTGAAACAGATGTTTTCATTGTTGCTGTTCCTACTCATTTTTATCTTTTTTATTAGATATTTTCTTTATTTACATTTCAAATGTTATCCCATTTCCATGTTTCCCCTCCAAAACCTCCCTATCTCCTCCCCGTCCCCCTAATCACTAACCCACCCACTCCTGCTCCCTGACCTGGCATTCCCCTACACTGGGGCAATGAGTCTTCACAGATCCAAGGCCCTCTCCTCTCATTGATGTATGACAAAGCCATCCTCTCCTACCCATGTGACTGGAGTCATGGGTCCCTTCATGTGTACTCTTTGGTTGGTGATTAAGCCCCTGGGAGCTCTGGGAGTACTGGTTGGTTCATATTGTTGTTCCTCCTATGGGGCTGCAAACCCTGTCAGCTCCTTGGATCCTTTCCCTAGCTCCTCCATTGGGGACCCTGTGCTCAGTTCAATGGTTGGCTGAGAGCTTCCCCCTATGTATTTGTCTGGCACTGGCAGGGCCTCTCAGGAGACAGCTATATCAGGCTCCTGTCAGCAAGCACTTGTTGGCATCCACAATAATGTCTGGGTTTGGTAACTGTATATGGGATGGATCCCAAGGTGGGGCAGTCTCTGAATGGTCTTTCCTTCAGTCTCTGCTCCACACTTTATCCTCTGTATTTCCTCCCATAGGTATTTGTACCCCATCTAAGAAGGAGCAAAGTATCCACCCTTTGATCTTCCTTCTTCTTGAACTTCAACTATACCACTCATGGGCATATATGCAGAAGGTGCTCCAACATGTAATAAGGACACTTGATCCACTATGTTCATAGCAGCCTTATTTACAAGCCAGAAGCTGGAAACAACTCAGATGTCCCTCAACAGAGGAATGAATATAGAAAATGTGGGTCATTTACATGATGGAGTACTACTCAGTTATTAAAAACAATGAATTCATAAAATTCTTAGGCAAATGGATGGAACTAGAAAATATCATCCTGAGTGAGGTAACCCAGTCACAAAAGAACACACATGGTATGCACTCACTGATAAGTGGATTTTAGCCCAGAAGCTTGGAATACCTAAGATATAATTCACAGACCACATGAAGCTTTTCCTACTCTTAATTACTGAATTATTTCCCCAGTCCTTGGAATAAAGATTTTAGAAGTATGTCCTTATTATCTCTGGTTCATTGATTTCTTTTGTAATATTTTTTCTTACATCTCTAATTTTGTAAATTAGAATCTTCTTTTTTCTTTTCTTTAATTTGAATAAGGATGTGTCAATCTTGTTATTCTTTTCCAAGAACTAACTCTTCATTTCAGCGATTAATACTATTTAGTTTTAATTTCTATTTCATCAGTTTCTGTTCTGATCTTGCTCATTTCTTCCTGTCTACTGCTTTTGAATATTGTTTGCTCTTTCTTCAAAGGTTTTAGGGTTGGTTATGAAGTTCCCCTATTGCATTCTCTCTGATTTTTTGATATTCACCCATGGAGCTATAAACTTTTCTCTTAAGACCATTTTCACTGTGTCTATACATTTTAATATGCTTTTATCTTTATTTAATTTTAGGAAATTTTAATATTATTTTTATTTATTCCCTTCATTAATCTGTAACGTATTCTTCAGTCTCCATGATTCTGTGTGTTTTCTATGGCTTCTATTATTGTTGATATCTGGTTTTGTTCCTGGTGGTTCAATTAGGAAGAAGAAATTATTTCAATTTTCCTGTATTTGTAGAGCTGCTTTATGTCCCAATATGTGGTCTATTTTGGCCAAAGTTCCATGAGTCTATTTTGAATAATTTAAAAGATTTGCAAAAGATTGAAATTAACTCTTTTGAGCATTTGATGGAATTCGTCCTTGGACTGGCCGACAGAATCTACATTTTCATTGAAGGAAGTTTCAGGATTCATTGTTGGCATATCCATAGTTTCCAAATTTTCTTGAGAACATTTGAAAATCTTATCACTCGATTCATCCATTTTGGACTATTATGTTCTTTGATGATGCACAGTTTTCATAGCATTCCCATAGAATTCTTTCAATTCCTGCAAAGTGGGAAGCAATGCCCTGCTTTCAGCTTGATCTTCAATATCTTGAATCTTCTCCCCCCTTGCATTTTGTTATTCTTTCCAAAGATTTGTTGAGTTTATTGATCGTTTCAGAGAGCCAAGCTCTGATATATCCAGTTTTCATTGATATGTCGTTGTCCTTTAATTCATTCTCCACTGCTCTAATCCTATTGTCACCTCTAGTTTGCTTTTATTTGCTTATCTTTCTCCTAGTTTTTTATGGTAGAAGTCATAGTTTTAGATCCTTTAAAGAATGAGTTTTGTAATATAGGCAGGCTTTGAACTTCTGATCTTTCTACTCTTTGGAATGCATGTGACATATATTATTACCAAAGTACTAAGACCAAGTTTGAGGATTAATTTTTGTCTCTGCTTCTTATCTTAAAGGGCTATAGCTAAGAAATCACTACCAAATTAGATAAAGTGTATAACTTTTTATTGTAATTAACCAATTATATTTCCTTCTAGTACCCATGACCTTTGTGATCCTCATATAATTCATGTTATAGAGAAAATCATTTGCATGATGTAATTGATTTCAATAGACACGGGGATTTTCCATGAGAGTCAGTCAATGACCAGGCTAATTAAGCCTTGAAGACAGAGAGATTCTCAAATATATTTAATAAGCTTCTAAATTAAAACAGCTTTCTAGGTAGTTCCTTCTCCAATGTGTTTCAATACAGCATTGCCCCCACATCCATACAAAAGCAGCAGGACATGGTGGCTGGGGGAGACACCAAACCAAGAGAAAAAAATGAACACCTCTTTTTTTTTTCTTCCTGAAACCTCTATGATGTCATCTTATTGTTTTGGATGTCTTATGATATCGAGCTGCAAATTCAAAATGTAGGAGGATCTGTGGTTTACAACCATCACAGTAATTTATGACTAGCCCCCCAAAAATGTTAGATGCTGTATATCCAATAAGAAAAAGACATTATTTGCTTTCATGGCTTCAAAGGACTCTTATTGGCTCTCAAATTTGGAATCATTATTTTTTTTTCCTTTTAAGCAGAATTTCATTTTTATCGGATAGAAGATCATTGCATACTTTCCTTGCCTTTAAGGTGATTTTGTGGGTGCTGGGTGCTTCAGGGCAGTAAGTAGAGAAAGGAGGGAAGGAGGAAAGGTTCTTGGTGGTGATGCTTTGCTTTGGACTTTTGTTTTTGTTTTTGCATTTGATGCCTAATCCATGTCAACATTAGGTCCCTGTTGCTCCCAGTGTCACGTAACTCATGAGATGGGGGGAAGCTCACCAGTTAAAGCGGGCCTCCCTTCTGTGACAGGATAAGACTCTAGTGTCCTAATGGGCTTCTCCACATAAACTCACGTGTACAGTTTTCACTTTGCACAATGGTGACCCTGAAAAACCTAAGTGCTTTTTCCAAGCTCAGATGCGTCTCCTGCCTAAACATCTAAGGATTTTCTCAGCTTCTACTTTCACATCCTAGGGAGCATAACCCAGACATGAAGATGTGCTCACTGTTCTCGTGCCTTTTCCTGTTCTCCTAGACTCCCTCACCAAACACATGGAAGCACAAGAGACAAAGGATTTCAGCCTATATTCCTGATATGTTCATAGTGTATCCTGTAGTGATTTTTCTTTTAATGATAATGCTACATTATGCTACCAACCACAGAAACCTCATGGCTTTAGGAAGCCAAACTGCAGGATGGCTAATTTTAGACAGAGTGAGGAAAACATATTTGTTGCATTAATCCACTGAGATTTGGGGGTCAATTCATTACCACAGCATAATGTACCATATCCTTCTTAATATAATTTCTAAAACTCAGTAGGAGAAGAGGTCATATGAAGCCATTCTAATATCAAAGACTCAGTTTGTAAACAATATCCTCAATGCTCGGCTAATGAGGAGTACTAAGGACATAGCATCTGCTCTGTGAGCTGAAAGATACCAGGATAGGAAGAACAAATTTAAAAAAAAACATTGGGAGGATTTTTAGTATCTATTATTTTTAATTCAGCTGCTCATGCATTTATGCTGGTCAGCTATGACCTATTTGTGTTTAATTAGAATAACTAATTCTGGTAGTTGTGTGAACCCTGGAGATCAAAGGGCACACACTTAAGCTCAGTGTTCCAACTTTGAACATTTTAAAAAATATTTGTAAATAAATTTAAATCACATGCTTGAGAATGGCGCTGAGATTTTAGATATTGTTAAACTTGCTACACAGTTTGACAATAAACTGAAATGACCCTAAGTTACTAATAAGTAATCTGATGTCATTAATAGTTGCAATCATTTGTATGTTACAGCAAGTTTACTTCTTCTTGAATGTTTTTGAGTTATTCCAGTGTTGCTTAGAGTACACTGGGTAGTGATCTAATTACCTATTTATTATAGTCCTAAATAACCTACAGAGATGTCTGAATTTATTATTTATTTATTTGTTATTTATTTATTTATTATTTGGTAACCATAGGTGAATGAAGGGGAAAATGAGCATGAGAGCAAGTGTAAATGAAATGCTATTGAGCTAGCACAATGCTAGCATAGAGTTCTTTCAGAGAGGAAAATCCCAAAATATGCAAATAGAGATTAGTTAAATTTAAATGGGGTTATTAGGTATTGAATTTCACTTATGGATAACCCAGTCTCTTGTTAAGCAACAGTATGATTTTTTCCCAGCCCTTTATACCCTATTTAAAATATCCATGCCTTATACGCTCTCAGTGATACATTAGAAATCATAAATATTAATGCTAGTATTCCTTAAAAATTATCTCAGTGATTCCTTTTTGAAAACATCTGCATCCTATTATCATCAGTTGGGAGAGGATGTGAAATAAACTCATTATTTGTTACATTTATGAAAGTGAAATATTTAAGGCAATAACATGCACAACATAGCTATTTCCAGTAACTTCATAATGGTTCCAATCAAGTCTGACTTTCCTAAGGCTTGATATCACTTTGAGAACAACAGCAATGTGGCTTTGGAATGGAATTTTTTTATTTTAACTTCCTATATGTATTTTTTTTTTTTTTACTTTTACTAAATGAAAAATTGCTGAAAGTTTAACTTGATTTATTCCCAACTGGGAACATTCTAAATATGGTCTCTAACTGTCCTTGCCGTTGATGTTTCTGCTCTGTCTTAGAGAGAAGCCTGGACTGGGAAGTCCCTTTCCTCATAACTCTGCTCTGGCCAATACAGAACCGACAGTTAATGAGGAGGCTATGAATGAGAGAGCCAGGAAGGGTACAGAGATGATTTCAAGGGAGGAAAGGGGAGGGAGAAATATTGTCATTATATTATAATCTCAAAAATAAAATAAAAAAGAAGTATCTAGTGCCTCAGACCCTGGATCCCTGCTTCCTTATTTGTGGAGAAAACACTTTGTCATTGAGGCAACTCCACTACCCAGCTCGTGGCCTGTATGTTCTTTTCTGTTGTGCATTATTGGCTAACTTTCTTTTCTAAGCCTATTATATTATATGATCATCACAGGGAAGCCTCTAAATTCTCAGTGGAGAGTTGCTTGCTGGCAGCTTCCTAATTATTTTCATCACAGGTCTTGCTTGCGGGCGTCGTCCTCCACTTTCTGTTCTAAAATCATTATAAGTTTTTCTTGTCCTTGAAAGACAAGGAATCAGAAACCTCCAACACTCTGCGTCTGTCCCAGAATGACTTTCAAGCACATTAAATCTGTCTATGTGCACCTCTTGAGGGAAATTTTTGTAAAGAAAATGTTAGATGCTTTTTAAAATGATCTTCATCTCTCCCTTATATCTGATCTGCTAAATTTTCTACAGCCCCAGCCCTTTATGTGCTGAAAGGTACATGGAAACAGAATGGAGTTGTTTATCAACAGAGACTCTAGTCTCTTTTAGTTCAGTCTGGGAACTAAAAGCCCATTCCAATCACAAGTGAGTTAAAGTTATGCAAAACCTGGAAGAATCTGCCCAGTCTCAAGTATATCTCAGAACTCTGTATCACAATGGGAAACCAGTTGACTTGGGCAAAGTCTAGGTCTTTTGTGCTGCTGATTGGATTTCTGCTTGTGGGTATCATACCATAGACTCAGGGATTACCACAATTTTCTAGAGTAGATAAAATCTATATATTTCTTCTTATACTATGACAAAACCAAAAATACCCTACACAAGTCAGTACTGCTACAATTTCTAGGTTCCTGGCTTCCTGTGAGTCTTCTAGGCTGATTGACAGTACATCAGTGCCCACTCCAGCTTGGAACATCATGCTAAGCAGTCCAGGCTCTGGATCTTTACTTAAATCACCTTCCACTTACCCTCAGTGGTGATTTGTGCCTTTACTTCACAGAATGAAAAGAAGCTACGACTGTGCATCAATATCCTTTAATTCCAACTACCCATCATTGCTGGTGCCAACATCTCCCATTCTTTCTACAATAAACCTAGATGGTATTAAAGGCCATGTCTGCTCTAAAGCTCTAAACTGTGTAGACCAGACCATCTACTTTCTTAAAAGCAGTGACTTTTAATGTTGGCTGTGCATCTGAATGGTTTGAGGTGCTTTTAGAGACTGCTCTTAGAATGTTACAAGCTAGGAATGGGAACAAGGAGGTGGAAAGGTGGGATGGTAGGGATCCCTGCTGTGTTGAATTTTTAGATAAAAAATAAATTCAGACAAACACTAAAACCCAATTCCGAGCCTCCTTTGACCACTGAAATCATCTCTTAAGAGGGCAGTTCAGCCATCATTATCTATTCTAAGCTCCAGGTTTTTTGTTAGAAGCCAGACTTAAATTCTCACTAATGAAAAAAATCTCCTATATGCTCTCACATGTTCAATTTCAACTCTTAGCAAATGCCTGACTCTGAATGTCCCTCCTGACACAAGTTTATCTGGATGGAACCGTGCATTCTCTATGGGCTTTTCACTCTCAGGAGAATGTACATGACTTCTCAACACCATTTCATGATCTCTCAACACGATTTCCAGGCTTTCTGCTCTTCTGTGCCTACACTTGCCTAGGCCACTCTGAGAACTCTGTCAATTTATCCTTCCTAACCTTCTTCTCCACTCAATACAGAGCTCCTGGCCATGCTGTTTAACACTGCCCTGTTCTGGGATCATTGATCGTTGGGCTCCCTCCTCTATCTGCTTCACGATTTTCCCGATTGGATTTTTGTACAGCTGTGCATCTCTTTTGAAAAGCATTTCAATTGGTTCTAGACCTCTTTTGAGAATATCCTGAAATGTCTGGACTTTCCCCTTTATTAATCAAATTTTTACTGAGGCTCGTGAAAGTTGTCTTTACATTTGGTTAAATTTATCCTGTTGGTTCTTACACTAATAAGGAAATCCCTAAAGAGTGAAGACTCCCCCTCTCAAATGCACCTCTCAGAATCCCTTCAGATACCATAATGTTCTCTTGGTTTAGGGTTTACCCCCAGTTTCCTTATTCAGCGCATGCCAAGGGAGGCTGAAATCTTACAGAAGGTTTTGGAGGTTCTCTCTCTTTTTTTTTTTTTTTCAATTAAAAATTTTTATTCCCTAAACTTTTTTATTTAACCTCAGATTTAGTTGATAGTTTGCTTAAGCAAAGGATTCTGTTTTTAAATTTTATGTATTTTAGATTTTATATATTTTAAAATATTGAGAGGATTTTTATTTCTTTTTACCCCTAGCAATTGGGAAGCCTGCTCTTCTGATTCTGAACCTATTCCTTTCCACATTTTCTTCTTGCCGTTGGTCCTCATTTATTAACAGCTTAACATTCTTTTCATCATTCCAATATAGTGACCAGACAACCACAACAGAGTAACCCATTAGAATCCCAGTAGTAACTTAACCTCCACATTTCCCTGTCCTTTGTCATAAATTGCCTTCTTAGAGTTAATGCCAAGTATCAAACAAGACATGGGGCTCCAACATCAGTGTCTATTGAATGTTTGCACAGACTCAAAGCTAAGTGCTTCTTGTACATTTTTTCCCTTACAAGAGCATCCTCAATTTACAGACAAGAAAGCAGAACAGTTGAAATGTTGCATAGACAATGAAAGAAAGACGCAAGAACCTGGAGTTAGGATCATTAATATGTCCTAGTAGGGGTAATTACTAATCAGTTTAAACCTTGCGGGCCACATAATGTTGAAATGATCAAATCAGTCGTGGGAGCATGAATACAGCCACAGACACCCAGTATAAAAAATAAATGTGGCTATGTCCCCCTAAAATTTTATTATAAAAATAGATGTATTTGTCTTGTGGTCAACCCTGCTGAAGATAATAATATTAATTTTTAAAACAAACAAACAAACAAATAATGATAGCCTGGTAATGAGGCTAAATTCTGTTCTAAGTGAAAAGATTTTATGTCCATGGTGTAGGTAAGCCCTTCCCAGACACATAGGCATTTCCAGTGAGATTGGTGCAAGAGGCTGATTACAGAAAAGAGGAAGCTGGTGGAGGTAAGGGCCGTGCATATAGGTAGTGGTGGTGATTTGAGAAGAGGGGGAGTCTGCGTCCCCCTGGACCCTCCACTCCTTCTGGCTCCACCACATGCAGGAGGGCTGCTTTAAGAAGCTGAAATAATGAGAAGAGATTAATGGCGTAAGATTCAACATATATATATACCTTTGATAGTGCGACACTCCAACCTAAGCATTTTACAATCCTCCAATCTCTTAGACAACTAAGAACAATAAAGACTTTCTTTGAAAGGAAAAATTAAAATTAGGCTCCATCTTAATCAAAAAGAGGAATTCCGCAAAGGCAGCAAACAGCTAACTTTCTTATTTACAGACACATGGTTTTGGTAAAAAAGACACAGGTGGTATATTTGGTTCCGAGTGAGTAATACAGTGCATGTTACTCATTTGGAACTAAGATCAGAGGAGTGTTTACTTATCACCTCTGTATAACCAAGACTCAAGACAGGAACTGTAGACACTTTTATCCTCAGTACCACCACGAATAAGACCTAAATTCCTAAAGAGTGATTTTGAAGTGGAAAATGAACATTATACTCATTTGGGAGAAAGAAACTAACTACCAAATAAAGAGTGGGAAGGTAGAGTTACTTTTCTCCCCCTGTGAAACAATTCCTTATGCTCAGTAATGCAGAACTTTCAGCATTGTTATAAGTAAATACTTGATTAAGGCAGAGGACCATGCATCCCTCTAGGTTTAGCAAATTAGGCTAGTCTCATTGTGAAATCCCTGAGTCAGTTTAGAACCCTAGACACTGTTACCTGTCAGACCTCACAGCCCATGGAGTGCTCCTCTCATTACCATTTTCACCATTTCTGCATCCATTACTTCCTAGCCTCTGTGAAAAGACAAAATGGCAAGAATTGATTGTTTTCCTCATCATCAATTGAAAGTCACCCGTGGCCTTCACATCATTTGGAGGCTAGCTTTGTAAATATTCTTAGAAGTACTTTTTACAGTGTTCTGTTAGGAAGTAGATGTGCAAATTTGTCCTTGAACGTTCCTGCATTTGCCAATCAAGAATTTTTAATAGTCAGAATAGGATTAGAAAATCTGTAATTTCTAGGTCTCTATCACTTAGAATTTGAAGCATTTTCTTAAATTAATGGTCTGTTATCCAAACTACCTTGGGAATAAAATACAGCCCTTTTTTTTATATTACCCCCAAGCCTAATATAAGCTCACCTATTTTATTAAAGTGTTACATTTAGTCTGATGAACTTAAAAGAGATTCTCTTATGTTTTTCAAATTGTTCAATTTAGTAAAAAACTTTCCTAAATCAATGTATAATTTTAAATTCTTCTTATTAGGTAGACATTACATAAAGTTACTTTCAAAGTTTGGACTTTAAATCTTTTGAGGCACATGTACAATGACACGGATTTTTTTCATCTTTGGTCCTAGAGAGAAGATTGCATGTGTATTGACATTTGAGTTGAGATACTACTGAAGATCATGGAGGTTAGTATTGGGAGTCATAATTGCTGACAATCAAGGATGTTTGGTTGATTTTAATTGGACAGTGATCCAGATGATAAATAAGAGAAATAAGAAAAAAAATAAGTGAGGAATATGGCAGCATCTTCCCTGACCTGTTTAGCACTTTCCTATGAAACTGAAAGCAATGAGTAATGTCCTCTGACACCTGTCCTTTAATTCCATGAGAAGGCTGAGTGCAGTGGCCTGATCTTTAGCCCCCAGTTATATGCTTAGCCACATCTCCTTGTGCAAGACAAGAATTGACAACCATGTGTAGAGTGACTCTAGGTAAAAATTAGATAATTTAATTGGTATGCATTCTAAGTATTTCCTGGAATATGACAATGAAGTGGGCTATAGGGTTTCTACACTGGTAAGATACATGTTAGGAAGTAATAGGATATGTTAGGAAATTCTGGAAAACAAAAACTCAACTTGTGTCTCTGAACAAAATTAAATAATCATTTAAGAATAAAGGTAAATTTCACAAAGGTTGGAGAAATGCTAACAGATTCTATCTCTTACAGACTCTTGTAGAGAGAATTGCAAAAGGATGGGATCCAGCAAGAGGCAAGGGGAACCCATGGAATGGAGTGGGCTATAAGCAGTAGTGGTGAGTGTTTGCACCTAATTACAATGAGGATATTTTAAGCGAATGGTGTTAAAGTTGGATTGGCTGAATTGCCTGCAAACTGGACTCTCACTCTCCTTCTTGTATATGACCTCAACTATTTTCAGCTTACTAGCTTGATACATCTTTTGCCAATGAATAATGACTTGTTTTTCTCGTCTCCAAGTCTCTCTCTCTCTCTCTCTCTCTCTCTCTCTCTCTCTCTCTCTCTCTCACACACACACACACACACACACACACACATACACACACACACCACAATTAATAATTAAATATATTTCTTGACTGATTAAATGTGTTCATGTTTAAATATTAAGAGTGGTTTCCTGTGAAAGAGCATTTCAATAGGATTAAATGTTGAAAAGCATATTGTGTCATTACACAATTCTGTGTTTAAACAGCCTGTGATCTATGTATTTCTTCACCCTCAGTTTTCTTATCCGAAGCTGAGATGATACTCTGAGAGTCACTGAGGTCAAAGCAGAGGTCACATGCATATTTGTGTACTGTATTTGAGATGTTGACTTGCTCCTCCCATTTATACATTTCACCATGAGGTTACCAAATGGCCATTTAACTCTACAGTGAAGAAGATGGCATCAGATAGTTGTGAGCTATCATGTGGGTACTAGTAATCGAACTCAGGACCTGTGGAAAAGCAGTGAGTACTTTTAACCACTGAGTATCTCTCTAGCCTCTAGCTTTTGGGAATATTTTATATAAATACACTTTGTAGGGATTTAACAATATCTAACCAAGGGCACTTTTGAATCTCCTTGGGCCTCTTTTTATCTCTACTTAACTTTTGCTTCCTAGATTAGTCTGTCAAAGAAAGCAAAACATCTTGCAAACTGCTTTGTGTTTTGCCTTGTTTATAATTTCATTGTAGAGTTAAATGATCATCTAGTAACCATACAGTGAAAATTATTAGATAAATACATGCTATATGATATACTTTGTATCATATATACTATATTATATATATAACAGTATTCAAAAGTTGTAAATTTTGGTTTCTCTTCTAATTCAGTGAGGAAATAAAGTAAAATTTAAGTTCACTGAACAAATTGCAAATTGCAAGACTCTTAGATGGAGCTATTCATTCTTCCCAAATTAACTTATGGGCTCATCACATTTGCATTGCAGAAAATCTGTGTGTGTGTGTGTGTGTGTGTGTGTGTGTGTGTGTGTGTTTTAGACAGGGTTTTATTGTGTCGCCCTGGCTACCCTATAACTTACTACATTGACCAAGTTAGATGCCAACAAATAGTGATTTATCGACCTCGCATGTGCTGAGATTAAAGTTATATGCCATCATTCTCAGGTAGATAATTATCTTCCGTTCTTACTAGAAGACAGTGCTAAACAATACCAACAATAAACCAGTAATTTAAAGCATGTCAAAATGTTTTTCTCTTAAGGAACTTACAGTAAACTTCAAATAATAAATTTAGCTAGATAGTCTTTTTAAAAATATTTTTATTTTCTATATTTTTGCAATTTCTTTTAGGGCATTTAAGAAATTACTCCAGTTAAAACACTGCTTCTTTATTTGTTCTGAACAACAGGAACTAAAGCAGCTCATGGTTGGACAGGAGAAATGTGGATGCACTTTAAAAGATGGAGTTCGTCAGTGCTCTCTTGGGATATGTTTCAGTTATTTTCATGTGTAACATACAGATGTTCACTTTCACATGCTTAGCCCACAGCCATTGTTATAATTGACCCTATTTATTTAGCACATCTTCAGGGACGGGTTGGCTACTCCACAAGGGTGGTAAGACCATTGTTTGGGTAGAGTGGTTCTTTTATGACATTGGTCCATATAAAGCTTATATTGCTTGGTACATTTGAAATACAGGCAGTATGCTTAAGTTTCATCAGATAGTTTTGTGATTATCCTAAGAAGAAGCAGCTTCTTATTCTTATTCCTGTTGATGTGTGGTATCCACCAGAAAAGACTGGTCAGACATGGGTTTAAGCCAATAGAAAGTCTTTATTAACCAAATGGTAACTGCACTGGGCATTCAGGATCCCAGTGTAGCCCTGAGCCTTTCTCAGGATGAGTTTTAAGCACAGAAAACATGTTCTTGGTCAGTGTACATCAGTTTACAAGAACACTTAGCCAGAAACAGAGCTACTGAAGCTGAAAAGCAAAGTTAGTATATTTAGAGACTTTCCCAGAACTACACAGACTTTGATGGATTAAGCTTTTGTTTTAGTTGGGCTGGTGGTGTTGCCTATGTGCTAACTTTTGCAGCCTGAATGGCACATCCATCATGGGGTCAGTTTTGCTAAGATCTGGAGTCCTGTTATATTGTAACTTTAAGTTCTGATTGAGATACCAGTGGTAAAAGCCAGACTTTTGGTCTTGACTTCAAATTTATTTTTATCTGGTAGTTCCTCGAAAATCCATGATGAAAAAAACCAAAGTTCTTTTTGTTATCAGTCCATCTGGTACCCCTTTAACTAAAGCTAGTGGTTGTGGTCACTTAGTGAGAGCAAGTTGTCATAGAGAGAACATATTTTGATTTAAGCATTCAGTTACTGAGGGTAGCAGGACAGGTCGTGGTTCTCATAAACCATACAGAGCTGCCTTCTACATCCATGACTCTCATCTGGATGACCATAGACTGTTAGTATCACTCTTCAATTTCCTCCAGAAATTAATCATAAGCCCAATAAATATCTTATTATTTCATTTGATCTCTTTTGCTATGTATTTTACAATGAGTATAATTCAGTTACATTTAACTTAAATACACAATTCCACTTTACTTAGTAGCATCCATTGTTTGAAGTCAGCAGTTCTGTAGACCTAGATAGAAGGGTATCCTGTGATTAATCATGTTCACAACAGAGGAAAGACTTCTGAAGACCTCATCAGAATGAGGATTCTGATGTTTTGATGCTACCAAAACACACACATTTATGGGGAAAGTTTCATGGAAATATGTGGGAGACACTGGTGGTTCCCTCTTGAAGGCAGCTGAGGGGAAGAGTGTTGGTAAGGGGGTAAAACTGGGTTTTGTGAGAGTAAAAGTTGCCTTCTATATTTTATCAGTGTTGTCTCTAAGTTACTCAGAGCCCTGAACCCTATGGCTCAGGGGAATTAACATTTTACTATAAAACAGGGCTTTCCAGTTTGTATCCCCTTGACCTCCTTATGTTGTCTAATTGCTCTAGCTAGAACTTCAAGTACTATATTGAAAAGATATGGAGAGAGAGGACAGCCTTGTCTAGTCCCTGATTTTAGTGGGATTGCTTCAAGTTTCTCTCCGTTTAGTTTGATGTTGGCTACCGGTTTGCTGTATATTGCTTTAACGATGACTAGGTATGGGCCTTGAATTCATGTTCTTTCCAAGACTTTTAGCATGAAAGGATGCTGAATTTTGTCAAATGCTTTTTCTGCATCTAATGAGATGATCATATGGTTTTTTTTCCTTTGAGTTTGTTTATGTAGTGGATAGCATTGATGGATTTCTTTATATTGAACCATCCCTGCATCCCTGGGATGAAGCCTACTTGATCATGGTGGATAATCGTTTTGATGTGTTCTTGGATTCAGTTGGGAAGAATTTTATTAAGTATGTTTGCATTAATATTCATAAGAGAAATTGGCCTGATGTTCTCTTTCTTTGTTGGATCTTTGTGTGGTTTTGTTATCAGTGTAATTGTGGTTTCATAGAACGAGTTGGCTAGAGATCCTAAATTATCATTATTTGCAGATGACATGATAGTCTACTTAAGTGACCCGAAAACCTCTACCAGAGAACTCCTACAGCTGATAAACAACTTCAGCAAAGTGGCTGGTTATAAAATCAACTCAAGCAAATCAGTTGCGTTCCTATACTCAAAGGATAAGCAGGCTGAGAAAGAAGTTAGGGAAATGACACCCTTCACAATAGCTACAAACAATATAAAGTATCTTGGTGTGACTCTAACCAAACAAGTGAAAGATCTATATGACAAGAACTTCAGGTCTCTGAAGAAGGAAATCGAAGAAGACCTCAGAAAATGGAAAAATCTGCCATGCTCGTGGATCGGCAGGATTAATATAGTTAAAATGGCCATCTTGCCAAAAGCGATCTACAGATTCAATGTAATCCCCATCAAAATCCCAACTGAGTTCTTCACAGAGTTAGAAAAAGCAATTCTCAAATTCATCTGGAATAACAAAAAACCCAGGAAAGCTAAAACTATTCTCAACAACAAAAGAAATTCTGGGGGAATCAGTATCCCTGACTTCAAGCAATACTACAGAGCAATAGTGTTAAAAACTGCATGGTATTGGCACAGTGACAGACAAGTGGACCAATGGAATAGAACTGAAGATCCAGAAATAAACCCACACACCTATGGTCACTTGATCTTCGACAAAGGATCCAAAAACATCCAGTGGAAAAAAGATAGTCTTTTCAACAAATGGTGCTGGTTCAATTGGAGGTCAGCATGCAGAAGAATGCAAATTGATCCATTCTTATCTCCATGTACTAAACTTCACTCCAAGTGGATCAAGGACATCCATGTAAAACTAGGCACACTGAAACTAATCAAAAAGAAACTGGGGAAGACCCTAGAGGACATGGGCATGGGGAAAAAGTTCCTGAACAGATCACCAATAACTTATGCTCTAAGATCAAGAATTGACAAATGGGACCTCATAAAATTACAAAGTTTCTGTAAGGCAAAGGACACTGTTAAAAGAACAAAATGGCAACCATCAAATTGGGAAAGGATATTCACCAACCCTACATCTGATAGAGGGCTAATATCCAATATATACAAAGAACTCAAGAAGTTAGACCCCAGGGAACCAAATAACCCTTTTAAAAATGGGGTACAGATCTAAACAACGAATTTTCACCTGAAAAAATTCGGATGGCCAAGAGGCACCTTAAGAAGTGCTCAAAATCATTAGTCATTAGGGAAATGCAAATCAAAACAACCCTGTGATTTCACCTTATACCAGTCAGAATGGCTAAGGTCAAAAACTCAGGAGACAGCAGGTGTTGGCAAGGATGTGCTGGTGGGGCTGTAAGATGGTGCAACCACTTTGGAAATCAGTCTGTCGGTTCCTCAGAAAACTGGACATGAGACTTCCAGAGGACCCTGCTATACCTCTCTTGGGCATATACCCAAAGGATTCCCCAGCATGCAATAAAGACACATGCTCCATTATGTTCATAGCAGCCTTATTTATAATAGCCAGAAGCTGGAAAGAACTCAGATGCCCCTCAAAGGAGGAATGGATACAGAAAATGTGGTATAATTATACAATGGAATACTACTCAGCAATTAGAAACAATGAATTCACAAAATTTTTAGGGAAATGGTTTGATCTGGAAAATATCATCCTAAGTGATGTAACCCAATCACAAAAGAATACACATGAAATGCAATCTCTGATAAGTAGATATTAATTAGCCTAGAATCCCTGAATACCCAAGGCACAAATCACATAACAAATGACTCCCATGAAGAAGTATGGAGAGGGTGCTGATCCTGGAAAGGATTGATCTAGCATTAGAGGGAAATATAAGGACAGAGAAAAAGGAGGGAGGTGATTGGAGAATGGATGGAGAGAAGAAGGTTTATGGGACATATGGGGAGGGGGGATCCGGGAAAGGGGAAATCATTTGGAATGTAAACAAAGAATATAGAAAATAAAAATATTAAAAAAAAAAACAGGGCTAGGAGTACAAGACAGGGAAGGATGAACAAAAGAGAGCCTTTGTTCTTTTCTCCACTGGTCCTTCAAGGCCCCATAGCCCTAAGGCTAGGCATTTATTTAACCCCTTGTCAGCTAGAGAAAATCTCTCAGGAAGAAATAAAACACTTTAAAAAGAGATTCTAATCTTTATTTGTATGAGAAGAAATAAGAGGGAAGCTTATCTCCAAGGGAAAAAAATAAATCTGAGCGTGTTCTATTCTTTGTTCTCGGCACGTCTTATCCTTATCTCAGGATATATGATCACATGGTATTCCAGACATCTGTTTTAGAGAGATCGCACAAGTTCAAACATAGACCTAAATCATAAATTGAATAAGAAGTAACACCAGAGATGTTTACATGTGTTTCCATTAAGACTAGTTGTCTAAGTAGACATTCATATTTGCTACTAGCTCCACAGGTTCATTGAGAGTCTAAAATAATAATTCTTATGTCTAAGTTAACATTGAAATTTTATATAGATAAACGTAGTAGTCAATATCTTATCTTTTGTCCTTGGACCTGCAATAAATCCTTCAATCCCAGATTATGGCCTTTAATTTTTTTACAGCCTAAAGTAATGCATTCTAAATTGTAAATTTGTATCAATGCCTGCTTTCTATCAGTACAATTAACTCATGACACAAAAAGACCAGCAGAGTTCTAATTGCAGTTTTCATATAACAGAGAGCTGTATTTGCAGCCCTCTTATTATAAAAGGCTCAGTAGTTATTAGTATAAATTTAAGAATTCTTATAGAATCATCATTAAGAATTCAGAAATTATCTGACTATAGAGCATCAATCCAAGATAGTATATCTCTGTTGATCTGCAGAAATCTGCCCAATAGAGTGGGATAATGCCCAGGGGTTATTATATTGATTTAATAATAACAGAAAAGCCATATCAATGGTAAAAATCAAGACTGAGACATTGTCCCCTGGGCCTAGCTACAAAAGGCTCATTCATTGGGGTTCTACAGAGAACTATCTCCGGAAGATCACCTGCTAGCCTTTAGCCTCTCCTACATGGCACCTGACAGAAATATATTATTTACTTTGTCAAAGATATTTTGATGTTCATAAATAAAATATGTATGAAGTTCTTTTTTGCTGAGTATTTGTGTGGTTTAGGTACCAGTATAACTAAGGGCTCAAAGAATGAATTAGGTATATTCTTCTTCTATTTTGTGGAATAATTTGAAGAATATTTGTATTAGCTCTTCTTTGAAAGACTAGTAGAATTCTGCACTAAAACTATTTGACCCTGGACTTTGTTTTTTGTTTGTTTGTTTGGTTGGTTGATTGGGAGACTTTTAATGACTTCTTCTATTTCCTTAGGACTTATGGGACTGTTTAAATTATTTACTTGATCATGGCTTAAATTTGGTATGTAGTATTTGTCTAGAAATTCATCCAATCTGTTTAGATTTTCCAGTTTTGTGGATTATAGGCTTTTGAAGTAAGAACTAATGATTATTTGAATTTCCTCATTTTCCATTGTTATGTCTCACTTTTCATTTCTGATTTTGTCAATTTTCATACAGTCTCTGTCCCTTTTGGTTAGTTTAGCTAAGGTTTTATCTACCTTGATTTTCTCAAGGAACTAGCTCTTGGTTTGTTTGTTCTTTGTATTGTTCTCTTTGTTTCTAATTGATTGATTTCATCCCTGAGTTTGACTATTTCCTCCCATCTCCTTTACTTGGGTATGTTTGCTCCTTTTTGTTCTAGATCTTTCAAATATGCTATTAAGTTGCTAGTATGAGATCTCCCCAATTTCTTTGTGAAGGCACCTAGTGCTATAAGTTTCCTCTTAGCGCTGCTTCCCTTGTGTCCCATAAATCTGGGTATGTCTTGCCTTTATTTTCAATGAATTCTAGAATTCATTTCATAAATTTCTTGATTTCATCCGTAACCATGCAATCATTGAATATACAGTTACTGAACTACTTTGAATCACTTTGAAAGTAGGAGCCAAAAGGGAGGCTTTCACTTATTTTTCTTTTATCATATTTTTTAAATATTTCAATAAAATATATAAATAACATAATTTTCAAAGGCAGTAAAATTAATCATGTCATTTTTGGCAGGATGCCAATGACCACTCAGAAGGTAGATATTATAGACAGAAATGTATGTTATTCAGCATTCATTTAGGAGTAGAAACCACAGCAATTGTCTTAGCAGAAAGAACTTAATTTAAAAATTTGGCAGTTAAGAACCGGAAAACTGAAAAAGAGAATACAAAAAAATATTAATCAGCTGTAAAACTGGAGCTCAAAAAGAAAAAGATCAGCCTTCTTTAATTAGTTTGTTATACAGATAGGGTGCTTCAACAGTCAGAATTCAAACCTCTGAGAATTGGCTGTTGTTGAAGCCCCAGCAAGGACACCAAGGCACCAACCCCTTGGTCTTGCAGCATTTACCTTTGGTATGGAAGAACCAGAGGTCATATCTGATACCAGGGAGAGGACACAATCGTGATGGTTTGGGAAGAGGAGAAGTCCAAACAGAAAATATTTGCACCACTGGAAGAGCCAGCAGCCACACTGTTGAAGCAGAAGTAAGAATTGCTGAGAGCTGAAAACGAAACAGAACCCTTCTCCCTCCACTAGCCTTCAAATTCCTCTCACCGGCCCCTGCTGACAGAGCCTCCATGTTTCAGCTGGAAGAGAACTGTGGATTTCAGAGTCCCAGGCTGAAAGCGACCAAGGTGAAGCATGGAAGAGTGAATGAGAAGCTAAATTATGATAGCATAGCAAGCGTCTCAGGCAAAACAAGCAGAAAACTAAGCCCACTGTACTACCAGTCTTCTGTAATGGTATTTCTTGAAGGGTATATTCAGAATTTATTGCTGGAATCCCATATTCTAAGTTACAGTAACTATACTTTGAAAAGTTTACCACTGAATTAGTTTGACAGTGCATGAAAAGGAAGTAGTTGGATAAAGATGATCGACTGCACACATCCATGTACTTTTAATAAATCTCTTCAATTAGCTTAAATATCATTACAGTATTGTGTCTTATTGCACTAACAGAATAATTCACAATGAAAAGAAACATATGGAGCAAATGGGTAGTCTTGTTTCCTGTGGAATGATGTTACAGGAGCAAAACAGCAAGAGACCAGCACTACCTGTGAGCAACAAGTTTCCCAAACCCTTCAGCAAAAACCCAAGTGAAGCAGGAAGAGGGTAGGGCTTCTGGAACATTTGGGTGACTAGCAGAAACATGTTCTTTATCTGAGCATAAGGACCAATCACTTTTCCCACTAGAAATACATACTGTCAAGGTCAACTACTAAGGTCTGGCTGAGGCTGGAAGAGGTCCGGTGGCAGGTGGTTAAGAGTCTCCTGAGTTTGAGTCCTGGAATGCACACATTAGAAGGAACAGATCCAGTCCAAAAATTTGTTCTCTGACTGCTACACATGCACTGTGGTACATGCAAAGAGCCCTGCCCAACCCCCCACTCAATAAACTACAGCAATTAAACAGCAAAGCAATTCAAGGATACAAAAATGCTTAGCAACTGAGGAACACAAAAATTCCTCATCCCTGCCAAGGGATGAGGAATGAGAATGTGTAATCAAATTCAACAAACGTGAAAATTTCTGTATTTAAACAACTAAAGACATGTTAAAGAAAAGAATTGCTATTGCAGTGAGAATGTAATGGCTACAAAAACAGCAAGCAATTTGGGGAAGATAAATGGTGTCTTTGTAATTAAAATGTGATGGTAGAAATTTGAAGATATCATTACTTAGTTTAATGGCAGATCAGACACAGTTGATAAGTAGCAAGCCAAGGCTCTCAAGTTTGGAGAACAGAAGCCATTAAAAGCAACTGGAAATTTATGTTGCATGGAAGATGGCTTGAGACTGTGCTATATATTTGTCATTTATACATTCTAACTATATTGAAAAGAAAAGGTGGCTAAAGAAATTATCACAGAAATTTCATATATTATGAAAAGCAACACTGTTTATAAAATTGATACATTTGTTAAGAGGATGCTTCTGACTGCTCAATTCACTAACAGTAAAACAATGTGAGGCATAAGTAAATATTTGTTAATAGTTAGCAAATGGGCGCCTGTACAGATAACTCAGTGGTTGAGAGCATTTGCTGTTCTTGCAAAGAACCTAGGTTTGGTTCCCAATACCCAGATAAAGACTCACAACTGTCTGTAACTCCATTTCCAGGGAAATTGAATGCCTTTTCCTGCCCTTTCACTGGTACTCTGTGAACATTGTACACATGTATACAAGCAGTCATTCACATAAAATAAAAACTAAATAGATCTCTACAAATATTTAGCTGATGGATCAAAACATAAAAAGAAAACTTTGAGAAGATCAATTGTGAAGAAAAATATGAAACATTTTCTTTAAATGAATGGATCAAGAAGCATCAGGCTTGGTAAGACAGCAGAGACATTAAATGGAACAAAATGAGTTCTGCATTTGAACACAAATTATTAAGAACAACAAAATTAACATTTAAGCAAGGGTTAAAATAAGACATTAATAAACATGTGCAATTTAGAAATACAATTATCTACAGAAATTGTAAAATAAGTTTTAAGTCTGGCAAAACAAAGAAATGAAAACATAAGTAAAGACGAACAGAAACTGGTGACAAGTCATCTGTTAAAATACACACTTTATTCATTCTTACATTTAAAAAACAACAACCTCCAGTTAATCACAGGAAGATCTCACTAGATGCAACACTGCATCAACATCAGAAACATTAAGAAGAGGAGGGAATCTTTGCTGTTTTATCCAGTGGATGAACATACAGATATGTTTGCCATAAAATAGATGTTTTAGCCTTGCAGAAGCTTTTTGGTTTCATGAGGTCCCATTTATTAATTGTTGATCTTAGTGCCTGCACTATCGATGTTCTGTTCAGGAAGTTGTCTCCTGCGCCAATGTGCTAATTTGTATTTCCTACTTTCTCTTCTTTCAGGTTCAGTACATCTATTTTTATGTTAAGGTCTTTGATGTACTTGGACTTGAGTTTTGTGCAGGGTGATAGGTGTGGATCTATTTGTATTCTTCTACATGTCAAACTAGAGTTAGACTAGTACAGTTTGTTGCAGATGCTTTCTCTTTTCCATTGTATAAAATTGGCTTCTTTAAAAAAAAAAAACATAGATGTCTATAGGTGTGTGGATGTATATCTGGCTCTTCAATTTGACAGCATTGATCAATGCTGTTATTCATGCCAATACCATGAGGTTTTTATATCTTTTTATTAATTGAATATCGTCTTCATTTACATTGCCAATGGTAAAACCTTTTCCGATTTCCCCCCTCTCCAAAGATTCCCAACCCCTCCTTCCACCCCCTGCCTCCATGTATATGCCCCCTCTACCCGACCCACTCCCACCTCCCCCTCCCTCTATTTCCCTTTGTTGGGGGCATCTTTTGAGCCTTTACCTGACCAAGAACCACTCCTCTCACTGATGCTGGACAAGGCATTCCTCTGCCACATTTTTGACTGTAACCATGTGTACCCCTTGGTTGATGGTTTAGTCCTTGAGAGTCCTGGGGCATCTGGGTAGCCGAAATCATTGTTCTTCCCAAGGAGCTGTAAACCCCTCAACTCCTCTAGACCACTCTCCAGCTCCTCCATTGGGGATCCCATGCCCAATCCCATGTTTGGCTGCTAGCATCTGCCTCTGCATTTGTAAGGCTCTGTCTGGCAGGGCCTCCAGAGACAACCATGGCATGCTCCTTTTGGTATACACTTCTTGTCATCCAAAGTAGTGTCAGGGTTTGGTGACTTTTTATAGGATGAATCTCCAGGTAGGGCAGTCTCTGGGTGGCCTTTACTTCAGTCTCTGCACCACACATCATCTCCCTTGTTGCTCCTGTGAGTATTTTGTTCCCTTTCTCAGAGGAACCAAAGCACCCTCACTTAAGTCCTCCTTCTTCTTGAGTTTCCTGTGCTGGGTGAATTGTAACTTGTTTATTTTGAGCTTTTGGGCTAACATCTGCTTATTAGTGAGTGCATACCATGTGCGTTCTTTTGTGATTGTGTTACCTCACTCAGGATGACACTTCCCAGTTCCATCCATTTGCCTAAGAATTTCATGATTTCATTGTTTTTAATAGCTGAATAGTACTCCATTGCATATATATATATATATATATATATATATATATATATATATATACACACACACACACACACACACACATACACACACACACACACACACACACACACACACACACACACACCACAGTTTCTGTATCCATTCTTCTGTTGAAGGACACCTGGGTTCTTTCCAGATTCTGGCAATTATAAATAAGGCAGCTATGAACATAGTGGAGTATGTGTCCTTATTACATGTAGATCATCTTCTGGGTATATGCCCAGGAGTGGTATAGCTGGGTCCTCAAGTAGTACTATGTTTAATTTCCTGAGGAATCTCCATATTGATTTCCAGAGTGGTTTTACCAGCTTACAATCCCACCAACAATGCAGAAGTGTTCCTTTTTCCCCCACATCCTCTCCAGCATCTGCTGTCACCTGAGTTTTCACCTAAAGAAATGTTCAGCACCCTTAGTCAACAGGGAAATGCAAATCAAAGCAACACTGAGATTCCACCTCACACCGGTGGTTTTTATTTCTATAGCTCTGTAACACAGATCAAAATAATGGATGGTAATACCCCTAACAGTTCTTATTGTACAGGATTGTTTTAGCTATCCTGGGTTTCTGTTTTTTTCATATAAAGTTGCATATTGTTCTTTCAAGGTCTGTAAAGAATTGTGTTGGCATTTTGATAAGACTTATATTGAATCTATATCTTTCTTTTGGAAAGATGGCTATTTTTACTATGTCAGTTCTACCAAACTATGAGTTTTGGATTTATTTGTATCTTTTGATATCTTCTTCAATTTCTTTAAAGTCTTGAAGTTCTTGTTATAATTTTACTGTTAGTTGGTTGGTTAGAGTTGTCCCCCAATTTTTTTTTATTATTTGTGGCTATTGTGAACACTACCAGTGAGACAAAACTGTAGCCTACAGAGTAGGAAAAGATTTTTGCTTTCTTTATATCTGATAGAGGGCTAATTTCCAAAGTACAGAAAGAACTCAGGAAGCTAGAATCAACAAATCAAGTGATCCAATTTTAAGGGTACAGATCTAAACAAAGAATTGCAAACAGAGGACTCTCAAATGGCCCAGAAGTACATGAAGAAATGTTCAACATCCTTAGCTATCAGGGAAATGCAAATCAAAATGACTTTGAGATCATTTATCAGAATGGCTAAACTCAAAATCACTAGCCACAGCTCATACTGCCAAGAATGTGGAGCAATGGTAAGACTTCTCCATTGCTGGTAGGACTCCAAATTTTGGAAATCAATAAGGAAATTTCTATGAAAATTGGAAATGTATCTGCCTCAAAGCCTACTCCTGGACATATACTCAAATAATGCTCTATCTTACCACAAAGACATTTGCTCAACTATGTTCATAGCAGCTTTATTCATAATAACAAGAAACTGGAAATAACCTATATGCCCTTCTACAGAAGAATGGATTGAAAAAACGTGATACATTTACACAATGGAATATTACTCAGCTTTTAATTACAGTGACATCATGAAAATTTCAAAAAAAAATGGAACTAGAAAAAATCATTCTGAGTGATGATGACCAGACCCAGAGTGACAAACATGATAGTGCCCAAACCAATTGTCATTGGAATGACTTTATCTGGCAAATGATGTAAATAGATGTAGAGACCTACAGCTAAACATTAGACATAGCTCAGAATCTTGCTAAAGAATTATAGAAGCTAGAGGACTCAAGGATACCACAGGAGAGTCAGTCCACTGAGTCAGCAAAACTGGACTCATAGGGGCTGAGATTGAACCAATAATCAGGGAGTCTGCATGGGTCTAACCTAGACCCTCTGTATATATGTTATAGTTGTGTAGCTTGGTGTTTTTGTGCAATTCCTAAAAGAGGGAGTTGGGGCTGTTTCTGGTGCTTTTCCCTGCTTTCAGGATTCTTTTCTTCCTACGGAGCTGCCTGTATATGTGGGGGGATACTTAGTCTCATTGCAACTTGGTATATCATGTTTGGTTTATATCCCTGAGAGGTCTGCTCTGTTCTGAAAAGAAAGGGAGGCGGAGGAGATGGGAAGAAAAGGGTAGAAGAGGCGATGGGAGGAGAGGAGGGAAGGGAAATGGTGGTTGGAATGTAATATTTATATAAATTAATATTTATAATTAATTAGAATAAATTAATTAAAAATAGATGTGTTAACATAAAAGAAATGATAGATAAAATGTTCTTAAAAATCTTAGACAACATTGATATATATGGTTCATTTAGGATCTGTGGTTGATAAAAACAAAACAAAACTCTGGGTTAAATATCATGAGCAGTTTTGACATTGATCAATACTGGCAGCAAAATTGACCAATTTGTGTTTTCTAAAGGCTGTTGTTAAAAATAGGCACTCCTTATCGCCACAACATGTGTATAATTGATTTTCTCCTCAGTGTAATCACATTATGCATGTAAGTTAGCAAGGTAATTCTTAACCATGAACCACGTGAATCCCTTGATGTCTATAAGAAATCTACATCATCCTTCCTTTAAATGTCATAATTCAGAATAGTAACTGATTTTTATTTAAATTATACTTATTTCATCATGATTCTGTTGTCAATAATTAGGTTTTGAAAAACCACCATTATGTAAGAAGGTTGATATACAAACTCAATGCTAGCATTTACTTTTTATGACATTGCTGGATTTTTTCTCTTTAACTTGTTTTCAGATCTGCAAACCCAAAACACTGTTTAGATTCTATTACAAATTTTAATCTGAAAAATTTTGTCAACTACTTTTCATTTTTCTATTATTGTACACTGTTCAGCTCTGTAATTCAAATGTTTCTGTGAAGAAATCTTACCCAGCTTGCTTGATGAATAATACTTAAAATAATCAACAGTTATTGATTAAATGAAGTTATTGATTAAATGTATTTGAGTAAAAATCATGGATGTCTCCTGTTTTAGTTAGGGGTTTCATTTCTGTGAAGAGACACCATGACTGAGGCAACTATTAAAGAGGACAACATTTAATTGGAGGTGGCTTACAGTTTCAGAGGTTCAGTCCATTATCATCATGGCAAGAAGTATGGCAGCATACAGGCAGATGGGATACTGAAGGAACTAAGAGGAACTGGAGGCATCTCCATCTGAAGGCAGCCAGGAAGAGGGTCTCTTCTATACTGCTTGACATTTGAGTACTACCTACACAGTGACACATTTAGTCTAATATAGTTACACTCAGTCCAACAAGTTCACACCTCCTAATAATGCCATTTCCCATGGGCCAATAATATTCTATTATTCCCTCTACAAACAATGTTCCCTGCCAAATTTTAGATTCAGTTCTTTTTTACTCATGAACCATCCCTCAATTGCCTTATTCTCAGAAGTGTTTTTTTCCTCTATCCATATATCTACAACAGCCTATACTATGACACTCATTCATTTGGGCTATGCTGACCTCTACCATAGTAGTATCATTAGTTACCTACGCATCTGTCTTCTCAATCAATTACAAACTCTTTGTGGGGTGAAGAGAGCCTATATCCAGTCTTGTTTCTGTCTGAGTATGCACCTATAATTATGCCTTGCACTTGAAAGGTATGTTTATCTAGTCAAATAATTATAAGAACATTTAATTCTTTTAGTAGTAGGCTTAAGGAGGAACAGGGATTTGTAACCAGAATAAAAACATGTGATATCATTTTTTCACTCTTTGATATCTAACAATGTTCTTAAATTGATCTCTATATACTATTTTCTCTCTCTTTACTGGACAATAAGCACTCAAAATATGTAAAGTTATGTCATAATCTCGAGACATAGACTAGCTAGCTGAGGTGGTTTGAATAGGTATGTCCTTGTAGATTCGTGTTTTTGAAAGCTTGGCATTGATAGGGGCCTATTAGGAGGTGTGGCCTTGTTGGAGGAGAAGTGTAATACTTAAAATAGTCAAGTAGTTATTGTTAGAATAAGTATGCTACTATGAAGATGGGGCTTTGAAATCTTAAATGTTCAAGCTATACCCATGGTGAAACATATTCAGTCTCCTCCTGGCTGCCTTTGGATCAAGATGTAGAACTCTTAGCTCTTCCTCCAGTAGCATGTCTGTCTATAAGCTGCCATACTTCCCACCATGAGGATAATGGAGTAACCCTCTGAAACTACAAGCCAACCCAAATAAATATTTGCCTTTACAAGTGTTTCCTTAGTCATGGTGTGTCTTCACAGCAATAAAACCTTAACTAAGATACTAGGTATGTATGTATTCATATAAATCTTAGGGCCTTGGAAGTAAAATTTTTGGTGATTCATTTATTCAGTAAACATATGGGTGTGCCAACTGCTGCTGTTCCTACTAATGAAGTCACAAGCCTTGATATTCTCATGGGGGCTTATAAGTTAGCAAAGAAGTAAAAATAAAAACAAACAAACCAAAAGACAAACATTTTAATTCAACTGACTAAAACAGTGGATTTAAGGATTCAGGGGTTCAGAGCTATATTGTGCTGTGTAATATGAGAAATATAGTCTTTTTAGAAGATTTATTTATCAAAGATTTATGTAAGTATGTATATACATGTGAGCGTAGGTGCCCATAAAGACCAAAAGTGTTGGGTGTCTCTGAAGCTAAAGTTGCAGGACGTTGTCGGCTTCCTGATGTTGGAACTAGGAACTCAATGTGGGTCCTCTTCAAAAGGTTCATGGTCTTAAGAGCTGACCCATCTCTCTAGCCATTAGAAAGGACAAGTTGTAAGAGAGACTCTGTTTCAATTAAAAATAAGCAAATGCAGGTCCTCATCTTAATATAAGCCTCTATAAAATGATGAATGTCTCAATTACTTTCAGTTATTTCAGATAACATAAGCAAGATAAATATATGCAAAATTTATTACCATGTGGAACACAAGAGAAAATACTGAATATTGTATTTGCCAAGTTAATAAAATGAATCTCTGTTTAGTGACTTCATTTCAAAATTTTAAAACAATGTCCTTAACTAAACAAATTTAAAAAGCAGTCAGCTTAAAATGTAATTCCTTTATCTTTATGATCTTATAAAATAAATTGTAATGTATTTTGCATATAGGAAAAGTGCAAGAACTATCAATAATTGGAAATAGTTGACATTTTTTAATGAGAACATAGGCTAAATAACAGAATGATGCATGGAATTGAAACAGCACCAAGGTCATTAGTATTGCTTCATTTCTAATGTGGAAATGAGGCTTTCGCACTTAACCCCTTGCTTGAAGAGTGGCTAATTAAAATTCTTAACTTTTATATCATTATTCTATTATGAGTTTTAAAAAATGCAAAATGTTGCCAATCACGTTTTGAAAAAATGCTTTATGAGTTCTTGTCAATTAACCTTCATTCTGTTGCTTTCTTTTTAACTCAATAACATTTGTCAGTTATGTTTTTTCTTTACAAATGTTTTTTTTTAACTTTCAAAATAATAAATGTCAATAAATTGTCTGTCATGTGGCATATTATGTAGGGTCCCAGATGTTATAAAATTATCAAAATGAATTGTTTTAAATGTAACAGTAAAAGCAAATAGTTCAAAAAGAATGCAAGTTTCTTAATGTTAAGGTCACATTGATTAACTAACTAATATAGATTAAGTTTGTTCTAAAATGAAAAGAGTTTCTACACTTTCAGAGTTTCTATTGAAGATACTTGCATAAGATACTGATTAATTCTAAAATTTCCATTTCTGGAAGTTGATCACGTCTTTCCCTCTTTCGGCATCACGTATAATCTTTGCAAGCTTTTTGCATTTCCTCTTTTGTTTCTGTTTATGTGCTTGTTCAGTCAAGATTCCTTAGAGGAACAGAACTGAGGGTATGTATTTAAAAGGGACATATTAGAGAGACTTACAGGCTGTGTGGTCCTGCTCATCCAACAATGGTTGCTTTGAGCAGAAAAGTCAGTAACTTAGTAGTTGTTCAGTCCAAGAGGCTAGATGTCTTAGCTGGTCTTCAGTCCATGTTGGAATCCTGCAGAGGCAGGTTCTAATACCATTGAAGGAATGCCTAAACATCAGGATAGATGAACTTGCTAGCAAGAGTCAGGCAAGAAGGCTTAAAACCGGTTTCTTCTTCAAAGTCCTTTTATGTGGGTCCTGTAGCTGCTGCCCAGTTTTTGAATAGGTCTCCTCACTTTGAATGATCCAACTTGGAGAATTTTTTACAGATGATCTAAGCTGCTTGGTTTTTTGTTGATTCCATGTGTAGTCAAGTTGACAGCAAAGATGAATCTTCACAGTGCTCTCAACTATCTATATTATCAAGATGGAGCCATTGCCAGTGTATCTCCACTATTATACCCATGGACTCTTTCCTAAAGGATTCTTGGGGTTTTTTTCTTTATATTAACTATTGTTTGTGCTTGTATGTTTCTAATGCAAAGAGTTTGAAGCTAAACTCCATGTTTTAACATCATGAAGAACATTTTCTTAAGTTTGACTTTCAGTTTTTTAGGAGATAAAGAAATAATAGCAACTAGGTCCTATATGTGTTTATATATGAATGCATATGTATACATATAAATATGTACTTATTTTTAAGCAAAGCTAAATTAATGTTTCATGTATATTTGGTTATATAAAACCTCTAAACTATTACATTAATGAGGAAGGGGAAGCAATAGGCTCTTGAAATGATAGTGGAAGTGGAGACTGAATGAGACAGCTCCATATTTTAGAGCTAGGAAGGAAAGTTCCAGGAGAGGTGCTGAGAGGATTGAGCTACTGGAATAGACTTGAGCCTGGGAAACCCTCCAAGCTAGAAAACCCCTAAGAAATGCTTTCTTTAGGTTCGGATTGAGTGCTAAGCACGTAGTCATGTACACCAGCCTGCCACAGCAGATAGACTTAAGAGTAAAAACAGGGCTGAAATACACAATAGAATTGAGAGTATGACTAGAGTCAAGAGATGACATTATCACTTGCATTATACAAAGAATTGTGTCTTTCTTTTTTCCATTAATTAATTTATTCACTTTACATCCTGATCACAGAACCCTCCCCACATGCATAGTCCCTCCCTCACACAGCTTCTCCTCCATCCCCTCCTCCTGTAAAAAGGGGGAGGCCCCACTATCTACCATCCTATCCTGGCATCTCAAGTCACCGGAACTAGGTACATCCTCTACCACTGAGGCCAGGCAAGACAGCCCAGTTAGGGAAACAGGATCCATAGGCAGGCAACAGAGTCAGAGACAGCCTGCTCCCCTAGTAACCTCCCTCCAGATATTGTTGGAAGACCAAGATGTACATCTGCTACATATGTGTAGGAAGAGGGTCTAGGTCTAGCTAACATATGCTCTGGTTGGTGATTCCTTCTCTAGGAGCCCCCAACAGTACAGGTAGTTGACTCTGTTGGTCTTTTTATCCCCTCTGGGTCCTTCAATCCTTCCCCCAACTCTTCTACAAGACTGCCAGAGGTCCATCTAATGAATTGTGTCTCTCTTAAACAATATTTAATTCTTTGTGAGCTTAAAAATGTACTTTGAACATAATTCACTCGCCCAACTCCTCTCATAACTACACTCTTTAGACTTGCACTCCTTTCCACCCAACTTTGAGATTTCATTTTCTAAAATTGTGCCTTTTAAATGTACTTACTTAGAAAATAGAATTGTAAATGTTAGCTTTGAAGCTAAAGCAGGACTCTTCAATTTTGAAAGATAGTCTTAGTGACAGGGTCAGAAGTAATGTGCTCTGAGACAGTTCCATTGATAAGTGCAGGAGTGTTCCTTCTCAGTACATGGTACTGTTATAATTTATGTTGTTGATGACCACTGTGAACATAGCTTTTAGACTTTTACTTCTAAAATTTTTCTACGTCAGTGTAAATTAAGTTTTCCAGCAACAGTTGAAAAACTGTGACAGCCAATTAAGAAAAAAAATTAGGGTGAGCTGGTTGGCTGAATTTTTGTGTAATTAGGACAAGCAATTCCTCCAGAGACAGGCAGCATTAGATGCCTTAAACACTTCTTTTTCTACACATATATTCACCCCAAATGCCTTGTTTTTCTAGTAGACTATTACTGGTAGACAGGATTAAGAAATTAGAAAATTTGACTTGGCAAAAATAATTGAAATGTATTGAGTTGAAAGTATTAAATTCTATTAAAGTATTTTTTAAAGTTATATATCTGATTAGGTAGTGAATGTATATATTATATATGTGTGTATATATATATATATACATATGTATGTATGTATTTATATTTTTTCAGCAATGGGTAAAGTCAAGAATTCAGTTGAAAAGAACTGGTCAATAGTTAAACAGGCATCTTTCCGAAGACATAAATTAATACTTCCCAAAGGAACATAAATGGGGGAGGGTATAACTTATCATCAGAAATTGCAAAGCGAAGTGACCATGTATCACCAGCTCACACTACTTAGAATATTTTATGCTAATTAGCCCAGACAAGGGTAAAAAGAAAGAAGAGCCTTTATCCTATTGGTATGATTTCAGTTTTTATACCCAGAATAGAAAACAGTACAGAGATATTTGAAAAACAAAGACTAGAAGTACTACACCCATCAGCAAACCTAGAACTGGATTACATATACAAAGAAGATTATACTTGTATGCCTCTATGTATTGCAACACTATTCTCAATGGCCAGAAAATAGAATTATACTAATTATCTATGAACTGATGAATGGATAAATAAAATGCATAATGGGATAGTATTCAGTCATTCAGAATGATGGATCCTGCGATCTATGACAAGGTTGATGGAACTGTAAGTCTCATGGGAAGTCAAAATAGTCATATGAAGACAGAAACAGCATGGACTTTTTCATGTGGAATGTATAAAAGTTGACTTTCTACATAGAGGATAAGAAAAAAAGAGAAGTTTCCAGAGGCTGGGGATCATGAGGAAGAGAAAGAGCAATAGTAAAATGTTCATTAGTGAATACTAAGTGCTGTTAGATAAGCGATATCAACTCTGGTGGGCTGACTATAAATATCAATTATAGATTACTTATTTTACAAGAGCTAGGAGGAAATATGTGAATCAATTTTACCTCAAATACATGATAAATGCCTTTTAAGATAGAAATGTTTATTCTGATTCAAACATTAAGTGTATTAAAAACTAAGGTATCCCCATAATATGCAAATTTCCATGACATTTAGGAAAATGTATCTAATGTACTGTTTTAGTTGTTAAATGCTCATAATTTATACTATATTCTAATGACAGTTATATAAAATTATAGTCATTTTAGTATCATTTCACCCTACTTTGGGGGAACCCAAAGAGCGGTGATTTGACTACCTTTTAAGTATTTTAAGTCGAGGGCAGAGGATGGCATGCAGGGCTGGCTTTGAAAAGTTTAGGGCTTCTTGAGTAGAAACTTAGCAATCTTTTCTGAAGAGGAAATAGAAGTCTTGAATATGCATAGGCAACAGATAGAGTGTGTTGTATATTCATGGTCCATAGTTGGATCATTTATCTTTGTAAAGTTTGTAATAGTAATTTACACCTAAATATATTAGAAAAACTTGCTGAATAAATAGAGATGATTATGCATCTTAATTCTATTTCTGAATTCTAAAACTAACCTAAAGTTGATTAAACTATACAGTTACTTGTCTCCAACAATAATTTCTGAAATTTTGTATATGGCTATCCAGTATTTCCATATGTCCTGCAGTGCTGAGACTTCATGATTTAGAAGACATTTTCTGAGTGGTAATTCTATATTGGCATAATTAATACTCTAAAATAAATCTGAATTAACCAATAGTTTCCCAAATTGTCTTTATTGACCTCTTTAGATGGACTCATTCTTTAAACTTTTCAAGAATGCCTGATGAACAATCTTATGTTCAAAAATTCTTGTTATTTAACTCTACAGTGTCAGATTGTTTAATTGTGAAGGCTGATTCAGAGCAATTTATAATGATGGCTTAGAACACTGTGTGCAGAAAGATTCAAAGTCTTCATAAAACCTCATCAAGAAATGCTTCTATGGTTGATTAACAGGAAGCACCATAAAGCAAGATGATTTTGAAGAAGAAAAGCTTATTACCAATGTTTTGGGAGGTTATAAATGACTTCTTTTTTTAAGAGAGGAAGTTTTGAGTAGGTATGTGGCCATTTGATGATTTTATACCAAGAACTAGAATACATGGTCTTTCATAATACATAAAAACACCCTTCCACACATGTATCTAGTTCGCATCACAATCCAACTTAGTCACTGAAACTTTCTGAACTTTATCTGAGCTTTCTTCTATGGCTTTTTTTCACTTTTACAGTTAGGCACTGGAGCATCTGGCTTCTTGAGGAGCTTGGGATCCAGTCCTGATATCATTTTTGTCTCTGGTTGCTGTCACTGGAACATGTACTGGAACCATCTTGAGATACCTGGTCTGTCTAGGATCCTTGTCTACAGTCAAGATATTTTCTGACGATACCTCACTTTCCTGTGGTGGAGAGTTTTGTGTACTCTTGTGATGTGGTTGACCTGAAGTGGTTTCAGGATGATGATCCATTTGTGACAGCAGTGACATTTAAAGGAGACACTTCAACTGTGACATCCTCTAGGCCTGGAATAGATGATGGCTTTGCATCTAAAATATTGAGAGATTGTTTAAATTTCTTGAATATGAAGAGAAAGATATGCCAGGTTCTCCTCACAAATTATGGAAAACTGACTGAGAAAACTGCACAGTGCACAGGACAACTATCTTAGAAATGCTAAGGTTCTTTTCAGTTGAATATCTGGCACTTGGCTGTGCCTGACCCCATAAGAGGAAGCCCGTCCTCATTCATCTCCTCAACATGTGGGAACCTAGGGCACAAACCCCTCCCAATCAGATAGAGCAATTTTCGGAGATGTTATTTACTTTTAGTTGTTTCTTTATTAGATGCAATACTAATACTAATGCTAATACTAATATTAATACTAATAATACTCAGCAGCAACAGCAGCTAGGCTCTTGCCTTTTAAAATTGAGTTTACTTCTTACAACAGTTCATTCTTTATAAGTTGCAGGTAATTTGAATCCTTGATCATGTTCTCTTGTCAATATGTTCATATATAAACACTAGATAATCTGATTACTTGAAAGTCTAAGTGAGGCAGGACAGGCATATGGAAAAATCATGAAGCTATAGGAGAGAAATCTTGAGAAAAAATTGTGACCTATCCTTTGAGGATCTGGCCTGCCTCTTTTGCAGAAAGGATCCAGGAACTCCAGGCACCACTGATAAAGCCAATCTTACTCAGTGAGGCACTCTATGATTTTGAACAAAGGTTTTGAACAAAGATGCTAAAGGCAGTAAATATGCTGTGCTTAGGGCTAAAATGATATGTAACCCTGATCATTGACCCATGTTTCTGAACCCAAAGTAAGACCCATTGCAAATCCAGGTCACACCTTTGTTTAGGAGGAAATATTTTTTAGCTTTTGACAATGTTACAAATTACATTTTTTGAACGATGTTTCTAAAAAGGGAGAGTTCTTAGTAACTTTTGGAGATGCAATTTTTGTGTCCTCGGAATCCTATATAATCCCATTCATTGTAGCTAAGAGCTATGCTTTCATGGGAAGCCCACAATCATCTTAGTTCTCCCTCTTTCCCTCCTTCCCTGTCTCTCCCCTAGTCTTTTTTTTTCATTCTTTTTTTTTATTCGATATAATTTATTTACATTTCAAATGATTTCCCCTTTTCTAGTCCCCCCCCCACTCCCCGAAAGTCCCGTAAGCCCCCTTCTCTTCCCCTGTCCTCCCTCCCACCCCTTCCCAGTTCCCCGTTCTGGTTTTGCCAAATACTGTTTCACTGAGTCTTTCCAGAACCAGGGACCACTCCTGCTTTCTTCTTGTATCTCATTTGATGTGTGGATTATGTTTTGGGTATTCCAGTTTTCTAGGTTAATAACCACTTATTAGTGAGTGCATACCATGAGTCACCTTTTGAGTCTGGGTTACCTCACTTAGTATGATGTTCTCTAGCTCCATCCATTTGCCTAAGAATTTCATGAATTCATTGTTTCTAATGGCTGAATAGTACTCCATTGTGTAGATATACCACATTTTTTGTATCCACTCTTCTGTTGAGGGATACCTGGGTTCTTTCCAGCATCTGGCAATTATAAATAGGGCTGCTATGAACATAGTAGAGCATGTATCCTTATTACATGGTGGGGAATCCTCTGGGTATATGCCCAGGAGTGGTATAGCAGGATCTTCTGGAAGTAAGGTGCCCAGTTTTCGGAGGAACCGCCAGACTGCTTTCCAGAGTGGTTGTACCAATTTGCAACCCCACCAGCAGTGGAGGAGTGTTCCTCTTTCTCCGCACCCTCTCCAACACCTGCTGTCTCCTGAATTTTTAATCTTAGCCATTCTGACTGGTGTAAGATGAAATCTTAGGGTTGTTTTGATTTGCATTTCCCTAATGACTAATGAAGTTGAGCATTTTTTAAGATGCTTCTCCGCCATCCGAAGTTCTTCAGGTGAGAATTCTTTGTTTAACTCTGTACCCCATTTTTAATAGGGTTGTTCGGTTTTCTGGAGTCTAACTTCTTGAGTTCTTTATATATATTGGATATTAGCCCTCTATCTGATGTAGGATTGGTGAAGATCTTTTCCCAATTTGTTGGTTGCCGATCTGTCCTCTTGATGGTGTCCTTTGCCTTACAGAAACTCTGTAACCTTATGAGGTCCCATTTGTCAATTCTTGCTCTTAGAGCATACGCTATTGGTGTTCTGTTCAGAAACTTTCTCCCTGTACCGATGTCCTCAAGGGTCTTCCCCAGTTTCTTTTCTATTAGCTTCAGAGTGTCTGGCTTTATGTGGAGGTCCTTGATCCATTTGGATTTGAGCTTAGTACAAGGAGACAAGGATGGATCAATTCGCATTCTTCTGCATGCTGCCCTCCAGTTGAACCAGCACCATTTGTTGAAAAGGCTATCTTTTTTCCATTGGATGTTTTCAGCCTCTTTGTCGAGGATCAAGTGGCCATAGGTGTGTGGGTTCATTTCTGGATCTTCAATCCTGTTCCATTGATCCTCCTGCCTGTCACTGTACCAATACCATGCAGTTTTTAACACTATTGCTCTGTAGTATTGCTTGAGGTCAGGGATACTGATTCCCCCAGATTTTCTTTTGTTGCTGAGAATAGTTTTAGCTATCCTGGGTTTTTTGTTGTTCCAGATGAATTTGATAATTGCTCTTTCTAACTCTGTGAAGAATTGAGCTGGGATTTTGATGGGTATTGCATTGAGTCTGTATAGTGCTGTAGGCAAAATGGCCATTTTAACTATATTGATTCTACCGATCCATGAGCATGGGAGGTTTTCCCATTTTTTGAGGTCTTCTTCCATTTCCTTCTTCAGAGTCTTGAAGTTCTTGTCATACAGATCTTTCGTTTCCTTCCCCCCTCTCCCTCCTTTCTCTGTGAACACCTTTTGTTTCTACATTTAAAGCATTTAACTTGCTTCCTATTGGTTCATCCTGAAATTCATTGCTTCCTGAAATATAAAAATTCAGGTTTGGCCTGGCTGAGGCACCTAAAGAGAAAAGGAACTCTTCAAACTGCTGTGGAGAAGGAATGGAGCTCTGGTGACAGATGACTTTCTTTTCTCTTTTCTTTTCTTTTCTTTCTTTCTTTTTTTTTTTTTTTTTTGCCTTGATTCTGGAAATCAGCAATCATGGAAGTTTAAAAATTGGCCCATGACCCTTTCTCTTGATGGTAATTCCACAGAGTGGTGAGAGATTCTGGAGCAAGCCAACTCTATCTTGGGTCACCTGTGAAAACTACTTCTTTTTATCCTGTGTGGAGGGGTGTGTGTGGGGGGGGTAGGGCATAATTGTCTTTATTGTTAAATTTCAAAAACACCAGGCCTTTTCTGGTTTTGTTGTTGTTTGGTGTTTGTTTTGTTTTTTTAATTTGCCAGTCGGAGTATTTGAGACAATCATGATTAGACACAATGAGAGTACAATAAGACTTTAATTTGCTCAGGAAATAATGAATGTATTTCTCGGAAAACTACTTGTTTGCACATCACTGATCTGATCTCCATCCTCTTCCTCACCCATTTGTTGGTGTATATTTTGATTTTGTCCCATTCTTCTCTATTCTGTTAAAATCTCTTGACTCTTTTGTGTGGTGCACTGTCTTTACCAGAATAAGTTTCTTTGCAGTAGCCCACAGTATGAACTGTGACTTGGCTGGAAGTTTTGGTCTGGGGAAGCCTATTCCTGCTGTGTTTGTCTACTGTTACTTATGGCAGTCTGCTTTTCCCCCACAGAGACCGTGTCTCTTGTACTTTGCTGAGAATGGAAAACAATCCTGGGAAATTCGTTCTGAATTCTACTCTGACTATGGTCAGGTGTTTAATTTCTCCTGACTCTTTCTCTTGGGTCCTTCTCTTTCTTGTTATTGAAAATGAAACAGCAGCATTTCCAACCAAGAGGGAAGGCTGACCTTGGCTTGCTCTTTGTACTCATAAGTACCAGAAAGTCTTCTCAGTGGCACAGATTGGATTGAGAGACAAGTGCTCATAGCTTCTATTTAATTTCCAAATCTTTACAATTTTATATAGTATGTTCTGCTTTAATCAGAAGTCATTTTAAAATTAATCTCTAGGACTTTTCTAGCACTTAACACATTAGACTGAACTGAGACATTCTAAGATATTAGGGTACATATTGATTGTGGATTTCTCACACTGTCTACAGGAATAAGATTCCAAAAGTGTACCCTGCTATTACTACCCTGAAAACTGTCAAGGTCTTATGGATTAGGTATGTGTGTGTCTCTGTGAGAGTGGAGGGTCAGGAGAAGGAGGTGAGGATGAATCACTGTCTGTTTCTGCACACCTGAGGGATGGCATGTGGGGCTGCCAGCCTGGCAGGCTTCCCTGGATTGGGTTAGGAAGTAGAGCATGGTCAAGGGAAATGCTATTTTTCATTCATTAGCTGACTCTTAGAAAAGACTTTTCTCTATGAGCACTCACCAGATTAAGGTATTGCCTTATTCCAGGGGCTTCTGTGACAACTTCATAGGTCTCTTTTCTGACCACAGGAAGATTCTTACAAAACCTTTGTTTTCTCATCCCTCACTTAAGAGCAGAGGAGCTGGTTTCAAAGTCACCCCACTTAGTCCTCCTCTGACCCCCAGAAATTGGGTTCTCTCTTTCATAAACATATGATTAACCTAACTTCCACTCCAAGCAAAGTAGCATAGTTGCTCTCCTGAGCATGTTTATAAAATATGCAAATCCAACATGTCCTTTGCTTCATTATTGCATCCATTATTCAGTTTCACTATAAAACAGTTGAGGGTGAAAAGGATAATTAATGCAATTAAGCTTCCATGGTTTAAAAATTCCCTAATTTTAGTAAATGTTTTAATGGAACTCTAGCAGGAAAACTGAAGAAAAAAAATGTATTGCCTTCATTATAAATGCCAAATAGCACAAAATAATTACTCTGAAAACCCAAAATATTATATAAATGAGCATTGATTATTTCATAGAAGCCATGCCCATTGTTAATCTACATGCTTAGTCTCCATTGTAAACTATATATTCTTGTATGTTTATATGTGTGTATCTATCTATATTTATATATATTTGTATATTTATTGTATCACTATTAATATGCACACACATTTCCTACATTTCTAGAAGATCATTTTATGGGAAGAATGGAAGTGAGGCTGTGCTGTGTTGTTTGATACAAACTAGACACAACTTGATACAAACTGGAGTCTTCTGGGAAGAAGAAACCTCAATTGAGAAACTGCCTTCATCAAATTCAAATGAGGTCATGTCTCTAGGGCATTTTCTTGATTAATGATTGATATGGGAGGGCCCGCCCACTGTGGGTGGTACCCACCCTGAGCATGTTGTCCTGGGTTATGTAGATGAGCAGACTGGACAAGCCAAGGGCAGCAAGCCAATAAGCAGCGTTCTTCCATGCTTCTATTTTATGGTCCTGTCTTGAGTTCCTGACCTGACTTCCCTAGATAATTTACTGTAACCTATAACCTTTCTTTCCCAGATTGCTTTTGTATGTGGTTTTTAATCACAGCCGTAGAAAGGAGACAGAGGACGGGGGCTGAAGTATTTAATTCTTGTGGTTGTCATTCTTTCTTGAAGCGCTGTGCTGACCTTTGAGCCCTGGGCTGCCCTCAAGCTCATAGCTACACTGATTCAGCCTCGCAAGCACTGGGATCATAAACATGTCTCACCACAGTTTGAACTGTTCACTTCTTTTTTTTTTTAAATAATTATTTTAAATTTTTAATAAGACAAGTCATATTTTCACTCATTCTATATCTCTGCTGGGGTTTTGACAACTGAGGGTTTTTTTTCTGCAGTACATTTTTTTTTTATTCATTATATTCTTTATTTATACTTCAAATGATTTCCCCTTTCCTGGATCCCTCATCCCCAAAAGTCCCATAAGCCTTCTTCCCTACCCTTGTTCCCCAGTCAACTCCTTCCTGCTTCCCTATCCTGGTACTTCCCTATACTGTTGCACTGAGCCTTTCCAAGACCAGGGGCCATTCCTTCCTTCTTCTTGGGCATCATTTGTTATGTGAATTGTGTCTTGGGTATTCCAAACTTCTAGGCTAATATCACTTATCAGTGAGTGCATACCATGAGTGTTCTTTTGAGACTGGGTAACCTCACTTAGGATGATATTCTCCAGTTACATCCATTTGTCTACGAATTTCATGAATTCATTGTTTTTAATGGCTGAATAGTACTCCATTGTGTATATATACCACATTTTTTGTATCCATTCCTCCGTTGAGGGACATGTGGGTTCTTTCCAGCTTTAAATCTATACTGTGATGGGTCAGCATGTTTGAAACATTACTGAATGTGCATTAGAACAACTTTTTCTTATCTACTAAGATTATAATTCAGTTAACATTTTCTGCAAAAGTGATATATTTCAGGCCCATCATTTTTTTTCTAATATTCCCAAGAACCATGAGGGAAGTGAACACTAAACAGGCTGGATGGTTTGCTGAAGATGCCCCACCTGCTCAGAAAACTAATTAGTGAAGTATGCAGAGGTAGTGCTGGGATGACACAAGGAACAGAAGGCAGGTGAGGCTGCCTAAAATTGAATTGTTTTGAGTCAGTTCTGGCCCCTGATTGTGTGAGAGGTATAATGGTACACATATGTTAATCCTTGTAACTGTGTAGGTCTGTTTTTCTTCTCTCTTACTTTATTCTGCTGGGGTGTCCAGACACCTCCAGCATGTGTGCAGGGAGGAGGCAGAGCAAAGGCTGGAAGGGAGAGTCCACACCCAGTGTTTCTCACTGGGGGTGCCAGAAAGCTGCTACATTTTGGACCTGAGGGGAACCAGCAGGGGCTGGGATGAATGCTGTGGTTCCTGGTCTCCTCTCTGGGAACCCAGGTGCTGTGGGTATAGTCAGGAACTGTCTGAAGTCCACTTTTTCCATCAGGGAATCTGCATATGAGACAGAAAGGAGAAGGCTAAGTCTGGGACAAGCAGATCTGGTCTGATTGGGAATGAGTGATAAGTACTGGAGGGGCTGGAGAAAAGCGTTCTCAGGGAATCCATAGGCATGGCCCTTTAAGGCCACAGCCATCCCCAAGGCGATCTTTAATGAAGCCGCTCTGTGAGATGATCCTGGCTTGTTCTTATTGATTTATTGATGGTGGGTATAGGTGTATACAGAGATTATATACCTCTTGGAGGAAGGGCATGAGAATACTCAAGAAAGGAAAGTCATTGATTGAAGGCTTAGGGTACTAAAATGCCTCATTAGCATGGGGAAGCATCTTGTGCTAGCTGAATGAGGTCTTATTGGGAGAAAGGAAGTTGAATCTGTAATCTTAACCAGGGCTACCTGACATTCTGCAGAGAAAGGTATGGGGTTTTTTTGAACTCCCCAAACAAGGTCAGAGAAGGAGACACCCTGCCAATGAAGGGAGTCTTCCAGATAGCCCCAGAAGGTTAGCCTGCCAATGGTAGACTTTGACCTTAATTAGCATATACTTTTCCTTGTATTGTGGTGGTATCTGGTTATTCTTGAATTATCATCATTTACTACTCATCTTTTTTTAATTGCTTGTTAATGTTGTTTCAAAAGCTACTAATGGCTCTAGATAGTGGCTATTTACACAAGTGTGGCCAACTATTTACAAAGAAAAGGACAATGTTTAGTGTTTTGCTCCATTGTTCTTATTGTTTTAAAATCTGTTTAGGATCACTATGATATTTCAAGCCCAGAACTGAATTAAGTCCATTCAGTATTCAGTTCACACATTAATTTTTGTGTTGCTATTCATTTATCTGTCTATGTATGCATATATGAATGTGCATATGTATGTTATATATGAATGTGTATATTATGTATGTATATTATCTATCTATCTAGTTATCTATCTATCTATCTATCTATCTATCTATCTATATACATTCATTCATTTACCTAAAAGTAATAACTCATTCATAAACCCAGAAACTAAAGTAAAAGCTAAGGTCTTAAATGTAAAGACCTGGAAGGTAAGGACTACTTCTTAGGCATCAAATCTCCCATGAAAAAGCACTATTCCAAGTATTTTATATACTGTTGAACAATGTTGCTATGAGTATCCTTAGATCTGTAGACTTGTACAAGTGTTTCTCTTGGAGATCTACCCACTGGAGCAGGTTATGGGAGTTTTGTCACTGTTTAGCACACCCCCTCCATTCCAACGTATTTGATGGGAGGTAAGAGTAGGAAGAGGTTGTTTTCTGTGCAGATGTTCTGGATCATGCATTGTATTGTTTAGATCTGTGAACACAACTTGCAATCAACTATAACCTATGAAGCCCAAATCTAGTAGTTGGTCTGACAATGGTTTACTATGGTGTGATCAGAAGACTCACTTCTTTCAAGGGCAACAGAGACTTTAGTCTTGTAGTTCTAAGCTATGACCCTATGATCCCTGAGGTCGTATCCTTATAGGAAGAGATGTGTGGAGTGCATATTTTAATCAGCCAATTAAGCCTAAATGAGCTCTTAGCTCATTTATCAAATTGAGTCACATGGTCCCAAGTGTAAGATAGACTAGAGTATGTGAGAACCATATCAAATATTTTCACATGGTGAGTCTCTGGCATATATACCCAAGTGAATGTAATGGTTTTTAAATGTGTGAAAGCAAAACGATCCCAGTAACTACACTTAGTGCTAAATAGCATAATTTTACTGCCTTCATGAAAATTACCACTTTCCAAAAAACTTCCCAGTGTGTTCTATTTGTTCGCTTTCTGGAAAATCTGTGACATCTCTATAAGGACTACTACTAACTCTCTTTTAGGAAAGAAAGATAAGACATTAAACTTGCATTGTCGGTCTTTATTGTATCACAGTTAAAGCCTGAAATATAATTGCTCATGTCCTTCCATAGGGAGTAGACGTAGTTGTTTGTTTCAGTTTAGAATGTAAATCCTCTAACCCGAGACTTATCAGCAAGAGCAGTCAGCTTCGTGCTTCATGGCTGACAATGCAGAGGCATCTGCTTAGGAAGCATTTGCCTGGTTCCCTGTGCTGGGCTGACAAGAAGCGCACCATGTATGCCTGTTCCTGACAGTCTTTGTTGCAACTTAATTTATTTTTGAGCTTGATGCTAATGTCCTTATCATCTGGTTACTGCTCTCTATCTCATCTCCTGGTGGTACAGCACACTCAATTCGTTTCGTTTTCTGAAACAACAGCAGATTTAATTTTTACGTTGATGATGATAGGACAATGTTTGAAGACTGCACAAGAAATGACCGGAGCACTTTAGCAAGAGGCCACTGCTGAGCTGCTTGGCTCTTTGGGGGGTGATTTTGGTGACTCAAAATAACAAAAAGAGCCTGGTGGCAAGACGCTCATGCCTGGAAGGAGAACGGGGAAGATGTTTTAGCTACCAGAGCACAGATTAGATTATAAACTCAGTGATGTGGGACCTGACTGACATTAGCGATCATATTAAAAAGCCATCAAGAGAGGCTGGGTATAGTTTAGTGGTAAAGCATGGATTCAGTCCCTAGGACAACTCTTTCCAAAAAAAAGAAAATTCAACAAAGGAGGGAGGAGGAGTAAAACCAGAAAGGAGCTACTTTTTGAAAAGTTAGAAGGATATATTTAAGGGCTAAGCCCTGTGTGAGGTGTTTTGAAAATACCACTCTGCAAAGGAAAAGCTGGCTTCACTTGGTGTTGTCTTTTAAATGAAACCTAATTGAGTCATAATCAATTTGGGAATCAAAAACCGGGTGGTGGTGGGGTTACCATCTCCATTCTTTCTGTTTTTCCTGTAGGAGGTAACATAATGAAAGTTCTCTTTTGTGAAGTCATTTGCCTTCTTCTGTGCCCTGCTGCTTCTGGTGGCTAGTCACCGGCACATGCTGAGGAAGGTTCTCAGCAGTGTTACCTAGTTGATAACTCTCAGAAGGTTTTCTTGTGGATCTTTGAACTTTTCTCTCTTATATGCTTTCAGTATTTTCTAAGGAAACTTTAGGAGATCTCTATTTAATGCCACAGATGTTAAGCTTTGAACTATCAGCTTTAAACAGCAGACAATAATATGCACAGGATATTAGGAAGGTAATTAGAGTCCAAAGCTGTGAAAATATTTGACTGAGAAAATATATGACTATATAGCTAAATTATAGTTCATGCTGGTGATTTGAATAAAAAATGTCTCCCATTGGTCTCATAGAATGGCACTATTAGAAGGTGTGACTTTATCAGAAGATGTATGTCACTGTGGAGTTAGGCCTTGAGGTTTCAAACAGACAAACCAGTCCCAGTATCTTTTCTCTCTCTCTCTCTCTCTCTCTCTCTCTCTCTCTCTCTCTCTCTCTCTCTCTCTCTCCCTTCCTGCTGCCTACTGATACAGATGTAGAATTCTCAGCTATCTCTACAGCACCATATCTGCCTGCATGCTGCCATGCTTCCCATCATGAAAACAATGGACTAAATCTCTGAACTATAAGCCAGCCTGTGGTGGTTTGAATATGCTTGATTTATAGGAAGTGGTACTACCAGTAAGTGTGGCTTTGTTGGAGGAAGTGTGTCACTGTGGGTGGTGGACTTTGAGGTATTAATGCTCAAGCTCTACCTAGCCCAGAGGAGATCCTCCTCCTAGTTCCCTGCAAGAGCCTCTTTCTGGCTGCCTTCGCATCAAGATGAAGAACTCTTCAGCATCTCTAACACCACATCTGCCATCTGCCATGCTTCCTGCTATTATGGTAATGGACGGAGCCTCTGAAACTGTAAGCCAGGCCCAATAAAATGTTTGCCATTGAAGGGTTGCAATGGTCATGGTGTCTCTTCATAGCAATAGAAACCCTAACTACAATATGTACATTATTTAAATTATCCATGGAATAGAAAAAAGAATCAAAATTTTTGTAATCTATTGATGAAAACATTGTAACCAAAACATCATGGAGCTAATACTCCCTAAATCTAAGAAAGCTTACTTTTATTTCTAAATATTCATGGAAATTTTGAAAATAAAATGTGGATTATTTTATATATAGATATATATGAAATGGATAATCTAAGATAGCCAAGTATTATTATAAAGAATAATAACCTATGAGTAAGCAATCTTAGGAAAGCAAAGAGTTCAAGTAAACCATGCAAAATATATTTCATAAAAATGTATCTATTACAGCCATTTAACTATATTGTAAGATTAGAAACACTGAAAAAGTTCCAAATAAATCCTTACAAAATAATAAGAGGTGGAAATTGCTTAAATATGATAAGATTGGTTATGTAAATGTTTATAATAATATAATATATAATATAAAATAAAAATAATAGAAACAATAAATATTTTTAGGCTTCAAAAAAGAAAAGTACTTTCAAAACCAATAAACTGTAATAATAATAAAGAAATATCTGCTTATAACAACTACTATCCGGTAGCATTTTGGAGAAATTTTAGCTAGTATAATTATGCAAAACTAACATGGATAAAGGAAACTTCACAAGGTCCAACACTCAGCAGAGGTACAGGCAGTCAATGTCTGCTGACAGAGGGAGAATGAGTTTCCTCCAATGTCCCTGATGGGTTATCTGACCCCCAGAGATCAGCCTTAGACACACATATATATACAAGTAACACAAAATGGACTCAGTAGGTTGTGTAAGGGTATTTGTCTGCATATGTATGTCCACACACACATACACACATATACACATAAAGTTTAAGAAGAGGTCATAAATTTGAGAAAGAGCAAGGTGTACACGGGAGAAATTTGAGGAGAAAGAGGAAAATATAAATATAGTCCTCAAGTATAAAATTCTCAAAAATATGAGTATTTTTAAATACTGTAAATATTTGAAAAGAATAAAAATTATTTACTAATAACATAATTATAATTGTAACCTCGAAGTCTTAATCAAGAGCTTATATACTGAATAATATAATTGCTCAAATGAGTGAGTAAAATACAGATTAATAGTTTTTGTAAAATCCAGCAAAATCAAAAAAATCATTTTTACCCATTGAGTTAAACTTCATTCTTATTACATAACTTCTCCTAAATACTTGAATCAATTTTGGAATATTTTGGATTGTTGCAGAGCACTTAGAGTCTTGTGAAAGCATAAAAGTGTTTTGATGTAATTTTCATGCACTTCAATTATTACGTTATTTGGGAATGAAAAGGCATGCATGCATGTCTCTATTTAGCCTGATCCATAGAGAAACAAACCATAAAACAAACATATAAAGATACAAGGAAAATGCAGTATTAAAAACGTAATTGAGGACCCTGTGCTCAATTCAATGGTTGGCTGTAAGCATTCTCCTCTGTATTTGTCAGGCTTTGGCAGAGCCTCTCAGGAGACAGCTATATTAGGCTCCTATGGAGGAGTTAGAAGAAAGGTCTGAAGGGCTTGAAGGGGTTTGCAACCCCATAGGAAGAACAATATCAACCAATCAGACTCCGCCAGATCTTCCAGGGACTAAACCACCAACCAAAGAATATACCTGGAGGGACCCATGGCTCCAGCCACATATGTAGCAGAGGATGGCCTTGTTGGGCATCAATGGGAGGAGAGGCCCTTGGTCCTGTGAAGGTTAGATGCCCCAGGATAGGGCAGGAGGCAGGAGGCAGGAGGCAGGAGTGGATAGGTGGGTGGGAGAACACCCTCATAAAAGCAGGGGGAGAGGGGATGGGATAGCGAGGTTCCAGAGGGGGAACTGGGAAAGGGGATAACATTTGAAATATAAATAAAGAAAATATCCAATAATAGAATTGCAATACAAAAAGTAATTGACTTCAAATAAAATGAAAGCATCAAGGTAGAATTTGTTGTCACAAAAACATCAGTCATTCCAAAAGAATTGCATAATTTAATGTAATTCCACTCAGCATTTCAATGGATTTCTTTTGGAATAAATAAGAATTCTTTTAAATGATTCATATAATAGGCTGACTGTTCAAGGACAGCCAAAATCTCTTGAATATAAAAAGAAAAATGAGCATGTCTTAATAAAAATATAAATATATGCAAAGCTGTTATATCAAGACTTGTAAGAATATAAATAAGTAGACTACCATTCACTCTTATATTCTAAAATATTTCAAAGTATATATGTGAAAAAAAGAAAAGAAACTTCTGAGTGACATCAGGAAGGAGGGTTAGTGTTAGTGTTATTTTAAAAGATTGTGTTACAGTTTTCCTCTTACCCAGCTAGTTCCCTAATGATAGGCTGGCCTATTATATTCATTTCTGAAGCTTTAAGAGGACAGCAACCAAGCACTATTACTCTATTTTGAACCTTCAAGCTAGTCTGGCTACCTGCCAGTCAAAATTCCAGTGGAACTTGCATTTTAGTATTCATCTGGCTCTTTGTGATCCAGGTGTTTTCACATGAAGTCTTGTGGGCTCTCTCCAGGGGGAAAATCCACCTTCCTCTCTCTGGCTCCCTCCTCCCCTGGCTAAGAGAAAGTCCACCCTTATTTTCTTCCCTGTTCACACACTGGCTGATCAGATAGTTTTATTGAGCAATCATGGAATAATTGGAATTTTTATATAGCATGGAGCCAGGAGATTCTTAGATAAGGATTGCAACCAGATATCAGGGCACAGAAGTCAGCATTTGAGTAATACAAAGATAATCTTTACACAGAGCACAATAACATTGTGCCTGTAGGTTAAAGAGAGAGGGAGGGAAAATAGAGGGAGAAAGAAAGGAAAAGAAAAAGGAAAGTTAGTTTATGAATGTAGAGAATAGAAGGATAGAAGCGTTAGCAGCTGGATTCCCTGGGGAGAAGGCGACACAGTGAGGGTTGATTATTAACTTTTGAAAGCATTATTCATTATGCCCTTTCCCCTGTTCCAACTAATCTCAGGAGAAGAAACATAAGCTTTACAAAACCTGGCAAAAAGTAGTCTTGGTTTGTCTTATTTAAGAAACATTTATTTTTCTGATCTTTAAAAATTATATACACACACACATATGTATATATATATATATAATATATATATGTTATATATATATATATGATCAGCTATATTTTTTTCATCAAAATCTACTTAGCGACTTGATTATAGATTAGTGGACAATAGTCTCTGTCCTCATGGAACTTCTGCGTTAGTAAGGGGTGTCAGAACATACAAAATTAAGCATTTCTCAGAACATATCTTATATTGGACATTTGCCTTCTAAATCTAAGTCAATTGAATTGTGAATTAGAGGAAAGATTTTAAATCCTGATGGAGAAAATAAAAAAAAATATGATCTCAACTAAACCATGTAGTGTACCAGCTTCAGAGTATGTTTAGTTGATATTATGAGCAATAAGAGCAGGTTTGGCTTTGGGTCGTAGAGAACATGAAGTGATCCAGTTTTCATACAGAGAAGCTCTATCACTACAAAGACATTTGCATTCCTGTCATCAAGCTCTGAAAATCCCTGAAGAAAGAGTTCCACAGGGGTAGCTGTAAGGTGACTAGAGTCAGAGTCCATCCCAGAAGCCAAACCAGTCTTTTAAGGTTGGCTGGCTGAACTCAGAAGCAGGGAGGAAGCTGCTGAATGACTTGTCCCTAAGTCCAGAAATGAAGGCAACCTGGAAATGAGCTTCATGCCTTCACTGTCGTTTGTGCTGACTTCAAACTCCAGGATCTCCTGAAAAGGAGGATAGTGGACTGCACCATTTACCTATACTAACAGGACAGAAGTAGACTCCTAGGACTCATACAAGTGATGGTAATCCACAAGAAACATCGCTTGAGAGAGAGAAGAGGGGAGAATAAAGAAACAGTTTTCTAAACAGGGAGGCAGCTGTGTTTCCTCCCTGAGTTCTCTGTAGGCAGTCACAGCTTATAGCCTCCTGACCTTTTGTATTTATGTTTTCAACTAATGGCATAATTTGAAGCTTTACTCATTGAGCTCAATTTTTTGGGTATGGGGTGCTAAATAACCAGAAGTTGTTTCCTTGTTGGGTTTGCTTTTTCTTTTGAAACCATGCCTTTATTTAGGACTTCTACAACCTCTTGATTCATTCTGTAACTTACTGGTATCTACACAGGTGTAACTGTTCCTTGAAATAAAGGAAAAATGTTAATGACTATTAAATTACTCAGTACAAAGCTAAGACATAGTGGGGCTCATAAAGCCTTAGCTGTTAAAATCGAAGTGTCAATTAAACCGCTCAGCCACTTGTGAACAAATTCACCAGGCAAAAGTGGATACTGAGAAGCCTATTTAAATCCTGCAAACAATGAAAGGAGATGAAGGTATCCAAGATAACTGGAACCAATATTCCATAACAAGTAAAAACGGGAAACTATTCTGTCTCGCTTAGACTTGTGGCTTCAGAAATGGGGATCCTCAGTGGGGGCAAAACAACCTCAGTGCATGCTCAAGTATTTCGTTGAGCTAAAGATATGCCTAACACTAAAGATACTAGGGAAATGTTTGCATTTCATTTTATGTTATTCTTGAGGATGTCAAATAAATGGCTTTAAGATTCTCTGTCCTCTCTCTCTCTCTCTCTCTCTCTCTCTCTCTCTCTCTCTCTCTCTCTCTCTGTGTGTGTGTGTGTGTGTATGTGTTTCTTTTGCTAGACTTTTTTCTTTTTTATTGAAAGTATTGTTTCTCACACAATTTATTCTGATCACAACTACCTCTATTTCACTAATCCATCTCATTGAAGATCCCTACCACCTTCCTACCCACCCAACACCACTCCTTTCTCTCTCTTCACAAAACAAACAAGAATTTTGTAAAAGAATAAAAGATCAAAAAACAAAACAGAGAAGGCACAAGAAACACACACAGAACGATAACACGCACGTATACAAAAAGAAAAACCCATCAAAACCCAGAATCAGCAATCATAATATACAAGTAAAAACTCTTTTTAAATGCCCCCCCAAAGCAATAAGCGACAGAAAATATCCCCAAATAATATTTTTTCATGGCCATCTACCATCACAAATGAGCCTACTCTCCAGTGCAGTTTATATCCCCAGTGAGACCCCAATGGTAAAAGCTAAATTTTCCTATCTAAGCAATTGTCTACTAGGGATAGGTTCTTGGCTTGGGATGGGAGCTCATGTCCACTTTATCTTCTTGATGGTGGGAATCTCTCTGCCTGAGTCCTGAGTCTCTGTGATCCATAGGTGTGTCAGTCTTCCTGTGTTTTGAAGACATTATTTCATTCAGAGTATATGGAGCAAGAACACTGTCAGCTTTTAAGTAGGCAAATCATTGTACTTCTAAAGTTTTAGAGATGAAATATAGTGCCAAGAGCATTTTTCATGCATATACATGGATGTTATAATAATGTTTGGGGATCTATTAATAAAATTGACTCACAAAAGTCTTATAATGATGCATTATTATGCAAAGTTAAATAAATATCATCATAAAACATAAAGAACTTAATATTTTATATCATATCATTGAGTATTGCTTTACATTTACTGGAAGCCCATTAAGTATTTATGATCCACATCATCTCTAGGATATTTCCAAAGTTGATTGGCTTTTAACTTTCGAGTGTTACTTCCTTCATTCATAATGCCTTTGTTGTCAAATTTAGTAATTTCTAAGATCTAAGGTGATAAATTAGAAGGGTTTTCACTGAGAAGTTTAAGAAAATAAACTTGAGTTAGAATACGCTTTCTATGATATTCCCACTCTGGTAGGACTGTGTTCCTCTCCCGTGAACAGGACAGGAATGGCCCAAACTCCACAGTAGTGGAATGTCTGTGCCCATTCACTAAAGATAGGTTTACTACTCTTGCAATACATCTTGCTACACACACACATAACTAGACTTTGGACACTGTCTGCCCACAAATACTCCAAAAAGGCCAATTTTGTTACAAATTTTGAACAAGGCACTATGCATTTTTATCAATTAGATTTTGTACCTTTATTCCATTATTGGCAGCACCCTGATGTGATCAATACAGAAACTGAAATATAACAAAGTAATATGTTTAATAATTTCTGAAGACTTTTTAAATGTGAGTTCCAAATTGAAAGTAGATTTTCAGATCCACTTTCAATTTCGGTATCAAATGGCTGACTGAAAGAATGACCTGGCCTAACATTTTTCAGTAGTCTGAACTTACTCAGAACATGCACACATAGACCCTTCTGTAATGGGCCACTGTTATGTTAATTTGCTTGTATATAGCTTTTGTCTTATTTCCTTTAGAAAATGTGCTGATGATGTCTACAGCCCTGCAGCAGTGTATGTGTATGTGTGTGTATTTGTATGTATCTCTGTATATATATGTGTATCTCTCTCTCTCTCTCTCTCTCTCTCTCTCTCTGTGTGTGTGTGTGTGTGTGTGTGTGTGTGCATGGAAAGTGACTTGATATGCGTGGAGAAGGTCAAGTCTTAGTTAAGGTATCGAACTCTGTGAGGCCACACCATGGTCACAGCAACTCTTATAAAGGAAACCATTTAATTAGTGCTGGCTTAAAGTTTCAGAGGTTCAGTCCATTTTCACCTTGATGGAGAGCACAGAAGCATGCAGGCAGACATGATGTATGGAGCTGAGAGTTCTACATCTTGATACACAGAGCACAGAATAAGACTGTGTCACACTGAGTGTAGCTTGAGCATCTGAGACCTCAAAGCCACCTCCACAGGGAAATACTTCCTGCAAGGCCACACCTCCTCCAACAAAGCCACACCTCCTAAGAGTGCTACTCCCTATGACCAAGACCATTCCTATTCAAACCATCACATTCCACTCCCTAACTTGAATAGTCTTGCAGCCAAAATAAAATGTGGAAATGCATCCAGTTCAACTTCAAAGGCACCCAGAGCCTATATCAGTCATTGCATGGTTTAAAAGTCAAAAGTTCAAAGTCTCTTCAGAGGTTCATGAAATCTCTTAAACTATAATCTCCTGAAAAAATAAAAAACAAAAAGCAGATCACATACTTCTAACAAGGTAGGAAAGGAAACATAGTGAAGACATCCTGGGCCAAAGCAAGACTTAAAACCAGCTGCGAAAACTCCAAACTCTGCAACTCCATGTGCAATGTCAAAGTGTTCTTCAGCTCTCCCACTCCTGTCAGCTTTGTTGACTGCAATATGTGTCTGTCTCTTTGGGATGGTCCCACTGCCTTTTAGCAACCTTCCTTGGGAGGTATCCCAAGGCTTTGACAACATTTTCAGATTTCCAAGGTGATCCAGGCGTCACCTTACGAGCTTCATCCACTGGCCTTCCTAGGCCTTCATGCAGAGATACCCCCAGCTCAGGCTTCAGTGGCTTTTATTAGTCACAACGGGAGACTCCATAATTCCTTTCTTCCATCCTTGACTCTAAAGCCAGAATCACATGACCAAAGATGCCAAGTTCTGCTGCTTGCTGGAACTGGAACATTGCCCCCTCCTTCAGTTACATCATCATTAGCTTTCTGTTCCCAATGTTTTCCTTCATTGCCTGAACTTGACTGTTCTATAGAACATGCTGCCCTTGAATTTAAAGATACCTCAGCCTCTGCTTTCTGAGAGCTGGGCTTAAAGCACCACCAAACCTGGCTCTAAGTTCTTCCTTAATTCCTTTTCAGAAGTTGGAAGCTTAGCTGGATAGGGTCTTGCCCTGAAGTCATCGCTCCATTTATTCCATTTAGCATAGGTATCTTTTTTTTCCCTTTTTTTCCTTTTTTTTTATTCGATATATTTTTTATTTACATTTCAAATAATTTCCCCTTTTCTGGCCCCCTACTCCCTGGAAGTCCCATAAGCCCCCTTCCCTCCCCCTGTTCTCCCACCCACCCCTTCCCACTTATAGGGCTCTTTTTTAATCTGTTTTTTTCCTTGAACATAGGATGTAGCTCCATTCCACTTTCTGTGCCCCTTTTCTCCTGATCTGTATGTTTTGCTCAGCTTGTTCCTTCTCATTTATATATTTTCATTAGAGTGGACAATAATAACCACATGATAGAGTCTGAACTAGGTGGATCTCAGGTTTCCTTTGTCAATGCAATTAATCCAAAATCATCACTTAAAACTCAGCAGACTTTTCCAACAAGGGCAAAAAGTAACCACATTCTTAGCCAAAATATTATAAGTACAGTATCTAGGCCACATGCTAAAATTCTCCTCTGAAATGTCTTGAGCCAGGCCCCTTCAGTTCAAATCACCCTTAGCACACTCTTTTCCATATTCCTACTAGCATGGCACATTAAGATCTATTGAAGTTTTGCGTTTCAACTTGTTACAAGCTAGAGTCTTCAGAGAGAAAGGAACCTCAGTTGAGAAAATGACTCCAGAAAGTCCAGCATTTTCTCAATTCGTGATCAATGGGGAGAGCCTGGAGCATTGTGGGTGGTGCCATCCCTGGACAGGTGGTCCTGGGTTCTATAAGAAAGCAGACAGAACAAGTCATTGGGAGCAAAGACAGTGAGCAGCAGCCATCATGGCTTTTGCATTAACTTCTGCCTCCAGAATTTTCCCTTGCTTGAATTCCTGTCCTAACTTCCTTCACTACTGAACAGCAATATGGACATTTAAGCCAAATAAACCCTTTTCTCCCCAAATTGCTTTCTGGTCATGATGTTTTATTGCAGTGATAGAAATCCTAACTAAGACAGTGCAGTTGTAAAATAAACTCATGAGACCCAGGTTTCATAAGGAATTGATCAGATATGAGCTAAATTAAATGCTTTAGGTCTGGGATAAGACTAGAGCAAAGGAGGGAGCTGTATTTCTCAGATAAGTCAGTCCCTACTTTAATCAAGAAGGAACTATAAATAAAAGCAGAAAATGACACAACCTGTCTTTACTTTGTGCACTACTACAGGACAATAGCAATGAATGTGGAAACTTAAAAAGTCATCAGAATACATAGTAAGAAAATCATTATTTTCTCTTTTTAATATAATTTTGGTTCCTCAAAAAAATCTTATGAAACATCATGATAATCTTCCCCCAGATCCTCCCAGATCTACTCTCTTGTTTGTTTTGTTCCCCCTTGAAGGAGATGATGTAATACAAAAGTCTAACTTAGGGCTGAGGATTGTACAGCTCTTATTCTCTGCACCTGGGTGAGTTCTTGAGTCTCTGTGTTAATCACTATCTACTGCAAAGAGGAGCTGCTCTAATGACACTGAGAGATGCACTAATCTGTGGGTATAAAAAGTTACTGGGAGTCAGTTTGATATTGTGTCCATTTAACAGATTAACAATAGTATATTCTCTTAGGGCCTAAGGCCTGCTTATCTCAGGTATTTTCCCCCAATAGGAGTGCCAGGTATGGGTTTCATCTTATGAAGTGGTCCTTCATGAGATAATTGCTTTTCTCCTCTGGCACCATGTGTAGCAACTTCCAGCATTATGAAAGGAGGATGAAACTTCCAAGTCAGTACCAGCTTCAGTGTTCCATATTCGATATATAGTATCTTCAACACATAGAGTCTTACCATCAATTTATGGAGGATAACAAAGAACATTGGCAATATCCTTTAATGTTTGTGTGTCTGTTACCTTACTGATCAGCAACTTCAGTACTGGGCTTCTAGTACTGGGATTTCTGTTTATTAACTTCTGTTGTCTAATAGAGTCTTTGTCATCCAATTATAGGGTAATTTAATTTCATATATATATATATATATATATATATATACACACAAATATATACAAATATATATATAGAGAGAAAATATATAGAATTTAATCTCTTTATATATATATATATATATATAGAGAGAGAGACAGAGACAGAGAGAGATAAAGACAGACCAAAGTGTTTATTTACAAATATACACCTATACACCTATATACATATACACCTATATACCTACACACTTATACATACACATATCACATATACCTATATACATATATACACATACGCATGCACAACACACACACATACCCCCCCACACATACATGTATATGTATATATTCCTATATGTTGCAAGATATTTCCTATCCATTCACATTGAGGCAGTAAGAGACCAGTGATTGGAGGGGAGAGAGGAGGAGGAGCTAAGAGGAGTGAGGGGTGGAGAGAGAGAGAGAGAGGAGGCACAGTGGATGAGCAGAGCAGAGAAGGAGGCGCAGATATCCAGATGGCTTCAGATGGATTTCTGGTGTTTTGGAGAGGTTAGATATATTGGAATAAGACTTTATAATTGTAAAATGGCATTATATATTTGTGAGTTTTATATACATAAATATATTTGGTTAGCTATTTAAGTGTAAGAGTCATGCTTTATCGGATGCTTGGAAGGAGTGGTGCAGAGGCCTGGCGGGGTGGTACTTTTTAAAAATAATTACTCCTACACCTATACACATACATACATATACAGATGTACACATACACACATATATATACATGAATATATACATATATACACATATACAGATACATATGTATGTTCATATATAATATACATGTAGATATAAACATATGTGTGTATATTTTAGGAAGTGAGAAAAATAATTTCTGAAGATATTGTAATTTTCCCATGAACCTTCATAGTTTCACCAAAGTTTATTTGTCTTATAATCAAATATAAAAATGTAAACAATAAAAACAAGTAAAATATTTATTCAGTATTTTATAATTTCAAATATATGAATATTTAGAACCTGTGATTTTTATTTCTAAAAAGCATATTAGATTAGTGTCACATATGCTGCCCTTCTCATTGTGCTCTTTAATATGTGAAGCAAGCATCCTCAGTGCCTCCACCAGGCACTCTCAGCTCTGAGCATGGCTCAGCTTCTGTGCTACTCTTTGCTTTACTAGAATCATAAAGTCGCTCTGAGAACTCCTTCAATGCAATGTTTATTACCATCACCCTGGGTAATCAATCCTCCATTGGTAAATTCACCTTCCCTAAGTTCTTCTGGATGTACATCAGCGTCTCTGGGACACTGACATGGCCATTATCCTCCAGTCGGCCATTTCTTGTCTAATTCCATGTATTTCCCATTCACATTGGTTTCCAGCATCACCATTTTCCATTGCTTGGTTGTAACTTTATCTACTTTGTTGGTCGTTTCCCATTATAAATTATCACTTTTGGCTGGAAGAAGCTGAGGAGAAGGGTGACCCTGTAGGAGGACCAGCAGTCTCAATTAACCTAGACCTCCCAATTTCTCTCAAACACTGGACCACCAACCAGGCCGCATACACCAGCTGATAGTAGAACCCCAACACATATACATCAGAGGACTGCTGGGTCTGTGTTCATTCAGAGAAGATGCACCTAACCCTCAAGAGACTGGAGACCCCAGGGAGTTCAGAGTCAGGTGGGGTGGGGACATCCTCTTGGAGACATGGGGGTGGGGAGGCTATAAGGGATGTGGAACAGTCAGAGGGTGGACCGGGAGGGGAATAAAGTCTGGAGTGTTAAATAAATGAATAAATAAATAAATATATAAATAAAAGACAAAAATGACAGAAAAGATGCAGTAATGTTATCCTTTAACATCCTTGGTATCACTGAAATAAATACTATAAAACAAAGCCATGTCATCCAAAATAAATAAATAATTATCACTTTTGTAAATGTCATGTGGGCTCATTTTTGAGGACAAAAGGCAGCATAGTTCTCTATTTTGCTATCTGTCAGTGAACTGAGTGACAGATGTATGGTCACCACTCAGGGATAGACTTTGAAAGAGGAAATGACTGTGTGGACTGAAGATCTTGCAGCAGAATTTATACTTAATCCATTTCTTAATAAATCTATTTAAATCTTAATAAAACTCTTGTTTCTGATCCTTCTCATATCAGTCATAAATGTTATATCTAAATATACATATTACTTAACTGAATAAAGAGAAGACTACTTTATTTTGTGTTAATGATTTTAAAATAATTTTGAGTTGAGAATGACATAGTAAGTAACAGCAATAGCAAGAAGACTTCCGGCTGGACACACCAGATTCCCACAGAGAAATGTGTGTGCTACACACAGACCACCTAGGACTAAATAGTAGAAAGGCTTCTGGAGTTTGCTTTTTTTTTTTTTTTGATGGATACATATTGGTATTTGTCTCAGCATAAATAGCACCAAAAGGAATCAAAGATGACCTGAAGAAACTCACATACCACAAATACTACCCAAGAGAGCAGTGCTTGTGTGTGTTCTGAAATACTTCCTGAGAGCATCACTTTAGAGAGGCGTACCTGAAACATGATCTCTGTAGATTCTCATCCTCTTGTGTCAGCCTTCAATGTGATGACAAGATTACAAGTGTACTTGTAACCATATCCAACTAAGAACACCCTCAACTAGTGTGTGTGTGTATCATGTAAAGATGAGTCTGGGTCTAAGGAAAACCGTACAAAAGGCTGGTGTGGTAACACAGGTAATGTAGAGACATATGCCTTGCTGGTTAACCACACCAACTTTCTTGGTAATCTCTAAGCCTGTAAGAGACTACTGTGGCAATAAAAATAAGGAGAGCAGTGTCTAAAGAAAGACATCCAAATTTAACTTCTGACCTTCATACACAACAGAGAGAGAGAGAGAGAGAGAGAGAGAGAGAGAGAGAGAGAGAGAGAGAGAGAGAGAGAGAGAGAGAAAGCTGTGTCTGAAGATAGGATTTTAAAATGGCACCTGGATATAAGAGTTACGTTCCTGAACTATAGCTCCAGTTTGTGGCTTTGCTGGGGTAGTGTTTTGTTTGTGGTATTGCTGGGAAATGCAATAGCTTGATTTATTGCTTTAGAAATGATAAAGAGGGATAGTCAAGAATTGAAATACCATGCTGAAAGCATCCTGGGTGATGTCTTTGGGAACCTTTTAAGAGTGTTTCTACTCCTGGGTGAGATTTTTTTTTCAAGAGTAAGAGAATTTTAGTGGCCCAAATAGGTCTTAAGGAAAGTCTAGTCTGCAATTAATGTGTCATTCACAAATATGAAGTTTAGTTTTAAGGTGTATAGGTCCTGTCTGCCTTTGCTGCAGGGGTGCACAGGACTGCTGATTCTCCTTCATGTGGCAGTATATCTTTCTGAGTTGCTCAGGAAGTGTAATTAGGATGGATTTTATCTGATTTGGAGAGGAGAGATTGACAAGTTTCTGTGATGTCTCTTATCATTTAACTTTGGCAGAAAAGGATTTATACAACTGTGGTGCCCTTTCAATAATTCCAAAGTGTATTTCCTGACACTTTTCCACACCTAAAAACTCTGATAAATTTCCATCCTGGGTAGATATCTTTCCTTTGACAAAGAATAGATACTGGTTAGGTTCACTCTGTCATGCTGTGGTCAGCCAAAACAAGAAAGACAAGCAACACAGGAGGGAGCAACCCTCCCTCCTTTCTCAGGCAGCAGGGGCTCAGAGTCTGGTAATGGGAACAGATGAGGCCAGCCTCTTTCCCTCGGGTAGTGGCAGCTGACTGAGTAGGAGGATGCTGTGGAAAGGGCCAATGTACTAGAGTTCAAGAGGAAACACATTGCTAGTGCCAGCTGCCAGGGTGGCTTAGTTCTCTCCTTTTGTGCAAACCATTCCCAGTAAGGCTTCTGTCAGGGAATTTCATTGCCCCAGTACATGGCAATAAGTCATCCTGGGGCTGGAAAATTCCAGCTAACACATACACTCAAGCAGATTCTCTGTAGCAGTCTACTTCTGGACTGTCACCTCACTCTCCTCCCTGGCTAATTCCAGGAAAACTCTTGGTTCTATACTCCATAGTAAGACCATATCGTCCCTACCCTATGTGGATATAAGGCTGGACCTAGCCGAATTTCTGTGCTATCTGATCTCAACTTTGTGGTTCCAATGGCTATAAAAACCTGATCTCCTTCCTCACTTGGTTTTGGTTGTTCTTCTGGCCACACAGTGACAATTTTATAATTAGAAAGTATAGTGTTTGGCATTTACAGTAGGGAAGGCTAGTAAGGTTGGGATCCTGTGATCCATGGGGTAGATGTGCCTAAAAAGATGGCAGAGTACCCTTACTTTGCAAGTAAGTATTAGAATAATAAAGTAAAATGTATTCAAGGCTATTTCCCAATTTCTCTTCTATTAGATTCAGTGTATCTGGTTTAATGTGGATGTCCTTGATCCACTTACACTCAAACTTTGTATAAGGACATAAATATGGATCAATTTGCATTCTTTTACATATAGGATTCCAGTTAGAATAGCACCATTTATTGAAGATGCTTTTTTTTATCCACTGTGTGGTTTTAGCTTTTTTGTCAAAGATCAAGTGTCCATAGGTGTATATATTTATTTCTGGGTCTTCATTTCTATTCTATTAATCAACCAGTCAGTCTCTGTACCAATATCAAACAGTTTTTTATCACTCTTGCTCTGTAGTACAGCTTGAGGTCAGGGATGGTGATTCTCCCAGAAGTTCTTTTATTGTTGAGGATAGTTTTCGGTATCCTGGATTTTTTGTTTTTCCATATGAAATTGAGCTCCTTCCATGTCTGTGAAGAATAGTGATGGAATTTTGATGGGTATTGCATTGAATCTGTAGATTGCTTTTTATTAACACGCCATTTTTGCTATTTTAATCCTACCAATCCATGAACATGAGTGATCTTTCCATCTTCGGAGGTCTTCTTCAATTTCTTTTTTCAAAGACTTGAAGTTCTTATCATATAGATCTTTAATTTACTTGGTTAGAATTACACAGAGATATTTTATATTATCTGTGACTGTTGTGAAGGTTGTTATTGTGGTAAATCTCCAACCAAATAAGCCTGACCAAAGCAAGTACAATAAATATGAATACAAGCTGTACACCTAGGTTGGGCAGATCTACCACTACACTACCATATTCCCCCATCTATGAGACCCCTTATAACTGTGGTTTCTCCAGGCCACACTCTTTTTCTCCATTCCTCTTCCACCTCTCTCCTTTCTCCTCCTCTTTCTCCCCCAAACTTTTCAGCTCCACCTTCTGGTCTATTGCTCAATCACTGCCTCTAGCCTTTATTTTGCAAGTTAAGATGGGGAGCAGGCTCAAAAGAAGTCACCTGTATACATGATTCACTCCTCATCCTCAGCCCCTCCTGGGAAAGCAGAATTAGCATCAAAATACAAGACCAAGGCTATCCACAACACTTCCCCATTTCAGTCTAATTAAAAGACTCTTTTATCTCAGATATAAATTGAGCCCAACTATTACCATTTTGTAATTTATAAAGTACAAGCTAGACCTAAAACCCATTTCAACATTTTTTTTTCAATTAAATAGAACCTCTGTTATCTATCCTAACTTAAAAGACTATAATTCCACACCTGATTCATGTCCTGGTTTTAGATTGTATGCCATCTAAAAACCATTCTCTCAAATTTATATCATCTTTCTCAATGCTAAACAGCTTGAGTTGGCTATGAGACTACCAGTCTTCAACTTCATCAGAAATCCAAGAATGACTAATATTACCTGAAAATATGAGAAGCATAAAATATAGTTTCCAAAATTTAGCCAATTTATAGAGACCATGGATCACCTGCATAGTCCCTTATATGTTTAAAATGTTGGAGCATTTGTCTTCTGCCTCTGGCCCAGGATCATCTGAAAGACCTTTATAATGCAGAATTTTGAAGGGCTGACCACCCTGTCTTGGCAGAGATTATCATTTGACTATTCTAAAATAGTGTGTCCTTTTTCTGAACAGTATTTTGTCTGTAGATGAAATGAGGCAATTCTTGCCTAGTGGCTGTCTCCCATCAACTCCACTGATGTTCAGTTTCTTCTTTGAATCCAAGAAAATGGTACTGTCAGGAGCAGTCGGGTCTCTAGTCAAATGATCTTTAATAAAGAAATGTCCATAAATATCATTTTCTGTGGACTTCTGATGACTTTGAAGTCTACATATCTACCCAAAGCATTTGTGAACTGTTAAGCCTTGGCTACTTTTGGCCATTTCTCATAGAAATATCTCAGAAACACCCTTTAATTAACTCAGGACCATGGGATTGCTATCTTTATTCTTTGTATAAAGGAAGGCAACTAATTTGTTTGATGTAGTTTTATATCCAAACACTTTGCCGAAGATTTTTATCAGCTATAGAAGTTTTCTGGTAGAATTTTTGGTGTCCCTTAGGTATACTATCATATCTTATGTAAATAGTGATATCTTGACTCGTTCCATTCCAATTTGTATCCCTTTGATCTCCTTTTGTTGTCTTATTGCTCTAGCTAGAACTTTAAGAACTACATTGAACAGATAGAGAGGGTGGGCATCTTTGTCTTGTCCCTAACTTTAGTGGGATTGCTTCATGTTTCTCTCAATTTAATTTAATATTGGCTGTTGGTTTACTATATATTGTTTTTATTATGTTTATATATAAACATTGAATTCCTGATCTCTCCAAGACTTGTAATATGAAGGGGTGTTTGATTTTGTCAAAAGTTTTTTCAGCATCTAACAAGATGATAATGTGATTCTTTTTCTTTGAATTTATTTATGTAGTGAATTGTGTTAATGGATTTTTCTTATATTGAACCATCCCTGCAATCCTGAAATAAAGCTTACTTGGTCATAGTGAATGATCATTTTGAAGTGTTCTTGGATTTGGTTTGCAAGAATTTTATTGAGTATTTTTGCATTGATATTCACAAGTGAAATTGGTCTGAACTTCTCTTCTTTGTTGGGTCTTTGTGTGGTTTAGGTATTAACTATGGCTTCATAGAATGAATTAGGTAGTGTTAATTCTGTTTCTAGCTTATGGAATAGTTTGAGAAGTATTGGTCTTAGGTCTTCTTTGACTGATAGAATTCTGCACTAAAACCATCTAGCCCTGAATTTTTTGGTTGGGAGGTTTTTAATGACTTCTTCTATTTCGTCAGGGGTTATGAGACTGCATACATAGTTTACCTGCACCTGATTTAACCTTCGTATGTGGTATCTTTCTAGAAAAATCTTACATTTTATCTAGATTTTAGTTTTGTTGAATATAGGCATTTATAGTAGGATCTGATGATCTTTTTAAAAATCTCCTCAGTTTCTGTTGTTTTGTCTCCCTTTACATTTCTGATTCTGTTAATTTGGATACTGTCTCTGTGCCCTCTGGTTAGTCTGGTTATGGGTTTATCTATCTTGTTGATTTTCTCAAAGAATAAGCTCTTGGTTTTGTTGATTCTTTGTGTAATTCTCTCGGTTTTTAATTGGCTGATTTCTACCATGAGTTTGATTATTTCCTGCCATTTACTCCTATTAGGTGTGTTTGATTCTTTTTGTTCTAGATCTTTCAGGTGTCCTATTAAGTTACTAGTTTAGGATTTCTCCAATTTCTTCATGAGGACACTTAGTGACATGAATTTTCCTCTTAGCACTGCTTTCATTGTGTCACATATGTTTGGGTATGTTGTGTCTTCATATTCCTTAAAGTCCAGAAGGTCTTTAGTGTCTTTCTTTATTTCTTTTCTGACTAAGTTATCATTTAGTAGAGTGTTGTTCAGCTTCCATGAGTATGTGGGCTTTCTGTTGTTTTTGTTGTTATTGAAGTCTAGTCTTGGTCCATTGTGGTCTGATAGGATGCATGTGATTACTTCAGTCTTCTTGTATTTGCAATCTTCTTGTATTTGCTTGTTTTGTGATCATTTATATGATCAATTTTGGGGAATGTACCAGGAAGTGCTGAGAAGAAGGTATATTCTTTTGTTTCAGAGTGAAATGTTCTGTATATACCTGTTAAATTCATTTTGTTCATAACTTCCATCAGTTTCACTGTGTTCTGTTTAGTTTCTGTTTTAATGAAAGTGAGTGTTGAAGTTTCCCACTATTATGATATGAGGTTCAATGTGTATTTTCAGCTTCACCAAAGTTTCTTTTATGAATGTAGATGCCCTTGCATTTGGGACACAAATGTTTAGAATTGAGACTTCACTTTGGTTGATTTTTCCTCTGATGAGTATGAAGTGTCCTTCCCTATCTCATTTGATAACTTTTGGTTGAAAAGTTTCATATTACAATGCATACTATTGCACATTACAATGACTACTCCAGCTTGTTTCTTGGGATCATTTACTTGGAATACTTTTTCCAGCCTTTTTCTGTGAGGTAGTGTCTGTCTTTATCATTGTGGTGTCTTTCATGTATGCAGCAAAATGCTGGATTTTGCTTACATATCAAGTCTGTTAGACTATGTCCTTTTATTGGGGAGTTGAGACCATTGATTTTTAAGAGATATTAAAAACCAGTGATTGTTGGTTCCTACTATTTTTGCTCTTAGAGGTAATAGTGTATGTGTTTGTGTGTGTGTGTGTGTGTGTGTGTGTGTGTGATTTTCTTCTTTTGGGTTTGTTGTAAGATGATTGATTACTTGTGCTTTCTTGAGTGTAATAGCCTCCTCATTTTAGAGTTTTTCTTCTAAAATCCTGTATAAGGCTGAATTGGTAGATAGATGTTGTTTAAATTTGGTTTTGCCATTGAATATCTTGGTTTTCCATTTATGATTATTGAGAGTTTTGCTGGGTACAGTACCCTGGGCTGGCATTTATGTTCTCTTAGGGTCTTTATTACATCTCTCCAGCATCTTCTGTCTTTTAGAGTCTATTGAGAAGTCTGGTATAATTTTGATACATCTGCCTTCTTATGTTATTTTTTCCCTTACTGCTTTTAATATTTTTCTTTGTTCTGTACATTTAGTGTTTTGATTATTACTGGAGGATTTTTATTTTCTGGTTCAATTTATTGTGTGTTTTGTAGGCTTCTTGTACATTTATGGCTATCTCTTTAGGTTGGGGAAGTTTTCTTTAATGATTTTGTTGACCATGTTTTCTGTCCCTTAGAGCAGGCAATCTTTACTCTCCCTTGTTCCTGTCATTCTTACCGTTGGTCTTTTCATCGTGTCCTGAATTTCCTGGATATTTCAACTTGGCAGCTTTTTAAATTTTGTATTTTTTTTACCATTGTGTCAATATCTTCTACACCTGAGATTCTCTCTTTTAGCTCTTGTATTCTGTTAGTGATGCTTGCATCTGTAGTTCCTGTTCTCTTTCCTAGGTTTTCCATCCCTAGGGCTGTCTCCCTTTGTGATTTCTACATTGTTTATTGTCACATTTTTAGATCCTGGATGGTTTTATTCAATTCCTTCATCTGTTTGATCGTGTTTTCCTATATTTCTTTTTTTTTAAAAAAAAATTTATTTATTTTATGTATGTGAGTACACTGTAGCTGTCTTCAGACACACCAGAAGAGGGCATTAGATCCCATTACAGACAGTTGTGAACAACCATGTGGTTGCTGAGAATTGAACTCAGGAAGAGTTCCTTTGGAAGAACACTCAGTGTTTTTAACCTCTGAGTCATATCTATAGCCCTTTCCTTTATTTCTTTTATGGATTTACTTGTTTCCTCTTTAAAGGCTTCTACCTATTTGCCCAAGTTTTCCTGTATTTCTTTAAGAAAGTTATTTATATCCTACTTTTTAAAATTCAATATATTATTTATTTACATTTCAAATGATTTCCCCTTTCCTGGATCCCCCTCCCTGAAAATCCCATAAGCCCTCTTGCCTCCCCCTGTTCCCCAATCCACCCCTTCCTGCTTCCCTGTCCTGGTATTCCCCTACACTGCTGCACTGAGTCTTTCCAGGACCAGGGGCCTCTCCTTACTTCTTCTTGGGCTTCATTTGATATGTTAATTGTGTCTTGGGTATTCCAAGCTTCTAGGCTAACACAATGGAGTACTATTCAGCCATTAAAAACAATGAATTCATGAAATTTTGAGACAAATGGATGTAACTGGAGAATATGATCCTAAGTGAGGTAACCCAATCACAAAAGAACACTCATGTTATTTATATCCTCTTTAAAGACTTCTATTATCTTCATGAGTTGGGATTTTAAGTCAGCATCATACTCTTCAGGTATGTTAGGGTTTCCAGGGCTTCCTGTGATGAGAAAACTGGGTTCTGATAGTGCTGACTTGCATTAGGTTCTGTCTGTTATGTTCTTGTGTTTGCCTCTCACCATCTGGTTATCTCTGGTGTTAACTGGCCTAGGTGTCTCTGTCTGGAGCCTACCTCCTTGGAGGCAAATAGAACTCTGTGACCTGGCTTAAAGCAGGTTTCCTGGGACACTGGCAGTACTGTCTTTAGTTGGGGTTGAGGGCACCTCTGTCCCTGGTTAGAGGAGGTATCCTTTGTGCCTGGTTAGTGCAGTCTTCTGTGTTCCTGGTTATAGCAAATCTCCTGGGAGGATTTGGAGGAGAAGCGGTCATTACAATCAGACCCCAATGGAAGTACAGACATGAAGGGATATGAAGGTTGCACAGAGGGGAGGGGTCCCATATCCACTGGGCTCCGTGTGGGTCCCAACTGGGGTGGTTATTTGAGCAGGGGTCTCATCTGTGGCCCTGGTTATAATAGATCTCCTGGGAGAGATCTGTAGGCTGTGGGGTGTGGAGTGGGGCAGTCAGGCCAGTCTGTTCTGGAGAAGATACAGACCTGAAGGGAGATGGGGTTTGTGTGGAGGATGGGGGGTCCCATGTCCACTGAGCTCTGTGGGGATCCTAACCTGGGTAGTTATTCTGTGTGGGGTCTCATCTGTGTCCATGGTTATAGCAGATTTCCTAGGAGTCCTGCACACTGTGGGGGTGGGGAGAGGGGCACACATGCATATCTGCCCCAGCAGAAGTGAAGACCGGAAGCTTATAATATCTAATTTATCTCAATGAGCTTTGATAAAGCTAATGAGAAGTTTTCTCACATGAGAAAAATTCTACTTCATATAAAATAATTCTTGTGAAGTAAATAACAATCATAGGTAATATACTTATAGATCCAAGAACATTGAAAGGTGGAGAAGAAATACATAGTCAAGGTAGAATGTTAAGGATTACATTGATTTTGCAATAAATTTGGCTATATTCTGTAATCCAATGTAAAAAATTGTATAATCTTTGCTCTCCTTTTTTCCTATTGTTCTTAGGGTTGTTCTTTTCATTATGTCCTAAATTTCCTGGATGTTTTGAGTTAGCTGCATTTTAAATTTTGTATTTTTTTTGACTATTGTGTCAATATCTTCTACACTTTATATTCTCTCTTCTGGCTCTTGTATTCTGTTAATTTAGAGAACAGAGAGTGGTATCATATTTATTTACAGAGACTAAAACATATCATTGAAATTAAACTCAGACAGTTTCTTATAATGTTGATTCCTTGCCTTAAGAAGATAGATGAATATTACCCAATATAATTTTTCTGGATCATTTTAATTATAATGATAACAATATAAAAATTTATTTGTTCACACCACCTTATAGATAATACTATGGGATAAGATGGTGTACAGTAACCATTCAGGGAATAGTTCAGTCTCAAACCATATGAAAGGGAGCATTCACTTAAGACATGATGTCAAAACAGCAGGTGAATCCCAAAACAATCCCAGCAAAAAGTGCAATGCAGGTGACCCAGACACAGGGTACCACATATCTTTCAGAATTAAGTTGGTAGCAACTTCTCAGAAGTTCAGTTCTATAGAAATAAAGTTCTGCATTAAATAAAACACAAAGAACATTAAGACAATCAAAATCTAGGTAGCAAGGTATTCTGTCCCTATGATTTCTAAGCAATGAGAGCCTTTTCTTATAAGAAGACATCATGCAATCTTTTATGGACATCATTCTTTGATGTAAAATACAGTACCTTGAACATTCACCAATGACTTCCAAAAGGAACTTTTCACTGATGAAGTGAGAATATTAAAATTAGGAATGAGTTAGAGCTAGATTAAATATAAAATCTAAGCCAATAAACGTTTTTTTCCTCCTCCTCCTTTCCCCCTCTTCTTCTCATTCCAACACTCAAAAGACCTGAAAGATTTCATTTTGTTTTTTCCCTAGAAATATCCAATGCAGATTTCCTATTTAAACATAATGGATATGAATATAAAGAGGATACACAAGTAAGAACAGGTATGAAATGTAGTCTCCCATCTTTAATCTTATAGGAATGACTTAGTGACTTGGTAACTTTTATACAATGTCCTCTTCTGTAGGCCTTTACCATACCTCATTCAGTGTCATCTAGATTTTCTGTGCCTGTTGTTTCATTTGTTGTAGTTGTTCTTTAGAATCTATTGATTGCAGATTTTAATACTTTGTAGATATCAAAATTTTTGTGTACTCAATTCCCTTATATATAATACCCTATAAACATATTCCTTTTTATTTTAAATTGTTTTGAAATCATTTAAAGTACCTTACTCAGTGTGGATACTATGTACCCAATTGTAGCACAGTATTATGTAGACTTAGATTTTTTTAAACCTGCTTTTAATAAAGGTTCTCAAACACTTCGACCCATGCTCCAAATGTAGGAGAGAAAAGATGCTAAATAAGACAAGGGGATGTGGAGCTATTTAGAGGTAGTTCTTTTGGGCATTTTTAATCTCTGTTGTCAGGATACCAGCTGTCCAATTCAGAAGTGTCAGGATATCAAACACAAATCACCAGAGGTGGTACAATCTACAGGAAACCACCAGGTCTCTGCTGAATCAACACAAGTCAGTAGGAGCAACCTGGACCATCCAGGTATATCTAGAGTAGTTCTCTACCATACCTGTCAATGATGCTAAGATCAACGAAGTGTTTCAAAACTAACTATGCAAGCACCCTGTTACTGCCCAATGAGTTCTATTTATACTCTCTCCAAACATCATATGCCCTCCCATGAGTCTTGCCTCAGAAAAACAGCCTGAGATTCTGTACTGGTATAATACCACATGAGTCTGCATTACCTGTCATAACTGGAAACTTGCACTTCAGTATTATTCTGAGAAAATAATGGGAAAAAGCCCCCGTGTGTTCAGTAATTTTTTATTAGATCTTTTATTTATTTACATTTCAAATGCTATCCCCTTTCCAGGTCTCCCCTCTGGAAACCCCTATCCCATCCCCCCTCCTCCTGCCTCTATAAGGATGCTCCCCCACCCACCAACCCACTGCCACCTTCCTGCCCTGGCATTCCCCTACACTGGAGCATTGAACAACCACAGGACCAAGGGCTGCTCCTTCCACTGATGTCCAACAAGGCCATCCTCTGCCATATATACGACTGGAGACATGGGTCTCTCCATGTGTACTCTCTGGCTGGTAGATCAGTCCCTGGGAGCTCTGAGAAGGGAGGTCTTGCTGGTTGACACTGTAGCTCCCTCCATGGGGCTGCAGATCCCCTTAGTTCCTTCAGTCCCTTCTCCAGCTCCTCCATCAAGGACCCTGTGTTGAGTCCAATGGTTGGCTGTAAGCATCTGCCTCTGTATTAGGCTATGTCAGAACCTCTCAAGATACAGCCATATCAGGCTCCCATCAGCAAGTACTTCCCGGCATCCACAATATTGTCTGGGTTTGGTGTGAATGTATATGGTATGGATCCCCAGGTGGGGTAATCGCTGGATGGTATTTCCTCCTGTCTCTGCTTCACACTTTGCCTCCTTATTTCCTCCTATGAGTATTTTGTTCCACGGAAGCATCCACACTTTGGTCTTCCTTCTTCTTGAGCATCATATGGTCTGTGAATTGTCGCTTAGGTATTCCAAGATTTTGAGCTAATTTCCACTAGCAGTGAGTGCCATACAATGTGTGTTCTTTAGTGACTAGGTTACCTCACTCAGGATGATATTTTCAAGTTCCATCCATTTGCCTGAGAGTTTCATGAAGTCATTGTGTAGGGTTTTGATATGAGTATGTAGAGCTTCTAACCCATGGCTTGTCAGGTAACTTATATACAACCAAAAAGATTCCTACTAACATGTTTTCTTCCTTCTCCTCTTTGTCCCCTTTCTCTGCCATCTTGCCTTACTTCACTTGTTTATTATTTCCACACTCTTGTTCTAAGTTTTAGTTTATTTTTTATTGAAAAATTTTCTTCAATATATTTTGACCCTATTCTTTCCCTCTCCTAAATCCTTCTCCTTCTCATCTCCTATTTATCAAATTTCATAATCTCTCTCTCTCTCTCTCTCTCTCTCTCTCTCTCTCTCTCTCTCTCTCTCAACTTCAGACAAACAATTCAACTTCACAGTACATTCCACAATAGTTTTGAAGAAAAGAAGTTGATGCAGCACTTCTGATATCTGATAAGATAGACTTCAACTCAAAATTGGCCAAAGTAGGTAATAGTGACAAAAGCCACTAACAGTTTAATAAAGATATTATATTGGTAAATATATGTGCACCAAAATTTTATAAAACAAACATTAATGTACATGAACATTTAAATAGATACTGGTACATTAATAACAGACGTTGTCAACCTCAGATTCTTCAACCAAATGAAAATCAGCAATGATACATTATAGTTAACTTATACCATAGATTAAATGTACTTACATATGTCTACAGAGTAGCCCTTCCAGCAAATACAGAATATGTAGCTTTCTGAGCAGGCCTAGAAACTGGTCTAAAAATGACCACATTCTGGGCTACCAAGAAATATTTCCATATATATGGAAATATATATATAATTTCTTGAATTTTTTTCAGATCATAGTGGACTAAAGCTAAGATTTTATAGAAAAAGGAGGACCCGGGAAACTGCAGAAATGCATGAGGACTGAATGATAAGTTCCATAATAAATATGTGGTTCAGAAAACTAAGGAGGAAATTGAGGATACAGATAAGAGGAATATCTCAGAGCAAAGTTTATAGCTATGTGCTTGCATTAGAAAACCATAATGGTGTACCTCCAGGCCTCATAAAAGAAGAACAATCCAAACCTAAGTACTGTAATCTGAAACAAATTAAAAAAAGGTCTGTAAAAATAATAATGAAATAGGAACTAAAAGAACAATGTATAAAATCAGTTTGTTATTTGAAAACAAGTAAGCACAAGTGATAAAGAGCTAAAAACAACCAAAGAAATGAGAGAAGGATCAAGCCAATGAAATTAAAACAGAAAGGAATTCCCTACAGTTTCCAATGAAATCCAGCAAATCATTAGAAAATACCTTTAAAATGTATATTCAAAAAAGACGCAGAAAATCTGAAAGAAATGTATGAATTCCTAGACATATATGAGAAAAATTAAATTTGTAGTTACTTTTCTATTGCTATTCTAAGATAGTGACTAAGGCAACATGTAAAATGAAAACCTTAATCTGGGGCTCATGGTTCCAGAGGGTTAGAAGTCATGACCATTGTGATGGGGAGCATGGCAGCAGGCAGGCACATGTGACGCTGAGGCAGGAGCTTAGAGCTTCCATTTTGATCTACAAGATGGAGTTAGAAGGAGCTAACTCGACATGGCATGGACCTGAAAACCTCAAAGCCTCCCTCCAGTGGCATATCTCTTTCAATGAAGCTACTCTTCCTAATCCTTTCAAGCAACTCCTCCAAGTATTTAAATACATGAGCCTATGCAGACCATTATTCCAACTACCACATAAATCAAGCATAAGAGACAATCTGAACTTGTCCTTAGCAATCAACAACATAACATAATAATGAAAAGTGTCCAGACAATGAAAATCTCAGGACTAAACAAATCCATGGCTGAAATCTACAAATCTTTAAGAAGAGTTATCACCAGTGCCCCATGTGCTGGTCTATAAAATAGAAAGGGCAAAAACACAACAAAGCATTACTCTGATATCATAACTGGGTAGAGACACAACAGCAAAATAAATTTATGGACCAGTTCCCCCTAGGAACACAGTTGTCAAAATTCTTGCAGAGTAAGTGCAAGAACACAATGAAGAGATAATGCACTAGGACCAAGAAGTTTTATGCCAAAGATGCAAGGTTGGACCGAAGTTTAGAAATCAGTAGCTGTACAGCACGTATATAGTCTTAAGGACAGAAGTCACATAGTCATTTCAATCATTGCAGAAAAGGCCTGTAACAATTCTCAACATTCCTTCATAGTAAAAGCCCTGAAAAAAAATTAGTGCTAAATGAAAATACCATAATGTAAGAAAGAATGTATATAGCTATGAATGTGTATGAGGACATATATGAATGTATGCAAGAATATATATGTACTTCATAAACCTACAAACCTATATGTAAGAAAGAATATATATATATGTATATATACATATATATACATATGAATGTGTATGATGATATATGAATCTATGTAGGGATATATATACATGTACTTCATAAACTTATAATATTTTCCCACTTGCATATTAAGTGGGAAAAAGTGAAAACATTTTCTCATAAAGTCTGGAAAGAAGAATGCCAACTCCACTCTTATTCAGTATCCTGTTCAATTATAATTAGTGTAATAAGACAAGAATGAGCACTAAAAGGGATACAAATAGGAAAGGAAGAAGTCAAATTATCCCAATTGATGGATAATATAGTTTCTTAGACCTGGTAAGCACTTTCATTAATGTAGCAGTATATAAAATCAACATACAACAGCTATTTGAGATTACCAAAATTGAACTTAGGAAGATAAGCTTACTGAGAAAGAAATCCTGGAAAATTCCCATTCATAGTAATTTAAAAAAATACCTAAGAAACAAACTTTACAAAGGAAGTGAAGGACCTCTACTGTGAAAACATTAAGGTGATGAAAAAGCAAGCCAACGAACAACAAACAAACAAACAAACAAACAAACAAAAAAACAATGAAGACACTGGTAAGTGAAAAGCTGCCCCATGCACAGGACTGGCAGAACTGATGTTGTGAAAATGGCCATGCTAGTGAAAGCCATCTAAATTTTCATCAAAAATCTGACATTTTCATCAAAATATCAATTGTTTGTAGAACTATAATTTAAAGTGATCTGAAGCAGAAAGCCCAGTGCTGGAGACATCACCATACCTGATCTCAAACAGGCTTAGTACCAAAAATGGTATAATACATATATTAAAGCAATGAGATGTTATAAAGTTTCCAGGAAAACTAACACAGGGTGGCAGCTACCTTATTTTTTACAAAGTCATCCAAAGCATGTCATTGATACAAGACAACCTCTTCAAGAAATGCTTCTGGGAAAAAGTCAATTTCCATGTGTAACAGACTAAAACTAGACTCAAGCTGCTTACCCTCTGCAAAGATCAGTTCAGCATTGATCAAAGACCTTAACTGTAATTACTAGAGGAAAAACAAAAATAAAATCCAGATATTTATTCATAGGCAAGGGCTTTCTGCAAAGGACTCTGATAGCAGAAGAAACCATCCCTGCCTTTGACTAATTGGGTTATATTAAATCGAAAAACACAGTAAGCAAAACAATCACTAAAGACCATGCCAAGGCAGACAGACTCTTTGCCAACTGAATACATTCCTGGAGAACTTTTTTTTTTTTTTTATTCGATATAATTTATTTACATTTCAAATGATTTCCCCTCTTCTAGCCCCCCCCACTCCCCGAAAGTCCCGTACGCCCCCTTCTCTTCCCCTGTCCTCCCACCCACCCCTTCCCACTTCCCCGTTCTGGTTTTGCTGAATACTGTTTCACTGAGTCTTTCCAGAACCAGGGGCCACTCCTCCTTTCTTCTTGTACCTCATTTGATGTGTGGATTATGTTTTGGGTATTCCAGTTTTCTAGGTTAATATCCACTTATTAGTGAGTGCATACCATGATTCACCTTTTGAGTCTGGGTTACCTCACTTAGTATGATATTCTCTAGCTCCATCCATTTGCCTAAGAATTTCATGAATTCATTGTTTCTAATGGCTGAATAGTACTCCATTGTGTAGATATACCACATTTTTTGCATCCACTCTTCTGTTGAGGGATACCTGGGTTCTTTCCAGCATCTGGCAATTACAAATAGGGCTGCTATGAACATAGTAGAACATGTATCCTTATTACATGGTGGGGAGTCTTCTGGGTATATGCCCAGGAGTGGTATAGCAGGATCTTCTGGAAGTGAGGTGCCCAGTTTTCAGAGGAACCGCCAGACTGATTTCCAGAGTGGTTGTACCAATTTGCAACCCCACCAGCAGTGGAGGAGTGTTCCTCTTTCTCCACACCCTCTCCAACACCTGCTGTCTCCTGAATTTTTAATCTTAGCCATTCTGACTGGTGTAAGATGAAATCTTAGGGTTGTTTTGATTTGCATTTCCCTAATGACTAATGAAGTTGAGCATTTTTTAAGATGCTTCTCCGCCATCCGAAGTTCTTCAGGGGAGAATTCTTTGTTTAACTCTGTACCCCATTTTTTAATAGGGTTGTTTGGTTTTCTGGAGTCTAACTTCTTGAGTTCTTTATATATATTGGATATTAGCCCTCTGTCTGATGTAGGATTGGTGAAGATCTTTTCCCAATTTGTTGGTTGCCGATTTGTCCTCTTGATGGTGTCCTTTGCCTTACAGAAACTTTGTAATTTTATGAGGTCCCATTTGTCAATTCTTGCTCTTAGAGCATACGCTATTGGTGTTCTGTTCAGGAACTTTCTCCCTGTACCGATGTCTTCAAGGGTCTTCCCCAGTTTTTTTTCTATTAGCTTCAGAGTGTCTGGCTTTATGTGGAGGTCCTTGATCCATTTGGATTTGAGCTTAGTACAAGGAGACAAGAATGGATCAATTCGCATTCTTCTGCATGCTGACCTCCAGTTGAACCAGCACCATTTGTTGAAAAGGCTATCTTTTTTCCATTGGATGTTTTCAGCCTCTTTGTCGAGGATCAAGTGGCCATAGGTGTGTGGGTTCATTTCTGGATCTTCAATCCTGTTCCATTGATCCTCCTGCCTGTCACGGTACCAATACCATGCAGTTTTTAGCACTATTGCTCTGTAGTATTGCTTGAGGTCAGGGATACTGATTCCCCCAGATTTCCTTTTGTTGCTGAGAATAGTTTTAGCTATCCTGGGTTTTTTGTTGTTCCAGATCAAAGGGATACAAATTGGAAAGGAAGAAGTCAAACTATCATTATTTGCAGACGACATGATCGTCTACCTAAGTGACCCAAAGAACTCCACTAGAGAGCTCCTACAGCTGATAAACAACTTCAGCAAAGTGGCAGGTTATAAAGTCAACTCAAGCAAATCAGTGGCCTTCCTATACTCAAAGGATAAGCAGGCTGAGAAAGAAATTAGGGAAATGACCCCCTTCACAATAGCCACAAACAGTATAAAGTATCTTGGGGTGACTCTTACCAAACATGTGAAAGATCTGTATGACAAGAACTTCAAGACTCTGAAGAAGGAAATGGAAGAAGACCTCAAAAAATGGGAAAACCTCCCATGCTCATGGATCGGTAGAATCAATATAGTTAAAATGGCCATTTTGCCTAAAGTACTATACAGATTCAATGCAATACCCATCAAAATCCCAACTCAATTCTTCACAGAGTTAGAAAGAGCAATTACCTGGAGAACTTTTTTAAGATGGAGAAGTGAAGGGGCGTCCACTCACCTCACCTATGGGAAACTAACAACAGCCCGAAGAACTCAGTTAACCTTGTGGCAGTAACTTACTATGGATGGAGATTAAAGAAGTGTTAAGTCTCGAAGGCTGTTGCATCATAGGAAAGCCAGTGATATCTCATAGAGCTTCCTAAACAACCAAGCGAAAGCTCCATTAGTCGGTCTTTTCCAGGAAATGAGACTAGTCAGAGATTCGCCTCTCTCCATCCATTGTTGATTGTTTCTGTAACTCTGGAGATGTGCTTTGTAAATCTTGTTAGCTTCACATTCTGGGACTTCTGAGGTGTCTTTGCTTTCTAAGCCTCAGAAACCTCCCTCATCCTTCCAGTAGTGAAGGTTTTAGTTGGAAGGAAATTGCATACTAGATAGAGAATTAATGTTTTAACATTTAGAATAATTTATATATTCTATAATTATGTATTATATATTATATGTTACTGAATAATTGAACAAGATAAAAAGATAAAAATTTGAGTCATCCAATCAAATAACAGATGGAAAAAAGATAATGAAATAAAGTGCTTGGGGAAAATAACCTGTCCAACTACTATGGAAATAACTATATAGATTTCTCTCGAAACTACAAGAAAACTTGCATATGACCCAGATATATCACTCCTGGAGATTTACCCAAAGGACTTAAAATCAACATAGCACTGAGATATTTGCTTATTCATTCATATTACTATACTAATCACAATGCTTATATCACCAGCATAGATACTTGTTAGCAGTTTAATGTATAAAGAAAATCATAGACCACATGAAGCTTAAGAAGGAAGACCAAAATGTGGATACTTCGTACCTTCTTAGAAGGGTACAAAATACCCATGAGAGGAAATATAGAGACTGTGGAGCAGAGACTGAGGAAAGACCATCCAGAAACTGTCCCACCTGGGGATCCATCCCGTATACAGTTACCAAACCCAGACACTATTGTGGATGCCAACAAGTGCTGGCTGACAGGAGCCTGATATAGCTGTTTCCGGAGAGGATCTGCCAGTGCCTGACAAATACAGAGGGGGATGCTCTCAGCCAACCATTGAACTGAGCATAGGGTTCCCAATGGAGGAGCTAGAGAAAGGACCTAAGGAGCTGAAGGGTTTTACAGCCCCATAGAAGGAACAACAATATGAACCAACCAATACTCTCAGAGTTCCCAGGGACTTAACCACCAACCAAAGAGTACACATGGAGGGACCCATGACTCCAGCCTCACGGGTAGTCGGATATCAAAGAGAGGAGAGACCCTTGGAACCGTGAAGGCTCATTGTTCCGGGGTTAGGGGAATGGCAAGTCAAGGAAGCAGGAGTGGGTAGGTTAGTAAGCAGGGGGAGGGGGATGGTATAGGGGATTTTTGTAGGGGAAGCGAGGAAAAGGGATAAAATTTGAAATGTAAATAAATAAAATATCAAATAAAAGTCCACAATAATCATGCAGTGCAGGAAAGGTAGTAAATACAATATTTTCAATTAAAAAAAGAAAAATTAAAACTATATGTATTAAAATATATGATTATATATGTGTATATATAAAGAATGTAACTTTCTTCAGCTATAAAGAAAAATGAATTACAACATTTGTAGGAAAATCAATAGAACTGAAAATCATTATAGTCAATGGAATAAAGCAGATACAAATGCTGTTGTTTGCTTTTATATGTGTAATAGACATTTACATATATGTGCGGTTATATATTTACATGTTTCTTTATATAAATATGCACATTGTGTACATGCATAGAATAATCTCTGTGTCATGAAATTAAAAAGTAGATTGGGAGATTGAAGGGAAAGATCTTAAGTGGGGGAAGGAAGAAGAGAGGAGAATGACATCACTCTCTTCAATACAGAAAGGAGCCTGGGGGAGGGGCAGCGATACAAGCAAGAAGTTAGAACAACCTGCAATGATAATAATGCATGAAAACACCATGATTAAGTCTGTTACGTTATATGTTAGTCTGATAAATATTTGTACATTATAGAAAAAGAATTCTACTCCTAGTTTAGGAGAAATGAACCAACTTAGCCAATGAGACCCTGCATCTCTGCCTTCTTCCCTTTACATCCTTGGTTCTCAACTTTCATAAGGCTGCAGCCCTTTAATACAGTTTCTCCTGGGTGACCCTAATCATAAATTTCATTGCTATTTCATAACTTTAATTTTCTACTGTTATCAAACATAATATAAACATCTAATATCCAGGATATCTGATATGGGACCCCTGTAAAAGGGACCCTCGATGATCAAAGAGGTTATGACCCAAAAGTTGAGAATTCTTGGTCTTCTTCGTATAACAATGAATGTAAAAGAATAATGGGTGTGTTGGCTGATGTGCATAAACCTTAGTAAAGGAACAATACAAACAAGCTCTGTTAGGATATGATGGATTCCTATCCCAGAAGTCAGGGTGCTTTCTCCTGTCCTATAGGTTTGTGTTAGGATTAGAGAACATGACAGAGTTTCGTCATGACATTGCCGCTGTAGGAATTTTTGCTGGATTTCTCAGCCCCCCTACATAGTTTCAGGAGAATGGAGAATGCCCATACATTTTACTGAGGGGCAGAAAGAGCTCATGCCTAGAGTTGAGCTCATTTTCAAAGTTCTGTGAATTCAGAGCTGTAGAAATGAAAGCCTGCAGCATTCGCTTTTATGTGTCAGAACACAATTATAGGCATTTCCTGCACTGGGATGGAAATGTCAGCTGATAATATGAAAAGGTAGAGTGCACAGGGCATGTCTCAGTGAGTTTGATGAAAATGGCATGCAGGAGATGGCTAGTAATTGGGTTTTATCAATGGTATAATGAAGTCTATGGCCCCTGAAGAAATGCAGGTAAGAGTCTGTGAAATAATCCATGCTTTTTTTCTATTTTACACCGCACCACGAGTCACACTATTCCAACTGTTATCAAGTCTTGTGTCTGAGTTTGGTACTACTAGAAAAAACTTTAATATTTCTCTCCAGATAACTAGAGATGTTTACTGCCCAATTATGGTGTTGAGCAAATTATCAGTTCCTATTGTAGTACCTAAGCCAGTTAACACTTTTTAGAGCCACATTGAGGGCAGTTGGTACACAAGATGTTCATAGAGTTAATGTGCAAGACACTTTTTAAACACTACTCTAAAACTAAATGACTTTCTTAAAAACTGTGGTCTAGATTCTCCAGATAATTTAAAGCACTTATAAATAACAGTTGCTCTCTAGTTTCTCAATGTCTTTCTTCAATACTTTCTATGGTGTCATTTACCATGATAGCTAGTCAGTCACCTTTTGCCATTTTCATTGTTTGGTTAATTTTTCTAAATGGTTGATGTAGGCTAATGGAAAATCATCCACTTCTCAGAAGATTTTTGCATCTTTTTTTTTCTGAAGAGATGTGAGCAATGCTAAAAAGAGTATATTCATATTATTTGAAGAACTTAATTGAGGATTATTCTTCTTTTCTAAACTTAGGACAAAGATATATTGCACCCATGTCTATCTCACTGGGGTAATGAACTGAAGCATGGGTGTCTCACAAGGAACTGCATCACTAAAAAACTGATAGTGAACTGAATTCCCAGAACTCCCCACACAACTTATAGGACACTGGAAGAGGATTCTCCCACTTCCAACAATTGACCTTGTATATTTTGGGACTTTGTTCTGAGTTTCATCTTGTTAAGTTTCCTGAGGTTTGTGAGCTTTCCTCCCTCTAAGAGAGGATGTTTCATTGAGGAGGAAATGTCTACACAATAAAGATGCAAAGGTTTACTAAATAGAGTTTGGAGTAAATTTAGCCATGCTATTTATGAGAATATAATATATGAAGTGGCAGTAAAGGAATACCTACTATGCAGAGTTTGTCTAAGATTTTAAGAAAATATAAAAATGATATCTGGCAATGAAATACTAAATAAATGTTAATTGTTATATTTATTGGTGGTAATTCTGTAACTCTAGAACAAATTAATTTGTCTAGTCTTTTCATTGATAATATTAAGTAAATTCTTAATATTAAAAATTGCAGTAAATGTGTTGAAGATCAACATTTCTCTCATAATCTTATATATTATATTAAAACCATTTTATTATTATTACTATTATTAGAGAGAGAGAGAGAGAGTTCTTTGTGAGGGTATGTGGTGCACATAACTGGAGTACTAATAGAGGCCAGAAGAGGATGTCAGATCCCCTGCAGGTAGGGTTATACACAGTCATAAGCAACCCAGAGAGGAAAAACGGACTTTGAGTTCTCTGGGGGACCAATACTAGCTCTTAACAACTGAGCTCTGTCTCCAGCTCCTTCCCCTATTTTGCATTTTCTAACAATTTTACTATATTTAACCATTTCCTTTGTTTTTTGTCCCAGAAAGTATAAATTTCTTTTGGCATTTTTGTTATATGTAACTAGAAAGATGATATTATAAAACTGATGTGCTTTTCAGTTTCTTACATATTGAAATACTTCTAATAGTATTTATCTCATTGACTCATATTGCTTGTAAGTTGGCTTATAGGCATGCAGCATATAATAAGCAAAAATAAGACCATGGAATACAGTAGTTCAGTAGAATGTAAGAAAACGGATATGTCACGGCCCCATATGAAGAGAAAGAAGCTATAGCTTGTAAGGAAGGAAATGCCTGTTACATCCCACAGAATAAGAAAGGTGTCTCAGTATTTATTGCTTCATTTTTCTCTTTCTAAGCATTAAATATTATCATATGAGAGTCACTAATGAAGAAGAGGAAAGGTAATGGAGACCCGAGATTCTATCTTTTCATGATATTTGAAGATCTTATTTGAGGATTGAATTCTTCTTCTTTTTAAAACATATTATCTCATATATTACATCCCAACTACATTTTCCCCTTCCTCTTCTCCTCCAAGTTTCCCTGCTTTTTCTCCCCTCTTCTCCATTTCCCTTCAGAAAAGAAAAGATCTCCTACTCACTTATAAGTGGACATTAGGTATACCATAAAGAATAATTATGCTACAATTCACAGACCAAGAGAAGCTAAATAACAAGGAGGGCTCAAAGAGGGACTCATGAATCTCCCTACAGTGACAAAGGTATTCTCATTGAGCCTTTGTCTCCTGTAGCCCAAATATACGTTGAATTCCTTACATGCTCAAGGTTGACTTTGAATTCATAATCCTTTCACCTCTACAGTGAGGTGATTACAGGCATGTCTCACCATACTAGACCCATTTTATGATTTTTTTGATCATCACAGAAGTACAGAAATAAATAATCAAAATCAAGAATTTATACACATAAGCTTCCTAAGGTAGGTCCCCTAAATTTGTATAGCCAGAACAAGCATATTTTGAAAAAGTTTGATTTTTTTTTCTTGGCATGGCTAGAAAGGAAGAGAGGAAATAGAGAAAGAGGAACAATACAGGGGTGTGAGGGCGGGGGTGATGTGAGAATGGCTACTATCCAGAAGAAATAGAAGTGATGTCTTCTGCTGTCAGCATGGCTGACTTTTCCCTGACCCATCGCACCTCTCTTGTGTCACTCATCTCTTCTGAAAGCACTGCCTTCCCCTTTGCTGGATAGAAAAGCTTTCACCCCTAAGAGCTCTGCTTCTGTCTGGGGCTCAGCCTTCAAGAAGATCCTTTTGGTACGTTGACAGAAGTCGACATGGGGCTTTTGATTCTTTTGCTCATAAAGGAAAGTAATTTGTTTTCTCTCAGCCAAACCCTAGGATAGTCTTGCATTCCATGCTCCATGCTGAGGCAAAGGAGCTGGACAACTGTCTAGGGCTTTTTTTTTCAAGTCTTAATAAATACATTTTCTTTTCTTTTCTTTTTTCTTATTATTAGTATTTTATTATTTAAATTACAAATTATCTTTTATAGAGATTTTAATGAAGACTAAAAATCTTACATAGTTGTCTTTACAAATATTTGGAGTTCTTTACTCCATTGGATTAAGTTAGATTTCTTTCTTTTTTAAATATATTTTTAATTTACATTTCAAATGATTTCCCCTTTTCTAGCCCCCCCACTCCCCAAAAGTCCCATAAGCTCCCTTCCCTCACCCTGTCCTCCCACCCACCCCTTCCCCCTTCCCTGTTCTGATTTTGCCCTATACTGCTTCACTGAGTCTTTCCAGAACAAGGGGCCACTCCTCAGTTCTTCTTGTACCTCATTTGATGTGTGGATTATGCTTTGGGTATTCCAGTTTTCTAGGTTAATATCCACTTATTAGTGAGTGCATACCATGATTAATCTTTTGAGACTGGGTTACTTCACTTAGTATGATGTTCTAGGGCTTTTAATTCCTACATTAGAAAATGGGTAGCATTTGTAAGCCCAGAGGAGAGAATCCTATATTATGGGAACGCATGGCAGATAACAGAAGCTGTGTGGGGAAAGACTTTCACTGCTAGGTGCACAGTAGAAGCAGAGGGAGACAAACCAGGCCTGCTAAGTTAAAGGTCCCAGAAACAAGCACTGACAATGCTATTTTATTTTTCCCTTATTTATTGGGAATGCTTAGAAACGATACTGTAAAAGGAAGAGCTCTCTGATTTTATTTTTACCTTTTCCATCATAACTGTTCCATTTATACTTCATTTTGTGCAGGTGACATTCTATATACAGATCATGACAATTTAATGATTATTTTTCGTAAAAAATTTCCTGGTTGTATAAAACTGATGAATGCTTGTCAAATAGTTACCAAGTACTTATTTTGCAACTAATTAATGCCTTTTTGCATTATGCTTTAAGGACCTTTATTTAATCAACAATTTTGTGGCACATATATTTCATCAATATGGTCATTTAGAAAGGGTTAAAAGTTCAATAAGAGAAGCTTGATAACTGAAATGTTGTTTCTAAATAAACTTATAATTCTTTTATTTAGAGACTCACTGACAAAAGTGCTCTGTTATTGTCATCTTTTAAACATAATTCTGGAAATGAAATTAAATCATAAAATCTATTATAATATTTTGCTATAGATTATTTAAATGAGGGACAATCTCAATATAAAGTGTAGAAAGATAGAAAATATCAGTATCTTTCTGTTCTTTATATTTTTAAATAAGTAAGTATAAGAGACCTTTAAATGTTTGCACATGGATGGAATTTTTTAGAGAGCATTATCTTCATCCTTTGTAAGTACAGACATATATGGCTCATGAGCTTGTAGGGAACAGTTTTCAGCTTATTTAAAATGAAAAATGGTTTTCATTTCTTTAAAAGTGGTATCAGACAGATACACTTAGACTATACCCCAATATGTCTCCCAGTTTCTTCTCTAAAGTCTGATTCATAGAGCCATGTGGTTGAACTGAAGTCTCTGTGGAGACAGAGTCCAAAAAGAAAGTAGATAAAGACAGGCAATATGTGGGATGCCAAAGATAGCTCCCCAAATAAGGGAGCAGAGCTGTGCTCCTCCGAGGATCATAACAAAGCTAAATAATTAAAATGGGGTAGGGTTATAGTCAATTCTAAATATTGTTTCAGATCATATCTTCATTTTCTGGGCTTACTGTGTTTCATTTTAGCATATACATTGTTTCTTTAACATAACCCCAAGATAGATGAAGAGTCTTTGATATTCAAAAGACTGCACAGAAATATTCTAATTCACCAGTAGGGGAAGGAAGAAGGAAAAGAAGAAGGAGGAAGAGGAGAAGGAAGAGGAGGAGGAAGAGGAGAAAAAGAGGAGGAGGAGGAGAGGAGGAGGAAAAGGAGGAGGAGGAGGAGGAGGAAGAGGAGGAGGAGGAGGAGGAGGAGGAGGAGGAGGAGAAGAAGAAGAAGAAGAAGAAGAAGAAGAAGAAGAAGAAGAAGAAGAAGAAGAAGAAGAAGAAGAAGAAGAAGAAGAAGAAGAAGAAGAAGAAGAAAGAGTCTTCTCTTTTCAAATTAAAATCTAAGTAGCCTCTCTCTCTCTCTCTCTCTCTCTCTCTCTCTCTCTCTCTCTCTCTCTCCCTCTCTCTTAAAATTTGCCACTCTTTTTACTTTGGTGAATCTTTCTAGGACTGTTGTTGTCTAAAGAGTTCATTAGTTAACTTAAGCAGACATAACGTATATGAATAAGAAGAAGAAATGAAAGGTGTTGAGAACAGGAGAGGTCTGGAAAGATGGAGTGACTTTGATGAAAACAATAATATGAATACTGCTCATAGATTTCATATGCCAACAGCATCAAGTGTGGGTTTTCTTCATTTATGTGGACTTCTCTGGAAAAGCTATTTCCTGAGTCTTCTGGATTCCAGAAATTTGACATGCTTCTGCAACTGTGAAAGAAAAAAATAGTTCATGCTAGGCAGTAAATAGTCTTCTCATCTAATCAAGGGAAGTGACCTGGGGCCAGTATAATAATCAGACAAGAGTTTTGTGTTTGTCTTTGCTAATAGGGTGATCAGGTAAGAGCTGTGTATTGATCTTCTCAGTAGAATGATTACTATTATATATTAAGCTTCTCCAGGTTCCCACATCTCAGTGTAGCTCTGCTTTTTAAAGACATTGTAACACATTCACCTCTCTCTGCTTTGCTGTTGCTATTTATTTTCTAATAATTCAGTCTCTTTGTGGTAGCCTAAGTAGCCTTTTTAACATGTAGCCACTAACCATATTACAGTCCTCCAAATTTATTCTATTGTCCTGAAATCTGAGCTCTAGACTTCTACCTTTTGCACAGTCTTCTTTAGCTCTGATCTCTGAAGTATACCCACATTGCCCTAGTCACTCCAGGGGCCCAGGATTGTTCACCGCACTGTCCTTCTGTTCCGTAATAACCATGGTGTGCATCCCTAACTTAGAAACTTTGAAGTAGCAAGCCCTTCAGCCTGGAGTCCTCTTTCCCAAATTTTCCCAGTATTGATTTTTTTCTTTCTTCTTTCATCACATAAATGTCAATTTAAATGTCATCCTTCCTGTCAGTGGCATATGCTTCTCCAATTTAATACTTGTCTCTTATCAACCCAACCTGTATAATTTTTTGAGAGAATGTTCTACACTCAGATTCTTTATTTATTATTTCCTTATTTCTCATTAACCTTAAAAAATAATAACATGAATCTAGAGGTTCCAATTAGTTCCCTAGTTAATTTAATTGTGAAATTTAACCAATTGTTTCAAGTTAGAATAGGGAAGACACCCTATGACTAGCGAATGGAGAATTGTCAAAATAAATGGAGATGCCCAATGTCCACTAAACAGAAAAGGATGTCTTTTATTCAATAATTCAATTAATGTTTATCATCCAACATGTGTGAGTCACTATGAAAAATACATGGGCTACAGCAGCAGCAAAAAAAGCTTGCCATGTATATAGGAGAATCTTATTTGGAAAAAAAGTACAGTATAGTCATGTGTTACAACTATATACTTCAGAATAGTATGCGCAGGAATTGTACTCTTTTTTTTTGTCTTTTTTTTTATTCGATATATTTTTTATTTACATTTCAAATGATTTCCCCTTTTCTAGCCCCCCACTCCACGAAAGTCGCATAAGCCCCCTTTTCTCCCCCTGTCCTCCCACCCACCCCTTCCCACTTCCCCGTTCTGGTTTTGCCCTATACTTCTTCACTGAGTCTTTCCAGAACAAGGGGCCACTCCTCCTTTCTTCTTGTACCTCATTTGATGTATGGATTATGTTTGGGGTATTCCAGTTTTCTAGGTTAATATCCACTTATTAGTGAGTGTATACCATGAGTCACCTTTTGAGTCTGGGTTACCTCACTTAGTATGATGTTTTCTAGCTCCATCCATTTGCCTAAGACTTTCATGAATTCATTGTTTCTAATGGCTGAATAGTACTCCATTGTGTAGATATACCACATTTTTTGCATCCACTCTTCTGTTGAGGGATACCTGGGTTCTTTCCAGCATCTGGCAATTATAAATAGGGCTGCTATGAACATAGTAGAGCATGTATCCTTATTACATGGTGGGGAATCCTCCTGGGTATATGCCCAGGAGTGGTATAGCAGGATCTTCTGGAAGTGAGGTGCCCAGTTTTCGGAGGAACCGCCAGACTGATTTCCAGAGTGGTTGTACCAATTTGCAACCCCACCAGCAGTGGAGGAGTGTTCCTCTTTCTCCACATCCTCTCCAACACCTGCTGTCTCCTGAATTTTTAATCTTAGCCATTCTGACTGGTGTAAGGTGAAATCTCAGGGTTGTTTTGATTTGCATTTCCCTAATGACTAATGAAGTTGAGCATTTTTAAGATGCTTCTCCACCATCCGAAGTTCTTCAGGTGAGAATTCCCTGTTTCACTCTGTACCCCATTTTTAATAGGGTTGTTTGGTTTTCTGGAGTCTAACTTCTTGAGTTCTTTATATATATTGGATATTAGCCCTCTATCTGATGTAGGATTGGTGAAGATCTTTTCCCAATTTGTTGGTTGCCGATTTGTCCTTTTGATGGTGTCCTTTGCCGTACAGAAACTTTGTAATTTTATGAGGTCCCATTTGTCAATTCTTGATCTTAGAGCATACGCTATTGGTGTTCTGTTCAGAAATTTTCTCCCTGTAACAATGTCCTCAAGTGTCTTCCCCAGTTTCTTTTCTATTAGCTTCAAAGTGTCTGGGTTTATGTGGAGGTCCTTGATCCATTTGGATTTGAGCTTAGTACAAGGTGATAAAGATGGATCAATTCGCATTCTTCTGCATGCTGACCTCCAGTTGAACCAGCACCATTTGTTGAAAAGGCTATCTTTTTTCCATTGGATGTTTTCAGCCCCTTTGTCGAGGATCAAGTGGCCATAGATGTGTGGGTTCATTTCTGGATCTTCAATCCTGTTCCATTGATCTGCCTGCCTGTCACTGTACCAATACCATGCAGTTTTTAACACTATTGCTCTGTAGTATTGCTTGAGGTCAGGGATACTGATTCCCCCAGAATTTCTTTTGTTGCTGAGAATAGTTTTAGCTATCCTGGGTTTTTTTTGTTATTCCAGATGAATTTGTTAATTGCTTTTTCTAACTCTGTGAAGAATTGAGTTGGGATTTTGATGGGTATTGCATTGAATCTGTATATTGCTTTTGGCAAAATGGCCATTTTCACTATATTGATTCTACCGATCCATGAGCATAGGAGGTTTTCCCATTTTTTGAGGTCTTCTTCCATTTCCTTCTTCAGAGTCTTGAAGTTCTTGTCGTAAATATCTTTCACATGTTTGGTAAGAGTCACCCCAAGATACTTTATACTGTTTGTGGCTATTGTGAAGGGGGTCATTTCCATAATTTCTTTCTCAGCCTGCTTATCCTTTGAGTATAGGAAGGCCACTGATTTGCTTGAGTTGATTTTATAACCTGCCACTTTGCTGAAGTTGTTTATCAACTGTAGGAGTTCTCTAGTGGAGTTTATTGGGTCACTTAGGTAGACTATCATGTCATCTGCAAATAATGATAGTTTGACTTCTTCCTTTCCAATTTGTATCCCTTTGACCTCCTTATGTTGTCGAATTGCCCGAGCTAGTACCTCAAGTACAATATTGAAAAGATAAGGAGAGAGGGGGCAGCCCTGTCTAGTCCCTGATTTTAGTGGGATTGCTTCAAGTTTCTCTCCATTTAGTTTGATGCTGGCTACCGGTTTGCTGTATATTGCTTTTACTATGTTTAGGTATGGGCCTTGAATTCCCGTTCTTTCCAAGACTTTTAGCATGAAAGGATGCTGAATTTTGTCAAATGCTTTTTCAGCATCCAATGAAATGACCATGTGTTTTTTTTCTTTGAGTTTGTTTATGTAGTGGATTGCATTGATGGATTTCCGTATATTAAACCAACCCTGCATTCCCGGGATAAAGCCTACTTGATCATGGTGGATGATCGTTTTGATGTGTTCTTGGATTCGGTTGGCAAGAATTTTATTGAGTATTTTTGCATTGATGTTCATAAGGGAAATTGGTCTGAAGTTCTCTTTCTTTGTTGAATGTTTGTGTGGCTTTGGTATCAGCGTAATTGTGGCTTCGTAGAAGGAATTGGGTAGTGTTCCTTCTGTTTCTATTTTGTGGAATAGTTTGAAGAGTATTGGTGTTAACTCTTCTTTGAAGGTCTGATAGAATTCTGCATTGAAACCATCTGGTCCTGTGCTTTTGGACACAAGGCAGACCTCAACAAATATAAGATGATCGAACTAATCCCATGCCTCCTATCAGATCACTATGGTGTAAGAGTGATTTTCAATAGCAGCAAAAACAGCAGAAAGCCCACATACATATGGAGGCTGAATAATACTCTACTCAATGACACCTTGACCAAAGAAGAAATAAAGAAAGAAATCAGAGACTTTTTAGAATTTAATGAAAATCAAGGCACAACATACCCAAATCTTTGGGACACAATGAAAGCAGTGCTAAGAGGTAAACTCATAGCCCTGAGTGCCTCCAAAAAGAAAATGGAGAGAGCATACACTAGCAGCTTAATGACACACCTGAAAGTCCTGGAACAAAAAGAAGCCAGTTCACCCAGGAGGAGTAGAAGGCAGTAAATCATCAAACTCAGGGCTGAAATCAATCAATTGGAAACAAAGCGAACAGTACAAAGAATTAACGAATCCAGGAGCTGGTTCTTTGAGAAAATCAACAAGATAGATAAACCCTTAGCCAGACTGACCAAAGGGCACAGAGAAAGTATCCAAATTAACAAACTTAGAAATGAAAAGGGAGATATAACAACGGAAACTGAGGAAATCCAAAAAATCATCAGATCCTACTACAAGAGCTTGTACTCAACACAACTGGAGAATCTGGAGGAAATGGACAATTTCCTTGACAGATACCAAATACCAAAATTAAATCAGGACCAAATAGATCATCTAAACAGTCCCATAACGCCTAAAGAAATAGAAGGAGTCATAGAAAGTCTTCCAACCAAAAAAAGCACAGGAATTGTACTCTTAAAGTAGACTGTAAAAAAGGCAGGATATTGAAAAGATGAGTTGATCGCAGAGCAGAGAGACTTGGACATACAATAGTAATGTAAAGATAGCATGGTTTGATCTGAGAAGTGTCAAGGGCTTGCCTGCCACACGGCCTAAGTGAAGCGTGAGGTTGTAGAGGGGAGAGCACACAGTGAGAGATGAGAAAGCCTAGGAGAGGTGCAGGAAACAGATCAGGAAGAGCCTTGTAGGAGCTATAAAGAATTTCATTGTTGTCTTGAAGACAAATGATAACTGTAGTACACTAATAAGATATTCATTCTGGAGTGATGGCCAGCATATAGCAGAAGAATAGTTGCAAGAAGTTGGCACTGGACATAGTTTAAAGTGTTTTAAACATGTTAGTAAGGATAATAGAGACATAAATTTGAAACATCTCAAGGCCAGGAGGATACAAACTAATTTTGAGGGCTGTAAATCAGTGTTCTGTTGGCTGCCATCTAGGCAATTCGATAGTTGTGCAAAAGCTTAGAAGCGGGGGAAAAAACAATGCTACTCAAAAGCATCCTTCTTCTTTCTTCTCCCATCACACATGTGATTCACCAGAAAGTCTTTGCAGATCGACCTCAAACAGTATCAAAATTGCATCCCTTTATGCCATCTTTATTTCTGTCCCTCCACTCCAAAATACCACAGTTCATATCAAAGCTTCTGTAGCCACCCCACCCCCACCCCAGCCATGGCTCATTCGATGATCCTGCAGTCACCCACTCATTCATTGCTCAGCCCTTGGAGAGATGTTTCCAAAAATTAAATCAGTCCACTTTAGTTCTCTGCTTGAAATTAAATCTCAGTGTCTTTCTCTAACCTTCAGAACAGAATCTTGGCTCCCTTTTTTTACTTCATATTTGTTCTATTACTCAGTCTATTGGCTGATTTTTCTAGAATGTTCTTCTTCAGATCCTAACATATTTTTATTCCTCTTAGTTGAGCCTGAAGCATGCAGCTAATCAGTACCTACAGTTATTTGCATATGCATGCATTTATTGCATATACCCATCTTTAAGAGATCTTGGATAATGCACACCTTAAATACTTTGTCTTTCTGACACATCCAAGCAACAAGCAGAATATGAATGTACAATTTTAGAATGGGTTCATAGATGGGAAAAGATAAAATACCCCATCTTGGAGTCCTTGCTTCCATTTTTCCAAAAAACAAGGTATTTTCCTGAGATGTCTTTCACTTGTTTAATTTCTCTTCATCTTACATCCAAACATTACACCTTATAGCTAAGTGCCCCAGGATTGCAGGTAGTTTTTGTTTGCAAATAAAAAGCTGTTAGTCCTTCAATCTTGTATTTGCTATGTTTGCATGGAGCAAAACAAGCCAGGCATCTTCTCTGAGTCTTATCAGGTGAGATTAGAGAAGAAGAGGAAAGGAGAAAGTGAGATTGCTTAAGTTCAAGACTATGTACCATAACCACTGCTTTGTCCTGGGCATTTGCTGTTTTTTTTTTTCTTGTGGTTATGTTATCTGTTCTATATTGTTAAACACTTCACTATAAATTGTGATAAATATAATACATGTAATATAAATGAATAGCATCCCTTTGGGTGTTTTGTTAATAGTTAAATCTATAATCCAGAGATGTGTGATGATTATTACATTATTACTAATCGACAGCATAAAAATGCTTTTTCCCTGATAAGGTGAGTACTGTTCTGGACAGTCTTTCAGACATGAAGATTGCACAAGCCCCTTTTCCTTTTCATCATGAGACCAGGACTTCGAACTGTCCTCCCTTAAACAATGCACCCATCTAATTATTCTAGCCCAGCTACCTTACATCCCTCAATGTAAGTTCTGGGTACATGATTCAATGAGAGGAAGGCTAAGGTCACCATAGGAATAGCATCCACTGTACAAACTGTAATCAAAAGTGTTGACAAGACACTAACAAGGCAGAGGGCCAGGAACTGTCACTGTTTATGAAGACATAATACAGAATATTCTTTGTATCTACCAATTTGCTCAGAAAATTCTTTCCTTTGAAATATACTGCTGATTGTGAGGGTTTTGAAGAAGTACAGTTCACCCATGCAGTGCTAGTTATTTTTAATACTATAACTGACCACATTAAAACATAAATTAACTGTGGATGTTTGATAGAAGTACTTAGCTCTCTCATACAAGACAAACACCTTAAGTCAAATCAAATCAATTTTCCATTAAGCAAGGAAGTTACCTTTACATGAGAATAAACTGAACACATGCCATTGTGGTTTGGTTTATAAATAAAAACCTGACTAGTCTAGAAACCTTATCTTGGAGAAATAAAGAAGGCTGGTTATAGTGTAGTCTGAGACATTGTGTTAAAGACTTAAATCATGGGTTGCCAGGACCTGTTAATAAAATAATTAGCTTAAGGCCTTAACAGTTATCCCCTAATCTAGAAATATCCATATCCAGATTTATAACTATTTTCCTATTTTATTTCAGTCCTATGCCTAACCAGTTTTACTAAAACTAGCCTTTCTTCATAATATTTTTACAACTGATCTGTTTCAGAAAGCAGTCTCTTTCCATTAATGTAGTTTCTTTATCATTTATGCCCCAAAGTTTGAGTTAGCCTCAGACCCTGAAGAAATAAATAACTATATCAGTATATTTATTTAGCAAATTAATATTTTGGCTCATTTAAAGCAATTTTCAGTAGATACAAAAATGTCTTATAACTTCCAAAATATCTATAAGCCTAACAACATTTATCAAGAGAGTCAATTAAGCACAACAAATGAGAATGTAGACTTCTGAACCAGACTACTTAGGAGCAACGTATGTTTTGGAACTGGCTAGATAAATGATTTGGGGGAATACGCTTAGCTATATACCTTATAAATAAAACTGCAGTCACAGTAGAAATTTCTTCATAAGGATGGTTTAAATTCTATAGGGCTTAAAAGTACTTAAGACATTAGCTGAGACTTGTATCTGTAAACAATGACTGTGGTTGATGTTTTGAAGATCAGTTTTGGTCCTGACATTGATAGGTGGAAAGCATTCTATGATGAAAAGAACACCTGAATAGTCCTTGTAGTGTGACAACCAACCATCTCTGTGACCTGGAAAAAAAGTTAGCTGATATTTCTGGATTTTATCCTCATTGTTAAAATAAGAGGGGTTGTCATAAGCAATTAATTTCTAATTTTAGCCATAACACTAAAATATTTATGATCCTACAAAACCACCTCTGAATCTAAAGTTTAATGAAAATACTTTAAGAGAGATCCTCAAGAAGTTAGACTCCAGAAAACCAAACAACCCTATTAAAAAATGGGGTACAGAGTTAAACAAAGAATTCTCACCTGAAGAATATCAGATGGTGGAGAAGCATCTTAAAAAACGCTCAACTTCATTGGTCATTAGGGAAATGCAAATCAAAACAACCCTGAGATTTCACCTTACACCAGTCAGAATGGCTAAGATTAAAAATTCCGGAGATAGCAGGTGTTGGAGAGGGTGCGGAGAAAGAGGAACACTCCTCCACTGCTGGTGGGGTTGCAAATTGGTACAACCACTCTGGAAATCAGTCTGGCGGTTCCTCCGAAAACTGGGCACCTCACTTCCAGAAGATCCTGCTATACCACTCCTGGGCATATACCCAGAGAATTCCCCACCATGTAATAAGGATACATGCTCTACTATGTTCATAGCAGCCCTATTTATAATTGCCAGATGCTGGAAAGAATCCAGGTATCCCTCAACAGAAGAGTGGATGGAAAAAATGTGGTATATCTACACAATGGAGATTCAGCCATTAGAAACAATGAATTCATGAAATTCTTAGGCAAATGGATGGAGCTAGAGAACATCATACTAAGTGAGGTAACCCAGACTCAAAAGCTGAATCATGGTATGCACTCACTAATAAGACTCAATGAAGCAGTATTCAGCAAAACCAGAACGGGGAAGTGGGAAGGGGTGGGTGGGAGGACAGGGGGAGAGAAGGGGGCTTACGGGACTTTTTGTGAGGGGGGGCTAGGAAAGGGGAAATCATTTGAAATGTAAATAAAAAATACACCAAATTAAAAAAAAATTTAAAAAAAAAGAGAGAGATCCTCCCAAAGGCATATGAAAATAATAAAAGCAGATGGAAAGAATATTTTGTTTTAATTTCTTTGGCTTTGAAGTCAGCATAGCTGGGTATAAAACAGGCCTTTCCAGGCCCATGCCACCATACATTTTCTTCTCAGTCCCTTTGATCTGATTTGACTCTTGGTGAACAAGTTAATAAGACGAATAAAAGAAAACACAGCTTTGAATTTACTGCTGGTTAGTTTGAGATGTGTGTGGGGTTGAAGGACTGTAGATGCCCATCTTATCTCAAGAAACATCAGAGAAATTCAATTTCCAGAGAAATTAACTGGAATGCTGTTGTTAGTTTCATCTTAAAAGTGAGATACTTGTGCCTCATGGGGTTGGAACAAGGTATACTTATATTCTTCTTAACATAACAGTATAAAATATATGTGACACAACTGGGTTAGTTTAGTCAATGTATGATGAATCTTTTGTATATCCCACCCTCAGGATTGCTTCCTAAATATCTATTCTTTTGACCCATTTCCAACCTGGTTCTTCCTAGGTACTCTACATGATCAAGAGCTAAGTCAACCCCTCTTCTAACAAAACAATTATTTTTGATCAATACCTTTTTTTAAAAAAAGAAGGAAAACAAATACAGTGTTTGTTTTATCTAATGTGATAAATCTCCCTTTTTCTGAGTAACTCAATGAGCAAATAATGTAATAGCCAAAAAAAAAAAAAAAAAACCACCTTATAAGGTATGTGTGTACCTCTAAGTTTCCAGAAATGTGGAGAAACAGGGAGTGTCTCTACAGCAAAGTGGTTACCATTACAACAATACATAACATGGAGGCTCAAAGAGGGTCCTCAGCCAACCTCTATGTTCACAATGAGAGCACAGTGAGAACACTACTCACCAGTAGGTGTGAGATATACATAAGGGTGGAGTGCATGCAGAATAGATCTACGGATGAGAAAACATTCTTTAATTAGACAAGCATGTTAAGATCTATCTGAAGATGTTTAGGTAATTCATTCTGTCTTTATAGTTAGGAACAGTTCATTTTCTCGTAATATTTCCAGTTTTTCTTTTTCATCTTTTTTAATTTTATATGCTTTTTCTTCAGACTTGAAACATGGCCATTAATTATAATCATTGAATGAGCTTTCCTGCATGGGACTTGTAATCAGGACTTTCTTTTTTTTTTTAAATTAGATATTTGCTTTATTTACATTTCAGATGTTATCCCCATTCCTCATTTCCCCTCAGAAAACTCCCTATCCCATCCTCCCTCCCTCTACCCACCAACTCCCCGCCCCTACTTTCCTGACCTGCCATTCCCCTTCTCCAGGTCATTAAACCTTTGCAGAACCAATAGCCTCGTCTCTCATTGATGTCTGAAATGACCATCATTTGCTTTATATGTAGCTGGATCCCTCCATGTGTCACTCCATGTATATTCTTTGGTTGGTGAATTAGTCCCTTGGAGCTCTGGGGGTATTGGTTGGTACATATTATTGTTCCTCCTATGGGGCTACAAACCTCTTAATCTCCTTGGGTCTTTTCTCATCCATTCATGGTCATATTCTTAGTCCTTCCTTGCTTTCTTTTTTCTGACACTAGTTTGGACAAATTGAAGACACTCAGTAAACTGAAGAAATTGCTTCTTTAAAGAAAAAATTTATAAGATTTAAATTGCTAAGACATACTGTTTTCTGTTTCCAAAAACATGTAAGCTTTTTAATAAGGGCAATTCAAAATAAATGGGGAAATAACTTTCCATTGAGAGCACAATAAAAAACCCTTCCTTGGCTGTCTCTGTATTTCTGTCCATTGTGAATATAGTCCTCTGTCAAAGCTGAAAAAAAGTACTTTAATTGAACACTTCAGAACACTCAAAACTCAAGAGGTAGAGATTGCAATGTGTTAGCATTTAACAAAATGCAAGGTCAATATAACTGAAAGTTACTAGTCTTCCATGCATAATTTTGCCAACACAAGTGCCATTCTGTGACCCCCATTTGCCTCTCTGTTCTGTTTTTCATGTAGCTCTGTCCTCCAGTCCCTCTTGATTATAAAAATTCAAGCGTACTGAAGTAAATAAATATGTAAGATAAATTTTACCCATGCTTGAAAACGTAACCTATCATATAAGTTCTTTAATTAAAATATATCTTTTATTTGCATCTAAAATTTGAATTTTAGTTTCATAACATGAGAAGAAAGATGGGATTAAATGAGTTATCTGTAGAGATTTTTGTAGGGACAAAGCACCATCTGTTTTATTACCTTCTTTAATTCTAATGACAGTCCTGAGAGGAGAAAACTGTTTGCTACAGTGAGATTTGGATTATTTCCAATCATTACAGACTGGTACTCACCTTAAAATCTCATGCTTATTAGCTAGTTGTCATAATGCTAGAAGATGCTATACATGCCATGGAAGAGAAAAGCAATCTTTAATTATACTCATCTATGAACCTTGTTAATTATAATAATGATTGACTAGAAAAGGCATGCCCACTAGTTTGCACTAGTGGCAAACATGTTATGGGGGTAACCAACCACTTTCTGATTAGATTTAAGTTTACCTGCACAAAAAGAAAGCAAATATCTGGCATTATTATCAGGAATTTATGGGACAACTTGATAGCTTTATTCTGATAAATAGATGCAGGATCAAACTGATTCCTCATGACTCACTATTATGTTCAGAGACTAGTGCCTTACACAATGCTCATCAGAGAATCTTCATATTGAAGAAGATGATCATTTTCTTCTTCAGAGATCAAACATGACTCCAACTAGTCATGTTTCAGAGGATAATAAGAACTATCCTCTGTATATTCTGTATACTCAGAATATACTCTGTGTAATTCTCAGACATAAATGGAAAAAACTTATTTAATATAACTCCTCTGAATACCCAAAGATCATTGAGGAAGAAGAGTGGGACTTCATGGTAATAAGTGAAAAGACTGTAACGGTCAGAGGTGGTGGGTGGTGATGAGGAAACAGTGTTTTCCAGACACAGTGTGACAGTTGAACATATGAATTCAGAGTAGTTATGGCAACTTGCACAAGACTTACTGAAACTCAAGCCAGCCAAAAATCCCATCAAGGAGAAAAGAGATTGGCAAGATGCTCTCACTTTAAATGAGAAATTATTGGCTATTGATAGTTTCTATAAGAGAGATAGTTTCTTTAACATTGTGAGTCTCAATAGGTTCCAGTTTAAAACAACACATCCATGAGTAAGGGGCAACACAAATTGGACTTTGTCAGTTTTACAAAGAAAAAAAAATATCACACAAAGCTGGGCAGGTAAGCAAGAGGGTGGGTATGACCAAAATTCAATTCATGAAATTTCAACCAATGAAAATGAGAAAAATAAAATAAAAATAAATCTTTAAATTTTATATAACTTCATGTTTTCAGTAGTTTTGTCCTACTTAAAGGTTGGTGAGCCTGTGTTAAAAGTAATGAAGTGTTTACTTTTTGTTTCCTTTACTGTCTGTATGCTTCATTTTTTTGTTACTGAATTAGGCAATTTTATTTTTAAACATACTTAGAGATCACATCCAAAATCAGTTTTGTTGAGCCCAAACCATGATGTTAGCTGTCAGGGACCAACTCTGGCCTTTGGTATTAGAAGATAAGAAAAAAAGAAAGAATAAAAGAAATAAAAGAGAAGATTCAAACAGAAAATACTCATATATTTTGGATGAAACAGAAAAAGAAGCTCAATTCATTTTCCATATATACATATATACATACACATAAAAATGTTTGGTGGATGGAGCAAAACCTCCATAGAGCAAGTTCCAAAAACTTCTTGCATACACATACATATACATATTTGATGGATAGAACAAATGACCATAGAGTAAGCTCCAACATTTTGGATTAAGTTTAAGAAAGATTCACTATCATTTAATTTTGGTTCTTAGTTCTTATACTCTCTGAGGACAATTGATCACATGGTTTTCTGAGCATATTTACATTCTGTAAGTTCATAGTAAATTTAAGGGAAAAGTTTGTGTCATAAATCAATAGTTGCAGCAGAAACATTTATATGTCTATCCATTCAGTGTCTGTCTAAACATTGATTATCTATCTTTTAGACCAATACGTTCATTAGAAGTTTAAAGCAATGATTTTTGTCACAAAATAGCATGTTTTGTCAAGAGACAAATCATCTGCCTTGTATCTTATTGTTTTGAAGTTTTGAATAAACTAGTCAGTATTTTATTTTCTGTCCTTACATCTACACTAAACTGTTCATTCTTAGTTTATGACCTTTGGTTACCAGATAATGGTTTCATAGCTAACCTAGAAGGAATGTTATCCTTGATTGTAAATTTGTTCTAAGCCTTCTTTCTTATCCTAGTGCAATTAGCCCATGACACATGAAAGCTTGCAGAGCCCTATTTGCAACTTTAAGTGGAATCAAAATTACTTGTATAAATTTAGAAATTTTATAAAATCATTATTAGGAATTATGGAATCATCAATTTGTCTACATAGCATTACTACATGAGAGTATATCTTCATGTCAATCTGAAGAAAATCTGCCCAGTAGTGTGGACTGATGCTCAGAAGTCATTAGACTATGTAATAATGTCAGGAAAGGCATATCGGTAGCAAGAAGATGCACTTCAAACTGAGATGAAGTCTCTTGGGACCTTGTCTCAGACCTCACCCATCACTGGCCATGCAAAATGACAAACCATCTCCAGAAAAGTTACTTGCATACCTTCAGCTTTTCCTAGATAGTGTCTAACAGTTAGCAGGGCCTTGCCCCCTCTGAAGGAGTTAATAAAATCTTCTTTTTCTTTTCTTGTTTTTGGTGGTTTCTCAAATTCTTGAAATTATGCCTATATCACATCATTTCTGCCTGCATGGTCATGTTACTTTCTTCTCTTCTATCTAAACTTCTTATGCCTCTTTTTAAACAAGTCATGACACATCAACATCCTCCCCATGAAAAACCTAAGACAGATAATCACCCCATCTCAAAATAAATAACTCAATTATACTTTCAAAGTACATTAAGTATTTTGTATACACAGGTAGTGACCTGTTCCAAGGAATAAGGCATGACTATTTGATGGAGAAGAGTAATTATTTAATATATCATAAAAAGTTACCTCATAGTAAATTCTAAAAATACATATTATTTTTTTATTATTTCATCCTCAGATAATTGATTTTTTTACAAATTTCCTTGTTGATAAAATAAGCATAATAGCATAATATTATCTTTAAACAACCCCAATAATAATATAAACTATCACAATAAATAATAAACATAGCTTTTTTCTCCTCTTAAAACATTTTTAGATTTTTTTTTTACTTCATTGATTGATTTTCATTTGGGAACAAGGTGCCTAGATGAGCTTCAGATTTTAGCAGTTTCTATCTCTGCCTACTGAAAAGTGGAATTATACACCCAGTTTGTTAAAGCTGTCATTGAAAATGTGGAGCAACCGTATACTTACGAAGCTTAAAATCTACACATATATTAAAAATTTATATGATGTTATCTGCAAATAGCAACTGTTCCACTCACAGAATTTTACACAGCACAGGTGTGAAATATAAAAATATACAAATATCTATGTATTTTCCCAAGGTAATATTATAGGATTGTGCAAAGCAGTGATAGTTAAAACCAGTTCAGTTGAGTAGTGTTGGCATACACCTTTAATCTTAGAGGCAGAAGGATCTCTATGAGTTTGAGGCCAGCCTGGTCAACAGAGCTAGTTCCAAGAAAGCCAAGTCTATTCAAAGAAACCGTAACTTGAAAAACAACAAAACCACAACAAATGAGCTTAATCAATAAAAGCATCCTCGCACTTATACTTTCTATTTCCCTTTTGTCAATAAAACTATTTTCCTTTCTACTTATGAGAAGTGAGTATCCTCTCTTGCCCTCATCATTTTAGAAGGAAGGCAGGATAAGAACTGATGAGATGTAGAAGATGGTCTCCAGTGACTGTTTCACCTTTTCTTAGGAGTCTCATTTTCTGAAGGGTCTTATATGTCAGCTCTTCTCCAGAAGATTAAATGTTGCCCTTTATTATATACTTTCTATAATTATATCATATTTAACATTGACCTGCTATCACTGTATTAGTTACTTACCTTGTTGCAATGACTAAAGGGGAAAGCAGCAATGGCAAGTTAAGGAAGTAAGGGTTTATTTCAGTTGACAGTTCCATGAGATACAGTCCTTCATGGCAGAGAATATACCACAGCAGGAGCTAAAAGCTGCATCCCTGGTGAGGAAGCAGAGGGAAATGCTTACTTTTGGGCTACTCACAGCCTTGTCTTCAGTCTAGCATTCCAACTTATTGGATGCTGCTACCCACATTTAGTGCGGATTTTCTCACTTCAATTAATCTAATCTGTTCTATAATCCTCTACAGACACAGAAACATTTATTTTCCTATAATTCTGAAAGCTTTAGTGTTGACAATAAAGATTAATTCTCACATACACTAACATTTTAAAACATATATAAATTGTAGAAGATTATCTTATACAATTAACCTCTTCATACATATTGTATTATTCAGGCAATTCTGAAAACAAAATAACTAATAGGAAGTATTTGAAAACCTGTATAGCATAGCAACCTCTCAATCTATGGAGCTTTATATATAAGACTGTCATCTGAAAATATTATAGGACAAATGCTAATTACTCTGATATACTCATTATACACATATAATAATTTATAGTGCCCTACATAAATAAGTATATATTACTTATAAAATTAAACTAAAGCACTTTAAAGAGGCATAATAAAGCAGAATATTTCTATCAATTACTGGCATTGTGGACACTATAACAGCATAATACAGTGTGTTACTAATAAGTTCATGATGATTATATAAATATACTTACTACAGCGCCAATCACAAAACAATACTAAAAATACAATTATATAATATTATGTAGAATACATATTTAATGATGATAATACATGGCAATATTTTTTATATTTACCAACTTGTGTGTATGTATGCATACTTATGTGTGCATAGTAATGTGAATGTGTGCATATAATCGCACTCATGTCAAAGCCAGAGTATAGTTACCTCATAGTAACTTCTATAAAATACTTATTTTTTTATTATTTCATCCTTAGATCCTTGTTTTCTTTTTTACAAGATTCCTTGCTGATAAAATAAGCATAATAGCATATTTATCCTTCCAGCTATATGGGTCAGTTTTCTCCTTCCAACTATATGGCTCAGGTCATCATGCTTGGTGTCAAGTGCCTTTACTTACTAAGGCATTTACCTGGCCTGTGATTACTATCTTATCATCATCATTATTTTAGAGCATACTTCCTCTATTTATTGAAAAAATGTTTATTATAAAGCACTGTCATATGTTGGCTATAGCCTCATGCCTTTCATGCCTGACACATCCCTTGATGATGTCAAGAGGTAATATTAACTCATTAATCTATGTGATTTGTTGCCTATTCAGTTTATGATGCAAAACAATAACAAAATCACCAATAATTATTTCAGAACATATTCTCATTACTGGCACATGATTATGTGTGTTTATAAAGAGATGTATTGCGAAAAATTAATTTAGGTGACCACAGAGGCTCAGAAGTTACAAGAGTTGTGGTCAGCAAGATAGCCAAGAGATTTGGTAATGTAAGATAGGAGAGAAAATGGCACGAATCAGATCCCTAAAGAGCCAGAGATTCTAAAGCTATGACTGAGCAATATCTCTATCTAAGAGACAGGCAGGAGAAGATCCCTCTGTAGCCCTCCTTTCATCAAGTCTTCTGAATGAAGTCCACCAACACCAGGGAAGTAAATCTGCTCTATTCAATCAACTGATTTAAAAGCTAACTGTATTCAAAAATACTCAGACTGTTTGTCACCCAGAAGCTGTTAGTCAAGCATATAGGTACCATGATACCAGTTAAGATGCTACACCATCACACATGGTAGATGTTTTCTGAACAACCAATATTGATGGATCTTACCCCAATTGCCAGTGTTTGCTTCTCTGCCAAGGAGTGCTCTGTCTAGGCATCTGACCTCATCCCATTGCTTGTCTTAGATCCAACTACTATAGTATTTGGAGAGAATGAACACCTATATGGAGAAGCTAATAAAACAAAGTGACATTTGTTAGGACATACTGCCTGGGAAGACCAGACATAAGTGATCAGTAACCATTCTGTTTACAAATTGCCAAAGCTGCTTTGTTAAAAGATCATCTGTTCTTTTAACAGGGATGAGAATTAGCTCCTTCTTACAACTCTTCTCCTACTGATCACTTTATCTGCATTATTCACACCACTTCCTTCCCATTCCATACTGACGTCTGGACCTTGTATGAAATGCCCTGGGACTGGGAAAATGTAGACTGAAGTTATAGGAGAGTGAAACAAGGTATGCTTTACTCATGCTTCTTCTCTTGCAGTTCAGTAAAAGGCAAGTCCTTATATCATCACAGGATGTTGTTGATTCCCATCAGGTGTGTGGAACGTCGTGCCTTCCACCCACTCACACTTCCCCAAGCATTTTAATTTTAGTAAAATTATCCCATTTTCTCAAGGTGCTTTACACATCCCTATACCATACTCTTGAAATAATATGAAATTTCCTTTCAACTTAATCTCTCTCGTTATCCCATTTTGAATGCTGAAATTAGGTGCTTCAGGAACATTTTGCCTTCTTTCCTAATAAAACTTTCCTAAAGTCAGGCTGTCCCATGATAGCATTTCTGTGTCCATCTCCTGTCCACAATCTATCTTCATACTCTAAGAGTTCTCCAGCTTGGAGCACTGCCTTTCACTTAGAAAGCTTGATTATCTTAATCATAATCAAGGCTACTGATACTGTATCTCCAAGGGAGAAAAATAATAAACTTAGTATTTTAGTAACAATACCACAGAAAAGTAGTAGCAGTTGATCATGATCCCTTAACTTTGAAATACAAATACAATTCATGTTAACTAATAGTGTGGTACTGTCAAAATGTACTTTTGCATAATGAAATATAGAAATCTTATATAAGTTTTGTTCTTGAATCTCCTTCTGTGGTGGTTTGAGCAGGAATGCCCCCATAGATAGACTTGTATGTTTGACTGCGTGGTCCATAGGGAGAGGTACTAACTGAAGGTATGGCTTTGTTGGAGTAGGTGTGGCCTTGTTCTAGGAATTGTGTCACTGTAGAGGTGAACTTTGAGGTCTCAGGAGCTCAAACCAGTTCATTTCCTGGTTCCTGAATTCTCAACTCCTCCAGCACCATGTCTGCCTGCATGCCACTGGCCTTGATGATAATGGAAGAAATTTCTGAAGTGTTAGCCAGACCCAATTAAATGTTGCTTATAAGATTTGTTGTGGTCATTGTGTCTTTTTGTAATAATGAAACCCTAACTAAGACACCTTGATACTTTAAGAGGAAAATGTTTTAATTTCATTGAGGAGTACTATTCCCTAAATAATGATTCAGCAATCTCTACTTGGATAGAAAAAAGAATTGTGTATTCTCTTAATTGTTATAACTTCAGACTAATTCAAGTATTTTATTCTGGATGGGTAAGTTTCCAAGTCAAGGAATAGTCAAAATACTTCCTTTTAAGGTGACAAATTTTCCTTCAGAGACTTTTGTGATAATTTTTTTCTTGGTTGGATGCTAACTCCCAACTATGTTAAAAGAAAAACACCTTAAATCCTATTATTTTCTTCTGATTCTAATCCTAGCATCTCTTATCTAATGCCTACCAAATTGACTCTTTTGTGGTCCCACTTGCAAACGGTATGCATGTGTATACTGTGACATTCACCAAGGCTCCTGCACCTTGGCTAACCATCACAGCCAAATCAGAGCAAAGCAAAGTGATGACTAAGGAAATGTCCAGTCCAATGCACCAACTCATTCATCATGCATTAGCTTCCTTTCTGCCTTCATTTTTCTCATCTCTGTCATCAGCCTTCATTACTTATCACTATTATATTTCTAACGTAGACTATCTCAAATTAGATTTAAGTTCTTTAATCCCAGGGTTCTTCAATGTGTTATATAAAAGCAAGAATCGGCCTGCACATCTGAAAAACTAATTATGAAAATCTCTCTCACTTTCTGCCTCAGTAAACTTTCTTCTTCAGTGTCACTTGCACGATTACTGTGATGCCTCCTTTTTATAATAACCATCATCGGACTCCTTTTACTTTTGTGACAGGGACTTGCACATGATTCCATAACCAAAGAAGCAGAAGAAGGAGATCATGCTAAGAGGTGTCTCATGGGGAAATGAAGACTTAGAAAATTCATTCATAAGAATGCAGCTAGAGTTCTAGACAGATATATTTGATGTAATTCCTAAGGCCCTTGCTGTAGCCAAGCCAAGTGACATTGATTTGTTTCCATTGCACTGTACTATGCGGTAGGATAGGAATTTCATTTCAGGAACGTAATTGACAGCTGCTTAAAGGGGCTATCCTTACCCTCAGGCATCAAAGGCAGAACAAAAGAGAGGCACATCCTCCCTCAGCATCTCAGCTTCCTGGAGAATGTTCTCTGGGGAGGGGGTGGGAATGGTAGTTGAGATCCTCCATTTGTCAAGCCTTGCTATCAAATGATGTGCTTGACTACACATCCTTACAAAATACATAGACTCTTTTCCTAAGATTTTTTTATATGACACAAATACACGAAATTACTCTTTCCTCTTTAATACCTCTCCTAGTCATTATAAAAGCTGTGGTTTTCCTAGAAGTTAGAAGGTATATTTTACAAGTATAAAAAGTAGTTTTCAAATACTCAGCTTCTTTATATTTTTTCAAAATTATTGAATAGTTTTTACTGTTTACAAAATGTCCCTGGTTCATTTGGCTTGTGGAACTTAGTGGGCTGACCTTTGCCTTACAAGCTAAAGGACTGTCTAAAGTAAATACACCATCAATGCATTGTGCATCCATAAACACATAGAACTGGAAGTGTATACTCATGAGGATCATGTGTGTTATATATGACCCAGAATGTTGTTAGCTTTCAGGTAGACTAAAGAAAGTAAGTTCTGTTTCAAATTGTAAGTCAATTGCAATTTTTTTTAAAATGTATTTAATCTGATGTAAAAATACAATTATAAATAATATTCATGCATGTACAATGTTACCATGCATAAAAAGGCAAAAAGAAATACAATATGGAACAAATGAAAGGCAAATGTAGAAGATTTTAACTGCCAAATAATATTAATAATTAAACGTAATTTAAGTAACATTCTAGACACAATTATTAAGAGATTAGTAAACATCTGATTTAAAAAATATTTTCATATTATCTAAAAGAAGTTAACTTTATAAAGAAACATACACACACACACACACATATATATATATATGTATATATATATATATATAAATACATACCACACAATCATTAATTGATACAAAGCTGAATGCCAAATTGAATTTCACATAGTATGCAGTGTGTGAGGAACAAAAGATCCTACTAAGTGCTGAAGCAGTCAATTCTCTTGGAGGGCACGGCATGGTACATGGATGTACCTGAGACCCGTGTTTCAAAATCTATGAAAAAAAGAGCTTACGAGTAAATAAACAAGTCTGTAATTATAGTTAGTTGGTACAACTGTAATCGTCTCTCTCAGGAAAATTAGAAAGAAAATATACCAAGAAATCTGAGATACTTGGAAGGCATTCTCTACCAACTTAATAAAATCCCAATGCACAGAATAATTACAGAGCAAAAGTTAAGCATGTTTTCAAGTACACATTAACCACACACAAACAAATCAGGTGCTGGGGTTGGAACAACTCTAGACTTTTTAAAAGGAAAATCAAGAATGTTTTACTTGAGGCGTTCATTATACTGGGTACGATTAAAATAGTTTCCAAAGTTTAAGTAGAAAACACATAGAGTTTGAAATAGTTATTTTTTAATCAATGAGTTCTGGTAACAGTAAAATGCAACAATTCATGAAAAACAGTTTTTAAAAAGAAAGTCACAAATATTTGTAAATTAAGACGCATATTTAAAAATATCCCATGGTAAATGAAGAAATCACACGAGAATATTCAAATATTCTGAATTGAGTGAAAATAGAAATATATCATATCACACACTGTTGTACAGTGAGAGTGAAGTTAATAATGTTAAGTGTTTGTGTTAGAAAAGTAAGGCCCAATCAATAATTTTGTCTCTCCTTTCACAAGGTAAGGAAATGAGAGCAAATGGAACTATAAATAACACCTGGAGTAATTGAGCAAAAATAAAAGCCAAAACCAATGACAGTTAGAAGAGAAAATTTTAGAAAAACCATAAGCATTCTCTCTTGGGGGGAAAGGATCAATAAAATTTGATGAATTTGACAGCTCAGATTAAATGAACCAATTCTGTAGGGAAATGTTTTGAAACTTGCCAAGGCTCACATAAGCAAAATAGATGCCTTGAATAGCCTAATGTCTACTCTGAAAATTGAGTTTCTGGCTATTACAGATCCAAAAAGTAAAATTCCAGGCTCATGGAGTCATATTAACCTAGAAAACTGGAATACCCAAAACATTATCCACACATCAAATGAGGTACACGAAGAACAGAGGAGTGGCCCCTTGTTCTGGAAAGACTCAGTGAAGCAGTATAGAGCAAAATCAGAACAGGGAAGTAGGAAGGGTTGGGTGGGAAAACATGGTGAGGGAAGGGGACTGATGGGACTTTTGGGGAGTGGGGGTCCAGAAAAGGGGAAATCATTTGAAATGTAAATAAATATATCAATAAATTAAAAAAATTATTTTTTAATTCTATTGGTTTGTTTCATGTGTACAGGTATAGGACAGTGTGGGTGTCTATATACTTAATGTGTAGCTGCTTTCCATGGAGACCAGAAAATAACAGTGGATCCCATAAGACTGGAGTTATAAATTGATTGTGAGCTGCCATGTAGATGCTGGGAATAGAACCCAGGTCCTCTAGAACAGTCAGTGCTTTTAACCACTTAATCCTTCCCAAGCCCCTTAACCAATTTTAATTGGCATATACTAATTCAAAATCTAAGTCACAAAAATCCTTTACAAAGCCTCTTGAGATCCAGAGGAAGAGCAATACTTTCTTGATAACCTTAAACCCAATCTTGCCCCCAAACTAAAATTTAGGTCAATGGCTATATATATATATATGAAAGTCCTCAACAAAGTGCTGGGAAACTTAAATTCTGTTGCATGTGACAGAACATGTTATTCAAGTACACTTTCTTTGTCAGCTGGCCAACGTTTGAAAATCAATCACTGTAATCCTTTACATCAACAGACTTAAAAAAAATCAGTTTCTATATCAGATGTATCTGACAGAAATCAGTTCATGACTTCAAATAAGAATAAACCTAAGAAGAGGTTTCTAATTTTTCTTGACCCAAGTTCTTCACTTTGTGTAATTCTAAGATTTCCTGTTTGCGCAGGTTAATATTGTGCAGATATACAGTTATCCATATAGTCTCTATAATCTTTTACTTTGCTCTGGGTTAAATAATATTACCATTTTTATTTCTGACTTTAAATTTCCCATGGTTTCTCTTTTTAGCCACAGTCCAATGGAAGGTTTATTGGCTCAACATTTTGTTTTCGCTGCTCTGTTTTTAAATAATCACACTTTGGTGTCTTTGATTCTGTTATTTTCATGTGGTCTTTCCTTTATCTATACTCCAGTCCATTATTTCCTGATTTGTTCTTTTTCTGATTCTGCAAAAGGATATGCTACATTCATGATTTGAGGTATTGTTTTCATGCATGCAATCATTAAAAAGCTGTAACTTTAACTGTGAGCAAAGACTGCTGTGCACACTAATAGGATAATGGTCTACTCTGTTATCAGTCTTCTCTTAACTTTTCTTATTTCCTTTATTTCTTCTCTATCTCTAACATGTAGTTTGCTTTCCTTGAATGTATCTATTTCCTTTATTTCTTCTCTATCTCTAACATGTAGTTTGCTTTCCATGAATGTATCTATTTTCCATTTTGACATTTGTTAGTGATTTAGAATTTCAATCCTCTGCTGCTAAAGAAGCTACTTTGTAATGTTAAGTGGGCCTTTTAAATTTATTGAGACACCTTTAGCCAATTTTTTTTTAATTCCATGTATGTCGTGGATGTATTTGTTGTTGATATTGTTATTATTACTGTTTTGGTTACATTTGTTTTGGTTGGTGGAAGATAAGTGCATACACTTTATTCTATACTTAAAGTATAAAATTTAATTGGAAGTACACAGCCTATTTTTAACTATTCAGGAATTCATTGAGTTCTACAGATTTGGGGTATGGTTACTTTTGATGTGTGATATTCATATTTGTTTGCAAGCTATTTTATAATAAAGTTAATAAATTAATTAACTGAGACTCATTTTGTAACCCAACCTAGTCTATACTAGGGAATATTCTATGCATGATTGAGAAGAACATGTGTTCTACTAAAATTATGTTTTGATCCATAAAGCTCATTGGATTATAAAAGAAATATATTTGATTAAAATATAGTTATTAAATACTTTAAATACACAATACAGTAATCTATGGCCCAACCATAAAGTATCAATGCACAGAAATATAATTTTATTTTAAAGATAGTGATTTGAAATATACTGTTGATTTTTTGTTGGTAACAATGTCATAATTTCTACAAATATGACTGTGGTATTTGTAGCCAAAGAAAATATTTTATATAAAGATTAGTGAAGATTAATTTGGCTTTTTCTACCCACTTTCCCAGTTTGATAGACCTGATAAAGTCTATGTCCAAGCACTTTGAAAGCTAAGGACCAAAAGTTAAGACCTAATTTCATAGGTCTGTTTTCTGTTTGAAAAACATAGCTCTAAGCATCAAGTAATTTTTTTCTGGTTTCTGCAAAGCTTTCCGCCTCATTAGCCATTTAGCATAAGTTGTCACCACCCTGAAGAAGGAACCTGAATTTTTTTCTCTTGGTTGGTCCTTACCTCAGAATAGTTAGAATTTTGAGTTTATCTTAGTGTCATGAACACACTCTAGATCATAGATGGAGGAAAGGAGTCTAAATTCCTACCTCTGCTGCCCTCTAAGCTAAATCTTAGAAAACACTTTAATAGTGACTTTTAGGCATTTAGTGAGACTAGAAAAGATTCCTAAGGTTTAATTAGTATCTGTGAAGTACCAAGAGATCTCTGTGCACATGGCCTCAGGGAAAACAACATTAGTATTTTTTTAAATTATTATCAGTAAAAATAGATTATTTACAGGAAGTTGGACTGAAGACCATCTGGCCCAAGTGAATTCCTAAGGAGGACAAGAGTGCATGGTAGGGAGAGGCACAGGGACTTGAACAGTGAATGGTGCTATTAATAGCTTCTCACCACTTTGTTAAGTTCATCTTCTGGAAAGGGCAGTTAGACATTAAGCTAAGCAGCAAAAGTTCAAGGGCAAGAGTTAATGAAATTATTATAATATCTGATAAATGATTTTTTCATAGTTTGACAAAAATATGACATTCTATATTCAGTCACGTATATAATCTTGGTAATTTCATTTAACTGAGAAATATGAAATAAGCTTTTTAGGCATGATTCATTTATATACTGGCTTAGCAACCACTTTATTTTGATAGCTATCTGTGAATAGTTGTTCTTTAGTTAGTTGGAAGAATGAGATAGTATTTGTCTAGCTGTGTAGTATTTGGGTTTTTAAATTTTACTAATAGGTTTACTAACTTATTTTATACTTCAAAATAATTTTAAGTAAAAAAATCAAGTATATAAGCAGTTTTATCTGAATTTCTTTTTTTTCCTATAAATTTTTTTATTCGATATAATTTATTTACATTTCAAATGATTTCCCTTTTCTAGCCCCCCCACTCCCCGAAAGTCCCGTAAGCCCCCTTCTCTTCCCCTGTCCTCCCACCCACCCCTTCCCACTTCCCCGTTCTGGTTTTGCCGAATACTGTTTCACTGAGTCTTTCCAGAACCAGGGGCCACTCCTCCTTTCTTCTTGTACCTCATTTGATGTGTGGATTATGTTTTGGGTATTCCAGTTTTCTAGGTTAATATCCACTTATTAGTGAGTGCATACCATGATTCACCTTTTGAGTCTGGGTTACCTCACTTAGTATGATATTCTCTAGCTCCATCCATTTGCCTAAGAATTTCATGAATTCATTGTTTCTAATGGCTGAATAGTACTCCATTGTGTAGATATACCACATTTTTTGTATCCACTCTTCTGTTGAGGGATACCTGGGTTCTTTCCAGCATCTGGCAATTATAAATAGGGCTGCTGTGAACATAGTAGAACATGTATCCTTATTATATGGTGGGGAGTCTTCTGGGTATATGCCCAGGAGTGGTATAGCAGTATCTTCTGGAAGTGAGGTGCCCAGTTTTCGGAGGAACCGCCAGACTGATTTCCAGAGTGGTTGTACCAATTTGCAACCCCACCAGCAGTGGAGGAGTGTTCCTCTTTCTCCACACCCTCTCCAACACCTGCTGTCTCCTGAATTTTTAATCTTAGCCATTCTGACTGGTGTAAGATGAAATCTTAGGGTTGTTTTGATTTGCATTTCCCTAATGACTAATGAAGTTGAGCATTTTTTAAGATGCTTCTCCGCCATCCGAAGTTCTTCAGGTGAGAATTCTTTGTTTAACTCTGTACCCCATTTTTTTTAATAGGGTTGTTTGGTTTTCTGGAGTCTAACTTCTTGAGTTCTTTATATATATTGGATATTAGCCCTCTATCTGATGTAGTATTGGTGAAGATCTTTTCCCAATTTGTTGGTTGCCGATTTGTCCTCTTGATGGTGTCCTTTGCCGTACAGAAACTTTGTAATTTTATAAGGTCCCATTTGTCAATTCTTGCTCTTAGAGCATACGCTATTGGTGTTCTGTTCAGAAACTTTCTCCCTGTACCGATGTCCTCAAGGGTCTTCCCCAGTTTCTTTTCTATTAGCTTCAGAGTGTCTGGCTTTATGTGGAGGTCCTTGATCCATTTGGATTTGAGCTTAGTACAAGGAGACAAGGATGGATCAATTCGCATTCTTCTGCATGCTGACCTCCAATTGAACCAGCACCATTTGTTGAAAAGGCTATCTTTTTTCCATTGGATGTTTTCAGCCTCTTTGTCGAGGATCAAGTGGCCATAGGTGTATGGGTTCATTTCTGGATCTTCAATCCTGTTCCATTGATCCTCCTGCCTGTCACTGTACCAATACCATGCAGTTTTTAACACTATTGCTCTGTAGTATTGCTTGAGGTCAGGGATACTGATTCCCCCAGATTTTCTTTTGTTGCTGAGAATAGTTTTAGCTATCCTGGGTTTTTTGTTGTTCCAGATGAATTTGATAATTGCTCTTTCTAACTCTGTGAAGAATTGAGTTGGGATTTTGATGGGTATTGCATTGAATCTGTATAGTGCTTTAGGCAAAATGGCCATTTTAACTATATTGATTCTACCGATCCATGAGCATGGGAGGTTTTTCCATTTTTTGAGGTCTTCTTCCATTTCCTTCTTCAGAGTCTTGAAGTTCTTGTCATAAATTGCTACAAAATATTTTTCATCTATTTTATAAAGCCATAAAGAATTATAATATTATTCTTTAGCATGCATAATAAGTCAGTGGGAGACTATCATAAAATCTAATGATAAAATGGTTAAATAAGGATTTCTCCTGATGGAATATAGTAGTAGTAGAAGAAATTAGACAAAAGAAGATGGATTATTGAATCTATCCTTAAACAGAAACATTTTATAGCCACAATCTTACAATCTTTATATTTGATGAATTGATAATTAAATAAATATTTTCTTACATTGATATTTAATTTTGTTTATTAATAATGTTTAAGGTTTTCATTGTTATAAATCTTTGTATATTGATAAAAAAATTAAGATTACTTGGCATAACATATTTGTATGTTTCATATCTTGTGTCAATATTATACCTATACAACTCATTTATTTTTTTTGTCTTTTTTTTTATTCGATATATTTTTTATTTACATTTCAAATGATTTCCCCTTTTCTAGCCCCCCACTCCCCGAAAGTCCCATAAGCCCCCTTTTCTCCCCCTGTCCTCCCACCCACCCCTTCCCACTTCCCCGTTCTGGTTTTGCCCTATACTTCTTCACTGAGTCTTTCTAGAACAAGGGGCCACTCCTCCTTTCTTCTTGTACCTCATTTGATGTATGGATTATGTTTGGGGTATTCCAGTTTTCTAGGTTAATATCCACTTATTAGTGAGTGCATACCATGAGTCACCTTTTGAGTCTGGGTTACCTCACTTAGTATGATGTTTTCTAGCTCCATCCATTTGCCTAAGAATTTCATGAATTCATTGTTTCTAATGGCTGACTAGTACTCCATTGTGTAGATATACCACATTTTTTGCATCCACTCTTCTGTTGAGGGATACCTGGGTTCTTTCCAGCATCTGGCAATTATAAATAGGGCTGCTATGAACATAGTAGAGCATGTATCCTTATTACATGGTGGGGAATCCTCTGGGTATATGACCAGGAGTGGTATAGCAGGATCTTCTGGAAGTGAGGTGCCCAGTTTTCGGAGGAACCGCCAGACTGATTTCCAGAGTGGTTGTACCAATTTGCAACCCCACCAGCAGTGGAGGAGTGTTCCTCTTTCTCCACACCCTCTCCAACACCTGCTGTCTCCTGAATTTTTAATCTTAGCCATTCTGACTGGTGTAAGGTGAAATCTCAGGGTTGTTTTGATTTGCATTTTCCTAATGACTAATGAAGTTGAGCATTTTTTAAGATGCTTCTCCGCCATCCGAAGTTCTTCAGGGGAGAATTCCCTGTTTAACTCTGTACCCCATTTTTTAATAGGGTTGTTTGGTTTTCTGGAGTCTAACTTCTTACCTCCACATAAAGCCAGACACTCTGAAGCTAATAGAAAAGAAACTGGGGAAGACCCTTGAGGACATTGGTACAGGGAGAAAATTTCTGAACAGAACACCAATAGCGTATGCTCTAAGATCAAGAATTGACAAATGGGACCTCATAAAATTACAAAGTTTCTGTACGGCAAAGGACACCATCAAAAGGACAAATCGGCAACCAAATTGGGAAAAGATCTTCACCAATCTTACATCAACTCATTTAACTATACAAGTGTTAGTTCTAGTCTTCATCTTCTTCGTCGTCTTTTTTTGTTTGTTTGTTTGTTTGTTTGTTTTTGAGACAGGGTTTTTCCTCTATGTAGCCCTGACTGTTCTGGAACACACTCTGTAGACCAAGCTGGCCACAAACTCAGAAATTGGCTGGCCTCTGCCTCCCAATTGCTGGGATAAAAGGCGTGTGCCACCATTGCCTGCTTACTTCCAGTCTTCTTAATACCTGCTATTACAAACTGTTTAAAAATAATTAACTGCCAGGCAGTAGTGGCGCACACCTTTCCTAGCACTTTGGAGGCAGAGATAGGCAGATTTCTGAGTTCGAGGCCAGCCTGGTCTACAGAGTATATTCCAGAACAGCCAGTGCTACACAGAGAAAAACCCTGTCTTGAAAAATCAAAAACCAAAAAAAAAAAAAAAAAGATAATTAAATAATAGTCAAACAAACTCATAGCCATGTAAGACATTAGTCGATATTATCAAAACAATAAACATCCTGGGATGGCAGATAATAAGTATGTCAAAAATGCAATATTTGCTTGTTCAGATATGCTATGAATAGATAGGTGATCTCCAAAAGTGTCAGAGATCCAGAGAATATGGCATTTAAAATTATTCCATTTTTAAAAGATCTGTTGACCGTAGGACAAATCTGTTCCTGACAATAGCCCATTCTACTTCAGAGAAGATGATGAGCGTCAGTAAATGTCATGCAGATTTGCTTCAATTATGACAAACTAGCCTCTGGGCGAGAAATGCTCTTATTTCATCCACAGACAAAATACTGTCCAAAGTAAACAAACAGATACAGGATAATCAATGGTTAAACTCTGCCAAGACAGGTTAAGCTAGTTCTTCATAATTCCTGCTTCACTTAGTGTCTGTCAGATATTCTGGGATAGAAGGCTGAAGATAGGTGCTTCAACTTTCTAAATAATATTAGCGACTGTCTAGGCAGTCAGCTGTCTCTGTCATTTCCTAAATTTTTGGATGTTGTGTTCCTGCATGCTTAATAGACTAGACAATTAGTCTCACAATTAATTAAGTTATGTAGTATGTAAAATATGTTCTAGATCTAAGATGTTTATAGGCTAATACTACAAATTAGGATAGAAAATGATTTAGATACAGAACTCTAAATTCAGCAAGATAGGATAGATAGAATACTTATCTAAGTCACCAAATATAAATAGAATGGACATTATTAATGTATGTTATACCTTACAGTTTTCATAATTGTTGTAATTCTATTCAATTTATATGTGAGGAAAATAGAGCCTGTTATTGGACTACAAAAGGGAATTGTTGAGGTTTGGGTTTTTACTATGTATTACAATGCCAAAAACTGGCCCCCAAGGCCTGGTTCCTCCCAGGAACAAAAAAATACATACGCACAATATGACCTTACTCGTTAATTTATTATTATTATTATTATTATTATTATTATTATTATTTTCTAAATTCTTTGTTTACATTCCAAATGCTTTCCCCTTTCCCAGTTCCCCCCTCCCCATATGTCCCATAAGTCCTCTTCTCTCCGACCATTCTTCAATCACCTCCCTCCTTTTTCTCTGTCCTGGTACTCCCCTACAATGCTGGATCGAGCCTTTCCAAGATCAGGGCCCTCTCCTTACTTCTTCATGAGTGTTATTTGACATGCTACTTGTGTCTTGGGTATTCAGAGTTTCTGAGCTAATTAATATCCACTTATCAGTTATTGCATTCCATGTGTATTCTTTTGTGATTGGGTTAACTCACTTAGGATGATATTTTCCAGTTCCAACCATTTGCCTAAAAATTTCATGTATTCATTGTTTTTAATTGCAGAGTAGTATTCCATTGTGTAAATACACCACATTTTCTGAATCCATTCCTCCATTGAGAGACATCTGGGTTCTTTCCAGCTTCTGGCTATTATAAATAAGGCTGTTATGAACATAGTGGAGCATGTGTCCTTATTGCATGCCGGGGAATCCTCTGGGTATATGCCCAGGAGTGGTATAGCAGGGTCCTCAGGAAGTGTCATGTCCAGTTTTCTGAGGAACCGCCAGACTGATTTCCAAAGTGGTTGTACCATCTTGCAATCCCACCAGCAGTGGAGGAGTGTTCCTCTTTCTCCACATCTTTTCCAACACCTGCTGTCTCCTGAGATTTTAACCTTAGCCATTCTGACTGGTGTGAGATGAAATCTCAGGGTTGTTTTGATTTGCATTTCCCTAGTGACTAATGATGTTGAACATTTCTTAAGGTGCTTCTCGGCCATTCAAAGTTCTTCAAGTGGAAATTCTTTGTTTAGATCTGTACCCCATTTGCTCATTAATTTAAAACTATTAGTTAAATAAATATGTCTACAGCTTATAGATTGGCACAATTGAGATAAGTGGGGCTTAGGATCAAAAGAGAACCATGAGGAGGAAAGAAGGTGGAAAGAGAAGGAAGCTACCATGCAGTAGGTGAGTCATAAAAATACAGTCATGAGGGCTAGACAGTTGTACTTAAGGGCTACCCATATGGAACATGGCAAATTATAGAATGGAGTTGATGATGGAAAAATAAATTCTACTAGCATAGAGGGTAGATATCTGTCCAGTTCTAGTACTGATTAAGGCTTATTGTAAATATAAAAGTTGTGTTTTTTTTTAATCCAGGAACTGAATTATTGAAGACAGAGATAAAGCCCAGATTGAGATTAAATATTTTCTAAAACAGTGACGTTTCTATAAAGTAATTTAAAAAATTTCAAGAGTTTTAAAATACTCTTACACAAAACTTTGTAATTCTGAGACTTTATCCCCATAAAACTCCTAAATATAGAAAATCTATACGAATGTATTCATCGTATCATTCTCTATAAAAGTTAAGAATGTGATAATTGGGGCTGGAAAGCTGACATAGTTCCTAAGAGCATTGGCTGCTCTTCTAAAAGTCATAGGGCCAATTCTCAGCATTCACATGGTAGCTCACAAAAACCTTTAACTCCAATTCCAAGGATCTGACTCCACTGGCACCATGCATAGAAGTGTGGTACATATATACTGTGTGGTAGACAGACATACATGGAAACAAAATATTGATACACAAAAAATAAAAATAATTTTAAATCTAAGGAAAGAATGGTTGACTACTCCATAACATTTATCCTACTATAGCACGAGTATATTTTTCAGGCAGGTCATTGTTGTTTATAGCTGGACAATATTGATGATAACCTTTCTTTCCTTGTAGTGTGCAAAATGCCTATGAGAACCATTAATGGTAGTCAGCAGGAGTTAGTCTTCTAGTTAGGCTCAATTTCTCCATGATTGATGACAAAAGTAAGCATTATCTTCAGCAATAATTTTTACCATCATGTTTTGGAGAGCAACCAACAGCATTGCCAATAGTCTGTGACACTTGAAGGGGTTCTTCGAAACCCTATTATATAGAAAATAAAAAAAAAGAACATTTACAAAATGAAAAAAAAAGAAACCCTATTGACCAAAAATTCCATTATATATATGGAAGCTTCTTTAATAATAGGTTTCAATATGGCTATTAAATTGTCTCTCCATATTTCCCCCTTCCATGTCTTACCTTGCCCTTCTCTTCCATCCACCTCCTCTTTAATCCTCCAGCTCTCTCCATGAATGAGATGGAAACCATAATGGGCACAACTAAAGTGTCCAAGAACCTGAGACTACATAGGTCACGTGGCAAGTGGAAAATCACAGTTATGCTGCTAAAAGAACATAGCAATACAATTACTCATACCAGGGTTCTAGTAGATCCATAAATCAGTGCTTTGCTCAGCCATCATTAGAGAAACTTTTTGCTTCAGCAGATGAGAATTAACATAGTGATTCACAACTAGACACCAGGCAGATATTAAGGGACTTTGGAGTATTTAGTCCTAATTGAAAGATTTTTCAAAGCCCTCCCTCTCAAGACTCTGTGCAAAAGAGGAAGAAGAAAAACTATAAGAACCAGAGATAATGGATGACATAAGAAAACAGTATCTTCCCGACACAACAAGAGTGCTACACATATGAACTCACTGACTGTAGCAACAAATGCAAGTCCTGCACAGGCCCAAGCCAGGAGTTTCAGCACTGAGAGGGGAAGGTGGACATGGGCTTCCACTTCTAACCAGGAAGCTATTTGTAACTGATACCTACTGGCAAATGGAAATCCATCTTCTCCATTAGAGTGTCACTCAGCATACCAACCATAGTGCAGGGCATCCCGGTACTAGTTAGTCTCTACAAAAGGAACTCTGTAGTTGTTCTGTGAACTTTTCATTTTAGCATTTTTTTTTAGAAATCTTACTGGCATTTTGTTTCAATTTTCATTTTTATAGATTTATTTTAAGGAAGAGAACACAAAGTTGGGTGGGTATGTACAGAGGGAGGTGGGGAGGATCTGGGAGCAGTTGGGGGGGCGGGACATTATCAAAATAGATTTTATTTCAACTTCTTACTTCCCTCCTATCTTATCCCCTTCTATGTCTCCTTAGAAAAGAAACAGCTTTCTAACCAATAATAATAAAATAAAATTAATATAACAAGGCAAAACAAAACTAATACATTAGAATCAGACAAACAACAAACAAACAAAAAAAAAAGAAAATGCACAAGAAACAGAGGCACACTCATTAGCACACTCAGGAAACCCTTAAAAATCACTAAACTGAAAGCCATAATATATACACAAAAGACCCATACTATAAAAAGAAAGAAGAAAAATGCATATAAATAAAATTAAATTAAGATTTTTAAGAAGATAAAATTAGAAATAAAAATAAAAAGGAAAAGTCCTGACATGGCATTATGAGTCAAGGAACCTCCAAAGGTGTCATTGAATTCATTTTCTGTTGACCTTCTATTGCTGGGCATGCAAACTACCCTTAAGAGCAGTTTCTTTCCCTAAGGAGACTCCCTTCTAAGAAATTAACTTTCATTTACAAATGGTTATACATTTCTTCTGGGTTAGGAGTGGTAACTTCTGTTCATTTTTTAAGCTGTGAGGTGCCACCTGGTACAGACTTTGAAGACCCTGTGCAATGCTCTTCCCAAACCCCAGTCTCTGTGAATTCATGTGTGTATTAATCATATTGATTTAGAGGGTATAATTTTATTGGTGTTTTCCATCTCCTGTGGCTCTTGTGATAGTTCAATACCCTCTTCAGGATTCTGTGAGCTCTGGGGGGGGGGAATGGATTTGCTAGACATCCCATTTATGACTGAGAGTTTTCTATATTGTAGGCTTAGATTAAAAAAAAAAAACTCTTTTAATAAGGGTTCTCAAATGTTTCAATCCCTGCTTCTAGCCCACCATCCAAAGGTAGGGGAGAAAAGATGTTAAATAGGACAAAGGGATGTGGACCTATTTAGAAGTAGTTCTTGGGATGATTCTGATCTCTGTCTATCAGGAGACAGCAGTCTATTTCAGTAGTGTCAGGATACCAAACATGAATCAGCAGTGAGGGAATGATCCAACAAAAACCGCAAGGCCTCCACCAAATCAGCATAAATCAGTGGGACCAGCTGGTGTACCAGGTGACGTTCTCTGCTAAGGAAGTGAGGATCAGTGAAAACAAAGATGGGAGACCAATGAAGCACTGCACGGTTAGCTGTGCAAGTATACCATCACTGTCTATTGAGTTCTATTTATACTCTTTCCAAACACCATGTGTCCTCCCATAGATCTGGCCTTAGCAAAACACCAAATGAATCTGTATCACCAAAACAACACATGAGTCTTCATCACATGACATATCTAGAAGCTTCCACTTTAATATATGGAGTATAACATTTGTTGGTTATGAATTTGTAGTAATATAGGAAAAATTCAATTGTGTGCTTTGTAGATATAACAGGGTTAAAAGTATAAGCCCTTAGCTGTAAACCAGGCAAGTTTCTGTCTCTGTTATCTTCTATGAAAAATAAAATATTGAACTATATCATGACAGGACCTACCTACTGTATATGATCATCATGAAAATATGGTGTTAATGAATATCAGTTGCTTAGATAGTGCCTGTCATGGAACATCTATAGAGGCTTCTGTCATTTGTTTATAGTAGTTACATAGACTCAGGGAAGGAAGCCAAAAAACACTGGCAAAGAATGTAAGTTCTTTAATATGGACTAAGGATGACACTTACTGTGCAGAAATGGCTCTTCTGGGCAAGAAACATAGAAGCATTGCCAATTAACAGCAAGGATTTTTGTGCCTTTGCTTCCACAAAGGTCCCACTCCAGTGATTCCAGAGCACCAGTATGAAGAGAGCTATATAGTCAGTCAGCAACTTGATCCATCCTTTGACCCTCTTACACTGTGGCCATGCATGCCAGTGACTACAGTCTCACCAGTGCAAACCACAAGAAAGTAATCCCTGAAAACTCCTAAGTGATCACCAGATCACCACTTGATTGGGGAGGTTTTCAAGCCTATCTTCCTTCTAGCAAGCCTTGGATTTAAGGATATAAAATTATTCCTAAAATTACCTGTTACATGAAAAAAGATGATAATGAAATTGTAATCTTATCACAAATATGATGAACAGCTCTGTGGACTGGGTGCAACTCGGTAGGAGAATATGTATAAAATAATAAAAAATATTAAATCATAAATAATAAATTCCCCTGTAAAACAATCAAATATAAAGAACAGCAAAATATATCCAAAAGAATTTTTGGATTCCTAGATCATGATGGTCACATTTTGTTCTCTTTGAAATTTTGTTTTCTAAAAATCTATAATTTGATCATATTATATAACATGTCAAAAAGCATATCTAAAATATAAACTAAGAAGAAATAATCATGGTATTTATTGCATTGTGCATTGTAATTTTCTCTGTGAGCTCAATTCAGATGTGTAGTCAGTTTGCTTTAATTCAGTGCCTTAATGCTGTCACCAAGAATGTTCATCCCTCTTATTCCTTCTTTCTTTGTGTTTCCCTCTTGGTCTTTTTCATCTCTCCATCATTCCTCCATCCCTTCCTTCCTTTGTTCACAACACTTCTCCTTTCATTTTGCTTAAGTTCATTCCCTCTGAATTTTTCAGGAACCCTAAACACACATGAATATATATCCTAATTTGATCAACTCATGTCATGTAATCTTCCCTGAAACAATTATATTGGCTCAAAGAACATTTGTAGCCCAATTAGTTTAGGTCTTGGTTTCAGGCCAGTTCCCAAATTAAATCACTAACCAAAGGAGATGGGATCATCCCAGTTGGTTAAAGTTAGAACCAACATTTATTTTAAAAGATGTTAATTCCAGATTGTTTTTAATTAAGTAAAAAGTATATCCAGTTCTTAGAATTCTCTCTCCCATTCTCTGCTATTCTGTCCTAGGGTCCAGTTAAATTCTGAAAAGTCACTTGTCACTATGATCTATAAGGTACAATCTGTCCTCTTTGGCCTCAGCTGTCTCATCTAGCTCCACACTGTTTCCCTGATATCACTCTTCCTATCTCTGTGCCTCTGCTTTCATTTTATGCCTCTAATCATGATAACCACGCATGTTTCAACTTCAGTTCCTTCGGCATTATTCTTGGCTACTTCTGTGCAATCTTGAAGACTCTGCAGGAACACAAGTAGGTTATATGACTTTGCAAATCTATCTCTGTTCAACTTAGAGATCAACCATTCCTCATTTGTGATGTATGCATAGGACTGTTAGAATATCACATCTATTACTAGGGTTTAGTCTCATCTCATAGACTCTACTCTAGGAGACCTGATCATAAGTCATCCAGAATCAAGCATGTTTTCCACACTTACCCAGCTCTCAGCCTCCCTGCTTCGTTCTTCCTAAAGCATTTCTTATTCTTCTTTATAACATTGTTCTCTATTATTACTTTATTTTGGTAAATTTTATGATGTCTTTATTCAGGCTTTGTTTCCTATTTTTCAAGCACCATTTTGACAATTGCCCATGCCTTCTCACCTTCTTGGCCCTGTGTTATTCATAAATTTGGCTTTTGAGATGATCATTTCCCCTATTGGCTTTCAAAACTCTGACAAGCTCAACAACTTGACATTGGCTCCAGGCAACACCCAGATTGACAGGAGTCTAAGACTTGTAATCCCTCCTAGGTAAGAAGTTATTCAGAACAAATGTAATGAAGATAATATGACTGATCTCATCACACTTGGTAAATTCTTGCCTAAAGGTGATAAAAAAAATTAGGGTGGGATAAAGCCAAATTGGCTTATTTGACTAAAGAAAAATAGTATTAAGTTTTTTCAAGTACCTGTGGTAGATGCTGCCATAGGCAAAATACAAGGCAGGGATCCTGGATTATTAGGAGTCTCTTCAAGTAGAAAAGAGCTAAAACTACAACAGTTATAACAGAAGGAAAATAGACTATATGCATTTGTATCTTAAAATTAATTAGGAAAGGATGACGGCTGGTGGCAAAAGAAGAGAAACAAAATAAATAAAAGTGCACTTTATTTTACAGGGTGTGCTTCATTGAGAAAAGGCAATGAAATGAAGCCATGCCAGGTCTTATGATTCCATTCTTATCTGCCAGAGTTCTGAGGCAGTAATATTAGAAGTAGAACGTCCGCCTGCAGTAGAGTAGCCAGCAGAAGAGAAGTCTGAGATAGTGTAAGAACTTCAGGAGATGGAGGACACCAAGAAAATAATCTTCTGAACCAATAGGATCAACTCACATATAAATTCACAGAGACTGGGGGTGGGAGCAGCATTGCACAGGGCCTTCACAGGTCTGCACCAGATGGGACCTTACAGCTGAAAGAAGTGGGCACAAGCTACCCTCTTGAACCCAGGAGCAATCTCTAATTGATAACCACTTGCCAATGAAAATTTAGCTTGAACTTGAAACAATGTGCCTTTGAGGTATTCCATTACTACAATGGCCAAAATAAAATAATTTCCTAATTATATCTTACATGGTCACATTGGCTCCCCTGGGAAAGGATAGTTGAGCCTTTAGGAAAGTTCAAATACAATAGAGAATAATTTGGGATGGGAAAGACCAAAGTGAGATTCATAGATAAGGATATGCAAAGAGAAAGGATGATGTTAGTAAAGCAGACAGCCAACAAGTTTGGAGTTAGGGCAATGTGGTGAAACCAGTTTACCAAAATCAATTAAAATGGCATACTGACCAATAGGCAAAGCTGGAATTTGGAAATCTTTATTTTCTGGAAGGTTTGATATATGTTGACGAATAGGAGATGGATAAAATAGTATGTATTTCTCTTCTACTAGGTACCAGACATTACCAAGTACTTTGTAGTTATGCATTTCCCCTCCTTGGAAGGCTTTAGGATAGGTATTACATTATATGCTTTTTTACAATAACAAGAAATGAACATCAGTGTCAGATGGCAAGGGCTTATCACAAGATCTCAGCATCACTAAGGGCCAGAAGATTGTGACTGGAGCATACGTTTGTTTGGCTTTGGTTCTTTATAACTGATACTGGAATACATCACCCAAGTTTATATTGGAGTAGGGTTTATAAAGAATAATTGGCAAGGATAGATTTCTAAAGGCAAACGAGAGCCAGGACTTGCGTGCGAAAACAAACCTAAACCTAAACAGTGAAAGCTGATGACTCATGGAAAGCAGAGAGTGATAGTGTCTTGTTGATGCTTCCAAGAAAAAAAATCTTATAATCACCCACTGTGTCAGGTGGCCACTTACAAACCTTTTCAATAGGGAGGTTCAGGGAAAATAAACCTACCTAAGATTGCAATGTCACTGACTAAATTAAGGCAGAGAAAAAAATGAAGGCAGAGAAAAGTAAGATGACACCATGATAAAATTAGGGGCTGGTTAGACCTCAAGTATTAAGAGAGGAGATTATGAAAAAAGTATTACTTCAGAGGTAGGCTGGAAATCATTATGAAGAATGCACCTAGGAGGGGAAAGGGAAGACCAGCATAATGTCTTGCATGCCTGACATTTAAAATTTGATGCATTAGTTGTATAACTTGGCAGGAATTACTCTGGTGCATTGATGGTAGTAGCCATAATACACTCAGCATAATCACCGGACAAGGAAGGACAAAAGCCTACTGCATCTCTTTGGTTCTCTGTATATTTTCTCTGCCTGTTCTGTGTGACATCAATTATGTTCTGGTGGTGACCAAGAAAAGGTTTTTTTCCTAGCACAACATTCCTTTTCTTGCTTCACTGGTGTTAGGAACCCAAATTGTGATTGTTTATCTGTAATTTTAGCAAATCTTTACTATAAAGTAAATATCCAGATATCTAATAGTCACATAGAGCCCAGTTAAGTACTTTGGAACAAGAAAAATAACCCCATTTAATGTGTGGATTATGTTTTTGGTATTCCAGTTTTCTAGGTTAATATCCACTTATTAGTGAGTGCATACCATGATTCATCTTTTGAGACTGGGTTCCCTCACTTAGTATGATGTTCTCCAGCTCCATCTATTTGCCTAAGAATTTCATGAATTCATTGTTTCTAATGGCTGAATAGTAAGTACTCCATTGTGTATATATACCACATTTTTTGCATCCACTCTTCTGTTGAGGGATACCTGGGTTCTTTCCAGTTTCTGGCAATCATAAATAGGGCAAAAACATAATCCACACATTAAATGAGGTACAAGAAGAAAGGAGGAGTGGCCCCTTGTTCTGGAAAGACTCAGTGAAGAAGTATAGGGCAAAACCAGAACAGGGAAGTGGTAAGGGTTGGGTGGGAAAACAGGGGGGGGGAGGGAAGGGGGCTGATGGGACTTTCGGGGAGTGGGGGTCTAGAAAAGGGGAAATCATTTGAAATGTAAATAAAAAATATATTGAATAAAAAAAAAGAAAAAAGAAAGAAAGAAATCTTAAAAAAAAAAAAAGAAAAAGAAAAAGAAAAATAACCCTAGGATTGGCGTAAGGACACAATGGAAATGAGATTGGAATAGAAGTACATTAATTTTGCCCAGTTTCCATCCATCTACATTTTTGTGAAGGAGCTGTGATCACATTTTGGATTAAAGCCCCTCACATATTCACTAGCTGTGATCCTTTTTCATTCCTCTGGTATTGCACCTTATATACAATCACCCTTATAGATTCTGTGTATTATATTTTTATAAATGCAGAGCAATCTGGAGTTAGCTTTAGGTAAATGTCAAGGAAGAATAAACACAATTTTTCAAGTTTTTCCAGCTTTGTCATAAGTCCATAGACCTATGAATTGACTGAGATCTGGATTCAAAGTAAAGAATACTGATTCATTTCAAAGCAGCATTTAAGAGGACAATTCTGCTTGAAGATTCTTGTTCAAAAATCATAAAATGATTGCTACTTTTTCTATAATATTGCTTCTAATAACAGCACATGTCCGTGGACTGGCCTTGTTACGATAATGATGTCACCTTTGCCTGTAATAATAAAACACCATCTACCTTCTGCACACTGGTATAGTTGGCTACTCTCACAGGAGCATGTATTTCTTTAGACTTTGACCTGCAGGGGACAGTTAACACTGTGAGTTTCTGTGATGGTATAGTTCTCTCACCAGTATACTCCCAGATGCCTGGATGTGACTTTGAGTCTTTCTGGAAATTAGTCCAGACATGAGTTCTCCAGTTCCATATAATACATCCATTCTAACCTTCCTTTTTCCTCAAGCCTCAATTTTCTGCCATTGCAAACCCTGGCTCTCTATGGTTGGGCATTATTGAGGCCAAACATTAAGAGTTGGATCAGCCCACTCATGTTCCTTTTGCCCCTGTGCCTGGTTAAACTTCACTCCACAGTCCTCCCCACTGTATTTCCATGTGTTTGTTTGTTTTTCTTCTAAAAGTATCCCCATGGTCACCAACTCCTCTGACATTTTAGGCCATATGTGTACAGTCTGTACATGTCAATAAATGAACCCACATTCAAGTATCAAAAGACTGGACTAATAGGAAGTGCACACTGTCTAACTGAGCCTCTGTTGTATATGAAGCTGGAAAAAGCCAGGGTGTAATCGACTGTGATGATAATAGATATAGAAAGAGTTGAGGCTGAAGGGATGTGAAGAATTGCGTGTTTGCCAAAATCACCAAGGCAACACATATCCACATGCTTACATTAGTATGGGCAGGTGATGCATAGATGACGTGATAGGTTAAGACTAACTTTAAAATAAATGAATTTTTATTTCTGTTTTATGTCATGATTACAATACCTAATTTTCACTATTCTAGTATAATGTTGCCAATGATTACAATTTGTAGAAAACGTTTTGTGAATTGTCACAACTTTATGCCAAAGGCAATTGTTTATTTACTGTGGATCTTGAAATTATTACAGAATCTACACTATTTTGTTCTAATTCTTTATTTAGGCTTGGAGGAATTAAAAGTAAATTAATCTTATAGTATGATTTATATTCTTACCAAATAGTGAAGTAGCTTTGAATATATTTAATCTAAGGGATGTCAGTAATTGTACCTCCCTTATAACCATTTGAGGACATACATAGCACCTTTCTGTAAATACTTTCCATGGGCTGTTTTATCTAAGGGAAACAAGATTGGGTCATTATATGTCAGTGGCTAGCAGTCAAACTAAAACTCAAGTTCCACAATAAAATAAGGTCAGTCATTAGGGCGGAGCCCAGCTTCTGTCTTTCTTGCTTACAAGGAGCTACATAATAATAGGACTGTAAGGTTTTAACTCGAGTTTTTCTCCTGGGTTACATATAGCTCTGTAACAAACTATGATGTAAAATGTAAGGTCATGCTCTGAGTCTAATTTTCATTGAGTATAAAGTAAAATCTCTTTATGTGTTTCCCTAAATGTTAGGACTGGTGGAATGATTTCTTCAATCATGCCTTTGAAGAAAGGGCAGGCAAGTGAACCCATAGGCCAGAGAAAGGCAGATGAAAGCATTTCTTCCTTTGTCATAGAATCCTCCCTGGGGACCTATGACATGAGCCATGCTAGGGACTATCAGGAATGCAGATCGCTGAGAGCTGTCTAAATGAGCTCATCATATGGCAGACAACTGTAATCCAAGTAACAATGTTAGGACTAGCACACTTCTAGAGACTTCTAGTTCAGAGTGGAGGGAAAACAGGGACGGGTGCTGGGACAGCTCTGGGAATGCCTTTTCAGATGGCAGAGAGCTTGTCTGGGCCATGGAGGGACAAGCTGGGTTTTAAAAGGGCTGGGTAGAATGGCTTTCAGGGAACAAAGACGTGTCTGGTGTCCTTTAAGGATCAGTCTAAATACAACCGACTTTCTTTCCTCTTCTCCAGTTTCAGGATCTACCCCCTCTCAATGCTAGCACTTACCTCTCACTGCATTAATGCACAGCACCATGACTTAACCATATAAGTCCGAAAAGTGCACAGCTACACTGCACAGCCATCCAGCTAGTCAATGCCCCATCGTGTCAATGCATGAATGAGAAAGGTAACTAGGAGCAACCAGATGATTTGATCCTCTTCTTAGTCTATTCACCTAGTGAGATAATCCTCACTAGGGAAATCCTGCTCAGTGAACAAAGTACAAGAGAAGTAAGTGACAGCCAGTATTCCAGCCACAACACCCCAGGTGACAAATGGAGCAACCTGCACATTTCAGAGATGCTTCTAGAAGAACAGTTCAGTCATGTAAAAATAGAAAGCTTTGTTCTCTCTATTGGGATGATGATCTCAAAGGCATTAAAGTGCGGGTCAGATATAAACTAAAACTATTCCCTCAAGAATAAACTCGGGAATGCCCAACAACGCAGGATACATTTTCAACTTTTGTTGTTGTTGTTGTTGTTGTTTTTTGGGGGGGTTGGTTTTTTTGTTTTGTTTTGTTTTTTGTTTGTTTGTTTGTTTTTTGGAGAAGAAAAGGGTTTATTTAATATTAAACTTCCAGGTCAAAGTCCATCTTTGAGGGAAATTGGGCAGGAACTTGCAGGTAGGAATGATGGAGGAATGCTGTTTATTGTCTAACTATCTCTGTTATGCTCAGTTAGCTTTCTTTTATAGCTCAGTTCCATTCTATGTATGGGCAATGTATAACTTGCTTTTGATTTTAAATGGGCTCCTACTTAAAAACAATTATCTTGCATCCTAGTGAGCTTCAGCTATCAATTTGATTCAGCCCCAAGTGTCTGAGGGAGTCCCAATTGTAGGACTGCCTCCATCTGCCTGGCCTATAAGACTATATTTGTGGGGATTTTCTTGATTGCTAATTGGTGAAGAGCTTATCCCACTGTGGGTGTTATCTAAACATTTTCAACTTCTTAAAGGCATAATGTGAAAGGGGTTCTGGGCAGGATCCCAGTAAAATACTTTAAGGGTTACACATCCACTTTGAATGCACATTCACTAGAATGTGTCCAGAGAATAGTGGGAAAACTCTGTGTGAGACAAGGATGGAAGTAGTGTTCACCATGACACTAAGTGTGGGCGGTTGGAACTGTAGGCGCCTGCTTATTAAGAGTCACTGGACGCAAAGGCTGAGTGGGCTGTGTGAAACAGGATTCTATGTTCCTCAACTGTGCTGCCTGGGTCTAGTAAAATGTTCTGCTGTTAAAGGAAACTTCATTTCCCTTTCCCTAAAGGCAAGTGTGCGTCAGGAAATGAGAAATGGTGCTATCTCAGGTACAATACATCATGGGACTTGAGTGTATTCATCAATCAAAGACTCCCTTCTTTTGCTACCACTTGACAGTTTTCTATCTAACAAAGGCCTGGAAACAGGTCCACTTTCTCATGGGGTGTCTGATTGTCTGCACATATGTGCATGGATTGGCTAGAAGAAGGTCATTTTAACATTTACTTTATTTATGGTGACCTTGGCATTCTCTACATCAGACACGGTATATGTTTTGCTGTTATTGTTAATATTATGCATTGGTAAGTTTCTTCCTAAAATGATAGTGGCATTGGCTCAAAATACTTAACCCAGAAATATATATATATCCTCTGGCACACACTTTTTCATGTATATTTAGAAGACATTAAAGTTTTCTTTTACAAGTTTATTTTCACCACTCCTGGCTGACTCGCTGACTCTTGGGAAAACATTCTCATGGCATCTCTTCCCATGCTATGCCTGAAGATTTTTCCCACCACTGATGTTGCTTTCTCTAGATTTCCATACGCAAGGCTCTTTAATGGGAGCACAGTTTGTTAGTATTATAAGTGGTGTATATAAGACTATATAAGTTAGTATATAAGACTCCTGCATTAGCAGTGGGTCTTTGGTCTCATCTTCAGTGCTCTTGGCTCAGACTTTCAGGCTCTTGTTCTCCCTGCCCCCGTTGACACAGATTGGAAAGCTCTAAACTTCTTAGTTTTATCTACAGATGGGAAAATTTGCTCCATCCCACAGAGGAACAAGAGGCTTAATAAGATGAAGAGTGGGGGTAATGCTTTGGGTGCTCCAAATGCAAAAGCTATTGCTACCTGAGTGAAGAAAGATTCCAGAGGTCACCAGGAACTGTTTCCTTAAGTCATATCCATTCCTATTTGTATAATCCAATCATGCTCTGGAAGCACGTCTTCTGGGTAGGTAGAAGGAATGAGAAGTTAATCTTGGGATCCCACACAGAGAAACCTCTCTGGAATCCTCATCCCCTTGATGAACAGCACCATTGAAAAGATCATTCAGAGGAGGGAAGCTGCCCTGCTAGGTGCTCCTTGGCTAGCGTTTCTGGCATCCTCTCCTCTCTTCCTATTGCTGTCTCTTTGAGCAGGCTGTCCAGGCATTTTTGGTTTGGCAACTATTGCACTGAATTGCTTCTTCTTAAAATAACTCAAAGCACTTGATTTGGCTTACCCTTAAGCCTCTTCTCCTTTGATTCATCCCGCTGAAAGAGAAGAAAAGATAAATTTCCACAGGGACTCAACTGAGTTCCATCTTCCCCTGTGCTGTATCAAACCCCCATATGGTCAAGAAGCCCAGTGTTGTCCTTTTCCAGAACAACTGACCCTGCCCAAAATTCTTTGCGCTGATGCCCAGAGCCTTCTAAGGACCGAATGGAACCCCTGGAAAATTTATATTTGCAGAAGCATGAAAGCTATGCTCATGTAAATTCCTGTAGGGGTTAAGCCCTAATGATTGAGGAAGATATAAAATGGAAAAATCAGACATAACTGGAAAGGATTGCGCTTGACTCTATTTCCTAGCAACCACCCCAGTTTTCAAGGCAGTGTTTATTTTATGTGGTGCTTTTCGAAATGATGCCCTTAATGTTATTGCTATGTAGATGGCTAATTTTCTCAGTAATGTATGTAGTCTGCGAAAATTCTATGATGGGATTGGAAAACACCAGTTATCATTAATTATAGAGCACCTGGTTAATTACATTTTAAGCTAGAAATATGCTTTTTGTCTCGTTTGCTATTCTGCTATTATATTTATAAGCTACTCTGCCTCTCTGGAATCTTGTTTTGATTTCTGTAGAAAATAAAAAGGCTATCAGCTGGGGTTGCTATTATATTTTTCTATATTTTTCTATTTTACTATTACATTTTTCTTTGTTCATTTTGATTCTACCTAAGTTGTTCTTTTACATTTAGCTTCATCTCTCAAGCACGCATTCTTAAAATTAATAGAAATTTTACTTCCCTTCTACTGTTGCAGCAAATTTCACTTCCTTCAAAGAAAAGTAGACCTTCTCAGTCTCAAAGGAAACTTTTCCAATGTTTTCAAGTATGCTCTGATGAACTGCCTCCAGAACTCTTTCATTCTCCCTCTCTCCAAAGATGACTGTTGATGAAAATTTTTCACTGAATTCTTTATTATCAGTCCTGGATCTATGAGTGTGTGTCATTTGTATACATGTAGCAACAAAAGTTGCTCAAATACTCAGATAACATCAACCCCATATCGTATTATATTCTTCTGCTTATAATGCAATTGAGCAAAATGAACTACAGTGACAACAAAATATGCTGACATACAAGCAGAGATGGCATGTAGGCATATTCTAACAAGGAATGTACTTCAAAGAAACTCAAGAAGACCCTAAGATCTAGCCTGTCTACAGGTTGTCAGAGAAAATGCTCTGCCCCCTGTCTTTCCAGATTTTAAATCATGCTTTCTTAGACCTCTACTGTATGAAAAGTTCCTCTTTAACTCTGAAAATATGTTTACATCTATGTCCCCTTCCCATTAGTTTCCTAGAGTGGTGCCATTCCTCAAACACTTCTTAATTTACCTGTTTATCTGACAACTTCCCAGTTGCTCTGTAGAAATGTGTGCACTGCCTGTGCACACATGAACATATTATTTCCCACTTGATGAACAGTGTGTGAGCAGAGAGAACACTATCCAATTCTGCTTATTTAAAAAGGGCTTTCCTTCTAAGGCAGTTAGGATTGTAGTTGGAAGGGGGCAGAAAATGCATAGTTCTTCTGTAGACTCTTCTCCCTCTGCAAACAATTCTCTATGAACACCTTGTAATGGAGTGGTAATATATACATTAGGAATCAGCTCTCTCTCTCTCTCTCTCTCTCTCTCTCTCTCTCTCTCTCTCTCTCTCTCTCTCTCTCTCTCTCTCTCTCCTGTATAGCTCTACTACTTATGAGAAATACATAATGGATGTCTACCATGACAGAGTCATGGAGTATCGTTTCACTACTCCCAAAGCACACTGTACTTTACCTCCTCATCTTTTCCTTTTTCTTCTCTGAGCTTCTGGAAAAATGGATCACTTTTTGCCTTCTCTGTAATTTAGCCGTTTCTAATACAGGTTTTCATTCTTCAAATGTCTTTACTTTCTAGCTAAGAACCATGTATGTCTCCGACATGTTATTTTTCTTTCTCACCACTGAACCAGCAGAAGATTTTCTTTTCAAGAATATGATTTTTACCACTGAAGAGTTATTACAAGGCAGCAAAAGTATAGAACAATAATAGCCAGTCTGAAGTGTAGGTGTTTAGAGACAGCGCAGGCCTACTCACTTGTTCAGTGACTCTCTCTTGCATATTATGCTCTGAAGCATAAGAGTCAAAATTACTCCTTAAAAAAAGCATAAATTGCTACATGGCATGAACTTTCAAGTTCTTTTTGGTGATCATCAAAACCATGAGAACTAAATCCACAAATGCCCAAAACGAAGAGAAACCAGTGAACATGATTGTGAAACTGAGGCAGGTTTCTATAGCAAGACCAAAAAGCTTCGCTTGCTGCTGCCCTTCACAGCTTAGCAGGAGTGGTGGGCTGATTAATCAACGGAACTGAAAGGGAGCAGTCACTCTAATGTGGCTAGTTTAGAATCTTCACAATAAAGTTCCTGGTCATCCTTGGGCCAAGAAGATGCGAACAAGGCACACATGCCCATTCTTCTGTGACCTAGATTGCTGTGTATTGTGTTATATTGCATTTCTTATAAACTACTATTACTGGTGAATTTAAGCAAAACTGTACCCTATTACTGAACCAAGTATTGAGGGTTCAAATGTACGTTGAGCATTTATATTATTGATAACAGAAAGAACCATTGAACACATAGTACAGAATGCAGCTTCATAATACATGATACATGGGAGGCAGAAAAAGTCTTCAAGTTTTCTTTACATCCTACTTGCATACTTAAATTAGAGACCATTATCAGGAGCTGTTTTAGAATAGTAGAAAGCATGTGAGTCTTATGAAGCAGAGATATTTATTTGTAATTCATATTCTTATTCTTTTGTCAGTGATTAACCCCAAACAAAATATTTTACTATATTTTTACTTTTCATATATTTTAAATATAGACTATAGTAGTTATTACCCTCAATACTGAAAACTCAGAAATATTTTGATATATTTTTATGTACATTAATCAAATATTTTGGCTGTTGAAATAGCTTCATTGAAATTAAGTCAAGCTCTTTATACACCTATTAAGTCTATATATACAAAGAAACTGTCAAAGCAGAAAATGTTTTAAGAATTCTTTTGACTCCTTGAGTAATTTCACTGGCACATTCAAATCTTGCAAAAGATATGTTATCTCGGACAAACATGCATAGAATAAGAAAGCTTATAGGAATTGTGAGCTATCTAAAGTAAAAGTCAGAGAGAAACAAGAACACCATTTGGCATTGTCCATTTTCTAAAATCTTGCCTCAAGTTTATTGTAAAAACAACATAGGACACTGGTAATCTGCAAATAGTGTGTGGGTAGGTGTGTTACAGCAGTCTATCTGTCTTCACATTGGCAAGGGCCTTCACAGGGGCCTGGGTATCTCTGGGAGCCTAAGCTGGAGCTGAAACATGGGCCACGACTTTGGAATCTGCCTTGGTGTGAACCTTGGGCTTTGACTGACAGAGCCTATGATCCTTGGCCATGTAGTATTGAATTTGTTTCCCAAGCTTGGGGTGAGCTGTGAAAGGGAGATAGCTGAGTTTGTGTCTGGGGCCCTTTGGCATCTTGGGCTTGATGGCCTGAGGCTTCACAAGGGCCTTGATTGCCTCTGTGCCTGAACTCACTGCCTTTTCATTGTTGGCCTGCAACTTCTTCAGGCCTTTCTTGTTGTGTTTCTTGGCAAAGCACATCTTCCTTAAGAGATTCGCATCTTCGTGTCCATGGTTTCTTGATGCCATATCTGTGCCATTTGCGAGAGTGGTTGTGTATGGTGTGGCTCTTGGATTTGGCTATGTCGGGACAGTAACCCGTGCTCCCGCAGCGGAACCTAAGACCAGAAGTAAGTATAGCACCGGAAATAGGAACATTGACCTTATATTTACCAAGAATATCACATTGACAGTCTGTCTTCAAAGAAGCTCATCCACACAAATAAAACAAAAAGAAACAAATAAAACAAACAAAACCCAAAACGTGAGCAGCCTTAGGGGATAACCATTCTGTAATCTGTTTGAGTCTTTCTTCACCTACCACCATTAAACAATAAGGTTTATGTAAAATCCCTCAATTTTAGAATTTTAGGTCTGGTTTCTAAGAATTTATTTTCAGTAATAAATATTCTTCCACTGACAATCTGTATGAAGTCAAATATATCAACTCCGCAGATGGAGAACTGCTCTCCTGGAATCAGGAGTGTTGCCTGAGCATCCTCTTAACTCCTGAGTGGCTTTGATGATTCTCCAGAGAACTTCATAAACCAGACTTTGGAACTACAGACTGGTTTTCTCCACAGTTTTGGAGAGGTTAGACTACTCAGGATGGGCTGTCTGATGACACAGGCCTGCAAAGCTAGTGTCAGTGGTAAGGCCCTTTATTAGAAAAGTATGAAATGGAGTCTATGCTCATAAGTCTGGTATTTAAACTTAATTTTAATATTAAGTAGCCATAAAAATTTAATATAGACACCAGAGTGGTTTCATGTACAAATTAAAAATAAGAATCCTGTTTCATTCTGGTAATTGCATTAACTACTGAACACTGTTTATACCTTGACTTGGTATATTAATGTTTAAAAATTAAATATTTGACAGTAACAGTATTAAACTTGACTTGACAATCAAAATACTTTATCATTTATGCTGTAAGATACATCAATGTAATAAATATTAATTTTACATTTCCTGTAAAACATGAAAAAGAGAGGAATGGAAATATGATACAATGTGTCTGGTTTTAGAAAATGAGGAAGGCAGACAAAGCCTAAGAATATGGATTTTCTCTAGAGGGTTTAAAAAAATATTCAAAGAGGTAGAAGGAACAGTTGGATTTTAGTCTGGATAACCTAACATTGAAATTTTAACCTATAAAGCTTTACTATAGAACTTGACTAAGACACTAAACTACCCTCTCTAAGGATCAGAGAATATCTCAGGAAAAAAAGGAAGAAGACAAGGAGGAGGGGAGGGAAATGTTTTCCTTTGGGCATGGACTAACAATCACAATGCGATTTTACAGCAAACATGGGCTCCTGCTACTGAAAAGCTCAGGGAGAGAGAAGTCATTATTTTCAGTTATATAGCCACCAGGGAGCCCACAAGACTCCACCAAACTCTGCTAGGTATTTTCATACCCATGGTCACACAGATAACTCTGCTTTAATGCAATGGAACACAGACACAGACATACAGACACACAGACACAGACACAGACACACACACACACACACACACACACACACACACACACCAAGCATGCACGTGCTATGAACATAAAAAGGATTCTGGATGAGGGGATTGACAACAGTCAGAGGCAAAGAAAGATAAGAAGGATGTGGTTAGAGAGTAATCAATCAGAATGTATCATTATATAAATGTGTGAAAATACCAAGGAACAAATTTAATTAAGATGATTAAAAAAGATCTCATTTTATTAAATGAGATAAACTCATTTTAAGTGAGTAAGCCTATGTATTCATGTACATATATCTCAGTAGTAAGCACTAACTTAGTTTGTGGTACTTGGGTGGGTACATGGAACAAACATCTAAAATGTAGATGTGGCCTTGAAAGTGGGCATTGGAAAGAAGCTGGGAGACTTTTAGTGAGTAAGAGAAAACATTTGTCTGCCTGGAACATTTCTTTAAAAAAATATGAGTGTTGATGGCTCTAGTAGTGATAACCAAGAAGTGAGTAGGGCTGGGTAGAGGAAACATAAATGTTCATAGAACATATTTAAGCATCAGAACAGACTGTTTGTAGAAAATGTGGATGTTGTAGATAATACTGGTGGTAACTGCCACAAAGGCGGAACTTGTTATTCAAAACTAGAGGAAATGGATCCTTGCCGTACACTTGTGGGCATCAGAATGGTGTCCTACTACTACATGGAAGGCATATGTTATAAATGATGAGGCTGAGATGTCTAAATGAAGTGTTGAAGACATGGACTAATTCCTTCTTAGTACTGGCAGTGAAATATCAGCAGAAAGAGGTAAAAATAAAAAGGAACCAGAGTCAGTGACACTGAAAACTCATAGGATTGCGATAATACCGTGACTTCTTGTTGCTTAAATGTAAAAGACATAGAAGTGTAAAGAACAAAAAGAGCTGGATGTGGTAATCTCTTGAGTTTTCAGCCTGTCTAGGTTGTAAAGGCAGAGAAATACAGAGAAGTTTGTGGTAGAAGAAACACAGAAAACATGGACCTTTTAATGGTTCTTTAGAAAATTCTCTGAGAAATAGTGTTCAGTAACAGAAAGGTGATAAAAACTGCATGGTATTGGTACAGAGACAGACAGGTTTATAACGGAAGAAAACTGAATATCCAGAAATAAAACACACTTAGGCATACTTGATCTTTGACAAAGAAGCCAAAACCATTCAGTGGAAAAAGAAAGAATCTTCAATATTGTGCCGGTCTAATTGGCAGTCAGTATGTAGAAAAAGGAAAATAGAACCATACTTGTCACCTTGAAAAAAGCTCAAGTCCAAGTGGAATAAGAACCTCAGTATAAGACCAGATACATTGAATCTAGTGGAAGAGAAAAGTGGGAAAGAGCCTCCAAATCCTTGGCATGGGGGAAATTTTCCTAAATTAAACTCCAGTGGCTCAGGCTCCAAGATCAACAACTGATAAATGGGACCTCGTAAAACTGAAAAGTTTCAGTAGGGCAAAGGACATAGTCAATAAAACAAGCTGGCAACCTACAGATTGGGGGGAAAAAACTTCACTAACCCCACATCCAATAGAGGGTTAATATCCAAAATATATAAGGAACTCAAGAAACTAACCTCCAAAAATCCAAACAACCCCATCAAAAAATGGGGTGCACAATTAAACAAAGAATTCTCAACTGAGGAATCTCAAAAGGCTGAGAGCACCTAAAAAATGTTCAAAGTTCTTTTTTTTTTTATGTTCAAAGTTCTTAGTCATCAGGAAAATGTAAGTCAAAATGACCCTGAGATTTCACCTTACACTAAACAGAATGGCTAAGATCAAAAACTCAGGTGACAGCACATGTTGGCAAGAATGTGGGGAAAGAGAAACTCTCATCCATTGCTGGGATTGCAAACTGGTACAACCACTTTGGAAATCAATCTGGAGATTCCTCAGAAAATAGGTCTACCCGAAAATTCAGCTATATCTTGGGCATATAAATAAAGGATGCCCCACCACACCTTAGAGGCACATGCACCACTATGTTCATAGCAGCCCTATCTATGATGGCCAGAAGCTGGAAACAACCCAGATTTCCCACAATGAAAGAATGGAAGCAAAATAATGTGGTTCATTTACAAAATGGAATACTATTCAGCTTTTTAAAATGAAGACATCTGGGCAGTGGTGATACACGCCTTTAATCCTAGCACTTGGGAGGCAGAGGCAGCAGATTTCTGAGTTTGAGGCCAGCCTGGTCTACAGAGTGAGTTCCAGGACAGCCAGAGCTATACAGCAAGCAAATGGATAGAACTAGAAAATATCATCCTGAGTGAGGTAACACAGACCCAAAAGGACATGTGTGGTATGTACTCACTAAATGTATATTAGCCAAAAAAGTACAGAATGCTTAGCATACAATCCACAGAACACAAGAAGGTTAGCAAGACAATGGGCCCAAGTGGGAATGCTTTAATCTCACTTGGGAAGGAGAAGGAAGCAATTACAGGAGGCAGAGGGAAGAAGGGATCTGAATGGGAGCTGGAACAGGGAAGGGAAAAGGGGAACACGCTCAGGTAGGGAGGTAGGAAGGAGAGAAGCTCTGAGGGACAGCAGAGTGAATGTACACATTCAACCTGGGGGTGGGGAGCTCTAGAAAGCACCAGAGACCTAGGAAATGAGAGCCTCTCAGGACTCAAAGAGAGGGACCTTAGATGAAATTCCCAACAGTGGGGAGAGGGAACTTGTAGAGTCTACCTCCAATAGAAAGATTGGAGGTATGGGGTTATCAACCCACAGTCAAAAACTCTGACCCAGAATTGTTCCTGTCTAAAAGAACTGTAGGGACAAAAATGGGGAAGAGAATGAGGGAAAGGAGGTTCAGTGACAGGCCCAAACTGGGATCCATATCAAGGGGAAGCTCCAAGACCTGATACTATTACAGATGCTTTGGTGTGGTTACAGACAGTAGGCTAGCAAGGCTGTTATCTGAGAGGCCCAACAAACAGGTGAGACAGAGGCGGATACTTATGCCCAACCATTGGACTGAAGTTGGGGATCCATGTGGTTGAGTTAGGGAAAGGCTGGAAAAAGCTGAGGAGGAGGGTGACCCCATAAGACCAGCAGTCTCAAATAACCTGGACCTCTGAGATCTTTCAGACACTGAGCCACCAACCAGGCAGCATACACTAGCTGGTCCAAGGCCCCCAACACACATACAGTAGAGGACTGCGTGGTCTGGCCTCAGTAAGAGAAGAGATCACTAACCACCCTTGAGAGATGTGAGGCCCCAGGGAGTGTGGAGGCTTGGTGGGGGTGTAGTGGGGGTAGGTGGGAACATCTTCCTGGGAAAGATAGTGGGGGTGGGAAGAATAGGATGAGGAACTGTGGGAAGGCAGACTGGGATGGGGTAACAACTGGACTGTAAAACAATAAAAGTAATAAAGAAAGAACAGAAAAGCTCTTTGATGGGGGAAAACTATGTACAAGTCCTCTACCTAAGCAGCAACTTCTAGGATGCTTAAGGACTTCGATTCTTAGCCTAATACAAGATGAGAGTGTCTAGGGAAGGCTGGTGGAAAAGTTGCTCATCCAATTGGATACCTGTGACACACACACACAAGCATCCTGGGGTTATCTATTGGATTTGGGCTTGCTCCAGAGGAGACAAACAGAAGTGAGAGTTCATGAGAGTATAGGTATATAATCCAAAATTCCTAACTCTATCCGTGTCCCTAAGAAAGCTGGTATGGTGGTACATATGTGTCATATTGGCACTGCGGATGTGGACACAGGAAATTCATTAGTTCAGACACAGTGAATTTAAAGTCAGCCTAGGGAAACTTATATGCTATCTTGGAAAAGAAAAGAGAAGGGAGAGTGGGAGGAAGAAGAAGAGGAGGATGAGGAAGAATAGGAGAAGGAGGAAGAAAAGAAGGAGGAGGAAGAGGAGGAGGAGAAACAAAACCATGTGTCCTCCTGGTCCATGTGAGCTTTGGAGTGTTAGATTGCAGACTAGTATGTCCAGTGAGGTCAGAGACAGGCACTTGTGTTTAGACTAGTTTTGAGTTAAAGGAATCCCATTTGCCCAATAGTAAGGAAATCATGTTTTGTCTTCAAACAAATTATGAGGAGAACTTTCAGGTTTCAAAACATGAAGATTTGGGCATCTCTCTCTCCCTGTGTGTGTGTGCATACATATGATCAAGTGTATGCTCATGCATGCATGCCCATGTGCTCTAGCATATGCATGCAAACACATTATGTGCTTGTGTGCCTGATGATGGAGCAGGAGGAGAAGAAGAGATATCAAGACACACTGGACAAAAAGTTGTTAAGAATATGTTGGAGGGAGAGATAATTTTTCCTATGTGCACCTGAGCTGTTCTCAGATTGTTGATACATTGTTACAGCAAAGTCACAAGTGTCCTACATAAAGGAAATTAAAAATGACATCAAAAACTGTAGTCTATGTCATGAGAATGAAAGTGGGAGCTAACATATGAGGGACAGGAGAACAGTCATAGGAAGCAGATCAGCTACTATCCTGGAAAGAAATAAAAGTGCTTGGAATGTATTCTTCACCAACATTAACCACCAGAGGCTTCCAGCCAGGAAATCATGCAGTACCATGCTGTGCTTCTCCCTCTCTCTCCTTTTTAAAATTAATTGATTGTTTTATTGATTTACATTTCAAATGTTGTCCCCCATCCTCATCTCCCTTCTCTAAACTATCTATCCTATCCCCCCTTTTCCTCTAAGAGGGTGCTACCCCAACCACCCACCCACTCCTACCTCATCCCTCTAGCATTCCACTATGCTGGGGCAACAAGCCTCCATTGGGCCTGCCCTCTCATTGATACCAGATAAGGCAGTCCTGTGCTACACATGTAGTAGGAGTTACAGACTTGCCCATGTATACTTTTTGGCTTGTGGTTTAGTTCCTGGGAGCTCTGAGGGGTCCAGTTAGTTGATATTGTTGTTCTTCCTATGGAGTTGTAATACCTTTCAGCTCCCTCAGTCCTTCCCCTAACTCGTCGATCAGGATCCCCACGCTCAGTCCAATGGTGGGCTGTATCTGCATCTGATGGTTGTCTGTATCTGCATCTGTCTTAGTCAGGTGCTAAGGAAACCACTCAGGACAGCCATACCAGGTTCCTGTCCATACTTGGCATCAGTAATAGTGTCTGAGTTTGTTGTCTGCAGATGGGATAGATCCCTATGTGGAACACTCTCTGGATGGCCTTTCCTTCCATATCTGTTCCATTTTTCCCTGTCTTTCCTTTAAACAGGAACAATTCTGGTTTGAATTTTTTGAGATGGGTGGATGGCCCCATCTCTCAACTGGAAGCCATGCCTGTCTACTAGAGGTGGTCTCCTCAGGTTCTATCTCCCCTCTTTTGGGAATTTTGGCTAATGTAATCCCTCTTGGGTCCTGGGAGCCTCTACATTCCCTGGCATCTGGGACTTACTAGTAGTCCATTCCCTACTCCCCAACCCCCACTGCTACATATTTCTATTCATTCTCCTGGCCCTCTGGACTACCCTCCTGTCTCTTCCCATACTCAATTCTGACCCCCCCCCCATTTTTCCTCCTCTCTCTCTCTTCTAGGTCCCTCCCTCTCTCTACCTCCCATAATTACTTTGTTCCACCTTCTTTGTTGTTGTTTTGGGTTTTTGGTTTTTGAATTTTGGTTTTTGGAGACAGGGTTTCTCTGAATAGCCCCAGCTGTCCTGGTACTTACTCTGTAGACCAGACTGGCCTCGAACTCAGAAATCTGCCTGCCTCTTCCTCTCAAGTGCTGGGATTTAAGGCATGTGCCACCACTGCCCGGCATATTCCACCTTCTAAGTAAGAGTGAAGCATCCACACTTTGTTCTTCCTTCTTGTTAAGCTTCATATAGTTTGTGACTTGTATTGTGCACATTCTGAACATTTGGGCTAATATCTACTTATCTGTGGCATACCATGTATGTTCTTTTGGGTCTGGGTTATCGCACTCAGGATGATATTTTTTAGTTCCATCCATTTGCCTGCAAAACTCACGATGTCCTCATTCTTAATAGTTAAATAGTGTTCCATTGTGTAAATGTACCACAATTTCTGTGTCCATTCTTCAGTTGAGGGACATCTGGGTTGTTTCCAGCTTCTGTCCATTATAAATAAGACTGCTATGAACATAGTGGAGCATGTGTTCTTGTTATATGTTGGAGCATCTTTTGGGTATATACCCAGTAGTAGTGTAGGTATGTCTTCAAGTAGAACTATTTCCAGTTTTCTGAGGAACCACCAAATTGATTTCAAAAGTTGTTGTACCAAGCTGCAATCCCACCAGCAATGAAGGTGTGTTCTTTTTCCACATTGTCACCAGCATCTTCTGTCACCTGAGTTTTTAATCTTAGCCATTCAGATAGGTATAAGATGAAATCTTAGGGTCCTTTTAATTTGCATTTCCCTGATGACTAAGGATGTTGAACATTTCTTTAGGTTCTTCTCAGGCATTAGAGATTCCTCAGTTGAGAATTCTGTGTTTAGCTATGTACCCCATTTTTTAATTGGACTCTGGAGTTGAACTTACTAAATTTTTGATTTATTTTGGATATTAGCCCTCTATATGATGTAGGGTTGGTAAAGATCTTTTCCCAATCAGTGGGTTGCCGTTTTGTCCTATTGACAGTGTCCTTTGCCTTACAGAAACTTTTCAATGTTATGAGGTCCCAACTATCAACTGTTGATCTTAGAGCCTGAGCCATTGGTATTCTGTTCAGGAAAATTTCCCCTGTGCCCATGTGTTCAATGTTCTTTTCCACTTTCTCTTCTGATATTCATCCAATATGCTTTTATGTGGAGGTCATTGATCCACTTGGACTTGAACTTTGTATAAAATGATAAAAATGGATCAATTTGCATTCTTCTACATGCAGGTTGCCAGATGAACCAGCATCATTTGTTGAAAATACATTCTTTTTTACTGGATGGCTTTGGATTCTTTGTCAAAGATCAAGTACCATAGGTACAGCTACCTGTCTGTCTCTGTATCAATACCATGCAATTTTCATCACTATTGCTCTGTAGTATAGCTTGAGATCAGGATGGTGATTCCCTCAGAAGTTCTATTATTGAGGGTTGCTTTTGCTATCCTGGATTTTTTTGTTATTGCAGATGAAGTTGAGAATTGCTCTTTCTATCTCTGTGAAGAATTGAGTTGGAATTTTGATGGGGATTGCACTGAATCTGTAGATTGCTTTTGGTAGGATGGCCATTTTCACTGTTAATCCTACCAAGATCTTTCCAACTTCTGAGGTCTTCTTAGATTTCTTTCTTCAGAGACTTGAAGTTCTTGTCAAACAATCTTTCATTTGGTTGGTTAGGGTTGCACCAAGATTCTTTATATTATTTGTGACTATTGTGAAAAGTGTTGTTTCCATAATTTCTTTCTCATACTGTTTATCCTTTGTATAGAGGAAGGCTTTAGTCCCATTTTTGCTTTTCCATTTACCATATGGAACTATGGTGTAGCAGTCATATATATGAGTGGTATATATAGTCATTTGTCAAATAAACAATTCTGGTAGCAACAGTGGGATTCTGACTAGAGACAGAGAGAAGGTGTTCTTTAATAGATGAAAGGAATAGTTCCACCCAGCTGCTCTTACCATGTTTCAGATATTTCTAAAGGCAGACTAACTAGAGCTGCCAAGTATCAATCAATAATCAATCAATCAGTCAATCAATCAATCAGTCTGTCTCTATCCATCTCTCTGTGTTTGTCTCTCTCTTCCTCTGACACACACATATACAACACAACACACATACAACACACAATGCCCAAATTCAGAAAATAATTGTGCTTTACTGTCAATAAAAAGTTGCATTTTCTTTGAGTCCAAAAGAAAATAATTCTTAGTTTTTGACACTTTAGAACACAGACAAATTATCTCAGAACTTACCCTGAAGGATAGATTGTGAACAGTCACAATCTTTGGAACTATTTTTCAGTGGGTACTAAAAGCATTGCTGATTTTAATTTTCTCATCTGCCCCACCTGACTGAAATAGATATTTAAAAGTTGATCTTATTTAGAAGGAGTACATAGGAGCAAATCGTTACAGCTTTATGGAACCAAAGTGCTTATCATCCTAGGATAGGCCTTGGTAAAACAGTCTGGCACAATGATTTTTCCATCTATCAGCATTGGTACTATAATTTCAGTACTTTGAAGCACAGACAAATTACAAGTCCGTCATGATATTCTGAGTTCATTTTAACTGCATTGTAGATGCCAGGAATAACTTTGCTGCCTAGGCTGTGACTTTCACAGGACACAGAATTGGATATACTAAAATCAAGATCCAATCAGTAATTTCCTGATTCTGGTGGTGAGTCCATTATCACTGCATTCAAAGCAGTCCCCTCTGTACTTTAGGTTCTCCAGCATCTTATGGATCAAAGATGAAACTGGAGTACCTGCCCATGGAATAGTGCTGCCTATGGTTGGGCTGAACCCTCCTACATCAATTAAGACAATCCTATACTAACATGACCTCATGTCAATCTTATCTGGGAATTCTCTTAATTGGGGATATCTACCAGAGATTCAAGAATCACTACACTATATCAAGTTGATAGTTGAAGCTTACTAGTACATCATTTCTATTTACCATCAAATGATTATTCACCTAACATAACTTAGTAATCAAAGAACTATATGAAAGTATAGAAATGGCATGGCAAACATTACTACTCATAAATTTAATTAACCTTTAGAAATATTATTACCTGACTCAGCCAGTCTATTTACTTGGTTTTTGACTCTTCCTCACTCATTAGTAAAAGCAATTGGCATTTACTATAGATATAGATTCAGAGCACCTTTGTCATAATAATTAAGGTGGGGTGCTGTATCAAGGTTCATTCTGATGCCTGGAGGAACATTTAGAACCTTTTATTCTATAATACTCTCACTGCAATAGCCAATTTGTGGGTGGCTTTTGGTCTTTTGGTAAGTCTTTGGTCTAACTACAGTCCAGTCTTATGAGATATCATTACAACAATTTATAGCACTAGGGTATGCCAGATGCAGCTGAATCATTCATGTGACTACTCTGGATCATGTTATGTGGGTCTTTTAATGGCTATCATCTGTCATACTCCAGTGTCTAATACAAGTTTTACAGCAGCACATAAACCATGGGTTACAGAGTGGACTCTGTAAGTATCAAAGTAGCTGAGAAACTGATAAAGTCATGAAATGGTGAGAAAAGAGATGTAATTATGACCAAGCCCCTTGCAGACCACCATCATCCTGAGATGCTTCTGAGAGTGTAGTTATGACTCTGCCCCTTGCATCTTTCTATCATCTTAGGTTGATTATCTCAATGTAGTGGGCTGGCTTGCCCCTGTTCTTCCGGAGTCTCATTCCCCACTGCTAAAGACAGATTAAAGAGTGATGTGAGTGTAACATTGTCAGAGAAAGAGAAAATAGTCTCGGTAGCAAACCTGCAGTCGGAATGATAGCTATTAACAGTGCCTGTTCATTCTGTGCCCATGGGGTAATGAGTGCATTCCTCTTTTGCAGGAGAGAGGCCACTGCTCCTGTGAGTTACTGATATTTGTTGCACCTATTCCTGCAGAGAAACTTTATTCCCTACAATTGAGCACATCTAGATCATTCAGTGGAGCACAAATGAGAAGCATGGGTCACCTTCAGAAACATCTGATCATTACTCTCACACTGCCAGGCCTAGGATAGGAAGTGCTTACAGACATTAATCAAATGCCTTCAGCTGGCCCCAAAGAACTGTATGTGTCTACCTTCTACAATTCTTTATTGTGTTTCTGTTGCCTTAGTCTTAGCTCATGCCTATGACCATTCCTTACAAAGTTCCAACAACATCACAATCTTTGCATGCAATAGCCTTCCTTACATTACTTGCTAAATTATGATTCCTGTTACAGCTTAAATTTCCCTGTGATTCTTCATTTTGTGGCTACAGAGGATACCATTCTTGAATGATCCTGGCACACTGCACCTGTCTGCTGATGCCCTAAACCTAAGCTTTCTAAGTCCATTGCCCTCCGGTATTTCAAATCTCCTTTTTCCTTCTGGGTACTCTTGCACTCAGCCATTGCCTGCTGCCTCTTCTCAGTTGGGCATTGTAGGACAGATATGAGGTTATGTCCTGGCCTTTGGCTGCTATACCTGGCCAGGGTTCCTCTGCTGATAATAGCCTTTTATCATCCTGCTAAGGTTTCCAGTAGATGAAGCCACATCTCTTTCTTTGTTTCACTTCTCTTAATTACTAAAGATTGGATGTGTTAGAATGTTTGGAAAGAGTAGATTCAATTTCATAACAATACTTTATACTCTCTCTATTAGGGCCATCTGGCATGGAATAATGTGATTTTAAAAAATATTTATATTTTTAGTTGTACATGGTGTGTGTGTGTGTGTGTGTCTTTGAAAGTGCCTATAGAAATATGAAGAGGGTGTCTTAACCACTGAGCCATCTCTCCAACTCAAAATAAATTTTAGTATATAATACAGTGCTAATGTCACATTTAGAATACTCCTCAACTTGTGGGTTGCTGATGTGTCAAACTTATGCTCAGATCAATCAGTTCCTGGGATGAGTTTTGTGTTAAGGTTCTCCTTGCCAACAAATCCCATCATTCACAGCATACATTCTCCCCCTCCCCCTTCCCCTCCCCTCCCCCCCTTCCACCTCTCTCCTTCCCTCTCCCCTCCCCCCCCTCTCTAAAATATTCTGTACCTTTTCCCATTCACACCTCAGACTGTTTTGAACTCTCATTTATAGCCACTCCACACTCAGACATTCATTACCATGTCTTGAAACTGAACTGCTTGACCTTCCTACTATATACAACTTGGTATTCAGGGGTGTTAGAATGGATGTTGTGATCCTATACGGATTTTTTTGTGCTTCATTTCCTTCTCCCATTAAATGCTCCGCTGCAGATGACAGTTTAATATGTAGCTTCGTCCTCATATTATTCTTCTCACACCACCAGGCCTCTGCAAATATTGCCCTCTTTCCTGTAGTAGATTGCACTCAACTCTTTTGACATGTTCCCAGTTAACCACTGAAGTGCAGTACAAAAACCGTTTTTGCAAAAGGTTCAACTGCTGCAGAAACATCTTCCTCTGCCTCCTGGGGACACTGGAGGGTTTGGTACTCTTCGCCAGTGTGATAATTACTTGTGAGCAGGATTTCTCTCATTAAACTGTAGCTCTCTGCTGAATGGGATGATCTTGGCTTACTGGATTTTACATCTTCATTTAATGCAGAGAATACTAACTGGTGGCCATTGTTTATTATGTGAATGGGAAAGTGGAAGAAGAATCACCATGTGTGTGTCTTAATTTGCAAAGCATGCACACTTCTTCATCATGAATTAGCACCATATCAAGTTTCCTGCTGCTTTATGGCCTTCCATGCTCTCACACCATCACTGGCTGAGGTGCAGCTGAGACATTGGGAACCTTACAGACCCTGCTTCAATGCTTGGCATACTCCAGCTTCAAGGTACAAAACCATAAGCAAGGCAAAATTTTGAGGCATGAAGAATGACTAAAGATATGCTTGGAAGAAAAGATAATAAATGAAGCAAAGAAAAATTTAAGAGCAACAAATAACTAGGGGTGCTCAAAGTGTGGATTTATAAAACGAAGAGCAGAGGAGTTCAAGGTGAGTTCCTTGAGAAGCCATTATCGAGTGGATGCTGAGTGACAGAATTGTGTCACTGTCACTGTGTGAAAGTTCTGCTATCCCCTCCCCAAACATAAAAGGCAGTATGGCTCAGGGTAAAGGACTCCCATGCAGGGAGACAGCCACATGGGGCCAAATGGAATCAAGTTGTCATTTTACTAATATTGACAGATACCGATAAACATATAGCCTCATCAACATATAGTCTATTGATATAAAATGTGTGATATCAAGACAATGTAAGAAAATGCAGTGTCATGCTCTAAGCAGAATAAGTTATGCCCATTTATAGTATAAATTATAATATTAATTCAATCTACTTAAGAGAATCAACTGCATTCAAGTGCCCTTGAGTACTTTTGAATTTCTGATTACATAAAAACAGTAATTAATTTTCCTCTTTAAAAAGTGACCAAGTAGCTGAGTGTAATGGTGCATATCTAGAATCCTAACACTTCAGAGATATAGGCAGGAGCATCGAGACTTTAAGGTCATTCTTTGTTACATAGCAAATTCAAGGACAGCCTGTCAAACAGGAGACACTATCTTAAAAAAAATCAATACAATAGAGTAGATAAAGTTTGTTCTCTAGCAACATTATCAGTTTAGAGATTATTAATTTATTTTAACTTCTTTACATTTATAGCACAAGCTACTGCATGTGTATGGCGATAAATGACAATTTTCAGGACTCAGTTCTCTTCTTCTACTGTATGAGTTACAGATATTGTACTCAGATCATCAGATTTGGCTATAAGTCCCTTTGCTTACTGAGCCATCTTACAGGATCTAACATATTATGAATTTAAAAATAATCTATAAAAATCAGAACTAAATTTCTTGAAAAATGAACATTTTCTGTTCAATGGAGAATGGTCTTCTAGTCATATAGTGTCTATTGGTAAATTTAGTCTGCTTATTGTGTATATATACATACACACACACATGTATGTGTGTGTGTGTGTGTGTGTGTGTGTGAGAGAGAGAGAGAGAGAGAGAGAGAGAGAGAGAGAGAGACTGCTCAACTCTAAGATTAGCTGAGATTGTAAAAGAACCAAGTTTAGTTTTCCCTTGAATTTGAAATTGCTAAAATTGTGATGAAGATTTTTATTATATGTGAAAACTGCATGAAGTAGAAAGTCAAACCAGAAAGTTCCACAAAAGAAAGAGGTGAGTCTTAACTTTGGGGAGTGGGGTACAAAAACAATGACAATTACACTGACCCGTTCATTTACTTATTCTTTGAATTATAATACTTAAGTTTACAATCCGGGTAGATTAAAGAATAAAATCCTGTCTATGCTCAGGGTTTATAATCAGGAGTAGGGCTGAGTAGAAGAGACTGAGAACACGACAGGGACAGAATGACCATGTAGAATATTGGTGTGTCTCTGTCTAATCTGATGGCCCAGTCTCCTTATCTCCTTATCAGGGGTAGCCTGAGGACATAGCCATTTGTTGGACAGGAAAGAAATCTCTACAACTATGTTCAGTTTCTACAAGGAGCATGAATCAAGAGAAAAGGAAGAGTAAGAAAGATTCTGGAAGATTCTTTGTCACTTGTATCATTTCTTACATTCAATGTCTGACAAGAGCAACTTGAGGAAAGATGGAGTATGTTGGCTCACAGTTCTGAGGTACAATTCATCATGGCAACAGTGGCTTGAGACAGTTGCTCACAATAGCATTTACAGTAGGAAACACAGACTAAATCCTGATACCCATCTTTCTTTTTTCATTTTTTATCTTATAACCCCAACCCACCATGGCGTATTTTCCACCTTTGTCAACATTAATTTGATAATTCCTCATGCCCAGAGGCTAGTCTCCTAGGTTAGTCTAGATCCTGCCAATCTGCTAAGTACTAGAAACCATACAGGTTTTTTTTTTTCAGCAGGCAAAGCTGCCTAGAGGTTATGAAATAGCTTAACTGGCAAGATGGGGAGGACACAGTTCCATCTGGGAGTTTGCTGAAGCAATCTGAGATGGTTAAGATCTTGGTGGGCTTCATAGGACCCTGCCCAGCTACCATATGGCTTACTACCTTCCTCTGTATCACAGTTGTCCAAGTTGCTCCTCATATACCTGCTGTGGACTTAGGGGGTTGAGGATACCATCTAAAAACCACAGGTTGGCAGTGAACCTTTTAATTGCCTTGATGCATTGAGTTAAGCATGCATAGGTTTCATACACTCATTCTTTCCTATGTTTCTCCCAGAATATGCAGTTTGTCTGTTTTCCCTAGTATTTACCCAAAATATAAAACAGGAAGAAATGTTCTTATCACAAGGCTCACCTAATTCTTCCTTGGGGAAATTCCATTCCTCCAGGCAAGACTTACATAACATCTAGTCTTACCCAAAGGAAGTCAGGTCTTGTTAACCTTTGTGGATACTTTTGTATCTATAAAAATCATTTTTATTTGGCAAATTATGGTGATTCATGTCTTCCGTGGTTTAAAGCCTGAAGGAAGTAATGTTGATGTGACTGTGAATATACAGGACACCTTAATGAGTAGTTGTTGTTTATTTTAAACTGATTGTGGAGTGGGGGAGGAGAAATGGGGGGTGCAGATGAAGAAGAAGCATGAGAAGAAAATCTGGCAAACTGACTGCTGAAGGAAAATGAGAATGAAAGAAATAAAAAGCATTCAAAATGGATAAAGACTGATGTGGGCATAGATGAGGTCTCTGCATCCATTTGCTTGTCCATGTCTGGCTTGTGCTTTGCCTTCCATTCTGAGAGTGGAAGTTTTTATTTTGACTGAAGATAGTCAACAACCAATATTTCCTTTTCAAAAAAAAGTGATATTTGTTGTAGAAGTGACAAATACAAATGCCCTTTGGTCTCCTGGCCATTCTGTTTTGCATAAGCCAGGTCTGCTTGAGTTGTCTTGGATGTCAAAGGGGGCTTGATGTCACAGAAGCTGGCTGCTAATGTTTTTCCATGCAGGTAACATTGTAAACAGAGTTACTGATAGATGTGTTTCTTTGTCTCTGTAGAAAACATTTAGTTAAAAATTTGGTATTACTCCTGGGCATATATGCAGAGGATTCCCCAGCCTGTAATAAGGATACATGTTCCACTATGTTCATAGCAGCCCTATTTATAATAGCCAGAAGCTGGAAAGAACCCAGATGTCCCTCAGTGGAGGAATGGATACAGAAAATGTGGTATATATACACAATGGAGTATTATTCAGCCATTAGAAACAATGAATTTATGAAATTCTTAGACAAATGGATGGAACTGGAGAACATCATACTAAGTGAGGTAACCCAGTCTCAAAAGAACACTTCTGGTATAAACTCACTGATAAGTGGATATTAGCCTAGAAGCTTGGAATACTCAAGACACAATTCAGATATCAAATGATGTCCAAGAAGAAGGAAGGAGTGGCTCCTGGCCCTGGAAAGGCTCAGTGCAGCAGTGTAAGGGAATACCAGGACAGGGAAGTGGGAAGGGTTGGATGGGGGAACATGGGGAGGGAAGAGGGCCTATGGGACTTTTGGGGAGGGGGGAATCAAGGAAAGGGAAAAATCACTTGAAATATAAATAAAGAATATATTGAATAAAAATAAATAAGAAAGAAAGAAAGAAAGAAAGAAAGAAAGAAAGAAAGAAAGAAAGAAAGAAAGAAAGAAAGAAAGAAAGAAGTTGGTATTTACCACAAACTGAAAGCTCCCTCAAAAACAACTGTTGCTATTTCAATGTGATTGATTGTTCAGACTTATGAATAAAGATGCTTTTAAATGTAAGGATTTAAGAAAGAATCCATTTTAAAATTTTTAATTTAATCAACATTAACTTTAAATTCAAGAAGTTGTTTGTCTCTACATGAAGAATTCCCATGCACTGAGAGTCATGCGTATACATGCATCTGGGGCCCTACTTGTAACTGTGTCAACATTACAGAACTCACACCAAGCACAGAGGCTTTCTCCAAAGGCTCAGCCCCCTTCCCATTTAATAGGCCACCTAATCTTAGTATCAGTCATTAAGGTGACTAGTGTGGCCTCCTAATTGATGTCATTCTTCTCCTTTTCTAGACAGGCTATCACTAAGGAACTCAACTTTTTTCTTAAATATGACATGGCTTCCTTTCTTTTAACTTTCAAATCTCTCAAGATATTTAAAGTTCTTATTATTTGACATCTTAATTAGAAAATAATATACTACCTCTGGTTTGGTCTTCTTACAACCTGTGATAGGATAATTATCATTTTATCATGTTCCCTTTTAATGAAAACTAAAAAGGGAGATTTATTTCATGTGGTCACAGGTTCTAAGAAGAGTGAAGAGGGACAAAGAGAAGGAATATTATGTGTAATATAGGACCAAGGATATGCACATCTGAGCAGTCTTGGTCAAGATTTGGTCCTACCCACCACTGTCCCATCATTATCTGGGCTTTAGTCTCATCCCTATAATGTGCTCTGACAAGTTTTTAGAATTGTGTGAAATCTCCTTCTCAGACAGAGTTACTCTTTTCCTTCTCCCAGCTTGCAGTTGCGGGGGAAATATTTCTATTTCTTTGGGGTCTGTTATTTCAATATTCTCCTGGTCAGATTGAGAGATACAAGTATCCCTTTAGAATATCTTTGTTTCAGCCAAGTCAGTTATAGCTCTCCACTTGCTGTTTTAATACCTCAGTCTTGAAGCAGGACAAGTATATCTGCAACAATAAAGTAAACAGAAGGTAAGTAGGAAGCAAGGATGAAATGACACATTTAATTAGTGAAAGATATACACGCATAAGAACAGTTTCTCCCAACCTGTTGGCGCTTTTAGTTACTTTTGTAAGGGCTGGCACAAGTAGCTTTTTCCTGTCAGTTTAACACAGGGTCTCTTCATGCAATCTAAGCTAGCCAAGTTCTTCCTGTTTCAACTTCCTAAGAGGTAGGATTATAGGCAATCTCTTCTGTGACCAGCATCACTTTATTTCAGTTGTGACAACTTCCTCCCATGTCCCAGAACAACAGTCTTTGAAGATGGCACTGATTAACTATTTGGTAGGTTCTTTTCCATTGTTCTCTGATGCTAGAGAAAGATTCATTCTGTTTGAATAGGTCAGTGACAAAAGCTATATAGGCTCAAGTTTAAGCAGCTAAAGTATAGAATAAGTGGCTCTTAGATCAGGCATACCCAAAGAGCATTGTGTTTGTCCTGTGGGTAATGTCCTAATACTTCAAATCTGCTGTTCAGGTTACATTGTGAGAATCTATACTTCTGTAGAATGTTAGTATGCTATTTAGTTATAAGGCTTTGTAAGAACACACGATTATCTGGCAATGGACTATGGTTTGCTGTGATGCTCTACAAAAAAGCAACCAACATGAGTAAAACTATTTGGAAAATTAAGAATGTATACAGATTTATAAACATCTAATGCTTGCCAATATTTAGACAACTTACATGTTTAAGAAACATCTATATAAACATGAAGAAGGCATCAACACTTAGCATCATTATACAGAAGGACAAATTAAAAGTTATGGCTGAAACAAATTTACACTCTTTGGTTCACTAGTAAGTCTATAAGACTGACAACCTTTTAAACGTTCTTTTACAAGTTTTTAGGAAACTATTAGTCATTATAGATTATGTACAAGTTAATGCCACATATACAATAGTAAAATAATTATGTTTCAAAGCAAATAGACATATGCCCTGGTTTCAACTGGGAGACAATAGCAGATAACTCTGATCTGATATATGAGATATGATTCATACCACTGTTAGCTATCTGTTTATCACAACTTTCAAATTAAAATAAAAACTCTAATATCTTTTATAACCTTGATTGCATGTTAATCTGTCGGACTTGTTAGCTATCCTAAATTTCCTCCCATAAAAGCTTTTTAAAAATGTAGATAAATTGTTATGGCCTTTAAAGTAAAGTATTAATACAGTATATTTGATTTATTTTATCTTTATAGTCAGAATCATTTTTAGAAGTAAAATCAATACATAACTATTATGTGATTAATTTAACCCATGCTGATGATATGAGTTTTTTAATATTTTTATTTTCTATATTCTTTTTTTACATTCCAAATGATTTCCCCTTTCCCAGATCCCCCCTCCCCATATGTCCCATAAACCTTCTTCTCTCCATCCATTCTCCAATCACCTCCCTCCTTTTTCTCTGTCCTTATATTCTCCTCCAATGCTACATCAATCCTTTCCAGGATCAGGACCCTCTCCATACTTCTTCATAGGAGTCTTTTGTTATACGATTTGAGCCTTGGATATTCAGGGCTTCTGGGCTAATTAATATCCACTTATCAGAGATTGCATTCCATGTGTATTCCTTTTGTGATTGGGTTACCTCACTTAGGATGATATTTTCCAGATCAAACCATTTGCCTAAAATTTTTGTGAATTCATTGTTTCTAATTGCTGAGTAGTATTCCACTGTGTAAATATACCACATTTTCTGTATCCATTCCTCCTTTGAGGGGCATCTGGGTTCTTTCCAGCTTCTGGCTATTATAAATAAGTCTTTATTGCATGCCGGAGAATCCTTTGGGTATATACCCAGGAGTGGTATAGCAGGGTCCTCTGGAAGTGTCATGTCCAGTTTTCTGAGGAACCACCAGACTGATTTCCAAAGTGGTTGTACCATCTTACAGTCCCACCAGCAGTGGAGGAGTGTTCCTCTTTCTCCACATCCTTGCCAACACCTGCTGTCTCCTGAGCTTTTGACCTTAGCCATTTTGACTAGTGTAAGGTGAAATCTCAGGGTTGTTTTGATTTGCATTTCCCTAATGACTAATGATGTTGAGCACTTCTTAAGGTGCCTCTCGGCCATCCGAATTTCTTCAGGTGAAAATTCTTTGTTTAGATCTGTACCCCATTTTTTAAATAGGGTTATTTGGTTCCCTGAGGTCTAACTTCTTGAGTTCTTTGTATATATTGGATATTAGCCCTCTATCAGATGTAGGGTTGGTGAATATCCTTTCCCAATTTGATGGTTGCCATTTTTTCCTTTTAACAGTGTCCTTTGCCTTACAGAAACTTTGTAATTTTATGAGGTCCCATTTGTCAATTCTTGATCTTAGAGCATAAGCTATTGGTGATCTGTTCAGGAACTTTTCCCCTGTGCCCATGTCCTCAAGGGTCTTCCCCAGTTTCTTTTCTATTAGTTTCAGTGTGTCTGGTTTTACATGGAGGTCCTTGATCCACTTGGAGTGGAGTTTAGTACATGGAGATAAGAATGGATCAGTTCGCATTCTTCTGCATGCTGACCTCCAATTGAACCAGCACCATTTGTTGAAAAGGCTATCTTTTTTCCACTGGATGTTTTTGGCTCCTTTGTCGAAGATCAAGTGACCATAGGTGTGTGGGTTCTTTTCTGGATCTTCAGTTCTACTCCATTGGTCCACTTGTCTCTCACTGTGCCAATACAATGCAGTTTTTCAACACTATTTCTCTGTAGTATTGCTTGAAGTCAGGGATACTGATTGCCCCAGAATTTCTTTTGTTGTTGAGAATAGTTTTAGCTATCCTGGGTTTTTTGTTATTCCAGATGAATTTGAGAATTGCTTTTTCTATCTCTGTGAAGAACTGAGTTGGGATTTTGATGGGGATTGCGTTGAATCTGTAGATCACTTTTGGCAAGATGGCCATTTTAACTATATTAATCCTGCCGATCCACAATCATGGCAGATTTTTCCATTTTTTGAGGTCTTCTTCAATTTCCATCTTCAGAGACCTAAAATACTTAATAAAATTCTTGCCAAACGAATCCAAGAACACATCAAAACGATCATCCACCATGATCAAATAGGCGTCATCCCAGGGATGCAGGGATGGTTCAATATAAGGAAATCCATCAATGCTATCTACTACATAAACAAACTCAAAGAAAACAACCATATGATCATCTCATTAGATGCAGAAAAAGCATTTGACAAATTCTTTCATGCTAAAAGTCTTGGAAAGAACAGGAATTCAAGCCCCATACCTAAACATCATTAAAGCAATATACAGCAAACTCGTAGCCAACATCAAACTAAATGGAGAGAAACTTGAAGCAATCCCACTAAAATCAGGGACTAGACAAGGCTGCCCTCTCTCTCCATATCTTTTCAATATAGTACTTGAAGTTCTAGCTAGAGCAATTAGACAGCATAAGGAAGTCAAGAGGATACAAAGTGGAAAGGAAAAAGTCAAATTATCACTATTTGCAGATGACATGATAGTCCAGTTACCCAAAAACCTCCACCAGAAAACTCCGACAGCTGATAAACAACTTCAGCAAAGTGGCTGGTTATAAAATCAACTCAAGCAAATCAGTTGCCTTCCTATACTCAAAGGATAAGCAGGCTGAGAAAGAAGTTAGGGAAATGACCCCCTTCACAATAGCCACAAACAATATAAAGTATCTTGGTGTGACTCTAACCAAACAAGTGAAAGATCTATACGATGATATGAGTTTTATTGTTAAACAGTGATACTTGAACACACCACGTGAGTTGATGAAGTAAAACTCACATGTTTCCATGTTGACTACACTCAGGCCCAGAGGAAACAGTTTGCATTCTTTACAGTTCCATCTTATTATTGTGGGCTGAGTCCTTCCATTCAGCTGAGTCTGACTGCTTCCACCTCTAATCCTATCACATCAGTGGACATTCACACAAAGGCTGCGGGAAACAACTTTCACTACTAGGCTGGGCTCTGCTTGTCTTTGGTTTTTAGGACACTTAAAAGTCCATTTAACAATCCTCATTCCATTTATGAGGGAATTTGTACTTTTTATGGGATGACACCTAGTTGTCTCACAAAGCTCTTAAATACCTATTGAACTATGCAGTTCTTCATTTTTCTTCATCTTTCTAACTGGTTAGGTATCAAAGACCATCGTTGGCCTCCAGGGATAAACTGAGGCAGGCAGCCAATGGGGGCCAGTACTTAAAGCCACTGACAGGGCTCAGTCCAGATACTGAGAGGGGCTGTACCCTATGGCAGTCAGTGACTAGAGAAATTATTCAGTAGACTTTTCTCTGAGGTAACAAAGCTTAATTTACTTGTACTGGCATTCCCTGTGGCTAGCAAAAAAAAAAAACCAAAAAAACAAAAACAAAAAAACAAAAAACAAAAAACAAAACAAACAAACAAAAAAAAACCCTCTGAATTCTTTTAACTCCTTGGGGCTGGCAAGAAAGGAAAGGAAAGAAAGAAAATTCATACACATACATGTACCTACATACAACCTGAGTAAATGAAGCAAAAGGCAGCCTCCAGTAACTTTCTACATACAAACATACATACATGCAGACAAACAGACAGACAGACATATTCACACATAGAATGGATGGAGCAAAGCTTCAGCAGGCAGGCTCTAAGCAGCTCACACATACACATATAGACACATACCTTGTGGGTGAATGGAACAAAATTCCAACAAGCAGACTCTGAGAAGTTCATACTTATACATACATACACACAATTAGTGGATGGAGCAAACTCCAACATATATACATATATACATGCATACAGATTTGATGGATGGAACAAAATTCCAACATACTCACACACCTTTATACCTATACATATATACACGTGCATGTATACATACACACACACATACATACATACATACATACATACATACATACATACATATACATACTTGAATGGTAGAAGGAATGAAGTTCCACCAAATTTATTTTGTTCCCATGGCCTATGTAGCCTAGCAAAATTTTTCAAGTAGTATAAAGTTACAAAGTGATTACATTCTATTTTTTCTTCTAGTGAATGACTATGAAAAAACAGTATGTTCCCCGACATCTTAACAAGAAATAACATTATGGAGTACAGGTAAAGAAAACAAATTATTCCCCAAAACCCACGTACATTTGTAACTAAACAACTTGTTATAGATATAAAAAGTGTGAGCCAGCAAGATAGTTTTCACAACAAGCATCTCTTCCTGGAAGGTCGCAATTTGCAGTTACAAAGAGAGGATGGATTATGTTATTATTTATCTTTAAAAGTAATCTTATAAGAATCTCAAAAGAACCATAAATCTAAAACTTTTACATAAAAATCAGTCATGTCTACTTTACAACTTCAGAGTGTGTATCTACTTGTCATCAATTCTTCCTACGTCATATCAGGAAGCTGAGGGTAATGGGTGTAAGAATCATCACCTGTCCAGCCTCAGTGAGGGTCACATCAGCTAACACTGCCATTGTTCTTGCTTCTTGACCATAAAAGGTCCCTAGCTTAACTACTAAGAGTGTGCCTTTCTGAACTTTAAATTGTTTCCTACGATTTTTCTACTCAGAGCCAATAGCAGAAACATTTTAGCCTAGCTTCATTAACAATTTTATTTTTCTAAATGTTTTCTAATGTTTCCAATGACAACTAGGCCACTGCTGACAATTTACAACTCTAAGTCCTTTCTTGGGGTGGTGATTGAATCACTAATCTGCTCTAGCAACAATGCTTGAAAGACACCAAGCATTATTATGGTGAGTGTCAGAGATGCTGTCAAGTGAGAAGCTGGAAGACCCTTAGACTTTTCATATAATTCATAGAGTAAGAGGGATGTGAGGGAAAAAAGCAGAGTAGAACTCTGTAACAGCATGAAATCTTCACGACACATAGTCCTTGAGGTTGTGCCTTCACGACCAAGGCAGACCTGTCCTAACTGTGCTAGCCAGTGGACCATATTCCATGAATTCTAAGGCCATCCATCATTCCTCCTGCATGGTTTTTATTAGTTAGGCCTCCAATTCTAACACTGAATGGCATCTGCTGGATCATGCTAACTCCGTATGCTATTGTTGGACAACCCCGTGAGGAATACATTTCTAGCCAGCCCTACAGTCTGAGGTACTTGTGAGGTTGAGCAGACAGATCCCTTGAACGCAGGCGCTGAAGGCCAGTCTGGGCAACATGTTGATGACAGTGCATTTCCAAAGCAGTAAATGAACCATAGGCTCCTGATGCTGACAGGCTCCATGCACAGCAAGGAAGGCATGTAAGAATGATCAGCGATGTCAGAGCAATGCTGCCAATGTTAGAGGTGAAAATAAGGAGAAACAAACAATATAAATGCAGAAATATAGACCGTGGACCATGGTAACAACATGTGGACATGAAAGCATGAGAACCAAGAAAGGAAAGTATTCTAAGAAATGTCCATGGATGAGTCAAAAGTCATTGGGAATTAGGACAAAGGAAAAATCTTCAGAAGTGAGGAAAGAAACCTACTTGAATGTTTATCCAGAATCAAATCACATTATTAACACTAGTGTCAAGATAGTCTCTTAAAAGCTCAATATTGAAATATAAGAAAGGTGATCCCTGAAGACATAATAAGGTAAATAACTGATATTGGTAAGCTGAAAGACAATTGTTAATGTCTATAAGTATATGCACAAAACAATCACTTACCATATTGTTCAAAGTGTTTAATGAATTTTTGAAGTGTATTTACATAATAAATAATAGCCAAGCAACATAAAGCGAAGATTTTGAATTAGGTAGAAGATCTGGCCTCAGATAGGTTTCAGAAGAATATAGGAAATCATTATAAACACAGGCATGTATATGTGATCTATTCAAGAAAGTAGAAGAGTCAAAGATCTTGGTTTTTTAAAAGTCTTGTTATAAGTTCTGAGTTGTAAAGGAATTGAATGATGTACTTGAATGGCAGGTATAATTCCCAGAAAAGGAAGAATGTCCAATAATGTATCTTGCTCTAATTTTACTGATTACCTCTAGCTGTTTAATCATCCACTCCAAAGTTTTTGTACATTATGTCTAACAGTCAGGACTGTGAGACACAATACTAACATTCATGAACCCTACTTCCTAGGGATAGAGAGACAGGAACAAGTAAGCCTATTAAATAATGGCTCTTTGTTAATTGTGTATGTGGGGGAACAAAAAGGGAAGGAAAAGAAAAGAAAACAACAACAACAACAACAACAACAGCAATAAAACCAAGTAGGGGACAATGGTGCAAAAGACCTGAATTGAGCAATGGGACAGATGTTTTAACCAGACCTCCAAACAAGTGTCCTTGAGAAATTAACAAGGTCTACACAGGAGAAAACAGAAGCCATTTAAGAAACTTGTAGAAATGCTTTCCACCAAAAGGGAACCATGTGCTGAATGAATCATCACAATACTAAAGCAAAACTGGAGTTTTTAAGGCAATACTGCAGCGGAGAGTTGCAGAGCATGTGGAAGAGAGACACAAGAAAAGACTCAGAACCTAGACTCTAGAGGTTCTTCTGAACCATGGTAGGAATTAGGAGACACATTCTAGGAGAGGAAGCCACGGGAAGCTTTGAGTCTCAGAATGGTGTGACAGGATTTTTCCTATAGTTTTTATTCATACCTTCCTTTTCTTCAGAGGGAATATGTTGGAGAAAAGGCAAGATCCAAAGCAACAATCCTAATTAAGAAGCTGTTGATAGGATAAAGGGAAAACAGATGGAGAGAGTCAAGAGAAATGTTGGAAATGCTAGTGATAGATAGGACTTACTGAAGTGTGGGCTACAATCGCTGGGAGAGAAGTGTCAACCCAGGGGGAACCAGGGGTCATACACAGAGAAAGAAGCTTCAGGAGATGGTTCTAGTCTAAGGGAGTCAGTGAGCTCCTTGAATGGAAGCATCCAGAAAACCCTCAAGTGATGCTATGGGAAGTCCCCAACGAAGTTACAGAGCGTTTACTTGCAGTAATTAAGTAACTCGGAGCTACTTATAAACGCAGGTCATGAAAAACTGAACGTGACCCACTTCAGCATCAGGAATCACAATTAACCTTTTCCTGAAATAACCTGGAGAAACGTCTCATTTGGAATGATCTGGCACTGACGAAGAAGAGCTCCTTTGAACAAATTCACAAAGTTAAAGCACTTAGCCAAAAGTCTAGTTGCTAACTGACTTGTAATCATCTCGAGATGCGAATGGTGAATGACCACGGGCAAAAATACTTTCATCCAAGGTGGGGGGGAGGGCATGATAACACTTGACTTGCATTGAATTTTAACTACAGCCAAATTATCATTCTGTGACAAGTATGTTTATATAGTAAGGGTTCCTTTTCTTCTTTTTCTTTTTTCCTTTTTCGTTTAGCCTTTAGCTTGGCTTTACTCATTAGAGAGAAAAATTAAGTCTAAGTCTCTGAATTTCCCCTTTGATAAAGCCAGTCCCTGGGAATAAAAGATTAAATGCATTGACTTTTCTAGCAACAGAAGTTGCCCAAGTTTTCTTTCTTTCTTTCTTTTTTCCCTTCTCAAAAGCTTTAAAGTCATTTCCTCGAACAAAATTAACCAAATATGCACTTTGAGTAGCCTGCATAGAACATTTTATGACTTTTTTTTAAAGAAATAAGTAAATAAATAAGGTCCATTAATCACATCCATATTTTATGTTTTCCTATTCTTATATTTCCTTTTCATTTTTCAAAGACAATTTGGTAAGTGAGCACAGATTATTCAAATGCAATTTCCATCTTAACTGCTAATTGGGAAAATTACTTGGAACTAAATGGACTAGTTGTGAATTAGTAATAGACACAAGAAAATATGATCTCTTCTACACATTTGCACAAGTTGAAGGCCAAGGAAAAACAGTATTCTTTTTTTTTTAATTTATTTATTATTATAGGTGAGTATACTATATCTGTCTTTAGACACACCAGAAGAGGGCATCAGATCTCATTATAGATACTTGTGAGCCCCCATGTGGTTGCTGGGATTTGAACTCAGGACCTTCAGAAGAACAGTCAATGTTCTTAACTGTTGAGCCATCTCACCAGCACAAAAAACAGCATTCTTAATGCACATGTAAAAGAAGTTACTCTTTTATATCATGTCTAGTTTGTGGTCTAAGAGGGATTTTAATAACTTTTACTATGTACCAAACAAACTGGGCCTGCATTGGCTACTCAAGAGAGGTAGCTATTATTTTCGCATTCCAGATGATACATGCTAAGCTTAAATAGTTTTTCACTCAAATGGATGGAGTTGGATCTAAATATAATGTTTCTTCCATCTACTATTCTGTATCTTCTATTTAGGGGTGAAGGTCAGATTCAAGAATCAGCTTGCGAGAGAATCCATAAGTGCTGAGAACCAAAGAAAAGTTCTGATAAACGTTGGCAAGTCCGTCACTTTTCCTGCACTTGGAATTTCTATGTGGGAATTGGAGCTGGCTTTTCTTTACTTCTAGTTTCTGCTGATCAATGCCAGCGGCCCAAGCTCTCTGTCCCGTACAGTTGACGATGAGTGGCCCAGCTCAAAAGTGACTAGAAATCTCATGAGTTTCTGACACATATTCTCTTAGAAGTCTCTGAAGGATGGATTACAGAAAAATGAGAGAAATTCTAGAAAGAAGAACATATGATTCCTTAGAGATAAGCATTCTTTTGCTTGCTTTAGGAATGCTGGGCCTTTTGTGATCAGTTCCAGTGGTTACCTCTGCTGTTGCCATGTGTCTAATATCCTTGGTCTATTAAGAGATGATCACCCCACTGGTGTTTCTTCTCCTCTGCCAGAACTGACAAGAGAAACCATTATAAATGTTCCCTAAAAAACAAACAAACAAAAACAAAAACAAACAAACAACCCCCCCAAACCTTAGTATTGTTTCTTGTCATCATCCAGATGACCAGTTCCTGCCAATGTCTTGCCATTCACTCTCCAGTATAGTTTTTGTGAAAAACGAGGTTGGTCCACACAGAAAACTTTATGGCTTTATTTCTGGTTATTTCTAACATCCCTGTTTTTACCAGATAAATAAGTTTCAGTTCCTAAAATATCGTTTCTCTCTAAAATGTTGATACTTCTCAATATCAGACACACAGATGGTATTGGCAATAGTCAGGTGGATCTGACTTCTTATTGGTTCCCAAATCACTTCCAAATTATAAAAACCTCCACTAATCAAGACCGTTGTTAATAAAAACATCTTATGCATTTGTTTTAGAACAGCTCCTAGGATATATCTCAATTGAGAACCAATGCCTGTATCTCCAAATCACACCATCCAACTCATTACCTCCCTGATTGATAAGGCTGAGTTTGAGATACCAGCTCCTATATTATTCTTAAATGTGTGAAGGAAAAAGGGAAATCGGCATTCAAAATAATGTCTCACAGATCTTACCATGAATAGTGGAAACATTTTTACTTAGAAAGATGAATAAATGGCTCTGAATAAATTGCTCTAGTCAGGTTTTCAATTCAGGACTGTCTACTCCAAAGTCCAAAAGATTCCCATTACACAATGAGAATTAATGCTATGATATGAATGAAAGTCAACATGGTTTTGAAAAATTATCTCTTTGGTTCTATTTCTTAATAATTTCAACTATAAAAGAAAAAAACGAAATTGGTCATGAACTAACAGATTTTCATTGTTCAATTGTGTCCCATCTAAATTGCCTCTACCAATGGTTCAACAAGAAAATTATACTATAGCATAGAAATGCCGTAGCAGAGTTATTATAGAGACATTGCTTAGGAGTTAAGAACACTGATCGATCTGCTGGAGAACTCAGGGTTGTCTCTCAGCACCCACATGGTGGCTCACAATAGTTGGTATATCTAGTCCTAGGGGACCTGAAGCATTTTTCTTTTGCCTCCAAGGGCACTGCATACATGTGGTGCACACAAAACACCCATATATTAAAAAAAACATGATTAAAATAAACCTCATAATATATGGTATCAAATCACTGTGACCAGAAAACTTCCATATAGGTAATATAGAAACACAGACACTATATAAATATGTCTATATGCATATATTTTGTTACCATATATATCCAGAGAGAGAGAGAGAGAGAGAGAGAGAGAGAGAGAAAGTATGTATGTATGTTGTGGCTCATGGTTAATTTGATCTCTTAAGCATCAGTTATCTTCCAGCAAAAATGATCAATATTCAAAAGAAAAATTATATTTCTATAAAGAAAAGCTGAATTTAAAGAATACATGATTTAATATATACAATATGAAATAGTTTACCAATATAATTTTAGAAATCTATATCAGAATTATATCAGAATTACAATTTGAGTGTGTGTGTGTGTGTGTGTGTGTGTGTGGTGTGTGTGTATAGAGTTAAGATTCACTTTTGGCATGTTTCAAGAATAATTATTATTCACTCTAGTTACTTTGTTGTACATCAGACACCCAGGAATTATGCATTCTGGAGGAACGAATCTTTGACCAACACCTTCCTTTTTCTGTACACCTCAGCCCCTCATAATCATAATTCTATTCTTTGACTTTTATGAGTTCGATCATTTAAAAGTCCTCACACTAGGGAACTAATGCAGAATGTTTTTCTTCTATTTCAGGCTGATTTCACTTAGTGTGTCTTTCTGTCTCATCCTTTACAAGAGTGGATTTCCTTCCCTTTAAAGCTTGACTACCACTTCATTATGTATATGGCTATACTACAATTTTTTTAATTCATTCACTATCAATAGAGACTAGGAAATATTTCATCTAGGAAATGAACTATAGACCAAAGCACAGGTTCACAACCTTCCTACTGATGTGATCATTTACCACAGTTCCTCATGTTGTGATGAAGCCCAATGTTAACATTAATTTCTTTTGCTACTTGATAACTGTTGTTTTGCTACTGGTATGAATCATTATGTAAATGCCTGTGTTATCCAACAGCCTCTGGATAGTGTGACCTACAGGTTGAGAACCATTATTCCAAATGCCTCTAGAAGTTGATAGGAATGCTTTCAAAAGGGAACTTATATAGATGTGAGATTCCTACAGAAAGGTGTATGGTGATCTAATGTTCAGTTCTAAAAGTTAAGTTAGGGCTTATAAAAAGGATGAAATAGAGTCTGTGTAGAAGTTTTCACAGAATGAGAATTGAGAACTGTATGTTAAAGCTTTCAGGGTCAAATAACTTAACTTATATCACAACTAACCACCTCCAACTCCTGGCTTAAATCGTTTCAGTTTATGTAAAGACTAATGATTCATTAAGTTATTCATTCCAAAATCTAAGAACTCAGGAAACAAACTCATCATCTTGGACTTATCAACAAAGGAAATATCGATGACAATAAAATGCTATGGAGATTTTTGAATGATTTCTATAAAATATATCATGAATGAGAAATTTTTATTTGAGAATATAATAATTGAAACAGTTTATTGCTGGCTGTTCTTAGCTTTAGTTTTATGGCCAAATTAAGAAAATTTAAGAAATTTTAATCTTTTTTTTTAAAAAAAAAATTATTTATTGTTATATCTTATACTGTAGCTGTCTTCAGATACACCAGAAGAGGGCGTCAGATCTCATTACGGAGGGTTGTGAGTCACAATGTGGTTGCTGGGAATTGAACTCAGGACCTTCAGAAGAGCAGTCAGTGCTCTTAACTGCTGAGCCATCTCTCCAGCCCAATTTTAATCTTTTCAAGCCACTATTGATTAAAATGTAGAATGAAGCAGAGACCAAAAAAATTTTATAATTCTTCATTAAAATGATATGGTCAGAATTATATTTTACCAATCTTCGTAATCATTTGACCATACATCATGTTAAAGTGACACCTTAGACAGAGTGTTGCACGAAGCATGAAAAAAACCAAGTCTGGCTTCCCTAGAAAGACACCAGGAAGGGGCACAGATGGAGGGATACCAAGAACTGCAGAGCTCATCTAAGCTCTCCATAACTGTGTGGTGTAGGTGCCAGGCATGGGCTGGAGTCGGGGCACTTTGGAAATTTTAAAGGACAGATTCTGCTAAAGAGGTTTCTTAATGAATCTCTGCCAATACATGTGACCCTTAAGTACCACCCCAACAGTAAAGCCTCAACAAATACACTTTTCATCAATCCTGAAAAATTTAGAATTGTTCATAGCAAATCAAAATTGTAAGATAAAGGCTAATCCAAGGATTTCTGTTTTTAAAATTGTGGACACACACACACACACAAGTTTATTTTTATTATCTTGTTTCCACTTTTGTATTTTTTTCATTTCATGTATTTCATTATTTCATTATTTTTCATTATTTCATTGCACCAAATCCAAGAATGTATCAAAATGATCATTAACCATGATCAAGTAGATTTCATCCCAGGGATGCAGGGATGCTTCAATATGCAGAAATCCATCAATCCACTACATAAACTCAAGGGAAAAAAAAAAAACACATGATCATTTCATTATATCCTGAAAAAGCATTTGACAAAATTCAGCATCCAAGATGTTAACATGTTAATTCAACATGTTAAAAGTCTTGAAAAAATCAGGAATTCAAGACCCATACCTAAGCATAGTAAAATCAATATACAGCAATCCAATACAAAATGGAGAGAAACTTAAAGCAATCCCACTAAAATCAAGGACTAGACAAGTCTGCCCACTCTCTCCCTATCTATTCAATATAGTACTTGAAGTTCTAGCTAGAGCAACTAAACAATAAAAGGAGGTCAAAGGGATACAAATTGAAAAGGAAGAAGTCAAACTATCACTATTTGTAGATGATATGATAGTATACTTAGGTGACCCCAAAAATTTCACCAGAGAACCCCTAAACCTGATAAACAAATTCAGGAAAGTGGCTGGATGTAAAATTAACTCAAACAAATCAGTCACCTTCTTCTATTCAAAGGATAAACAGGCTAAGAAAGAAATTAGGAAAATGACACCCTTCACAATAGTCACAAATAATACAAAATACCTTGATGTGACTCTAACCAAGCAAGTGAAAGATCTGTATGACAGGAGCTTCAAGTCTCTGAAGAAAGAAATAGAAGAAGATCTTAGAAGATGGAAAGGTCTTCCATGCTCATGTATTGGCAGGATCAATATAGTAAGAATAGCCATGTTGCCTAAAGAAATCTACAGGACCTCCACATAAAACCAGGTACACTGAATCTAATACCAGACAAAGTAGGGAAAGGCTTCGAATCCGTGGGTGCAGGGAAAAAGTTCCTGAAAGAACACCAATGGCTTATGCTCTAACATAAAGAGTTGATAAATGGGACCTCATAAAACTGCAAAGCTTCTGTAAGGCAAAAGACACTGTCACTAGGACAAAATGGCAACAAACAGATTGGGAAAAGATCTTTACCAATCTTACATCCAATGGAGGCATCATATCCAATATATACAAAGAACTCAAAAAGTTAGACTCTAGAGAACCAAATAACCCCATTTAAAAATGGGGAACAGAGCTAAACAGAGAATTCTTAACTGAGGAAACTCAAATGGCTGAGAAGCACCTAAAGAAATGTTCCACATCCTTAGTCATCAGGGAAATGCAAATCAAAATGATCCTGAGATTTTACCTTACACCAGTCAAAATAGCTAAGATCAAAAACTCAGGTGGCAGCAGATGCTGGTGAGGATGTGGAGAAAGAGAAACACTTTTCCATTGCTGGTGGGATTGCAAGCTGGTACAATCACTCTGGAAATCAGTCTGGTGATTCCTCAGAAAGTTGGACATAATACTACCTGAGGACCCAGCTATATCATTCCTGGTCATATACCAGAAGATGCTCCAACATGTAATAAGGACACATGCTCCACTATGTTCACAGCAACCTCATTTATAATATCCAGAAGCTGGTAACAACCCAGATGTCCCTAAACAGAGGAATTGTTACAGAAAATGTGGTACCTCTACATAATGGAATACTATTCAGCTATTAAGAAAGAACAAAGACATTGTGAGTTGCAGGCAAATGGATGGAACTAGAAATTATCCTCAGTGAGGTAACTCAGACCCAAAAGGACATATGTGGTATGCACTCACTGATAAGTGGATATTAGCCCAAAAGTTGTAATACCCAATATAAAATTCACAGACAATATGAAGCTCAAGAAGGAAGATCAAAGTGTGGATGCTTCAGTGTTTCCTAGAAGGGGGAACAAAATACTCACAGGAGGAAATATGGAGACAAACTGTGGAGCACAGACTGAAGGAAAGGCCATCCAGAGACTGCCCCACCTGGGGATCCATCCCATATACAGTAGTCAGACCACTGAGACTATTGAGAATTCTAGGAAGTGCTTGCTTACAGGAGCCTGATATGGCTATCTCCTGAGAGGCTCTGCCAGAGACTGACAAACACAGAGGAGGGTGCTTACAGCCCAGCATTGAACAGAGTTCAGGGTCCTAGATAGAGGAGTTGAAGAAGGGACTGAAGGAGCTGAGGGGTTTTGCAGCCCCATGGGGGGGGGGAAGCAACAATGTCAACTGGTCAGACCCCAGGAACTCCAGGGAACTAGACCACTAACCAAAGAGTACACATGGAGGAACTCATGACTCTGGCTGTATATGTGGCACAGGATGGCCTTTTTGGACATAAGTGGGAGGAGTGGCCCTTGGTCCTGTGGGGGTTCAATTCCCTAGGGTAGGAAGGTGGGAGTGGGTGGATGAGTGCTCCCTTCATAGAGGCAGGGAGAGGGGGGAATGGGATAGGGAGTTTCCCCTGGAGAGGGGATAACATTTGATATGTAAATAAAGAAAATATCCAATAAAAGAAAAAATATGACATATTTTCCCTCTTCCCTTTCCTTCCTACAAACCTTTGCATACACTCCTCCTTTCTCCTTTTCAAATTCATGGCCTGTTTTTTCGTTAATTGTTTTTATACAAACATTCCTAAAATATATAAGTCCAACCTGCTCAGTCTGTACATTGCTAGCTATAGGTTTGTTTTCAGGGCTGAGCATTTGGTGTTGGATAACCAGTTGGTGTCCTGTTTCCCGGGGAAGACTTTCTGCAGCTCTCAGCTTTCCTTAGTTGCCTGTGGTTCTTTGTGTGGGGTTGAGGTTTCCTAGGTTTTCTGCATTAGTGCATCTGCTGTTTTTTGCTCTTGTTTAGGTCACATTAAGTAAGGATCCTTGTTAGTGAGACTTTATGGACACGGTTTCACAGAGTAGTCCAGGCTGGCCAAGACTCACAGAAATCTGCCAGCCTTGTCCACTCTCTAAGGCTAGGATATAAGCAATATCACCTCACTATTTTAAGGTTTTCTTCTTCGTCACCTAGGATTACCATTGACACATATGTTAATTTAATCATGAATTCAGGAATAACACTTAGAATTTAATCATGTATAAAAGACCTCTTGTCTCTAATTGTGTTGCGAGTTCTGATGTTCTACAAATTGTAATGTGCATTAACTATTGTTTACAAACAAAGTTAGTTTTTTAATCACATTCCTGTTGTTAGTTTATTTTTCAGACTCAAAATGTCTATCTTATTGGCTTTATTTTAAGCTTTTGATAGGTGGTGGGTCAGAAAATCAATTAGGAGTCCTGAAGGCATGTGGCTCACTTCAGAGTATCCACCACAGGTTTCTTGACACACATTTGCCCTACTAAGAACTTTAGTTTATTCTTAGTGTTTGGTCAAATTCTAGACACCCCCCCCCCCAGGGGTTTTGTAACAGAGTGCTATACAACAGAATTTTTAACAGTATTTAGTGACCAAGATACAATGTTTTTCATCTCTAGTAAACATTAAAACATTACTGTGCATATAGAAATACATTTGTAGCACCTATTATTATAATTAAAATTTCCAATTGTGATCTAGCTAAAACAATACATGCAATATTTGCAGAGTAATTATAGGACTTCCTGGCATATTCTGAGGTTGGGAAGTGGGAAGAAGAATGACAGATTCAAAGCAGAGTGGCAAAGAGAATGCTTAGCTCTCCTGTTGAATCTAGGGCACTAATTTCAATTCCATGGGCTATAGAAATGGCTCAGCGGAACAGTGTACGCCTTTCTTCCAGAGGACCTGAGTTCTGCTCCCAGTACCAGGTTGGATGGCTCCCAATCATCTGCAACTCTACCTTTAGAGGACCTGAAGTCTTCCTCTTAGTTACATGCCTCATGGCTGCAACGAAATACTTATTGTTGTTGAATTATTTGGTTGTCTTTTCAGTTATGACAGTCTTACCTCACATTGTTAAAATTTCTTGTTGCACACAAGTGAATTCATAATTGTTTTATTTTTGTAAGTAACTTGGCACTTGACAAGTGGCACCCCCCCTCTCTCCATATATATTTTCTCAGTTGTTGAATACTTTCACATTTAATGTTGTTATTAATGTGATTACATAAGTGTGATGGGTAATTTTTTCAGTGTGGCATCATATCAAGTCGTCTGAGAAGTATCTCAATGAAGATGTTTCTAGGTCCCGTTGGCTTGTGGGTACATCTGTGGGGAAATATCTTGATAGTAATAATTGGGTGAAGATACATGTCCATTGTGTTGTACCATTCTCTAGCAGGGGGTTCTGAACCATGTAATAGTGAACTCGGTGAACTGAGTAACAGTATACATACACTCACCCTCTTTTTGTTCTTGGTTATGGAGGTCATAACCATGTTTCAAGTTACTGATATTTTGAATTCTCTTTAATGATGAACTAAAAGCTGGAATCGTGCAGTCCAATAAACCCTTTCCCCCTACATGACTTTAGTCAGGATATTTTATCATGGAAAAAATCTGTTTGTGATATTTTTTGTTCACTATATATGACGTATGGATTTTAAACTCCTCTTTACTATTTCCTTGAATTAGATTGATATTTTCTAACATTCTATTCCTGTAGTCATTCTTCTCAACTTTTGTGTGTGTGTTTCTTAGAAGTTTTACTAAAGCTTACAATATATATTATAATGAATCAGGACCTATTTCTGATCTATATTAACAACTTCCATGAAATAAAAATATCATACTTCTAAACAGAGCCAACCAATATCTCTTCTTCTTCTCCTTCCTCTTCTTCTTCATGCTACTATTTTGTATGTACCACAAGTATAAAACATTCTACAACTCTCAGACTGTAGTTATTTTCAATCATTTTATTATTTCAAACAAGGTATGAAAACAAGAGAACAAGTGTGGCTTTATTAAATACAAAATACGAATCTTCACATTCACAAAACAGCAACAGCATTAAATGAAATCATTTTAAAGAAAAACATGAGTGTGCAGATGAGGATAGGCCCAGGGCATTGACAGGGTGTGGACATTAGGGCCTTTCCTCCTGGTGACATTGTTACATGAAACTCAATGTTACAGATCATAGTTTGTGTGAGTGGAAATCAACTGTTCCTTGTGCTAAGACAGTTATTGAGGGATGATGGTTTACAAATCATTCCAGAAAGGGATATAAATATAAAGATAGAGAAAATTGGGAATTTGCATGAGCTTGATTTGTGAGGGGAAGGGAAAGCAGACACAGCCAGGGTCAATAAATAACAGAAGTTGATGTAATCTGCAGAGCTGTACTCAGAAAAAATAATTGGGAGAGATTTAATGTGTTCTCAATATTTAAGGCTATTTTAAAATTATTATGGCCTTTGGTTCTACTTTTGCTGACTCTACATAACAGTCTCTTCTTGTGGTGTAAAACTTGGTTCCTTGCTCTGATTTTCTATGATTTGCCATGAAGTGAGGCAAGAATCATACAGTGTGGGTTCAAGAACGACTACAGGGAAAGTCCTCTGAGTTGCAAACCAAAGTGGTCTCCTCTTCATTTGTATAATACAATACAACATGGCCCTCTGTAGTTCCAAGAAACACTTTCACTCTCTTCTACTTTTTTCCTGGATGTAGCCCAAATAAGAAATGCACTGACTGGTAGTAATGGAGTACATCTGAAAATATCAGTATCATGTTGCTTGTCAAAAAAAGACAAAAACAGATTCTATTCCTGCTTCTCTCTATATAATATATTCTTAATTAGGCATTGGACCAGCAGGCATAATGTACCCCCACTTCCTCCACACTTAGATTAAATTGTCTCAAATTATTATGTTGATCAAACGAAGGCAATAAGTGGATAAAGATCACAGGAAACAGAAGAGCCAGTGAGAAACCATGCAGAGGCACCACTGTCTATTCTTGAGTGAGTGGATGCAGGCCATGAGTTCTTCTGCTGTGGAGAAAGGCCCGAGGATGTGGAAATGACACACCACACAACCCCCAAAGATGTGAGCGATCTGGCATGTCCTTGCAGCTCACCAGTGTCACCGTAGGTAGGGCAGACACTCTATCTCAGGTATTCTCCTTACCTGCAAAATGAAGATAAAGATAAAACCTTCTCTGCCTCCTGCCTGGATTTCTGTGACATACAAATGTAACCGTGCATAAGAAAAGGTTTGGTTCCACTCACTGGGCTTCAAAGAGTGACCCCTCCTCTCCCCTGCCCTCTGTATCTAATAGCAAAAGGATATGTTTATGAAATTCCCAGACTTAAAAAGAAAACACCATTACCAATAAGTTCAGTCTTTCATCCATTTAATAAATAACCTGGGTCCATTCTGCTAGCAAGATGAATATGACTATTTTTGTGCTTTGCTAGTGTTCTTGGGACTTTTGTGGATTAGTTAATAAGTTGAGAAACAGTAGAAGACAGGAAAAAGAATAAAAATGATTTGAAAAGGCAATTAAGTTAATGGCTGAAGCCCAACATGATCTATTAGCATTTGGAAAATAGGTTAATACGGGTTTAATACTTTATCATCGTGATGCAGGTATGCATACATGCATCAAGAACACATGTATTAACTCAATGCTCATTTCAAATATACTCTATTAATTGTGATACTGGAGAATATATGATTTAAAATGTTGTTTTGTGGCCCTTTGAATTGTTTTCTTTCAGGAATTGTGCTAAGGAAACAACTGATACTATCCTGATTCCCCTCAATCTATTGCTATGGAAAGCAAGTTTAGAGGTGCTGTATTTTACCACAGCCTTTGGGTTCAGTACTATCAAATAATTGACTCACCCTGGCAATAAAAAAAAAAACCTGATTCTCAAAAGAATTTACTTTTTAGTTGGAAGTTTTGCTCCAACCACAGTGTAGAAAACAGATATTATGTTCTCTTGCTTTGCCTGCCTTTAGAAATAAACCCCAATGATGTGGGTCAAGAGAGTCCTGTTTTGTTTTTGTTTTTGTTTTTTTAAAAAGGGACAGCAAATGGGAAAGCAAAGGCAAATCCCATGAAGAAGCAAATAATGAAGAGAAATATAACAGGGATCTGAATAAAATAAGACAGGGAAGCAAAACCAGCTCGAGGCTTCTGAGGCTCGGGGGGGGGGGGGGGGGGGAGGGGATCCCAGTCTATAAGAGTATGTGTCTAGGGGTTGATTATGTTAGGTCACATGTTTTCCATATAAAAAAAATATGGAAAAACCACTGTCACAGGGTGTAAGAAAGAAAAATAGAGAATTGTAGCCAAAAAAGGAGACGAAAGGACACTAAAATAGAGATGCTATTAAATTGATTGGATTGTAAGTCATTTTGTGGGTGACTGTGACCTCTGGTGTTAATCTAGGGGAATTCCAGCACTTGCTTGCCTTAATGGAGGAAAGGAAGAAACCTAAGCAGGAACGTTTCTCATCGGAAACCACTGATCTTTAATTGATGTATTTTCTCTTTTTCCCCCTCTCTCCTTTCCACTCACAGATGTAAGTGTAAAACACTACCCACATGCACAGTACTGTCTTTGCTGCTTTAATCGGTTTACAATGCTGTGTTTATCCTATATATAATCCTATATAGCAGCGGTTCTCAACCTTCCTAATGCTACAACCCTTTAATAATGCTCCTCATGTTGTGGTGACCCCCCCCCATCATCAAATTATTTCTGCTCCTACTTCATAATGGTAATTTTGCTACCCGTTATGAATCACAATGTAAATATCTTGTATTTTCTGATGGTCTTTTGTGGTTGCTACCCACCGGCTGAGAACCAGTGCTGTGTAAGAACAAAGTCAGAATAGCTTCATTTTAAACATCTGCATTCCAACTTAAAAGATCACCTGCCAATTCTATTTTTAAAAGAAATGTATTGATAATGAGGATGTCTTAATCTGGAACCTATCATAATTAACACAATTATTAAAGAGAGTCAAGCATATTTCAGCGTACAGGCTTCCAATCTGTCTAACAGGTATGTATTAGCAAGTTGAACTTCTTCTCATTGACCTGCTCTCCATCTTTCTAGTCATAGTGACTTTCTAGTGAGGACTACATGCCTCAGTAACCCATCCAAACCAAAGTACACACCCTCTCACATACATCCATGTGTGTATATATATATATATTCACACACAAAGTATATATATGAATATACATTATATGATATATATAGCACACATATATAATACACAGAGAAAGAGAGTACTGCTCAGTATTGTTTGCTATGTCATTTGTGAAGCCCGTGAGAAGCCTTGGCAGTGGTATTTAAACCGTTGTCAGCTTATGTCATCTAAGGGGATGCAGCTCTGGCTTTCCTTATGACATTTTAGCAAGCCTAGGATCTGATGTGTCATTTAAAATGAGTAATAGCCATTGTGATGTTTGGGAAGAAGTCTATGGAATCCTTTCTAATTCTAGGAGCAGGTGATGAACATATTAATTTCTGATGTATTTCTTTGAAGCATCTAGAGATAAAGACAAGTCAGACCTTTCATTCAGCCGTCAGCGAAGAGCTATATGAAGAGGTCTATATAGCTTGCTGCAAAGTGTACTAGTAGATATTGGGTGGTTATTATTCTTGAAGTAATTTTTTTTCAGACTAAAAGATGAATTAATTTGCACACTTTCATTTTAAATTCAATGTGCTCATGCTCATGTGTTTCCATACCCAGCTTTTTTGTTTGACAGTACCCTCATGTAGACCATCCTGGCTTCAAATCCACTAAGTCTGTGATGTTGGTCCCGAACTCCATCTCCCAAGTGCATGGACGGCCACGCCCTTCTTTCTCTGGACTTATTTTTTGTAATAATGCTCCTCACATGTGTATTTGTGCATTATCAGCTGCCCTAAAAATTCAACATGTGTCTTCATTCTAAACACGATTTGTTCCTATTTTGGAGATACAAAAAAGAAAATCATAATAAGTAATAAAAATGTCTTTGATTTTTAGCCACTAAAATTCAGTTCTCAACCAGCGCCACTGAGAAATTCAAGCCCTGCTTTTCCATTCTCTTCTATCAAGGACTATGGCAAATTCTAGGTTTAACTACAATTCTCCCCTTTCCTTCTTCATCTATTAACTTGTGTGAACGAAAAATTTTAAATTGCTTAACACACTTGCAAGGAATATCCAGAAATAAATTATTCACTCAATGGCACGGAACACACACACACATAAACACACACACTTACAAGCAGATACCAGGTAAGCAACTTTAGGGCAGCGGCTGACTAGAATATCACGAAATTGGATCCAGCTGAGAATTCCAATTACCTAATGAGAGCGATCCGCTTTCTCTTTAATTTCTTGGTCTAATCTGTTAGACAGCAATCTCCATCATAAAACCCACTGAACTCACAATTAAAATTTAAAAACATTTAACTGGCCAATTTCATCTTTTTTTTTTCCCCTTTAGGAAGATAGGAATTTCCATCCCCAAGGAAATACAATTGTAAGGCTGAATAATGGAGTATTAATCAAGAGCCCTCAAAGAGACCTCCTACCGTTTTGTTTGTGCATAGCTCAATAAGGACACACCATGGTAAAATTCAAAGTGTAATTTTTAGTGGTTTATTAGAGAGAGATTAATCATTATAGCTAAGTTTAAACACCTTGGCCAAGGGCAGCGATTATTCAGTCGAGTCATCGCCACGGTATTAATTGGCAGTCAGATGACTGACTGCCAGCATCAGTCAACCTGCACCAGGCCCCTCGCCCAGCCACTGCAGTCTGGTCTTGACAAGGATGCTTGGCGTCTGCGCATTAGTGACCCGCCTTTGCTTTGTGTCTGTACTGCAGGTCTGGAGGAAGAGGAACAACAGAGAAGCCGGTGGTCTGCGCTGGCTAAGCAGCCCACAGACCCTCGAATAAGCCTCGTCTACACCGCTAAAGTAACCCTCGGACCTACCCACTCAGGCTGCTGGACCGCCTGAGCGTCAGAGCCCCGGACCTGGCGGCCAGGGGCGCCAGCCCCTCATGTTCGGGAGAACGTGCAAATGTGAGCGGGCGCTCCCGGGGAAAGCCCTCCGCCCCCGCCAGGGGGACCCGGGAAGCCTGAGCGGGCTCCTCCCCGGACGCCGGGGATCCCCTCCTCCGGCCCCGCCCCCTCCTCCCCCTGCCCGGGCGTCGCGAGGTTAACCCTGTCTGCGCCGTAGCGCTCTCCAGTAGTAGCGACAGCGCCGCCAACCCCAATTCTGGGACTCGGGGAGCTAGGCGACAGGGACAGATCCCTGCCCTGGGTCGGATGTGATCCCTCGGAGGCCAAGCCGGGCATCCGGCTCTGGCTTTCTCCCAACGCTGATACATTCGCATAGGCAGTCGCCAAACTTTTTTTTCCCTTCTCCCCAAAGCCGGTGCCCCCGCAGTTACTTGGCTAGCAGCCTGCAGCCCACTCTCTACAGGACGATGGGGGAGAGGGAGTGGGGCGAGCAGGTGCTGCCTTGAAGCCCTACAAGGCTAGAGGGCGGGAGAGTAGCTCGGGTTTCTCACTGCCTTGGCGCCTGCCCCATGACCGGGATGGCTAGTCGTGCTGCAGTGTTCCAGGCAGGTCATTCGGGCCAGCATGTTCCGCACCAGTCAGGGGGCCGCGGCCGTGGAGCGAGAGCTGCCGCTCTCTCTCCCACCTCTGCAGCCTGTCGCTGTGCATGGGGTGGGGTGGGGTGGGGGGCTCAGTCTTCCCAACCGTGCTACCGGATGCGCGCGATCCGCAGGTGGAATCCCTGCCCTGGAGTGCCCTGACCCCGGCCGGAGCTGGCCTAAGCCCCCAGGGGCTTTCATTCTGCAGGTTCCCCTCCCAACCTCTCTCACACACGCTCCCCTAAGCCTCGCGCGCCGCAAACTCAGTCTTGGTCCCTGCAGGTGATGTCATGCCCATTGTTTTGGTGCGCCCAACCAATCGGACTCGCCGCCTGGATTCTACCGGAGCCGGCATGGGCCCTTCCTCGCACCAGCAGCAGGAGTCCCCGCTCCCGACCATAACGCATTGCGCAGGGTGCACCACCGCCTGGTCTCCCTGCAGCTTTAACAGCTCTGACATGGAAACCCCATTGCAGTTCCAGCGCGGCTTCTTCCCAGAGCAGCCGCCACCACCGCCGCGCTCCTCACACCTGCATTGCCAGCAGCAGCAACAGAGCCAGGATAAGCCGTGCGCGCCCTTCGCGCCGCTCCCGCACCCTCACCACCACCCGCACCTCGCGCACCAGCAGCCGGGCAGCGGTGGCAGCAGCCCATGCCTCCGGTGCAACAGCTGCGCCTCCTCCGGTGCCCCGGCGGCGGGGGCGGGGGCGGGGGATAACCTGTCCCTGCTGCTCCGCACCTCATCGCCCGGCGGCGCCTTCCGGACCCGCACCTCCTCGCCACTGTCGGGCTCTTCGTGCTGTTGCTGCTGCTCGTCGCGCCGGGGCAGCCAGCTCAATGTGAGCGAGCTGACGCCGTCCAGCCATGCCAGTGCGCTCCGGCAGCAGTACGCGCAGCAGCCCGCGTCCGCCTCCCAGTACCACCAGTGCCACAGCCTGCAGCCCGCCGCCAGCCCCACAGGCAGCCTGGGCAGCCTGGGCTCCGGGCCCCCGCTCTCGCACCACCATCACCACCCGCACCCGGCGCACCACCAGCATCACCAACCCCAGGCGCGCCGCGAGAGCAACCCCTTCACCGAAATAGCCATGAGCAGCTGCAGGTACAACGGGGGCGTCATGCGTCCGCTCAGCAACTTGAGCTCGTCCCGCCGGAACCTGCACGAGATGGACTCCGAGGCTCAGCCCCTGCAGCCCCCCGCGTCCCTCGTAGGAGGAGGTGGTGGTGCGTCCTCCCCGTCTGCTGCGGCTGCCGCCTCATCCTCAGCCCCGGAGATCGTGGTGTCTAAGCCGGAGCACAACAATTCTAACAACCTGGCGCTCTACGGAACTGGCGGCGGAGGCAGCACCGGAGGCGGCGGCGGCGGCAGCGGGCATGGCAGCAGCAGCGGCACCAAGTCCAGCAAAAAGAAGAACCAGAACATCGGCTACAAGCTGGGCCATCGGCGCGCCCTGTTTGAGAAGCGCAAGCGGCTCAGCGACTACGCGCTCATCTTCGGCATGTTCGGCATCGTGGTCATGGTCATTGAGACCGAGCTGTCGTGGGGCGCCTACGACAAGGTACCGGCTTTAGCCCCTGAGTACACTCCTGAAGAGGGAGCCAGGTGGTTGGGATGGGCTCTGGCGGGAACCCCTTGCCTGAGAGGTCGCAAGTGTCTCCGGAATCATCAGGCTTGCCTGCCGGAGCGGCAGAAGCAGCTAGGACGCACACCGGTAGTCGACTGGGCAACTCGGACGAGTTAAGTTCTCTGAGTGCTGAGTGCCCAGCGCATCCAGGCATGTTAATAAGTGGCTCCTGGAGTCGGTGGGGAAAAGCAAGTGTGTTTCTCTCCCTGTGCTCACGTTTCCGAGGCACCTTTCAACCTAAAGTACTTAAACTCCGCAGCAACTTCTAGGCTTTAGCGAGTCAGGTACCTTGTTTCCGTCCTCGGTGGTGCATAGCCCGCAGCCAACCCGTGAGTTTTCCCTTGCTCCTGGCTCCTCTCCTGGGGGCATTATGGCCAAATAACCTGCATCCCAGAGCCAAGACAGATTACCCCCCTCCTGAGTCCCCTACCTTGAATTCAGGTCCACGTGCTCGGGAACTGACTCTTATGGCCTGGATGGAAAGTGATTGAAAGTGCTTCTTTCTTAAAGTGTTCCATCTAACTGTGTTGCAGGCGTCGCTGTATTCTTTAGCTCTGAAATGCCTTATCAGTCTCTCCACGATCATCCTGCTTGGTCTGATCATCGTGTACCACGCCAGGGAAATACAGGTAACGCAGGCTCCGCTGTTTTTCAGAATAACCAGAAGCCATGCAGACTGCATAGGGGAAAAACAAGACAGCAGGGGCCTTTACCAAGCGGCTGTGTCCTTGCCTGAGGTTATAGAAGACTTGTGCAGAGTTATCTCAGCACCTGACCTGTCCTTTCAGAAAGCTAAACAAACAAACAAGTCGACACAGTGTGCAAACAGGCAAATCTTTCTGAGATATATTTGATAGGGTTTTAAGGTTTCCCCAACTTCTTTAGGTTGGTACACTTCTACTAGATAAATGTTTTTAAAGGAGCAATGCACACTATCCTGAATCTGTGCAGCAATGGGTGTTCTTTTTTAATATACCTTTTTTAAAATGAGTAAGTCATTAGGGGAGGAGGCCTTGCCAATCTGTATTGCCTATAATTATAATATAAGGAAATTAGTTCACCGGTTCTAGCCACATGGGAAGAGCACCCCTCCCCTTCTCTTCAAACAGTTTACAAGTTCGTAAAGCCTGTATAGCTACTAGTTTAGTCCGAACATGTTAAATATTACTCAAAGTTAAGGCTGGTACCCTTAGGGCTCTCTGAACAAGAAAATGTTTTGCTCTAAAAGATGTAACTGCTAGTCTCGTGCGTGGGTTTCTCGAGCCCACAGTCAAATAACTATCAAAGTTCAGGACTTTAGATAACTAGAGTCTTCAAGACACGATTGATATTTTCAAGCTTAGAATTTATAAGACTGTTTTTGACCCATCATGAGTCATTGATGGGACTGGTTAGACACTGAAACCTGTAGGTTTAAACTGCCTTTGGACAGGAAATGTCCAATGGACTTCATTTTCAAATTACTAATTACTGGGTTCACAGAAAAGATGGAAGAATTCAATTTTGATGACTGTTCAAACAGAATAAACATACACCTAACTCCAAGAGGGAAGGGGGGGAAAGGACTTCGTTTTGTTTCCTTTTTTGTTAAAACCTTGAAGAGGGCATGCTTACAGAGACAGAGGGTGAAATGAAAGTATTTGGAGTGGGTAATGATGGACTAAAGTACACGTGGTCGAATATTTAATATTAGGACAGTATATAGATTCTATTTTTTATAGAGTGCAGTCCTCACGATGGTGACATTTTGAGATTCTTCCAGAGGTCCTCTGTGGTACTCTGCTGTGCTTTAAGCCTGAGTCACTTCGACTTGAAGCTTGAAGCGTGGAAGATACAAGATGCTTCTTTGACTTAGTTTCTGCATGGAAACAGTCAGAGGAACTGAGTCGCCTTGCCAGATCAGGTCGGAAGGGGCCCAGCCTGAAAGCAGCGCAGCCTCCCCAGCTTGCTCCTGTCTTCCTCCCCCTGAGCCTAGCGGCCCCCCAGGGTCCTGCACTACTGAGTGCTTCCTCTGCTGTGCTCCCCTCTAGACACAAGAATCAGTTTATGAATAGGGTTAAGCTCATGATGCTACTCTGACATTTTGTAGGTTTTTAAGACTAGCGTAGAATGTTTGGCACGGAGACCAGAGTGGTTAAACCATGCTGGAATGACATACCTTGTCGATTATGCGTTCCAAATGTTGGCTGAACACACATCAAAAAACAAGCATTCTTTGAGGAGGGGGGATCACTTGTATATCTTCAAGAGCAAAATATCTTTTTAAAAACACAAACCTTTAACGAATTTTAGAGAGGGTTTTTTTTGTTTTGTTTTGTTTTTGTTTGTTTTTGTTTTTGTTTTTGTTTTTTACCTAACTCTGGTATAAGAGGAGCTGCTCAGTATTACATATGCATCCCAGAATTTTGATCCAGGGTAAGAATTCTAGAAATTTACAGGCACTAATAAGCACAAAATATTTTAAGATTCTTTTATGCTTGAAATACTGCCCTCATTGGCTAATTTGTATATTTCTATTATGTTGATTAGACAGTGTAACACAAGGAGGAAGACTGGGACAAGGATTGGTCAAATGTCAAAAATGTTAGGTTTTAACGCCCGGCTTATTTATGATCTATTGCTAGCCCTTAACCTGCCATGCTTACTGTGGTAAACATAAAACTGAGGCTTAGGCAATAATGTCTAGTTATTTTGGATACAGCTTTTACAAAAATCATGATTTGAACAAGAGGAATTCTTCTCCCAATATTCTTGTCTGCAATGCTTCTTTAAAATTAAATGAAATGGGTCTCAGCAGGTAAGAGCCCATACTGCTCTTGCAGGTAACTGTGCCGGGTGGGTAGCACCTACGTCTGGTGGTATACAGCTCCCAGGGAATCCTCTGGCCCCAGCACTCATGAACACATACCCACACAGACGCACATAATTTAAAAATAAGATTAAAAAAACATTTCTTAAGTTCTTTTTAACAAGCCAGGTAGTGGTGGCGCATGCCTGTAATCCCAGCACTCAGGGAGGCAGAGGCAGGCGGATTTCGGAGTTTGAGGCCAGCCTGGTCTACAGAGTGAGTTCCAGGATAGCCAGGACCAAACAGAGAAACCCTGTCTCAAAAAACCAAAAACCAAAAAAAAAAAAAAAAAAAAAAAAAAAAAAAAAAGTTCTTTTTAACAAAATAGGAAGTGACAAATATACATGGAAACTCTGAACCCCACAGTCAAGAAGAACCAGGAAAAAGCAGAGGCTTCCCATTGGTCCAATGGACATACTTTAGCCTGAAGCTCAGAGAAACCGGGTGGGTGTGGTTATGATCCTTACAGAAAATTAGTGGTTGTGTCTTTTTAGCATTACTTATATCACTGTGGGACACCTATTTCTTTCATGTAATTGTTTAAACTACTGGTCACTTCAGAGTTCAAAAGATTCCCAATATATTGATTAAGAAAATTCCAGATCTATTGATTTATCTCTGAGGTAAGGCAGCAAGGACGGGGACAAGTGCTAGCATTTTGGAGCATGTCCTTGAGTGTAAGGTATCAAGAATGACAATTTTTATTCTTACTTTTTGGCATATTAAGTATGCTGATGAGAGAGTGACAGCTAGCCAGGGCGAGCTACTGGTACATGATGTCATTTTCCACTATGCTCAGGAAAAGTGTTCTAACTGAGGTCCCAACATCTTGCTTGCTCTTAGCCAAGCCTGGGGAGGCCCTGACATTTTTACCCAGAACCTTGGAAAGCAAGGCTCAGTGTGACCTTTGATAAAATGTTTATACATGATGTGGCAACATAAAATGGCTCAGGTGACTCATGGGTTAGAGTTGTGCCTGGATTAGAGTTGTGCGTTGGGGAGGGTTTTGAAGAATACTGCACCATAGTACCTTTCAGCTTTGGGGTCATTTTTCAGTATTTTTCAGTACTACAGACAGCTCAAGGCATGGCCTACGCATAAAATTCTTTCACTAATTACTTTCACTCCTCACAACCAAAATTGAAATTACTGTTTCGTTTTGGTGTTTTGGTCAGAATGCTTATATAGAATTCAACAGAGTGGGAGAATGTATTCAGCTAAGTAAATATTAGACTTTCTCAATGTATATTTGGTTTCGTTTTCTGCATCAATCAGCAAATCCAGGCCCCCCTCCTCAAGTGTAGGAATAAAACAAATATATAACTAAACTTTGATACATGCCTCTGTAATTACAATCTTTTGACACATGCAATTGACTATAAGGATTGTTATTTATTCAAGTTGAAATTTTGTGTGTGCGTAATACTAAATAGCTTTCTACCTCTCAAGGTTATCTACCTTGAGAGGTTAGATAGCAGGACAGAGAGAAGCATGATCTTCAGAGACATTTCTTTTTGTCTTCACCCCTGCAGTAGGACTGGAGATAATATTTTTTTTTAACAGAATAAAGATAAATGAAAGTCTTATCCTTCAGAAAGTTTGAATATAGATTTCATTTAATCTTTTCAACATTATCTCCATACCGTTTTCTCATGGCAACAACTTTAGTATAAAAATAAGCTGTTTCCTATTTTTAGATTTGCCAAAGTAAGATTATAAAGCGAGAAAGGAAGCCCCTTGGCGTGCTAAATGGTCTTTCTGGGTCTTATGGAATGCAGAAGACTGACAGGGCCTATACATCACATTGGAAAGCATTTTTTCTTTGGTAATATACTTACACAATAAATAGCACTAGGGAAACATTTAGTTTTCCTTAGCTCGTTTATAATGGAATTCCTTTGCATTTCTTCCAAGTTTGGTTTTCAGAGATGGATTATGTCGTTCTATAAGTAGAAATATTGAAATTAAGATTTCTTTTCCCTTGTGAATCACGGTCCCATGAGGAGGCGGGCTTGCTGGGGACGGGGCCTCAGTGACCTGCTGGTCTCTTGGACAGCAGGGGAGGGTTGACTTCTCACTAGCTGGTAGGCTGGTGTGCTCCCTGTAATGGCGCAGAGACATTGGCTTTCTCACTTCTGCAGGGCTCCCAGACCATGCTAAAAACGCTGCCTGTAGTTGTTGTTGCGTTTGAAAAGTAACAAACACATAATTCAGATAGAAGGGTTTAGAAAAACTGGGAAATTACATTCTGTGTACACTCAGTGTGTCCTGAGAGTTAGGCACTTTAACTGACCGATGTATCCTTTCAGATGCTTAAAATCAGTTATATAGATGTAACTATATTCATGTATAGTTTGCTTTATTCTGTAATGCATTTCGGAGGTGTTTCTTCTCCATCAGTACCTAGTGACCTGGCCTCATTCTTCTCTTCCAGTTGGGTCATTTTCTATTTTATGAAGTTCTGTGTGTTACTTTGTCAGTCCTGTAATGAGTGCTGATGAGTAATTTGGAGTTCTTAAAATTTTTCTAATATATATATATATTATGTGTGTGTGTGTATACATATATACTAATGTACATGATGTATATAGTATATGTATAGGTATATATAAGTATATATAAGTATATATACCTATACATATACTATATATAGGTATATGTATATACCTATACATATATGTATATACCTATACATATACTATATACATCATTTATTTATATGTAGTATATATTAGGATAATAATGTATCTATATTATTCTTACATATCTATATTATATATGTAACATATATGTGTATATACATGAGAATTATACACTTCATCAGCAATATTGCTGACTCAGTGTTAACACCAGAGGTATAGCTCTTGAAGCCCAGCATTGAGAAGATTCTGTATTTGAATCTTAGTACCAAAACTCCCTTCAGAAAGACTAGGCCCTCTGTGTTTGTGTTCTAGAATGTTATTATTACTCTGTAACAGGCTTAATAGTTTGAATGAGGTTATGGAAGGTGAAGAAGGTTAAAAAGTTAGAAATTATCTTAGACTGGCCTTCGTTACTGATGTATCTGTGAAGCAGATGGAAGCTGTAGCTACGGGGGCTCCTGCTCCACAGCTGCTGGAGTAGGAAGCTGACTTGCTCTGTCCTGTGTCTAGCAGCTCGGTGGCTGATTCTGTATGGCCCATAATCTCCCCTTCAGTAGCAATGACACTCTGAAGCCTTTGACCATGAGTATACTGTAGTAACGAAATCACTCAGGACTCATTTTCTCCACCTGCCTGTGTAAAGACCTCTGCATTATTCATGGGTGCGGCACTAAATAAAGTGATCCTGGTGTGTTTACAGAGCAGCATCACAAATGAATGGAGAGTAGAGCTTCAGGTTTACCTCTGCTGGCTTTGCCTGACCTTCTGTCCCATTTCTGGTCCACTTTGTATGCAGGAGAAAGGAAGGGGCTGTCATTGCCCCTGACCACACGTGGCCGGGTAGACTGAGGAAGCATGCATTGATGATTTATGCCAGAGAAATCACATTTGGTCAGAATGTGGGTTTATGGGATTCCCTCAGAGAGGATTTTCCTCTTATCATATGTTCTTTGTTACGTTGAAAATATATTAAACTGATTACACAAAGGGTGCTAACTTTAGCCATCTTTTAGCCCCATATCCTACCCACCCTGAGAATGTCGATGAGGACATCTTGATAGAATTATTTTGTCAGTTGCTCTGTGACCATCGTTCCTGGCAGGCTGTCTGTTCCATCATTAAACAATAGTTTTAAAAGTTTGGAAGAGACTGGAGATAGGTTTCTTTGTGTTAAAGTGAAATCTGCTTTCATTCAGTCCATAATCAATGCATTGAAGTTTTCCACTCAGGAATAATAGTCTATACCAGCACACATAGGGACACAGGCAGGAAGATTACTGTTGAATTCAAGGACAGCCTGGACCACATAGTGAATTTTAAGTCTAGTTTGGGATACACAGAAAACTTCTATCTCAAAATACAAAAGAAAAATGCACAAATCAACCATAATAAAAAGTGAGCTTTTAAAATACGATGGTAAGGCATATGGAAAAGTCCTTTCGTTGTAGAGCTGACACTCCAAAGAAGTGAAGAAAGGAGAACATAGAAACATTAATTAATTAAACAAATCCTTACATGTCTGGCAAAAGCCATGATGGAGATTAAAAGATGCTATGGACAGACAGAAGGATGAGGGAGGACTCTCCAAGGAAGAAGTATTTAAACTGTCTGAAAGGCCTGGGGACTCAGAGGGGTATCCTGTGCTAAGTAAGTTACTGTAGCCCAATGGAATGGTACTAAACAAGATCTGAAGGGATACAGGAACCTGTCCCTGCTACAGAACCCTCACAAAGTCATGGTAAGGATTTTTAGTATAGCTGTCAAGTCATTGAAGTGTTTAAAGTAGAGGTGACTCCTGTTCTAACTTAATGTTCCAGGAGGATTGTTTTATTATACATTGAGGAAATGAGCCTGGAGCCTGGGTGACCAGCTTGGCAAGCTATGCTGTAGAGAGAGGTGGTCCTCACTGGACTTGCATAACAATGGTGGACATGAGAAGTGAGGTCACTCCAGACCCACATCAGAATTATTCATGGGTCTGAGGTACCTTCAAGGCAAGCGCCAATGCAGAGATCCCTTCTGGGACTTTATCTAGAAAAGTTGAGTTCATGGTATGAAGAAAGATTAGCTAGATCTAGTGGTGTATTCTTGGGATCCCTCTCAGAGGCTGAGGCAGGAGGATCACAAGTTTGAGTCCTACCTGTATTATTACATGTAATAATATAGAGTTAGAGCCCAGCCTAGGCAACTTAGCAATACCCTGTGTTACAAAATACAAGACCAGACAGGGAATATAGATCAACAGTAGCATAATTACTTGACTGGCCTCCCCAGCACCTTGACTTCACGTTCTGATAGAAAATCAACAACGTAAACCAAAACAACAAAACAAAATTCAAAGATTCACACTGAAGTATGGGATGTGGAATCAGTGTAATATATTTGAAACTATTCTGGTCTAGAGACATACATATATATCTATATACATATATATACACATATATGTATATGAGAATCTGAAGTTTGGAAGAAAGGTCTGTACTGGGGATTAAATTTAGTCATCATCAACATAGACTATTTAAGCCCACAGGAATTGATGAAATCACTGAGAGAGAACAGTAAGATGAGAAGGCTGGGAGGCGATCGCTTTTCTGACATCTGGAGGTTGAGTAAAGGAGGAACTAGAAAAGAGAGAGAGAGAGATGGAGCTGCCTTTGTGGAGGAGGGCAGGACGGGCTGCTGGAGGCAAAGCAGCACTTTGCACCCTGTTGAATTGCTCAGGTCTGTTAATTGGAGAGCAGACGTGCTTTTTAGCTTTGGCAAGTTGAAGGTCATTGCTGACCTTGCTTTGCAGTTGCAGAAGAGCGATAAAGAACGGCAAACTGTAATTTCCAGTGTAGCAGAATAAATTGACTCCTTCACATTTAAACATTGCCTAGGTCCCTTTAAATATCTTCCCAGTTAGCCAGTCCTGGCTTTGTTCTTTGAATATTCCTCATCAGGCTTTGCAGTGGCCCTGATCACATTTTTTTTTTTTTTGGATGTAGTCCATTTTGGTGAATTTATTCTGTACACGAGGTCAGAAATGACCGAGGGTATCCAGTCAGGATCCCCCATTTTGTCAGCTGACCCTGATCTCAAGTGGCCATGCTTCACAGAAATTGTCACCACGTGACACTTATAAAATCATTATTGGCTGAAGTGATTGGCTTTGTATTTTCAGATGTTGTTAGGTAGCGTGTCATTCCACAGCAGTGTCCTAGCTTTTCAGTATTGTTTGAGAAAGAATTCTGGTGTTTATGCGACACACATTTCTTCAGGTTCAGAAAGACTTGTGTGTGTAGATGATGTGTGGGGTTTGCCTGGCTACAATGTCCACATTAGGGCTCTGTTCTCTTGCAGCCCTGGGTCCCTGTCAATGGTTCTTACTGAGACTGCATGTTTGCCACTGACATAGGTACCTCCTTTGGCCTAGTTTCAGACTGGCAGGAAGTTTTAAGAGCATACCTTTGAAATCCATGCCCGTAGCATGGGAGAGCCACGGTTAAGGTCTAGAATCAATTGGGTCCCATTTTGTTGTGTGCCACCTGCCTGTTCATTTAGTGACACAGCTCTGGGTGTCTTGACTATTAACCAGCCCCCAGTTTCTCATTTGCTCCAAGAATATCATGAGAACTCATCTGTTCTCTTGCTGAAATCCACATATTTTAAGTGAACTGTAATGTCACAATTGCCCAGCCTATTAAGAATATCCAAGGACACCGGGACAATTTGCTTCTAATTTTAAGCATTAGCATATGTTTCATGACCTAATGCCTCTTGCCTTAAAAATGTTGCCTGTTTGCCTCTAGACTATACAGTTAATAACTACTCATGTGCTAGACAATTATAAAGCATAGGAAAATATAAAAGTAGCTGCAGATCTGATATCCCATTGCCTCAAAGGTAGTTTTTCCTCTGAGACTGGGATCATATGGAGTAGATAGGGATACATTAGCTATGTAGTTCTATAAAAGAAATAAGTCCTTTGATGTATTTTTTCATGCTATTTCTATGGCAAGACATGCTTTCAATTGCTTTTTCCCCCCTATCATGTAGCTGTGATCAGTTGAATTATTTTCCTGATTTTTGGATTCTTTAAAAAAAAAAAAATCAAACACCTTATAAAAGTAGATTTTCCCTAATACCCTTGAAGATAAACTTACTCTGAGTATCTCCTGTGATTTCTTAAGGATCAATTATCAAGAAAACAGGTATCCAGTTAAAGGATGTGATTTTAAACAGCTCTAGTTTATAGAATAATCCTCTCAAAAGTTTCTGTCACTTTATTATTGGAAATACTTCAGATGACTTTTTTAGGTACCATCTTGGCTTGATCGATGTTCTGACTCAATCTACCAGCCAAGCTTTTGAGTATTGTGCATGAAGCCAGTGTGTGTGCCTCACCCACCTCCCCAATCTATGTTTTTAATTTGTTTTTCTTAATAATCTTGCCCTGTGAACAGAACGATCTGATGCCGTTTGGGTTGTTTACAGGTTTTGCAACATAGCCTCCTGGCTTTTTGTCCTGCCTCTGGAGCCAGTCAGTCTGTATTCCCTCCTGGCTCTATCAGTCATTAGCTGTGCGACCTTGGACAAGTTGCTGAATATCTCTGAGGTTGTGCTTTGTTCCCAGTCAAATGGGGATGACAGAGTACCTGCCTCACTGGGCTGTGAGGAACATTATGAGAGACTTCTTCGCCTGTCTAAGTGGATTTCATTCAGATTCTGATTGTGAGGGAATCCTCTGTCTAAGGGAAGAAGCAAGCCTGTCTTTGGAGGTTGGGGTTAGTCTGTAAATGAGGAGGAGGAAAAGTTCTGACCCACGGGTGGCTTGGCTTCTTCCTGGAAGCATCGCCCTTTCAGTGCTGAGTTAACTCCTTCAGGCTTGCACAGCTGACTCCATCTTCCTCGCCACTAATTAAGACCCTAGTGACTTAAAAGAGTTAAGCATGCACTCGGAAAAATGTGCATAGGGAATAATTTGGATAATGGAAAATTCTGGCACTAAACCCCCTGCTGGAAGGACAGAGGTAGAAAACAGCCCTAGGCAAAATGTAAGCTTCAGCAGTTGGTAGTTCCTGGGTCTGTAATAACTGCGAGTCCACAAGTTATTTAAATTAAGGGAACCCCCCCCTCGTCTAACCCCCATCCCTGTGCCAACTTTACTTCTATATCCTGTGTCACCACCTGCTAAGGCAGGACACTAAGAACTGCTTGGTAGTCTGAAAGAATCAGGGAGAATCTTTGGTGAGACATGACCAATGATACCTCAAAATCTCCCTTCCCCTCTTTGGCAATTGGTTTACTTTTAACCAGGATCTTGATTCATTGCAAACACTCATCAGCTGAGGGGTTATTATGCCAGACTCTGGTTTTGAGCAATGCACATTTGTTGGTTTAGTTTTGGACTTTGATTTTTAATTCATGGGACACATTGAGGGTTTAAACTTCGCAAACTTGGTACTTCAACAGGTAGTCAAGTTCTCCCAGTAAAATTTATGCACCAGATATTTCTCTTTTGCCTTCTTGAATACTCTGAGCACCTCTACCTAATTATGTATTTATCTGTCATGGTTGTCTTGTGTCACAATGAGATTGTTAATTTGTGTATTTTCAGATGGGTATGAGACTTTGATTGTTTAGTTACTTGGCTATTCTTCCTCTGTTAGGAGGCATGACGTCGCAAGGAAAGCCTAATAAATATTTACATATTAGTTTTGGCACAAGTATTCTGCACTTGTTGGAGAAAGTGTGCTTATTAGAGGTTTGACCTTGCGTAACAATGTTTTCCCTAAAACTCTATATTGCTGGGAAAGTTAAATACTACATGAATACTGATTTTAAGGTATTAATTTTTTTACTGAATAGTTACCAGGATTTTTGTCCATGTATTGGATTTATGTTTTATGGTCACAGAATATTTACACCCTGAAAAGTAATTATTAGCCCATGTATATGCTGGTGAGTTTTAATTGTCGACTTGACATAGTGGACAAAAGGGCACTTTAGTTGAAGAGTTGCCTGAATCAGATTAGCTTGTGGCTATGTCCGAGGCTCATTTTCTTGATTGCTAGTTGACCTAGGAGGGCGGGCCCAGCCCATTGTGGGTGGTACTATTCCTAGGCAGCTGGCCCTGGACTGTATAAGTCAGCTGACTGGACATGAGGTAGGGAACAAGCCAGTGAAGAACATTGCACAATGATTTCTGTTTGAGTTCCTGCCTGGACTTCCCTCAGTGATGGATGGACTGTTACGTAGACGTATAAGCTGAAATAAAGCCTTTTCTCCCCTAGTTACAGTGTTTATCACAGACCCAAAAATGCAAGCTAGAACAGCCTTTTATTGTTGAGATTGTATGCACATAAAGTAAAATATAAAACTGATGGGCATGGAATTTGTAGTAATTATGCTTTTCAGTATCTGGTACTGGTAAATATCTACTTAATAAATTCTTATGATTGGAAATTCAATCTATGTAGAATTAGCTATGAAGTTTTGATACTGGAATCACTGACTTTTAGAAGCTTACTACTATAGGTAACTTTTCAAATGGGAAATGAATCCCATCTTTGGATCAAGTTCTCATATCAAAGAGCAAAAATTGTTCCCTGTCTTTTGAGTTAAAACATCTGAAAAAGTACTTATCCACCCATGCATACAGGTGTCTATTCACATCCACACATACATTTATACAAATGTATATTTGCATGCACATAAGTTCTGCATCTTATTGCTTGAAACTTTAGCTGACAGTTTCCGCATGTTGGTAACATTGTGAATTTCATTGCTGTAAAAATATTTTCAATTAAGTTTCCATTTTTTTCTCATTAGTATTTTAGTCAAGTACTTAACTATTCTCCGCAATATCAAAGGGAATATTTAATGAATATGTATTTGAGCAAACTACCAAGATTTAAGCAGTAGTGATATAAAGAGAAATCTCTGATATGCTTATTTTTTGAGGAAAAAAAGAAGGAAAGTCACTAATATTGTATTCATGAATGAAAGGCATCTTATTTTTCCTTTGATTTGGTATTCACATATTCCCATGGATTTATGTCCTTTAACAAGGCTCACTCTTCTCTATTCATTTCCTTCTTTTCCTCCAGGTTATCTATTTTACGGTCTCTTTTATCCCATGACAATGATTACCCTTTTTAGCGGTTGAGTTTGAACCACACTGTGCCTCTCATCTTAGGATATGTCCCTTGTGTATTCCTTACATCGGAGGGCCAGGATCCGACTCTCCTGCTGTCATGTTCACTCTCTCGCACAGTCTGACACACCACATGCAGATTGCTTCAGTGCAGCCCTTTAGCAGTATCTCATCTGTTAAGTAGGTCTTGCTGAGGATTTATACAGCTAGCTGTGGAAGGAAGGAGGGCACTTAGTTCCTGGAACCCCGTATTAGAACAACCTTCAAGGAGCACGATGAGTAGTCAGTGGGCTAGCCTGAGCTCTGCAGCAAGAAGCCATCTCTGTACAATAGTAGGAGGTCAGGTGGCCACAGCAAGATGCTGCCTGTGGTTTGAGAGTGTAAGTGCATCTCCAGGCTCCAAGCGGTGATGTGTTGGTGCCTGGAAACAAAGTTCAACAATAGGGTCAGCCGTTGGACCACGGACTACTGAGATGCATGGTGGGCTCACATACCAATGCCGGATACACGCTGACTGCATGCCAGGCTGAATGCAAGCTTCAAGTGATTCGTCCCTATCTCCCTTGTTTTCTGGTGGGGTACATGATGACCTGTGGGATCTAAGTAGTAGATGTCTACCCCCATCTTCTTAAGAACTCAGGAGACGGGACAGAAGCAGTGAAAACTCAGAGCCTGTCAAGGTTACATAGTGAGTTCAAGGCCAGCCCTGACAACTCAATTGAGATGCTGTACCAAATCAAGAAGTGAAAAGAATAGGGGTATAAATATCGTGATAGAATGCTTGCCTAGCATCATGAGCCCTTAGGATCAATTCCTACTTCTAAATAGAAAAAACAACAACAAAAAAAAATGCATTCTCTATCTCTCTCTGTGTCTTTCTGTCTGACTCTCTACCTCTCTGTCTCTCTCTCTTCTCCATCTCCTCCTCCTTCTCCCCCTCTGACTCGTTTTCCTCCTCTTCCCCACCCTCCCGCCCCACACATTGTAAAAATCATGAGACGGTTTATCTGAGGGATCCTTTGAGAGGCAGCCTTGCCTAGCACAGTTCTCCACAGACCGTCCGCTTGATGTGCTTGCTTTCAGCCTCCCGACTTGTGCTCTTTGGGGAATATTCTGGGGAAACACATGTTGTGTTTCGAGCCTACCAACCACGTCAGGAGTCTCAGTCTGCCTCTGGTCCTTAAGGGACTTGTCGAGGATGCGTGGTGATCTGTGGCGTCAAATCCTCTTGGGTGAGCCACCATCCTCAACGGGTAGAAAAGCAGGCACGAGCATAATGCGTTCCAGTCACGGTGGATTGCATCTGTCTTTTGTGCTTGCATTAATGTTGAATGTTAAATTATTTGTGAGACCCAATGTTAAGAAGTGAGAGATACCACCGGGTTGGGCCTGCCTCTACCCAACAGGGTGTGGGTAGCAGCAGGAAGCAGAACCCCCCTGAGGACCTGGTAGGAGAAGAGTTCCAGTATCATACCTTCCATGTAGACATTCACATGTGCTTCTGGGTGGCAACACACTGAGGACTTTGGCTCTGCCCCCCCCCCCAAAGATCTGGGTTCGCTCTTGTGTGATCAGAAAGGTTTATCAGCCTCAGGGTTATTTTCTTCATCTGTAAAGTAGGAGTGGCTGTGCCTATCCGTGGATTGTATTAGAAATTTAATGAGATAGTGCTTAGGAAGAATTGGCAGGGTGTTCGGTGTATCAGACATTCTCACCCCTCCTCTTCTCCTATCATCATTTTCAAACAAAGTCTAGAGCATAAAGTTCTGGAGGAGCCAACAAGAGGTTTATTATGGGATACAAGTTCCTTTAGGCAAGGCTAGGGGCAAAGAAAGCAAATGGTTGATTAATCAGTGCAGAAGTTGGCAAACTCTAGTCCTTGACCAAACTCAATAAATCTGGCCTACCTGTTTTTAAAACTAAAGTCTCACTGACACATAGCCCTGCACATTTAAGTGAAAAAGAATATTGCTGCATTTTTGTTTTGATAACAGACTATTTCCAAAAGAGACCACATGGTGGGCAAAATAGAAAACTGCTTCCTCTCTAGTACTTCACAAGAAACAGTTCACCAACTTCTAGGTTAAAGAAGAGAAGCACCAACAAAAATAAGGAGAAATGTGGCCAAATGGCTTCTGCTTTTGCATCAAGTTGTTTTGTTCTTTTGGCTCTAGTCTTTCACACTATGGTATGATGGTGGGTTGAGGTCAGGAGTACACAGCCTGTAAAATGTAAATTTCTGTGTATAAAGCCTCTACCACATCCGGGAGTTCTCAAGCTTTCTGGATGTGAGTTTGAGATGCCATTGTGAACTAAATTGATACCAGCAGGCAGGAATACAATGGCTGTGTGAAAGGGCTTCCGGAGCATTGGAATTTCCAGTCAGAGAGGCCTGTGAGGGAAGAACAGTCTTATGTGATATTGTGTCATTCATTCATGCACTAGCTGGTGACTCCGGCTAGGTAAAATGTCCGTGCCACTGTTGGTATAGCCGGCTTCATTTGGTAAGGGAAACTCCTGTGCTTATATTTAGAACCTGGTTTGACTATCTCCAATCACAAAGTAGGAAGTAGTGAAGAGTGTTTGTCTAATTTTGTGAGGTCTGTGTTTCTGACAGCATATGCACCTTTTTAGTTTGCTTGTTGACTTCTCTTCCTACCAATTAAATGCATATTTCATACATAGAGATAATCTCTTCCACTTTTCGATGAGATGACTATTGGGCATTCCCCTTTGTAGTTCTAGAGGGACATTTCCCATGTCACAACTAGCCTGGTCCTTCCTATAGGTTTCCTCTCTCCCTCTTCCATTTACTCTGGGGGGGGGGTGCAGAACCCCACCACCCACTGCTTAGGGCCTTGGAGGTGGGGGGAGGGGTACTTCCAACTGTCCCATTGCATCTTCTCTGTGCCCTCTCTCACACCATTGGCTCCTGGGCCTGCTTCCCCTGTGGTATCCTTGGCCGTCATGGCTGCTCTCCGCAAACAGGTGGCAGTACTTTCCTGCTTGCTATCAGGTTCTCCTGCAACCTCTACTGAATTTATATCCAACATGAATTTTATATTTGTACTATTTATATTATATGCTGTTCATCTACTCTGCATCCCGGTACAAGCATATGTAATAACATATAATATGTACATATTTTATATATGATATGCAGTGCGTTCTTACATATTAGAATATATATTAATTCCATCATTTCTATATATTACATATGGCAGCCTCTATTATATGCCAAATTTTATTACATACATCAGTATTCATCTAGCATTTTATAGTAGCTTCGTATTGCTCTTTAAACTGACTTTTTCTTTTTAACCCCGTCTTAGGTAAAAATAGGTTCAGAGTGCAGAGACTACATTGAGGACTTCCCCTTAAATAGGATCGCTCTATTATCCCCATAAGGCTCAGACTACACTGTGGGGGAAGGGCTGGGAAGACTCAGAAGAGGGAGACGACTGTAGCACAGGCATGTCTTCTGGGTGTGACATAGTCATTGCAGCTCGTGAATGCGTGGACTCACGGCAGCTGTTTCGTGGACTCCTCAGCACTTCGCCATGTATGGGGGAGGGGAGGATCCTATTGGGCCCTGTTCCTCCCTGGAGGATTATTGACAAGCTCAGATTGTTAGGGGAGGGTATCATTTTCTTCGGGCATGGAGTACGAGCTGCCCCTGATGCAGTAAATCACATTCCACCCACACTTGTCAAGAAACTCTAATTAAACACAGTGGGTCAGACACAAAAAGGAGACGCCAAAACAAGAGGGCTACTTGCTGAGAAGAGTCCCGACGGGAGAGGAGGGGCAAAACCAAATACTCTTCATTATATAAATGTATGGAACTGTCAAGCAATGCAAAATATTTTTCAAAGCCAGTATCCAGGGAGGTACAGATAATACAATTGCTGAGTCTTCTAATAAACGATAAAATAAAATTATTCACACACACAGCATGGTCTGGCTCCGTCTCAGAGGGCTATGTAACGCTTTTATAGGGAGCTCCTCTTGGCTGTTTCCCTCCCTGGTTTTCCTGTGTTGTATCAACACAGTCTCTAGTGTTTCTGTCCGCCCTGCTGCTGCAGGAAGGACCCCCCCCCCCCAAATCTGATGTCACAACAGTTTGACAATGACTCCTGGCTTTGCGCTTTCCCTGTGACACATCACAGCATAACATAGAGCTTCCTCTCCAGACCTGGTCACTGGATGCCCGTTTACACCAGCCAGCTCCGTTCGGTCACTACTTCCCCAGCAGCTGCTTCAGGTTCCCAGAGGACTTTACACTGTTCCATGCCCTCTGAGTTCGGACATGCCTTCCTTCCTTAGTTTCTTCAAAGTCTGCTGGTCCTTGAAAATTTACTAGAGTTGCTTCTTTCAGGAAGCCATCTCTGCCTAACCTCACCATCCTGTGTTTCAGTTCTTCTCCAAAAACAAACAAACAAGCAAGCAAACAAACACAGTTTATGCAGAGATAAGGAAAGTCCAGGTGAAACAGAAGTTGACTGAAGCACATTACCCCAGGGATTCTTAGAAGCCTATTAATATCTCCTAGCTTTAGTTGGCCATCTGTAATCCTAGGATGTGTGTGTGGCCTAACTTGCAAAGCTACTTAGAAATCACTTTGCTTTGTGTCCTGTTCTGGCTAGTTTTTATATTGACTTGACACAAGCTAGAGTCAGCTAAGTGGAGGGAACTTCAATTGAGCACATGCCTCTCTAAGGTTGGGCTATAGGCAAGCCTGTAAGACATTTTCTTAATTAGTGGAATAGGAAGGCAAGCTCACTGTGGGTGGGGCTACCCCTGTGCTACGTGGTCCTGGGTTCTAAAAAGGAACCAGGCTGAGCAAGCTGTAGAAGCAAGCCTGTAAGCAGCACTGCCTCTGTGTCGGCTGCTGCCTCTAGATTCCTGCCGTGTTTGCGTTCCTGCCCTAACAGGATGATGAAATGTTTGTTACATGGACCTGTGAGTGAAACAATCCTTTTTTTTCTTTAAGTTGTTAGTAGTCACAGTGTTTTATCACAGCATTAGAAACTCTAAGACAAGGTCAGTGCTGGACACAGCAGCCACAAAAAACTACCCCACTTGTGTCCTAACCATTATTACCCACGGCAGGCATGATCTATTTCTCTAGAGTATCTGTTGATGAGGCACTGTGAGCCTCTGTTTGGATTGTACCATGGCTAGGTCTGGGAGTCGCAAGATAAGAGAGTGATGAAAGATTCAGGATACAATGATGACCTCCAGGTTTAGTTCATGGAGGTCATTATTACAACGGAACTTGTCAGACTCTGCCTAACTCGACTCTCAGTCCCATGAGGACTGATATCACGTGTGAACCTGATGGGTATCCCCATGGCTCTGCTTTATAGTTAGCATCCAGGAAGTAGCTTCACCCATGCTCCCTCCATGTCATTGCCTGGTTGCTATGCAAATGGTCTCTATGGCTTCATCTATAAAGTAGATGCTTTAAAGGGACAGCCATGCTAGTCCCTTTGCTTTAGGCTGGTTTAGGCTAGTTCTGACCCAAGCCAGCTCAGAGGGGTTGGGATGACAATCTAATGTATTGAGAGGAGTTTAACAAACATGCCTTTCCTCAGCAAAAGCTCATTCTATGCTTTCGTGGTTTTCTGCCATGTTTGGGATCATTAAAGAAATTTAGCTTTATGAACTATTTGTATTTAGTTTGAATTTAAATAACTAGAATGGGTCTTAAAGTCAGCTGTCATTGGCTGAAATCAGAGCTGTGGGTCTGTTTCTCATTTTCATACCTGTATGAAAAGAGATAGGTTTCGTTAGACTTGGTTTAACCGACTACGGAAGTGGACTATGCATACGCTCTGGTTTATTTCAGAAGGACGGTGGAAACCAAGGCCCAGATAGTGACGGGTTAGTTCTAGATAGTTCTGATCATGTAACAGAAGGTGGAGACCTCTCCTTAGTCATCTTTTTGGTTGTTGTTTTTTAAATCCTATTTGATGGATGACTGTGGTGTCTCCTCTTGGACATCTTCATCTTTACAATGCACTATCTTGGCTTTTTCAGCACTCATTAATCAGGTAACTCCTCTTCAGCGAAGCCTTGTTCAGTTAAGTCAGACACTCTCTTCTTCCCTTTTCTTGAGCAGCACATATGGGCATTTCTGGTTCTGAATAAGGGAGTCCTTATCACTCACTGAATTAATCTCTCTGGATCCTGTTTTATCCTTCCAAGGGCCTTTGCATATTCTTTTGACCCATAAGTTAACCATGCCATGTGATTCTGCCATCCCGTGTTGTTATGTGACTAAACTAAAGGGAGACAGGGAAGGAGTCAGTCTGTATCATTTCTGGAAGCATTGTTTGGTTTTGGTAGAATGGCAGGGTTAACACTGTTCATGGTTCATGTTCTAGTTGAGCCCGAAACAATGGGATAACACTTATGGATCTAGACAAGTTGTACTTGTAGTTTTGGATGCCCTTCATCTCTGGATCCAGGATAAAGTGTGCCCTTTTCCCCTGACTCTTCTCAGTCCTGGCATCATATGAGAGCTGCCTCTAAGTCTATCTTGGCACCACGTCCTTCCCTTTATTACTGCCTTCTCTTTTAGATGGTATTCAGTGGGTGAGTCTTCCATGTCTTTTATGTGATGGCAAAGACTGGTGAAAGGAAGGGACTGTTCCTTAAGGAACTGTGTAAAAACTGATCATACAAGTATGGACTGAGAAGGAAACGTAAGGTGAGGAAAAATGTTATAAGCACATAGATCCCTTAAGTCTTTGGGGTTGATGTATCATAAGGGACAAAAAATTGCTAACATGACTAATCGTTCTGGCCTGGTTATTTCAGGCTTTATGACCTTCATTGGGAAAGTAAAGTTATACATATTAGAATAACTAATATACTTCCTGTGGATAAGCCCTGTGCCAAGTACTCTATACATATGACTTCATTTCAATTTCTTCTCAGCTAGCAAGTAGCAAAACTGGGAATCAAATTCATATCTTGAGATCTGTAACTTCAGAGCTTCTGTTTTAAGGGAATGGTTAGATATAATTTTATCTGCAATGTGTGAGAAAAGTTGTTCCATTTTTTTTCCACTTCAGTTACTACCAAAAATTAACCACTTTAGTTTACTTTAATATAGATAAAGGAGTTCCTTTGCTCTAAATTGTGTTTTAGGTTACCTGAAGTTCACCAGACTTGATTCTAGAAAACTGTAGTAGAATAATCTTTATCCATAATTAATTGTTCCATAAAATATGTCTTGTTTAGTCTTTTCATCTGTCTCCAGGGATGTCCACAGTATTGGGATGGAGGCCAATACTCAATTACCCATGAAAGTGAAGTACAGGGTAGGAAAGAATGCTGACCACTGAAATAAAATCTGGATGAGTCTGAGGCCGCGCTGTGATAGCGCTCTACTCTTGGGTGTCTGTGTGAGGTCCCTTGTTTAGGGGTGACAGCTTCTCCTGCATTCTCATCTATTATAACTACATTCCCATAGGAGTTAAGCAGGTGGTAGTTCAGAAAAACAAAAGCTCTAATAACCTCCATAATAACATTAAACATGATGTTTGAATTAAAAACACCCAGGAAGTCTTCTCTCAAACCTGAGTTCAACTTCTTTCTGTGTGCCATGCAGTTTTGTTGTTGTTATTGTTGCTGTTGTTGTTTTCTTTTGTGTTTGTTCGTTCATTTGTTTGTTTTCCATTTTCTGTCTCCTATTCCTTTGGTCTGATTTTTCTTTTTTACAGCATGTTTAGCTGAATGGACGTTACTGGATATCCTTTTATTTGTTGGAGAGACTAACCAATGTCATTTGTTCAGATTTCTGTACTTTGATGCAAGCTGAGCTTTGAACTTTGTACATGGTTCTATTCTGTGCCTTGATTCTCAGCACACATGCCACTCTGGCAAGGTTTTTATGACTGTATGCTCTATTCTTAGTATCCCATGTGTATGGGCATTTTGTCTACATGCATATCTGTGGGCCACGTGCTTGCTGGTGATGGTGGAGGCCGGAGAGATGACTGTCCATCAGATCCCCTGAAATTGGAGTTTCAGAAAGCTGACCTTCAGGTGGAGTTTCGGTGAGCTGCCATGTGAATGCTGGGAACCAAATCCTGGTCATCTGTCAGAGCCTCCAGTGCTCCTGACAGCTGAGACATCTCCCCAGGACACATTATCGCTTCTTCAATGGACCACTGAAGAGAACATTTTTCTGATTTTTAAAACATAAAGTATACAAATTGGAAACACATATTAAAAATAACCAACATTCGTCTTGATTAGCCCTACCACATGAGTATTCAGAATTAGTCTCAGTGACTTGGGCTTAATTACAGGCATTTTGAATTTTGACAGAATTGCCACTTAATGTCTGTTTTGTCATTTCTTTCTAAGCAGGGAAGTATTAATATAACAACCACTGCAGTCATTAAGAAGCTAAACAGAATATTTTTAGGAAGGAAGGTTTGAAAATTTAACAGTAACTACAATTGAGTGTATTTTTGCTTAACCCTAACTCTTATTGAGGTGGAGTTGACATGTTTCATAAGACTCTATTCTAATTTCAAGAGCTCAGCACAGAAAAAATTAAAAGAAGTAAAGAAATTTGATCAGGGTTGTTCTTAGACTTCCATCCCTTGCAGTAAGTACTTTTGGAATGTGTTTCCCAGAGCCAGGACTTGAGCTTGAGAGCCATTCTGGGGACTTTGCCTTTCTTCCTCACAGTTTCTTCACTGGCTCCAGCCCCAACTGTGACTTTTTGTTGCACATGAAAAAGACAGGAAGAAAGGCCCAGCCACTATGCTGGGGCCTCTGATGCTGGACTCCCTGACCGCTCCCAATACTTCTCTCTTCTAGCCTTTGAGCTCATGACAGTGGCAAATTTTTCATTTCTTTTCCTCTTAGATTTTATTTATCAAAGGAGAAAAAGAACATTACAATTAAAAACTAAAATGGCCTTCTATTTTATTCCAAGTCTGCTTCCCCACCATCTATTGGCAGTGATGATGGTTAAGAATTTGCGTGTGTTCTTCTAGTCCATTCTGTGTATGTTGTCCAAATGAAACAATATCTATGAATGCTCTGATCTGGTCACCTTGCTTCGTGCCAGTGCATTGTCGCCCCACGGATTTTCACTGTGCCCCTTAACTTGCTTTCAACACTTCGAATTGGAGTTGCCGTTTAGTTAACTTGACTCTGTATGGCACTGTTCTATCTGTACCTATTTCAGACCGAACTTTAAATCTGTACTTTTTCTGTTTATTCTTGTTCATGTTGTGGGTAACATGAGGGTTTTTAAAATTCATTTCCCTCTGTAGTAGTCTGGAGGTTACATAATTTATATCCTCCCTTTTAGTGATCACTCTTACTTTTTTAGCAAACATGTATATTTAACAATGTTTAAGGTACGGTAGATCTTTGTCCTTGTATACAAGATGACACACCTCTGAGGTTCTCTTCTGATTTCCATTTCCTCTCCTATTATTATTATTATTGATGTCCAGCATCTTATTTATATCTTAATTTTTAAATCTCTTCCAAATAAATGATTTTTTAGATAGTTGGTGATTATGATTATTTAGATTTTAATTGCCTCCCAGCATAGTCCCTTAACCGTCAAGCCTTCCTTCTGATTTCTTTTTCTTATTACAACATGTTCTGTGTGAAAATATTTCTCACATGTCCCCCCATTGGGTGAGTTTCCTGGAGTGAGGCCAGTAAGCCTTTACCCACCCCAGATCGAACACTGGTAGGAAACAAAGGAAACAGTCCATCAACACTTAGTTTGGTAAGCCCGCAAGTTTGTTGGGGTTACTTACAAGAGCATGGCTCGCTCAATGCCAGCTGCATCTCTAGAAACACCCAAGTCAGTATGAGTGAGAATTCACAGAAGCCTTGAATGTCCCTATACACCTTGCAGTCAACTCCATGGGAGAGTCCCTTTCCTCCAGCTATCCTTTTCTAGTCTGGCTCCGGGGCACTTAGAAATCTTGGAACGTTTTGTCTCCCATTGCTTGACAGGTTTCATGAGCTACCTGAATCTTTGTAATTGTCATTCGCTTCCTGAGTGGGAAGCAGGGTAGAGGTGGGATAGTTCATCTCTGGGAAATAGCTATGCAAGGCCTCTTGAAAGTGAGCCTGGCCATTGTTTTCTTTGAATAGTTTGAAGATCACATGCAATTTTTTCATCCTAATTTGTATTTTAGCAACATAGATAAAATATTTCTTAAATTTAGACATAGGTACTATACTTGTACACATCACTGACTTCGCAGAAATATTCAGTTAAATTCCACTGTCTTTACTGAGGTCAGCTCTGTTCTTTGGAATGTGAGGCTGTACTGGGTTGGAGATTCAATGATACTCTTTGGTGACAGAAGTGTGTGAAGTCATGTATTCCTTCACTAAAAGTGTTAAGAGCCATGCTTCAGAGAACTCTCTCTCTCCTCTCTCCTCCCACGCACTTCCTCTCATGTGTGTATGTGTGTGTGTCTGTCTGTCTGTCTTTTGGTTCTTACTCAACATGTTAGAGCTTTTATTCCATTAATTTGCTGTATTTCCCACCAAACTGGAAAAAACACATAGAACTTCATTGGCAACATCTCCTTGTTCTTTCCAGATTTGTTTCATACCTATTGTACTGGCTAGTTTTGTGTGTCAACTTGACACAGGCTGGAGTTATCACAGAGAAAGGAGTTTCAGTTGGGGAAGTGCCTCCATGAGATCCAACTGTGGGGCATTTTCTCAATTAGTGATCAAGGAGGGAGGGCCCCTTGTGGGTGGTGCCATCCCTGGGCTGTATTCTTGGGTTCTATAAGAGAGCAGGCTGAGCAAGCCAGGGGAAGCAAGCCAGTAAAGAACATCTCTCCATGGCCTCTGCATTAGCTCCTGCTTCCAACCCTGCTTGAGTTCCAGTCCTGACTTCCTTTTGTGATGAACAGCAATGCAGAAGTGTAAGCTGAATAAACCCTTTCCTCCCCATCTTGTTTCTTGGTCATGATGTTTGTGCAGGAATAGAAACCCTGACTAAGACACCTACTAAGTATGTGACAAACAACAAACATCAGTTTCCTTACTGTAGACAGCTTCTACAGGGAGATCACTTGAGTTCTTGCCTATTTCCATACTTCGTCCATACTATCCTAAGTAGTTCCTTAACCTTTGAACCTTAGCTTTCTCTGATAATGAGGATAAAATCACAACACACTGTTTTAAGTAGTTGCCCATTTGATATTAATCATTACTTACCTAAAACATAGCAATCTTAATGTGGCGAGATCTTTCAAATTCCATCTCAAACATTGTATGGAATATGAAGTTCCAGACAACTGAAGTTAAAAGTTTTATAGATGAACTTAGAGAAAGCCCGAACTAGGATGCGTTCTATTTCTGTTCCCACAGGGCACGGGGTGTAATGTGGAAGTTTATTTCAATATTTGTTTCTGCCAGAGAAGAGGAGGTTTTCCAAGAGCATCGGGGAGTTAGACATGACATTGCAGAAATCATAATGTAAATTAGGGGGTAAACATTCATTTGCTTTATAAATATTTGATTTTCTTCCACCTTTTCAGAGCTACTTGAGGCTTGTGTCAAATGATGTGAGTGCTTGAGGACCTGAACTTTAGCTTTGGGCTTTTCACTCACTCATGGGGTGACCATGGCCAAGCCTTTCAATTGCTTGTCCTTTAATTCAGCTCTTAAAGGGCAAATCTGCTAATAACTGTGGACTGCCTTTTAGCTAGCTTTTAAGTGCTTAAAATAACAAAGGTGATGATATTATATTTTATCCATGTAGCAGTTATTGCAATGCTTCAAATGAAAATAAACAGCCTTTTATTCTTATATACGTTAGGCTTTTAGAATGAAATGAATTTAATTATGACTTTGCACATTTAGCCTTACCTATAGCTGGTTCCCTGACAGTCAACTCTAACTCCTTACTTCTTTCACACATTGTCAAGTTGAAGATGAGGAACCTGAAGGTGAGGGTATAGAGTTGAGAGTGGTAATAGGTCACAGTGAGACTGAGCTTTGCTTGAATTCTGGAGAATGAAGGCCTACGCCATAGACTTCAGTGTTTTCTGTAGTGTCCATTCTATTGAGAGGAAAGAAGGAGGGAGAATGAGCCTTCTGTCTTTTGGGAAAGGCTCTCAAGTTCTTGTATAGACACCCCGCATGAGCTGCAGCATAGGTGAGAAGGATTATGGGAACGTGGCTGCACCAGTAGTGGGCACAGTTGCCAGCAGCCCCCGTGAAAGGGGTCAAGATTTGATTTTAATTACCGTAGGTCTGAAGGGCAGCAGATTCCAAACCCATGATAATCTCAATTATCTCTGGATCAAGCATATGACTCTAAGGCCTTATCTGTGGCTGAAGCTCTTGATTAGATTAGAAGAGGGGGATCCTAGAGGCTCGAGTTTCAGCAATCGATGAGGATTCCTTCAGAGGCGAGCACATGTGATGCCTGTGGACTTCCTCTCAAGGCTCACTTGACTCTGCTTCCTTGTCAGATTCTTGTCTTCCATGGTTAATGTTTCAACTTTCGGAATACAAGTTCTCATTTAATTCATATAGCTACTTCTCTTGAGGCTCCATAGATCACCATTCCTTATTTCTGTGTTTGTGGGTTGACTTCTCAGCATCAGGAGAGGTGGGTGCTTCCTCTTACTCGCCACATAAGGCTGATATTTTTATTTCCTGTCATAAATGAGCAGGCTTAAGTTTAGAGAGTTTAAATACATTACCCCATACCAGGCAGCCAGTGAGGGGTCCAGCCCTGGACAAGCCTCTCTGACACTAGAAATCGTGTTTCCTATGCCTGACTCACCAAGAGATTTAGAGCAGTTAGTTGACACTTTAAAGTCGTGAACAAGAGCCGTCCACCTACCAACGGCTCCACCACTCAGGAGCTATCGGATTTCCATTTCAGTATTTGAGATGCATTCCTTTTGATGATTTTCTGACTGTTTCCTCCATGAAATATTTTTTTGTTAATAAACAGTCTTTTTCTTTTAGAGATGTTTACTCAGAAGTTCCAAGTATACTAAGTTAAATGGTGTCCTAGTGTTCAGCAGCATAAATAATAGAAATCTGGGTGATAGGAGGAGATAGAAGGAGAGAGGGAAGATGCCTATGTCAGCTGGAGCTGATCTAAACAAAACAAGAAAACCCAAGGCATTCCTTTGTGCTGTCTAGTAACCTTGTACTTGTGACTGGAGTTCAGAGCTTCATCATGTTTGGAGTGTAGGGGGGAGAAAATGCTAGACACAGTGTGAAGAAGTCTAGGAAAGCGGTTCTGTCTGGAGTGGGAAGGGACAGCAAAAGGAATATGAGAGCGTGGTTGGCTCACCACTGCCCAAACAGAAGACCAGTGATCATTTGTCCTTCCCAATTGTGGGAAGGCTGTGGAAAAACTCTTGCATGGCCCATGTTTCAGACTGGAATTTAGGAAGCAGGCACCCAAGTCTCACTGAATAAAGGGATCTCACTGAATACTTGTTTAAAAGTTAATAAATAATAATAATAATAAATAATAATTATTTATTATTATTATTTTATTTTTGTCCATCCTGTCGGAAATAGTTATAAAATGTGATCGAGATTTTGCTTGGTAAGAATATTTTAGCTATAATTCGGATTTCTGTGTTTGAGTCCATATCCGATTGTTCCTAACGGCAGCCGTTACTTTCTAACCTTGACCATGTAGACTTTGGCAGAAAGTGTTTGGATGTCTAATGACCTTGTTCATTCTCATCCTTCTCTTTCCATGTTTTAAATGGTTTTCCTCAATTTTTATTAATAATTCATTTTGTTCACACGCTCCCCAAATGAAAGGTCCTTAAATTTATGTAGTCATCTGTCACTCTTTTCTCTCCAGGCCTCAGACCTCAGTTTCCCTCCCTACATGGCTCTGAGCCTTAATTTTTAGCCTTTTATCAGAAGTATTTTATACACATAAAAAACAAATATATCTTTCCTCTTTAAGAAGACTGCATATGCCAGGCGGTGGTGGCGCAAGCCTTTAATCCCAGCACTTGGGAGGCAGAGGCAGGTGGATTTCTGAGTTCGAGGCCAGCCTGGTCTAAAGAGTGAGTTAGTTCCGGGACAGCCAGGGCTACATAGAGAAACCCTGTCTCAAAAAAAAAAAAAAAAAAAAAAAAAAGACTGCATAAATATCTTTAACCCATCTCACTATTAAATTATTCAGCATATTCCAGTCTTTTGCAACTATAAAAGCAGGGCTTCAACACATGGCCATGCGCTTGCCGTTGAGCATGCTTGTAAATGCACGCATGTAAGGGAGTTGGAAGAGCACGACCCTGGAAGAAGATCCAGCCTGTTGAACTGCCCTCCTCAGGAGCTGGTGGGATTCACACTTGCACCTGCAATGCATGCAAGTGAGGTCAAGTGCTGGTCTTTCCTCTCCTCAGAAGTGCAGCATGCACTTCTACAACTTTGTTTTCTTTTCCTGGCAGTGAGGATTGAACCTAGGATCTTGTTATGCTACAGGCAAGTGCTCTTCACTGAGCTATTCCCTAGGCATTCTTCTTCTTATTTGGAACAGGCTCTCCCTGTATCAGAATGGCTTTGACTCAAGTGTCTGCTTCCTTTCTAGCTATAATTACAGGCCTGTGTTACCAGGCCTGACTACTTTTTTTAAATCTAAGTTTAAAAACAAAAACGAAACATTTTCTAATTTCTCTTTTGCAATTAAAGCTGAGTTTATTTACTTTAAACGGGCTTAAGGGTCATTCCTGATACTTGTGTCTCTTACTGATTTTTCTATTGTGTAGCTGATTTCTATAGGAACTTCTCTGTCCAGAAAGTCCTTTTTTTTTTTTTATTCAATATATATTTTATTTACATTTCAAATGATTTCTCCTTTCCTGGCTCCCCACTCCCCTAAAGTCCCATAAATCCTCTTCTCTCCCCTTGTTCCCCCATCCACCCCTTCCCTCTTCCCTGTTCTGGTTTTGCCCTATACTGCTGCACCGAGCCTCAGAAAGTCCTTTGTGATAGAGATGGAAACACCCCCTCTCCCCATAATTTGTTGTTTGTTTTTATTTTGCTCATTTCATTTTGCTGTTGTCCTTGTGAAAAACAAAAAGTTACAGTTTCAGGGACTGAAATGTCTCCGTGTTACTGTTCATTTGTTTTACAGCTCAGGCCTGCAGCACAGCCACAAGGCCTTCTTTTCCCGGAGCTTAAGGAAGAATTCCGACCTGCTTCCTTCAGTGTTCTTTTGGGTTCACTCTCATGACCAGATCTTTCATAGGCGTGCAGTTTTCCTGGGAAGCTCAGATCTCAGTCCTGGGTCCAACTTTGATAACCACTCACTTGTCTGCAAGTCACTTTACAATAACTTGTACTATCCCTGTTGATGGTCTAGCCTTTTACAGCTGTGAAGCGCCCATGTACCAGATGTGTTTTGCAATTTCTGTCCCTGCCACATGGTATATTAATTATTATATTTTATTGAGTATAAATACTTCTTACTTAGTTTTTACTTTTATCTACCCCCTCCCTTTCTTTCCCAAGACAGGGTTTCTTTGTTTGTATAGCCCTGGCAGTCCTGGAACTCACTCTGTAGACCAGGCTGGCCTTGAACTCAGATCTGCCTGCCTCTGCCTCCAGAGTGCTTAGATTAAAGTTGTATGCCACCATACCTGGCTACATTTCATGATTCCTTAATGACTACATGACTGACGTATTCAGTGAGGGTTTGGGTTTTTTCCTGAGCAGTACCCTTGATTGTGGTCTAGCAAAGGATTTTGGGATGTGTCAAATGCTGTCCCAGGGAGAGCCCAGAATCTTGCAGCATGTTGAGAGGAATGCATAAAAGAGGTACCTAAGGCCTCCACAGCTTATCCTCTTCCCTTCACAGCAGGTCACCAACTGTGTAGCTGGCCCCTCCGCTGTATTCCAGATCCTAGTGGGGTAGACATGTATCAAGTTGTGGCTATACAAGCAAATATATAAGAGCTGTCCTGGGAAACTGAAGTTTCTTGTGGGCTGTATTCACGACTCATAGTCTGTGAAGAGTACTAGCTTTAGACTCAGAGTGAAAGGAAGTAATCATCCCCCCAAAATGTTGCTTCTCATAAGAATGTCAGGATTAAAAAAAAAAAAATAGGAACGGAGATCTGATTTGCTATCGGTCATTCTGATGAACTTCCTGTGAGCTACCTGGGAGCGGAAAAGAGCACATCTATTACAGAGATGATGTGAAATTCAAATAGAATATGTCTGCACTTAGACTTAATGTTGACTGTGAGGGACTGTAAATGTTTAGAATGCTTTTGTGTTCTCTAGAGATTATCGAGTGTGCATTAATGCTTCTCTGAACATAGTAAATACCATTTTACAGTTTGTAATTGACAGCCCGCAGTCCTTGGCGTTCAGAACGTTACTCTCTTCTCCTCCCTTTGCAGACTCCTGCATTTCACACCTCCTGTGGGCTCTACCTTTTATGTTCTCCAAACTTGACCTTGAGAACTGTCATGTCCTGCTCTCTTTACTTTCTTGTATTCCTCATCTGATCTCATAAGCCACTTAAATACAGATGCCTCCCAAATTTATTTCCATGTTCCAGGTTTCTCAATATGACTCGTATAACTTAATGTATTCTTGGCACCTATATTTGGATATTAATAGCCAAAATTGAGATTTTCTTTCGTACTTTTGTACTCTGCAGAGTTTAGAAAATGTTCTCAGAAAGTGTGGCCTCACCATTTATTCTGTTGTTGTTTTTTTAAAATATTTTATTTGTTGTTTTTGTTTGGTTGGTTGGTTTTTGTTTTGTTTTGTATTGCATTATTTTTCGTGGTAGAAACTCAGGAATCTGTGAGTCCTGCTTTTTGTTTTATCTTTCCCACATTAAGTACATCAGCAAACTCAAGCAATATTGTAATCACTATGCCCATCAAAGCATTTCCATGGCAACCCTTAGTTCAGGTTTCAAGGATACTCCAACCAGTCAGATTCAGTGGTGTTGTCTAACTTGCATCTTTCTACATTTGCCTCTCCAAGTCCCCCACAGCAGGAGGATGAGGCTTGCAGGTCGTATCCTGTCATTTCTTTGCCTAGAGGTCTTAGTGGGTTCCCGTGTAGATGAACGAAATCCTGTCTCAGTGCCATTTCTCAAATGGACTTTCTGATGGGCTCCTGTTTGTCCCTTTATTTTTTTTATTTTTATTTTTATTTTTTATAAATATTTTTAATTTCTATATTCTTTGTTTACATTCCAAATGATTTCCCCTTTCCCGGATCCCCCCTCCCCATATGTCCCATAAACCTTCTTCTCTCCATCCATTCTCCAATGGCCTCCCTCCTTTTTTTCTCTGTCTTTATATTCCCCTCCAATGCTAGATCAATCCTTTCCAGGATCAGGACCTTCTCCATACTTCTTCATGGGAGTCATTTGTTATACGATTTGTGCCTTGGGTATTCAGGGCTTCTTTAAACCCACCTTCCTCCACTCTGCCTCTTGGGCATTTAACTTCAGCCCCTTTGGTGTTCTTTATTTCTTTGAGCACACAAAATAAGTTGTTATAAAGCCACTGCCTTCACCTGTGCTCTACCCTGCCAGGGATGTCCTTTACATGATGGGTTGTTTTTCTTATCAGTTTCCTGCATTAAGTGGTGCTCCCTGAAGTCCTCCCTGATGGTCTTATCTGTTATTGTTTCTTATTTATCCTTCCCCATCTCCTGTCCTGTTTGTTTCTATCGTTGCAACATCCAAAGGCTTAATTACTTTATTAAATTGCTTCAAGTCATCTTTTGGACATTTTTCTTTCTGAATCAAAATTAATTTCTGTTAGCACACTCTCTGTCTGCTAAGAATTCTGTAACATAGGAAATAGCATAGCCCTGGTACCTGGCGTTTAGAATTTGGCATGGACAATTAAATGAATGAACAAAAGCATTATTTTTGTTCTGAGGAGAAGAAAATACTTCCTGACAACACTTCGATGCATACTATCAAGCCCAAAATAAGTTAAGCTATCTAATAATAAAAGGGAACTATTGAATAGATAGATAATAAAAAGAAATGAAAGAGAAATTTCCCCCAGGAAAGTTACCAAAGAAGAAAATTATCTGTATCTCTTGTGTAATTTCAGAATCGCACATGTGTAGTGACTTATCAGTCAGTAGGATATGCTTGGTGTAAATCTGCAGAATGTTTGAGTTAAACTTAGGTCAGGCATTTGTTATTTTCATCGTCCAGGAGTGTGCGTAAAGAACACTAGGACCATTGCAGGACTGAGGAGAGTGATTGCTGAGGTAGAAACATGAGAGCAGCTGCTACAAGGAGCATCTATTCACCTCTGACAGGTAGATGCAGTCCCTGTGTCAAGCCTCAGAGACATGGAGGGGTCAAAGTCGCATTGTCCTTTGTGAAAATATCAACAGGAGGTAGAGAAGCAACTGTAGTGCAGCAAAGATGTGTTAGATTTGGAGGTACTATGACATATAGTCTTTGATAAGCTAGAGTTTGCTACATGATGACTTTCTAGGCTACAAGACAGAATGCGGAAGACGCCGAAGGAGCTGCAGGGAGCAGGTTTTGTAATTTGCAGCTGTAGGAACTGTGAGGAAGGGCCGTAAGCAATGAGCTTGGAGATGGGCAAAACCTTATGCACAATGCCTGTTTGCTGATGTAGATTAGGCTCTACAATCGGGGAATGACGAGATTTTGAGTGATCCTGTAGGATTCTATAAAGTACGCTTTCCAGTGACTCTTAGATGATGGAGATTATGAACAAAAAGAGGAATCTGGTATGGAGGTAAAGGATGAGATCGCCCAGGGAGGGTCTGTCAGGGGGAGTTAGCTACAGATCCTGGTGGCCAGGGAGGGTCTGTCAGGGGGAGTTAGCTATGGATCCTGGTGGCCAGGGAGAGTCTATCAGGGGGAGTTAGCTATGGATCCTGGTGGCCAGGGAGGGTCTATCAGGGGGAGTTAGCTACGGATCCTGGTGGCCAGGGAGGGTCTATCAGGGGGAGTTAGCTATGGATCCTGGTGGCCAGGGAAGGTCTATCAGGGGGAGTTAGCTACGGATCCTGGTGGCCAGGGAGGGTCTATCAGGGGGAGTTAGCTATGGATCCTGGTGGCCAGGGAGGGTCTATCAGGGGGAGTTAGCTACGGATCCTGGTGGCCAGGGAGGGTCTATCAGGGGGAGTTAGCTACAGATCCTGGTGGCCAGGCAGGGTCTATCGGGGGGGAGTTAGCTATGGATCCTGGTGGCCAGGAAGGGCCTATCAGGGGGAGTTAGCTACAGATCCTGGTGGCCAGGGAGGGTCTATCACGGGGAGTTAGCTACGGATTCTGGTGGCCAGGGGTAGTGGAGGACGGATGACACTGAGGTCACTGAGAACAGCCGAGATGAAAAGAGCAAACAGTGTAGAAGCCGAGGGAATGAACTGAATTTTTCCTGAAGTGGGGGGGATGACAGAAAAGTAACCAGAAAGTTAGCATTGAAGTCTACTTTCTATAGTGAAGATAACGTGTTGGCCTTCACCAGAGTGGCCCTGGGCCTTGTGGCAGGGAAATCCTCCTGGAACTGAAGGAGCCCTAAGAAAAAGCCATTCTGTGCAGTGCGGACAGCTGGCCTTGGTTGCCTTTTGTGTCTTCTATTGTTTTTGGTAGTGGTGTGAACTTATTGGAATATTCCTCAAAGTGGGAGGGCACACGGGTACTAGGGACAGTGGAGTTCAGTGTGACCTTACCTCAAACACATGCAGCATGAGAAAAGCTAAGAGGAAAGGGTAATGTGGGGGTGGGGTGAAAATGGGGTGGAGCAGAAACAGAGTCCTTTTAAAGTCTCTTAAAGATCCTTTGTAGTTGTGTGATTCTCAGCCCCTTTGGAGGTAGGTTCCAGTTTTACAGTCTGCCCTGTCACTCGGAAGCAAGTTGTAAAGAAAGTATATACTTCTAAATACTGATATATATTTGATAAGAAAAAAAAAGTGTGATGATTTTCTATCTTCTTGACTCAAGGATCACACAGAAGAGGCAGTTTTGTCCTCACATTAGTATTTTTGCAAAGTAACAGTAGAGCAAAGACCACTCCGGGTCACAGGAGAGAAGGGACACATGCAGGGTTACTAAGCGGGAGCAGGGATCTGTGTGACCTCTGTGGAGAAGTTCATCCCCCTAGAGGAGAGCACATAGAGCAAAACCACGGGGAATCTTCCTCCACTCTGCAGCTCACTCACCCAAGAAAGCAAATGTGTCCGTTTTGGTGGTTTTTACTCTTAGCTTAGCTGGCTACTTAGCAGAAGGGCAAGAAGACCTCTTTCTCAGTGGAGAGCATCAGGCAGATGGGTCTTCCTAGAATGCGGGACTACAGTATCACAGCAGGATTGGTACCCATGGATTCCTGGACTCAGATGCCAGGAGCCCCCACAAATCATCATGGGCAGCCAGAAAAGTGAACACATAGTGCCTTTGGTCGTTTGCGGACAGCCAAGGTCTGATCTCTGTGTTTACAGCCAGGGAAGCGAGGTATTCTTTTCTCCATTGTGGTATGAGAGAGAGCAAAAATAAGAAAAGGTAGTCTTTATTAGGGAAGAATTGAATAAGATATAAAAAAGCAATAGTAAAGGAAACTAGGGTAAATGATTCTGCCACATTTTTTCTGTGGTTTCTTGTGATTTTTTTTTTTTTTCCTGAGACCAAGAATATGACTTGGCAAAAGAATGCTCATGGGTCACTGCATTCTAGGATGGAGCAGACTGTAGAGGCACCCTAAATAATCATGCATGGGTTGAAACACTGTCCCTTCGAAAAGAGAGCAATATGTTATACAGCAAAGTCCGCGATGCGATTGTCCAGTAATGCCGACTCCCAAATATTTGAGTTCCTATGTAGCAGGCTGTTCATTTAAGTTTTAGGAAATGCAAGCCCCGCCCCCTAGGATACTATTGCCCTCTTCTAGAAATATATACCTAGCTAGACTTTACGCGCTAAGCATCACCTGTTATGTCTTTTTGCGTTCTGCACTAACCCTTGTGGAGCCTTCATGCCATACTGAAGCTGCTTTTCTACTTTATTTTTTCAGTTATTCATGGTGGACAATGGAGCAGATGACTGGAGAATAGCCATGACTTATGAGCGTATTTTCTTCATCTGCTTGGAAATACTGGTGTGTGCTATCCATCCCATACCTGGGAATTATACGTTCACATGGACAGCCCGACTTGCCTTCTCCTATGCCCCCTCCACAACCACCGCAGATGTGGATATTATTTTATCTATACCAATGTTCTTAAGACTCTATCTGATTGCCAGAGTCATGCTATTACATAGCAAACTTTTCACCGATGCCTCCTCTAGAAGCATTGGGGCACTTAATAAGATAAACTTCAATACGCGTTTTGTTATGAAGACTTTAATGACCATCTGCCCAGGAACTGTGCTCTTGGTTTTTAGTATCTCATTATGGATAATTGCCGCGTGGACTGTCCGAGCTTGTGAAAGGTAAGTTTCTTTCTTTTCCTGAAAAAAAAAAAAATTGCCATATAGAATCTTCAGAAGTAAGAGAAAGAGCATGATGCACCCAAGTTTTGAAAATTTTACTGTCTTTTACATAACAAGAACAAGTCTTTCTTGAACTTTTCCTGCATAGAGCTAATGTGTTAATGGTTGTGTGTTCTGCTTTCTGACTTGATCAATTTTCCATAAAGGGTTGTCTTTGTAATCTATCAAAATTCAGAGACTGGGACTTTTTTGTGGTGACTCTGTATTGAAATATAGTATGGCTACTTCTGGTTTAAGTATTTGATGATTGTTGAAACGAGAAGTCTTAGAAAAGTGTTGCTGTTACATATTTGAACTCTAGGGAAGCTGATAACCGTAGCACCAATCTGCACTACTGTGTGCATGATTACCTGTGATGACTTCATGGGTGCATGAGTTAGTTTCTGTTGAATGTTCAAGAGTGAATAGAAAGAGACAGTGCGTGTTTCTTGTCTGAAAAGCTCTGGTGTTTTAGGGGTGCACACATGTCCTTGGTGTTCAGAGGCTACTCACAGAGTCTGAATCAATCAATTGCATCATCAACAATGTTCACTGTGATCAGCAAAATACATTTATGAATGACCCATAGAAAGATCTATTAACAATGACTCTGACTGTGATTATATGACTCTGGACAGGAAAATTCAAGGTGAAATTAGCACATGAGAGATCAGACCGGGTTCTAGCTCTTTCTCCTGCTCAGAAACAAAATTTTACAACCTCACCATGCACAATGTGACCAGATAACCCTCATTTTAGAACTCTTCCCTCCTCTGCACTGGAATAAATAGTCCTTTCTTTTTACTTAATGGTTTTTGCTGTTGTTTTGGGTTTGTTTGCTTGCTTTGGTTTTTGTTTGTTTTGGGGTTTATTTGCTTGTGACTCACTTTTATGTGTGATTCTTACATAGAATCATCTCGAAACTCTCCCCATTCTGTAAGCCTCCCTTCTCTTAAGACATATTAAGTATTCTTACATTTCTCCCTTGAACTGTAGCTTTCACAACCACTTTCTTTTGCAGCTGTCATGTTGGGGAGGGGTTCTTTGTCATGTATGTGTGTGTGTGTGTGTGTGTGTGTGTGTTGTATGTGTCCATATGTGTGTATGCATGTTTATGTAGGCATGTCTGTGTTTGTGTACATGGGTACATGTATGTATATACATGTGTGCATGTGTATATGTGTATGTGTGCCTATATACATGTGTGTGTATGTGTTATGTGTGTGTTCGTGTGGGTATATATGTGTATGTATGTGCATGGGACGGTGCCCCTTTCTTTATTCCCTTATTCCCTTACTTATTGGCTGTGGCTGATTCCATTTTGTGATAATCTCTAAGAAAATGCAGTGTTTGAGAGGATGACCTTGACAACTCGGCAGTCTGTAGTCTCACATGTGGTTATGAATAGTGTGGCTGGATATAAAAATTCCAAATTGGGAAGTCATTCCTCCGAGCAGTGAAGAATTTCATTTCCCTTTGTGTTCAGAGTCCCACAGTATGGTTCTATCCTCATGTTAATCTTTTGTTGTCTTCCTGAAAGCCTCAGGGATGGCCATACCTGTTCAGATTCTAAGGATTAAACCAACATCTCTGAGGTGGGTAAAAGTATCCTGAGTAATATTTGCAGGGGTTTGGGCGGTCTCTAGAGTGACTGTTTCTAAAGACTGATTTAAGTCACCTCAAAACTGTTCACCTGCTGTGCATTTTCTTTTTTAAAATGGTACATACTACCCACCTTTTCCCCCAGATATAGAAACTCTGAGGCAAACAGTACTAGCTTATAGCAGCCCAAAGGATATGTGTTTTGTCATGCTTGGATTGTTAGATCATAGCCATTCCTGTCTTCATCAGCAGACAACGAAAAGAGAAAGTATCCATTACACATGGGACCTGAGTCTGCAGCCACTAGTAACAGAAACGAGTCAACAGACCCGTGGTCTTGTGGGAAAGAGACAGATGCTCAGGATTGCAACCGCCAGGCTGAGTCACAGTTTGCAGTTTCGAGTGTGGGTGACCTCAGGCCGGGCACATTACGTCTTCTTGCTCATGTTTCTTCATTTGCAAGCTAAATGGTTTGCTTATCCCCTATCTAGCTTAACACTTTATAATGACACAAATGTGAAGAGAAATAAAGTCATTACCCAACATATTGATAGATTTTTTTTTTTCCACATTAGATTTTTTCTTTTCCTCAAATTTTGCATTTTGCTTTGGAAAAATCTTCAGATTGTGACTTGAAGGTACAAAAATACGTATCTGTTGGGACTGGGCTCCACAACACTGCGTTTTCATTGGTTGTGGTTTTCTGTAATGGTCTGTCTGTTGGAAAGAGAAGTTTCCTTGATGATGGGAGATGACTGTGTTTATCTATGAATATAAAGACAGGTATTTAGAATGAGGTTAAGGGTTATTCTGGTTTAGTAAAGTGGCAGTTGTGGGTTCTTCTCTAAGATTGTGTCTTCCATGGATGTCAGAAGCCACACCCATCACGTCTCATCAGCGCGGCTCTTTAAACCTGAGCTGAACAAGAGAGCAATTGACTTTCTCTTGTGCATGGGAAACGCCCAGAAGCCTCAACACTATCCAAAGAACCACAGGCAACTAAGGAATGCTGAGAGCAGGAGTCTTCCCCAGGGAAGAACACAGTAATTGACTACCCAGTAACACTGGCTATTCCTGAAAACGTACTTTTAAGTACCATTTTCCAGACTGATCACTTTGTATTTAGGAATGTTTATGTGTATATAGATATGCATGAATCAGCAATTAATGAAAAAAGATGTCAGGAGTTTGAAAAAGAGCAGGGAGGGGTATATGGGAGAATTTGAAGGAAAGAAAGGGAAAGGTTAAATTATATAATTGTATTATGATCTCAAAAATATGCAAAGATATATAAATTATTTCACAAAGTTCCTTTTTATTTTTTATTGGATATTTTATTTAATTACATTTCAAATGTCATCCACTTTCTGGTTTCCCCTCTGGAAACTTCCTTGTCCCCATCCCCCTGCTTCTATAAGGTTACTTACCCACGAACCCACACACTCCCACCTCACTGCCCTGGCATTCTGCTCTACTGGGACATCAAGCCTCCTCCCAGGACCAAGGGCCTCTCCTCTCACTGATGTCCAACAAGGCCATCCTCTGCTACATATGCAGCTGGAGCCATGGGTCCCTCCATGTGTACTCTTTGGTTGGTGGTTTAGTCCCTGGGAGCTCTGGTTGGTTGATATTGTTGTTCTTCCTATGGGGTTACAAACCCCTTTCACTCCTTCAGTCCTTTCTCTAGATCCTCCATTGGAGACCCAGTTCTCAGTCCAATGGTTGGCTTCAAGCATCCACCTCTATATTTGTCAGGCTCTGGCAAAGCCTCTCAGGAGATAGCTATATCAGGCTCCTGTCAGCAAGCGCTTGTTGGCATCTGGAATAGTGTCTGGGTTTGGTGTCTGTATATGAGATGGATCCCCAGGTGGAGCAGTCTCTGGATGTCCTTTCCTTCAGTTTTTACTACACACTTTGTCTCAGTATTTCCTCCCATGAATATTTAGTTCCCCCTTCTAAAAAGAACTGAAGCATCCACAGTTTGGTCTTTCTTCTTCCTGAGCTTCATGTGGTCTGTGAGTTGTGTCCTGGGTATTTTGAGCTTTTGGGTTAATATCCACTTTTCAGTGAGTGCATGTGTGTTCTTTTGTGACTGGGTTTCTCACTCAGGTTTCCATTTTAAATGTTATGACCCAAGCCTTCCTTTCTTTCTTCTTGAGATCAGTTTGTCTTCCTCTTTCCCTTGTTTTCTCTCTTCTTTCCTCCCTCCTTTCTTCACTCTCTCCCTAACTTCCTCCTCTCCTTTCTGCCTTCCCTCCTTCCTATCCATCTTTCTTTTCTTTTATAAGTATATACTGTTTTCATATAAGCAGAACTCTTACTTATCTGAGTGAACCACACAGTTTTATCATTGGCCCATCTAAGTAGCCTTGATACATTCAAGGGGAAGATTCATATCTAATGGAAATTCTCTTTTTAGTTAATTATAAGAATTCCAGGAATATTTTGAGACTGGAGATGTGGCTTCGCTACTAAGTGTACTATGTACTGATGTTGCAGAGAACCTAAGTTTGGTTCTTAGCACCCCTGTCACGTGGCTCAAAACATCTTTAATTTGAGCTTTGGAGCATCTGAAGCCTTCTTCTCATTTCTATGGGTAACTGCACTCATCCATTCACATATAACCACATATACACACAAGCATCCTGCTGGCCACGTATCCACACACAGATAACCACATATATGCATAATTCAAAATAAAAGATGTTATTATAGGAGGTCTTTGACAAACTGGCGAATGGGGCTAGTGTTGTACCACACCAGGAAACTCTTCTTGTGTTACAGGATCTTTTAAAAAACAAAGCTAAAGTTACTTTGTAGACGTTTAAGAAAGTCAGGTGTCTTTCTGGAGAAGGTTCTCTTGCAAACTGATTCCTGTTCTTTTACTAAGCACAGAGTTTTTACTTTTAGTTTTAATGAGTTCTCTATTGATTGGGAAGACATCCTATTGGAGACATCTATTTTTCAATCCCTGGCATATCATTTACCCAACATTTATTTGCCTGTGAGTATATGTATATATAGTACTATATACTTTGCATGCTATAGAGATGTGTATAATATAGATAGTATGTTTATTTCAGTGGTTCTCAACCTTCCTAATGCTGAGACCGTTTCATATTGTTTTTCATGTTGTGGTGACCTCCAACCACAAATTTATTTTTGTTGCTTCATGACTGTAATTTTGAATGAACTGTTTTGAATTTTGAATTTTGTACTGTTGTGAATCATAATGTAAATATCTGATATGCAGGATGTCTGTTATGTGACTCCAATGAAAGGATCACTCAACTACACAGGTTTGGAAATGTTGGTGTATATAATATATAATTTTATAGTTATAAAATTATATTGTATATTTTATATATATATATATAGTTATTTATTTATATATGTATTGACTCATTTCTTTATTTGGTGAATGAAAAGGAGAAATAGAGAAGGCAGGACTATAGCATTATTTCATTTTTTGTGTCCATTGGTTAGTTAACATTTGCTCTTGGCTAAACGAGAGTTACCACGCTCTGGCTCTGGTGTAGGCTTGTGTGCAAGTGAACATCTGTTCTGAAGCAAGCCAGGAAGTGTGACATTATACTGGTAAATGATCTTCCATTCAAAATGGCTCAAGTCTTGACATCTCATCAGGATATGTCTAAGAGAAACTGTAGGGGTGCTTGTGACACAGAAGAAACTAGAATAGCTTAAGTCCTTGGACTTTGGGGAGTCCCCAGTCCTTATTTGTACCTCCATAGACTTCTGGCTTTATAGAAATAGCCTACTCCATGGTCAAATTGACACGTGTCAAGAGATAGTGTTCCTAAGATGTTTTTGTAGGTAGTCTTTGGCAAGTGTGTATATGGGGGCTAGTGCTGCATCATACCGGGAAGCTCATCTCTTGTTCATTTTTCATTTTTATCGTTTCATTATTATAATCACCACCAGCACAGTCTGAAGAACGATTAGAATATGATAGTGCACCAGAAATTCTGAGAGGGAAAGTGATATCTTGTTTGGCTGCAACTTCTGGGGCACATTCTTGGTGTATGTTAATTAATACAGACCGAGATGGATTGCGGCCTTTTGCAGTTTAAGAGTTAATAAAATGGAATATTCCTACATTCAATATATTCTTTTCTTCTTTAGACCAAAGTTTAGTAATTTGGAAGAGAGGGCTAAGCTGAGGGTAGAGAAAAGCAAACAGATAAGAGCTAGGGACTCTGCTGCCAGTTTCCAAGCAGAAGTCACACTGTGCTACTGTAATACGTTGGAGGGGCTGGGAGTTTTTCAGCCATTGGTGAAAGGGTCATGTATTTAAGATATCAACACCAAATAACTTCATGTTCAGGTTTATTCCATTGGCTTTATCTGTAAGCATATTTAAGTCAATTAATTCATATGCATTAGTTGAGAGGGAAATATTTTGTAAAATAAAATTGAAATGGTTTCATTGTGAAAGGGGTATAGTTTAAGAAGGGAAGAGTGAGTCTGGGTGTGGGATCTTCTGGTACTGCATGGAAATGGGTTGACTAAGTTCCCACACTAAAGCCCAACAGATAGATAAAAATTGATGTGGTATTTGCTTTTCTAATTATCAAACATAAACTGAGAATTAGAGATTTCCATTGCAATATGTTCGTTATGTTAATAATTACATTATAATATTGCCCAGTGGAGTATTTATTTATATTCCTCTTCATAAGTAACAATTTTGCTAATATCCTTTACAATATATTTTCAAAACTTTTGTTTGTAATCAAACGAATTCTGAAATACATCTGAATCTTTATTCTTCTATAGCATCTGGTAGAATATTACAGGTAAACCATACTCAATAATAAAATTGCACACAGAGTAATTTTTACATAAGTAGCCGTCTTCTGATATCAGAAATATATCGAATGGGTTGTTTGAGGAATCTCCTATCAAATAATATCTTCTGGTTCAGATTCACATACCAATAGTATTTCCTGAAATAAAAGAGCAGTGTTTTATAACTAAATAGTCCATCCTTTTAGCCCTAACTCATAGATAGTATATGGAATTCCACTCTCTGTGGATTATGGGCTCTGAATCATGTTCATTTCTACATTCAAATGAGAATCTTTTTCAGGAAAACCCCAAACGTTATTGTTATTAATTCATGTACATCAATTTAGTATTGCACTGATACCATTTCCTGACCGTATTAATCTGTACTTTCAAGAATATTCATTGCTTGCCCTGTGTAGCACGTGCCTTACAATACCACCTTGGTCGACTTCAGTGTGTGATGACTGCATTTGGTGTGCATACATGACCTGTTCTAGTCTCTACTTCACTTCCTTTTTTTTCCAAAAAGTTTGTATATTCTGTTTTCACATGACATATACCAACTTTTGGAGGAGGAAGGACAAAGGGCATGTGGATGTCTCACCTATTATATTGTGGGTTTTATTGTTAATATTGGATTACATCCAGGAGAATGTGATGGAGTTCTACATTTTGCAATGTTAGCTCATTTTCCCATTCCTCTAGCTAAGATTTACCTTATATTTTCAGATGACTCATTCAGAGGATTGGTTTCTTCTAAACCCTGCCCTTTAGGGATGCCTGTTTCTATCTGATTTGGTTAAATTTGAGACATAGCATTTATGAAGGAATTTCTTTAATATTTGTAAAAGTGTCATTAACTATGCATTGTGATGCTAAGCAAACATCCCTCGGGCTGGGTTTATTACAGAGTCCTGGATGATTACATTACTTTCACCTCTCCAACTTTGAGTTGTTGCCAAATCAACACCAAGCATTTCATCAATGGATTTGTAATCTGCGGTTGATGGTAATTTAATACTTTGTAAACGTATACTTCCAGGGTCTGATTCACACAATACAGATATAGAATTTTCACACTCTTAAATGAGTCACAACTTTAAAATGTCCCTTTCAAGTTAGGAAAGTATGCACTTTAGAAGTTCAGCATGTAGCCAGCAGCTTGCAAAGCCTTGGTACTTAGTGTTATCTTCCCAAATAAATTAGTCAGTAAATTCTTTTGAAAAGAAAACCATGGCCTCAAGCTCTGTTTTCTCTTCATTCCTATAAACATCAATGTGGGGGAGGGTCTGCCTTCAAGGGACAACCAGGGGTAATATTTGGAGCGGGTGGGTGGCTTTGATATTCTTCTTGTCTCAAGAATTAGGGTTGAAAGCCATCTTCAGTGGTTCTTAGAGGAAGACAACTCAAAGTTGACCGACATAGGTGTCTAACCTTGGCTGATATCACAGTCAGTTCATGGCAGCCTTCCCACTCTCCCAACTACACTCAAGTCCAGATCTTACAAAGTGTGAGTTCTGTCTACTTCCCAGCTTTGAGAAATCCCTGAGGTTCTCCACATATAGTGTTTACATACAGTGTATATATGACAGCTTGGTCAGCAGAACTCATACCGTTCAGCTTCATTGGACTGTTTTTGTTTTTAAGAAAATGAATACCTTTCTTAGAATCAAGGCTGGATTCTCTGGGGTGGGGAACACTGTTTATTATTTGCCCACTGATTTCTTATATTTCTGGGGGTTTGTTGTTGTGTTAAGATTTTATTTATTTTGATATATTCGATGAGTACACTGTAGCTGTCTTCAGACACACCAGAAGAGGGCATTGGATCCCATTACAGATTGGTTGTGAGCCTCCGTGTGATTACTGGGAATGGAACTCAGAACCTCTGGAAGAGTAGTCAGTTCTCTCAATCTGTGAGCCATCGCTCCTGCCTGCTGTTGTTTTTAAGTGCTAGGCATCAATCCCAAGTCTTTGTGGTCCAAGTGGTGTCTATACCTGTAACCATGCATTTTATTCTTTTATTTTTAATGCTTCTACGCTGCAAAATTATATTAAACTAGAGGAAAATTTTAAGACAAAACAGTTCCTTTCCATGCAATAAAATATGCACTTTTGGGACACGTACCAAATTTAGACAAATCTGCCTCATATTGTAACCTTAATAGATGTTAACAAATTTGTTCACTAATAGCAAGGAGGTCTTGCTATTCTATCCCAGAGTTGGTGTTAGTTAATAAAGCACCTACTGGGTATCCAGAGGTCTCCTTGGCTCTGCTCCAATAAAGAGAGGCATGAACTGCTTCTTGACTAGTTTGCTGGCCTGGCAGGATAGAATCTAGTTCATGGACATCTCCTGAGATCCAAGAAGGGCAACAATAGTCCTTGAACATTCCCACCTTGCCAGTTATAACTCTGCTTCACCCCTGGCTCAAAAATTGTCTTGGATTAATAGATACCATTATCACTGCCAGATTCCCAGGGATGCTGGAGAAAGCTCAGCAATGAGATGGAAATTTAGTGTGGTGTTGAAATCAGAGGCACTTTGATCTCTTGGCCATTATTTAATGCTTAGTGAAAAGTATGGAATAGTAGAAAATAAAACTTAATTATCAAGAGTCCCAGCACAATTTTTAGCTAAAATATATACAAATAAGTGTTCATAGTGTTCATTTTAAAGAAGCATAATTTATGTTTAATAAAATCTACTAGTTTTTGGATGATTTAGTGCTGTGTGGTCAGTGCAGTCACACCCCAATATAATCTATGGAGACAGATCTGCCTTTCTGAAGCATTTATATCAGTAAGGTTAGATGACATAGTTGATAAGCTTTTCTACAGGTCTCTATTGGCTGGAGATCATAAATATTTGTCTAAACTGTATCAGGATGTTTGTTCAATTTTTTCCCCTCATCATTATTCTTTATCAACACAACATCACTGTTCATATGCATTTGTGTTGCATTAAGTGTTTAGAGTAATCTGGAGTTAGCTTAAAATATACAGGTTAAATAGGTGATATACAAATATTATAACTTTTTTATGTAAAGGGTCATTGAGTATCCACAGACTATGGGTATCCACAACGTCCAGTTCGCATAGACATCGGGGATGACTGTAGCAGTTCTTATATTTGGCTTCTTTTAATGCTTGCTTCTGTTGTAGCATGTCTTAGAGTGTGCTCCTTTTTATTGTTGAACAGTGTTCTATTCTAAAACATTTTCTCCAACTGCTCATCAGTTGATGCACCTTTAGATGGTTTACTGGTTTGGGTATTATAAGTAGGGTTCTGTGAGTGTTTGTACAAAAGTCTCAGAGTAAACATGTACCCCGCCGCCACCAGGTAAATATCTAAATGTGTATAATTTTATATCTCTATAGTAGGGAGCCCAGTGTGAGAGTATATGAGGTTTCTAGATTCATGACATTCCCTAACAATATTGTTAGTCATATGAATGACAATATCTTATGTGTAAGCAGATATACTTTCATATTAACTTGTATTGGCAGCCATATACATGCACACATACATAAATAGAGAATTATAAATGAAAGTACACATAATAAGTTAAATACATTTACTTACATCATATAACCACCCTCCTAAAAAATAGAAAATGGCATGATATTATGTTTATAATTGGTAGCCCTCTAATGAGTAGTGATTTTGAACACCCTTTAGTGCACAGTAGCTATTTGTAGATTTGGGGAAAATAGCTATTCATTTTTCTCTTTGGCTTTTAAGAGGTTCCCTGTTTTATTAAATTTAAGAGTTCTTTATGTAGTTTAGCTACTAATCATTCATCAGAAACTTGGTTTGTACATATTGTTGTGGGCTTTTTTTTTTAATTTCTCTTCTACTGCTAAACCCACATGCCAAAGCCATCCAGACATTCTTTTTCTGAATCAGTCTTGTCTTCACTCCTAAAACAATATAGGAAAAGAAAATTAGAGGCATCTCACTCCCATGTTGGACTTTTTGGAGAAGCCCACTCTCTCATTATGTTCTGTTTCCCTGGGTGGCTCTTCCTCATTTAAATGTTTCTAGAAGCCACATTTTCTTGTTTTTTCTTTTTCCCTTTCTTCCTTTCTCCCTTCCCTTTCCTCTTTGCCCTTCCCTCCTCCTCTTTCCCTCCCTCCTTCCCTCCCTCCCTTCCTTTCTTCCTTCCCTTCCTCTTCCTTCTTTCCTTTCTTCCTTCCTCCCTCCCGCCCTTCCTTCTTCCCCTTTCCTCTCCTCCCTTCCCCTTCTTTCCTTCCCTTGGTCCCCTTTCCTTCTCCTGCCTTCTTTCCTTTCTTTGACTAATTCAGTTATTTATTTGCTCTACATTCTGATCACAGCTTCTTCTCCCTCCTTTCCTCCAGTCCCCCCCTCTCCTCTTGCCTCCCCTCCCCTTTATCTACCCCTTCATTTTCTAATGTCAGAGAAGAGACCTTTTCAATACCACCAAAAACCTTCCCATTTTATTGATGATGGTGACAAGTCTGAGAAATGAAGCCAGAATATGTCACGTGATCACTTGGGACGAAGATACTCTCCTCTTGCCTTCCCTGGGGGATGTGGTTTTGTTCGTCTGTTTTGTTTTGTTTTCCATTTGAAGCAGTCATTTTTTTTATTTGTCTTCTGCTTTCATGACGGAACCCCGACATCCAATGTGCTTCAAAGATATAGCTAGCTAGCCTTTGTGACTAGCTGTAGACTCCATTCTTACTGTGTGCCTTTCAGAGTTCCTGACAGCAGATGCTTACAACTTTAAAAGCGTAGTGCCCCAACCTGGGGCCACCATTTGGCTAGTTGAAGCAAAGTGTGCCTCAGTAACAAATCTGCATATATGTTATAGAGAAATGTACCATATGCTTTAAACATGCAGTAGTTTTGATTCCATGTGGGCTTAGGTGATGGGTGCTTGGATGATTGCCGTCTGATGCCTGTGCTTTCAGGGCTCTTTGCTGGAAGTTGTCTTCTGAAAACTGTGTGTGTTAAGCAAAATGTGCTGTTTTACTTTACTAAATTCTGCTTGATGCTCTAGCAAAAAAAAAAATGCAATTTAAGAATAAGTTCTTGCGAAGCTTTTGGTGTCTGTATTACAGCTTTAGAATCTCATTTGAAAAGTCATGTAGCAGTCCCAGGGTGTTAATCTGAAAGCCACAAAGCAGGGCAAACAGTATTAAAGCCATTGTGGTTGGCAGAAAATAGTGTTTCTGTCAGTAATCATAGGAAATGTTAAATTCAAGGACTTTTTTTTTTCATGAGAACAAGTACACTGGAGAGCTGAAGTTATAAAAATTAGTTTCTAGTAATCCATGTGATCATGCTTATTAGATATATTAAGCATTCCTTTTTTAAACAAACACACTGTTAGCTCAGCAGAGAAAGGTTTAAACAAAGCAATACCAACAGCGTCCTTAGAATTTCTGGTGTGCTCGATTTCTGAGAGTTGATGATATTTACTAATGTTGTTATGCTTCTGTGCCGACTGTGTTCCCATTGTTGCTTTGATAATTATACACATTTATGGGATTGGGATCATACATGGGTATTGCATAATGAGAAAATTGAGGGGGTTCAAACTTCCACGTATTAAATATTTTCTCTAAAGTTTGATTAGCAGAATAGTGACACATGTTTGTGAGATACAGTGTGGCATTTTCAGCACAGTTATATAATATGTACTTGTCAATCAAAGAAGTGAATGTTTGCATCGTTTTATCACTCCTTTGTGCTCAGGGCACTCAAGCTCCTTCTTCTAGTTATTAAGGTTCCAGTAAATTACTGGGGATCACAGTGACTGTGAAACACTACAATATATATGTCTTTATCTGTGTTTTGTTATGTATACTTCAATTTCCCTGTGACATGCCTGCCTGTATCGTGCCCAACCTTCAGTTGTTGTCATGCTTTGTTCGTGGTGATGTTTGCAGCTTCTCCACATGGGAGAGAACACGTGGTTTGTTTGCTGTATCTGATGTATCATCTGCCTGTCCCCACTGCCACATGAGGAAAAGGATGTTTCTCTGTAGACGAAAGGATAAAAGAAATGTGCTATGCAGAACAATATCATACTGTTCAGCCATTAAGAAAATAGTATTCTGCCGGGCAGTGGTGGCGCACGCCTTTAATCCCAGCTCTTGGGAGGCAGAGGCAAGTGGATTTCTGAGTTCGAGGCCAGCCTGGTCTACAAAGTGAGTTCCAGGACAGCCAGGGCTACACAGAGAAATCCTGTCTCAAAAAAAAAAAAAAAAAAAAAAAAAAAACCAAAAAAGAAAAAAAAAAAAGAAAAGAAAATAGTATTCTATTTAAAATACAAGTTCTTAGAAATTCTGAGGTCTCTGTGAATCAAGAATTCACATTACTGTTCTCTTTTCCTACCTAAAGTCTCCATCTTTGTAATATCATATGATAGCTTATGTTACTTTTCTTACTCACCATTCATTTTATTATCCAGATCCCCCTCATCTTTAAGCCCTAGCAAGGTCATTGGTTTATCTTAATGTGGAAGGTATTTGGTTGACGTGTGGTAACCGATGATTAGATAGGAAAAATTAGGAAGACGCTCTGTTGGAAAGATCCCATGTTGTTTGTAGAACAAGGGAGATTACTGTAGTGAGTAGTCAGGAATATGTGTTAAAAACTTTCCTGTGCTTCCCATGAGATGGCCCAGAGATAAAGGCACTTACCACCAACAGTTCTATCCTTGGAACCGATGTAGTAGGAGATAGCCAACTCCCACAAATTGCCCTCTGATCTCTGCACATTACAACATGGTATGCTCCTGATACCTAGTAAATAAATGTACTAGAAAACGCCCTTTCCTCTGGCTATGAGGTTAGTGGAGTTCAGTTGAGAAGTAGTCTTTGAGTGCCAGTAGTGTGTTTTCCTTCATCTTGGGCAGAAAGCTATACCAGCATCAAGTTCCTTGGGGAAAAGAATCTTACCTGATACCAGCTTGATCCTCACAGAGCTCTTTAGCAGACTTGTCCTCTACTAGGCCAAGAGGAAAAGCAACTAGTGTAGCCCAGTTAGGATCTGTGGGCGAATGCTCTGTACCGATGTACCAATCAGGTAGAAGGATGTCTATTAGACTGAGGGACTTATATTTCAAAAATTACCCTCTGTAGGGTTCTTATGCAAAGAATCACTAATGAGAATCTCTGTTAAATGCATATGTTCCAGTGGCTAGCATCTTCTAGAAAATGGATCCTTTGCAAGTAATTAGTTTCTTGATTTAGTGAGTTAATGTGGGTTAATGAAGAGTTGTGTGTTAATTTAGAATGTGGTAGAAATGGCAGCTGTTGAATATTTGAAGCTTACAGACGCATTGGTCTTGAGTATCTGAAGCCTCCCTCTGTGCTTGGCAGGAAGAGGCCTCAGAGAAATGTGGCAGGCATGGTACAGCTCTGTTTGAAGTCCTGCCCTGTGTTCAGTTCGAAGAATTTCTATTTAGTCTGCTGGAGCACACAGACTTCAGACAGAGTTTCTCTGTCTTTTATCTTGGCTCTTGCTTCAGAGACTCACAACTCAGTGCAGCTGGAGTCATTGCTGGAATTACAGAGGGAAGACAGAGGGGACCCTGTTCTAAGGAGGCTTCAGTGAAAGTCCCAAAGCAGAAAGGGCTACCCCGATGGATATGGGTGACCCTGCGTCACCCTTATCTCTTCCTTTCTTCAAGCTGCCTGTTGTAGGTTACTGGCCTTATGTCCTCTGCACTCATCCCCAGCCTCCTGTGCCTGTAATTCCCAGAGTGCAACAGCAGTAACAGGCACTCTGAAGTGCTTCTTGATGTGAACATACAGGGCAAGTTCTGCTCCTGGGGCCTCAGAACTGAGAATATCAGGCTGGGTGTGGAGGAATGTGGCTATAACTTCAGGACTCTGGAGGCTGAGCTAGGAGACCAAACTAGACTTTGTATGAAATAATGCGGCTATTGTGTGCTATATAGTATAAGGAGTATGGAATAGACTGTGTATGAAATAGTACGGCTAGCCCTTGCTATATAGTATAAAGAGAGAACTTATCTCAAAAGAGCTCTACCCCCGCCCCCATACACACCAAAATAAAACCTCTTTAGAATTCCCACTGATGCCTCTGGAAGGAAGAAGCCATCCTGAGGTTTTAACCACAACTTCATCATCCAAGAGTATCTTTAAGTGACCACAGGAAGAAGCAGACCATGTATCTTTGAAAGATAAGAATTTTAATGCAATCTCTGATAAGTGGATATTAATTAGCTCAGAAGCCCTGAATACCCAAGGCAAAAATTGCATAGCAAATGACTCCCATGTAGAAGTATGGAGAAGGTCCTGATCCTGGAAAGGATTGATCTAGCATGGGAAGGGAATATAAGGACAGAGAAAAAGGAGGGAGGTGATTGGAGAAGGGATGGAGAGAAGAAGGTTTATGGGACATATGGGGAGGGGGGATCCGGGAAAGGGGAAATCATTTGGAATGTAAACAAAGAATATAGAAAATAAAAATATTAAAAAAAAAGAATTTTAACACATGGTTTTCAATCTGTTTTTACTCTTTAAAAGAGATTGCTTTTTGTCTTAATTTGTGTTTCTTATGGATTTTTTTGACAGACAAATAGCAGAAACTAAGGAAATGAAAATTTTATTCTCAGTGTGCTGAGATAGCTAATTGACGGGCAGACAAACTACCCAGATCTCAACTACTACTTGCTTTTGAAAAGTGCATAAACTAAGAATAGGTTTTGCATTCTTAAATTGAAGGGGGAGAAAAGAATTTGTAGCAGAGACCATATGGAGTCTGCAGAAGCTATTTCTTTACCAGCCTATAATATTGCAAATTCACTGACCTCTGATCTGTTGACATTTTGTTGCAAGCAGAGTGTGGTACTATATATATTGGGGGTGGGGGGGCTTAGGCAGTGGATTTATACATCCCTGCAGCTTAAATCGCCTAAGAGACCTCCCTCCCAATGATAACTCTCTCTAGAACTAAATATAAATGTTCAGTAAGGCTTGATCAGACACCTACATTGGTGCAAGTGATGATAGATGCAAGTGTCTTATGGATGGATGTTGGTGAGTATCCTAAGCCGTGTAGGAGATCAGTGCCCACTAGATGCCTGCTTCTTTCTTTTTGATGAGCATGTTTTCCATACTGAAGAGAGATAGATCAGGATATGGTAGGAAATTGCATCTATGCTCCTTTCTCAAAATTCTAGGTATTTTGAATGCTGCAGATTTCTGTACTTTTCCAGTATATCCTGAAGTTGTCTTAACTAGTATTCAATCTGTTCTCTATCTACTTCTGGGCATCCTTGATCTAAGTTTACACACTCATATTCTCTGTCTCTCTGTCTCTCTGTCTTTATCTGTCTCTTTCTCTCTCACACACACAGAGACAGAGAGAGACAGAAAGAGACAGAGACAGAGAACAACAAAAAGACAGAGAGATCACTTATTAATAAGTGATCTTTGCTGGAAAGGCAAACATTCTCATGTATAAATGTGAATGCAGTACCATACTTAGGTAAATGTGTGTTTTTTTTTTAAAAAAAGCCCAAACCAAACATTCATAGTCTTAAATGTTCTTAAAATAAATTACATTTAAAGGGCCAGGGAGATGCCCCAATTGTTAAAAGCACTGGGTGCTCTTGTAGAACTGAGTTTAGCTCCTACAAGACAGTTTATAACCTTCTACAACTCCAGTACCAGGGGATTAGACTCCCCTTTTGACCTCTGCAGGTACTGCATGAATATGGTGCTTGTATGTACAGCAAGTATTCATGCACATAAAAATACTAAAATCTAAATAAAATGGGTCAAGTCATGTAAAGAGAATTAAATTACATTTAAATGGAATGAATATATAGTTTGCACAAAATTGAGTGAAAATTAATTGTTTGATGGGACCTTTTATTTAAGACAAAGTTTTGAACTACCATCATGTTATCTAGCTTCTTCATTGATAGCTGACGAAAGCAGACATGCTGTTAGTACTAGGGCCGTTTAACCACAAGCAGACTGAATAGAAGCCTGCTAGGAAGAATATGACTCTATCTAGAGGAGAACTTAGATTGCAAAGGCGGGGGAGGGCTATACAAATCTATGGGATTGTATAGGCCTGTTCATCTGCTGAAAGTTAGGAAACAACATTTATGTCCCTCAAATCAACCTGCTGACATCTAACCTCCAATATGATGCTTTAGAAGATGGAGTCTTTGGATGTATGTGATTAAGTCAGGAGGACAACGCTCTCTTTAGTGGGTCTAGCACCCTTGAGAAAGACACCTAAGACACAGCCTCATTCCCTTTAGCCCTGTGAAGACCCAGGGAAGATGGCTTTCTGTGAAGCCAGAAGCAGGTCCTAACAACTGAATCTGCCTCCAGCTTTGAACTCGGACCTCCCAGCCTACCACGGCTGCTGTTTATAAATCTCTGTTCAATTATTGTAGAACCTTGAAGAGGTGACAGCACTTAACTGTCAAAATAAAAGAGACTGTGCATGAAGAGTGTTGAGGACTCTAAATAGCTAGCCATCCAAAAGGAAGAAAAGGTCCGACCCTTATCAGTGTCGTTCTCTAAACACCTCTTGGTAAGACTCGCCATGTTTTCTCCTGGTATCTGCTCTGAGCAGAGCCATGGGTTGTTGTATTTGGGCAGAACATTGTTATGGGCTCATGGAGGATTGACCCATGCCTGATATGAGTGTCTCAGAAAGTAGAGTTCCTTAATGTTAGTTGGCATTTTGCTAGAAATCTTATGATCCTTGTGGCTATTACCGGTGGTCCAGATACTGCCTTCAAAAGGTAAAAGTCACATATCATACTGTGTGCAAATGAAGTGAGAACAGAGGCGGATGTTTGTCTTCCAGACCCAGCAAATGAGCTGGTGTGAAGCTGGTATTCCGTGAGTGTCTTGTCTGTGGAGAAGCTCTTGAAACAAACCAGTCTTATTGGGTGTTTTGTTTTTTGGTGGTTGTTATTGTTGTTTGTTTGCTTGTTCCTAAGTCATGATGGACTACAGTTTTAGTAATCCCAGTTCAACTGCTTGAGTGCAGGGGTGAAGGCTCTTCTGACACTTCTCTGCCCATCCTCAACTGAAACACTGAAGTAAAGTCAGTGATCAGTCAACAAGAGGAAGCCCAGAGAGTCAGGGGTTAATGCTGTTCGCCAACTTTTAAGAACCTTTCTTAATCACAATGTCATATCTAATTAAATTGAAATGCAGATCTATATCTCCCTGTATCCCTAAGAAAGCTACAATGACAGATACTTTACTAAGGAGGCTAGAAAAAGCTATCAAGGAATTTCATACTGTCTTCCATTCAATTTAGAGTTGTCTTGCTTTTTGTTAAGACCTGTTTCTGAAGGGAGTCACACAGTGGCATTGGGGATGGGGTGAAAAATGATCATCTACACAGGTCCAAGACAGGGAATGAGATCGAAGCCTCTTAGGTGCTATGGGACATCAGACAGTGCATATTCCTTGACTTCCAGGAATTCAAATGGAAGAGGGTATGTTTGCTAAATTGTAAGAGAGAAGCAAGACTGTGGCCAGATGGCCTTGTGCTGAGGTCATTCAATTATCCTTTTAAAACTTACGAGGAAGGCTTTGTACAGAAGAAAATATTTGATTAGAAACATTGAAATTGAGTATTTTAAAGGCTGAACAGTGAGGCAGGCCAGTCAGACTGAAAAGCAAGTATGCAGAAGGGACAGACACGGTTGGTGCTGGGCAAAGCCATGTCTGCCTGCATGAAGAATCCATGGTTATTAGTGACTATGCTAACCTGTGGCTGACGTGGCAAACCGAAGCCTAGGCATTAGCCTAAAAGGTCACCTCTAAGCACTTGTTTGGTTTTGTTTGTATTAAGAGTGTCATTTCTCTTTCTTTGACTTTCCAGAGCATTGATTATATTGGAATTCATTTTTTAATGCTTTTATGGGAAAAGAACATTTACTGTGACTTAGGCAAATATAAAACGTCTGTGACTTGCTCTTCCTAAACATACAAGTGTAAGTACTCTTCCTTCTGGTTCGTCCTAATATGCAAGGGATTGCCATGTTCCTTGCCCTGAGAGGTGAGTGCAGCAGACAAGGGGAACAGTATAAAGATCATGCACTGATGGCTTCTCCTCACTGTATCCTCCCAACAGTCAGCGACCCCGGCAAACTGGCCTCACCTCTGTCTGATGAGAATGGGATTCCCAGCAGAGAGACCCTTGGCTAACAGCACCGTTGATGTTATCAAGAAGAAAAACTAGCAGTGAAACATTTATTACTGAGAAATGTTTGAAGGGACACCTGATCTTGAGACAGCAAGCAGTGAGACTTTCCCCTTTGGGCCATCTCCCTTTCTTGTGACCTTAAAAAAGCTGACACGGAAGTATTGCTAAGTGACCTATCTCAGACTCTGAGCACCAGTTTACTAGTGGTTGCTGGCTTAATAATTTGTTAAATGAAAGTAGTGACTTGGTAGGTCAGTCCTGCCTAGCTCAGTTGCTTTTGTCTCTGTGTTTTCCTGCTGACTTGGAAGCTCTTCTTTGGTACTCTGGAGAAGTATGCTGAGGACGATCATTAAGCTTTGTTAATCAGTGTACTGTTTTGCGCATTTGCGTCATACTTAGGCTGGAGCAGGATTGTAATGTGATGTAATCGTTCTAATGAGCTTTATTCAGCTTTCCGTTACTATAGTGAATGTGTCGTGGTGAGTGTGGACAGAAAAAGGTGTATTTTGGTTCTCAGTTTGGAGGTTGCAGTCCCTGGACAGTTGGCCTGGTTCCTTTGGGGCAGTGGCCCAGAGGAATATGCTGCTAAAACACAGGGCAACAAGGAAGCTAAACACAGGAAGGAAGAAGGAAGCAGAAAGAGAAAGAGAGGAAGAACGTGCTCTGGTCCCAAAGTCATCTTCAAGGACACAGTTCTAATCAGCTATCACTTCTCACTAGACCCGACAAAGTTCTCTTTACCTCCTAATAAAGTTGACAGGGACCAAACCATTAATATGTGGGACCCAGAGGGACATTTAGCATGTGTATAAACCACGAGTCAGTTCCATGAGGAGAACAAAAAGCAAACCAGCTTTACTGTACTTGATATTCACTGGCCCCTAAAAATGGAAGTCATTTCCCCCTGCCTCCTTAGGCAGAGTCACATGAAGATGGGCAAACATAGATCCAGAAGGGGCGGTAAACAAAGTTTATACTTCATGTATTAAATATAGATATGAAGGGCAAAATAAGGTTCGTAGCATCTTTTGGCACCAAAATGTGCTGTCGCTGGCAGGACTAAAAATGCTCCTTTGGGGATGAAAAATTAGTAGATTGATAGATACGCATTATCCCAGTGTGTCAGTTGCAGAGCTGGAGGCTTGGAGATTCAGGGAGCCCAGACTTGGCTTTACCTGGCAGGTCGGCAGAGGCTGGGCCTCAGACCAGAGCTTGAATTGACCCCGAAGACCTCAACTCGCTGCTAATATGCTAGAAGGCTCTCTTTACTGCCGGGAAGGCAGACTTGAGGGACTTTAAAGCATATACTGTGCTCATAAATTTTAATCAAATGTTGAGAAGCACAGCGCAGGAGTAGTGAGGGGTCTGTTAGCAGCATTTCTACGCAGGCCGTGCCAGGCACACATGCCCTGTAACGGTGAATGTGTCACATTCTGTTTACTGATTTCTCTGGTAACCAGGTTGAAATTCTTTTCCTTTTTACTTCCATTTTCTTCCCCCCTCCTGCTCCTCCCTCTGACAGTTCTTTATCCCCTTCCTCCTCTCCCTCCCCTCCAAGAGGATGTCCCCTCATCCTCTACTCCACCCATCCCACCAGGCCATCCCCACTTCCTGGGACCTCAAGTCTCTGGAGGGCTAGGTGCCCCTTCTTTCACTGAGGCCAGAGAAGGCAGTCCTCTGCTGTACATGTGTCAGGGATCTCGGGCCAGCTCAGGTATGCTGCCTGGTTGGTGGCTCGGTGTCTGTGAGATTTGGGGGTTGGGGCAAGTTAGTTGAGACTGCTGGTCTTCCTATGGGGTCACCCTCCAAAGGCTTCTTTCAGCCTTTCCCTAGTTCAACCATAGGGGTCCCTGACTTCAGTCCATTAGCTGGGTCTAAGTATCTGCATCTGTCTCAGTCAGCTGCATGTTGGGCCTCTCAGAGAGCAGCCATGTTAGGCTTCTGTCTGTAAACCCAGCAAATTATCAGTAATAGTGTCAGGCCTTGGAGCCTCCTCTTGAGCTGTGTCCCAATTTGGGCCTGTCACTGGACCTCTTTTCCCTCATTCTCTTTGTAAACACCCACAGTTACATTGAACGGGTTCCCTGGAAGGGAAGCTGGGGATGTATGGGAAGGTGGCAAAAAGGGGATAAAGACCAAGACAGCATTGCTGTTCAAGGTCTCAAAGTTTAATGAAGAACTCCAAATATATAGGCAAGAGAAAACCTTCCCCAAAGGCTGGAAGCTTCTCAGCAGAACTGGTTCAGTTGCTCCACAGGTGACTAGTGTTTCTCAGGAAACTGCAGGTCCTGGAAGAACAATAGGCTTCACCTTGGTCTGAGCACTCCACCCTAGATGGAGGGGATTATGGCTGACACAGGAGTTCCAGCTCACAGGCTGGTTGAGGAACTTCACATTGGTCGATGTCAAGCTCCTGCCAGGTGGCGTGGCACCTCAATAAGGCTCTCTACACTGTTCTCCATTTTTGTCCCTGCAGTTCTTTTAGACAGGAACAATTACGGGTCAGAGTTTTTGATTATGGGTCAGCAACCTCTTCCCTCCACTTGATACCCTATCTTTCTACTGAAGATAGACTCTACAAGTTCCCTCTCTCCACTATAGAGCATGTCATCTAAGGTACTTCCCTTTGAGTCCTGAGAGTCTCTCACCTCCCTGGACTTTTTTTTTTTTTAATTGAAAAAATTCCAGGGTTTATAATGGATACTCCACTGTAAACTTAAAACTCTTGCACAGACTTTTGGCCTATGATATAGGCACAAGCCACCTCTGTGTGAGTCAGCCATTATCCTCATTGTTTTCTTTTGATAGACATCAGTTCTTAGCCTATGAGACTCTTAATATCCAACATAGGAGCCACCATGTTCTTACCGAGTTAATGACTCCATTAACTGCACATGTTCATGTGGTAGGCAGGTAAGGGTACAAGCAGAAGTGATTTGTAAGTCCTAGTGATATTTAGGCCCTTCATTTATATTTAGCCGGAACTTCTGGCGTCTCTCTCCTGAGACTTGAGACCCTTATCCACGAACCTCCTGGGTACTTGTCTCTAAGGACACACCACACTGGAGTTTTCTGTTCCCATCAAGGGCACCGCTTTCAGACACCCTTTGATACTACTAATCCTCCAAGACAAGAAAGAATCTGGAGCCACACTAAAGTTGGTTGATTTTAGACTTCATCTAATGAATGTGATGATTCATTCAGGATAGAAAACATCTAGAAGATGAAAGAAAACAGAGAAAGGGGACATGTCCTGGAACATGGTGGGTTTTAAATTTCAGATCCCAGGAGGGACATTCATAGACTCACTGTAACAGGAGCATGGGATTGATGGCAGCAGCACAGCCTTAGGTCAGGTGGGTCAGGTGGGTTAGGTGGGATCAGTTAGACTCTGGATGTTGCCCTCTTCTCTAAGGCGTTTTTGTTGTTGTTGTTGTTGTTTTTTTTAAAAAAAAAACAGGACCAATTTCTTCTGTTTACAGTAAGGCTGACTTCTTTGTACCTTAGGAGCAAGCACACACTGCCTAACTTTTCCTACTCAGGAATCTTTGAGTGATAAAAGAGGGGGAGGGGCATTTGTTTATCATTTGTTCTTATGCATCTTTTATATCTTTAAAATATTGGGTTGAAAGTTGCAGCTAATGGGAAACAGCATGGATCTCAGATCCCACTGTGGAAGGATGGCCTAGTTTAGAATCTAGAATCTGTTCTCCTCCTGTCTGGGACCTTGTGGAACCAGACTTCTTTGTACTTCTGCCTTTGTAAAGAGGCTGAGAAAGGACACCTGCTTTCTATAGACACTCTCAAGACTAAGCTATTCCGCTTGTTTGTTTGTTTGTTTGTCTGTTGTATTTTGTTGAGACAGGATCTCTCTTTAAAGCTTAACCTGGTCTCAAACATCTCCCCCAGCTGCCTCAGCTCCCTGAGTGTCAGGTTTACAATACCCCACCACACCCAGCTTCCAGGATTTTGGTGCTTTTAACATCCTAGATATGAACTTATTAAATAAAAGGTCTTAAAGACTTTATATAATGAATATGTCATCATTGAGTAACTTAAGAGTGTTTTAAACTGCATACATAAATCTCTATATAAGAGACAATGATATAAGTAAACAGGGTGCTTTCAAAGCATTTCCTGCTCAGAGGTTCAGGTATTTGCAAAGCGTGTTTGCACTGTGAAGAGAATCCTGAGAAACAAAACCTGCTCCCTAGAGTGTGTTTGGTTCCTTGAGAGCCGTGGGTCGGATGGTGTGTTAGTGTTACACTCTGTAACCTACACTGACAGCCCCTGAGGCCCCTGTTCTTCCAGACGCTTTCTCAGGTAGTAGTTCTTCTCACTCAAACATCTTGCTTATCTCTTGACTGCTAGTTCCGCTTCTAGACCCACTGTGTTCTTTTCATGCTTCTTAAGAGACCCCAGGCCTTTGGCAACATGTGCAGATGTGCCCTGCTTGAATTCTCTGCTTTGCTCCTGGAGGACCTGCCTCACCCTTTGGACTTTTCTCAGCATCTCTCCTCCACTGTAGTCACCACTGTGATAGTTTTGGTACCCAGGTAGACAGTGTGTCTTCCTTCCAGTCTCTCAGATCCTTAGCCTTCCTGCCTTTGCTGCTCCAGTAGTTCCCGGAGCTAGTAGAGCAGTTCCTGAGGCTCCAGTACTCAGGAACTAATTTAGCCCTTCACCCACACTTTGAGGTACAGGAGGTTTCCTGGGGGTGTTCCTGCTCAGGGCTACTGTCCAGCCTAAGATAGCATTTCCTATGGGTTCCCAAGTAACACTGCTGTTGCCTGACCTGAGACTCTAGAGTGTCTAGCTCAAGGCATCTGGAGTCTGAACACTTTTTAAAAAATATTTCTCCCATAGGGAGTTCCATACTACTGACCTCCCTGCTTGGCCTCTATGATTCATGGTGATAATTCCCGCTGTGGACATATTCGTAGCACCATCTCCCCATCAGAGCCGCATAACAAAACTCCATCCTTGGTTAAGACAGACCATCTACCTAAACCTACATCTGTATTCAGCATCAGATCTTGGCTGGAGAAAACATACATAACTTGTTTGCAGGGCTGTCTGTTTTTCCTACTAGACACTCCATTGGTTTTTCCTATAGAAACATACTGAATCCATCTATTTCCTAGTACTCTTGGTTGTCATTCTTGTCCTAGTTGCTACTACTTCTCATTCATAAGGGTGCAGGGTATAAAAACTATTCTGTAATTGCTGTCAATCTGGACTTCTTATGGTCATTAACAGATGAGCCACTTAACAGATACCTCTAAAGATTATAAATAAGATCATGTTGTGTTTCTAATCAAAGCCATCTCTTATTTCCTATTATGTTTTTGAACAAGCCAAAGGCTGTAGGTCTTAGAGATCTTTCTTCACAATTAGCCAGACTGTTCTAGCTGTGGGGCCCTTCCCTATCCTTGCAATACCAGCCTTAGTGATAGACTGGCCATCCTTCCTGACACCTGGCTCTTAGATCAGGAAGCTGGGTCCTGAGGACAGTATTGAAATTCTTCCTCCCTGTATCACTGAAGAAGTAGGTGACTTCTTCACCTACTATATTTCCCTTCATAGCACTTATTACCTGACATTTTCTATAGCACAGAAGCCATCGTGTTTTCCAGGTGTCAGGCACTATTCTAAGTGCCTTACAGATGTCAATCTTGTTAACTCTGTGGTAACTCCATTGTAGACTTCTGTTATCCTCATCATACAAATTGATAAACGTGAAGCCCAGGGGGCTGAGACAGTCATGGACATAACACAGTTATTATCTGCGGATGCAAGAAATTAAACTCAGCTGCCCTGGTGGCTTACGTATCTGTGTCCTAAGTCACATTGCTATCCTGCCATCCATATCTATGTGCAACATAAAGACATATGTTTAGAAAAACTACCTAATACATGATGTATGTTTTTTACTGTGTGTCCCACTAGTTTGGAAACCCGTGGGGCAAGGTTTGTTTTCTCATTCCTGTCATGACCTCACTACTAGAGTTTTGCCTGGTACTTCAACACTTCAACATGTTTAGTCAGGGAACAACATGGAGTCCTCTGTGCTCACATTTTGTATTTAAAAGCATCGACTTGTTGTTTAAAGAGAGTTATGTAAAGGTTTTTTTGGGAAAGTCAGAGTGGGGCATTTTTCATAAAAGAGTATTTTTCAGTTAGATTGTGAACTTCAATAAAATTATATAATATTAAGTATTTAAAATCTCCTTTACAAAATTAAGTAAAACCTATAAATATCAATATGCTCTTCATAAATACAGCAAAATGAAAATAAGTAGCATTATGCTCTGTTTATTAATTGCTGATTAACTCTGGCTTATTGGATTAAAATTTTATATAATCTCATTTTCCAGTTTAATTAAATTTCCTTCAATAGTTAGGTTCTGTTTTAGATCATGTTATTCACTTTCCCTTTTAAGCATTTTAAAGTCCTGACAAGAAGTATTTACAATACAAGCCAACACATGTTACTTATATTAATTAAAATATCTTAGCTCAAAATCACAATTTATAATTTATCTCTAAACAACACTGATTCTGATTGCTGTGTTGCACCTACTGTGTTATAAGTCTTGATAGTGCAAAAACACTTAGTCTGATTTTGATCCCACAAAATCCGAAATACTGCCCCAGGTTTTCCTTGAGGTAGGGCACCACCGGCTTCTTGCATGCTTTCCCTACTTTTAAACTTGCCTACCGTGCCTTCTACATCTGTATGATTGAATGCTATGCCCGCCATCTCACGCCCTGGGTCCTACTAATGACTATCTGCATTTAGACCCATGCACTTGGTTCACTGATGTTCTTTGCTCGAATAGTCTGACTGACAGATAACTTGCATAGCTTTTGGCTCATCCATCTAATGCATTTTAGTAAAGTTACAGAATAGCAGGTGCGCGCAACCATCATTAGAGACAGTTTTAGAGCTTTGCATGAACCCATGCTATTGCCTGTCACCCATTAATCTCCTCCCTCCTCAAAATCAATTACCAATCTAATTTCTGAGTCCAGAAGTCTTCCTGAGCTTCAAATTTATACAATGATATTTCAATTTTAGTATATATGCTGCCAAATTGAGAACAACAATAATATTTCAAAGTTAACCTAGGCAATAGGTTCTAGTACTTCTTTTACAGGCACACCACAATTAGTTGTGCCCCTCTTCAGTAGCACGTGAGCTGTTTCCACCTCATGGCTGCTGTGACTATTACTACTGTAATCATGCAAACACACACTTTTTTTGTGTAGACATATACTTTTAGTTTTTGGAGTATACATCTTCAGAAGTAGAATTCTTCTGCTACATGGTTTGCTATGTTTAATCGTTTTTAAAAAGTTGATGGAGTATTCCAAGTACCATTTTCCATTGCTGCCTGCAGAGTTAACATTCCAGTCTCTCCCCAGCTTGGTGTTATGAACACGGCCAAATTTTTCCATCCTTCATATTCGGTTTAATATGAAGTGACATCTCATTGTAGTTTTTATTTGTATTCTCCAGGAGACAAATGATACCCATTGTGTATTGTGTTGTCTATATTTTATTGGGCTATGTTCTTACATTGGGTTGTATGATGCATCAGCTCTTCTAGATGCATGTCTTCAGTCGGATTGATCAAGATGTTTTCTTCCTTTTTCAGCATAGTCTTGTTCTTCATAATGTCTTTTGGACAATGGGCATTTCAATTTTATGAAATCCAGTTTATACATTTCTTCCCTGTTGCCAGTACTGTTGATATCATACCTGAAAATCCATCACAAAATATCACAACATTCGGTCTCATGTACATTCATCCCTGTACGTTTTGTAAGGTTAATATGTTCTTCATATACAATGTGAGATAAGTATCCAAATTTCATTCTTTTGCCAGCGGCCACGGAGCTTTGCCAGCTCCAGTTTATAAAAACTTCTCATTCCATTGGCTGGTTTTACACCATTGCCAGATTGTAGCCCTTGAGGTCTACAGGTAGGTAGGTCTATCTGTACACCGCCAGTCCTGCCTGTTGTATTTCTGCTACTGCAGTACCACTGTCTTGCTTATGGTTGCTTCATAGTACGTTTTCATTTTGAAACCAGCTCGCAGTTTTGTTCATTTTTTCATGATTGCTTTGGCTATACCAAGCACTTCCAGTGTTTTGGTAGTCTCGAGAAATTTCCCAGGAATTTCAGGATCAACTTTTTTGCTTCTACAAAGAGCAGCTGGACACTTTAGGGTTGTATTGAATCTGTAAAACATTTGAGTAGCATTTCTGTTTTAACAAAGTTGGTTCTACTGGTTAATAAACATTGTGTATCTTCCCACTTAATACCTTCATTATTTTTCTAGATAGTGTTTTGGTACTTTTCAAAGTGTATATTTTGAGTTCCTGTAATTTATTCATAGTAATATTTCTGAGTTTGATAATATTTTCATTTTATAGTTGGCACATTAAATTGTGCATATTTATAATACCCTATGGGATTTTTCAATACACACACATATGTATATATAGTATAATATTCACATCAAGATTAGCATATGAACATATACAAACATTGTGATTATTTTTTGTGTTTATTGTGATCTGTTTTGTTTGTATCTTAAGTCTGCACACTTGTTGGGTACAGTGTAGTAATTTATACATATTTACAATATGTAATGATCAAATAAATTAGGGTAGTTAGCATTTACTGCCACAGTTAGCATTTACTGCCACAGTTAGCACTTAAAATTTTTATAAACGCATAATTGTACATATTTATAAGATGCATATGATGTTTTAATACATCTATATACTGTGTAGTGATCTAATGAGGAAAATTAACATCACTATATCACTGCATTTTTGCTACTTTATGCTTTGAGCCTTTGATCTTATCTTTTACCTATTCATAAACTATTTAGTAGAGTGTTTTAATTTTTAAAAACACTTTTTATTGTTTTAAGATAAAATATTATTATACCAGTTCCTCCTTCTCTTATCTGCCTACAACTCCTGTCATATACTTTTCTTACTCCCTTTTAAATTTGTAGCCTCTCTTTCTTTAATTTTAAATGTTATACATGTATGTATGTATATATATATGCATAAATATGTAAAACAACCTTCTGAGTCTCTTTAGTGTTATTTGTATGTACATGGCTTCAAGCTGACCACTTGAAATTGGATAACTAATTAAATGCTCTCAGCAATCCTTAGTTGCCTGTAATTCCTTATCTAGGGTACAGTTCAATGATATTTCTCCCTTTCTAGTTAACATGTCCTGGTGGTGTGCTTCTTGGGGATCTTCAGACTACACTGTTGAGGGAAAGAATGAAGCTTCCCTGTCTTTCTCTAATACAACCTGACAGCCACATTTCCTAGTTCTTTGGCTCTAGAAATCATTCTGCCCCTCTTCCATGATGTTCCCTGGGCCTTAGCTGCAGGAATTGTGTTGTAGATATGACCATTAGTTATGAGCACTTTATAAACCCTTTCTCTCTGCATGTTGACTCATTGAGGTTTTCTCTTATGTTTTGCTACAAAGAGAACCTTCTATGATGAAGCAAGAGCTACACTTACCTGTATGTAGAAGGATGGGTGTTTAAAATTCGGTTTGGGATTATGCTGGTTTAATAAAGTAGAAGTAGATAGATCTCCTCTAATATCTATAAACTCAAGAGCTGGAAGACTCAAAAGACATGTTGCTGCCTTTATATGAGAAATTACTACCTCACATGGAATTTGGGAGTCAGTCATGGCCTCTGCCACAACACTGGTTCAACAGTACGGTTGGACATACTGCAGAACATGGTAATCAGCTTTCCAAAAATGTGTCCCTGGCACTTATCACTCAAGAAAATAATTGATAACAATTTAGGGATTAAGGTAATTTCTTTGGAAGAAATGGCCTTATTTATGGGTAATCAAACTTAAAATATTAAAGTTGGATTAATCATTTCTTGTCAATCACAATTGATATGGATTTATGTCACTCTGCTTCCATACAATGCTTCTAAGATGACCTGGGCACAGGTTAGGTCCCACCCCCAAGAACTATAGAACAATTCTGACTTAGCCATAAACATGCTCTCTTTACATCAACAAATTATAGCCATTAGTTTAGCTCAGTTTTGCAAATAGATTCTTAGGATCTCCCACGTCTTTTGTCTCAGGACAGGATTTTTCGGTCTAGTGTAAACCATTTGGGAATAATCCTTGGAGTTGTGCTTATTTTGATTCCTGCACTTCCTGTCATCATCCGAGGCCTGAGAAATGCTCTACATGCCACACGAGGAGATCTACAGACCTTTCCGCTAACAATAACAAAGGAGAGACAGCACAACCATTTCTAATAGGAATAGTGAAAGCCATAAAGCCATCACAGTTGCTTGACAGAGACCCAGCCAGGCTGAGCCGCATGCTACAGTCACCATCACGCGGGTCTTCCACTTCTGGTCTTCATAGTCACGCTCGCATGCTTACAGGGCTTTTCATATTTGTACAACTTGGGGAAACTGGGTTGATGGGAAATTCCTTATGATTCATTTATGCCTTCTCCCAGGAGTACTGCTTCTAAGCTTCCCCAGGAAAGTCCCGAGCATACTACCTGTCCTGCTTTTAGGGAGATATTCTTATCTGATGCTACTAGAAAGGTCTTTCTTATGCCTTAGAGGTTGTGACTCAAATAAAGACACCAGAGATCCCCTTGTGAGGCTTTGGTTCCTAGGTACTCTTGGAACTCCTGCCACTGTACTCACTCAGGAATCAGATAATCAGAACACAGTAAGCTTATAAAGGTAAACAAGATTTGCTGGGCTAGAGAAGTTGGCAGCAGATCAGATTAAAAGTCTCTTCCTTGGGACCACATGTATCTCCTCCCACTGAGGCCAGACAAAACACTGCTCTGCTACATATGTAGTGGAGGCCCCAGAAACGGGGATACTAGAGAGATGAGGTAGAAGTGGGTGGGTGAGGGGGAATGAGGTGGAGGACTCGTGGAGGGAGGACTGGGAAGGGGGCAACATTTAAAATGTAAATAAATAAAATAGTTAATAACAAAGTTTCTTCCTACTACAGTTAAGAGATTATGTGGAATATAGGATTAGGGCATGTCCATCAAGAAGAAGATACAGCAACAAAGTGAGATTGTTAAGAGTTCTCTCTTCCCTACACAGGGTTATATTGATAAAGAATGATGTGGATAAATGACTCTCCCTTTCTTAGAAAAGTTAGCACCTGCAGATCACTGTGGTGTCCAATAACCAAGGAACAAAAGAATACCATGATTAGATATAGAAATAAATTTTAGAAAAATATAAAATGTACATAAACATTGTATTATGCCTGAAGTTGAATAATAACTGTAGCAGCTTTAGCCTGAAGACTGTTCCAGGCTAACAATTAGCACCCTGACCCTTAAAAGCTGATAATATGCTGCTTGGGCCATGACAATCTGCCCAGGCTGGCTTGGAGATTGTCTTTCTGTCTAGAGCCCTTGAAACCAGAAGATTTTTAAATGTTGGGTTATGGGATTGATGGAAAATGATTGTAAAAGATAACTCTGTTCTGTCATGGTTTATCAATGATGACTAAACTTAATGACCAAAAGGAAAGAGCAAGCACTCTGACTGCCAGTCAGTCAGGTTGCAAGGTTCCCCTGATCCCCATGCTGACTCTCTCCTCCTTCACTGACTCCTTATCACCTCTATGGGACATGGCCATGCCAGGGGCTGGCCTGCTGGCAAGAAAAGTTGGGTACATTTCCAGTACTAGGAATGATTTGCCTCCTGTTGAGTGGGCTAAAGTTCAATTAGATATTTGTTGGTTGCTACAAGATATGAGTACCACTGTTGCCCCCTTAGGGATATATTGCCATGCTGGTCATTGTTGTGGTTGTCATGGTAGAACTATCATCAGTCATTTTCCTTCCTAGCCAGCTTGAGTACCATCTTCTGGGATACTGTCACTTGGTTAGATCCAGCTGGGATGCTCTGGGTTGTGTGTCTGATAGTTTACTCTCGGATCCTGCCACTCTATTAACTCATTCTGTGGTAGAACTCACTGTTGCTTGAATGTGGCAACAACAAACACCTTCATTGTGTCTTCCACCTCTGAGGGAATTCACCCTGTCTATTCAGCATGCAATGCAGTTGAGCAAATGGCTTTTCTTGATGGGTCTTTCTCAGGGTATTTATGTCCCTTTATATCTGTACTTTGTTGTATACTTTATCATGAAACAGTATTGGCATTGGAATTTGTCGAATAATTGCCAGTGTCTGTTGAAATGATCATATTTTTCAGATGTGAAACCAAATTTGGATTCCTGCTAAAAGTCCCATTTGGAGACACACCACAGTTATCTTATGGGTTTTACTGGATCTCCAGCATTTAGTGGGTACTCTGTATGTGTGTCTTTATAATACAGAATTTATGGTCTGCTGTTTTTTTTTTTTTTTTCTGGTTGTGTCATTGGCTTGGACACTAGAATGAGTTTGCTTCCTTTCTATTTTTTTCTCTACTTTGGAGTATTTATGTAAGTTAGAAATAGTATCTTTTTTTTTTCTTAACCTGTGGATTACCCATCTGGTTTTTCATCTCATTCTAAGCTGTTATGATCACACTGCATATGAATATCTGGAGCATTGTTGTTCATAAGTGACCTGAGTTCATTCACTTTTAGCTGAGATTTTGAAGCTGTAGTTTTAGCTAAGATTTTGAAGCTGTAGTTTTAGCTAAGATTTTGAAGCTATGGCTTCAACTGAGATTTTGAAGCTGTAGTTTTAGCTGAGATTTTGAAGCTGTAGCTTCAACTGAGATTTTGAAGCTGTAGTTTTGACTGCTGTAGGACAGGTGCCCACAAAGAGCTCATCTAGATTTGTGTGCAGAGCAGTTATACAGGCGGAGACAGGCTCCCTGTTCATGGTGTTTCGTGTTCAGCTCTAATTTTGTTCTCCATCCCTTCTCTTGCTTCATAAGACAGATTCTCTAATTGAAGCAAATAGCACTCTAAGTCTTTCCCTGGGACAAAGTCTGAGGAATGGAAAGCCTCACATTTCAAGATCAAAAGATGTTTGCTCGTTATAGAACAAGAAATGTTTATGTCGTTCCTTCTATAGTAAGCAGTGGGAATGTGTTGGTAGCCTGCCACCTGCCAAAGCAAGAAATTTTCTCCATGCCCCCGTTACACACGTGTGTTTCATTCCCTCTGCATCATGTACCTTTTCCCTTCTAAAATCAACCTTAGCCTAGACTTTCCTTGACCTCTAGCTCACCAGGTCCTCTCTTGTCTCCATTCCAAGTGCATCGAGAATCTGATCATTCCTTTCAAATGCTTTCTAGATTTCTATTTTTTTTTAATGCGTATGTGTATCACTATTTGTGTACAGTACCCAAAGGAGGTCAGAAAAGGATGTTAGATCCCCTGGAACTGGAATTACAAATGGAGTTACCATGTAGTGGCTGGGAATTGAACCCATGTCCTTTGGAATAGCATTGTGCCTGTGTGTATAATAGACGTGTCTACAATGAAAGGAAGGAGAAGGGAAGCGATGTAAATCAATGGAGGGGAAGCAGGTTGACCAGCAACAGAATTACTCTATGGATTGAACATCATGTGTTCCAATGACAATAAAAGCCCGTGTCTCTTCAAGTGTTTATTTCCTGGCTTCCTATTCATGTATCCAACTCTGATTCATGTTCCTATTTTGGGGGGTTTATAACATGTATATGCTGAAGACTTGGCTCCAGTTGGTAATAAAGGATAGAAGATGTTCCTTGTCTGTATCTGTTAATTTCTCCAGGGATATTTCCTTGCAGCTTTTAGTAAATGGGGTCTTCCGGAGTTAAAGTAATTTCTTCCTTGGAAAAATCTTTGAAATCTGATTTAGAATGCTCATTAATAAGGCCGTGAATGAATTAAATGTTGCCCAGACCTTTAGTCACTAAGGCTTAGCCTGTGTAATAGTTTAAGAATACCTTTGGCCTTCTAAATCTGACATCACAGCAGAGTCAGTCCATCACAGGCGATTTGAGTGTTTATCCGTGAAGAGCTAAATTAAAAGCACTAATATCAAGGTGCTGTTTCAAACTCTTTATATGTCTTCATTGCTTATGAAACTGAAACACAGTATGGGCATCTCCCTTTAGGTAAAAGCAATCTGAATATTAATCAAAGATATCTTAAAAGATGAAAAGATAGAGCAGGAAAATGGCTCAGGGGTTTGAAAGCAGTGGCTCCTCTTCCAGAGGACCTGGGTTCTATTCCCAGCACTGACATGGCAGCTCAGAAATATCTGTAACTCCAGTCATTCATAGACATGCATGCAGACAAAGCACCCATATTAATAAAGTAAATTAATATTTAAAAAATGAAAAAATAAAGCAATGCAATGAGTTATCACTGCGTTAGTCAGCAGTAATCCATGCTCTTTGTTTCCTTCAAAGACTGGTCTACAGTTCTTCTTCTCTTTGTTCTCTCTCTATTGCCCACAATTATTCAATGAAAAGGTGATAGCTCTTTAATCTATCTCTGTGTAGTGTCAATTCTACAAAGTAATCTAATGAAACTGTGGATTTCCACTTTGTTGTCTGGGTTGTGTGTGGATGTTACTCTCAGAAGGATGCAAGTATATATTTTAATAACAGATATAAGCTGTAGTAAATGCTTTAAAGGTAAAAACAATAGGCAAATTGTAGCAAAAGAGTACAGTAATTGACTTCAAGTATTAAGCTGACCTTGTATACTCAAAATAAATTGAATTTAGTCATCGATTAAAAACTCCTTTTATATATCATTAAGTTGATCTTGCCTATATTTTATTTTTTAATTTTTATTTAAATTAAAATAATTATATAATGTCATTCCTTACTTATCATCCCTTCAACCTTCACTGTGTGCTTTCTCTCTAACCCCTATCCCCCTTACTGCCCCTCAAATGCATGGTTTCTCTTTATTTTTGTTACATATCTAAATGCACAAATGTATACTCATAACCTGCTGATTCCTTCTAATGTATTTTGTATGTACTTGATTCCAAGTATATACACTTTGTCTAGGCATGGTTCCCTGAGAAACTTTCCATGTTAACATTGCTTTTGGTGCCGTCATTGTATAGGTCTTGCTTATGCAGTCTGTTATTCAATATCATGTGTGTAGCTTCCCTGTCATTTCTAGAAAACCCAATGAAATAGCAGACTTCTCAATCCTTTAGCTCTTCAAAGTCATCCATACCCTCTGCCATGATCATTCCTGAGCCTTAGGGGTAGGGGTTATATTATAGCTGTATACATCAGGTCTAGACACCTCATAATCGGTTGTTCTCTGTATTTTGACCAGTTGTAGTTTTATGCAATGGTCTTCATCTGCTGCAAAGAAAACCTTGTCTGGTAGGGACTAAGAACTCCATTTATCTGTGGTTATAAGTATTTCAAAGCAGTTAGGTAAGATTCATGGCCTAACTGGCCCATGGTAGTTGTCTACCAGACAAGGATTTCCTTCTGCTGATCTGGCCTTAATAAGTACAACTAGAGTTGGAGAACACCATATGAATGCCACTATTACACCTATAGGAGTATCTTTCAGGGCTGGTCACTGTCACAGTAAGCAAGTGTGGTGCTTCAAAATGCTTGGCCCTAGGGCTGGCACCATTAGGAGGTGTGGTCTTGCTGGAAGAAGTGCTTCACTGTGGGGGCTGGACAATGAGACACTTCTCCTAACCATGTGGGAGCCAGTCTTCCCCTAGCTGCCTTTGGAACAAGAGGAAGGACTCTCAACTCCTCCAGTAGCATGCCTGCCTGGACACTGCCATGCTTCCCGCCATAATGATGATGGGCTGAACCTGTGAACCCGTAAGCCAGCCCCAATTAAGCATTGTCCTTTATAAGAGTTGCCTTGGTCATGGTGTCTCTTCACCACAATGGAAACCCTAACCAAGACAGTAAGCTTAAAAGCTGGGAAGGACGTTTTAATCTTTTCCCTGTTTTGGTAGCTTCTGGAATTATGCAAGCTGTTCCTCAGGGAGGAGGCTTTCAAGCAAGATCCAGCTCTGATCTTGAGGGACCTCTGTGTCTGACATGGGTGGATTCTTCAGCAATAGGGACTTACCTTCATCCAGTGGGAAGCAACCAAGGACAACAATAGCCAACATTGGGTTGTAGGCTCTTGGATTCCCCTGACCAACAAACAGTTTAAAAGGTCATTTTTCATTCCTGGAGGATTTTCATTAGATGGTCTGTGGCTCTTATGTGGAACAGTGTGTGTGTGTGTGTGTGTGTGTGTGTGTGTGTTATGTAATTTTGAGGAAGAAAATATTAGACCATGTATTTCCTTGAATACTTGAAGGATACTTATAAAGGATCCTTAGTGTTATTTGCCTTGTTCCTTCTCTCTATATACTGATCCCTTCCCAATTAAAGTCCTCTCTTCATTTTACCCATTGTCCTGCTTCATATCACATTTTAAAGGGACTTTAGAAACCATATTCATGAAAATATCGTCCATAGTTCTTCTACTTTTCCATGTCTTTTGCTTTCGGTGTTGGCCTGATCTGGACTAATATATATTATATATATACTTCAAGTCTATCAAATGTGTGCTGAAAGTTGTTCATTATTTTCCTTTATTAGGACTTTTTTTTAAATCTGTGGGTTAATGAGCTCATTTCTACTTCTGCTGTTCAGAGTTTTCTCCTCTCCCTCTTTTTCTTTAATTTTCTTGGTATGAAATGTATCAACTTTTAACTGACATTTTAAAGGCCCAAATTTTGACTTTCTTGAGTTTCTCTATGGGCTTTGTTAGTTTATCTTCACTTTTGTTTCTGGTTTCTAAAGTTGCTTCTTCTGTTTTGGTTGCTTTGGGTTATTTTATTTTTTTGGAGAGTTTCCTAAAGTAGAGGCTTTGATGGCTGACTTTGCAACTTTATTCTGTTCTATTAAATGCATCCAGGCCTAAATTTTTTTCCTCTGAACTCAGCCTTTACCACTTTTTTCCACATTTCAATAAACATTGTACATATTCATTTATTAGAAATGTTTCCACATATCTTTCTAGACTTATCTAAGTCCTGTTTTATTTTGAAAATGTTCAATTCCTAAGAAGTTGATCTGGATCTCCTCCAGTTGTTTTTTCACAGTACCCCAAAGCTTAGGTTGTCTGATATCCATGCTTAAACGCCCTAAGGTGTGTTTAAAGACCCCAATTATGGTCTCTCTTGATGAACGTTCTATGTGAGTTTTAGAAAAATGTATATGTTTTCTGAATACCATTGCAGAAAGTGTTCCTTAAATGTCGATTAGAACACATTGATCAATGGTACTATTCAGTTCAACTCTGTCTTTACTGCTTTTCCGCCCACTGGGACTGAAGTCTCCCACCAGAATTGTGCCTTGGTCCACTTTACATTGACATAGGTTTTCCACGCCCCACATTTTGATGTTCTCTTGTGAGCCTCTCTGCACTAATGACCAAACCTTAGTGGAGAGTGGACCCTTTCATCCCCTGCAGTTCCTGTTGTTACACTGCTGACCCTTTTATCAGCATGCAATGGCCCTATTAGTATCTGATGTTTCTCTTCCCTTGAGCTCCGCTCTCACATGTCTGAAATTAATCATTCCTTTGATTAGCGTTGGCCCAGTGTGCCTTTCTCCATCCTTTCTTTTCTTTTACCTTTGAAGAATAATTTTTCTGGCTTTGGATTTTGTTTGTGGAGGTTTTCTTTGTTCTTCCTTCACAGTTTGATCCTTGGCTTTATATGGGAACCCTATTGCTCTGAGGAAGCAGAAAATGGTTCTGGCCCTGTGATGTGTCTCTGGACTATGATCTTCACAGATGCCTTCCCTGCTCCCCTTTAGGTGAAACCAAAAGGCGGGAGTCAGTGATTCTCCTTCCTTCCTTCAGGCCAAGTCACACTTAGACCCAGTACTTACATGCTAAGTACTATAGCCTAAAACTGATTATAAAGGCAGTGGGTTTCTCTTGAGGCCGAATATACCTTTCTGTGTGTGTTCATCTCCAGTTTTGTGGTCAGAACTCATTCTATGACTCTAATTCTTGATTCTCAGTTTCACATCCCATATTTGTTCCTTGCTGTGAGACTGAGCATGGTGATCTCTGAAATCAGTATACTGTGTACCCGAATCTCATGGTTCAGAGGCCCTGTCTTCAGTTCCAACATAGTACACCACCAGCTGCTGAATATATAACTCTTGTGAGCCCTAGCTTTGAAAGAAGAAAATATGGTTTGATCAAAGATCCAGGTATAAGCATAACAGAACTTTCTGGGTTAAACTATATCCCCCCTCCAAATCCATATGATTTTTAGATGCTTATAATTAAATTATACATTTTAGGTTCTCGTTTAGGCGTTATCTTCCACACTTCAAGGAGTAGATGTTTATTTCAATGGTCCTCAGAGCTTATACAATCATTTTTGGGATTCTTAATTTAACTATGGTGAAATTTAGGCATTCCTTCTACAAATTATCTTTATTCAGGGGCTGTCCTCAGGGTGGCACAGTCACACAAAATTCAATCCAAGAGCTTTGGGTTTTGTTGGGGCTAAACTCAGGGTAAGGTTCCCCTGAGATCTGGCCCATCCCTGGTCGTCTCTGTGGTGGGTTCTTAGCTCTGGGAACGTGGAGTGGTTTAGCAGAGCAGCACATTTATTTGGATCCTCAGCCCTTGTTCTGCAAAGCTGCCTGTCCTGCTGTGTCCCCACATGGAACAGTCAAGGTCATCTCATTATAGTTGGAATATGAAACTCTATCCTGCAGCTGACCATTTTCTATCTGATGATCTTAGACAGGCTTTGCCAGCTCTGGGTTTTAGTATCCAAGTGGTTACCATGATGTTTATTGTGCACAGTGGCTTTTGCAATATTTGTTGGATTTTAGGTACTTCATTGAAATATAAGAATTTTTTTAGCACCCTTGAGATAGTCTTGCTGGTGCTATTTTGGACTCTTTTATATGTAAATGGTATGATAATGTTCAAATGACTCTCTTTTTTCATCTTCTGGAACCATTAAACTATCAAAATTAGGAAGATGGAGAATTCCTGAGTTGGATAGTTGTGAGGGGTCCAGCTGGTGCAGTGTGCATTCAGATGGTGATTTCTTTACCTTGAGATCTGGTTACAGTAAGGATGCCATGATTACTGAATCATCTCCTGTATAATTGTTGTGTAAAGAATGTTCCCCAGTTGTCTCTGATTGGTTGGGTAAGGGCTGATCGGCTATGGCTAGCTAGAGGAGATAGGAATGCTGGACTTCCAATCTCAGCCAGAGGTCTCGGGTAGAGAGAGAAGGACCAGGAAGAGAGAAGATAGAGAGACCACATGGAGAGACCATGAAGAATTCCCTATGAGGTCTCCAAGAGAGAGCCACCATGACGATAGATACATGTGGACAGAGTGAGCCAGGTTAAGACCAGATGGCAAGTAACAGCACATTTATCTGGGTGTTAACAACTTAGTCCAGTTAGCATAGGTCAGGACCTGCCCAGATTAGTATTGCAGCTTGTTAATAAAAATACCCGTCTCAGTGTCAATTATTTGAGAGCAAGAATGAACAGATAAGGATTCTACTTAAGTTACAGCCTATAGACAGACTTGGCTTTACTTGTATGTAATGCCCTTAGATGGCTATGGCCTTCGAACAATCAACCCCAAGAAGTCAGCATTATAAGACTTGACATGGCCTATGCTACTGAATTTGAAACTCTACCTCAGTGTACATGGCAAAGGGGTTTGTTCTCTGTTAACAATGAAGTTCTGTTTTCCCACCCTTTGGACTGTATCTAATATGAACATTTAATGAAAAGTGTCTCTGTATTTTTTTTATTTTGTTAAATGGAGGCATGTGAGCATGCGAGAAAAGACTCAATGACAAGGACATTTCCGTTGCTAGCATTTCTCCAAGAGCTACAGATCCTGAAATCTGTACTATCTAGCAGAACCAAATTCAGTGATAGCAATGATTTGGACCGTCTAATCTCGTCAGTGCTAGCAGGAAGTGATATTGAGCCTTTGAAGTATGGTTAGTGATACTTGAGTATTGGATGTATATTTTGCTTGGTGTCATTTACCTATCAGTAATCATGTACCTGTGGTGATATAATAGACAACACATATTTGGATTTTTGTTGGTTGGTTATTTGGATTTTTTTAAATGTGTGGTGTGTGTGTGTGTGTGTGTGTGTGTGTGTGTGTGTATTCATGCATGAATGCATTGTGAGCATAAAAATGTTAGGGTTTTAAGTACAAGTTTTTTATTCAAGGAAAGCCATCAAGGAGAAAAATATGTGCAAAACCCATCAAATTGGGCACATAAAGAGTCTCTAAGAATTATCAAGCAAGCACTGAAAATGTAGTGAATTAGGCTCAGAGACTTAAGTGGATTTCCTTCCTGAAATAGTAGAATGATAATATAGGAATTGAAAAATGGTCTTAGTTGGAAGAAAAGAAGAGAAAAGAGAAAGAAAACTAGAGGCAAGAGATAGAAGCTAAAGCTAGGCATTTGAAGAATCAGCCTTTCTATATCATCTTTGGTGTAAGGACTTTTGTGGTTCTGAGAAGGGGAACAGGCCATGAGTCTGAGGGAGGGAGGGGACACCAAAGGGCAGATGAGTATTTGTGTGGCTAATGCTAGAGTACTTAGACTTTCTGTATGGTCAGTGAAACTACAGGTCTCCTAGGTTTATTTCTGTCTTGGATATTTTTCCTTTTTTGTAGTTATGCTTCTTCTATATTTTACCAATTCTGAAGGACTAGAAGCAAAATAAGATATTTAAGTATTTTGACCAGTCATAGCAAGAAAAAGCTCTGAGCCTGTTCCTTCAGCCAATCTGTTCATGTATTTCCTCTCACCTTTATCTCCTTAGTCTTACTGAAGCAACTGTGTAGCTGTTTATTTCCTTGGAGAGAGAAAACAGACTGGCAGAGTTCTGCCAGCTTTTGAGTGCTGGGGTCTGGGTGTGATGTAACGATTCTAGTAGAATGTATAAGCTGCATCTGCAGCCCACAATGTAGGAGAGCCGCAGTTGGAACACCAAGGCAGAACAGGAGCGTGCATGAGCTGGCCGGGAGCGTGCATGAGCTGGCTAGTGTCAGCCTGGTTGGAAGGACTGCTGCGTGGCTCGCTACCTGTCATTCCACATATCTGGATGGGAATTTGGCTCAGTCTGGTGGTATTAAGACGGACTGACATAGGAGAAAGTGTAAAATTACAGGGACAAGACATGGCAGGAATAGAAAAACATATTTTGGCTACATCTTTTGATGTGTTGGGGACAGAACATAGAAAGGGCTTAACAGTTACAACCCCTAATCTAATCCTGCTCCCCACTTAAAACTATTTATTTAGAACTTTGGGAAGGTGCCCAGTGTTCCTACAGATTAGTTGAGCCTTACAATTACAGCAACTACTACAAACATTTTTTTTTGTTTTTTAACGATGCCTTCTTTTGTCCTTGTTTATTGAAAGGACTGGCAATGACACCATGGGTCAGGAGTGTCCCTAACACACTGACACTATATTTATTAGCCATCTTACCTTAGCACTTCGTTAAAAAGAACACCTTAGTTCCTCGTCTTTCTTTTTTTTTTCTTTTAAAGACTTATTTATTTATTATATGTAGCTACACTGTAGCTGTCTTCAGACACACCAGAAGAGGGCATCAGATCTCTTTACGGATGGTTGTGAACCACCAGGTGGTTGCTGGGATTTGAACTCAGGACTTCTGGAAGAGCAGTTAGTGCTCTTAACTGCTGAACCATCTTTTAGCCCAGTTTCTTGTCTTTCATTTTGTCTGATTCTCTCATTTCTCTATCCAGAAATGGGAAGCCCAAAGTGCAGAACTCTGGTCCCCTTTCTGAAGAAGCATCACTGCAGCTTAGATGCTGCAGTGAGTTTATTGACAGGGACATATGTTATAAGTTCCTTGATGCCATTCTAGAACATGTTAATGTCAACAGGATAATTCCCACACATTGTAAAGATAAAAGTAACTTAGACATTATAGGGCATGTTATAATAATATTCAGAGAAGACAGAAGTATATTAAACCTGGGATTGGATATTCAGAGATATAATAGACTTGATATCCTAATGGCCTCTTACAAAGTACCTTAAACAAAAAAAGGCATGCTTCTAGGACAGCAGGAGTGCTGCCATTGGTTCCCAAGCTTCCACTGATCTGAAAGCCAGAAGCTTTATACTTCCTTGCCCCCCCCCCCAACCCCTGCCAGGAAATAACATAAGGAATGTGGTCTATATTGGAACATGACATATAGTCACACAGACCTGAAGAACAGATTTTGTAGCAGCATGCATGGCTCCCACTACAGATGCATGCTGGCCTGCTCTGCATCCTGTTGTGTTGTGATGCATTTTGTTGCAGATGCTGTTTAAGATGATGGTTCTCAGTCACTCCATTTATCAGTCCACCGGCAGATTATAAAAAAAAATACTCGCCCGAGTCCTATTCCGGTGAGTCTGACTTTAATAGGCTTGGAGTTGTAGCCCTGCAATCAGGATTTTACAAGTTTCCCAACTGGGTATGGTGCATTGTGCTAGCACTTGCATGGCTAAGGCAAGAGAACCTTCTTGCGTTTCAGCTAGCCTGAGCTACATAGTGAGTGCCAGTCTATCTTGAGCTCCAGAGGAAAACTCTGTTTCTGAAAAAGAAAGAATGAAGAGTTGAAGGAAAGAAGAGTGAGCAGAAGAAGGGAGGAAGGAAGACAGAAGAAAAATAAAAATGAGAGAAAATAAGTCAACCACATCACCATTCCCTAGATGAGCCTCATACATGGCCAAGATACTAAAGTAACTTCAGTATGGACAAGGGAAGCACAGATAGGGTATATCTCCAACACTTCAATAAGAGAACAGGCCAAAGGTTAAACCTACTACCACAAAAGGGAACCAAACAAAAACATACTCCCTCCCAGTCACAGTAGGGCAGTACTTTGTAGGGCTGGAGGAATAGAGGGCTTTCTACCTTGGAAAATATGTAACTGAAGGTTGACTCCAGTATGCTTTTGAATTTACCCCACCTCACATGGAGAAATCAACATTTAAATGGTTTGGCAGAAACAAACGGATCCCTCTGGAAGGATACTTTGATAGAGGTCTAGTGGAGACACTTTCTTCACATAAGCCTCTCTTCCCCTCCTACAGCCTAAAACCCCAAAGTACATGAACATTCAAGTCTCTGTTTAAAACAGTAGGAAAAGCAACTAAAGAATTTCAGTACCAGCCTTGATACTTCACACATATAAATGAGGCGGTGGCGGCGGTCTGTGTTCAGTGATTGGTAAAAAATCAGATAAGAAGCATAAAGCCGATTTCTGCTAAGGGGGGGAGGGTAGTATGAAAGGAACCTACAGAGCACCTCAGTGGATCAGCTCAGACACGGATGCTTTGCAGATCAGTAAAATGAAAGGTGGAGCTAAAAAGTTATTTGCTGGGTTGCATATTTTCCTCTGAATATACCAAAATGAAAACACACACACACACTGGGTTAACTTCCAGAAGGGAAAATAATAAGATGGCACATGACTTAGAGATTTCTACTTTTAATTTTAATATTTTTATTAGAAGAGAATTATGTCATTTCCCCTACCCCTTTCCTTCCTCTAATCCCTCAGGGAGGGGTCCACACATTTGGTTGATATTTCTTTTAAAATTAATGACCTGTCAATCTAATTCTGCAAGTCCAGCAAATACCAAGCAGGGTTTTTTTTTTTTTATTTAAAAAAAAAAAAAAGTTTCCATTGGACTGAAGTCAGGGACCCCTGTGGTTGAATTAGGGAAAGACTAGAAGAAGCTTAAGAGAAGGGTGACCCCATAGAAAGACCAAAGACCAACAGTGTCAACTAACGTGGACCCCTGAGATCTCTCAGACACTGAGCCACCAACCAGGCAGCACACAGGAGCTGGTTGAGGCCCCTGAGACATACGCAGCAGAGGACCGCCTGGTCTGGCGTCAGTGGGAGATGGTGTGCCTAACCCTCAAGAGACTAGAGGCCCCAGGGAGTGGGGAGGTCTCGCGGGGGTGGGGGGACATTCCCTTGGAAACGGGGGAGAAGGAATGGGATGAGGAACTGTGGGTGGGGAAGGGGCAGGAGGAAGCAACAGCTGGATGGTAAAAAAATAAGCATAAAAAACATAAAGCAAAGGAACATTATCTATACATTTATCAAATCCAATAACCAGCAGTTATGGAATGCAGCTTCCTTTTTATCATGCACAGACTTTCAAAGAGCCTGACCATGTGAGATCCCACAGAACATGTCATACAACTAGTGTCAGTGTGTGTTACATGTTCTGAGATAGGAGACAGAAGAGATAGAAGTGAGAAAAACACCAAGCTCCAAAAGCAGTTAAACTTAACAAAAAAATACCCTCATCCTGTTACCTTCCCTCACTCCCTGGAAATAAACATCATTTTTCTGTGCAATCCCTGTGTCGACCTGAAGCTCACATCATTCCAAACTGTGTATTGATATAGAAAAAGGTGGAATTATTCTGCAGTGATATCATTGTGTTTTCATTGTTTTGTTTTGTTGTTAGACTCCGCAGGCAGTCACAGATCTCTTGCCCCAGAGAACACACAGGTGTCTCCCCGTAACAGGTTACCACTGTAACAACAGATCTACCAGAGTGTCATAAAAGCGGCAGCTGGCCCTGTGTCACCTCAGTTCACACTCAGTCATCTTTTATCCAATAGCTCGTTCATCCAGAATTCAACTGAGCAAGAATCAAGACAGTGAATGAATAGCCAGAAATACCAGTTTTTAAAGCTGATCTGCCTTATTCATAGAAAAAAAAATAATTGGCGGTCTCGGTGAGTGCCTTCTGCCTTTCATTAGACTCTATTGTCACTCGGTTCAGAGGCCCATTTCTCAAATAGCTGCAAATTAAACGGGGAAGGAAGCTGCTGGCGTGAGGGCAGCAGCAGTTAGTGACAACCTGCCTGCAGAATAAACAAAACAGCCAGGGAGTGACTTCATAGAAAATAGACTGGAGGTACTCAGGGAGGTGCACGTACGCCCCTAGTGTATAGTGCATCACGGCTGCTGCAGGAGTGTGTGGACAGCGGGCTGGGTGGGGGGAGACGGGGAAGAGTATATTTGAGAATATTTGGGTCTGTCTCTGCTTCTCCCTGTATGTCTCTCTGTCTCTCTCCATGTGGATATGTGGGTATGGGTGTCTGTCTGTCTGTCTGACTATGTATCTGTTTCTTTATGTACCGCCCCCCCATAGCTCTCTCTCTTGTCTAGCTATGTATGTATCTCTGTCTCTCTTTGTGTGTTTATCTTTGTCTCTCTATCTCAATTCATGTCTGTCTATATGTATCTCTGTCTACCTCTCTGACTCTCTGTAGGCGTGTGTAGATAATGTCAGCAGGGAAACAAAAAAGAAAGACTAGCTTCTGTGATAAACATACAAGTTAAGACAGGGTACATTTACATATTAAATATGTAATATTATATATATGCATATATATATGTATATATATATATATAAACATAATATATATATGTTGTTTGGAACAGATGGTTACTGGATATTTCAGACTGAACTATCCTGAGTTTACCTGTCAGCGGAACAGTAGCAAATTCATTCACCAGGTGGGGGACTCTGTTTCCTATGCTTCTGAGCTCAGATTGTCTCCTTTCTGTCCTCTAGTCCTTCTCCATGAGATTCTGGCCTCTGCTATATGCCTGACACATGCTCCTAAGACTTATGAATGGCAAAGTTTGGGAGCTCCACACTTTGGGCCTGCCTTTGAGATTTTGAGTCTACAGGGAAACATGAGAGTTATGTACCAGTAAAGAGAGTAAGGATAGGAAAGACATGTCAAGAGGGGAGCCAGCTATGACAATATGACATGTTTTATCCAAGCAGGACACCAGAATAAGAGATGGGCAAGGCTGACAGGGATGCCCAGCCAGACACTCTGTGCAGGTGCATAGCAGTGAGGACGAGGCAATGGGAAGAGCCCAACTCTTCCTTAGAGTCCAGATGCCAGGGATTGGGAGGAGGTGTTTTGGGTAAGGGAGTGACTGGTTATCTAAATGCCTGAGAATATGGGGATCTTTAACACAGCACTAACAGCTGATTTAAAATTTTTTTCTGCTTCAGTGGAAGTCTTATAGGTTATTTTCGGCATCTGGCCACATAATGTTCATTGTTCTCATGAAGAAAGAACTTCAGAATCATCAGGAGCTGTTTCTTGGAGGGTTACGTAAGAAATATCTTGCTTCCTGAGTCTAAATCAGATGGAAGAGTTAAAAAAGAAAAAGAACACAAGGATCTCAAATTATCCATTGCATGAAATATTTAATTTTCTATGAATAAATGGATTTTACTAAAATTATTTTTCTGCCCTTAAGGGCTCTCAGGAAAGTAGTTTAATGAAGGGCACTGATTTTAGAAGCTTTAAAATTTTTATAGTAGAAATAATCTGTGAAGGCACGTGAAACAGATACACTAGTGGCCAGGACTGAGTCCTGGATGCCAGTCTGTGAGCCTCAGGATTACTAAGAGGGCAAAGAAAGCCTCAGCTTGTTTGTCTGAATCGAGAAGAGGCCAGAGTGCAAGCTCTCACCCACTGATAACAAGCTCCACGTTTTGTGAGAATCAGTTCTCATGTCGAAGTCTCAGATTCGCAGCTATTAAATAGAACTGAACTAGAGGCTTCTGAGATCTACTTACAAGTCCTAATTATAAGGAAATGGGCAGTGAATATTCAGAAAGGAAAAACCTTCTAAGAGGAAAAAAAATCTGAGATTTCTTCACTAATATATTCTAATTTCCTACCTGTCCCTAAACTGAAAATGATAAAATACTATTAAGTTTGGTGTGTGTGTATGTGTGTGTGTGTGTGTGTGTGTGTTTAGTTGTGTAAGATTTTGTTTGTTCTGTTTTATCATCTCTTTGAGTTATGACATCATTTTATGGATAATTCTGCTTTTGTTTAAAATTAGCTGTTAATTAATCACCATTAAAATCAGGTAAATATGTTATTAACAGTTTCTTCACTTTCTGAATGGCCCTAAGGACCCTTCAGTATTACAGACACTAATGACTAGAACCTTTAGATTTTAAGCATGTCTCTTCTATTTACAACTAGAAGGGCCACAAGTACAGTTCTGTTCCAGTGTAGAATTCTGATAGACTGTCACTAGCATTTGTCACATGACTTCCTTTGTCACCTGCGTCAATATCTTTAGAGTCACAAAATGTTACTATAATGGCATTATACAAAGAAAATTTTCCTCTGCTGTCAAAATCCAATTTAGGACTCTAAAAACAAGACGTACAAGGACCACAAGTTAAATGCTTAAAGCATTTTATCACAGTTGAGGAGCATGTTCTTTTATATAGAGGAAGAGCATTAATAATACTTTCAAACTAAAGTTTCCACCAAGTTAGAATTGCTGTACTGAAATTAATATAAAAAAAAGATGTTTCCTTCAAACCTGTTAATTCCTCCTTGCTGTGACTCAAATAAACAATCAGCAAATGACAGAATGATAACAGAAACCAGAGCTACTGATGAGCGTGCTGGCATGAATGACCTAAGTTATAAAGCTCTCTCTAGTTGACTACATAACAGAAATGCAGCTCTGTTGTTACATCTGATTGATGCTGCATCTTTGTTCCTATTTAAAGCAGTTAATTTCCAAATTGAGACCTCTTTACTTACTAACCTTCTGGGATTTTGACTTTTCCTAACTCAACGGATGCAAACATTATTAGGCTCCTACTGAGAACCAAGTGCTTGAGGCCATCAGCAGGGTTGAAGAGACATTCCCCTCTGGATGCTCAGTGGCTAGTGGAAGAGACAGGTTGCCTAATAACAAGTAAGATTCTAATTGAGCGCCAGTACTATAAGGTACATCTGGACTCCTGCCTATGGGAATAGGGAACACTGCTCAGACGGCTAGAGTGTTGAAGATGGAGATGTCACCTAAGGACAGTTAGACACAAAGGAACAAAAGTGACAGACTCGGGCATGTGTCTGATGACTGGGGAGACAGTGAGAAAGATGAGTTTGAACCAAATTGTTAGTGGTCTTAGATGCTATTTAATGAAAGTAACTTTTCTTTCTAGGCATATTGGCATGCCCAAGGTTACTAGACAAAGGAATATTATTAAACCTATGATTTAGAAAGGCTGTTCTAGCCACTGGAAAGAGGACAGTATAAAGAGACAGGAAGACAGGGAGACTGGTAGACTGACTGCTAAGTTGTCTGCATTGTGCCTCTGCCTTGGTCATCTCATCTCTAGAACAGAGGATGGGAATGGGGACAGTCTGTGTTAATCCTGTCTTGTTGGTAAGCATCCATCCTCTCTAGCAGAGGTCAATAGCTTTGAACAAGACACACCGACAATCCCTTAAATGACTGATGGTGTCTGAGCTTAGTGATGGATTCTGTGCACCATGTGACCCTGAGAGCAGAGGGTCCACAGATCCTCCTCAGAAGGAAGGGGGCTGACAGTGCTGAGAAGTGACTGTGGAGGCAGAGTATGAAGAAAAAGAAGCTGAGCCATGAATGGGTTGAGGGTTAAGAGAGAGGGACATCTTGTGTGAGTTCTGGGAATCCCAGTCATGGGAAGTCCTTTAGCTGGAGCCCAGGATGCAAAGAGTTAAACCAGAAGAGGCAAGCAGAAGTCATGCTAAGGACAGTGGCTCAGTTTCAGAGCATTTGAAGGTGTGTGTGTCAGGACATATGGCTCCTTGATTTCAAGGTTGAGGCACAGGTAAAAAGAACTTAGTATTTGGATACACAAGCTGAACAGATGGGAAGATATGAAGAGAAGCCAGGTGAGCTCTGGGTCGGGATATTTAGGGGAGAAAGAGCATCTACAAACATCTGGCTACTCTGCTGACCTGGAGTCTCAGCACAGCCCAGGGTGTACCTGATAGATACAGCACTTCATGTCTCATCACATGAGTCAGGAAAGCAGAAAGCACGCACTTAAGAGAGTCCACTTCTCTTTTGAGCCATCCTCAAGGGCTTCCTGAGCTAATCGTTCTGTTTCTGTCACATGTTACACTGAGCCCAGGGACTGAGACAGCATGGGGCTTCATCCCGTGCATTGGATTCTGCTCAAAGCCAGATGTCAAGACCACCTCCTCCTTTATGCCCAGAAAGCTAAGTTCACATTCTTAGTGAGTTATATATGAAGGGAATTATAATTCTGCATTCTACACATTTGTATGTAAACAATAAACTCTGTATGTATACAAAACACACATGGAGCAATGAAGAAAAACTATGTAAGATGTGTCCTGAACACTATATTAAAAGATACTTATCTAATAATTACGTATACTTATACATTAATTACATATACATTAATCATGTATATGTAATCACTGGGAACCAAGCAGATATTCAATATGCTAAAAGCAAACACTCCTTACACTGTACTTAATTTCCATTTATGAAAAAGCATGGCAGTTGCTGCTAACATCTTTCTTTCAACATTTGAAGTCAACACCTTTATGAAGTCTTCAGCTGCCTTTACCTTAGCAAGAGGATTTATGGGAATGTTATTTACAGATAAACTATATAACAGAAGTGCAAACATATTTGTTAAATCAAACACAGGAGAAGGAGATGGGTGCATCGTGCTTCATTGCTTTAAATCTTGAGAGTTACACCATGGAAACACAAATTTTAAAATAATTTTGACATACATGAAAAATGGTAAAGAGATCACCTCCATGCTTGCTCTATGACTTTTGTATAGTTTGGTCACGGTACAGTTGAACAATATTTAAAATTATAAATACACAAGTTTAGATTCTGCTTTTTTTCTTCCCCGGTAAAATGCCAGATGGGCAGAGTTGTGAGTACCTGACAATGGAAAGACTCTAGTATTTAAGATGATCTGGGAAGTGTTTAATCAATGGGGACCCATCCCACAGTCCTTCTCTTGTGGACCCAACCTTGCACACTAGTTGTATTTCAAAGGATGGAAGCAACAGGAAAGATGGGAACTGAGGATTAGTGCCCATCCTGTGGAGCTTCAGACAATCCCTCACTGTGGCCATCTGAACTGTTGGGTAAGAACAGGGTCCTTGGCCTTCTCTTCAGGCCCCAGCACTGGGTATAGGCAAGTAAAATACTAGGGAAGTCAGCATATCTGTAAAAATTAATATGCAAAACTGAATCAAAATCCATTAAGCCTTTCAACTTGACTTCCTTTCTTTACCCAAGAAACATACTCACAAAATAAGCAACCAAATGAGAGGGAAGCATTGAGTATTGTGTTGAATGCACCTGCAGTTTATGTGTCTGAGAATCTGGGTTATGTCAGGGTGATTGTGTCATATTCCTTTCTCCTGTATCACTTCAGGAGAGATGTTCAGGGACTCTCGGGGATGGACAGTTGTTACTGCATTGTCCAGTGCCTCTCCTGCCTTGACTTCGATTTTTCCCCTCCTCTTCCTCCAACAGTGAGAAATGTATAGCTGTTTGAATTATTGTAAGTCCATCAAAATGGAGTGAAAAAACTCCCGTCAGCCAGCTCTACACCAGCATGGAACTTTTTCATTAACTTTGTGCAAACTCCTTTTGAGTAGCTATGATGCAGTTCTTACTTAGTCTAGTTTTTTGTGTTTCTAGGTCAGGTATTTTCTATGAGCTGCCTGGAGAACATTTATGTAGAACACACACGGATACTCATTCTGAGACCGTCACTTATCCCTATGGTTACCAAGCTATGCACATAGTGACTCCTAGCCTGGTTTGGTGGAATGTTGGTCTTGATCCTTTTGATTTTTTTTTTTAAACCTAGACCTTCACCGTTACCACAGTGAGCACACTGTTAGATCCAGCTGCTGAATTTGACCAAGGAGCTATCATTACCCTGAGCTCTTCATTTTAATAGGAAACATCTCTGATTTAGCAGTTTTGCTTGTGTATGAAGTAGTTTAATGGGCGCAAAACCATCAGTAAATGCTTATATTGAAGGATCCAGCAAGCATCATACAACTGAGGACCAACCAGCACACCAGTTCCTTTTCTTCATTTTTGGAATACTGGTTCTTGTATGCCCTCTCTCACCTGCAAATCTTAGGTTGGAAGCCTCCTTTGCAGTATTGCTTGGCATTGCTGAATTTCCTGTGTCTGAAGGTTAATCTCACCATGTGACAAGTCACATTCCTGGCTCTCTATTCAAAGCTCTATTTCATTTCATTCTGGTAAAGTTAAAATTTAAATATCCTTGTGGGATTACTGGCTGCTGTAATAGGAAATAACCTTGCCAGTGACCTTGGTGAGATGGGTGTGTGGCTCACTCGCCAGGTATACACTTTGTCCCCCTTGTTTCTGCAGCTGAGAACCTTCAGGAAGCATTTTCTGATAACCATTTCAAATTCCTAAAGCTGTTCAAAGCTCTGTTTTAAGTGCTCAAGTCTAGTAGGTACTCTGAAATTAATTCTTAAAGTTGAAATGGGAAAAATGTAACGGATAAACCTTGAAAATGACCGAAGAAAATCTATGATCCTTTTCACCAGCCGTGTTGGAGTCACCTTCAGCTTCAAGTCCTGGGAACTTGTTCCGCTCTGGGTTTGATGGCTCCTGTTCTTGCCTCTGCTCTTTATCTGTCTCCAAAGAATAAAGCTGTGTTGATCTGGAATGTTCAGCTTTCCCCCAGAGCACAGCCTGGGACCATGCAGGGCTAGAGGCTGGAGCAACTTATCATCATGTGCTCCACATTGCATTTTTTAAATTTGTGGTTGTAGTTTGAAAATTAAAAAAAAAATGGTAGCATTTCATGGTGACTGCCTCCCATAGCTGTGGCCCAGGAGGGGACCTCCTAGATTTGGATTAGCAGGGAACATTTGCCATTGACTGACAGCCCTGGACAGCGCCATCAAATTTTTCTCAAGGATTCACAGTCCCTACAGATACAGTAAGGGAGCCCCTGTGCTCTGCTGATGTGAGGATAGAAATGTAGCACTAGCAAAGGAGGCATCTGGGAGGGAGGAGAGGGGAGTGACACAGAAAACTGTTTTTTTTTTTGTTGTTGTTTTTTATTTTTATCCAGATTTTTAACTGTCGGTCTTTCTTCCTTTCTTCCTGTTCTCATTTTGTGGCTGATGGACCCTCCATGTCTACAGCTTTCCGGCCATATAGTCTTCTTCTCTTATCCTTCTTCCTCTAACCCTCCTCCCCTTCCATGGGTCACTGGTTCTAGTCATGGTGGTCACAAGCATCTAGTAAGTGTAGAAGAAACCAAAGCACAAGGCTACTCATGCTCAGAAGAGCTCTCAGGCACATCACCTGACCCAGAGGGAACCAAAAGGTAAACTCCAGGAAAGAGTACCTTATCTTCATGTCTACGTTCACAGATGCCCCACTATAGACCACAACATCCATGTAGACTTGATTGCTTTCTCTCGATGCTCATGGATATTTGAGGCAAAAGGTCAGTTTCTTGCATCTCGGAGGAAAGAGGGACTCGGAGATCAAGACTCATTTGCCCTGGGTCCTATAGTCCTAAGAGGTAGGCAGCCTTTGGATTCCTTTGTGTCATCTCAGGTGCCTTTTCTATCTTCAAGTGCTGATTCACATCCAACATGCTCTAGTCTGAAACCTCCAATGTGACTGTTATCTTTTTGTACATGGGCTATTAGGGTCTGCCCTTTGATTTGGAGGATCCTTGCCTGGTGAGATGGGGAGCAATGGTATAATGGTGTAACTTCATCTACTTTAGATGAGGTCTAGAATGGATCAGCATGCAGACAGAAAAATCCCATCCTATGCACCCTCCACACCCCCCCCACACACACACACATCCCAACCATCATAACACACACTACACACTCAAAGGCTTCTAGGATTCTGGAGAGCTCCAGGGCTGCTCGGTATAGGAATGGAGCAACCAGGTCAGCTTGTCCCAGCCCTACTTCTGATGATGGAATGCCACTTGCATTTAGAATATCCAGAAGAGGAACTTTCACTTGCAGAGCTTTTCTATGCATCACTTCCACCAGCTAGGCAAACTCCCCAGCATAGGTGACAATAAGCTGATGTGGTACTGCCACCTAGTGACTGCCCTTGGCCTCTGAGAAGAACAGCAAATTGCCAGCTTGCTGTCACCTATTAGTGGAAAATTCAGGTGGGAGTTCCCAAAATTAGGACCCACCCTGACTAATACAGACCCACCTTCTCTACCAGCCTTCGAACCTGCCACGTGGCAGATATGGAGTATGCCCATGGCAAGTGTGGACTATGCTATTTGTTTTAATAAACTTGACTTTAGGCAAGGAGATTCTTCAGCTTGGCAGAGCATTACCATCTCTCTAGAAGAGTTCATTTCCACGGGAGGACCTCACAACACACATACTCATATAGACGGAGGCTGCACAAGAAAGTCAAACCAAATACAGTTAGGAAGTAAGGGAAGAAACAGGAACGGAGAGAACCTTAGATGAGAAATGCCCATTGGCTGTTGTTAAAATGTCCTTCTGGAATTTGCTATTCCCATAAGTGCTGAGAATGCATTTCCCCACAGGCTTTTATGCCAGATTCCAGCCTATCCAGTTTCACTGATTTGCAGGTATATTTTTGTTATGTATTGTTTCTTGAGATCTTACTATAGATTCCCTACTGGCCTTTAAGTGGCCCCTCGGCCTCTACCTCCTCTGGGAACACAGGCTGTGCTACCTTGCTTGGCTTTCCAGATCTACTGGTAGGAAGTTTGATATAAATGTTTCTGATCCCCTTACTAGAGGACCAGCTAGTGTCTCGATATACCTTATGAAATGTTTTCTTTGGTTTGTTCGGTCAGTTGGTTGCTTGCTTGGTTGATTGGATGATTTGAGGCCAGGTTGAAGTCAGGAATATTCTCTATTCATGGGCCATAACTGCCCGCTTGACCTTGGAATGACCTATTGAGTATTTGCATGTAATTGTTTTCTTTTGTGTTATTTTGCTTTTTTTTTGCTTAGAAATAAATCCATTTTAAATATGAACATAAAATATTTTGATTTGATTGAGATAGGCATTCAATTTTTAAATAATTTCCCTCGAATATCAACGGGTGAATGTCAGGATTTGTTTTATTTAAAGTTAGGCCAGAAAAATTTCCAAAGACACCAGCTTTCATAGCAATCCTTGTGGCATATGAATTGCTAAAACAATTCATTTTATAGAATGACCTGCAATCAGATGTTTGTGCATGTGGATTTATGAAAAAAAAAAAAACTCTCTTCTAGCTTCTTTTGAGCCAGTCCTATCTAGCTATTGTAACATATAATTTATAAGCGACTTCTATTTACTTTAGTACAATTAGGAAATTATGCTGATTTATTTTTATTTCATAAACCATGTATGTACATTGTACTGAATTTCCTTTCAAAATCAAAAAGAGGGCATTAGTTGTGCTATGTCTGAGATCTATTACTTAAATGGTCTTTTCAGCCCAGAAAAAAAATTTCAAGATGAAAATACAGACATCAAGGTCTTTCATCTTCACTTTTAGGAAACAGACTCATTCCCATGACCTGAGAAGTAAAGTTCTTTCCAAGAGCTGTGCAAATTTCCCAGCCACATTAGTCAAATAGAATCTGAAGGATAAAGTGTTGTTTCTCTCTTCTAATAGGATGTTAATGTGTTCCCATGCGTGTGCATGAAGTTTAACATAGTCAAATAACTGTAATTGTATGTGGATCTGTATGTGTGTGTTTGTTTGTGTGTCTGTGTGTGTTTCTCTGTGTGTGTGTCTGTGTGTAGTTCTCTGTGGTGTGTGTGTGTGTGTGTGTGTGTGTGTGTGTGTGTGTCTTGAGATCTAAGGCTGTTAAGTTACTGACAGAGGAAACATTGCTGATGTCACTTCTACCATAAATGAATACTAGAATCATGAAACATACTTGTCATCTATTCATAGGAACATAAGGGGACTTATTCAGTCGTGAAAACCCGTGCATGCTCTGTCATCCTCCTCTTTTCCCTCGGGAACGTCGAGCTTTATTTTAAGCTCAGCTCAGCTTATTCGCTCGGAACATATCCGCTGATGGCATCTACCCAAAGCAAATCTTCTATCTCCTAACTATGAACGACACTCTTGTAGACCAAGGTTGAAAGAAATCATAAATGAGAGAGATGGAAAGAGAGGAGGAAAGAGGGAGACAAAAAGACAGACAGACAGACAGACAGACAGACACACACACACACACACACACACACGGAGGGGGGGAAGAGAGGCAGAGAAAGACAGACAGACAGACAGACAGAGATCCCTAAATCAAGACATAAACATTTTCCAAATGTATAAAATCAAAGGATCAAAATAAAATTAAGGTACTACAAATTCACTTAGAATCAATAAAGATTTACATAATTTAGGAATCTTGTACTGGTCGAGTCCTAAAGTTATGTTGGGTTTTAGAAGTAGCCTTATGCTGTCTCTTTCTGCCACTTTTGTTGCCATTGGTCTCTGGGATCCTCAGGGTCCTAAAGCCTTATGCTTCAGACTCAGTGATGCTCAGAAGGAAGGAATGAAAGGCAGGTCTCTAGAGAGTCATGGTTAGAGCCTCTGGTCAGTCTCAGCCCAGAAATAACTTCCTGAGAACTGTTTCCAAGGGTGTTTCCTGTTACCTATCACTAGAGCATTTATACTTCAGAGCACCCTCAGGCTTTAGTAAACATTTTTGCATTGGCTAGATTTTAAGTTTTAACTTGGATGTAAACTGATTGCAGGCATTTGGCACAGTGTCACACATCCCTGCTGTTACCTTCCATGATGTGTATATTTTTTCCTCAGTATATCTTTACAGTAGGTGCTCACATTTATTAGAGCACATTTCCTATTCTCTTATTACTCAAACTCATGTTTGCGAACACGGATTGTGATTCATCTACGCATTCTCAGTGCCTCTAAAGGTGCCTTTATACACAGAGGTATTCAATATCTGATTGCATAGGGCTAGCTAAATAATACCTAAAATACCTAAAATTTCCTGGAAGTCAACAAGAAAATCTATCCATAGCCCCATCTCTGGAGAGTTAGACTTAATTAGTTGAGGGGTAATGGACAGTGGTTCATTAATGGTTCCAAGGTCATTCTAAGTACTAGTGAACATCCCTGACAGAGCAATAGAAAGTAAATGTTTTGTCTCCCTCTTCTGTCTGAACCATTGGCACAGATAGCCACCTTTCTTTGACTGTTTTGCATTCTTAAATGTCTGGATTAGTTGAGTCACATATTTGATATAATTTTCTTGTAAAGAGAAACTAACTATGCACACAGCCACAGTTTGGAAGCATTTGCGTATATTCATCTCATATCTCTGAATTTGCACCTGGAAGCACGCACTGTCAGATTTGCTGCTGACAGTCAGGGTTGCCAGTACTTGACGGAGTGAGAGGTCCGTCTGATAGTCTCGCGGCTCACTCTGACATCTGACAGACTCATAGACATGCCTTACCTCCTAAGGGAGTCACCACACAGAGAACCATTCACAGCTTCTGTGGCTGGTCAGCATGCAAGCCAAGCGGAGTGAACCTGAACTCCAACGGTGGTTCCCCTCCTTGTCCTCCTAGATGCTGCCTTCCTGTGCCCTTCAGCACCAGAAGACAGAGATTTCTCTCTCCAACACATGTCTACTTGTTAAGCAATGTTAGAAACAATAATTTTTTAGGGTTTGGTGTGGGGTCCTGTTTCTTTCCTTTTTTGATTTGTAAATTCTCTTTGCCTGGTATTTACATTCTGCAGTGATGTCCTTTGGCTTGGTTGCTTTATCATTGTTGTCATTATTAGGTTTAAATTTTTCCTTAAAATGTCTTCTTCAGAAAAAAAATGCCTTCTGGAGAATTAACAGGGCATTTCTAGCTCATCCCTTCCAGTCTCTTTTCTTAAGAAAAGGCCATTGCTGAGTTCTAAATCTCCACTCCTGAAAATGTGTGTGTGTGTGTGTGTGTGTGTGTGTGTGTGTGTGTGTTTCTCTTTAACTTTGTGTTCTACATTCTAGGAGCTTTGTATCAGTTTGCACTGGAACTATGCTATGGCTGTGACTATATTCTACTTTAACTGGTATCCCCCACCCCCCACTATATCACTGCCATGCTCCCTTAGGCCAGTCCATGATGTGGCTTGGAAGCTAAGACTATCTGTGTTTGTCTATGTTGTTCCTACTCTTCTCACCCTCTTCCATTCACATTTACCTACTCTATTTTGCCTGTACTTTTTCTTCAGAAAACAACGTATGTACCAGCTATTATTCATTTATATTTGAGAGGGGGGCGGTTGGAGGCCAGCTGGAAGCTCTGTTTAGAAGAAAAGGGTATTTATCTAGCAAGACTTGAGAAAGGGTGTTTTATTAGGGAGTCCCTCAATATCTTAGTATTAATTTATTATCTTTCCTTTGAGGCTGTCCCATTTTTTTTTCAATTAAAAAAATTCTCTATTATCAACTTCTCATATTAGCTAGGGTCAGGGATAGGGAATGAAGGAAAATGGGAATAGATGCTAACAATTCGTTTAAAAACCTGAGGCCCTGCTCCTTACCAGCCCTAGACATTTCTTCTGCCCTCCTCTAGACCCCGAATCTCTGATTCTCCAGTCTGTCATGAAGGAATGCACTTTCCTGTTCCTGCTAGTTCGCTCTGGGAGAGCCAAGGAGAACAGGCCCCTGCGGCTCCATCCATCAGTCCTTATCAGTCCTTCGGTTATCAGCTTTGTACCTTACCCATGCACTGTGTACTTGGTATCTGTGTAACTGAAGATACCTGGGCCCTTTATATTTAATGTGATTGAAGATATATTGGGTAACTGTGCTTTCGAGCTCTGCGCACTCGATTTATCTCATCTGTTCTTTATCCCCCACCCTCCTTTGTATCTTCCTTGAAATCCATGTTTTATTTCTTCTCATGTTTTTTGTTGAGCCATCAGTTTCTCTTTGGCTTGTCACTGCAATGCTTCTTTTGGAGAATATACCAGGTCCATAAACTGAAGTGTGTCATGTCTCAATTAGCACTCCATGTTCTTACATGTCCTACGTCTGTCTTCGATTGGTGGCTCTGTATCAATGTCCATAGAGGGCTCCCGTTTCTTGAGCTTCGGGTAGTTTTGCATGAAGGTATCGTACTTCTTGCTGGGAGAATCAAGGGGACTCTCTACAGAGCTCGTACTTGTCTTCTACAGATCTCCCTCTTTTGGTTTTTAGCCCTGTAAAACCTTAGCCTCCTTTCCATGCTATTCAACTCAGAGAGGCCTCTGAGGTCTCTGCCTGTTCTTCTTCCTGAGCTACAGTCTATAGACTATCTGTGGGCTATCTGTGGGCATTAAAGTGTGAGCTGTGTGTGCTTTATTTTGGTTTCTCAACATTTCTCCAGAATCTTTCTGTTCTTGATGGATGGCCAATACGTTGTTATGCATTATTTCAAATTTTATCAGATGTGTAAGTATTTGTCTCATAATAAAGTTTAAATATAATATCCTGTTGCTCCATTGTGGCACATGAAAACAGGACACGTTTTCATTCATTTAGAAGTTTCTTCCTCCTTCTGGTGCCTCCTTTACTTCCTTCTGGTTGCTCAAAGTTTATATCTTTTGATTGGGTTGCCATAATTACAATTTTATTTCAAGAAAGAAATGGTTTTAGAAGAAAAATTTATTTATCACATGAATTTAGTCTCTGTCATATTTTTCATGATGTAACCAAGTCTGAATTTTGAGGGCAGAACTGACATTTGGAACACTTTGGTCATTAATAATATTAATAAAATGCTTAATAGGGAAACATTCATGGAAATAGTTTGTCAGCTCTTAGCATTCATGATGGATTAATTAATTAATTGATTAATTTTGCTATTGTAAAGATAAGTTGTGCATAAGCCTTGGGATATAACATTACAAATACAATGTTGACTAGTAAGCAAGAACCATTTCTCTCTGCTTGTTGATTTGGATGTGCCTATGAGAACCTACGGCATGGCCCAGGGAAGCATAGACAAATTTATGTTGCCATACTAGCCAATGAGCACCAACCTCCCTCTAAAATTTTCCCAGAACTAGGAAACAGTGCAATCAAATAAGACCCAGTATTAGTCTTCAAATTCTTTATTATTTTGATTCTAAAGATAGTGTTGATGAGCACTGTATGTATAACATGTCTTATAACCCATATGCACATTTATTAAAAGCTGTTAGAGGTATTGACCGGATCCTGGGAGAAACAGTACAAGCCTGGAGTACCATACTGACTGGTGCATGGTGTGGAGAAGGAGAACTATGAAAAGATAGCATAAATGCTAGCCTTTGCCATGCAGTGCTAAGGGCCAGCGGGAGTGCTGGGCTGGGCCAGCCTACCCCTTAGTGAAGGTAACCCCGGGTGAACTTGAACAAATGCTGAGTTTAACATCAAGCAGTCATGTCTGTTAAGCAGTGCTAGACACAGTCAGTGGTGAATGAAGAGATGAATACGGCATAGAAACTAAAAAGAGGAAGCTCTTTTCAGACCTGAAAGCTATTTAAGTCTACAAAGCTCAAGGTGCCAGCCGTGCAGAACGAGGTGCAAATGTCTTTTGCTGGAACTCTGGATGTCCTCATCTTAAAAGCTTGACTATTATTTAGTGTGTCTTTTATTAAATTAGCACCCCTGCTGGACAGAGACTGCCTCTACCACATAAGTGATTTCTTCATGCCTTTCTCAGACAGTTTTTCTTGTGACCACCGTGTGCATATACCCAAAAGATTCTCCAACATAGAACAAGGACACATGCTACACTGTGTTCATAGCAGCCTTATTTATAATAGCCAGAAGCTGGAAAGAACCCAGATGTCTATCAACAGAGGAATGGATACAGAAAATGTGGTTCATTTACATAATGAAGTCCTATACCGCTATTAAAAACACTGAATTCACGAAATTCTTAGGCAAATGGATGGAACTAGAAAATATCATCCTGAGTGAGGTAACCCAGTCACAAAAGAACACACAGGGTATGTACTCACTGATAAGTAGATATTAGCCCAAAAGCTCAGAATACCCAAGATGCAATTCACAGACCACATGAAGCTCAAGAAGAAGAAAAAACAAAGTGTGGATGCTTCAGTCCTTCTTAGAAAGGGGAACAAAATACTCATGGAAGCAAATATGGAGACAAAGTGTGGGGCAGAGTCTGAAGGAAAGGCCATGCAGAGACTGCTCCACCTGGGGATCTGTCCCATATACAGTAACCAAACCCAAGACACTATTGTGGATGCCCACAAGAGCTTGCTGACAGGAGCCTGATATAGCTGTCTCCTGAGAGGCTCTGCTAAAGCCTGACAACGGTAGATGCTTACAGCCAACCATTGGACTGAGCATGGGGTCCCCAATGGATGAATTAGAAAAGGGACTGAAGGAGCTGAAGGGGTTTGCAGTGCCATAGAAAGAACAATAATATGACCCAACCAGACCCCCAGATCCCCCAAGGACTAAACCACCAACCAAGGAGTACACATGGAGGGACCCATGGCTCCAGCTGCATATGTAGCAGAGGATGGCCTTGTGGGACATCAGTGTGAGGAGAGGCCCTTGGTCCTGTGAAGGCTCAATACCCCAGTGTAGGGGAATTCAAGGGTGGGGAGGTGGGGGGAGGTGGGGAATACCCTCATAGAAGCAGGGGGAGGGATATAGGATAGGGGGTTTTGGGGGTTATAACCAGGAAAGGGGACAACATTTGAAATGTAAATAAAGAAAATATCCAATAAAAAAGAGTAGAGTTCTCTGACTAGTCTGTGAAGTGATTCAATATAAGAAAGATTTGCATATCTCTTTAGTCTTAAATCATATGCATTAATCATTGATGGTGCTATGACTCTGGCATTGACCCAAAAGCTACGGATGGTCTAAGTGATAGTGTCACCATGTTGATGATTCTAATATAATATTTGGGTTTGAGTTGCTAGGAAAGAAATCAGGTGATTGTTCTAATAGTGTCTAATTTGGTCCTTAATTACCTCACTTTGACTATTCACAACTGAGCCTGTCTAAATATAACATAAACACTAGTATGAGAGGGTTTTCCCCCCTCTGAGCTGTTTTCAGAGTTTTTAACTCATAAGCAAAAAAAAAAAAAAAAAAAAAAAAAAAAAAAAAAAAAAAAGGTAATTTATGGAATCCCAAGTATAAAATCTCAACTTCTAAAAACATACGTGTTTCCAATTAGACCTTCCACTATGGGTTTATGGCCTCTGGCACAGCATAAGTCGCACACCATTTTATAAGCATCCACTAACGTTGCAGTGGGGTGCAGTGAGCGTCTAACACAGGGACGAAGGAGGAGACTAGTTGTGCATTTAAGATATTTTATATTTTGTAGTCAAGCGTGAATATACTGAAGAAGAGCAGGCTGGACGTTTCCAGTGAGTGCTTCAGGTTCCCATGGGAGGTTGTGCACCACACCACATCTTGAAAACCAAATATAAAGTGCTAAAAAGAAAAGTGAATGTCTATATCCACATCAAGGCTGAAGTTTGCTTATAGGCAGTAGGGAGACAGGTGTTCTGAGGGACCCCAAGTTGTAGTAGCAAATCTAGAACTTCTTTGCAGTTAATTGTTCTGCCAAAGGTAAAACCACATGCCTCAAAGATAAGTCTTCTGGTTTGCAGTGGTGGGGTAGAAGCCATTCAAAGTGAAGATTCACTTGGTGTGTTGCTAAGACTAGAAGGTGAAACTGTCTAGGACACAACTGTAGATACAAGGAGAGTTAGGAGAACAGTAATTTCTGCCACTGATGGTCTAGGTTATAAAATATTACATGCTTAACAGGGACATGGCTGAGACCCTACTGAGAGCAAAATTAGCATAATGTACTTTATGTGGTTTGTGAGAGATTAGAGGTATGAACTCTTGACAAAGTAAATCATGCTTTGCCAAAAAGTTTTCATTTCACAAATAAAAATTGAAGAAAAAAATGAGAAAATTTGCCCCCTTATCTGTCCTGTGCAGCCCACAGCACAGGTAGGGAAACATATTCCCCAAACAAGTGTGGCAGGGAGTACTCACTAATGCACCTTGATACCATGAATGGGGTATAAGCCAAAGCTGACTTATGTATGTTTTGAAGCACAGGTCCCTTATGTGGAAATTGGACACATTTTGCTCATTATGTTACCATCATAATTGGTGGAAATGTACCCATCGGTCTCCATGGCATGCTAGAAATGCCTCCTGGACTCTAATAAGGGTAGCCTTCTGGGACATCCTGTAAAGGAACATCTACATGGCACAGTCAATGTTTCTACCCCATCCTATTCACAGCATAATATAGTAGTTGTCCTCATTGTTCCTGATGCTGGGTTCTGATCACACCAACCTGTCACTTCTTTTTTTAATACAGGTAACAGGAAACAGGGCCTTAACTTCTCTGTATTTAGAAGGCACAGCAAGAAATGAGGCCAGTGAAGGACTCTCAGCTAGTGTCCTTAGTGGGAAGTGCGTCAAAAGCAAAGAACTCTGTTGGTGACCACAGGTCAAGTTTAAATGTAGAGACTGAAGAGGGCCACTTGGCCCTGGAATGTTCCAAAGATGAATCACAGAAGACTCTTCCAGGGCTGATAATCAGCATGGCCTGATTATTATATCTCTGTGTGTCAGACAGCATGTACATGTCAACCTAAATGTATTGAGAAGGGCGACAAGTATGACAAGGTAGTAAACATAGTCCCAGGAGAGGACACAGCATGACTCTTCTTACTACACATGCACCATGAGATTGGGACAGGACACATTGTCACAAATGTTGGGCACATAAGCACATGGAAGGCTAAGACTCAGTCTACAGAGGAACATGTGTGCATGTATGGACCTTACAGCAGTGAGGATTGATTTTCATCCTGTAAATGATTCATTCTGGTTATTTTTTTTTTAAGTAGACTTTATATTTGTAATCCCTCAGTACATCTAAAGAGAAGAGTTTATAAATGGTATAGTGAAGTCATCAAATCAATGAAATTGTTGTTTGCTGCTGTACTGGAGGGCAGTTATAAACCCTGGCTCTACTTGCTGTTTTTCAGGTACCATGATCAACAGGATGTCACTAGCAACTTCCTTGGAGCAATGTGGTTAATATCAATAACTTTTCTCTCCATTGGTTATGGTGACATGGTACCTAACACATACTGTGGGAAAGGAGTCTGCTTGCTTACTGGAATCATGGTGAGTGCCTTTCCCCTTCCACCTATCTTATTTATGTTTAAGAAGAGGCCAGAAGCACTCCATATGTATAAATGATTGTCCCTTACTGATTTGCTCATAAGAACAAGTTTGGAAATATGCTGAAGGCTTAAAGACCTATTCTACATTATATAGTGTTACGTTTTTTTGTTAATGAATATTGGTTGGATGAAAGGCAGGGGTCTTAGAGCTACTGGGAAAATGCATCAAAACAAAACACAAGCTGTCCCCATCCTGCCTCCATGGAGCCTCCAGCACAAACTCGTGTTTTGAAAATAACTGACAAATGATTGTTAATTACACCTGGAGTACTTACAGAAAGAAGTAAATCTCAAATTGTTTAGGAAACTAAGAAATAAGAATGGACCTCATCAGATGAATTACCTATAGGGTACCGAGACCTCTGGTTCAGGAATTGGAAACATTCTGTCTGAAAGTTACAAGATGTAAGAGTGCAGTGCATTTGACTAAAGTGCATGGGCCCGAGTGATGGGTAACATGCACGGTTGGGAACAGGGATTGCAGGACACTGGGGGAAGGTTTGCTGTAGTGGTGAGTGATGCTGGGTCTTTTCCCAGGAAGCCTAGCAAACTTGGGCATAGTATGTACCCCTCTTCCACTATCCTGTACCCTGAACTGCACACACGCCATTCATTTTGTTATATATAAACTGGGAAAGCATTATGTCCTTGAGAAAGAGAAATAAGGTGGCCACACCTCTCTAGCCAAAGTACTGGTGTAGACCAGAGGAAATGTAAAGTTAACTTTAAATGAAATGAAAATCTTCCTCATAGGGGCAGGAAAGGTAGGCAGATCATGAGAACTGAACTACCCCAGGCTTGAGTTCCTTGAAGACCGATTGGAGATTAAGGCAAAGTAAGAGTGACCAAGTACCTTTGAACTTGGTCACTGGTATTTGAGCCTACTGAGAATATATTGTGGCAGGAAAAGCACTATTGACCAAGACCTCAAGTCAGAAAGCTACAGTCAAATGACACTTTGCTCTTCGCAGTGGAGAATTCCTCAGGGCAGATTGTGTTGGTGGCCATTTGACCCAGTAAGGTAGCAGAGAGGTCATGGGCACAGAAACTCAGGTGTGTACACTAAAGGGTCACATTAAGATGTCAGCTCAACATTATAATGTCCACACACAGGAGAGAATACCAGTTGGCCTTTTTAGGTCCACCCAGAATGGAGTCCCTTGCAACATCTGCTGAGGAAGATGGTGCTAAAGATTTTAGTTACCTAAAAGGACTGAGAGCCTTAGCATCAGGAAAATGGGGACATGCTTCTGCCCTGGATAGACCTGACCAAAGATAAGAAAAGTAGCCATACCAATTTTAAAGACTACTATCAGGATGATCATCCAGCCCAAATTATAAGAATTTGGAGCCATAATTTAACATTATTTCCTTGTAAAATAAAAACACATTTTTGTAAACTTAGTGAACTTAACATTTTTTTCATCATACCTGGTATAGCTCATTAAATGTTGGATATTTTAAAATATCTCCCATTTCCCCTCAAATAATAGCATTTTATTGTATAGCATAAAACTTTGGAAAATAAAATATATAGAAGTGTATTTTTGGAAGGTCCTATAACAAGCCCACAAGGGACATTATCAATGCTATTTATAAACACAGAAATGATAACTACAGTCTTACCTCAGTGCTTCTCAAGATCAACTTGCTAGGTGTTGGAAAGAGATACCCATTTTATTATTAACTGAGGGGTGACTGAGAGGCTCATATACCTTTGTTGCAGACACAAATTTGACTTTAACCTTTCCTAGGCACAGGCACCTTGGGATACATCTGTCTTCTCTTAATATTGCTTTGGGTCTAATGTCTCCAGAACTGCCTCTTCAAAGTCTTGTCTGGCTGCACAGAATCTCTGGTTTGCCTCCTTTAACTGCTTCTGTGATTAGGTTTTACTACTGATCTTTGTTTTGGAAAAGATGTTCTAAGCATCCTTTTATCTATACAGACAAAAACAGTTCTTTGTAATGAAATGTACATGACTTCATTCTTGCTCTGCAAGCTCACAGTGTAACAATAGTCCATTCTGAAACTCGGGGGCTCTATTCTCTCTCCCATATAAGAGCAGATTGTTTAACTGATGTGATTAAAGACTGTTTTCTTGTAACCATAGAAAAATCCACAAATCCTTGAGTAGCCTTTGTTGAAGTGTTTTGGAACCGTGCAGTGGCCCTCCCTTGAGAACAATAATGTCAGGCTACTGGGCAGTCTTCAGGGTACATGTCTAAGAAGTAGATTATAGCCTCTGTAAATTCCTTAGAGAGTTAGAGCAATGCATGGAGGCAAAGTAAATATACTGTGGGGAATGTCAGAGTGAGATTTGTAAAAGAAGATAACATTAGACAAGGCTAGTTTCTTGAAGATGAAGTACGTATGACAAATTTTGTTTGTCTTTGCTTTCTTTTCATTAGAGGGAGTATGATAATTCTTAAGCACTTAGCCAGAGATTACTTATTTCGGTATTTACTTGCCTATTCTTTTAGATCTTTATAGCATATATTATGTAAACTGTGTATTGACAGATTCCCTCAGCTCTAGTCTTTTAATAAACTGTGAATAAAAATATACAATTTACAGTCCTCCTAAGACAGCCCAGGGTCACTCTGCGTCACTGAATGTTACTTCCAGAACTCTCGGCCTTCTCTTCTTACTTGCTCAGCTTTGTAACCCTCGTGTCTGTAACATTTTTATAGAATTTAAACCTTCATGTGGTTGGTTTTTGTTTTGAAGGAGAGTTGGTCTACATGCTAACACCTACAAAGACTCCTTGGAGCCCAGCTTGTTTTCTTCCTAAAGCTAATTGACACTGATGAATTATAGCTTGCCATGGTCCTTGCTGCTTACATTAGTCAAAACTCAAAATTAGGGTATAATTTAGAAGTTTTTGAAAAGCTGAATTTGTGTCATGGGTCATATATTTTTAGAGACAAGGACATTAGACTAAGTTTATTTCTGCACTACTCTGGGCAGAAATATATCATGAAGCCAGGAGGAGAGATTGTTTTCTGTAACATTTCTAACAGAAATCCAAGGAACATTATAAAAATTGGACCTGTCCAGGCATAGAGGGAGGAATTTGGGGAGGGGATCTGGGAGGGGGGCCATTGATAGAGATATAATAAACTTTGGCCCTGGGCTGTAGAGATGGTTCATCAGTAAAGACTGCTGGCTGATCTTCAGGAGGTCAATTCTCAGCAACCACATGGTGGCTGTCAGCCATCTATAAAGTGATCTGATGACTCCTTCTGTCTAATGCCCTCTTCTGTCATACATACATGCATATAGAGTACTCATCTACATTAAATAAATAAATAAATAAATAAATAAATCTTAAAACTTTTAGCCTATCCTTACCTGAATTGCTTATTGGGAATTGAAAGCACAAAGCCTTTCTTGTAATATCTAGCTTTGTTTACAGTATTAGAAATAGGTGCTTATGGAATTCCTAAAATAGGGAGAGATTTAGATACTGATGGATTTCAGGAAGAAATTAAAGATTGGAATTGGAGATCTACCTCAGCCGTAAGTACTTGCTTGGTATGCTGAAGGTCCTAGTTTGATTCCCATTCTCTCTCTCTCTCTCTCTCTCTCTCTCTCTCTCTCTCTCTCTCTCTCTCTCTCTCTCTCTCTCTCCCCTTCCTGTCCCTCTCCCTCTCTTTTTCTCTTATACATGATAAGAAACATAAAATAGAAATCTGCTTTATGCCAAGATTTATCTATAAATAAGATCTCTCTCTTCCTCTCTTTTGCATGTTTTTCGTTCATGTTTACATGTCTGGAAGGGTCAGAGGTCAAAATCATTTATCTTCCTAAATAAGTCTCCACCTTATTTTTTGAAACAGAGTCTCTCCTTATGCTTCAGCCCACTGATTTGTGTAGACTGGTTGGCCAACAGACCCCACATGCCACCGTCTGCAGGAATGCTGGACCCAAAGTCGCTCCTGTTAGTTACTTGTCAGGCACTTCACCACTGAGTCATCTTAATCCTCGTCTCAGCCCCTGCCCCTAAACCATGGAAGAGCTTAACAGAAATCACACTACCTTTCTTTTAGTACAAAAGCATTAAGGTTATAGAAGTATAATTCCTCGACTCTCCCTCCGTTTGAGGAAACACTGAGGACCCGAAGATGTCCTGTTTGGGATGTTCTATTAAACAATGAACTGAATTCTAACTCATTTCCTTCTCTTTTTGAAGGCAAATGGATGGTCAAGTTTCAAGTTCAAGTTTTTTTTCAGTACCAACTAGTTTCTACTGTCTCCAATTTTACAATAGGAATCATCATTTTACCTAGCACTATCCTTTCTCCCATTTTCTGTCTATACATATGTATGTAGCACATCCAGCAAGCTATGCATTTTCCCATATTCCTTAATCTATGATTGTTTCAAAAGGAACCATGTTGATAAGGGTGCCTTTCTACTTTTATTAGAAAGATCACACAAAGCTTTGGCTTTCCTACTTCTATAATGTGATGGTAACTCTTGGCCATTTGGCCCTTCAGACTACGGATAAATGAATTCTGAGGCAGAATTGACTTTAAATATAGAGCAATAGCCATCCATTCAAAGGTGTGAGTGTAAGTGGTTCTTAATAAGTATACTAGACTTGATAAAACAAAGTGGGATCTCCGGGTTAGTCAGGTTTCTTCTATCTCACTAATAATTCTGTATAAAGATTTCCCAGTACATAGCAGTTTGAAAAGACCACACTAATTAATACTTTTTAAACTTATTCAGGAAGCAAAGACAATGTCAGTCCAGGGTAAAGCCTCTATACCACTCTAGAACACTGGATACCAATTCCATGAGCGGCAAGGTTGTAGGATATTTTGGTGTGAGTTGAGGGGTTACCCTCTGAACTCAGTTCAAAGGCGTCCTGGACTAGAGCAATGAATTAGCTCAAGTCACATTGAATCCCATCACATAAGGTCCATCAACAGGAGTAGATGTTTAACTTCATGCAGAAGTGTAGTACATTCAGAAAGGAAAGGAGAATTCTGGACTTTGTCAGTCAGAAAAAAACTAAGTTCCTGATCAACTGCCTAACCAGAACTTTAGTCCTTTCCTGGATTAACTCAGATCAATCTCAGGGCAATTTTATAAGGAACATGACAGCTGCTTTTCCCCAGTGACCGGCAAGTGTAGCTAGGCGCTCTTATGACCTGCTAGGACATAGCACCATCTAAATTGTCTAACCATGTAGCACTTTAGCTTTCAGAACTGCCCTTCACTCTCTAAGTTCATGAACTCACACTGGCACCCTTTCCAATAAAAAACGTTAAATGCAGAGCGACTCAGGGATGATGACCAGTTTTATGCAATACTTCCCTGTTTCCTGCCCAAGAGTACAAGAATGAGCTGACCTAGCAAATCCTAGAAATGGGTTTCCTGGTCCCGCGGGCTTCATCCTGGTACTAAAACAGCCCTGAGCACACCCTTCCTTGGGTTGAGGGCATTTAAAATGAACACTTGACTTCCAGCAGTAATGCCAGCTTCATTTAAAGACAATCAGAGGAAGGACATTTTTGATAAAGGGAAATAATTTTCATGACCTGAGGAAATGTTGTAATACTCTCATGGGTTGTAATATTAACTTGAATGATTTAGAGTGTTTTATTTGCCAAAATTGATGTTTTACCTAGTTATTATGAAAGCATAATTATTTGTGTGTCAGGCAAGGGCACTAAAATATATTTTTGCTTCTTAGCTATTGAATCAGTCAGCCTCAGAAATACAAAAGTAGGTGATATTGTCAAATATTTGCTTGCCTTTGTCTTGAAGAACAAGTTGATAGATATATTAAAATGAAAGTTAAGGACTAAAAAGATGCTGCTGTGTTATTGCACGAGGAGCCGGATTAAATTCCAAGTCCCTGTATGGTGGCTTAAAACCATCCATAACTCCAGTTCTAGGGGATCTGATGCCCTCTTCTGACCTCTGCACGCACCAGGAGTACACAGGGTACACCAACATACATACAGACAAAGCATTCATATACATAAAATAAAGGCTAACCTTTAAGTGGCTAAATTTAATTCTAAAATGAAGAGTTCATTTTAGATTAAAAGATGGACATTTAAGAATTATATTTTTGGTAAATCTTGATTATCATTGAATACTCTAAATTGGCTATTAAAATGCTGTTTGCACTCTAATAAACTATTATACAAACCACACAAGAATAACTTAAAACTGAAATACTATGACCCTTAGTGGTTTTAACAGGCCATTAACCATAGTGTTCGGGATTCTGGGATTAAAATGAAAATCATGAATTCCATTATTAAGTTAGATCTTCAGAAGGTGTCTTTTTATAAGCAGTAATTGAAATGGTCCTGCAGTGCTCTATCAAAGCAGCTTCCTTTTTTATGCCTGTGTCTTTAAGTTAACTTCATCCCAAAGTAGTATTTCAAGATGGTTCTTGGAAGCACTTAAAGGATTCACCGTCACTAGGTGACCGGACATGAAAACGCCATGCTGTCGAATTTCTTGAGCACCAATCAAGGAGCAGTTCAGGGAGGTAGATATCTTCAGCTTCTCTTGCATCCTGGATGTGAGAATAGCTGCCACTTCTGTGGTCTAGTGGGAGACGGAGAGGGGAAGCCGGCACTTTTATCTGTCACCAGTGACTACTCTGCACGTGTTGGGAATGGGTTAAAACTTTGGCCAGCTCCCATTTGAGTTTGACCTGCTCAGGCTCCAGAGCACTCATAGTGCTTCTCATGACTTGCTTTTTCTGACACAAGCTGGCTCCACCCCTCTTCCTTTTTCCAACTTTCTTTCCTATTTATCATTTACTTTAGTAGATGAAAAGATGATAAACTACACATAGATGCAAAACTTAACACTCTTATTTTTAATACATGAGGTCACAACCACCCTGTCCTTGAATTAGCTTTTGGTGACCAGAAGGCAGGTTAATGATTTGCTTTGGATTCTCATTAAAAACAGAAATTAAAATGGGTGACAAGAAGCCAGGATTTATTTCCTAACTTTGGTGAAAGGACCATGACTCATCGTATTAAAGGCATACAGGGATCTTAATTCCAGAGAGGAACATATGTTAGTCCCAACTGTTTTTACATGAGCTGTGGTGGTTGTGTACTGGAGAAAGTATAAAACCACACTTGCATTCTTACATTATGAAACAGAATGGCCCTGAAGTAGACACTGAATAGATAGGAGCAATGACTCAGTTACTACAGACACTTGCCTGTGGCCAGGAATTCTCCTCGAACTCTGAAACTGTTCTGAGACCAACAGTTCTGGTTTGCACAACTGTAAAAAATTAAACAACCAGAGTTATTTTTGAAACATAATTCTGCACACATATACATATTTAAAGAACTCAGATAGGTCTGAACTTAAGGTTTCCCTAATTACACTGAAGGACACTGAAACATATGGAAAAGATGTCTTTGTATTTAAGTTAAGGCTTTGTGTTTAAAAGGTTTAATGATTTTCCCTCTTAGGATGGTTTGTATATGCTTGGCTCAAGGAGTGGCACTATAGGTATGGCCTTGTTAAAGTAGGTGGTGTCTCTGCGGGCTTGGGATTTAAGACTCTTGTCCTAGCTGCCTTTGGAATAAGAAGTGGAACTCTCAGCTCCTCCAGACCCATATCTGCCTGGAAGCTGCTCCCATCTTGATGATAGTGGACTGAACCTCTGAACCTGTAAGCCAGTACCAATTAAATGTTTTCCTCATAAGAATTGCCTTGGTCATGGTGTCTATTCACAGCAGTAAAATCTTAACTTAGACACCTCCTTCATTTCTGTTTTTTTTTTTATTTTTATGTAATTTGTTGGCTTTCTAAGACTGTCTCTCTTATACACCCATGTCAACCTCCAACTCTTGATGTAGCTGAGGATGACCTTGAACTCCTGTTCTTCCTGCCTCAACTTCCCAAGTGCTGGGATTACTGGCGTAGGCATCATACTTGACATCAACAACAGGGTTTCTAAATGCCTGACTGGGTACAGCTTACAGGCAGACAGGATAAGGGGGTGAAAAGTATAGGTAACAGTTGAGAAATTACTAAATCGTTGGATCCGCTTGCTTCTCTGCTCTGCTCCCAAGGTGCTCGTTTGAAAGCACAAGTCATTTGGTGAGTTAGAGAGCACTCATCAAGAAACGGGCCAGCAATAGGAAAGAGGAGGGCCCAGAATAAATGCAAGAAAAAACTGCTTCCCAAGGCTCTGGATGCCAGTGATTTTCCACTCCTATTAGGATTTTGATTTCTTTCCAGAAGGATCTCAGCAGTGGCCACCTGCCCAGGGAGAGAAATATTCATTGTCTTGTGCCAACTGCCCTGTCACGGCTGTCTGTAGCAGTTTGGAGCCCCTTGGTTTTCACATTCTCTGCCTATTGGAGGAGCCCAGCTGCCCCCACTAAGAAGCAAGAGTGATCAAATAAGCAACAGGTGTCCCTGTGGGTCCATCGAGTGTTAGCCTGGGCAGAGGAAGGTGCAGGTGGCTAGTGATTAATCAGCCGTTCACTGTCAGGCAGAGTTATTTAGATTTTGTAACCAAAAGCCAACTGCATAGGTACAGATGTTTCTTCCTAAAATCTGCTCTTCCTTCATCAAGATCTAGCAATAAAACCACTTTGTCTTCAGGGAGCACAGATTATCATGGTACCCGTCACCCCTCACACCTGCATCTTCTACCATCTTCACCAGTAACTTAAAAAGCTATCACTCTTTTTAAGGTTAAGTTCAGCTTGCTATATTCTGTTCACATCCTCCTTTGTCTACAGGACAGACTGCCAGCGAATCAATCACTGCAGGATTGAATAGGTTACAGATACCGGTTCTCAACAGTGGAGCTCTTGTGAGTCTAGTTCATGATCAAAGCTGTGAACTATTGATTTGAAAGTTGCAGCAGTTACAGGGTTGGAGTAAAGACTCGGAGGCTGGGTGACTGCTCTTGCCAGACCCATGTGCAGTCCAACCAAACACATGGCATACACACATTAAACAAACAAACAAACAAACATTAAAAAGGAATAGTGGTGACTTATTTGATATTTAACAATATTGCTCAATAGTTAAGCCTTTGTACTTGAAGAGTTCACCAGATAAAATTAGGTAAACTGACATTTGTTTTGATATATAATGTATCATGGATATGGAAATGATCATACATATGGAAAATATGTGATACTAAATATAGATATCAATATCATAGTGCGGGACTAAGGGCGGGAAATGAAATCAATGTTAATCCAGGTCAACAACTGAATCCTAGCTTAATTTAGCTTTCAGTGGATCTAAAAGCCAAGGATTAACTAGACAGTGTCTCGGATTATAGTCTTTTCCTTTCTGGTGATAACTTACTTCACAGAACTAGGTAAAAGAAGATCGTCAAACACTGTAAATTTATGTAAAATGCATCTGCTCATTGGGGCCTTATCTATGTGATTATAATTATCAGGCTATAGCAGGGTAAACAAATATATTTACATTATCATTTTTCCTCTTCTTTTTCTTACCATTCTACGCTAATGGCAGTAGCTCATTCTTGGGGATTCCCACCCCAATTCCTATTCACTCTTTGGGCTTATAACTCAGTACTAAGTCATGTTTATTAATTCAAATAGAAATGGAAAAATTCTATAAACTTATAACAAAGTATCTGTAAATTGAATTTACTAATGCTTATAGGAATGTATCCAACAGTAAGATTAGATATTTTCTTCTTTTTTTAAAGATGCTTTTTTTTCATTTATTTTATTTATATAAGTACATTATAGCTGTCTTCAAACATACCAGAAGAGAGCATTGGATCCAATTACAGATGGTTGTGAGCCAATATGTAGTTGCTGGGAATTGAACTCAGGACTGCTCAGGAAGAGCAGTCAGTGCTCTGAACCGGTGAGCCATGTTTCCAGCCAATAATTTCTTAAAAGACAATTTATTTTACTTTTTAAATGTTTGATCATTTACACAGAGTATGTACTGTTTATAAAAGCTGCCATTTTCTTTTTCCTTCTTTTTTTTAGATTATAATATATACTTTCCTGTTTTCATTTCCTCCCTCCAAACACTCCCCTCTATTCTCTATTAAATTCATAGCCTTTTTTCATTAATTGTTGTTACAAGCATCTATACATATACATGAATAATCCCAAATATAATCTGCATAGTCTGTAAAATGTTACTTTTTATAAGTGTTTTCGGGGCTGACCATTTGGTGTTGGATAACAAATTGGCATACGCTTCTCTGGGGACGCTGGTTTCTCCCACTCTCAGCATTCCTTGGTTGACTGTAATTATTTGGTCTGTAAGGTTGAGGTCTTATGGCCTGTTCCCTGTCCACACTGTTGTCCTCATTCAGCTCAAATTTAGACAGTTGTATGAGCGAGACTTTATGGATGTAGCTTCTGCATTACTAGGAGACAGTCTCACACCAAACTCCCTGATCCTGTGTGTCTTACAGTCTTTCTGCTCTCCTCTTCTGTAATGTTCCCTGGGCCTTAGGCACAGGAGTTATTTTGTGGATATATTGATTAAGGCTGAACTACACAACTCTGCATTTTGATTGGTTGTGGTTTTTGTAGCACTCTCTATCTGTTGCAAAAAGAGTTGCGGTGGTGGCGCACGCCTTTAATCCCAGCACTTAGGAGGCAGAGGCAGGCGGATTTCTGAGTTTGAGGCCAGCCTGGTCTACAGAGTGAGTTCCAGGACAGCCAGGGCTTTACAGAGAAACCCTGTCTTGAAAATAAATAAATAAATAACCAAATATGCTTGTTTAGTTAAAAGAGAACCTATAACTACCATTTAAGATCTAGTTCTGTGTAGTTGATTAGGTTTCTAGTTCCATGCATGGTTTTAGTTTCATTAGAGAGTTGTAGTTACTGTTAAGGCATGTGTGCCACTACTGAACTCTTAAGGTTATTGCTCCATGCCAGTTGATTGTTTTAGTTCATATGTGTCATAGCTGAGTAGGCCTGCTGATTGCTTCCCTCCTTTGGAAGCTTGCATGGTACCTTTGGATTCCATGAAAACTGGTTCTTGAGACAGTCAGTTCCAGCTCAGGGGCTTCTGATGTCTTCAGCAACAGGGACTTAACTTGTACCCCTGGGTCCTAACCAAAGGCAATAGTAATAGTCTGTAATGTTTTGGGAGTCTCTTTGACATGCCTGACCAACAACTCAAAGAAAAGAGGACTTCTCATTTATGGTGCTGTGGTTTTTAACAAATGATCTTTGGCTCTTGTAGGGATCATTATCAGCCCAGATGGGAAATTTCCATTTTACTTATATGTGTGTGTGTGTTATAAGTTGCTGTTGTTGTTGTTGTTGGGTAGTTGATAGTGTGCTCCATCTTGACTTTTCTTACTGTTGTTTTGCCCTCCTTCTGTATTTATCCTTTTTCTCCTCCCTAATTAGAGCCCTCTTTTAGAGTCTCCTGTTGTTTCCTGGTTTCCCAAGCAAATCATTTATACACTGCTTATTCCTCTTTCTGTTGATCTCCCTTTCACCTATCAGAGCAATAGTCCCTGTCTTAGTTAACATATATATTGCTATTATGAAACACCATGACCAAAACAATTTGGGGAAAAATGGGTTTTTTTTGGTTTACACTTATATATCACTGAAGGAAGTTGGGACAGGAACTCAAACAGAGCAAGAACATAGAGGCAGGAGCTGATGCAGAGGCCATGCTGGAGTGCTGCTTACTGGCTTGCTGCTTACTGGCTTGCTGCTTACTGGCTTGCTGCTTACTGGCTTGCTGCTTACTGGCTTGCTGCTTACTGGCTTGCTGCCCATGCCTTGCTTATCCTGCTTTGTTATACATCCCAGGATGACATCACCCACAATAGGCTGGGCCCTCCACCCTCCCTCTCTTGTCAATCACTAATTAAGAAAATACCCTACAGGGTTGCCTCTCCCTACAGTGAGAATGAGAGTCAGCTTTCTACATACTCTCTACAGTTTCTACGGCTTGATCTCATGGAGACTTTTTCTTGAGGTTACATCCTTTCAAATAACTTTAGCTTGTGTCAAGTTGACATAAAACTATTCAGCAGATTGTCATTTTACCTTCCTGTTTCTACTGTTACTCCAGGATAGGTACTCATACCTGAAGGTTAAATGGGAGTTTCTAACAATAGAAAACATGTGATGTCTTTCTTTCATGAGTTACCTCATGCACTATGTCCTTTCTAGTTCTATCCATACACCTACAATGTTCATAACTTAACTTTTCTTTACAACAGAATAGTATTCCATACTGTGTGCGTACCGTATTTTCACTACCCATTTATTGCTTGAGGACCTCTAGGCTGTTTCCATTCCTTAGCTATGGTGCATAGAGCAGCAGTGAGCATGGCTGGCTATGTTTCTGTGAAATAGGATGTTGAGTCCTTTGGGCATATGCCAAAGAGTGGTATACCGGTCTTATGGTAGATTCTTCTTTTTTAGCCTTTTGAGAATTCCACACAAACCTCAAGAATGAATGGCTAGACGAGATTGCAATCCCACCAACAGTGCAAAGGAGAGTTTCCTTTCCCCACACTCCCTACAGTGAGGATGGAGTCCTCTTTCCTCACCTACCCCACAATTCATTCTCTCTTGTTTGTTGATCTTTGCCATTATGACTTCAGCAAGATGAAATCTCCAAGTTGTTTGGATTTTCATTTTCCTAATTGCCATGGAGATTTTAATTTTTTTTAATTATTTTTAGCCATTTTTTTCATTTCAGAAGAATCTCAATGTTCAGATCTCAAGACCGTTTTTGAATGACTATCATCATCTTGGGTTTTTTTTTTAAAGTTCTTTATATATTCTGGATGTTAATCCTCTGTCACATGTATAGCTAGCAAAGATTGTTTTACAGTATATGGACTTCCTTTTCACCTGGTGGATTGTTAAGTCCAGTTGATATCTGCTGTTAATTAGTTCTGATATTTCCCTGTTAATTTTATTTTTTTGTCTAAAAGACCTGTCTATTGGACAAAGTAGGTATTGAAAGAAACTACTGTTGATAGGTTGGTGTTAATCTGTATAATTAAATCCAGGGATACATTTTTTTTAATGAAATTAGGTACAATAGAATTTGGTGCATCTATGGTTAGGATAATGATATGTTCATCTTTACTATCCCCTTGATTAGTATGAAGTGCCTCTCTATATCTCTTTGCTTAGTTTTTGTTTGAAGTTTGTTTTGTCAGATATTAGGATAGGTGCCTGCTTCCTGGTCCCATTTGATTTGTTATCCATTTGAAAGGATAGAGTACTGTTGTTCTTTCCTTTTACTATAAGGGAATACCTCTCTTTAAACCAAGACGTGTTTCTTGTAGATAAAAGATGTAGATGAATTTTGTTTCATCCAGTCTACTTGTATATTTTGATTAGAAATTTGAGGCCATTGATATTAAAAATTATTATTGAAATATGTGTTAGTTTTGGTCATTGTGTTGTAGGTTTTTTAGTATTCTTGTTTATATTATTAGTGATGCTTTGGGTTTCATAGTCATGACATCAAATTTATTATCACAGTATCTCTATTATAATCATTTCTCTCTTCAGCCCAAAATACTGCTTCTTATATTTTTTTCCTCTTTCAGTGATGGTAGATAATTTTGCTGGGTACATTAGTCTAGGGTGGCTGTCATAGTCTTCTAGTATTTTTGGACTTATAATGAATTACCTCAGCATCTTGATTATCAGTTGAGAAATCAGCTGTTTTTCTAATGGGTCTTCCTTTATGCGACTTATATATTTGTTGACTCTTGCAGCTATCAACAGTCTTTGTGCGTTATGCTTAGTATTTTAACTGTGTAATGACATGGGATGATCTTTTCTGGTGTTGTCTACTTGGTGGTCTGTGTGCTTCTTCTATCTTAGTTTGGGGAAGATCTTGTGGTTGATCTGGTCTATGTTATTTACTTGGGGTTCTTCTTTCTCATCTATGCCTGCAATTGTTAATTTTTTTCATGGTATTTCACATATTCTGGATGTTTCTTTCATGTGTTTTATTAAGATTTTTGTATCCCTTGCTTCTTTGGTCTAGATCATCCTCTACTTTCTCTTCAAGTCCTGATAGTCTTGAAGATATCTTCTGCTGTGTTCAATCTGCTTGTAAGACTTTCCTTTGAGTTTCCTAGTTGAATTATTGGGTTTTCAATTCTATGTTTATTGAATGTTGAGTCCTCTTCAATGTTTCTATCTCCTTATTGAATTCTTATTGAATTCCGGATTGTTATTGTCATTTCCATGTTCCTTATGTTTTCGTTTTGTTTTGTTTTTTGTTATCACCCAGGCATTTAGTGTATTCTCCTTAATTTTACAGATTTGTTTCTTTGTGTCCTCATTTTAAACTTTTTAGATTTTTTAATGAAGTTTCTGCTTTTTTTTCTAAAAAATTCTGTGTCCTGTGGTTTATCTAGGCAATTCTCATAGCAAATACCAGGACTGGTAGATTTGGAAGAAAAGAGACTTGGTTGATATTTCATATTGTTTGTATTCTTGCAAAGAGATCTGGGCATGTGGAGTTATTTTTAAGTTTTAGGGCTAATATGGATATGTTGTTGGGTTAGAAGAGAGTATGTGTGGATGGGTTGGGCATAGAGGTTGGAAACGGCTTGCATTGAATCAGGTTGGGTAGGCAGAAGGGATGTGTATCCCATCCAAGCCTAGAGTATGGGTATAGAGATGGATCTGGATCTGGCTGGGTGGAAAGGTTGGATGTGTGGCATGGAAATGTCCTAGGGGTTGGGGTATAGGTAGAGTCCTGGTAGAAGTTTAGAGAATACTGTGGATAAGGCAGGGGTAACCAGATTAGCACTGGATGTAGGACCATGGTTTGGGGGTAAAGACATGGATAGGTAGGGTCAGGAAGACTTACAGGGCAAGACCCTGGAAAACCATGTGGGAGATGTAGAGAGTTTGGATACTGCATAGATGGAGCCTGTGTATGGCAAATATGGCATTACAGGCTAGACCCTGGAAAAGAAGCTGGAGAGTCTGGCTGTGTAGAGAGGTTGGACTAGCACCAACCATTAATTTGAAACAACCCAGAACAAAACAAATCATTAAAACTCAAAGTACTCTGGATAACACTTCTCACAAATGGACTTGATTGTAGGTTTTTTTTTTTTTCATTTTTCTTTCCCAATATGGTCCATTTAAAAATAAAACTGAAATCATTATTGCCTATTAAATATTGTGTTGTATCTTCAAATGATTTTCAAATGAATTTGAACCAACCTGTGGCCCACATGCTCCCCATGACCAATGACAGCTGTGAGTGTATCTGTGAATGACATGACAAAGCTGAAAGCTTTCTTAAAACTTTAGTGGTGTGTGTTTGTGTGTGTGTGTGTGTGTGTGTGTGTGTTAATTAGATCAGTACCTTTAAAGACTGGGCAATGTAGGAGACAGATAGGAGGGCAATAAGTCACATATTCCATTATTCCCCAGTATTACTTACTTAAGATGATGACTAGTACACTTTGAAGACACCAACTTGCCATTTTTAATATGAGATTTTTTTAGACCTGTTGGCAATCAGGAAGAGCATATTACCTTGTGGAAATTTGAGACTTGATTCAGCAAGGTGCACTCTTCCTTTTGGTGACATCAAAAGATTGATACTAGAAACTGGTTGAGAGTCAAGTGAATGGAAAGATCCACCAGTATTATATCATCCTCCTGTGTATGAAACTCCTACATGGATGCTTTAGTGTGCTCATCCCTTTTCTCCTCTGTTGCCTCATAAGACTAAAATTCTGTCAGGATTTATGGTCTTCCTTCATAGCCACTGCCATGCCTCCTTCCCTACCAGTAGGTTTGCTGTGCCTCAGGCCAGTGAAGTGGCTGTGGCATGTAACATTGCATGTGGTCCTGATCTGTTTCCACAAAGATGGCACCTCCACTCTTCACAACTCAGGTTGAGTGAACCTTAGCCATAGAACGAGAGGCCTAAAACCCTTAGGGTACCCCACAGTGTCTCTCATACTCCTTTGTCTAAGATTAGCTAGATGAACTATGGTTTGAAAGGTAACGTCATTGCTTCCCAAATGAAGGCATCTCCTGGCTTTCTGCACACCATGCTTTGTTGGGTCCAGGTTCACAGCCCTACGTTCTTCCATGACAGTCTACCGCTCTCCTTCCTGTTGTACCTCCACCTACTTGCCTGAAAGCCTGCTGGTCTCATCCCAAGAGAAGATTTTGAAATGCTAGGTTTTTTTTTAAAAATCTTCATTTCTAGTCCATGTACTTATGTTAATTTGTTTAATATGCTTATATAATTATAGGTGTATAACAGATTTCCTGTTTTTAAAGAAAATTTATGTTTGAAAATTCAGGAAGTTGGTTTTCAGCTATTTATTCCTTGTGATGAAATCGTGTTTTATTCATTATTTTGCTTTAGTTTTAAAAATAGGTAAACTAGGATTTTATACCTTAAAGGAACATTGCTTACAATTGTTAACCACATAATTTTCTGTGGTGCTTATGGAAGGCATTGAAAGGTATCATTTTTGTTTTGCTTGAGAAAATTAATGTTTGATACAAAACAACCTGTAAGGTAGCTGGGATCAAAAGTATTAATTAATTCTTGGGGGTTTCCTCTTTCTTTGCTTTTAGGGTGCAGGTTGCACAGCCCTGGTGGTAGCCGTAGTGGCAAGAAAGCTAGAACTTACCAAAGCAGAAAAACATGTGCACAATTTCATGATGGATACTCAGCTGACCAAAAGAGTAAGTAGATATGTCACCGTACACTGTGCTGTTCCCACATTGGGAAATACAGTTTTTCATTAAGACATATAAAGCAGAGATGCCACAGGTTGAGGACAGACATTCGTGGAATTGGCTCCATCTCTTGTATTTTACAAATGGACTACCTAACATCAGGTCAATTAGGAATAATTGCATAATCTTGGTATTTACATAAAAGTAGATCCCATAAATCAAGATAATAGGCATACTCAACTTTTCAGCACAGTAATCAATGTTAGGTTGTGTAGAAAAGAACACACTATCAGTTGAAAATGGGAATTTTATGGTAAAATAAGTCAACAAATTTGTGCTGAGCTTCCGTGAGCATCCCTGTGTTCGAAACACTGGTGGTAGAAGTATAAAATCTTCTTTCTGTGACTTAAAGGTCTTAAAGTTCACCCTCCAATTATTAGAAGTAAGCATAGCAATAAACAGTATTGACAGAGTACGCATTTTGGCCACATCCAGGCTTGACCTGAGTGAGAACTTGCTTCACCCCCAGGAAGACTGTGAGGGAAGCCTTGTTTTGGCTGTTCCATACAGTTTGGACCGGAACACACAGAGCTTAAGACAGTTTGCTCATAGCCCTGACACCAAGCAGGAAAGAATAGAAATGTTTTTGTTAGGCTATACCTTTAGCTTTTTGGATAGTCACTTGAGACATCAAAATGCCAAAGTCAAAAATACCTCAAAATTATCTTGTAACATCTCGTAGCAGTCCCTGCTTCCCAAAGTAGAATTCTATCAGGCTGTCATTGAGATAATTAAATGCATTGTCACTTGGTAACTCCACCCACAAAAGAATCAATAGAGTCTTCAGATAAAGTTCCAACTTTCAGTAGTTTCCTTCTGAGTACAAAAATGATCTTTTTAGCTAAGCCTGCTTGCAGTCTCATATTGTACCAAAGGGAAAAGATGATCAGCTAGAGCCAGCATAGTAGGACCCTGTTTCAAAACACAAATAACAGGCAACCATGAAAAGTATTTCCAATACAGAAGTTATTTTATTGCAAATTCGGATTTACACAGATTGATTTACTTATGAAAGGGTTCCACAGATTGATTTACTTATGAACATGAATTTCAGTAGCCTTACTCAATACTTCAGACCCTACAGCTAACTGTACTTCAAGAATCTAGTAGAAGAGCCAACCCCCACCCCACCCAACTGCATGTTATTTTTAGCATGATTTTGCCACTTCCAAATATCTTTTTAATTACAAATTTTATGTATTATTATGAAGGTGACTACTTGTGATATGGTGTGTATGTGGAGGTCAGAGAACAACACTGTGGAGTCCTCTTCTTTCACCTTTATTTAGACTACTGAGTTGGAACTCAGTTTGCAAGGCTTGCAGAACCTTTATCCCCTACACCATTCCTCCCCCCTCCCCCCTTTATTTCTCCCCAGTATCCCCCTAGTCTTTTCAACTCCTATTGTCTATCCTCAAAACTCCGGACCATTTCTAAAGTGATGACGGGGGAAAGATAGAAGAGAAGGGCTAGATGGAAGTATCTTTTCAGAGATCTAGAAGTGATCTCTGTGGATTGGTGTTAGTACGTATGCAACCCAGGAATCATTGTATTCTGCCCTGTGCATCCCATAGGGTTGGCCAATAAGGTTCTCTCTCGGCAGAGCTGGTGTCAGGAGTCACAAGTGTTACTGTATCAAAGGGGAATTTCTATAAAGTCTTTCATAACTCATGCTATTTTATCATGACTATCATACTTTTCTCAGGAATTAAATCAGCACTACAGAGTGTTTGAAGTTGTGGCAGAAGTCACAGGGCTTGCCAGGTGCTTCTGTACTAAAAGGCTGTTTAAATTTCAAAACTTACATTCAACCAGATACCCATTGGCTTTAAAAATATTATCTTCCTACTCCTTTAGAGTGAAACTGCTTTGCAATATTTTTTGCGAGTTTCTAAGCCAACCAGCTTGCTGACCAATTAAATTTTCATAGGCAGGATGTCATTAGGTAAAAGTATACATGTTAAGATGGTAGTAGAATGAAACATAAATTTATAGTTTATGATACTCACCTCATTCTGGTACTTGGCACAGTATGTGACTAGAACCCTCTAATATTCATCCTCTCAAGATTTTATGCAAGGTCATCAACTTAATGACTGTCATTTACTTGGAACATACTTCAGTTGGTTGTTTATGGAATTTCTAAGTGGAATCCATATAAAATTTTAATATGTTTAAGTAATAATTCCAAAATCTTCAATGATTTCTGAAAGAAACTAAAAGTAAGGATATATATGTATATGTCCTTTTATATTATATATTATATAGTAATATATATATATACATATATATTACTAAGATGAGACACTAAAGTACAAACTCAAGAGCACTACATATTGTTGAAATACAAGTGTTCTTTCACACACTCCATAGGAGAGAACTTTTACCCCAATGGTTAGCAGGGGATCAGGTCATAAATATTCTGAAATCTGAAGATGATGCTAAAGAAAAAGCAATTTGAGTATTGGAAGAATATTAATCCAGGAATATATGCAGATTTTTCAAGCTTTCCAATAGGTGTCTGATTGAGGCAAACAATAGTATTTAAAAATTATTCACCATAGACAAAATTTTTAAAGGAATGATTTTATACAAAAGTCATTGCTCTGTATAACATTAGTCAAAGGAAACACACTATTCATTGTGTACCAGTATTGACAGAGTTAATTCTCTGAAAATGTATATGACCCTTTAGAATTAAAAATTAGACTAGAGGTACAAGTACCAGATTAAAAATGTTGCCAAGCTTAGAAAGATAGGAGCAGAGACTAGGCTGATGACTCAGTGGCTAAGAACCTTTGCTGTGAAGACAGGTTAGGATCCCCTGTGACAAAATAAAAGGCTAATTTTGTCTATGAGTGCCTGAATGCTTGAAGACCTAGGTTTGGTTCACCAGGACCTTTGTAAAACTCTGAGCAGGCATTGTGCACTCTAATTCCAGAGCTGAGGAGGCGGAGGATCAGGGGAGCTTGAGGATTTGTCACCCCAGTCTAGCCAAAGTCATGAGGTCCAGGTTCAGTGAGATACCCACCAAAACACAAGATGGAAAATGGTTTGCAGAGGACACCTAAGGATGACATGTGTCTTCCACAGTCCCATGCATGTGCATACATACAAAGGCCTCTAGGGAGAGAAGAAATATAAAACCAAAGTTGAAAATGAGCATGCAAAGTTGTTAAAAATCAAAGAAAAAAAAACAATGATAGATTGTTAGTAATGACTGGCTGTTAAAAAAAACAAAATAAAGCTTGCTTATATCATATAGGTTTATACAAAGTTTCATTTGACAACTCATCGTCTCTAAGTGTTTTGCTGATTCTCAAAGCACTGTCATAAGCTGTTTTTCATGTCCAGTATGGCAGACAATTTGAGGCAATGCCATACTTAGCATCATATTGTTTATAGTTTATTTGGTAGTTATCTATGAAGCAGCAATGTAGTACTGTGCAGCCTTTACACACTGAAGAGTCATACGAAAGTATCAGCCAGTTCCTATGACCACTGCCTCCATTTCTCCTACAGCTTTTGCTTGTGCACATCAAATACCTGTTCATTAGAGGTATTTTTTTTTTTCCAATGAAGGATTTCAATTCATCATGGACACTAGGAAAACAGAAAAAGCATTTCTACTTTCCTTTAGTTCTCCATGTGTTGGGATGAGATATGGGGCAGTCCTCCTGGAGATCTTTCTCCTCACTCTCCTTAATGTACTATTTTCTACTTTTTTGGTCCTGGGGATCTAACATAAAGCCTGCTATATTCTAGGCAAACAGACATTGACCAAACTATGTCCCCAGACCTCATAATTGACTCTAGAACTATAGGATTTCCTCTTGGGAAACATAGTGCTTGGTAAAAACCATTGGCAGATGTCCTCTGTGATAGTTGAATCATCAGAATATTCACAGGTTAGAGTTGTTCTGTAGATCTCAATACTTGCTTAAATCACAAGGATCCTTTGCGGGTGAGGTGATAATGTTTATATATAACTATGTATCCAATGACACCCACTTAACACCACAGACACATACAACACCAGCAACAAACTAGAAAGGGGCAGTGATTAGTGACATGACCTTTGACGTGTGCTCTTAAGGCTTTGTAAAAAACTCAGGGAGGAGGGCAGGGATCCAGAGGCTATATAATTAGACAGTAGAACCCAGATCTGCCCTGGGCAAGAGGTCCCTCCAAGTCAGCTTCCTGCTTCCCTAGATGATAGGGATACTGGGTGTGACAGGGATACTTGCTGTGTTCCAGGTCCTTGGAAATTTCAGCATCAATTTTGTCCAGTTCCCCCGGGGTGCTTTCAAAGTAGTCTGCCCGTTGTCCCATTTCTGTCAGCCCTAACAAGGACAAAAAGACCCATGATGGAGAAATCTCAGTTACAGACAGAATTTGGATTTTGGTTTTGTTGTGTGATTCTGGCACGTATTGTTTTTGTAGCTTTCACATTGAAAGGTAACAGTTAAAGCAGTAATGGGTTTCAAAGACTTCATTAGGGAATAAGAGAATGTATTTTAAAAATCATTTCACATGCTTGAAGGTTTTTTTTTTTTTAAAGGAAATGTCTGGGTTTCATTTCATTTAAGCCCGTCAGCTATGACTGCTTAGGGAACGCAGATCCTGAGCATAAGGCTTCCAGGGCATCACCCACCCACTCTGCCCTGAACTGAGACTCCCCGCCCCCTTACCATCTCAACAGGAAATAATCATTTAAAATGCATCCAAGAAACAGGAAGCCACCCTTTTCAAAAGTCTGTAGAATTTTAAAGTAATTCAGAGTTTTCACTTTGGGGATGGGAATCTGTACTAGATCAGTTGCTATGTTTAATGCCGGGGTCATGACCCAGCATTGAACCTTCATACCCCGTTTAGACATCAGCCCCTCCACTGTCAGGTACGGGTAAACCCGGTGAGGACATAGACCAGGAATGATCCTCAACTGTCCAGGTTGCCACAGCCATTATTGAGTTGGGAGCTCCTAGACTCACGGAAACCATCCCCAGAAGACAGTGCTGGCCAGTCTCTTCCCACACAGTGCTCTGTGCTCAAACCCCTGCCTCTCAGATGGCACCAATTTCTCTACCAAGCTTTGGCTTCTTTCTAGTCCTAACTTCCCTGGAGAGAGGTGGGGGGGGTGCTGCTTTGACTCACTGCCCTATCCTACACCTCTTCCTGCTGTTTTCTTATTAGTTTGAGGAAACACCCTATATAAGTGTGATAGCTATTCAGAGAACGTGCACACTTTCAGGAAGAAACCAGAATCCATTTTCTTAACATGGATTTGGGTAGTACAGTTTCGCTCAAGGAAAAGGGGGCTACGTAGCATTAATCCTGAAATGTGACATTTCCATGCAAAAGTAGAAAGCTATACTTGCTAACGTAGCACCGTAGTTATGCCGTTCAATGACAGCTTCTTATGGTAAACATAAGGACTAACAGGGCTTTAGTAATCGCCAGCTCTCACACTCTCATGTTGGAGAAAAGTCAATTCCAACAAGCTCACCAGGCATTGGAGTTGACTGGGCTATTGCTGCCTCGAGGACTCGAGGCTCATTGTTCAACTTTAGCCTGCTCTTCCCTCTAGCCCTGCCTCTCCTGAGTCATCCTCCTCCACTCCTCACCCCACCAGCCTGGAGCTTTCCTCACTCAAGGGCATGAAAAAGGGAAAACTTCTTAGGATAAATAGCTAGCCAATCAGCTGGAGAAGCTCTACCATTCCAAGTCCTGTGATGGAGGCAAACCAAGGAGCCCTACCCTGCCAAGGCTGGGCCTTTAGAGATTTCAATCAAGAGAGCAAGAGATTAGATAAGATGCCCAGCCTTCATGGGGTGCAGCTAATGCATCTTTTTCACCTGTTTGAAATGTAATCTGTTTAATTTTCTCATGAAATCCTGATGCCATCCCTATAAACAAAAGTGTGCTAACAAGCAAATAAACCACTGCTTCTCTGGGAGCTAACGTATGAACTCACACATTCAGCCATGAATCCATGCCTTGGCTGTGCTGTCGAGCAGGCCAGAGAGACCGAGGGAGCTTGCAAAAGACAAACGTAACATGGGCAATTGGCATTATGCCTTTGTCTGGAGAGACAGAGACTATGGAGAAGAAGACTGAGCATCTAAGAGTTCGCTTTATACAAAGTGTTGAATAAAAACAGTTTCTTGTTCAACCAGGTAGAGTATGTAGCACAGAAAAAGATCAGTAATATTTCCCTAATATTTTACTCAAATGTTCCCAGATAGACATAAAATCCTTGCATGAATGCAGCTAAGCCGGGGGCTGGGGCTGGAGTGGGGGAGGGAATAGTCTTTTGAGTAGCAGTTTCCAAACCTCCAGTTCACTGCGATTCTCAGGATGAAAACAGAGCCTTGAGCCAGTACCTGGAACCTGCTGGAGGATGCAGCAACTGCTTTTCTCGTGTCTTTCTAAACAGGTGAAAAACGCAGCCGCCAATGTACTCAGGGAAACGTGGTTAATCTACAAAAACACAAAGCTAGTGAAAAAGATCGACCACGCAAAAGTAAGAAAGCATCAACGGAAATTCTTGCAAGCTATTCATCAGTAAGTACTTGGTTTTCATTTCCATCTTGTTTTTATCTCCTTAGCCTTGACTTTTGAGTCTTGTGCTTACGGGTTCTTCCTTTGTGGGAAGAAAAGGAAAAAACATTGTCATGTTTGCTTCCAGGAGAAATCTAAGAATCTAATGCTGGACTCTTGACAAAAGTTTAGTTCCCTTTATGACTGAAAATCGTCTGTGTTAATCGAAGTATCTTTCTTTTTGAAGGCCTTAATTTCTGTTATAATTGTATTTAATTAGTGTATTTATTTATATAATTTGCCCAGAAATGTTCAGCTTGTATCTACTGACTAATCTTGGGAGGAAAATGATATCATATCATCCATCTGGATTTTTGAATGCCAGCAAACATCTTTATATGACATAGTATATTGAGTTGTCATTTCTCCAATATTCAGTGACTTCTTAATTAGAAATTTGAAGTTAGCTACATATTGTATGTTCACCATAAAGCTGAGATTGTATTGTTCTGTATTCCATGATTAAGTTACTTTTATTCAAGAACTTATTAAGTTACTTTCATGCATGTCTATGTTATATAATTACTAGTCTTTTAAGATAACAGTTTGTACCTCATAAGATTCAGTGATTTCTGAGAAACAGACTTTTCTCTCCAGGCTGACGTCATCTGCACTGTAAGTGTTACTCATGTGGGTATCGACTGTGACACCAGACAGACTTACTTTTAATGTCCTTTCTCCGTGGCCACATTTGTGGCTCAGACAAGTAGCTTTCCTTGTGAAACATACCAGGGAATTGATGGGAAGAAAGCTGGGAGTCTAGCTTTTATTTTTATTTTATACATTTAGTTAATTCATAGGCAACATGAAACCACTGACCTTCTGGAAGGAGTACATAGACTTTTATCTTCTAACCTTTCAGTGATCTAGCCTCTGCCCTGCTTAATTAGGATATTAAGGTACCCTGGTAAGTTTATAGTGCACCTTAAGTGGTATTTATGTGCATATTTCTGTGGGAATTGAAACCCCCGTTAGCCAAAATAAAACCCAAGGAATTCTGGGATTAAAATAGAGGAGGTCTTGCACAGATAGTAGAATATCTTATCCTCACTACTCGCGGGCACTCGTGCTCCTCAATTTCCACAGCACACTCTGCTAAGAAGGGGATGGTATTTCTCTTCTAACTCTGTGATGTCACTAGGCACACAGCTGTTTTTCTCCCCGCTTTGTAAGGAAAGGCCAAGACTAGAATTTTAAAAATTATTCTTTGTAAAGTCAGTGGGAAATACCGAGAGGAAATTATATTAGAGCTGCCTCACCCAGCAGGAACTTGCTCCTAGGAGCTCAGTTGCTTTCCTGACCCAGGGCCAACCCAGGAGCTCCACCAGACAGTTGTACTTCTTTCATTCCCTGTACAAGAGAGGAGCCCCAAGAGAGACTCATATTCCTCCTCTGTGTTCCCAAGGCCCATCTAGATAGCCACTTTCCCAGAGGACTCAGTTGGAAAGAAAGTGTGCTCACTAAAGCAGCAACAACCTTAGTAAAGCAGACACAGTAAATCACGGTAGTCTGTGTTGCTTGAGTATGATAGACAACTTCCCTTTCTGGGTATGAGAAGAGACAGCCAAAGATAAAGAACTGAAGATGAAAGAGCAGTGAGTATACTCATGTGTTCTGACCATGCTTATTTACTCCAGGATTCCGCGTGCCTGTCAGTTAAAACACCTGAAGTACAGCTGCATTTGATTTGCCTTTTTGATTAATTTTCCAACTTAAAAAAATTCCAAAGCATATGCCCATGGAGTTAGTAATGCAATCCTAGAACTATGTGGATATGGTGGTTATTATTTATTTGATCATGTGCTTTGAGTTATATAAGTACATCCACGCTAATGTGGGATAATATGTGGGTATTTATTCCCTGCAAAATCTTTTAACTTTGCTCTAAGTTTCTTTTTTCAACAAAATATTATGAAAAAATTATCTCTAGGGAAGCAAGATGCTTTTATGAAGTGTTCCCAAAACAAGTGGCATGTCTGTCTGAAGGGACATGTCAACATGATAAGTGGGAGGAGCTTATGCGAGTTCTTCAGCTGGCTACTCTGGACACTGTGACAGAGCCACCCCTTGTTTCCTCTTCTGCTTCCATCAGACATTTCCCATTCTCATCCTTTCCTTGCCTTTTAAAAATATGCATTGTGTACATCCAAAGCAGACGAGTTTGATGCAACCCAACTACATTCATAAATGTTTTATAAGAGTTTGGGCGTGGCTGGGTTTCCTTTGCTGTGGGGGATGAGGCTTATGAGCAGAGTAAGTTCATTTAGTAGGGCTGGGTTTGGCTAGATGATTCTAATGGTACATAATCGCTTGTCATGTTAACTTCATTTTGGAAGATGTCGACTATGGTTATGAAAGACAGCACACAGGGCTCGATTCCTCAGGGCCAGGTCTTCCCTGCCCACTGTTTAGATTCAAGGGTATCTTAGCATCATCTGCCAGCACTGCCTGAAGCAGGATTTCCTAGCAGGACAAAAATGCGCAAGTCATTTGCTAAAGCTTGTCTGGCTTTTGTTCCTCTCCAGTTCTCCCTGAGAGCAATTTTCTCTGCTCTCCCCTCTTTTGCCAGCTAGCTCTAGCTCAACTCTTTCTCTTTTCCATATTTTATGGCCTCTTTCCCTACAAGTGACCTCTCTAGCCTCTGATGATGCTAAACCCTCTAGGCCAGTGCCCTCTTTTCAGTAATGTGTTTGCCTTTTTGAATCATCACTGGATGTCATGAAGTGTTTCTCTCTCTAACTCTCGACCCTTTTCTGATAGCAGCTTTAACTCTCTCATTCTTCTGTCTCAACCATGGATCCATCAATCAACATGAATTTGTCTAGAGCCAAAAGAACTAATGTGCATAATTTATATTAGAGGGCATTCTGAATAGCCCCGGTATGGAAAAGATTTGGTCACCATCAAAGGATTCCTTATATCTATATCACTCTAAGCCTTTATTTCCTATTATTCCCTTGAATATCAAGTGTGAAGAGGCCAACGTGACTTTACGCACGTTCTTCCTTCTGAACTCTGGTTTAAGAGGAAGCCAAGGGCTTTCAGGTAGGCAGAGTCTGGTGGCCACAAAGGATGGTGACGAATTGACTAGTGCCAATCAATGTCAAGATCCCACAGGGTCTCCCGGCTGACGAATCGAGCCCCCAGTGCACAACTGAACACCGCCTTATGTTATCTTGTGCTCCGGAATACTTTACAGTTTCTTTTCTTTTGTTTTGTCTTTTTAATTTCAACAAAATGAAAATAGAGCTCGGAAGTAAGTTGTTGTGTGAGCTGTTCCTTTCAACATTTGCAGAATTTTCTACTGGCTGCATGCACCCAGCAGATCCTTTATTTGTGAATTTTGGTAGTCTGATTGCTGCTATGGAAATGTGATCCAAAATCATGATATTTTCCTGTGATAAGTGAAGTTCACAAGGAAGAAATCAACATCTGTTTCTTAATCTTTTTGTGGGGAAAAAAAACTGTACTGTACATGTGCATGTTACCTTTTATTCTGGCAGCTGCAGCTTGAGCAGGGTTTCTCTGTCTGCCCTTCTGTACCCCAGATAGTCTAGGAAGACAGTCCGTATAACAGGCAAACCACAGGACAAGTCCCGAGAGCTACTGGAGTTCCAATCAGGGTTACTATGTCAGCTGTCTAGATTGGTAATAAATACCACGGGCAAAATTCTACTGTCAGACAGAGCTTGGAAACCCAGCAGAAGGACACTGGGCTGCATGGCTTTTGAAAAAGTTCTCACTTTCACCTAACCAACCACCACTTTCCACCTCCTCCTGTTTTACAAGTTCAAGACTCTTTACTCCATAGATGGCTGGAGGTATCTGGTCCAGAGCTCTGAACTCTAGCCTTTATTAAATATGAAAAGAAAACTTGGTGTAAGTCCCTGTCATAAAAGGTAGCATGTATAGTAATAAGTAAAATGACATCAACTGGCATTTTTAAAGCGTATATTGAATTCTAGTCATAGGCTAGAAAGCTCTGAGCCGAGACCTTCCCCGTGCCCTATGAAAAACATTTTAAGCAGGTGTCAGGAGCTAAAGACTTGGTAGGATCTGCCTGACAACTTTTCTTACAATAATCCATGATAGTTAAAACTATGGAAAATAGTCTTTCCATATGTCCTAGCCATAAGGTCTCATTTGAGTATCACTTAAAGTCCCTTATGACACCTCCAGCATCAACAATGGCGGTAGACTAACCCTCCATGCACACTTGAAGAAACAAGTCAAACTGGGGTCTGTGAGAGTAGAGGTCCCGTTGGCATGGCAGTGCTCCTACTATGCTGCTTGCTGACCAACAGAAAGTCAGGAAATTTTTGCTCGTTTATAAAAGACAGAATTCAACATTTCTTGGTGCTTAGAGAAAACTCCATCAACAATATATTGAACTTAAATGTGTGTTTGTAGATTTCTTTCAGACTACAACTTGCTCTATCTCTATGATAACACACAAAGGAGTCAGTTAACTTGGTTCCAAGTTTCAAATGAAGAAGCGCCAATGAATAGATAAATCTGAACCATTTTATATTGCTTAAGACTATATTATAGGTGGTCAGCATTTAGACTCTAAGGTGGCAGGAGCTGTATATTCTCCGTGGAGCAGATTCAGCTATAGACCACCTGTTCTAGGTGCAAGACGAAATCACTAAGTACTATAGACACATTAGGAAAATCTCCCTGGCAGTAAAATCTTGCCCTGTGAATTTTTATTTCACTTATGTAGTTATATCCTATTTAAATTAAATAGCATAAAATATTCTCTTCATTCACTGAAACCATACTTAATAAATGATTATCAAAACCAAAGTGAGGTTAGCATAGATTTTTGTTTTCCTTTGTCACAAATATTGCAAAGCTACTGATTTACTTTTTTGGAGACAGACTTTGGATAGCTGGCTTATGAAACAGTAACCCACCTTTGTCTTATAAACTCTTAATTTGTTAAATATAAGAATAATGTAATAAATATTTATTGTGGCACTACAGTAAATAAGTGGAAGAATAGTAAGGGTTTTCCTTTAGAAAAAAAAATGGCTTTTTAAAAGAGTGGCCTTGTGACCGTCAATCAAAGACATGCAATGAAATATTAAAGTAACTAAAACTAATCTTAAAATAAAAAAACAAATCTACCTACCAGATATTTTGCCATTAAAAGCAAAACAAAGCAAACAAACAAGAACTACAATAGAAGCAAAAGAGAATCTTCCAAAGAAACGGTCTGGCCTCTGTTCAAATTCAGTGTCAGTTTAAGGTAAAGCCAAGGGAAATAGGGTAAAAAAAAAAATAATATGTTTTGAGTTATCTTGCTGCTGGTTGAATAAAAGTGGTTTTTGTTAACAAGAATCTCACTTATCACTGTGTTTTCATCAGGTTCAAATGCCTAACCCAATTCATTTCAGACTAAACAGGGTTAATACCTGTATCTAGTCATGTAGGCATAGGAAGGTGTCCATTGCTCAACATGATGAAATCCCAGTTGCTTTGCATATTTCTTCCTATGTCTATCTGTCATGATACTGGGGCTTTAAGGAATGTTTTGGCTTTTTCTCATACGGTTAAATCCTTATGAGTCTTCCTGAACTCAACTTACCTGGTACATAGCTGTCCTGAGGACATATCATCTCTTGCTCTCCTTTCTTTTTGTGGTGTTGGGGAAGCATGCTTCTCATTGTACCAGATACACAGCCAGTGTGGACTTTACCCCCCCAAATGTTCAAGGCATTATCCATGCAATTACTTGCTCTTGTGGATTTTGTGCATGCCCTTTGAAAACAGTAACAGAGCCAGGGAAACTTGGAGGACCTTTCTAACTTCAGATTCTGTCTTTTAGATTAAGAAGTGTGAAGATGGAACAGAGGAAACTGAATGACCAAGCAAATACCCTAGTGGATCTGGCAAAGGTAACCCTGATGGGCTCAGCCATTGTCAGTGTATCCTTTGAAATTGACCACTGCAGAGTGATGAGCAGTAATTCCTAAGAAGCCTCCACACATTTAATAAATCTATCAAACTACCCTAAAAGGATGATCCAGCTTAGAAACTTTTTTTTCTAAAATATGTGCTGCGTTCATAAGCTCATATGTACATTATACAACTCCGCTGCTAAAGATTTCCATAGGGGAGTGCACTGGACATACCATAAAATACTTTAGTAAAGTATGAAATGATGCTTCTTCCCCGAGAAGACAGAACTATATCTTGAACATGACAATGAGGTTCTGAGATAAATAGAACTCATCATTCTCATTCTATTTTATATTTTTAAGCAAGCCCACACCTATATAAATTGAATGTTTTGCAATCCCAGAAGTTAGATTCTTAACCAAAATCTGTGCTCACCCACATAGACACTCACTTTTTCTAGCATTCTCCATTATTTAACAATCATACTTTTTAACAAGCACATTAATAGTTTTCTAGTTCTTTGTCACATTTACAAGATTTATCTGCTTTTTTATTGTTCTTCCATAAGTAACAGCCACTCTGAAAATATGAATATTGATCAACTGTGTAAACATTACATCCTGTTCAGCTAGTTCTAAAGGAGACTCTAGAATAGAAGTATGTATGTGTTCTGCCTTTTAGCACAATTACTTTGGCAGAGCCGACACCAAGTCATATGCATCCTGTTTTATGTTTAATAAATCATATTCCGTCTTGCCAAATCTTCAAATATAATCTGTGAAAATTCGACATTTGGCATCCCCTAGTACTACTCATATACATAAGGGTGTACACAAAGATGAAATATATTTGAGTTATTTATGTAGTGCCATGTTCACTCTGACCACAAGAGCATAAGAGTTCAGTATCCTCCTAGGAACAGATATTCCCAAAAATGTAGTAAAACTGAAATTAGAGCTCCCTGTGTCAATGGCTCCTTCCATCGGTTTCGTTATCATCTTTAAGCAGCTGCAAAGCTGACAGAACTACAAGAAAGAAATTAAGGACAATGCACACAAAGTAAAGGAAGGGGAGAAAGAGACACGGGGAGTCTTGGACTTGGGAAAGGTGGCACTAGACTGAGTGTAGCATCTCTCTCCCTTCCTCTCCATCACCCCTTCCATCCCTTGCTCTGAGCTGCTGAGCCTTGGAATTCCCTTTCCAAGTAACTACTTCAAGGACTGTAATCAAGACTCAGACCCATGACTGCTTCTGAGTGAGACAACTTCAGTTTTCTGAAACAAAGTCGGCGTTTGACATTTGTCCTTCAGACCATGTGGTTCTGAATAGACCTTTCCAGTAAGGCGGCCTATAAATGTTTGCTTTGTGTTGTGCAGCAAGTACCTGCCCACTGCTCTGTTCCTGCTAGGCAAAAGCTTAACCACTGAGTTTCACCCCCAACCCTAGACTCGTAACTTAGAATCCTCCACCAATATTGATCTCGAGGGTTTGTATTATTTTACATCTTATCTGTGAAAATCTGGGTTGAATCCAATAAAAAGAGTTCTGAGATTCGAAACATAAGGCAACAGAAGATGTGCATTGATTGCTTTAAATTACTAAGTTATCTGATCAAATCCATTGATCCGACATTTTATCCCTACTCTTCCATTATGTTTTTACACCTCGCTGTCATCTGACTGTTATTTTTTTCCTTCCTTAAATCTTACTGCTATCATAAGAATTGGCCAAGTTGTAATGTCACATGTTGAAAAGTGAATTTGATATGCTAACTTGTATAAGACTCATCAACACATAAATATTAAATTGAAACATTTCCATCTATCTTTATGCCACCTCAAATCATGGGGCATTTCACTACACCATGCTTTCTAAATTATAACTAGTCTGTCATCATGTATTTAAAGTTCAGCATTAAGAATACATGGAATTAAAAGGGAGGATGCATGGAATTTGCTTTGTGACCTAAAGCCTTCCATTAGTTGACACACCTGTCACTGGCAAGAAGCCAGTGCTGACTGATGTTTGAAGAGTTATTAATGACAGTTTCCTTGCAAGGCAAGAGTCATTAAGCCTCTGTTTCTATCTTCTCTGTTTCAATCTTCTCATTCTTGTTTTCCAGACCCAGAATATCATGTATGACATGATTTCCGACTTAAATGAAAGGAGTGAAGACTTTGAGAAAAGGATCGTCACCCTGGAAACAAAGTTAGAGACTTTGATTGGTAGCATTCACGCCCTCCCTGGGCTGATCAGCCAGACCATCCGACAGCAGCAAAGGGACTTCATTGAGACACAGATGGAGAACTATGACAAGCGTGTCACCTACAATGCTGAGCGTTCCCGGTCCTCGTCCAGGAGGCGGCGGTCCTCCTCCACAGCGCCACCAACTTCATCAGAGAGTAGCTAGAAGAGAATAAGTTAACCACAAAATAAGACTTTTTGCCATCATATGGTCAATATTTTAGCTTTTATTGTAAAGCCCCTATGGTTCTAATCAGCGTTATCCGGGTTCTGATGTCAGAATCTTGGGAACCTGAACACTAAGTTTTAGGCCAAAATATGAGTGAAAACTCTTTTTTTTTCTTTCAGATGCACAGGGAATGCACCAATTATTGCTATATAGATTGTTCCTCCTGTAATTTCACTAACTTTTTATTCATGCACTTCAAACAAACTTTACTACTACATTATATGATATATAATAAAAAAGTTAATTTCTGCACATATTTGTTTGGTCCCTTCCTGTCTCTCTAACTTCATCACTCATACTGTTCTCTGGGTACTATGCGTGGCTCTTTATCTGACCCATGTTGATAACTTTGATTTCCCAAATTTCTCCTGGAATGAAAAAGACTAAAGTGTTCTTCTTCGGATTTGTGATGATTTTCCTTCCTGAAATATTAATAGCAAGACCTTTGGTCCCCACCCCATTTTCAGTTGACAGTACATTTTTGTGTACTTTGCTTCCAAATGATATGGAAAGCTGGACAGTTTTCTCAGGACATTTGCAAACAAGGGAAAGAGATGCTTCAGATGATTATACCTATTTTACAAGCAAATATACATGAAGGAACTATCAAAAGACATCACTCTCTATGAACTCATATTGCATAATTTCAGGTCTAAACTAGTCATTTCCAATTTCCTAGTTCATTTACCATGAAAGCCCCAGGCTATACTCATCAGTATTTGCCACAGACAACATCTATCCATATGTGTGTATGTGTGTGTGTGTGTGTGTGTGTGTGTGTAATCAGTATGTAGGTTGCCATCAGAATAATAAATATATATGAGTAAAGCCCAACCCTTCCTAACATATGGTCCTTTCTTGGACTCTATTAATGACATATGGTAAATTTCACAAATGGTCCATATTTATATCGAGTAATGTGGGAAAGGGAGCTAGGTAGTTAGGACTGTTGAGTGCAATCCAAAGTCACCAAAAGAAGAAACTAAGATTAAAAAGAGTGGGTTGCGGGAAACACATAGAATTGCCTCACATAGAGTTGTTCCCCAGACCCTGCAGGAAGAACTGAGATGAAGTGGCTGTGCCTGTCACACACTCTGAAGACAATGTGCTTGCATTGGTCACAGTCTAAAAAGTATTCAGTTCAGAAAAGTCTCTTCAGAAGCTCTCCTCGTAGTGGTATGCCTCATCCTCTGTGGTCAAACTCACAGTGTCGGAAGTTTCAAGCATTATTATTTTCTTTAACAAAAGTTATAGTGATATACTTGATCTGCTTTGCATAGTTCAATAGGAAAAACTTCCCATTCTAATCTCTATAATTTCAAAAACATCAGCCATCATCCAAGACCAAGTACAGTGTTTGAGACAGCAGGAGATCTACGTATCTACTAACTATCCAGAGTTACTGAAACCAGTCTTTTTATGTATTTACATCCATGCTGGATGAAGACAAGACCTGGGAAGGCTTTTAATTCTAAAGACACGATAATACTGCTTATGGATACATGCTGTGGAGTTAAACAAATGTCAACATCCTACCTCATCAAGATTGCTCATTCGTAGATGCGTTTAAGCTGTCTTTTTATGTATTTTGGATTACATACAAGAATATAGCAAATATTTATTACAAGCACTGGAAAAAAAAGAGAACATTTTCGAAAAGACAATATGTACTTGTAATTGATGTAGTTAATTCTTGCGTTTTCTACCTCTGTGGTGACTAAAATCAGACTCGACATAATTAAGTTTAATTATCACTCTACTGATCAGTTGGCAATCGAAGAAAGTAGCAAAAATAATGCATTGCTTCTCTTGTTGCAGAGAGAAAAAAGAAAAAGGGAGTTTAAACTTAGGTTCCATTGTGTTCTGTCCATTTTCTTCCTCTTTGCCTTGGCTCCTCAGGATTGGATAATCTTTTGTGCTTCAAATTAATCTCACCTTTGCATCCCTTTGTACAAAGTATATGAAGACTGACAGACATATCTTTCCTCTTTTTTTTAATGCAAAGTAGTCACAACTTAAAAGAGGCAAGAAACCCATCCTCTCAAAAGACATGCCTGTCATGATCCTGCTTTCTTAAATTCCCTTTATGTGGCATTATCAAATCTCCCTTCAAATGGCTTTGAACATTAGGCGGAATCCTTGGAGAGTCTTACGTCTGCAACGTGCACTGCAGAATACTCAGTAAAAATTGAGTTCTACTGCTCTTTTGGCTGGCCACTCTCTGCCCTCTTTCTCCATGGGCAGTGTATATCATTGTAAATTGCAGGCACTTTCTTCTTCAGTAACTTCCCCGATTTTCTTATGCAAACAATGTGTCTGTGCTGCTAGCCATTAGAAAAAGGAGGAAATGAAGACAAGCCAAATGCATAAGTGGTGTTCAACTTGGAAACCTTCAGTGTCTTTCTCCTTATTTTCTCCTTTGTTGGTGGCTGTTTTCCAAGAGACTCTTCAGCAAAGTGCCTGGAATGATGCAGCCATTATGTTTGTAAGCAGTGCATGGGCACTGAAAAAGGAGCTATTGGGAGGGTTGGTATTAACTCTCTTGGTTTTGTTGTTTTGTTTGATTTAAACTTTGTCCAGCCTTGAGAAAAGACTGACATGATAAAGTAGACTCTAACTAGGATTCATGATTTATTTCTGCCTCCTCCTAGTTCTGTGCCCTTGAACGATGTTCATCCTTTAGGTCTAACCTCCTACCCATATATAGAATGGATAGCAAAAGACATATCTATAGAGTTTTACAGAGCCTGGTATTGATCTCTCAGTGGTGGGAATTATTTTTATTACTATGTTCAGGATAAGGCTACAAGAATTAAATATCCTCATTATCTGCCTTTCTTTTCGTAGCACCTAACACTATGGAATGCTGGTTATAAGTCCAATACCCCCCCCCCCCCCGCCCCTTTACCTATCTAGTTAATTTTTGAAACAAATTGCTAAACTCTGGATTAGTACATCTATTTTTCTCATCCTATTGTTACTGTTCATGCGAACCCAGAATATCACCAGGAGGCTTCATGTCTCTGATTTGTGACTCTATTCTCATAAGTATGATTCTGGAAATATAACTAAAATGTGCTGGAGAGAGCACCTAAGGCTGGACCATAAGGCTTCATTCCTTTTCCAAATCCATCCTTGTGGGTCCTGAGTTTCAACCTTTCCCAGCACATAAAAACAGACTTTTGTCACTTCTGTGTTCCAACTGAACTGTCCTGTCGTTGTACTGCATAATGCAATTCATCTGCTTATTTGACAAAATTCTTATGGGAAGGGGATTGACCGGAGTCTACAGGAGCAAGGACAGAGCAATAGACGTCTCTCATCTCACCATCATCACTCTAGACTTCATTCATTCACTCTAGACATCATTCGGGACTTGTTTGTTTAAGCAAGGGAGAAAAAATGCATATCCTTCTGAAGGATGCTTTCTAGTGCTGCTATTCAATATGTCAAGTCAGCCCACCAGAAATACTGTGCACATTACAGTTTCATACATTTCCAGGCTGACTTTTTAAAAACACTGGTACTCCCCACCCCATAAAATGCCCATTTCTTCAGTTACACTTAAAGCGCATGCTCTTCTGAAAGCAATGCGAGCAGCAGGGATATGATCCAGTTAGACCAGTTAGAAGGACTGAAGATGTGATGTATTAGAAGCCTGTTCCCATTTGGATCCAACTAAAACCTGAACACACAAGGGGCAGTAGCTCTAAGCTCCAGTCAGTTTGAAAGCTGGATGGCAGGAGCTTCGCCATAGCTGTTCCCAGCAGCACTTCACAAGCCTCTGAAGGCCTTTGTGTCTCTCTACATGGCCCAGCTCTTTTGAAATCTGTTAAACACAAGTTTTATCTAATCCTTGCAATAACATAAGTATATTTCTACTATATGGACGAGGTCACTGTAAGCATCTTACTATTACTAAAGTGTATTTACTATAGGAATATAAGTTCCTTTCCCATGAATTCATTCAGTTTTCAGGGAACTCCCACTCTGCCTGCTTTAAGATGCAAGCCTATGAACAGGATACGATTATTCAATATTTTTCTCTTATTTTCATGTGACAGGATCCTCACTATTAAGCTCAGGCTAGACTAAACTCATAGTCCTCAAGTCCCATCATTGAATTACAAGTTTAGCTCAGGCTACGTTAGACTCATAGTCCTCAAGTCCTGTCATGGAATTACAGGTGTCCACCACCATACTCTCTACAAGATAATTTTGTTCTTGGCCAATTTCATTACTTAAAAAGTTGGAGTAAAACAACTTGTTTAAGGCTGAACACTCAACCATCACTTACTCACAGTACCTTGAACAGTGATTAATATGTGTATTTGCTGCCACTAATTGTGCAGAGAAGTTTCTGTAATTAGGACCGTGGGTAGCATTTCTAGAGGTTTAAGTATTTGGGAGGCATTTGGGTACTAAAGAGTAACACCAGACAACAGTAGTTATTCCCCTCTGGAGCCCAAGTCCTCCACAGCCATGAGTTTTGGCTTGAGTTTACAGTATCAGGCATGAACTCCCCCTTGTAGAGTCAGGGCTCAAAATCATTCAGAGACTGCATAGTTTCCACCATAACCACCATTCCCCTTTTGCAGTGAGAATATCTGGCCTGGTGGGTTGGTATTATAGTTCATAGAGCTTACGACTGGGTAATGCCATGGATGGCTTTTCTCTCCCGACAGTTTGTGATATGCTTTCTGGTACTATACAAAGCTGGGTAGCAGAGAGGAAGCTTCCTGCTCACTTCCAGTTGGATCCCTCTGTATTTTCCACTCAACCTGCATTGTTATTTCAGCAATAGAGTCTTATTTCTTGAGGTAAGAAACCAAGAAAATGACAAGAATTGTTGAGGGGCCTCTGGGAGTATCTCTGGCCAATATCTCTAAGGGGGTACCCAGCTCCTGCCGCTCAGGTATTGGTTTACTAATCCAAGGTCATTAGGTAGAGCATTCTCAAGCCATGCTGGCAATCAGAGTCCTGATCATTGGGTTACAAAGTAATAGAGTTGTTTCAATAAGCTCTCTTTCTGTTTCCTCTCCACTTTCCCCATCACCCATTCTCATCCCTGCTTAACCATGTCCCTTATCTGCCATCTTTGTTATCATGTCACCTTTGATATGCTACCTCCACTTTATTGAGGGGTCCTCCGACCCTGATGACCTTTTTCCAGTTTCCTGCTTCTACAGGTATTCCAATTATATACAAAAATCTGAAGAGTTAAATCTAGGACTACACATGAGAGCATGGGTCATCTAGCTGAGTATAATTTTTTCTTCCAGTTCCACCTATTTACTGTCAATTTTCATAATTTCATCTTTATTTATAGCTGAATGAAATTCCACCACGTATATGTACCACACTTTCCTATTCAACTCCTCCTCTGATAGACACCTAGACTGATTCCATTACCTCACTATTGTGTGTAGGCCAGCAATGAACATGATGGAGCAAGTATGTCTGAGGTAGGATGTAGAGCCCTTTGGCTATATGCCTAGGAATGGTATATCTGAGTCAGATGAGAGTTGTATATTTAGTCTTTTGAGGAACTCCATGATAGTTTGCATAGTAGATGCAACTAGTTCACACTCCCACCAGCAGTGAGTAAGTGCTCTCCCTTCCTTTCCCTACACCAACTATACTTGTGTACAAAACTGATAAAGAAATTTAATAGATTTGGAATTTTGATGGGGATTGCACTGAATCTGTAGATTGCTTCCAGCAAGATGGCCATTTTTACTATATTGATCCTGCCATTCCATTCTTCATAGATCTAGAAAGAGCAATTCTCAAATTCATCTGGAATAACAAAAAACCCAGGATAGCAAAAACTATTCTCCACAACAAAAGATATTCTGGGGTAATCACCATCCCTGACCTCAAGCTCAGAGGAATGGACAGTGCAATAGTGATAAAAACTGTTTGGTATTGGTAAGCAGACAGGCAGGAAGATCAATGGAATAGAATTGAAGACCCAGAAAAGAACCCACACACGTTCGGTCACTTGATATTTGACAAAGGAGCTAAAAAAAATCCAGTAGAAAAAAGACAGCATTTTAAACAAATGGTACTGGATCAACTGGAGGTCTGCTTGCAGAAAAATGCAAATCGACCCATTCTTATCTCTTTGTACAAAGCTCAAGTCCAAGTGGATCAAAGATCTACGTATAAAATCAGATACACTGAAGCTTATAGAGGAGAAAGTGGGGACAAACCTTGAACACATGGGCACAGGTGAAAAGTTTCTGAACAGAACACCAATGGCTTATGCTCTAAGAACAAGAATCGACAAATGGGACCTCATAAAACTGCAAAGCTTCTGTAAGGCAAAGGACATAGTCAATAGGACAAAACGGCAACCAACAAATTGAGAAAGATCTTTACTAACCCTACATCTGATAGAGGGCTAATATCTAACGTATACAAAGAACTCAAGAAGTTAGTCTCCAGAGAATCAAATAACCCGATTAAAAAATGGGGTACAGAGATAAACAGGGAATTCTCAACTGAGAAAACTTAAATGGCTCTAAAGTACCTACAGAAATGATCAGCATCCTTAGTTATCAGGGAAATGCAAATCTAAACAACACTGAGATCCCACCTTACACCAGTCAGAATGGCTAAGATGAAAAACTCAAGGGACAGCAGATGCTGGAGAGGATGTGGGGAAAGAGGATCACTTCTCCATTATTGATGGGATTGCAAGCTTGTAAAACCACTCTGGAAATCAGTTTGGCGATTCCTCAGAAAATTAGACATAGTACTACTACCTGTGGTCCCAGCTATACCACTCCTGGGCATATACCCAGAAAGTGCTCCTGCATGTAATAAGGACACATGCTCCACTATGTTCATAGCTGTCTTATTTATAATAGCCAGAAGCTGGAAAGAACCCAGATGTCCCTCAACAGAGGAATGGATACAGAAACTGTGGTATATATACACAATGGAGTACTATTCAGCTATTAAAAACAATGAATTCATGAAATTCTTAGGCAAACGGTTGGAACTAGAAAGTGTCATCCTGAGCAAGGTAACCCAGTCACAAAAGAAAGCACATGGTATGCAGTCACTAATAAGCGGATGCTAGTCCAAAAGCTCAAAATAATTTACAATTCACCCAGCACAGGAAGCTCAAGAAGAAGAAGGACTTAAGTGAGGATGCTGTTGTTCCTCTGAGAAAGGGAACAAAATACACACAGGAGCAACAAGGGAGGCAATGTGTGGAGCAGAGTCTGAAGTAAAGGACACCCAGCGAGTGCCTGGAGATTCATCCTATAAACAGTCACCAAACCCCAACACTATGACGAGAAGCGGGTACCAAAAGGAGCATGCCATGGCTGTCTCCAGAGGGGCCCTGCCAGAGTCTTACAAATACAGAGGCATAAACTGGCAACCAACTATTGGACTGGGCTTGGGGACCCCAACGGAGGATCTGGAGGGTGGTCCGGAGGAGCTGAAGGGATATATAACCCCATGGGAAGAACAATGACTTTGGACACCCAGACACCCCAAGACTCCCAGGGACTGAACCATCAACCAAGGGGTACACATAGTTCTAGCCAAAAATGTGGCAGAGGAATGCCTTGTTGGGCATCAGTGGAAGGAGTGGTCTTTGGTCAGGTAAAGGCTCAATAGAGGCCTCAACAAAGGGAAACAGACTCGGGGGAGGGGACGGGGGAGGTAGGAGTGTGTTGGGTAGAGGGGCATATACATGGAGGCAGGGGGGTGGGAGGAGGGGTAGGGAATCGTTGGGGAGGGGGGCTTTTGCGAGGGGGAAATTGGGAAAGGTTTTACCATTGGCAATGTAAATGAAGAAGATACTCAATTAAAAAAAAGAAATTTAATAGAATATAAATTATTTGAGATCAACGAAAGTCTTATGTTCAACTAATAAGTTTAAGAGATGAAAATATTTGAGGCCTGAGAATTAGTTCAGCTGAGAAGGAAAGTGCATAGGTAGCCTGGGATAGTGATTGTTTAAATGTAAATCACAGCCAGGCAGTGGTGGCGCACACCTTTAAACCAGCAATTGGGAGGCAGATGCAGGCGGATTTGTGAGTTCCAGACTAGCCTGGTCTACAGAGTGAGTTCCAGGACAGGCTATACAGAGAAACCCCAAAACAAAACAAATAAATGTAAATCACAATAGAATCAAACAGATTACAAACAAGTCTCAGGGGTGCCATCTCTGTATGAGTTAATACCACCAATTATCTGTCCAATGCAATACCCCAGTAATTAGTCCCTAGCACCTCACCTGCTGGCTTTTGCTTCCAGACCCTTAGTTGTTGATAAATGATGGCAGCACATGTGGATATAAAGCTGTCTCAAATATGTCATGACTTAAAAGAGCTAAATTACCAAAATTGCTTCAGTGAAATACATCCAGTATGACATACACCAAAACATAAAACATACAAGCAAACAAAAAAATAATTCATCCCATATTATTTTGCCTAAAAGCCAAATGTCCCCTGTGCTACCCAACTGTCATTTCAGAGTAGGCTATAGAAGCACATGCCTGTCTCTTTGAGTTTTGCATGTAAACTTGATTGCTTATGATTATGAGTTAGACTTAATTCAGTTCTACCATCCCATTTACCCCCTCCTTTCTTTTTATTTAAAGTGAAACTGTTATGTTAAACATTTGTTCTTGAGTGTGCTTTAGAATAGAAGTCTAAAATGAACCTGTCTTTATGTCTAATGAAATCATAGTATTCCTGAGAGGAGAGTAACAGTGAATTAATGTAAAGGCTTTAACATGGTCCTGATACTGTTGTGTCTGGAAAAGGAAAACATACATTGTAAAGAAATATTAATATTCTCCATGGATGACTGCAATCAGATACATTTTATTTCATTTCTCTGAAATGTTACTTTTATTCTGCTACCATATGTTCTAAAAATGTTTTCAGGTCTGAAATAATTATATGTCACCTTGACAGAATACTGGTAACAAAGTCCTAATCTGCTGGCCAACTAGGTAGATATAAGAATGAAAACAAGGCAGATGCTTTCTAATGATGAGAAATCAGTCAAGGTTGGGAACCCTTTATATGCTCAGAAGAATCCTGCCCTCCTCTTTCTAGAATACACTACCTCAAGGGTATTTCCATTGTATTATTAATAGCAGAGGCTTCACAAATTAGCAGAAAGTACAATATTGCCTTAAAAATTAGATTCTATTTCTAGAGAAAAATAATGAAGGCATTTAATAAAAATATGTGCTTGAAAATATAGGTAATTATTTTGAATTGGTTAAAATACTTAACAAATATAAAAATAATTTCAGTAAGACAACAAGAAAGGATAAAAGTAAATGAGAAAGCACAATGCAAGATGTCCAGAATTAAATAAAACATAGTGGCCTGATACAAGTTATAGTGTTTGAAATTACACATTATAAAGGGAAAAAAATTTTAATGTTTATAAGCTTAGACCTTTTGTTTTGTTTTGTTTTGTTTTGTTTTGTTTTGTTTAGTTTTAAGACAGCATCTCTCTGTCACCTACACAGGCATGGAACAAGACTTTTTTTGTTTCCGTAGATTTCTTTGTTTTCTGTTCCATGTCTCTTTCTGCCTGGCCATTATACTGAACACCTTTCCCACGACACAGCCCTCCCTTTCTTCTTTAAGCCCTCCCATATACCTCTTTGTTCATGGCCTCTTTTATCCAAAACACTCTTTAGTGAGTGAAGGATAGACTGGACAAGGAAAAGAGAAAAATTACTCCCTGAGAGTCATTCCATTATAGACAGTTTGGTTGGTCCTTCAAGTAGCACTGAGAAGGGGAGATGGAAACATTCAGCCAATAGCTTTTCATCAGTGGCCAGTGGAACAGCCATATGGGTCTGGAGATACAACACAGAAATATGGTCACCACCTGACCAGCAGGAAAAAGAAAGTAAAGCATGAAAATATATTCATATCCCCCCTTATGCCAATTTACTTAAACTAATTAAAATAAACATGTTTAAGCCCCATACACGATCTGTGGGAGAAAAATTATATGGAAACAAAAAGACATTAGATATTTAGTAGTTCCTTCAAAATGAGAGTTTTGCAATCTAGTGCTTCTCCACGGTTAGACTCAGGAAAAGAGATGGAACCTGTGAGATACATGGCCAAAGAAGAGAAAGATTTTATGTCCCAATCCCTGGGAAAATTTCAGAGGAGTGGCAAGTTTTAAGGATTTGTCACATCTGTCATACTTTAGGAAGAGACAAAATGTTTGCATGTTATGTCTGAGCATATAGCCTGACACCCTCTCACAGTGTTCTTCACACCATGCTTTGGCAATGGCGAGGCACAATGATCTATGTGCCAGACCCAAGAGAAGCTTCTGGAGTCAGATTAATGTAGAGGCAACTCAACATCTCCTGTGTGACAGAGCCATGGACAGCTTCGAATGCTCAGAAGTCTGGGGGGTCATGAGACTGCAGCTTAGGATGTGGAACAAAACCAGTAAAGCAACAATTAAACATGGGGCATCGAGTTCATCTGCCAGACCTCCGGGTGTGGGGCCTGTATCCTGCCTAGAGAGCAGCAGAAGGAGAGAATCCCATGGCCATATTGGTTGCCTGCCGGAGCAGAAGAGCGTCACTAGGTACTGTATCACCCCGAGCTTTATATCTCTGGGGATGCAAACCGCCAGGAGTCTGCCTGCACCCAAGAGCTGAGCACATAGGCGGTTTGTCTGCCAGACCTCTGGGCGTGGGCCTGTGTCCTGCCTAGAGACCAGCAGAGGGAGAAAATCCCCCAGCCATATTTGCTGCCTGCCAGAGCAGAAGAGCATCAAGAGGTACTGTATCACCCGGAGCTTTAGATCTCTGGGGGTGCAAACTGCCAGGGGTCTGCCTGCACCCAAGAACTAAGCACATCACCTCAGAACTCTGCCTCCAGACAATCAGTTACGAGAGACTCTCCGCCATCTTGGATCTCGGGCACCAGAGAAATCAGACAGACTGATTCAGACAGACTGAAATCAGACAGACACACTCCACCATCCTGGCCACCAGACAGAACCAATTAATAGTCATAGCCGGAGGGGAACTTTGCAAGGACCTTAGCCTGCCAGGCTTTTGCCTAGACTCAGGGCCTCAGCAGCTAGGCTAGCCTTATGTGCACCAACCCAGTTGGGATATCAGCTGCCCAGCAGAGTGACCAGCACTCTGAAAAGGTTCCACAGCATACACCATCAGCACTCCCTGAAGGAGCAAATGGACACCTCCTGGTTCACACAGACAATCTGGGGCAAGGCACACTAGGGCTCCAAGAGCACCCAAGAGGAGGACAGCACACCAGCAATCTGTAACAGGGGAAACCCAGCCATCCAGTGTTGCAGAAATAGTCCTACAGCCTCACAGGAGGCACAAACACCAGACAGAGACAAGACCAACTAATACCAGAAACAACAAGATGGCAAAGGGCAAACACAGGAACTCTACTAACAGAAATCTAGGCAATATGGCAGCATCTGAACCAAACTCTCCAACATCAGCAAGTCCTGGTTACACAAACACACCAGAAAAACAAGATTTGGATTTAAAATCACTGTTCATGATGCTGCTAGAAGAACACAAAAAGGACATAAATGAATCTCTTAAATACAAGGGAACATGAATAAGCTAGAAACCCGTATAATGGAAACACAAAAATCACTTAAAGAAATTCAGGAGAATAAGGTTCAAGAGATAAAAGCCAATAAAGAAGAAACACACATACACACACACACACACACACACACACACACACACACACACAAAACTTAAAGAAATGCAAGAAAGTGAGTCAAACAGCAGAAGTCATGAAAGAGGAAACACAAGAATCTCTTAAAGAATTACAGGAAAACACAAACAAGAAAGTGAAGGAGCTAAGCAAAACATCCAGGATCTAAAATCAGAAGTAGAAATAACTAAGAAATCACAATGGGAGACAACTTTGGAGATAGAAAGCCTTGAGAGGAAATCAGGGGCCATAGATGCAAATATCAACAACAGAATACAAGAGATGGAAGAAAGAATTTCAGATGCAGAAGGTACCATAGAAACCATTGACTCAACAGTCAAAGAAAATGCAAAATACAAAAAGATTGTATCCCAGAAAATCCAGGAAATCCAGAACACAATGAGAAGACCAAACCTAAGAATTATAGTTATAGATGAGCGTGAAGATTTACAGCTGAAATGGCAAGCAAATATCTTCAACAAAATTATGGAAGAAAACTTTCCCAACTTAAAGAGAGAGATGCCCATGAATATACAAGAAGCCTACAGAACTCCAAACAGAATGGACCTGAGCAGAAATACCTCTTGTCACATAATAATCAAAACCCCAAATGTACTAAACAAAGAAAGAATATTAAAGGCAGCAAATCAATCAACTGGAAACAAAAAGAACCATACAAAGAATCAACAAAACCAGGAGCTGGTTCTTTGAGAAAATCAACAAGATAGATAAACCCTTAGCCAGACTGACCAAAGGGCACAGAGAAAGTATCCAAATTAACAAACTTAGAAATGAAAAGGGGGATATAATAACAGAAACTGAGGAAATCCAAAAAATCATCAGATCCTACTACAAGAGCCTATATTCAACGCAACTGGAGAATCTGGAGGAAATGGACAATTTTCTTGACAGATACCAAATACCAAAATTAAATCAGGACCAAATAGATCATCTAAACAGTCCCATAACCCCTAAAGAAATAGAAGGAGTCATAGGAAGTCTTCCAACCAAAAAAAGCACAGGACCAGATGGTTTCAGTGCAGAATTCTATCAGACCTTCAAAGACCTAACACCAATACTCTTCAAACTATTCCACAAAATAGAAACAGAAGGAACACTACCCAATTCCTTCTATGAAGCCACAATTACGCTGATACCAAAACCACACAAAGATCCAACAAAGAAAGAGAACTTCAGACCAATTTCCCTTATGAACATCGATGCAAAAATACTCAATAAAATTCTTGCCAACCAAATCCAAGAACACATCAAAATGATCATCCACCATGATCAAGTAGGTTTTATCCCAGGGATTCAGGGTTGGTTCAATATACGGAAATCCATCAATGCAATCCACTACATAAACAAACTCAAAGAAAAAAACCACATGGTCATTTCATTGGATGCTGAAAAGGCATTTGACAAAATTCAGCATCCTTTTATGCTTAAAGTCTTGGAAAGAACAGGAATTCAAGGCCCATACCTAAACATAGTAAAAGCAATATACAGCAAACCGGTAGCCAGCATCAAACTAAATGGAGAGAAACTTGAAGCAATCCCACTAAAATCAGGGACTAGACAGGGCTGACCCTTTTCTCCTTATCTTTTCAATATTGTACTTGAGGTACTAGCTCAGGCAATTCGACAACATAAGGAGATCAAAGGAATACAAATTGGAAAGGAAGAAATCAAACTATCATTATTTGCAGATGACATGATAGTCTACCTAAGTGACACAAAAAACTCCACTACAGAACTCCTACCACTGATAAACAACTTCAGCAAAGTGGCAGGTTATAAAATCAACTCAAGCAAATCAGTGGCCTTCCTATACTCAAAAGATAAGCAGGCTGAGAAAGAAATTAGGGAAATGACCCCCTTCACAAGAGCCACAAACAGTATAAAGTACCTTGGGGTGACTCTTACCAAACATGTGAAAGATCTGAATGACAAGAACTTCAAGACTCTGAAGAAGGAAATAGAAGAAGACCTCAAAAAATGGAAAAACCTCCCATGCTCATGGATTGGCAGGATTAAAATAGTTAAAATGGCCATTTTGCCAAAAGCAATATACAGATTCAATGCAATACCCATCAAAGTCCCAACTCAATTCTTCATAGAGTTAGAAAGAGCAATTATCAAATTCATCTGGAATAACAAAAAACCCAGGATATCTAAAACTATTCTCAACAACAAAAGAAATTCTGGGGGAATCAGTATCCCTGACCTCAAGCAATATTACAGAGCAATAGTGTTAAAAACTGCATGGTATTGGTACAGTGACAGGCAGGAGGATCAATGGAACAGGATTGAAGATCCAGAAATGAACCCACACACCTATGACCACTTGATCCTAGACAAAGGGGCTGAAAACATCCAATGGAAAAAAGATAGCCTTTTCAACAAATAGTGGTGGTTCAACTGTAGGTCAGCATGCAGAAGAAAGCGATTGATCCATCCTTGTCTCCTTGAACTAAGCTCAACTCCAAATTGATCACGGATCTACACATAAAGCCAGACACTCTGAAGCTAATAGAAAAGAAACTGGGGAAGACCCTTGAGGACATCGGTACAGGGGGAAAGTTTCTGAACAGAACACCAATAGCTTATGCTCTAAGATCAAGAATTGACAAATGGGACCTCATAAAATTACAAAGTTTCTGTAAAGCAAAAGATACCATCAAAAGGACAAATCGGCAACCAACAAATTGGGAAAAGATCTTCACCAACCCTACATCAGAATTATGGCTAATATCCAATATATACAAAGAACTCAAGAAGTTAGACCCCAGAAAACCAAATAACCCTATTAAAAAATGGGGTACAGAGTTAAAGAATTCTCACCTGAAGAACTTCGGATGGTGGAGAAACATCTTAAAAAATGCTGAACTTCATTAGTCATCAGGGAAATGCAAATCAAAACAACCCTGAGATTTCACCTTACACCAGTCAGAATGGCTAAGATTAAAAACTCAGGAGACAGCAGGTGTTGGGGAGGATGTGGAGAAAGAGGAACACTCCTCCACTGCTGGTGGGGTTTCAAATTGGTACAACCACTCTGGAAATCAGTCTGGTGGTTCCTCAGAAAACTGGGCACCTCACTTCCGGAAGATCCTGCTATACCACTTCTGGGCATATACCCAGATGATTCCCCAACATGTAATAAGGATATATGCTCCACTATGTTCATAGCAGCCCTATTTATAATAGCCAGAAGCTGGAAAGAACCCAGGTATCCTTCAACAGAAGAATGGATGCAAAAATGTGGTATATCTACACAATGGAGCCATTAGAAACAATGAATTCATGAAATTCTTAGGCAAATGGATGGAGCTGGAGAACATCATACTAAGTGAGTTAACCCAGTCTCAAAAGATGAATCATGGTATGCACTCATTAATAAGTGGATATTAGCCTGGAAAACTGGAATACCCAAAACATAATCCACATATCAAATGAGGTACAAGAAGAACAGAGGAGTGGCCCCTTGTTATGGAAAGACTCAGTGTAGCAATATAAGGCAAAACCAGAACAGGGAAGTGGGAAGGGGTGGGTGGGAGAACAGGGGAAGGGAATGGGGCTTATGTGACTTTCGGGGAGTGGGGGGCCAGAAAGGGGGAAATCATTTGAAATGTAAATAAAAAATATATCGAGTTTAAAAAAAAGAATTAACAAATGGGACCTCATAAAACTACAAAGTTTCTGTAAGGCAAAGAACATTGTCAAAAGGACTAAATGGCAACCAACAAATTGGGAAAAGATCTTTACCAACACTACATCCCACAGAGGGCTTATATCTGAGATATACAAAGAACTCAAGAAGGTAGACTCTAGAGAGCCAAATATCCCCATTAAAAAAATGGCGTACAGAGACAAAGAATTTTCACCTGAGGAATACTGAATGGCTGAGAAGCACCTAAAGAAATGTTCAACATCCTTAGTCATCAGGGAAATGCAAATCCAAACAACCCTGAGATTTCCCCTCACATCAGTCAGAATAGCTAAGATCAAAAACTCAGGAGAAAACAGGTACTGGCAAGGATGTGGAGAAAGAGGAAAACTCCTCCACTGCTGGTGGAGTTGCAAGCTGGTACTACCACTCTGGAAATCAGTCTGGCAGTTCCTCAGAAAACTGTGAATGATACTTCTGGAGGACCCCACTATACTACTCCTGTGCATATACCCAAGGATTCCCCAGCATGTAATAAGGATACATGCTCCACTATGTTCATAGCAGCCCTATTTATAAGATCCAGAAGCTGGAAAGAACCCAGATGTCCCTCAATGGAGGGACACAGAATGGATACAGAAAATGTGGTATATATAAACAATGGAGTACTATTCAGCCATTAAAAACAATGAATTCATAAAATTCTTAGACAAATGGATGGAACTAGAGAATATCATCCTAAGTGAGGTAACTCAGTCTCAAAAGAACACTCAAAGTATGCACTCACTGTTAGCCTAGAAGCTTGGAATATACAAGACACAATTCACATATCAAATGATCCCAAGAGGAAGGAAGGAGAGGTCCCTGGTCCTGAAATGACTCAGGGAAGCATTGTCGGAGAATACCAGAACAGGGAAGTGGGAAGTGGTGGACTGGGGAGCAGGAGGAGGGAAGAGGGCTTATGGGACTTTAAGGGAGGTGGGATCCAGGAAAGGGAAAAATCACTTGAAATATAAATAAAGAATATATCAAATAAAAAAAAAGAAAGAGAAGAAAATACATATTAACATTAAAAAATAAATAAATAAACATGAGGCATCTCAGCCTGGTGCACTCTGGATGATTACTCCAAGAGACACTATCTGAGACAGACACAAGCTCTCTGACCCAAAACAAGGAATCTGGTTAAACCCTCAGTCTCATCAGTTTGAAAATGGTTTGCCCATCTGGGACTTATTTTATTCCCAACCCATCAGTGTTGAGAAGCAAGAGAGACTTCAGGACTCAAGATGATTAATGACTTTCTTATGAAACCAGAGGATAATAAAGCAAGTGAGATCCCCATGGTTTGGTATTTCTGTATAAGCCCCTCTTGTTTCTGTACTTTTCTTCCATAGAAAAGTACTATAAGGTCCTCATTCATTATGGCTGCCCAATCTTGGACTTCCTCAAGAACTATCAGCCAGAAGAAACCCCTTTTCTTTATAATTTTGCTAGTTTTACGTGTTATGTTATAGCAACAGAAAGTAAACTAAGCCATTGTGGAACCTCAAATTAACCAAAATTATAGTTGTGTAGACTGAAATTTCTACTCATCACATAAGATTTTTCAGGAGAATAATCCTAAAATGAGAACTAACAAATGATTTCATGGACCACATTTGCATTTAAGTTTGCAATTATGTGCTTGTCAAAAAGTCCAAACAACATCTTAGCATAATGCATAAAAGAAGGTTTGTAGCAGTTAGAACAGAAAAGTGGAATTTATTCATCATATGGCCAGCAAAAAGTATAAGCACAAAAACATTTTTAAAAATCAAACATAAATAATTTACTTATATTGAATGTAGACTTTTTCAAATTTTATTGTTCCTATGTATTATTTAATTAGTAATTATAGTAAACTGTAATTTCTTATTCTTTCTCATTCCAGGAATAAGTGGCTGAAATATAAAGACTAATATAAATGTCACCACAATTGTAACCTTATCTTTAATGAACAAAATACTTTTGTAACTACTAATTATGTTTTAGTATGTGAAAGTAGTTCATTTTAGTATGTTGAAAGTAGTTCATGATGGTTTGACTCTAAAATATATTCCATAGACTCACACTTTTAATGCTTCGTCCCCAGATGGGAACAGTATTTTAGATACTTTGGAGCCATTAGGAGGGCACACGTAGCTGGTAGAGGCGGGTCTCTGGAGAAGGGTCTTTGAAGGTGACAACACAGACCTTGTTTGTTCCATGTTTCTCTCTGCCACATCATGAAAAAGCCACTGGACACTTCTCCTTGGGTGGAGCCAGGCTGCTTTGCCTTCTTTACGTCGACAAACTCCTTGGATGTTGGGTGTATTGGTGGTAACAATACAAGAGCAATTAATACTAAAAACTGGTATTGAGCCCTGAGATGGCTAGTATCAATAGTGTGACTGTGTGGCTCTTGGGCCTTTTCTAGCCTGTTACTGCATCTTGGCTGCCACCAAGTAAGTAAGCCATTATGTTATGCTCCCTCTACCATAGAGAAAACTGCTCAGCATTGTCTTCCCTATATGGCAAACTGAAATCTTTGAATCTCTAAGCAAAAGTAAATCTTATTTCTTTTAAACTGCATTGTCAGATATTTTGTTACAGGAACAAGTAAACAACACACAGTATTTAGCTTATTTTCATTGGAATAGCATGTTACAGTTTGAATATATTTCCCTGAGTAAGGTAACTAGTTCAGGATTCTTAATATTCATATCAACAATTTATTTGGAGAGGAAAAAGATTATTGCATCTTATATCTTACAGTACATTATGAATGGTAGTCAGGACAGTAAATTGAACATGAACTTGGAGGCAAGCACTGAAGAAGTGATCATAAAGGAATAGAATTACTATCTTGTGCAGACTGACTTATTCCAGCTGTTCAGGGATGGCACTTGCAATATTAAATCATCAGTCAAGAAAATGCTCAATGATCTTTTGCCTACTAGACAACCTAATGGAGACATTTTCCTCTACTGAACTTTCTCAGTTTGACTCCTGTTAGACTATATTTGATAACGAAACGAAAAGAAAAGAAAAGAAAAGAAAAGAAAAGAAAGAAGGAAGGAAGGAAGGAAGAAAGAGAGAGAGAAAGAAAGAAAGAAAGAAAGAAAGAAAGAAAGAAAGAAAGAAAGAAAGAAAGAAAGAAAGAAAGAAAGAAAGAAAGAAAGAAAGAGAAAGAAAGAAAGGAGGAAGGAAAGAAAGAAGGAAAGAAAGAAAGAAAGAAAGAAAGAAAGAAAGAAAGAAAGAAAGAAAGAAAGAAAGAAAGAAAGAAAGAAAGAAAGAAAGAGAAAGGAAGGAAGGAAGGAAGGAAGGAAGGAAGGAAGGAAGGAAGGAAGAAAGAAAAAGAACAAAGAAAAGAAGGAAGGAATGGAAGGAAGAAAGGAAGAAAGGAAAGAAAGATTTTCTCAAAGAACCAGCTCCTGTTTTTGCTGATGCTTTGTATAGTTCTTTTTGTTTCTACCTGGTTGATTTCAGCCCTAAGTTTGATTATTTCCTCCCATCTACTCCTCTTGGGTATATTTGTTTCTTTGTGTTCTAGAGCTTTCAGATGCACTGTTAAACTGCTAGTGTGTGCTCTCTCTAGTTTTTTTGGGAGGCACTCAGAGCTATGAGTTTTCTTCTTAGCACTGCTTTCATTATGTCTGATAAGTCTGGTTATGTTGTGCCTTTATTTTCATTAAATTCTAAAAATTGTTTAATTTCTTTATTTCTTCCTTGACCAAGTTATCATTGAGTAGGGAATTGTTCAGCTTCCATGTGTATGTGGGCTTTCAGTTGTTTTTGTTGTTATTGAAGACCAGTCATAGTCCATGGTGATCTGATAGGACACATGGGATTATTTTAATCTTCTTGTGTTTGTTGAGGCCGATTTTTTTGACCAATTATATGGTCACTTTTGGAGAAAGTACCATAAGTTGCTGAAAAGAAGGTATATTCTTTTGTTTTAGGATGAAATGTTCTATAGCTATTTGTCAAACTCATTTGGTCCATCACTTCTGTTAATTTTACTGTGTTTCTGTTTAGTTTATGTTTTCATGATCTATCCATTGATGAGAGTGGGGTGTTCAGGTCTCTCACTCTTATTGTGGTATGTGCAATGTGTGCTTTGAGCTTTAGTAAAGTTTCTTTTATGAATGGTGGTGTCTTTGCACTTAGAGCATAGATGCTCAGAATTCAGAATTCTTCTTGATAGATTTTTTTTGCATTGATGAGTATGAAGTATCTTTCATTTTGATAACTTTGATAATTTTCTTTTGATAACTTTTAGTTGAAAGTTGATTTTATTTGGTATGAGAATGACTACTCCAGCTTGTTTCTTGGGACCATTTGCTTGGAAAATTGTTTTCCAGCCCTTTTCTCTGAGATAATGTCTATCTTTAACACTAAGGTGTGTTTCCTGTATGCAGCAAAATAATCAAATAGTCAAATTTGACCAATTCTGCCATTGTCCAGGAACCACTGTGCAATTTTTTTCCCAGAAGGGGCTGCCATTGTGTATCACAAAGTAGTGTAGTTTTTATTACTTGAAATCTCTGACATTTTTGTCTATTTATTGGTTCTCAATGACCTTGAATTGTATTGAGCACAATGTGTCTCTTAACTCCTAGAACTAATCCTAAAATACAGACATTGTTCACACCTTTTTGCAATTTAGAAGTAACTCCAGAAAGCTCAATTATATTAAAAATCCTTCCCTGATAATTGGCTCACACAGGATCAAATCCAGCTGATTCTAAAGCCTGGCTGTGGTTTCTTGTGTATTAAACTTCCATAATTTAAATTTTAAGACAGTTTTGTTTTTCTCTTACTAAGGTGCAATAATCAACCAAACAAGCTCTAAGTTTTGCCTCTGTTAACTGTGCTTAGTCAGTGTGTTCTTGATGCTGCCTTTGTCCTTTTCCAACAGCCTCAAATTTGCCCATCTCAATCCTTTATGCTTTCCCTAGGCTGATGAAAAAATGTCCTTTCTGTTTTTCATAGTTCAATATCATTATATCTGCCCGGGCCTTAGCCTCATCAGAATAAGCATGCTATAGAACACACTGACACCCTGATGATCTATATGTCAATCTGTCATAAATTATTTGCATGACTGAAAGTGTTGTGTTTCATCAATTTGCAAATCTAAATAGTAATATTCTCTAGTTTTATAGCATTTCCAATGGACAGCTTCTGTCCCTAAGCTGTGCCCTTCCATGGCTCTTTCTTCAGTCTTGGAGGACTTAAACATGTAGGCATGAGTCCTTCCTGGATTTTGGCTAGACAGAATTCTACCTATTTTGCAAAAGCTCTCCTGACCACAGGGGCTTAGCACTTTTGAAGTAAGAAATGGGAACCTATATGCTCTCCAACTCTCTTGAGTCACTTAGTAGGAATTTTGAGTTGTAAGCTGTAAAATGTGCCAATTCCCTGGTTCTGGAAAGATTCAATGCAAGAGTATAGGGGAATTCCAGAACAGGGAAATGGGAAGGGGTGGATGGAAGAACAGGGGGACGGAAGAGGGCTTATGGGACTTGCGGGGAGTGGGGACCCAGAAAAGGGAAAATCATTTGAAATGTAAATAAAAATATATCAATTAAAAAATGTGCCAATTACCTTCAGTCTCCAGACAGTGATCTGTGGTCTCTGATCCTTCACTCTTCTCTGACCTATGACCGGCTATGATATGTTGATCTAATTTTACATATCATCTCACTTTCTGGAAGTTTTTCTTTTAGATGCTCTGTTGTTACTCCCTGTAATTTAGTTTCTCCAGGGCCCATCTAACGGCTGTGATTGGCACATTTGTCGAGGCCAACCCAAGCATACATGCTACCACAGTTCATTTTACTATTAGGCCACATCCTCCAGTGAGTCAACAAATGGTGAGATGAAGATGTTAGCTAGTGAAATATATCCCTGATGTATCTAAGTATCTATTAAAAACCAAAGGAGACTCTGCTAATGTCCTTTAGGAATTTCCATGAATTTGCACCAGATATTTGCCTTTTGTAGGTATCATAGTATTCCTTGCTTTCATTTATGATAAGGGAAAGACATTAATAAGAGATTGGAAAATGGAGTTGGTTTCTTACTGGGAAATTATCCTGAGTGTGGTTCCCAAATCCTAAATTGGTAGCCTTAGAAGATAGAACCAGTTACCACAGAACTATAGTGCTTAAGACCCAAGAGATTGAACTTTCAGCAGCCAGCATTACCTTTATTTGGATGACCCTGATTTGCATGGCGAAGACTATCCTGACTAGAAATTACCTGTGTGATGATTCAGCCTCCTAGAAATGCACACCCTTCATTTTGGACTGTCCTCCCATGAATATTACAAATTCCCTTCCAAAAAACCACAAACAATAATCTTAAAGTTATTACTCTTAAAGGGTGCTATGCACTCTAATACTCTATGATTCAGGGGATGTTCTAGTACCATTCAGCCAGCTGCCCACTAGCAGCACACTCGATAGCCATTCTTCCTCTTATGGTCTAAAGATTGAATTTATTTATAGCCTGCCATTCTCCTCCACCCTGACTCAGTGGCTGACTCTCTCAGTCTACTCCAGTTTACAGAGGCTGGCCACCATTCTATTAAAATTTAGTTCCTTCCCTGGAATGTACTGCTCCTTCCCTCCTCATGCTTGTTGTGAAAATATCATTTCTTCTTTGAGGCTCAATTCAAATGCCACTTTCTTTACAGTCTTAGGTTGTCCAAACACTTTCCAATTGCTTCCATAGAATTATCCCTACATCCTCCAACTGAGAACACAGAGACCTTTTATTTGTAGCAGAAAGTAGGGCTTCATCTGGGTATCACTCACTTTTGTCAATAATATCACATTGAACGTCACATTATGTGCCTTTGGATGGGAGTTAATTAAACAGAACTTTGCCAACTTTTAAGGTGGTACTTTATTAAGGATTCTCAGTTCTGATTAGAAGAAAAATATTCACTGTCTTATCATCCTGGGCTTTGAGTTCCTTAAGCTCTCTGAGTATTGTCCTGGACAGCCATTGAATTCATTTGAGAGCCTGATCCTGCTGCTTGGAGCCCACTAGCTGGTTGAAAGTAGCTGAACAACACCATGGCCAATCTTCACAGATATTTGCTTTCAAACACTTAACATTTGCTTTTGTGTTACCCTTTGATTAGGAAGATTAAAATTGAGAGGGAAGCAAGTAAGGCAAGGGCTTTCCTCTCTTCTTTCTGAAAGAACAGCTTGTTTCCATGACATTTATACAGTGAGCTTTTTCTAAATGATAAGCAGATTGGTAGAAGATGTTATTTTCTGCCTCTTTGCTTTGGATCTTCACTTGGTGGGTGTAGTGTAAGAGAGACAGCCTCACTAGGAGGATGACTGTCAGGTGTACATGTTTAAGGGGGAATTGGGTGGGGTTGTTGCTATGGCAGTAATATAACAGACTCTGGCTAGTTGTATGATGTATTAGTGGAGTTTTATTTTGACTTGTTTTTAAATACTGAGTAATATTTATACCTATGTAAGCATTTTATCCTTTTAGTTTTCTGTTCTATTTGCATAAAAGTGAATGCTGAAAGCATATATGGTTCAGGTAGATGAAGAAGTCAAAAGGAAATGGCCGAATTCACTCTGAATCACAATCTGTCTTCTGCAGAAAAGATACCAGCCTAGGAAGAATTCAGTCACATGCTTGCTCCTCCAGACCGCAGATTCTGAGGCTCTGACAATGGGAAAAGGCCACCAGTATCTCCAGTACCAATTTCTGACATGGCCAACATTATCTGGCATTTTCTCATATAGCACTAGGTATAAAACATTTCTTTTATCATCATCTGAAACAACTCCAATGGCATGGTTTTACTCTACACCAGAAGGCTTTTATTTTTGCCATATACTTTTCTTATCCAATATTACTTTGATTTAGATTTCATTGAACTCACATAGAGTTGAACATTGTGTATTTCCAAGTCTTTGCATCAAACGTGGTCTCTTTGATTTTCCAATGGGGATAAATTACAACAATAATAAATAAATAAAAGATTAAAATAATTAGATCTTACTCTATCTAAGTAAAGAACTCAAGATAAACTTCAAACAACTTCTACCAGCACAAAAATACCATCATATGTAATTACAAAAAAATCTTTCTACCAGGATTTCCATTGCTGGAGATAGCTGCCTCACACCTTTGCCCCAAGTATCCCATCTATGACTTCTTCTTGTCCTCAGACACACTGTTTAGGATGCTCACTATTGCGGGTTGAAAGTAAAAGCCTACTCTACATCAAGATTTTTGTTTATTTGGACATAAGAGCTTTTCAGAAATTATTTTGAGCTTGAGTGGCTTTAAACAGGCACATACTCTCCAATTTTCCACAGGACCTTTTAATATTCCACCTACACCCTCCATTTTGCATATTTAGATCACTTGTCTGCTCCTAAAGACATTTGAATTTATGCCTCTTGAACAGGGGCTGCATTTCCTTGCTGGTATTGCATCTGCACCTTCCATGATCTAGAAAAAAAAATATAACACTGCACATTTAAAGCACATTACAGCCCACCTAGGAAGAGTGCATTTATCTATTTGCTGGTTTTCCTTACACTCTGTTCTTCCATTTGCAATAGTGTTGACAAAACCATTATATTTATGACATGTCCTTCCATTCACAATGACCATATCTCTCCCACAAGTCATTCTTAAATTTTTCTGTGAGAACATTGGACCAAGGTGGTGGCAAAGTGAAGATATACTGGATATATCCCATGGAACATTTGAGGTGAAGAAAATAGCAGTATATATATATATATATATATATATATATATATATATATATATATATATATATATATGAAAATCTCCCCCCTCTGTCTTCCCATCATGAATCTGTGAACAGTCTGCTGTATGTCAAAAGGTAAGGGGAGAAACAGGAATCAAGCCTAAAGAAGGTGGCAGATGGCTCTTAGAAAAGTGTTAGGGATACTTAAAAGAGCAAAGACTGGAGAATGTGGGAGGGAAAAGGAAGAAGAAAAAGGAGGAAAGAAAAGCTATAATATGAATGCTTGGATTTTTCATGTCCTACTTTAATAAGGACTTTTAAATGCTTTAACCTCCCTTCTAGCCCCACCCACCCCCCCCAGAGGTAGAAGAAATTTAAGGTTAAGAAGGAAAATGGGGATGTGAATCTGTTTAGCAATAGTTCTTTGGTGGAGATTCTAATCTCCATGTCAGGATATCAGCAGTTCAGTTCATACAGCTCGGTGGTGGTAGCTTGATCCCCTTACAAACACCATTTGCAAAGCAGCAGTTCAATCCAGAAGAAATGGCAACACTCTGGCAATCAACCTGAGTCCATGGAAGGGCAGAAAGCTGCCAGAACACCACCAGAAGTCCTTTGGTTTGTTTCTCTCTACAAAGTCATGATGTTTGATGTTTGGCGAAGAAGGCAAGGTGAACCAATGCCACAGTGATGACAGGGACAACCATGTCAGTAAAGCCCAATGAAGACCAGTTGAGAATGGTAAGTTGAGCCAATGCCACACAGCATCATCCACTGTTTGTTGGGTTACATTTATACCCTTCCCAAACATCACATGTTCTCTCAAGCATTGACTCTAGCAAAACATCACATGCCCTTTTACACAGGCAGCTTCCAGAAAAACACCATGTGTCTGTTCTCAGCAAAACATCTTCCCACATGTCTACTTCAGAAAAAAAAATCCTCTCATATGACAGTTTCCAGAAAAACATAACATAAATCCCCAAAGAAACAAAAAATCTCTACTTCAATAATATTAAATTTTTTTGTGATTGTTTTTTGTTTTCCAAGACAGGGTTTTCCTAGCCACCCTAGAATTTACTCTGTAGATCAGATTGCCCTTGAATTCAAAGAGATCTACCTGCCTATGCCTCCTAAGTGCTGGGGGGGAAAGGCTTGGGCTTCTACCACCACCATCACCTGGCTAATGTTCAAGATCTTACCAATTGCAGTGTGAATTAAAACTACTTTGCAATTTCATCTTGCTCCAGTCAAAACAGTTCCAATCAAGAACAACTGACAACAAATGCTGCTGTGCCTGTTGAAAGGGGGAATCACTATTCACTGTTGGTAAAACTGCAAATGTGTGCAATCACTCTAGAAATAAGTATGGAGAACTGTGAAAAAGCTAAATATCTATCTACCACATGATCTCACTATATCAATCCTCATCATATGCCCAAAGGACTCAAGCATCTCTTCCACCAATACTTGCTCAAGTACATTCATCAATGCTCTGTCCACAATACCTGGAAAACAGGAACCATCTAATATCCTTCAAAAGATAAATGGAAGATAAAACTATAATACACACACACACACACACTTGGAATTCTTTTCAACTGTAAGGAAAAACAAATCCCTAGAAGTTGGAGGTAAATGGAACTAGACAATATTATGTTGAGTATGGTAACCTTGACTTAGACAAATACCACATGCTCTCTCTTATTTGTAGATCTAAGCTCTGTATCATTAAACATAATCATAAAGTCAGGAGTAACCACAGAACCAAGAAAGGTAAAGGGGATCATGAAGCAGGAGGACTAGAAAGAGAGATAGTAGGACATAGGTTCTATGAAGGAGGTAAGTGGTGGAAATGGGGGGTTAGCTGGTCAGGAATGGGTTAAACAATACAAAGGAAGAGAGGAAAAGAAGGGATAAATAAAACTAAAATGCTTAAAATCCCTAAGAAAATATTTTTCATATTTACTTATGTTTACTTAAAATATGCCGTATATGTTCATGTGTGTATATACATAGATCTATTATATATATTTATTATATGTATATTACATATTGCATAGGTACTCTGTCTCTCTCCCTCTCCCTCCCTCTCTCTCTCTCTCTCTCTCTCTCTCTCTCTCTCTGTGTGTGTGTGTGTGTGTGTGTGTGTGTGTTGTGGTGCTTTTTAAAAACTAAACCTACTTGGGTTAATAATAATCTCGCCAAAGACATAGACCCTCTAACAAAAATCCAATGTCAAAGCAGAAAACAAGTCATTTCTCACTGTTTGCCAGGGGAGTTGAAGAGACTCCCAGAACAATATAAGTCACTGCTGTTGCTTTTGGTTTCCTCCAGAACTTGAAAATAGGAACCATTACTGAAGATTCCACATATTTCATAGGACTTGGAGGAACTGGTCTGGAACTGACCCATCAGCCTTGCCCTTAAGGACTCAGTATCATGCAATGTAAAGGTGCTATTCACCATTGACAGAGAAAAGAGCCATCAGTAGTACTACTCAGGGACAAAGCCTACAAATTACAAAAATGACCAGATTCCCTGAAATATTATGGAGTTAGGCAGTCCAAAGATGTTTTCACCCTTACACATTCCCTAGTATGTCTCCTAGGTGTTTCTATTCAAACTAACTGTAATGACTATTCCTGGTTGTCAACTTGGCTGTATCTGGAATGAACTACAATCCAGAATTGGAAGGCTCACCTGTGATCCTAATCTGGAGGCTGGGAGATGCAAGTTTCTGATGTGGATCTTGGCTTGGAGATCTTGAGGCATAGTGGCTATGAATCCCAGAAGATTAAGACAGGGAGATCTCTGAGCTCATTGTCATCTGGGACAAAGCAAGTCCCAGATGCAGGCAAGATGGCACACACATTTAATCTGGACGGCACCTTCCACTGGAAACCTACATAAGGACATTGGAAGAAGGAATATTCCCTCTTTCTCTGCCTGCTTGCCTTGTGGAACTTGAGCAACTGCTAGATCCTTGGACTTCCATTCTCAACTGTTGCTGACCATTGTTGAGAGTTGAACTACAGACTGTAAGTCAACAACAATTTCCCCTATTATATAGCGACTACCCATACATTCTGCAACTTTAGAGAACCCTAATACACTACTATAACTCTAATAGTACCCTGGAGAAGTTACTTTCACTTAAAATATAGATAGAGATTTGATGTTTTATAGTACATGCTTTCTTAGTGACTACATGTCCTTAGTGACAAAGAAAAATATTACTTTTGCTCTGAGAAAATGCCTTACAATTTCATGGACTCTTGTTATGAAACCTGTGTTTGCTGTCTATTCCTTCATTGTAGTTTTTTTTTCTTAGCAACAGTAAAGAGCTTTGTAAGTATTTAGGTTTTGATGTTATTTTTGTTACTTTCTTAAAAGTAGCAATTTTGAATACTTTGCCACCCAAACAAGTTGACAGCTACTGGCACTGTAGATTTGATTTTTAAAATGTTATTCTTGGTATAGTTACAAATGAAATGTGCAGTTTTCTTTTGCTCACTGAATAGCCCTGCTGGTGAAATATTCAAGTCATTATCTGCTGTAGTCCATCCAAAAAGAAAGCATCCAATTATCTGTAAGGAAAAGTCAACAGATTTTTATGGAAGACATTAAGATAGAATCCATGAGTTTGAGGCACTATAGCAGCTGGGGCTGAGATGCCCAAGGGAGGTAGAAAGGCAAGTTAAGGCTGTGTGCAAGCTCTAAGATCAACACCCAGCTGCAAGCTGGAAAGCAGAAGGGCAACAAAGATGATGAACAATAAGAAGGTGCAGATAGGGCTTTAGGTGAGTCCCCCAAAAGACTCAAAAGCAAAAGGCTAGGAGAAGCTTGTTGACGTTGAGAACCCCAACCCAGTGGCACAGACAACAGGGTGGGCACAAACTGGACCTGCATGAACCACAGGTGCTTTCAAGGAGAGAATGAGATGAAATTAAGAAGAAAAAGCAAAAGAGTACTACTCGTCTGAGAAGACAGAATAGGCCGAAGCTGATCTTGGCCAGCTCTCAATCATGCAGGAGGAGGCAGAAGACAGAAAAGGAGAGGAAACCTTGAGATGCAAGGCCTTGTCAGGAAACCAAATGCAGTCATTCTCCCTGAATAGGTAAGCTGGCCGGTGGGAGGAGATGCTAAGATCTGGACCATCCTGCCACAGATCTGCAGTGTCCCCTGGCCCTGCCGTAACAGCTCCTCATGGCCAGGAGCCCCTATGGCCTATGTCTTCCTCTTTCTCTTGGCACAGAAATTGTGCGGGGTTATTGGGAGTTCTGGGAGCAGGGTGGGAAGGTGCTATCTTTGAGACAGAAAGATAGGGGATGACATTTCATATATAACTGTTTGAACATTTTTGCTATTTTTAGAATCTGGGATTCTGGTGGGTGGTACCTTAGAACCGGGGCAAGAAGAGTGCTCCCAGAAGATTGGACCCAGGAGGTTGCGCCATAGGGGCAGCAGGGTCTCAGGAGGTGGGAAGGCTAGTGCCAGAGGGTAGTTCCTGTGACAGTAGATGATAAACAGCTCAGACTATTGTCTGGGTCTTCAGAGGCACTATCTGAGAGCCTGTGCTTCTAAGTGTGCAAGGTTTGTCCTGGCCAGTTCTGTTCAATGAGGCCTCTCCCGACATGCCCTGCCCCCTTTCTACCCACCTGGCCAGGGCTAGTTCCCATTTTTAATACTACCTATTGATCATTTCAAAAAAAGTTCTGGTCACTATATATCACCCAATAAAGACAAAACTCCACAAATTCAATTTGCATAGTTGGCAGATTTTAATCTACATTATTTGGGGATGAGGAGAATCCATTAAACAATGATTAAGCAAATATTGACATAAACAGCTTAGTGATCATTTATTGGGAACTTTCTATGTAATATTCTGTTGGAAGTCACATGGGTAAGACATGACCCCCTATGTAGGAGTCACAGCTGAGTTTTTCAATAATTGAGATGAAATGTATATCAATGATGCTAGGTACATTCCTATGGCTTTAAATCTATACAAAGACTTTAGAATTAGATTCATTCTATGGTGGCTCCAGTTTCTATGCCAATACACATAGTGATTTTTGACAGATGAAAAACTCAAGTGAAAATCAGATAGTTTAACCAATTGCCTTATTAACTACTGGCTATACAATATATCTAACCTTCCCAGACAATGGAAACGCCTTCCATTGAACGTAAAGAATGCTACATCATTCCTCTCAGTACCCACAGTCCCTCTCACAAAGCTTCTGGCAGTGAACGTGTATTCACCAACATCACTAAACCAATGGATTCTGGATTTTAAATCCAACCAATCACAAGGAAGCTATACATTTTGATTCCTAGTCTCTTTTGATCTGTAGATGAGAACTGGATGAAAACTGTATCCTTCTCATAGGAGAATACTCAATAGAAAATTGTATTTCAAGGGACCCATGAAGCCCGTCTCTGATCTAAATAATGGGAATATTATCTATGTATTTTAAAAATTAGCAAATATATTTCTGTCAGTAAAATAGTTCTCTGATGACTGCCATTCTAATTTACATATTCAGAATTCATTTAATCTAAGTCTACTAAAATTTCTTTTGGAATAAAAATTATCTCTAAAGAATAGCAGCCAAATTCCATTGGTGATATTACCAGCTCTGCGACTAGACAGATGTGTGACTGTGGAGAAATCCCCTGAGTAATATGGGCTTTGGAAGGCCAGCATATTAAGAAGTTTGAATTAAAATGATTTCTAGAGTTCCTTATGGCTTTAAAATTCTCAGTTCCAAAGCATTGGAGGTTCCCAGATGAAATTGGGAGTGTATACAAAGTAAACAGTGATTTTCCAATATGACTTGAGGGGAAGGCACCAAAGAGCAAGTGTAATGAATTTTTTTGAAAAATAAGACTTAAGTAAAATTTCCCAAATATATGCAGGAGTCTGAGAGTTGGATATTTAACTTAAGTATATCCCAATTGTCAGGCCCTCTGGCGATGTGTAAGGACTCCTTTGAGGTAAGTAAGTAGGTTTCTTACCATTGGGCATTGGCTTTCTCATTAACATAATTTCTCCTTGTGAATAGTTCTTCCATGGGTTTACGTTCAGGAAGAAAACTGACAATAGCAACAACTGTGTGTGATGACTGACACATTGCCAATGTTAACTTCAGGAGAAGACAAGTGCAGTTCACATGTGGTTCACAGATATAAGCAGGGGCTGGTTAAATATGAAGTTTATACTAATTCTGAGACTTGTCTTATCCATATAAAATAGTGAAATAAGGATGTAATGTGGAAAAGGAAATATGAATAAAATATATTCATGGGTATATTTATATATTTGCACTTGTATATACATATATGTTTACACAGATATATGTACACACACATATTTTTAACTTGAATTGTTCTGTTGTTAATTTTAACTTGTATTTGTCATTTTGAAAGATGGCTTCGTGCATGACATGCTTGCACGAAAGTATAAGAACAAATTCATACATATACACATACACACACACACATATATATGCAGAGAGAGATAGAGAGAGAGTATGAAACAGAGAAAATGTAGCATACTAGGTTTAGAGAAGGAAGTAAAATAAATACCATTTCCTGTGATATACAAAGTATTATTAAATTTTTGTACATTTGTGTGATATATGTATACATATGAGTATGTATTCTGTTTGTGTATGTGTGCTTTTATATGTGTATCTCTGTGTGTATATGTCTGTGTGTGTGTCTGTGTATGTGTATATCTGTCTGTGTATGTGTGTCTGTGTTTGTGTCTCTATGTGTGTCTGTGTCTGTGGGGGTTCTGTGTATGTTTGTCTGTGTGTGTGACAACATGCAATGGAAGTTAGATTAGAGGACACCTCCAGGTATTGGGTATCAGTTCTTGCCTTCATCTTGTCTATAATTGTTCACTGCCTCTGCTCTGCTCTGCTCTGCTCTGCTCTGCAAGCTTCCAGAAACCCTGTTGTCTCTGTTTCCTGCCTCATGGTAAGAGTTCTGGGATTACAGATGTGTGACACTACATCCAGCTTTTTAATGCGAGTTTTGAGGATTAAAACTCAGGTTCTAATGATTTTATGGCAAGTACATCACACACTGAGCCATCTCCCAAGATGACAGATACAAATTAAAATGAACAACAGAACAATTAAAGTACAAAACTGCAAATATTACAAACCCCCCAAATTTAAATACATTTATAATTATTTACATGAGAAATGAAAAGAAGTAGAAAGTTTATATCCTGGGTCAATATTTCGTCCCAGATAGTGAGACATGATTTCTCCCACCTTTTGCTTTGTCTTTCCCCCCATTAGTTTCCATGAGCAGTGAAGAATCATTATTACTCTCAGTTTGAATCAGTCTCAGCAATTCAACTAAGCTAAATCAATATTTCTTCCCACAGAGGATTTCTATGGGTAAAGAGCACTTTTTTGGCAGACCTTTCGCTACCTCTTTTCTAGGAAGTTACAAATTAACAGTCCACTCCTTGTGCTTTTTGGGTATCAGTGGTTTGCCGAGGACAGTCTGGGACAGAGGTTCTCAGGGAGTGATGACTGTGCTCACCTGAAGTCAGTCTACCAGGACACTGGAGCATGTGTTGCCACAAACTCTTGGCAATTCTATTCTCCTATGGCTTGCCTTGGCAATTGCACGGCTAGGTGGGTGCCAAGAATCACTCACTCTTGCCTGTCGATCCCATGTCGTTAAGGGGACTGCCTTTTCTGGCCTCAAAGGGAGAGGACATGCCTAGTTCCACAGCAACATCATGTGGTGTGTGTGTGTGTGTGTGGGAGAGTTAGTGTGGGGGTGACACCAAGGGTGGGGCTTCTCTTTTTCTTTTGAGAAGGGGAGGGTGGAATGGGGGAAGGACTTGTATGAGTGGGTACTAGGAAAAGAGGAAGGGGCTGATACTGAGATGTAAAGTGAATTTAAAAAAAAAAGAATTCCTCATGTTCAGATTCCCTTACTATATACTTCTGCTGCTGTCTCCCATTATTTGTATTGCTTATGATCTTTCTTATTGTCATCAGGATATTACACCATGATTCAAGATCTACATTGAATTTTCTGTGACTCTTTGCTCCTCTGGGCAATGGCAGGGAAAAGGAGAGTATATTTTACGTCTCTCCACTTCAGCTTCCACACCCTTCTTCTCATGCTGCACACACAGCCTTCTGTGTTCCACACTCCCACAGGTTGTGTTGAGTCAGTAGTGGGACCCAGCATTTCATGGACTGCTTGGTGTGGCTGGGCTGTGGTTGAGAGTTGACTTCTTTAAATAGAAAATTCTCCGAAAAAACTGTTTCTCTTGATCTCCCACATGCACACCTTATCTATCATCTCCAAGTCAGAGTTCATCTTTACAGGAATCATCAGCCACACTATTCTGTCATATGACAGAGATACACCTGTGCAACTGTCACTTTGGGGGTATGTTTCAAAGCAAAGAATGAACTTAAGTGTTCATGATAAGAGAAGAGACTTAGCAAGGTAGATTATGGCAATGCCTTTCATGATTATTGTCTAAAAATGGAAGCAAGCAGCTATTCATCAACAAAAGAAGCAATGAATTGAGTATGTTACAATAAGATATCTATCTATATAGATAGATAGATATAGATATATATATACCTATAGATATAGATATATCATCTATATAGATCTACACATATAGATATAAACTGTGTACAACTACTATATTTAAATCATCTGGGCTAATTTATAGCATAACCTAGCACTGCTCACTATGATGATTAATTCTGTCAACTGGATGAGGCCATGAGGTTCTCATAATTTTATAAACATAATCCTGGCCATGTCTGTGAATTTGGAGGATGAGAGTAACATTTAAATCAGTAGACTGAGTAAAGCAGATGGTGTGCTGTTGTGAGAGCGCTCCATCCAAACAGCTGAAGGACTAAAAGGAACCAAAAATGGAATAAGGGATTCATTTTTATTCTCTTTCTTCCCTTCTCCTTCCTTTACTCTCCCACTCTCTCCACACTCTACTTAGTCAGTCTCCTTATCTACAAGGTAAGACATTGATGTTCTCTTGTCTTTAAATTGCTAGTAGAATACGCATCAACTCATTGGGATATCACACTTCTGTATTGGACTTTACACACAAGGTCTCCTCAGACTTTCACTTTCCAAATGCATATCTTGACACTTTTCAGCCATAATAACCATGACAACTCATTCATATGTGAACACATTTATAATGTATATGCTAGTGCACATAGACCTGACTCTTGGGGGTAGTCACAGATGAAGCCTAACACATTTTTAGACCACAATGCTACAATGTCAAAATATTAAAAAAAAAAACTTGTACTGAACTGAAACTATCAATAAATAAGGTATGTGAGAAATCAAATATGACAGAGACAGTCAACCTCAGAAAATAAATCAAGCAAAAGCAAACTAATAGCACACCACTTACAGTCTTTTCCTAGAATGATAACTTTGAATGGTGCTGGAAAATAAGTGACTAAAAGTAATTGTGGGATAATGATTAGGATGCTGTAATTGCAGCAGAAAGACCAAAATCTTGAGGGCTTTTTAATAATATTTATTCACCCATTCAACAGATGTTGAGTGAATGTTAACTTCTCCTGGAGATGTTCCAGTGGGCAAGAAAAACCATGAACTTGTCAGACTTCGGGATAAGATGATCACTTGGGTTTGAGATATTTAAGTTGATTCAAGATGAATCATAGCATGCAGGTGAGGTTGTCAGTATATAATTAGACACTGAAACTGGAGAGTAGGAGAAAAATCAGGAATAGAGATTCAAATTTTAGATTTCATAAGGATGAAATTTAAACTGCCACAGGGAGGATAAAAGCTCCCATGACACAGGAGAAGCAATGATGGTGGAGAATTGAACACTGGAAGCAAGCAGAAGTTCTGTAGTCAACAATAGAAGTTAGCAGAGGCACAAACCAAGGTGGGGAGTGCAGGATAAGAAATAGGGTAAAGGAGAGAACACTTTCAGATTTCTTCTGTGCTGCATCTAACTTCCCCAGTCAGCCAGAGGTCTACATTGTTCTCACAGGTAGAGAGAGTCCTGTGAGTCTTCTTGGCTTCTCCATCCACTCATTCTTCTCAAACTGCCAGACCCAGCCATTGCTCCACATCCAGCACCTCAGCCTAGTCTCTGCATCAAAACGTTGCTATAACCAACCTCTAGGCTTCTGCCAGATCCTACCTGCCCCTACCCACGGATCCCCCCTGGACCCAGCTCATTCTTTCACATTCTCCCCCAGATTTAGGCCTAGTATCTCTAGCACTCCTGATACAGGCTTTTATCCTCAACCGGCAAGGATTCCATATCAAGTTTCCCAGTCTATTATGATAACACTCTTTCTGTACCCCAAGCAATGCCCCTACTATCTGTAACCACCAATAGATACCACACCTCTAATAACTTCAGTACCCAAAAAGATATCATCTCTGATCCTCCCTATTCATGCACCTTCCCTGCCTGCCAGATATAGCCCAGGTCTTGCATCTAGTATCCCGGCCTAATCTGGCCTTCCATGTTGGCACTGCAATTAGTCTCTAGGCTTCTGCTAGGACTCTTTCTACCTGTCCCTTACAAAGACCTCTTCTAGATCAATTTCAACAATCTCAAAAATACAAACATTATGAAACAGCAAGTGAGTGTCCTCCCTCCAATGCCTCCTACTCCCTCAGAAATGATGGAGTTACCTAGGTGAACCACAGGATGTAGAACTTGTTTTTGATTTTTAAATTATTTTTTTACACTCCAAATTTTATTCCTTTCCCCCATCCATCCTCTGACTGCTCCACACCCCACACCTCCTCCCCACCCCCTGTCTCCATGAGAATGTCCCACCCCCCCCCACCCCACCTGACCTCTAAACTCTCTTGGGCCTCCAGTTTCTTTTTTTTTTTATAAAGAATTATTTTTATTGATTATTTTATTTACATACATTTCAAAACCATTCCTGGTCTCCCCTTCCAAAACTCTGCATCCCATTCCCCTTCTCCTTTGCCTCTAAGAGGGTTCTCCACCACCCACCCCTCTAGCTTCCCGCTTTGCTAGGGCACCAAGCCTTCCAGGACCAAGCCCCTCTCCTTCCAGTTTCTTAAGGGTTAGGTGCAATATCTGATTGAATAGAAATCTGGCAGTCCTCTTCTGTGTATCTGTTGGGGCTTTTATGACACCTGGTGTATGCTGCCCTTTGATGGTCCAGTGTTTGAGAGATCTTGGGGGCCAGATTGAGACTGCTGGTCCTCCTACAGGGTCACCCTTCTCCTCAGCTTCTTTTAGCCTTTCTCTTATTCAACCACAGGGGTCAGCAGCTTCCATTAATTGGCTGGGTGTAAATATCTGCATCTGACTCAGCTGTTTGTTGGGTCTTCCAGAGGATAGTCATGATTCCAGAGGAGGTCCCTTTGTGTGTGTATGTTTGTGTGTGTTTGTGTTTGTGTGTGTGTGTGTGTGTGTGTGTGAGAGAGAGAGAGAGAGAGAGAGAGAGAGAGAGAGAGACAAATTACTTTAAAAAATAATTAGATATTTTCTTCATTTACATATCAAATGTTATCCCCTTTCCTCATTTCTCCTCCAAAAACTCCCTATTCCATCCCCCTTCCCCTGGTTACTAACCCACCCACTCCTGCTTCCCTGTTCTGGAATTCTGCTATACTGGAACATTGAGCCTTCACAGGACCAAGATCCTCTCCTTTCATTGATGTCCCACAAGGCCATCTTCTGCCATATATGTGGCTGGAGCCATGGGTCTCTCCATGTGTATTCTTTGGTTGGTGGTTTAGTCTCTGGGAGCTCTGGGGGTACTGGTTTGTTCATATTGTTGTTCCTCCAATGGGGGGGCTACAAAGCCCTTCAGCTCTTTGGGTCTTTATTCTAGCTCCTCCATTGGGGATCCTGTGCTTAGTCCAATAGATGGCTGTGAGCCTCCAGTTCTGTATTTGTCAGAAACTGGCAGAGCTTCTCAGGAGACACCTATATTAGGCTCTTTGTCAGCAAGCAATTCTCGGTATCCACAATAAGGTCTGGGTTTGGTAACTGTATATGGGATAGTTTATCAGGTGGGACAGTCTCTGCATGGCTTTTCCTTCAGTTTCTGCTCCACACTTTGTCTCTGTATCTCCTTCTATGGGTATTTCTTCAGCTTACTGTGGTCTGTTTTGAGAGTGTTCCAGAATTCAGTAATAGTGTCAGGCCTTGGGACCTCCCTGTGAGCTGCATCCTACTTTGGGCCTGTCAGTGTACCTTCTTTTCCTCAGGCCCCTCTCCATTTCCATCCCTGTAGTTCTTTCAGACAGGAACAATTATGGGTCGGAGTTTTGATTGTGGGAAGGCAACCCCCTCCTCCCTCATTTGATGCTCTGTCTTCCTGCTGGAGGTGACTCTATCAGTTCCCTCTCCTTACTGTTGGGCATTTCATCTAAGGTTCTTCTCTTTGAGTCCTGAGAGTCTGTCACCTCCAAAGTCTCTGGTTTATTCTGGAGGCTCCCTCCAACCTCCTATCTCCCTAGATTACCTGTTTCCATTATTTCTGCTGGCTGTCAGGGTTTCAGTCATCTTCCCTCGCCCAATACCAGATCAGGTTCCCCCCTCCCCACCATCCACGTTCCCTTCCAGGCCTCTCCCTCCCTCCCCACTTATGATTGCTTTCCTCTCCTTCCCAAGTGGTACTGAGGCATCCTCACTTGGGCCCTTCAGCTTAATAACCTTTTTGGGCTCTGTGGACTCTATCTTGAGTACGCTTTACTTTTTTCCCTAATATCTACTTATTAGTGAGTACATACCATAAATGTCCTTTTGGGTCTGAGTTACTCAGGATATTTTCTAGTTCCATTCATTTCCCCCCAAAACTCAGGATGCCCTCTTTCTTAATAGCTGAGTAGTATTCCGCTGTGTAACTGAACAACATTTTATGTATTCATTCTTCTGTCATTGCACATCTGGGTTGTTTTCAGCTTCTGGCTATCACAAATAAGGCCACTACGAACAGAGTAGAACATGGGCCAATATGGAATGATGGGACATCTTTTGTGCAAGATGTCCAAGAGTGATATTGTTGGGTCTTCAGGTAAATCTATTTCCAATTATCTGAGGAACCTCCAGACTGATTTCCAGAGTGGATGTACCAGTTTTCAATCCCACCAGCAATGGAGGAGGGTTGTTCTTTCTCTACATGGTTGCCAGCATGTGTCGTCACCTGAGGTTTTGATCTTAGCCATTCTAATTGGTGTAAGGTGGAATCTCAGGGTTTTGATTTGCATTTTTCTGATCACTAAGGACTTTGAACATTTCTTTCAGTACTTCTGAGCCATTTGAGATGCCTCTATTGTGAATTCTCAAAAGCAATTCCACTAAAATCTGAGAAAAGACTAGGATGCCCACTCTCCCCATATCTAATCAATATAGTACTCAACCAGCTAGCTAGAACAATATTACAAAGTTTCTGTAAGGCAAAGGACACCATCAAAAGGACAAATCAGCAACCAACAAATTGGGAAAAGATCTTCACTAACCCTACATCAGGTAGAGGGCTAATATTCAATATATATAAAGAACTCAAGAAGTTAGACTCCAGAAAACCAAATAACCCTATTAAAAAATGGAGTTAAACAAAGAATTTTCACCTGAAGAACTTCGGATGGCGGAGAAACATCTTAAAAAATGCTCAACTTCATTAGTCATTAGGGAAATGCAAATCAAAACAACCCTGAGATTTCACCTTACACCAGTCAGAATGGCTAAGATTAAAAATTCAGGAGACAGCAGATGTTGGCGAGGATGTGGAGAAAGAGGAACACTCCTCCACTGCTGGTGGGGTTGCAAATTGGTACAACCACTCTGGAAATCAGTCTGGCAGTTCCTCCGAAAACTGGGCACCTCACTTCCAGAAGATCCTGCTATACCACTCCTGGGCATATATCCAGAAGATTCCCCAGAATGTAATAAGGATACATGTTCCACTATGTTCATAGCAGCCCTATTTATAATAGCCAGAAGCTGGAAAGAACCCAGGTATCCCTCAACAGAAGAGTGGATGCAAAAAATGTGGTATATATACACAATGGAGTACTATTCAGCCATTAGAAACAAAGAATTCATGAAATTCTTAGGCAAATGGATGGAGCTGGAGAACATCATACTAAGTGAGGTAACCCAGACTCAAAAGATGAATCATAGTATGCACTCACTAATAAGTGGATATTAACCTAGAAAACCGGAATACCAAAAACATAATCCACACATCAAATGAGGTACACGAAGAACGGAGGAGTGTTCTGGAAAGACTCAGTGAAGCAGTATTGGGCAAAACCAGAACAGGAAAGTGGGAAGGGCTGGGTGGGAAAACAGGGGGAGGGAAGGGGGCTGATGGGACTTTTGGGGAGTGGGAAAATACGGGAAGCATTATTTCAGGCTGAGGAGAGGAATGAGCAGAGCAGAGATACTGTGAAATACAATACAAAGCTATAGTTATTAAAACACAGATTGCCACATAGAACACTATCAACACCACAGAAAAGCAACAAAACAATGGCCACAGTTAGCACACATAATTTCAATAACAACTTTAAATATCAATGGCTTCAATTATACAATCAAAAGACCTCTTGTCTAAATGAATTCAGAAACATAATCACTCTGTGCCTACAAGAAACACATTTAAGCTTTAGAAAGATAGGCATAGCTTCAGTCTAAAAGGGTGAGGAAAGGTATTCCAATCAAATGAAACCAGGATGCAGGTGTCACTATCCTAATATCTGACAAAATAGACTTCAACTAAAACTAATTCATTCTAAGTAGTTAACTAAGAAGTTACTACTGTCCTGAACATAAATGTGACAAAATCTTGTGCACCTAATTTTGTACAAATGTACTATTGGATTTAAAGTATTATATGACCATTAATCCATTAGTAGTAGGTGATACCCTGCCTTCTCTACTGTATAAGTTATCTGAACAAAAAATAAACAGAGAAACATCAGAATTGAGTGTCATAATTTATCAAATGGATCATTTACAGAATATTCCATCCAAATACCAAAGAATTTTACTCAGTAATGCACAGAACTTTTTTAAAAATAGGTTATATCCTAGACCACAAAATAAATCTCTACAAATGAGAAAAGACTGAAAAACTCTTTATAATATTCTATCTGACCATAATGAAATAAAAATTAAAATGATCAGAAAACAAATCTCTAGAAAATACACAAACTCATTGATACTGGGCAACTTGTTAATATGTGATGAATGGTTCAAAGACAAAAATCAAGAAGTAAAAAAAAATCTTGGCACTTAATGAAAATGGAAACACAATAATATCACTGGGACACATTGAAAGCAGCCCTACACGAGAAATTTATAGTTCTAAGTGTTTACATTAAAATATCAGGAAGAACACAAATAAATGACTTGAGGATTCAATAATAAAATAATTTAATAATAATAATGAATAAAAGTCAGAGCACCAACCAATGAAATATTAATAAAGAAAACTTAAAAAAATTGATGAATCTAAGAGCTTGTTCTTGATGCAACTAACCCAAAGAAAGACTGAGAGCACCCAAACAGACAGAATCAGAAATTAACTGAAACATCACTAGAGACACCAAAGAAATTCAGAGCATTATTGGGTTTAATGTTTTAAAACCTGTGCTCAATTGAGCTTGAAAATCTAGAAGAAATGAATGAATTTCTAGATTCTACCAAACCAGTAAAGTTAAAGAGATCAACAGACTAAACATACTCATAACAATGAGATTAAAATAGCAATAAAAACCTTCCAGATTAAAAGCAATTCAAAACTAGATATATTCACAGCAGAAAACTTTCAAAGAAGTCTGCAGCCAACCCTCCTAATATTATCCAAAAAATATAATCAGGGGTACTCCAAAACTCCTATGCAGCCAGTATCATGTAATAGCCAAACCAGGTAAACAGACAACAAAAAAGAAAACCACAGACCAATATTCCTGAGTAATACACACTCAAAAAATGTTCAATAAAATACTTGCAAAAAGAGTTTATTTATACATCAAAAATATAATCCACCATGACCAAGTTGCCTTTAACTCTGAAATGCAGGGATGATTCAATATACAAATCAATAAAACATAATAACCACATAAATGGACTTAAGTAGAAAAATTGCATCATCATCTCAATAGATGCACAAAAAGTCTTTGACTTCATAATCACAGTCCTAGAACATGTAGAGCTAGAGGTAACATACCTTAATATAATAGGTGCTATATATGGGGACCCCACTGCCAACATCATCCTATACAGGGAGAAGCTAGGCTAAATCCCACTAAAGTCAGGAATGAGATAGAGATATCTATTCTTTCCATTCCTTGTCAATATTGTGCTTGAGGTAAATGGAACAATAAGGAAAGAGAAAGAAATGAAAGAGATACAAACTGAGAAAGACAACGTCAAATGGTCTATAGTTGGTCCAAGTGGTCTATACAGTAGAGATCCCCAAATATTTTTTATCAGAAAACTCCGAGAAATGACAAACAAATTCAGCAATGAGGCACAATACAAAATGAACTTGTCCAAATCAAAAGCTTTTCTATGCACCATCAACAAACATAAAGAGGAGATCACAGACATACTCACATTCACAATAGCCTCAAAGAATATAACATATCTAGGAAAATAGCTAACATAAGAAGTAAATACCTCTACAATGAAAAGGGCTTATTGTGTATGTGTGTGTGTGTGTAATTGTATACATCATTATATATTAAATCATGTATGTATTATTTATGCATATATCATATATATCCATATTATATGTACATATAGCAGATAATTCTATCCACATACACAGAATATAAATTATTCTCAGAAGACCATAGACTTATCTCTAAAATAAACCATATTCTAGGCCACAAATTAAATAATAAATGGCAAAGGATCAAAATAATGTTCAGGGTCAGAGGAATCAAATGATAATAAATAGCAAGAAAAATTATAGAAACTACATAAATGCACAGAGAATGAAAACTACACTTTTAAATGAGGACTGGGTAATACTTTTAAAAGAAGAGAGGGGGGGGTAGAAAGAGAGAGAAATTGAATTTCTAAAACTTACTGAACCTGAAAGTATGATTTATGCAAACCTGGGAGTAAATCTCCATCAGTTCTAGGCAAATGTGTGAAATCTCCAGAAGTTCTAGCAGATGTGTGCGCACATTAAGAAATTACAAAGATCCCAAATAACTGAGCAATGCATCTCTAGATCATAAAGCCAAGATAACCCCAATGAAAAGGTATATGATAGAAGTAGTAAGTGCTAAAGTAGAAAGTAATAAAATAGATACAAAAATACATAGAATCAATCTGAGTTGCTTATTTGAAAATCTAGAAGGAACAAGTGCCTATATAGTAAAACCTACCAAAGTTAGATCAACATGATATGAACAATTTACAGAACTGTAGCCATCAGTGTCCTTCAAACACCAGTGAAAGTGTATCCAATACAAAAACTCCCAGGACATGAAGGACTCATGACAAAATTTAACTAAACCTTTAAAGGAGAGCCAAAATCAATGCTCCTCAAAAATGCTCTGCAAAATAGGAAGGGAAGAGATGCTTCTGAGGTGTTTCCCTGAGGACAGCATTATACTGATACCCAAACTGGATATAACTGCAAAGACCCTGAATTGCCAAGGCAATCCTTAAGCAGAAAGAACACTTTATCTCAAATTAAACATGAGAGACAATAGTGACAGAAACAGCAATAATTGTAGAGACGTACTGTGACAAAGATGAACGTAGTCTATTAGTGAACCACAAAACAAATCCACAGAGCCACTGTCATTCAAGTTTTGGCAAAAATCAAAATCATGTTTGAGAAAAGGCCATCTCTCCAACAAAAGGTGCTGAGAAAGTCGTGATGGTCTCGATTATGAGCTTGATGGCGTGTAGACTCGTCTAGAAGATAAAGCTCTATGCGAACTTATGAGTAAGGTTCTAGGTTAGTTTAATTGAAGTTGGAGCAACACAGTATATGAAAAAAATTATGCTGTTTACACATGGGTCCCAGAATGAATAAAAGAGAAGTAAACAATTGCTTTTATCAGATACTTGTCACAGTCATATGAATCACAGATCTTAATGTAAGTCTGCTTAAGAAAAACATAGGTGAAATATTTCATGATGCAGGCATGTGCAAGCACTTTCTGGAAAGGACTCTGATAGCACAGGAAACAATTCTAAGAACTAACCAACAATATTAAATGAGACAAAGCCTTATGTGCAGTGAGTGTGATGAAGACGGCCAATAGATTGGGGGAGGACTTCTTTGTCAGTTTTACATCAAGAACTTATTAATATATAAGAAAACTTTATCCAATCAATAAAGTATCTAATGAACTAGATAGAGAGTTCTCAAAAGAAAAAAATTGCAAACTACCAGTAAATCCTCAAGGAAGTGTTCAACATTGTTAGTCATCAGGGAAATGCAAATTAAATTGTTTTGAGATTCACTTTCTCTCTCCACAGTGAGAATGGCTATCATCAAGAAATCAAGTGGGAACAAATATTAGAGAAGCTGTGTGGGAAGATGAACCTTACACCCTGCAGGTAAGGAATGTAAACATATGAAGACACTAGGAAGTCGGTATGGAAGCTTCTCAGAGAAACTAAAAATAGAGCTACCATATGACTCAGGCAATACCACTCTTGGGTATATAGCCAAATGTCTCTAAATCAACACCACAGGCATAATGTAACATCCAAGTCTGTGGTTGCACTATTTATTCTACACAGCCAGGAAATGGAATTAGCCTAAATGTTCGCCGGGAGAAGAATAAAGAAACTGTGGAACATATACGCAATGGGATTTTATCTGGCCATAGAGAGAAACGAAAGCATGACACAAATGCAAATCATTATGTTAAGCAAAATAGGTCAGATTCAGAAGGTTACATGCTATATACTTCCTCTTGGACGTGGAACCTTGATTTAAATTATGTAAATGATGCATGGATATCTGTGAATGTAACTTTGTTATGTGTGTGTAGGTTATAAACTATGTTTGTGTAGGTTATAATGGGATCATGATGGGAAGAAGCAATCTTAAATGAAGGTGGCAAAAAGCATGTATGAGTCATTAATATATCAGTCCCTTTGTTGTTACTGTGGCAGAACACCTGTCAGCAACAGCTTAAGGAAAGAAAGGTTTCACAGAGTGAGGGTGCTGTCCTCCATGCAGGGAATGAATGGTATGTTGGCAAAAGCAAATCTGGCTCTAGCAGCGAGAGTGAGGAATTTGGTTAATTCTATCTGCAGTCAGGAAGCTGAGAGATGAGTGCAGGGGTAGGTGCTTCCAGCTCAGTGAGGCTTCTGTGGAAACATTTTGAGAGAAGTCCAGAGCTTTGACCACACTTCCCACCAAGCTGATAATAGAGATTAACCACCATAGTGGGTCATGAATGCATGGGACATGAAACAAAGGTATGTGGTTTTGAGGGGAGGAACAATAAAAAGAAAGCAAACATAATAGCCAGAGGGCAGCCAGTGGCCCTGGAAAATGGGGAGGGAAACAGCCTAGGACAGAGTATAAGAACATTTCTGTACAAAACTAGCACAATGAAATCGAATACTTGGTATCCTAACTTTAAAATTCACTTAAAATTAAAATTAAATACATTATTGGCATGAAACAAATTAAGAAAATGTTATTAATTTATTGACATTTAAAATGTAACCCATAAGGTTGTAGTGAAAATTGAGTTACTATGTGTGTTATTTGGATGAGTTCTGAGCATGTGGTGGGTCGCTTGCTGTTCTTGGTACTATCAGAACGTGAATTAAAAACTACAAACCAGTATGAAGATTAGCTGGTAATGCAAAAGGAGGGAAGTAGGTACCCAAGTATAATCAATTGAACTTCTGAATCTGTGAGGAGGTCCATGTTGACTTTCAGAATTGAGTTATGACTGTGGCATAAAACAATCCATACAACAGAAAGGAGGGTTTAGAAGGTGAGCACACAAAGGTAGCCACTGAGTTTAGTCATCTGGGATGACTAACTATGGGATAAAGAGCCAATGCTTGTGAGAAAGCTAGGAGTATATATTTTAAACCTATAATAGCACTTCCTCAGCCCTAGGTCACAATGGACAGGCAGAATTTTATTCTATTCTGTCCTGTCCTGTCCCGTCCCATCCCGTCCCGTCCCGTCCCGTCCCGTCCCGTCCCGTCCCGTCCCGTCCCGTCCCGTCCCGTCCCGTCCCGTCCCATCCCATCCCATCCCATCCCATCCCATCCCATCCTATCCTATCCTATCCTATCCTATCCTATCCTATCCTATCCTATCCTATCCTATCCTATCCTATCCTATCCTTTTTGGAAGCATTAGCCAAGGGCCACCTTTATAACTCTTCTAGCATTAGGGAGTGGCAGACTTGACTTTAGGGCATTCTTAATATACATTCCCCAAGTATGAGAGGCTAAGGGCTCAGTTCCCTTCTTCTATGGCTGCTCCTAGTGTCACAAGCTTTTTGAAATTGAGTGATGCTTCCCGAATGGGCTCTAGCTTAAGAATGTCTACAAGTACCTCAGGAGTGACCCATGTGTCAGGAGCTGTCTTATCCTGTGGCTGTGATAGCATTCCGAGTGGCAGCAGAATTTGGCAGTGTCTCTGTAGGGCTTGTTTTGTGTAAATGTGAGATGCAGGAGTAAGGGAGGGTCACATCAGGGTTCTGGAAAGGGTCTGAAGATAAGTAATATCTAACATGGCTGGATTTCCAGTGGGCGGTCAGAGAAGCTGTGATTGTGAAGCCACAGTCACGCTAGAGGCTGCATGTATTGCAGGTGGCAGAAATGTTGGCTGTGTGCTGAAGAAAGCTGCAGGTGCTGAGCGGAGGCCCCAGGGGAAAAAAGAAGATACTTTTTTTTATTTTTATTTTATTTTATTTTATTTTTATTTTATTTATTTATTTATTTATTGGTAGGCAAAAGGGCTGGATGGCTATGAGCAAAATATTGAAGCCAGAGGCAAGATACAATATGGATTAAAAATGTTCCCACATGATGGTGTTCTTGAATAGCTGTTGCCTCGTTTGTAGTTTTATGTTGGAGGTTATAGAACCCTGAGAAAGTGGGCTTCCGTGGAAATGAGTTACTGGTGGGAAAGTCTTGTCGTTTGTAGCATAGCCCTATTGTCTGTCTGCTCACTACTTCCTAATCTGCTCAAATGTAAGAAGCCTCCTACATTTGCCTCTACAGAGACAAGCCATGCCCACTACAATGATTTCTCTGTCAGGTTGGAGGCAGTCATTCAAACTGTGAGCCAAGATAAACCCTCCTCCTCTAAGTTGGTTCTTACCAGATATCTGATCATGATAACAAGAAAATGTGCAGATATAAGCAAAGCACATGTTTTGTATACATATAAAAGAGTTTGTGCATATCCATGTTTATATGCTATTCTGTAAGAGGATACTCACATATTTATTACACTCATTAGTTACAAGGATATACATTGTAAAAATACTTCAGATGAATCCACTGTATGCAAACATCACAGAGTATGCATGCACATGAATAATCAAGACGAATGTATATATATTCATTTGTAGGAAGGCACCTGTGTGAAAACACACATATTCATTGTATTCATTGTTTACAATGATATACATTATAAAACACATCTATAGATGATTACATTTCATACAGATCCTGCCATATGCACACACAATCTAGGATCACTACAGTGTCATTAGGAAATAACACTTATGAAAACATGTCAGTATATACTGTCCATTTTAACAAACATTGTTATGTGGGTAATGCAAAATCAGGAGGAGGCTCCTATTCTACTTATTTTTTTCTTCTAGTTAATATCTACATTAACAATGTTTAGTGATTATAGATAATAAAATATATGTTACATTTCACAGAGCCAGAGGGAAAGTGTTTTCATCACAAAGAAACAACAAGAGTTCAAGTAAATAAATAAGTTTAGCCTTATGGCTTCATCATACATACATACATGGGTACATGTACTAAAATAACTTACAACCATAAATATGTGGATTTATTATTTATATTTCATATTTATTAATTATATACTTATTCATAAGTCAAAACATTTTTAAAAAGAAAATAACTTTAAAAAAAGAAAAGAAAAATTAAATTACACCCTCAAGAGAATGATTTTGTATGAATAAGTGACAAGTCAAATAGTATTATAGTAACAACTAAGTTTTACAGACAATGCTTCATCTTGGCTTAAGGCTCAATGAGTCTGGAAAACAGAATAAGACCTACACTAGATTGTCACAGGCATCTCAAGGCAAAGAATGTCATTTAACTTTAGCACATACCTACTCTATTTTACTTGGTAATAATCATGCATTTGTTTTGTAATTTAAAAATATCTAACTTGAAAATAATTTTATTTCCAATAGAGACAGATTAGTGTATTTATTATTTAAAAGTATAATGCATTATCTTTTAGTTCACTGTACATGATAATTATATATACTTACTTTATATTTACTTTTAAAACATGTATTATTTACATTAAATGCTACAATTATCAATGCTACAATGAAAGATGACAAGATATCCCAGGAAACAAATGCTGTGCTCAAATCTTAGCACAGTTTTGGAAGACAGCCAAGAGTGTTGCCCAGGAATTCATTGCACCAAGCTCTTACTTGTTGACTTGTCATTAATCCTGATGCCTGAAGTTAATTAAAACAGCACTATGTATAATGAGTCCAAGGGGCCCTTCATCAATGTTCTAATGAACCAATGTTTTGAAAGTAAAACTCTAGGATAAGTGGATCTGTTTTTAACGATGTCAAAAGCTAGATCCATTTGCAGCCTTTGGTTATAGATGGAGAGTTCTCTGAAAAGATGAAGAATAAAAATTATTTCTAAAAAGTCAAAGCTTGCTTCTTCAGGAAAATACCAAATGGCAGATGAGTGCCCTGGATGGGCCTGAATGAGCCAGGTACCCAGGCTTAGGAGGCCACTAGGATTTTAAGGTAGTGGCTCTGGTCAAGGCCACAGTTGTCATCAAGGGCTCATGAAGGTAAAAACAAAAGCAAGGAGTGGGTCCTCATCATCAAACAGGGCCGTCTGCACACAGACTTGGAGACTGAGTTCCTGAAGATCTACCTATTCTCCCTGCCTATCAAGGAATGGAAGATTATTGACTTTTTCTATGGATCCTTCCTAAAGAATAAGGTTCTAAAGACCATGCCAGTGCAGAACCAGACTTGGCTAGTCAATGCCATACTTAGCCCAAGATCACCTGGATGTTGTCTCTAAGACCTACAGCTATTTGACCACCCAACCTCAGAAAAGAGACTGTGTTCACAAAGTCTCCCTATGGGGAATTTGCTGGCCATCTTATGAAAACCCAACCAGAGTCTTCTTTCAGAGGAGCTATAGCTACCACATATAAGTTTCTATACAAGAATAAAGTGAATGATATCTGGAGGTAAGAAAATAAAGACAAGAGCGTAAGCTTAAAACCAATGATTCTCTGCATGCACATTCAGACATGCATACAAACATAAAAGGATATATAAACACTTACATTCTAAGTCTTGGAGAAATGCTGAGGACAAGAGGCAAACAGATTTTGATGCCAAGAAAAAGTATAGATGTTAATTTCCTTTCAGAAATGCTTAAGAGTACAATGTATCCATCATCTATCCTATGAAAATTTGTGTAATTTCATACTCCATTGTCAATCTCTGCACTGCCTCTAAGAACAAGTTATGGAAAAGATTGGCCTGTCATCAGACATTAATAGCGTAAAGTGTTGTTTTCCTTAAATGCTTCATTGCTAGTCTACTAAATATGCAAGACACACATATCCATGATGGCTGCTGATATAAATGATTTCCCTGGAGCAATGCAATGCCTAAAGCAAACACATTCCTAGGGACTAGAAGTGAAGCAATGTAAGGACAACAGAGGAGCAATTTTGTTCCAGCAAGAGCCAATGGTCTGGCAAAGCTGAGTCTTAACGTCTGAAGAATGTATTTGTGAAGGACTGGCAATTGAGCTTCTTGGGGTCCTCTTCTTCAGGTCTAACATTCCTTCCTCTGAATGAGCAGAAGTAGATTGCTAACAGACCCAGTCAAGGACAGTAGAGAGCCCCTGAAGTGATCTTTGTGTTAAAAGAAAAAAAATGGGCAAATTTGACAAAAAAGTACCACTCCATCTCTACAAAGTTAGTTCCTACAACATAAAGAAAAGCCCAGTCATGCCTTCCTTCCAAAGCAAGTCTCAGCACTGTGGGGTGGCCAGGTGGAGATGCTTCACACTTCCAATATGAAAATTAACCTTTAGGAAACACTGAAGAAATGAAGGAAAGCAGGGAACGCCAGAGCAACAGAATGGAAGTGTATGTGTGTGTGTGTGTGTGTGTGTGTGTGTGCGTGTGCGTGTGTGTGTGTGTGTGTGTGTGTGTGTGTTTCCAGAGAGAAAAAATTCCAATCAAATTCAGTATAGTGAAAATGCTTGCTAGTCTGAAAAATAGGCTTAAAAATGGGAAACTAGAGTATTCAGTGAGATATTGTCTGGGAGTGAGGAAAGAAAGAAAGGAGGGAGGGAGGGAGGGAGAGGGGGGAGGGAGAGAGAGAGAGAGAGAGAGAGAGAGAGAGAGAGAGAGAGAGAGAGAGAGAGAGCAAACATGAATATTGCTAAAAGAGGGTAAGGTGGGTATAAGAAGCTTTTCCCTAGCATTATCTAAGTCAAACATCTTGAAAGCATCAAGACTCTGAACTTAGAAATGAAAAAAAAGTTTTCTCATACTGTTCCACGAAGAAGTGCTTTTTCAGATATGGCTCCAATACTAATACATAATTCATTTATTTCTTCCCTTCACAAGCACACATAGCAAGGAGAAGAAATGAGAGAGATTGCCCTGGGTGACCAAGGGCAAGCACCCTTGAGCAGAACAAGGGTGGGTACCGCCTTGGCTTCCAGTTACTATGTGTAAGAATGTTACCAGAAATCAGGAACAAGAAAATATCACAAAAAAGTATCATTTCGTGTCATACTTATATTTTTCAAGGATCCTAAGTGTGGGATTCAATTTCGTGAAGATTAGTTAAATATATAACAGATTGGGGATTCCTCGTACTAAAAGTGAAAAGAAAATGTAGGTCATCAAGCTTCAGTACTAGCAAGACCAGGTTTTTCTCCTCTTAAAATGCCACACCCCTTCCTTCTGGTGGTGTCCCGATGACACATTTTAAATATTGTGTTAAAATCTTATGTTTTTTTATTATTTTAATACTTTTAAACATCCTTTTAAACTATCTGATTCTACTGGGATACAATTCACATAGAGGATAAACCCCAGCAAGATACAAATGATACCTTCTTTTGAAAACTAAAACATCTGCTTTCAAAATCACCTCTACACAGAGGCAATTCTTTTAATCCATGGTGTAGAACTAAGCTGCTGGGTAAATGTGTGTCTAATCCCCATTGCAGGTGCTAAAGAAGTGGAAACTTAATCCAATTACAGTATTTATAGGTAAACTTTGGGAAATGATTGGGGATAGGTAAGGTCTATCAGGATAGAGTCTCAATTATTCAATATAGAGAAGGTACAAGGATAGAACACACATACACAAACACACACATACACAAACCCACATACACAAACACACACATACACAAGCACATGCATACAGAAACACACACATAAAAAGACACATAGGCATGTGAACACACACACACACACACACACCCTGCATCTATTCTGTGATGTCCTGTATTGCCTTGGGACTCAGTCAGCAGAAAAGTCATTGAGATGCAACTCAAACCTAAGACCAAAACCATGAACAAGAATCATAAATCAAAATAAACCCCATTTATTTACTTAATTGTTGAGAGTAAAAATTAAAAGAGCTAGCATATCTATTGTGCTATGAGGCAGGACAGTTTCAGCTGCTTTCCCTTTGGATATCTAGGTTAGCAGTCTCATATAGTTTTCAACTTCTCATCTATTCTACAACCAACTGCAATATATTCTGGCACAGATCAAAAATGACACGCAACAAATTAAGAAGGACATTTTCCAAAGATTTTCTGAAAATTTACTTTAAATAAGCATATTTGATCATTTTTGCTAGTTGTAATAGCTTGTGCCATTCTAGGGAATAGACTAGGGTTACGTCATAAAAGCACAATTATGTGAATGTTAACCACAAGGGACTCTGCTCCAACATTCCTAGACACACAGCAGGAGAAACCAATATAAGACTCCCCTCTGATGAAACAAGACTTCAGAACTGAAATTTTAGAAAGCTGTTTTAAATATCCTATTGAGAATCACTCAAAGATCTGACTCTGTGAACATGATGCCTCCTTTAGAATCTGGTTAAAGTCAATAAAGCCCTAGTGACCAAAGTTCTCTAAACTTATTTTAGTCCCATCATGCTTGAGTAAAAACTGTATTGCAAGATTTGAATTCCTGCCTGAGACATTCCTCCAAGGTTGTGTGCTCTCTCTCTCTGCTTTGCAGCCTGGATAACTCTGACTGCACCAAGAATGAAGCTCTCAGGCACCATCCCCTAGTATTACTAGAATGGCAGGTAGCAAAAGACAGAAAAGAACAGCAACTACAGCTTACCTTTGGGTCAGAGCAAAAAATACTGAGTTGCTAACCTGAACATTACCAGGGAAGAGGGACTCTCAAACTCGATTCAATATGATGCTGCTTCCTCCAAGGTGTTAAAGTATTTACTAGCAGGCTTCTGATTGACAGGAAGAACTCACAGAAGAGGATCATAGGTCCTCATTGGGAATTATTACTCCCATATAGGAATGACTGCGGAACATCCTAGGTGAAGGCTGGAATAGAACCAAGGTTATCTGAAGAGCGGCAAGTACTATGAACTGCTGAGCCACCTCCCCAGCCCTGTGTTTTCCATCTGTCTTTTAAAGTAGGCAGATCTAGACCTGGGGAACATCAGTGAATTAAAGAGCCCATCATCAAGAATAGAGGTTTTGAGAAACTGATCCTAACTTAAAAGCTTTAATTAATTGCCCTTCATCTGGCTACCAACAGATTATGCTTCTGCTCTTGGCGTTACTGTCTTCATAAAAAATACATGGTGAAAATGTAAAGAGATGAAAGAGAATGATAAATGGGCCACATTTAAGATGGAAGGGAGGGGAGAAGAACCTTTTCAAATACCACGAGGGAGAAGAGGCTGGCCTCTGCCATTCAGAGAGCGCTCACCACAGCCCCTGCCCATTTGCTGAACTGAGTGTGCCTTTTAGTCTTCACTGGGCCTAACAACAAACTAATTTGGGACAAAGACACAAAAAAGGTTTCTAAAGTTCACCACAATCTTAATCATTGTTCTCCTTCATTAAAAATTAAAACTAATAAAACAATATGGCTGACTCTGATCTTTATAAAAGATCTATATTAGGATCTTTTATAAAATAGATTTTGTTCAGATCCATTTTAGGTTTGCAACAAAATTGAACTAAAAGTATATAACAGTTTCCATGGCCCTCCTCTCTCTCTCTCTCTCTCTCTCTCTCTCTCTCTCTCTCTCTCTCTCTCTGAATGACGATCTGACTACCACTGCTCTAGGCAATGAAACTGCACATGACACAGTCTTACCATCTAATGTTTATAATATGTGTAGGAATTCTTGGTGTCACACATTTTGTAAGTATTGCCAATTTTATAACACCATTCTCTGTCTATAACATTAACTGCCACAAAATCCTCTGTATCCCAACCAATCTCTTTCTTCCTCCCTCTGATCCTTCCCTGCTGCTAAACAATCTTTACTTTTTCCATAGTTTTACTTTTAGTACACTGTGAGATAAATGTAAAACAATACAGTATTTATTTTTCTGATTTATTTCTTTCATTTAGCAATATGGATTTAAAAGTTACTCTGGTCATGGCTTGATAGTTCTTTCTTTTTTGATGTTAGGTAAAAAAAAAAAAAACCTGACATTGCCTAGATACACTACAGTTTATCTATTTGCCTACTAAAAGACATCTTGCATGCATGCAAAGTTTACCAATTATGAATAAACCTCTACAAATATCTGTGTACAGATATTTGCAGATGTTTCTGAGGTCATAACTTCTTAACTTTCTGGTGAATATCAAGGACAGCTCTTGCTGCATTCAATGATAAATTTAGTTTTTCAAAGAAACTACTAAACTATCTTTCCCTGTGCCATTTGAACCCCTACCGTAGCCAATGAGAACCACTGCAGGCCTATGTCCTTTCCAACAGATGGTGATCTGTGTTTCTATCTTTGGCCATTCTATAATAGTAAGCCTCTTGCTTTAGTTCCTATTCCCCAATGACACACTATACTACACATTTGTATATATTTGTCAGCTACTTGCATGTTTTCCTTGATAAGATTCCTGTTTGGATCTTCACCTTGTTTAATTGCATTGTTCATGTTCTCATTGTTGGGTTGCAAGAGCTCTTTGTATATTTTGGATAAGAGTAAAATTTGCTGGCTCTCTGTCACCATTACCACTGAGATAACTATGAAAAGAGCATGTATCTTTGCTTGTTTTGTTATGCTTGTTTGGACCCTTAGTTTTGGAAGATCCAATGCCTGATCAGTAAGTCCTGATGCTTTCTACCTATAGTGAAGCAGCATGTCAAACTGGGAGCACACAGAAGACTACAACCCCCCTACCACCAACCCCCGATACACTCACATAGACATAGACATACACACACACACACACACACACACGAGTAAGCATGGGCATGCATGCACACATACAATGCACACACATGTGCATGCACACACAGAAACACAATCACACACACGCGTGTACACACACACACACACACACTCAGACACTACTTACTGTATTCTGGCATCAGAATCTGAAAAAGAGAAACTGAAACACAGCAAAAGAGGGAAAATACATAAAATTAATTAATTTTTTATTTCTCTAGATAAATATTATTTTAACTATGAAAATCAGTGGGACATCATTCACAGCAAAAGAAAGGAAATAAAATATAATTATTAAAGACAAATCATTAATGCCATTTAGTGTTAGAATGACAACAAAAACAACTTTTCCCTTAAAGAATAAGGAAGAGATGCTAACAAGTAGCACGTTCTCATTTTCCTCTCTCCTACAACTGTCTTGTCGGTATGACTAAGGAAGACAAAATAAGGTAGTCTGTTTCATTTCCAAACTGTTGAATGATTATTTTGTTCCAGAGATTGCAGTTCCAGGCTATAAACACTGCAAAGACAGCAGCATCTGAGGCCAGAACCACTACTCTGTGCCTCATTCTCCATGAAGGCCTCCATACACATTAGTTCTGGTCATCAAGCTGTCACAACAGTTGGCAAGATGGTATTCAGTGTGACATCTCCAGACAAGGAAATTGAAGCTCCAGCGAAATTCAAAGCACCTCATGAAACTTAATGAACGTCTTATCCATTTGAACAAATGAAAGCTTAAATTAGGTTGCTCTAGATCGGGGTGTTAAATGTGTGTACCATTCAATTGACTCACCAGCATTGTTCCCCATAACCTTTTTTTACTCTCTCAAAAAAAAAAAAAACTGAATCCTGGGCAAATGAGGTAATAATGGAATGTTACACGGGGTTTTAGATGAAGTGGCGAGTCAGCAGTTAGGAAGAGGAGATCTCCGAAGGTCAGAGGGAAACATCCCACTTTCTAAGTGTGACAGTGTGAAGGGATGCTAGGATCCCCAGCTCTGAAATGTGATAATGTGATGTGTCCCACTGAAACTAAACAGTGTGACCTCCAAAGAGGCAGCTCGAGTTCAAGGCTCACACTGTAGGACCCTGCTTGCTAGGCTACACACTGAACCCAAACCAGCTTCGTGTCACTGGACCTTTTATCTATGCCTTTTAGAAGTATACAGAACAGGAACTCTTTCAGGGAGTTAAGAAGCATAAGACTGGATCTGAAATTGTATTAACACAAACTATTGAAATAGAAAATGCCAGGTGTCCCTCAACAGAAGAATGGATTCAGAAAATATGGTACATTTACTCAATAGAGTACTACTCAGTTATTAAAAACAATGAATTCATGAAATTCTTAGGAAAATAGATGGAACTAGAAAATATCATCCTGAGTGAGGTAACTCAATCACAAAAGAACACACATGGTAAATACTCACTGGTAAGTAGATATTAGCCCAGAAGCTAGGAATACCCAGATATAATTCACAGACCACATGAAGCTCAAGAAGAAGGAAGACCAAAGTGTGGGTACTTCGGTCTTTCTTAGAAGGGGGAACAAAAATACCCATGGGAAGAGATACAGAGACAAAGTGTGGATCAGAGACTGAAGGAAAGGCCATCCAGAGACTGCCCTACCTAAGGATTCATCCCATAGACAGTTACCAAACCCAGACACTATTGTGGATGCCAACAAGTGCTTGCAGACAGGAGCCTGATATAGCTGTCTCCTGTCAGTGCCTGACAAATACAGAGGGGGATGCTCTTAGCCAAGCACTGGACTGAGCACAGGGTCCCCAATGGAGGGACCTAAGGAGCTGAAGGAGTTTGCAGCCCCATAGGAGCCTTGTTGGACATCGATGAAAGAGGCCCTTGGTCCCGTGGGAGCTCAATGCCCCAGTGTAGGGGAATGCCTATAGGACAGGAAAGCAGGAGTGGGTAGATTAGTGAGCAGGGGCAGGAGGAATGGGATAGGGGGTTTTGGGAGGGGAAACGAGGAAAGGGGATAGCATTTGAAAGGTAAATAAAGAAAATATCTAATAAAACATAAAGAAAGAAAGAAAATGCCAACAAAAACTTTATGTCTATAAAACCCAAAACTATGACATGCAAAGTCATAGTTTAAGTTTAAACATAGTTGAAGTTAAGCTATGGCTTAAGTTGTTTGGATCATTGCCTAGATTTGCACCATGACAGTATGAACTAATCAAGATGAAATCCAGCATTCCTTTCCCACTCTGAGATTTCAGGGTTGACCTTTCTGCACAATGGTTCAGCTGTTAAAGCTTAACAATGCGATAGGCATTGTGTAGGGTTAAGCACATTTACACATTTCTACTGATGGTGGTCATCTGCAGATACCTAAGACTGGGTAGGATGTAGGTGACTAAGCAAGCCCATCCCGCACTGAAAGCAGGGCTACTCACGAGATGGCTTAACCCTGAAAAGTTCTGATGAAGCAAAATGGACTCATCAGGGACAGTGAAAGGTGAAGGGGGGCTTAAGCAAAACCCAAGGTGTTTCTCATCATGGCACCAAATGAAGGGGCTTAAAAAGAGAGGATTGGGGGTTAAGGGAGTGTGGCATGGCAGTGTGGAGGAAGGGGGTACCCAGGCAGGCCATTCTCCAGGCACTTCTTCTCCCTGAGGGACCACACACACACAGGCATGGTATAGAATTGTTTATTCAGGGTAGAGGATGGGAGTTAGTGGTAGAGAAAGGCAGAGAGAGAGAGAGAGAGAGAGAGAGAGAGAGAGAGAGAGAGAGAGAGAGAGAGAGAGAGAGAGAGAGAGAGAAGAGAAATGGAGTTGAGGCCACCCATGACCACATGGAGGGGGGGAACCTAAGGGGCAGAGAGGTGACAGTATGTGGGAGAGCAGAGAGAGAGCAAAGAGAGAGGAGGGGCAAGTAGCCCCTTTTATAGTGGGCCAGATCTCTGGGGCAGGGCATACCTGGCTATTGCCAGGTAGGTGTGGGATGGAGCTTAGACAGAATAACAACAAAAGGAGCAGAGATTTGACTACAGGCTTACTATTGTGGCTGGAATGGTGGACAAATCACTCTTTGGGATCTGATTTCTTCATGTATAAAATTAATAAAGGTAAACAATTGGTAAAACAGTTTGATTGTGTTTAGGAATTGATATTGGGTGCTGAACTTCGTTATCTTTTGCTCTTACAAAAGCCAATTTTCAGTCACCAATTTTCATCTTTTTAAAATTTAAATAAGTTAGGAAAATAGATGATGTTCGACTTCTAAGATGAGAATCAAACCCCTGAGTCGACATGAAAATGTACCACAATAATGTGTCTTCAGACGCAGGGAGGGTGCATGGGCCTCAGGAAGTAACTCTCAAGTCCTCTGAATTAAGAGGGGAGTCATCCCTCTCTACCATAGATTTTCCAGAGAAGAGTGAATAAAACATATGACCCAAACCCTCTGACAATGGGCCTTCCCTCCAGCCTGCCCTCCTCACTGCTAGTGGATGTGATGCTGGCCAGTACAGAAATAGGAGCCACATCTTCTCTGATCTATGGGTCTCACTATATTTGAAATTATGTATTTTCTGGAAAATTCCATCCAAGTGTCAGGCTGAATACTGACCTATGCCCATTCCTATACCAACCATTTGGAAATATAAAGAGAAATATTCTATATGGTTTTATTCAGTTAAAGTCTGCCCTTGGCTTGAGGCTTCCTGAGGCTTGTGGCTGTGTGGAAAGAACTAATAGCAGAGAGACATTAGATGGTTATTGTGAGAACAAATTGATACACAGTAAAGAGCTTCACAATGCATATCATTTTAGAGAGATTCACTAGATCAATGATCCATTATCATTGAATTAGATACTTCCCAGGCTGCCATTTACCTAAAAAGGTGTGCTTAAAAAATTAAGTATAATGTCAAGGGGGGATACTGTTTCTTTATGGTATCTGATGACTTGGTATGAAAACATTATATATCAACCTGACCTTTCCTGGTAGAAAACTCCCTTCCACCTCATTGAACATTGAAACAAACACACAATGAGACCTGAGAGAAGATGGCTTGTCAGGAAGTTAATACCACAGGCCAGAGGCTATGGGACTGTGAACCAGGCTGACCCAATGGGGACAGTGAGAAGGGGCATTCGGGGCTGGCACAACACAGAACTGGCAGCTTGTCCTGACTGATAGATGTAGGAGATAAAGAAAATGGAAGAGTTGATAAGAGAAAGTAAATAGCAAGAATATTTTCAGACTGGCAAGGAGAGAAGACAATGAACTATGATGTATATCTCTTTAAGAAGGAGATTTTGGAGTTGAGATCAGACACCTCCCCAGAAGAACCATTTTGTGAGAAGACTGCAGAAGTCTGAGTACTGAGGACAGACCTCTGAGGAAGACAAATCCCTGAGGAGTAAATAGGGAGAAAGAATCCAGGATATTTGCACAGGGCAAAACAGGGAATAAGAAAAAATGCATCCTCAGCATTAGGAATTAAGAATTATTTAAATAAGAATACTATATCCTAAATGGAAGAAGTTTGATATTGTCACTTGGAATAGACAATAAAAAGTATTCTAGGAATGTAGAGATGGATTAATGCAAAGTACTTGCTATGAAAGCATGAGGATTTGAGTTTGAATCTCCAGTGTACACATGAAATTTCTGGAGTGACATCTTACATTTATAAAAAAACAAAACAAAACAAAACAAAACAGCAAACCTCTGGCCACCTTGGGGAAGAAGGCAATTTGAACAGCCTTTGCAGTATGGTACCAAACTGCTCACTGTTTCTCCTCTCTTTTTCTTTGAAATGCAAACTTTATGACCTCTGTTTGGTATTTGTTGTTTTTGCAGAGACAGAGAAAAGAATGTATTCACAAACTAATGTGCTGCAAAGAACTGGGAGCAGAAATCAATGCTGGGAGGCAGAAGAAAAAGGTGAGGCCACATGGAACTGATGTGCTCCTGCTACTGGGATGCAGTAGGTTACCCAGAAACAAAACGGCCATTCCTTATTTTCTTTTCTTTTTTTTTCTTTCAGTGTTATCAAGGGATATCTACCCTCAATGTTTATTGTAACACTAGTTACAAGAATCAGGATAGTGAATACCCTAATATTCAACAATGGCCAGATACATATGTAGATGACATAAATATCATATGTATAGAATTTACAAATACAGTAAAAAGAGGAATATCACTGTTTTAAAAGAATATAATTCTACTTGTGTCAATACAGACAGACCTGGGGAACATTATGTTGTCAGCATTACAAACACAAACTATAGTGTTCTATATACGGTTTAAAAGGGTATAGCTCAAGAAAGTTAAAGAATCATGATTTCCAGGGCTGAACAAAGACATCCCTCAATTTGAACAACTCTCTGGATCTTCAATCCTGTTCCATTGATCCTCCTGCCTGTCACTGTACCAATACCATGCAGTTTTTAACACTATTTCTCTGTAGTATTGCTTGAGGTCAGGGATACTGATTCCCCCACAATTTCTTTTGTTGCTGAGAATAGTTTTAGCTATCCTGGGTTTTTTGTTGTTCCAGATGAATTTGATAATTGCTCTTTCTAACTCTGTGAAGAATTGAGTTGGGATTTTGATGAGTATTGCATTGAATCTGTATATTGCTTTTGGCAAAATGGCTATTTTAACTATATTGATTCTACCGACCCATGAGCATGGGAGGTTTTCCCATTTTTTGAGGTCTTCTTCCATTTCCTTCTTCAGAGTCTTGAAGTTCTTGTCATACAGATCTTTCACATATTTGGTAAGAGTCACCCCAAGGTACTTTATACTGTTTGTGGCTATTGTGAAGGGGGTCATTTCCCTAATTTCTTTCTCAGCCTGCTTATCCTTTGAGTATAGGAAGGCCACTGATTTGCTTGAGTTGATTTTATAACCTGCCACTTTGCTGAAGTTGTTTATCAGCTGTAGGAGCTCTCTCTGTTTACATATGGGTCTGAATCTTCTGGAGGAAAAGGGAAATATTTTTAAAAGGAAAAGAAAGCTAAAGGGAAGAGAAAAGCATTGTGAGAACCAAATGAAAGGCGCTATGGAGCCCCAGACGCAGTTTTGTTGTAATCCACCTATCACATAAGCAGATGTAGAAATTTATGATTGGTCAGTTTCTGCAGTGGAACCCAGCTTTATTCCTAGGCCCTGATCTTCTTCTTCTTTTTTATAAATTAAATTCATGAATTTATTTATAGTTGGATATAAGATATCAGAGTTTAACAATGTACATGAGAAAATGAACCTTTGAGGGGTCGTCAGCTCAACAATCTATCATAATAGTAGATGAATTATGTTCTAATTTGGAAATTGGCATTAAGACTGAACTCCCAAGATTACATATGCCTACTATATATCATCACTAAACTTCAAATGTCCACTACTTATTACTATATTAAAGAAAGGAAATAATTTCTTGCCAATTAGGGTTACAAAGGACACTGTGAAGACAGAAGCTGAATATGTGTCACCATCTAAAATTTCCACTTTAAATAGAAAAAAATTCTGTGTAATCATCAGTGTTTTCCAAGTTATCAAAAAAGTTGTCATTTTGAAGAACTCAGTTTTGATATATGATCCTCACCTATATAACTTGGGCTTTACAGGTCTTAGATACTCTTCTTAATACATCAGCTTAGCCTTTCTACATGGTCCTGACATTCCCTACATAAGCATCATCTTATAGCTTTGTAAAGCCTGTCTTCTGAAATTACTATGTTCTGAAGATATATGATGTTCTGCAGTCTTAGGGAAGGAAAAGAAGAGTTACCCAAGGAAGTTGTCCACCCAAAAATACTTTGGAAATCTTGGCTTCATTTTTTCTGAAAAATTTTTATTAGTTATTTTTATATACTCCATATTTTATTCCCCACCCTGCCAACCGCTGTTCACCCTCTGACTGGTCCACATCCCACACCTCCTCCCCTCCCCCTGTCTCCACATGGATGCCCCTGTCCCACACCCCACCTGACCTCTAAATTACCTGGGGTCTCCAGTCTGTGGAGGATTATATGCATCATCTCTAGATGAACACAGACCCAGCAGTCCTCCACTGTATGTGTGCTAGGAGCCTCATATCAGCTGGTACATGCTGCCTATTTGGTGGTTCAGTGTTTGAGAGATCCTAGGGATCCAGATTAATGGAGACTGCTGGTCTTCCTACAAGTTTGCCCTCAGCTTCATTCAACCTTCCCTAATTCAGCAGCATGGGTCAGCTGATTCTGTCCCTTGGTTGGGTGCAAATATCTGCATCTGACTCTTTCAACTGATTGTTGGGTCTTCCAGAGTGCTGTCATGCTAGGTCCCTCATAGAAAGAGTGCTCCATAGCCTCGGTAATAGTGTCAGGCCTTGGGACCTCCCCTTGAGCTGGATCCCACTTTGGTCCTGTTGCTGGACCTTCTTTTCCTTGGGTTCCTCTCCAATTTCCATCCCTGTAATTCTTTCAGACAGGAACAAATATGAATCAAAGTTATGACTGTGGGATGGATCCCCTCTCCCTCATTTGAAGCTCTGTCTTCCTGCTGCAGGTGGGCTCTATAAGTTCCCTCTCCCTACTGTCAGGCATTTCATCTAAGGTGCCTCCTTTTGGTCCCGTGAGTCTCTCACCTCCTATGTCTCTGGTGCATTCTGGAGAGTCCCCCCCCCCAACCTCCTGTCTCCCAAGGTTGCCTGTTTCCATTCTTTCTGCTGCCCCCCCCCCAGGATTTCAGTCCTTTCCCTCCCCCAGTGTCAGATCAGGTCCCCCACTCCCCCCAACTTTCCCACTCCATCCAGTTTCCCTCCCAAGTCCCTTCCTCCCTTCTCACATGTGATCGCTTTCTTCTTCCTCCCAAGTGGGACTGAGATTCCACCTCACACCAGTCAGAATGGCTAAGATAAAAGATCTCAGGTGACAACACATGTTGGAAAGGATGTGGAGAAGGAGGAACACTCCCCCATTGCTGGTAGGATTGCAAACTGGAAATCTTGGCTTCTAAAAGGTTTCCCCTCCTCAAGAATCTCACCATAATGTCTCAAGGGGCTAGACAATGCTCACAGTAAACAGCTTTGATTACTCCATCTTACCAGCAGGCTCATCTTCTGGTTAGTCACAGCATTTTGCAAATAGCCATCTCCTGTGCTCACTACAGTTTCATAGGAAAATAATAGTTGTGGTGATGAAGATCAGGGTAGACAGAAAACTTAAGTCCTGGGAGAAAGAAAGGAAACCAAGACAAAAAGAAACACAACCTCCCAAGATGACCACTGCTGTTGCCTTAAATAAATGGTATGGCTCTATTGCTTAGGGCCCACACTTTAGCTATGGGAACAGATCAATCTCAAACTAATCAGGAAACTCCCTTTCTTCTGGCTAGCTTTCAGTGCTTAGATGTAGAGGCTTCTAGATGAGAAAAGACATCAATGGTTTTACTAATGCTGGACCCTGGATGCTAAATACCAACCTGCTAAGTAAAATGTAGTTGCTGGCACAAAGTGGCACAGCTGTTATGGAACTGTCTACTTTCTGATTGATTTTGAGCCTGCAACCACAGAAAGGAATTTCACACCTAGTAATATAGTCCTGGTCAAGAGCCCATGACTGGGAACTTGAATGGCCCTAGGGTAGAACATGCTATTATTATTTTGATAAATGGTCATGTTGTCAAAGTGCCTTCTAAATATTTATATTTATCCCCATAGTCTAGTTTGCTCTTTGTTAGACAATATTTTATTGCAGTAGACAGCAGTCAATGGAGAGACATATAATTCTCAGATACTGAGAATAAGAGTCTGGGTATTTAGCCCTAAATGACACATATATAATAACTCCTCCATTGCCAAGGCTCAGTAAACATTAGAGAAGAGAAGACAGAAACAATGTAAGAGCTGGAGAGGTAGGGCGGCAGCGGCAGCGGCGGCAGCAGTGCAGCAATGGCTGGTCCAGCTGAAGGGCCATCAGCAGTGGAACCAAGGCGACACAGGGTCCAGTTAGGCCCTGCGCCCACGACCACTGACCTTCGCTGACCAGCCGGGCGGAAAGCAGCTGCGGTTCTGCGGAGCCTTTCGCTGCATGGAAGCCACTTCAGAACTCGGCTTCCTGCCAGTCAGGAGAGACTCACCTCCATCTTGATTTTGGACTCCAGAGATCAGACAGACTGAGGTACACAAACATAATCCAAGGCCAACACCACAGGGGTCTGAGCCCGACGGGCGTTGGCCTGCACCCAGGCCCTGGGCTGTTCAGGTAGCCATCGGGGTGCCAACCCAGCCAGGAGGTTTTTTTGCCCTGGCCAGCACACGCGCCGCCATTTTGCCTACAGGACCCAGAGTGCTTGGGAGGGCAGAGACGGCTAACAAGCGTAGCCTGAGGCTAACAAAACGGGGGTCTAGGCCCCAAAAGGCACAGGACTGACCCCAAGAACTGGGCGGCTTGGTGGGCCATCTGTGTGTCAACCCGCCCAGGAGATTGTTAGCACAGCAGACTCTCCTGGTGCTTTCGGGGTGCGCGGACGCGCACGCCGGCCATCCGGGTCACCTGGCGGACCCAATTAACAGTCATAGCCCTAGGGGAACTTTGCTCGGACCTTGGCCTCCCAGGCTTTTGCCTGGACTCAGGGACTGGGCGGCCAGGCTAACCTTGTGTGCGCCAGCCTGGTTGGGGAATCGGCTGCCCAGCGGAGTGAGCAGAACACAGGGGAGGTCACAGCAGCATACACCTTCAGCGCTCCCTGGGGGTGCACACGGGCTCCATCTGGTCCACAGACACAATCTGGGGCAAGGCCTCAGGTGGAAGCCCTCAGCTCAACTCTCTCCGCATCAGATCAGCCTGGGCGGCCGCACCACATCTCCAGGTCCCTCAAGAGGCTAGCGGGGGCTTCCGGGCGGCCAGCTGGGAGAAGTCGGTGTGCTCCGGTAAATCCTGCAGGCCCCAGCGGTAGCCTTCAGGTACCTGCTTCGGGATCTGAACAGCCTGGACAGCAGCACCCTGTCTACAGGCAGTGCAGGGTGTAAGCTGTGCACCAGAGGCCAACGGGGAAGGGGCAGCTTGCACTGGTGAGTCCAGCACTGACAAGACCAAGTAACACCAGTGAGAGCTAGATGGCAAAAGGCAAACGCAGGAACGTCACTAACAGAAATCAAGGCAATATGGCAACATCTGAACCCAATTCTCCTCTACCAGCATGTCCTGGATACCCCATCACACCAGTAAAACAAGATTTGGATTTAAAATCACTGGTCGTGATGCTGGTACAGGAACACATGAAGGACATACTTAAAGAAATTCAGGAGAAAATGGATCACAAGTTAGAAGCCCTTGCAAGGGAAACACAAAAATCATTGAAAGAAATCCAGGAGAATACAAAAGCCAACAAGGAGGAAATGCAAAAAACACTTAAAGAAATACAGGAGAACTTTGATCAACAGGCTGAGGTCATGAAAGACGAAACACAAAAATCTCTTAAAGAAATACAGGAGAACTTTGGTCAACAGGCTGAGGTCATGAAAAAGGAAACACAAAAATCTCTTAAGGAATTACAGGAAAGCACAAACAAGCAAGTGAAGGAGCTAAGCAAAACCATCCAGGATCTAAAATCAGAAGTAGAAACAAGTAAGAAAACTCAAAGGGAGACAACTTTGGAGATAGAAAGCCTTGGGAAGAAATCAGGGGACAGAGATGCAAATATCAACAACAGAATACAAGAAATAGAAGAAAGAATCTCAGATGCTGAAGATTCCATAGAAACCATGGACTCAACAGTTAAAGAAAATGCAAAAAGCAAAAAGCTTGTAACCCAAAATATCCAGGAAATCCAGGACACAATGAGAAGACCAAACCTAAGGATTATAGGCATAGATGAGAGTGAAGATTTACAACTTAAAGGGTCAGCAAATATCTTAAATAAAATTATGGAAGAAAACTTCCCTAACCTAAAGAGAGAGATGCCCACGAATATACAAGAAGCCTACAGAACTCCAAACAGACTGGACCAGAACAGAAATACTTCCCGTCACATAATAATCAAAACACCAAATGTTCTAAACAAAGAAAGAATATTAAAGGTAGTAAGAGAAAAAGGCCAAGTAACATATAAAGGAAGACCTATCAGAATCACAGCAGACTTTTCACCTGAGACTATGAAGGCTAGAAGGTCCTGGGCAGATCTCATGCAGACTCTAAGAGAACACAAATGCCAACCAAAACTACTATATCCAGCAAAACTCTCAATCACCATAGATGGAGAAACTAAGATATTTCACGACAAAACCAAGTTTACCCAATATCTATCCACAAACCCAGCCCTAAAAAGGATAATAGGAGGACAACACCAATACAAGGAGGGAAACTTCACCCTGGAAAAAGCAAGATAGTAGCCTTTCATCAAACCCAAAAGAAGTTAAGCAATCAAATTTAAAAAATAACGTCAAAAATGATGGGAAGTAACAATCAATATTCCTTAATATCTCTTAACATCAATGGACTTAATGCCCCAATAAAAAGACACAGACTAACTGAATGGATACGTAAACAGGACCCTACATTTTGCTGCTTACAGGAAACACACCTCAGGGTCAAAGACAAACACTACCTTAGAGTAAAAGGCTGGAAGACAATTTTACAAGCAAATGGTCTCAGGAAACAAGCTGGAGTAGCCATTTTAATATCAGATAAAATTGACTTTCAATCCAAAGTCATCAAAAGAGACTCTGAGGGACACTTCTTGCTGGTCAAAGGAAAAATACAACAAGAAGAACTCTCAATCCTGAACATCTATGCTCCAAATGCAAGGGCACCCTCTTTCATAAAAGAAACTTTATTAAAACTCAAAGCACACATTGCACCTAACACAATAATTGTGGGTGACTTCAACACTGCACTTTCCTCAATGGACCGATCAGGAAAACAGAAACTAAACAAGGACACAATGAAACTAATTGAAGCTTTGGACCAATTAGATTTAACAGATATATATAGAACACTTTATCCTAAAACAAAAGCATATACCTTTTTTTCAGCACCTCATGGTACCTTCTCCAAAATCAACCATATAATTGGTCACAAGACAGACCTCAAAAAATATAAGAAGATCGAACTAATCCCATGCCTCCTATCTGATCACTATGGAGTAAAAGTGGTCTTCAGTAGCAACAGAAACAATAGAAAACCCACATACACGTGGAAATTGAACAATACTCTACTCAATGATACCTTGGTCAAGGAAGAAATAAAGAAAGAAATTAAAGACTTTTTAGAACACAATGAAAATGAAAACACAACATACCCAAATCTATGGGACACAATGAAAGCAGTGCTAAGAGGAAAACGCATAGCCCTGTGTGCCTCCAAAAAGAAAATGGAGAGAGCATACATTACCAGCTTAATGACACACCTGAAAGCCCTAGAACAAAAAGAAGCTATTTTGCCCAGGAGGAGTAGAAGCCAGGAAATCATCAAACTCAGGGCTGAAATCAATCAAGTAGAAACAAAGAGAACCATACAAAAAAATCAACAAAACCAGGAGCTGGTTCTTTGAGAAAATCAACAAGATAGATAAACCCTTAGCCAGACTGACCAAAGGGCACAGAGAAAGTATCCAAATTAACAAACTTAGAAATGAAAAGAGAGATATAACAACGGAAACTGAGGAAATCCAAAAAATCATCAGATCCTACTACATGAGCCTGTACTCAACACAATTGGAGAATCTGGAGGAAATGGACAATTTCCTTGACAGATACCAAATACCAAAATTAAATCAGGACCATCTAGACCATCTAAACAGTCCCATAAAGCCTAAAGAAATAGAAGGAGTCATAGAAAGTCTTCCAACCAAAAAAAGCACAGGACCAGATGGTTTCAGTGCAGAATTCTACCAGACCTTCAAAGAAGAGTTAACACCAATACTCTTCAAACTATTCCACAAAATAAAAACAGAAGGAACACTACCCAATTCCTTCTACGAAGCCACAATTACGCTGATACCAAAGCCACAAAAAGATCCAACAAAAAAAGAGAACTTCAGACCAATTTCCCTTATGAACATCGATGCAAAAATACTCAATAAAATTCTTGCCAACCGAATCCAAGAACACATCAAAACGATCATCCACCATGATCAAGTAGGCTTTATCCCGGGGTTGCAGGGTTGGTTCAATATACGGAAATCCATCAATAAAATCCACTACATAAACAAACTCAAAGAACAAAACCACATAGTCATTTCATTGGATGCTGAAAAAGCATTTGACAAAATTCAGCATCCTTTCATGCTTAAAGTCTTGGAGAGAACAGGAATTCAAGGCCCATACCTAAACATAGTAAAAGCAATATACAGCAAACCGGTAGCCATCATCAAACTAAATGGAGAGAAACTTGAAGCAATCCCACTGAAATCGGGGACCAGACAAAGCTGCCCCCTTTCTCCTTATCTTTTCAATATTGTACTTGAGGTACTAGCTCGGGCAATTCGACAACACAAGGAGGTCAATGGGATACAAATTGGAAAGGAGGAAGCCAAACTATCATTATTTGCAGACGACATGATAGTCTAACTAAGTGACCCAAAAAACTCCACTAGAGAGCTCCTACAGCTGATAAAAAACTTCAGCAAAGTGGCAGGTTATAAAATCAACTCAAGCAAATCAGTGGCCTTCCTATACTCAAAGGATAAGCAGGCTGAGAAAGAAATTAGGGAAATGACCCCCTTCACAATAGCCACAAACAGTATAAAGTATCTTGGGGTGACTCTTACCAAACATGTGAAAGATCTGTATGACAAGAACTTCAAGACTCTGAAGAAGGAAATGGAAGAAGACCTCAAAAAATGGGAAAACCTCCCATGCTCATGGATCGGCAGGATCAATATAGTTAAAATGGCCATTTTGCCAAAAGCAATATACAGATTCAATGCAATACCCATCAAAATCCCAACTCAATTCTTCACAGAGTTAGAAAGAGCAATTATCAAATTCATCTGGAACAACAAAAAATCCAGGATAGCTAAAACTATTCTCAGCAACAAAAGAAAATCTGGGGGAATCAGCATCCCTGACCTCAAGCAATACTACAGAGCAATAGTGTTAAAAACTGCATGGTATTGGTACAGTGACAGGCAGGAGGATCAATGGAACAGGATTGAAGATCCAGAAATGAACCCACACACCTATGGCCACTTGATCCTCGACAAAGAGGCTGAAAACATCCAATGGAAAAAAAGATAGCCTTTTTAACAAATGGTGCTGGTTCAACTGGAGGTCAGCATGCAGAAGAATGCAAATTGATCCATCCTTGTCTCCTTGTACTAAGCTCAACTCCAAATGGATCAAGGACCTCCACATAAAGCCAGACACTCTGAAGCTAATAGAAAAGTAACTGGGGAAGATCCTTGAGGACATCGGTACAGGGAGAAATTTTCTGAACAGAACACCAATAGCGTATGCTCTAAGAGCAAGAATTGACAAATGGGACCTCATAAGGTTACAGAGTTTCTGTAAGGCAAAGGACACCATCAAGAGGACAGATCGGCAACCAATAAATTGGGAAAAGATCTTCACTAATCCTACATCAGATAGAGGGCTAATATCCAATATATATAAAGAACTCAAGAAGTTAGACTCCAGAAAACCAAACAACCCTATTAAAAAATGGCGTACAGAGTTAAACAAAGAATTCTCACCTGAAGAACTTTGGATGGCGGAGAAGCATCTTAAAAAATGCTCAACTTCATTAGTCATTAGGGAAATGCAAATCAAAACAACCCTAAGATTTCATCTTACACCAGTCAGAATGGCTAAGATTAAAAATTCAGGAGACAGCAGGTGTTGGAGAGGGTGTGGAGAAAGAGGAACACTCCTCCACTGCTGGTGGGGTTGCAAATTGGTACAACCACTCTGGAAATCAGTCTGGCGGTTCCTCCGAAAACTGGGCACCTCACTTCCAGAAGATCCTGCTATACCACTCCTGGGCATATACCCAGAGGATTCCCCACCATGTAATAAGGATAAATGCTCTACTATGTTCATAGCAGCCCTATTTATAATTGCCAGATGCTGGAAAGAACCCAGGTATCCCTCAACAGAAGAGTGGATGCAAAAAATGTGGTATATCTACACAATGGAGTACTATTCAGCCATTAGAAACAACTAATTCATGAAATTCTTAGGCAAATGGATGGAGCTAGAGAACATCATACTAAGTGAGGTAACCCAGACTCAAAAGGTGAATCATGGTATGCACTCACTAATAAGTGGTTATTAACCTAGAAAACTGGAATACCCAAAACATAATCCACACATCAAATGAGATACAAGAAGAAAGGAGGAGCGGTCCCTGGTTCTGGAAAGACTCAGTGAAACAGTATTCGGCAAAACCACAACGGGGAACTGGGAAGGGGTGGGATGGAGGACAGGGGAAGAGAAGGGGGCTTACGGGACTTTCGGGGGGTGGGGGGGGCTAGAAAAGGGGAAATCATTTGAAATGTAAATAAATTATATCGAATAAAAAAAATTAAAAAAAAAAAGAGCTGGAGAATGGGGAGGAGTGCTATACAATAAAATCTTGTCTTCTAAACATGACATAGCTATCACAGTTAGGAACTAAGGTCAACTGTGGTTACCTGCACAAGATCAAGCCATGGAAACTTCTGACACAGATGGGGTAGAAGATTTCTAACTCAATCCCATACTAAGGAGTTATTGGCAATGGATAGTTGTTAGAAGAAAGAGAATCTCTCTTATCCACTGATAGGTTCCCCATGCATCAGTGAAAGGTTCCACTCCTTTGTACATATGAGCAACACTAATTCAATGAGCTACCAAAAAAAAAGGGATATTAAATTATAAGTAGGATAGGATGTGAAGAGTTGGAGATCAGAATAAGGGGTAAATATGACTACATTTTATCATATACAAATATGCATTTATCAAAAATAAACAGATCCTCAAGCCAAGCAACATTCCTATATGGAAAACAGATATGAGGATAAAGTCACACCCCTACCTGAGGAGATATTGACTGTTGATAGGTGCTAAGAAAAGGAGAGTTGATTTTCTTTAAGGATGTGGCCCCTGGTAAGTCAACGGCTCCTCAGTGGAAGGCCATATGTCCAAGATTATATGAGCAACACTAATTGGATTTAATGGATTTTTTTAAAAAGGAAGAAGGCACACAATTGAATGCATAGGGTTTGTGAACAAAAAGTAACTCTAGATGGGCAATGGACTTAATTAAGAAATATGAAACTGTAAACATTTTCAAAGAAATAAACTTCTTCACAATATAGGGGCAAGTCATTTAAAACATAATACAGAATCCATAAGTGGAAAATCATTAATTAGACCTCATCAAAATATCAAAGTTGCTCTTCAAAAGACTACAAAGAAAAGGAAGATGTGTAGACAATATTTGTCTTGTCCATGACATAGATTAGGGATCCCACAACTCCTCAGGGAAAACTTAATAACCAAGTTAGAAAAATGTGAAAACAAAATAGAACAGCTAGCTTACTAAAGAAAATATACAGACCAGCACATGAGACGATTGCTAGCCATTAGAGAAACTCTAACTACAAATCGCATAAGATGTTGAGTATACACCTAAGAGAATAGCTCAAATGAAATACAGTAATACAATTTTCTGAGGAACTGCCAAACTGATTTCCAGAGTGGTTTTACCAGCTTGAAATCACACTACCTGAGGACCCAGCTATACCACTCCTGGCATATACCCAGAAGATGCTCCAACATGTAACAAGGACACATGCTCCACTATGTTCATAGCAGCCTTATTTTTAATAGCCAAAGGCTGGAAAGAACCCAGATGTCCTTCAACAAAGGAATGGATACAGAAAATGTGTCCTGCTCACCTATTAAAAACAATGAATTCATGAAATTCCTAGGCAACTAGATGAAACTAGAAAATATCATCCTGAGTGAGGTAATCCAGTCAGAAAAGAACACACATGGTATGTACTCACTGATAAGTGAATATATTATCCCAGAAGCTAGGAATACCCCAGATATAATTCATAGACTGTGTGAAGCTCAAGAAGAAGGAAGACCAAAGTGTTGATACTTTGGACCTTCTTAGAAGGGGGAACAAAATACCCATGGGAAGAGATACAGAGACAAAGTGTAGAACAGAGACTGAAGGAAAGGCCATCCAGAGAGTTCCCCACCTCTGGATCCATCCTATATATAAATACCAAACCCAGACACAACTGTGGATGACAACAAGTGCTTGCTGACAGGATCCTGGTATAACTGTCTTCTGAGAGGGTCTTCCAGTGCCTGACAAATACAAAGAGGGATGCTTGCAGCCAACCATTGGACTGAGTACATGGTCCCCAATGGAGGAACTAGAGAAAGGATCCAAGGAGCTGACGGGGTTTGCAGCCCCATAGGATGAGCAACAATATGAACCAACCAGTACTCCCAGTGCTCCCAGGGGCTAAACCACCAACGAAATAGTACACATTGAATGACCCATGGCTCCAGCTGCATATGTAGCAGAGGATGGTCTTGTCAGCCATCAGTGAAAGGAGAGGGCTTTAGTCCTGTGAAAGCTCATTGCTCTAGCATAAGGGAATGCCAGGACAGGGAAGCAAGTGGGTGGGTTAGTGAGCAGAGGAAGGGAGGATGGGATAGAGAGTTTTGGAGGGGAAACAAGGAAAGGGGATAACATTTGAAATGCAAATAAAGAAAATATCTAATAAAATAAAATATTGATTTAAAAAAAGTAATACAGTTGGTGATCCCAGGAATACAAAAAGACATTTATATGTTGCTGGTGGGGAAGGTAGCTAGAAAAGACACTCTGGAGAAAAATGATGGTGGCCTCTTAAAAACATGAAACAGCCTATATCCAAGCCTGACAATTGCACTTCTGAGAATGTATATCTGAGAACGAATAATCTTCAGAGAAAGAAACATTCAGAAAAATGTTCATTGCAGCTTTCTTCATAACAGCTAAACCTGAGAACCACTCATACCTTTGAGTGAATGGATGACATCCACCCATGAAATTTTCTTTAATAAAAATAAAGTATTGAACTTAAAACAACAGAAATGAATCCCAAGGTGTTTCACTATATAAGCAAATAGGCCAATTTTAAACTTACCTTTGTTCCCATTTATGCAACATTCTTATGATACAAATAATAAACATGGAAAACAGATTGATGGTTACCAACAATTAAAATTCTTAAAAACTACATTTAATTTATAATTAAAAAATCTTTGTGTAAAAGCTGCAAAGAATTCCTATAAATTATATTAAATGAAAGTATTTGCCTACTCTAAAAGGCAATGGCTTTGATCCTAGAGTTTTATACCAATTAGCAAAGCATTTCAGTCATGAGAAAAACATAAAAAAATTAAATTAAAATGTACAAAGAAACAGAAGGAAAATGTTAGCAATGATCATTGAAGTCTGACATATTTGATTGTTTTTATTGGTTATTTTATATATTTACATTTCAAATGTGTGTCCCTTCCCATTTTTCCCTCTGCAAAACTCCTATCCCATACTCTGTCCCTCTGCCTCAATGAGGGTACCTCCCCATCTACCTACCCACCCACTCCCACCTCACTGCCAAACCATCTATATTATATATATATATATATACATATATATATGAATATTTTTATATACACTATAGATTTTGACTCTAGCAACTGTATAATACCAAAAATTAATTATAGTAGAAAAATAATATCAAAGGATGAATTTGGCTGGCAAAGCTAAAAAGTGTATTAATTCTTGCAACCTTTATCTCTGAAATGTAGTTATTATAGTATTTTCCATTTGTACATGTATGCTCTACTCACCCTGCTTCCCCACAGCTTGTACGGATTTCTGATCAACATCTCTCGTAGGTCAGCTGACTTACTGTCAGGAAAAGGTGAGCGAGCACTTTTGGTTTGAGTGACAGTTTCTATCTTTACTATGCAACTCTGTCACTGTGGTGTGAAGCAACCACAGATGTGCAAATGAAAACATGGATGGGTTCCAAAAATGATGGCCACAAAAATTTGAATCTTTATCATTTTAATATAATGCAATAATATCCTTTACTTTTTTCTTTCAACCACCTTAAAACATAAAATTTTTTTTTTAAAAAAAAATGCTTAGGGACTGTACTGAAGCAGTGAAGGCTTAGAGTTTGTCCCCAGGCTGTCCTTTAACTAACTGGTCTCCTGAGCACTGGTATTCCTCAGCTGTCTGTCTATCATGCCCTAGAAACATTTGATTTCCTGGGTATTTTAGCTACTTTGTTTTCTTGCATTTCCTCATCGGCGTCAGTGCACATTTAAATAGTTGTTTAGTTAGGAATTTACACTAGGTTTGTATGATTCTATTTGAAATTCTTTTTTTTTTTTTGGAGTTTTCTTTTTTTTAATTTATTTTATTTTATTTTTTTTTATTTACATTGCAAATGATTTCCCCTTTTCTGGGTCCTCACTCCCCGCAAGTCCCATAAACCCTCTTCCGTCCCCCTATTCTTCCATCCACCCCTTCCCACTTCCCTGTTCTGGAATTCCCCTATACTCTTGCACTGAGTCTTTCCAGAACTAGGAGCCACTCCTCCATTCCTTTTGGACATCATTTAATTTGTGGATTATATCCTGGGTATTCAAAGTTTCTAGGCTAATATCCACTTATCAGTAAGTGCATACCAAGATTGATCTTTTGAGACTGGGTTACCTCGCTTAGTATGATGTTCTCCAGCTCCATCCATTTGTCTAAGAATTTCATGAATTCATTGTTTCTAATGGCTGAATAGTACTCCATTGTGTAAATATACCACATTTTTGTATCCATTCCTCCATTGAAGGACACCTAGGTTCTTTTCAGCTTCTGGCTACTACAAATAGGGCTGCTATGAACATAGTTGAGCATGTGTCCTTATTGCATGCCAGGGAATCCGCTGGATATATGCCCAGTAGTGGTATAACAGGGTCCTCAGGAAGTGACACATGCCCAGTTTTCTGAGGAACCGCCAGACTGATTTCCAAAGTGGTTGCACCATCTTACAATCCCACCAGCAGTGGAGGAGTGTTCCTCTTTCTCCACATCCTCGCCAACACCTGCGGTCTCCTGAGTATTTGACCTTAGCCATTCTGACTGGTGTGAGGTGAAATCTCAGGGTGGTTTTGATTAGCATTTCCCTAATGATTAATGATGTTGACATTTCTTAAGGTGTTTCTCAGCTCTCCGAAGTTCATGTGAAAATTCATTGTTTAGCTCTGTACCCCACTTTTTAATGGGGTTATTTGGTTCTCTGGGTTCTACTTTCTTGAATTCTTTGTATATATTAGATATTAGCCCTCTGTCGGATTTAGGGTTGGTAAATATCCTTTCCCAGTCTGTTGGTTGCCAATTTGTCCTTTTGATGGTGTCCTTTGCCTTACAGAAACTTTGTAGTTTTTTGAGGCCCCATTTGTCAATTCTTGATCTTAGAGCATAAGCTATTGGTGTTCTATTCAGGAACTTTCCCCCTGTGTCCATGTCCTCCAGGGTCTTCCCCAGTTTCTTTTCTATTAGTTTCAGTGTGTCAGGTTATATGTGGAGGTCCTTGATCCATTTGGAGTTGAGCTTGGTACAAGGAGATAAGAATGGATCGATGCACATTCTTCTGCATGCTGACCTCCAATTGAACCAGCACAATTTGTTGAAAAGACTATCTTTTTTCCACTGGATGTGTTCAGCTCCTTTGTCAAAGACAAAGTGACCATAGGTGTGTGGGTTCATTTCTGGGTCTTCAATCCTATTCCATTGATCCGCTTCCCTGATATTGTACCAATACCATGCAGTTTTTATCACTATTGCTCTGTAGTAGAGTTTAAAGTCTGGGATATTGAATCCCCCTGAAGTTCTTTTACTGTTGAGAATAGTTTTAGCTATCCTGGGTTTTTTGTTATTCCAGATGAATTTGAGAATTGCTCTTTCTAGCTCTATGAAGAACTGGGTTGGGAATTTTATGGGAATAGCATTGAATCTGTAGATTGCCTTTGGCAAGATGGCCATTTTAACTAAATTAATCCTGCCAATCCACGAGCATGGAAAGTTTTTCCATTTTCTGAGATCTTCTTTGATTTCCTTCTTCAGAGATCTGAAGTTCTTGTCATATAGGTCTTTCACTTGTTTGGTTAGAGTCACCCCAAGATACTTTATGTTGTTTGTAGCTATTGTGAAGGGGTAATTTCCCTAATTTCTTTCTCAGTCTGCTTATCCTTTGACTATATAAAGGCTACTGATTTGCTTGCGTTGATTTTGTAGCTAGCCACTTTGCTGAAGTTGTTTATCAGCTGTAGGAGTTCTCTAGTAGAGTTTTTAGGGTCACTTAAGTATACAATCATATCATCTGCAAATAGTGATAGTTTGACTTCTTCCTTTCCAATTTGTATCCCTTTGACTTCCTTCTGTTGTCTAATTGCTCTAGCTAGGACTTCAACAACTATATTGAAAAGATATGGAGAGGGGGCAGCCTTGTCTAGTCCCTGATTTTAGTGGGATTGCTTCAAGTTTCTCTCCATTTAGTTTGATGTTGGCTACCGGTTTGCTGTATATTTCTTTTACTCTGTTTCGATATGGGCCTTGAATTCCTGTCCTTTCCAAGACTTTTAGCATGAAAGGATGCTGAATTTTGTCAAATGTTTTTTCAGCATCTAGTGAAATGATCATGTGTTTTTTTTCTTTGAGTTTGTTTATGTAGTGGATAGCATTTATGGATTTCCTTATATTGAACCATCCCTGCATCCCTGGGATGAAGCCTACTTGATCATGGTGGATGATTGTTTTGATGTGTTCTGGATTCAGTGGGCAAGAATTTTATTTAGTATTTTTGCATCGATATTCATAAGGGAAATTGGCCTGAAATTCTCTTTCTTAGTTGGATCTTTGTGTGGTTTTGGTATCAGCGTAATAGTGGCTTCAAAGAAGGAGTTGGGTAGTGTTCCTTCTGTTTCTATTTGGTGGAAAACTTTGAAGAGCATTGGTGTTAAGTCTTCTTTGAAGGTCTGATAGAATTCTGCACTGAAACCATCTGATCCTGTGCTTTTTTTGGTTGGAAGCCTATCTATGACCCCTTCTATTTCTTTAGGGGTTATGGGTCTGTTTAGATGGTCTATTTGATCCTGGTTTAATTTTGGTAATTGGTATCTGTCTAAGAAAATGTCCATTTCCTCCAAATTCTCCAGTTGTGTTGAGTACAGGTTTTTGTAGTAGGATCTGATGATTTTTTGAATTTCCTTGGTTTTTGTTGTAATATTTCCGTTTTCACTTCTAATTTTGTTAATTTGGATACTTTCTCTGTGCCCTTTGGTTAGTCTGGCTAAGGGTTTATCTATCTTGTTGATTTTTTCAAAGAACCAGCTTTTGGTCTTGTTGATTCTTTGTATGGTTCTCTTGGTTTCTACTTGATTGATTTCAGCCCTGAGTTTGATGATTTCCAGTCTTCTCCTCCTAGGTGAATTAGCTTCTTCTTGTTCCAGGGTTTTCAGTTGTTCCATTAATCTTCTAGTGTAAGCTCTCTCGAATTTCTTTTTTGGAGGCACTCAAAGCTATGAGTTTTCCTCTTAGCACTGCTTTCATTGTGTCCCATAGATTTGTGTATGTTGTGCCTTCATTTTCATTAAATTCTAAGAAATCTTTGATTTCTTTCTTTATTTCTTCTTTGACCAAGGTATCATTGAATAGAGTATTGTTCAGTTTCCATGTGTATGTGGGCTTTCTGTTGTTTTTACTGTTACTAAAGACCACTTTTACTCCATAGTGATCTGATAGGAGGCATGGGATTATTTCAATCTTCTTATATTTGTTGAGGTCTGTCTTGTGACCAACTATATGATCTATTTTGGAGAAGGTACCATGAGGTGCTGAGAAAAAGGTATATTCTTTTGCTTTGGGATGAAAAGTTCTATATATATCTGTTAACTCCAATTGGCTCAAAGCTTCAATTAGTTTCATTGTCTCCCTGTTTAGTTTCTGTTTTCCTGATCGGTCCATTGTTGAGAGTGGAGTGTTGAAGTCACCCACAATTATTGTGTTAGGTGCAATGTGTACTTTGAGCTTTAGTAAAGTTTCTTTTATGAATGAGGGCACCCTTGTATTTGGGGCATAGATGTTGAGGATTGAGAGTTCTTCCTGTTGGATTTTTCCTTTGACCAGCAAGTAGTGACCTTCCATGTCTCTTTTGATGACATTAGGTTGAAAGTCAATTTTATCTGAAATTAGAATGGCAACTCCGGCTTGTTTCCTGGGACCATTTGCTTGTAGAATTGTCTTCCAGCCTTTTACTCTAAGGTAGTTTTTGTCTTTGACATTGAGTGTGCTTCCTGTATGCAGCAAAATGTAGGGTCCTATTTACATAACCAGTCAGTTAGTCTATGTCTTTTTATTGGGGAATTGAGTCCATTGATGTTAAGAGATATCAAGGAGTAGTGGTTATTGCTTCCTAACATTTTTGATTTTAATTTTATATGTGTGTGGTTATCCTCTTTGGGTTTGATGAAAGAAGCTTAATATCCTGCTCTTTCCAGGGTATAGTTTCTCTCGTTGTAATGGTGGTTTCCCCCTATTATCCTTTGTAGGGCTGGGTTTGTAGAAAGATATTGTGTAAATTTGGTTTTGTCATGGAATATCTTGGTTTCTCCATCTATATTAATTGAGAGTTTCACTGGGTATAGTAGTCTCGGCTGGCATTTGTGTTCTCTTAGAGTCTGCATGAGCTCTGCCCAGGATCTTCTAGCTTTCATGGTCTCTGGTGAGAAATCTGGTGTAATTCTGATAGGTCTTCCTTTATATGTTACTTGCCCTTTTTCTCTTACTGCCCTAAGTATTCTTTCTTTGTTTAGTACATTTGGGATTTTGATTATTATGTGACGGGGGGTATTTCTGTTCTGGTCCAGTCTGTTTGGAGTTCTGTAGGCTTCTTGTATATTCATGAGCATCTATCTCTTTAGGTTAGGGAAGTTTTCTTCCATAATTTTGTTGAAGATATTTGCTGGCCCTTTAAGTTGTAAATCTTCACTCTGATCAATACCTATAATCCTTAGATTTGGCTTTCTTATTGTGTCCTGGATTTCCTGGATGTTTTGGGTTACAAGCTTTTTGCATTTTGCATTTTCTTTAACTGTTGAGTCCATGGTTTCTATGGTATCTTTGGCATCTGAGATTCTTTCTTCTATCTCTCGTATTCTGTTGTTGATATTTGCGTCTATGGTCCCTGATTTCTTCCCAAGGTTTTCTATCTCCAAAGTTGTCTCCCTTTGTGCTTTCTTAGTTGTTTCTACTTCTGTTTTTAGATCCTGGAAATTTTTGCTCAGTTCTGTCATTTGCTTGTTTGTGTTTTCCTCTAATTCTTTAAGTGATTTTTGTGTTTCCTCTTTCATGACTTCTGCCTGTTGATTAAGGTTCTCCTATATTTCTTTAAGTGATTTTTGCATTTCCTCCTTATTGGCTTTTGTATTCTCCTGAATTTCTTTCAATGATTTTTGTGTTTCCCTTGCAAGGGCTTCTAATTTTTGATTCATTTTCTCCGGAATTTCTTTAAGTATGTCCTTCATGTGTTCCTGTACTAGCATCATGACCAGTGATTTTAAATCCAAATCTTGTTTTTCTGGTGTGTTGGGGGTATCCAGGACTTGCTAATGTTGGAGAATTGGGTTCAGATGCTGCCATAATGCCTTGGTTTCTGTTAGTAGTGTTCCTACGTTTGCCTTTAGCCATCTGGTTCTCCCAGGAGTTAGATGGTCTTATTGTCACTGGCTGGTGCTTCAACCTACTGTGGATCTTTAAGATTATCTCTGCAACACTGGATGACTGGGTTTCTTCTGGCACAGATTACTGATCTGCTGGCTTCCTCTTTTGTGCCTTTGGAGCTCTTCTCAGTCTTGCCTCAAGCAATGCTATACTTAGGTTGTCAAGGTCAACCAGGTGTTCTCTGTCTGCTCTATTATGGAGGGAAGAAGTTGTGGTGGGGGTCACTCCCTCTGTTGATTCTCACATAGGACACAGGTCCTGAGATGGACTGGCTTGCAGATGAACCGCCTATGTGCTCAGTTCCTGAGTGCAGGCAGACCCCTGGCAGTTTGCACCACCAGAAGGGTGATACAGTACCTAGTGATCCTTTTGTGTCCCTGCAGACAGCAAATATGGCCCCTATTTGAAATTCTTAAGAGTCTGACTGTCCCAATGTCAAGATTTTAAAATGATTTCCAGGGCTGAAGTGGTAGTAATGTGTCCATTGATTTTCAGGTTATTGCAGTATATCCCAGAAATCTGGTAAATTAGTTTGAACTGATTATTTAATAGTCTGACTTATAGAAGATGCTGAAACCTTAACTTTGGGTTCCATTAAGCTGAAAATTTCTTTAATTATTCAAAATTCCTCAAGTGAGTAGATATAAGAAAGATAATGTATGAAATGAGAAGATAATATATGAAAGATAAGAGAGTTTTAACCAGATTCTTTGGTGGAAATAGAAAGTAAACATCACATTTTTCACATTTAGTTTGTCTTAGATGCAAATATAATTTGATAGACACGTCCCTTCCCACACCATGCCCTAGAACTCTCACCACAAAGAAAGTCCTACCTCTATTTACCTCTCTCTCTCTCTCTCTCTCTCTCTCTCTCTCTCTCTCTCTCTGTGTGTGTGTGTGGGGGGGGGCACAGCCCTATTTAATAAACAAGTATGGATGCCTTAGACAGCAGCTGGTCAAATTTCAACTGTGTTCTGTGTTCTTACCCCTCCTGTATTGGTTTGTGAAGATACACAACTGTCCAGCCTACCCTCTCATGTCTTCCCATACTTCCTTGTCAGCGAGGGTTGTTGCCTTGGAAGTCTCTGATCTTCTGCATTTAAATTAGATTCACCTGATCTATACTGCTCTTTACTATGAAGCTTTATCATACGCCTGGTTTCTACAAAGTATGTATATAATGTATTATGAAAAGTATCTACAGTACTCAAATCCTCTTCTCATTCTCCTCAAATGTATACACAGTATATATCAGTGGACTTGATTTTTCTTACTCACATTTCCTTCTTCTATTTTAAAATTCCTAGCACACAGCAAACCTTTCATCCTCCAGGTAACCTCATTTAAATCGAGTGACTAATTCTAATATAAAACTTCAGATAGCTTTGTAAAAGGAGAGTAATTCCCTCTATATATACTGGATCTTCTAAAGCAGTTTATTTATCATATTTGAAAGCATTTAGGGATAATTAAGTTTCTGACATGGAACTTGGAGGCTTAGTTTCTAATTAAAACAATATTACCAAAACCCTAGTATAAGATACTGACAATAATGATGCTAATCTGATTCTAGAAGATTGGGTATAGTCCAAACCCTTACTTCTCCAAATCCTATTCCAATTTCTCCACATTTTCTCTTGTAGTTGAACTACAGTCAGTGTCTGGCACATCCCTGCTCTCTTGAGGATTTCTGGTCTGTTCCATTTATTTGGAATATAAACATAAAGCCTTAACTTTCTTTCCATTGTATTTAGTTGTATTTTCATGCTTCAGTCCAATCCCTTATATTAGCCAGTGTGTTGGTTATTAAACAATCTTTGGCTATAAGAAAAGGAGATCTGACAGTTTTGAATTCCAACAGATAATGGGTACACTCTAGAAAAATGAGCCAGAACTCTGTAAGCAGGTAGCACAACTCAGGACCTGCCAGTGAAAATCGACTAAGAAGATAGGGGGCTATAGGTATCACCCAATTATCTTGTTCTCAAGTCTTTTCCCACCAGATTGGTTACTCCTGATTCGTCCTACCTCTGCCAGTGGAAATGCTGACATCTGAAGTCAAGTCTGATCCTTCTTTTTCCTCTTCTCCTACCACTTCATCATCAGTGACAATCATTAAAACTCAGCCTATAAAAATATACTCCATATTCATCTACATCTCATTCCGGTGCCATCCCCTTTCTCCAGGACCCCATACGTTTTTAATAGCATTCACTATTATTCTCCTACACAAAAGCAGTTGACAATCAGTTTAACACATAGTCAGAAGTCTTACTTGAAAAAAATACACTTTTAGTGGGACACATGTAGAAAGCAGAACAAAATCATATAGGATACAAAGTCAAGGACAAAAGTTCCATCTTATGTTGACTTTCTTTAGACTCCAGAACTCCCAGTAGTACATCACATTCAGGCATTACATGCACTCCTTGGTTATATATAAAAGCTCATTCTGCAGTTGAGTCTTACAGTGCCATTTCATAAATGCTTGCATGGGCTGTCACACTATACATCACATTGGTAAATGGTCTTGATATGTCTGAGATCACTGAGAAGCTCACAATGGAAGCAGAGTTGTGCCTCATTGCCCATTTCAAATCTAAGCATGCTTGCTTCAAAGTATCTCTCAAATTCCTTTGTCTGGAGATGACCATCTTCTCTGACTGTGAGAGGGAGGGAAAGAGGGAAATAACCCAAGAGTAAAGGCATTGTGCCCTTGAGAAGAGCTAGAAGGTAAACTATTGCCAACAGATGTTGCAGCAATTTGTCCCATCGTGTAAATGGTACCCTCAGTGGGGAAGAGATGTGGGAAGGAGATGCTGGAGGCTGAGCCATGGGATACTCAGCAATGGTTGGAAAGCTCAGTTAAGAATGTCAGCTGATGGCCTCCGCTCCTGAGTTGTTTTCTGCTGGATATTTATAGCTCCAGTTTGATGATACTGCATTTCTACTGTTATTTGTTCTTTTACATGAAATCTTCACTTGATGAGACACTACTGTATTGAGGAGCCTTGTCTATTGGGAGCTCTAGCAGGCTACATTAGAGAGGCCTCCCCACTTATTTCTGGTGGGTGATTTGAACACCTGATTTGATGGTGTTTTGCTACCTGTTTACTACTTGATTTTGGGGGGGGGGAGCTTTGGCTTATTGTATGCTTGCTAAACTCACTCATTCACAATGGAAAATAGCATATCATATAAAACAACTGCACTAATTTCCAGTATCTGTCTTAATAAGTTACAAGTGCTGTTTATGTTGTAACAACATAAACATCCTCTGTCACTAACCTTGAAGTCAGATGTCTGAAATGGCTGTCACTGAAGCACAGCGTGTTTGCAAAGCAAAGCTCTCTCTGAATTTTCCAGACGAGAGCCTCTTCTTACCTCTTTTAGGTGAGGACTGCTGAAACCCTTTTGCCTCTGACCACCTCATTCTAGCCATCAGTATCTCCAGCTCCCTGCTCACCTTCACATTGTCTTTTCTCCAACACATGCCAAATATCCCTCAGCCTTAATTGGTAAGACTATTTTTGATGGCATTCAGAGTCCATCTTCATAATCCAAGATCAACTTACCATCTTTTTTTTCAACTCCCCATCTTAAGATTTACTTACTTAGTCTCATCTTCAAAACTCTTTTTTGTCAACTAAGGTCACATATAGGTTCCAGAAATCAGAATCTGGTGCAACTGCGGTGGTATCTTTCAGCCTACATCATGGCAACTACAGTTTTTAATTTGAGGTAATACAGACATCAGGCCCACCTAGTCTTTGAACTAAACATTCAAATGCACAATATAAAACTCATATATTGACCAATACAAATGTGGATGTTTGCAGTCAAGCATCAGGCTGAGCTCAGGGCCCCAGGCTGGGAGCTGGCAGAAGGACAGAAGAAACTGAGGAGAATTGCAACCCCATAGAAAGAACAACATCAGTTTCGCACACCACCCAGTGCTCCCTGAGACTATTCCACCAATCAAGGAGTGTACTGGGAGGGGTCCATGGGTCCAGATACATAGGTATCAAACAATGGTCTTGTGTGGCATCAATGGGAGAGGAGGCTCTTGGCCCTGTGGAAGTTTGATGTCCCAGCATAGGGAGATATCAGAGGGGTGGGACAGGAAGGGTGGGTGCAACCTCATAGAGGCAAAGGGAAGGGAGGAGAAGGAGGTTGCAGGATGGAGGGCTTGTGGATTGGTAACGGGGATATCATTTGAGATGTAAGTGAATGGAATGATTAATAAAATAACAAAACTCATAAATAAGAGGGGAAAGAAGAACTAACATGCAGTTGTTGCTAAGAAACATATACCTTCACTTTCCAACTTACCCAAATGTCCACCTCTTTGAACCTTCTGACAGATTCCACTGCTTGTAGAATAAACTAATCCTACTGTAGCCCAGAAATCCCGTGTGCTCTAACAGCTGCTTCCTCTCTGTACTCATTTCATCTTATCCTTCCTGTGTTCAGGCAGCTCTCTCCATACATGGAACCTAGAAAGCATTTCCCACCCAGGTCTCTGTCAACGCTGTCTTCTCCATCCAGAATTCTCTAGCTCCAGATTTATTTTTCCAGTTTCTACTTTGTATTCCTGTCTCAATGCCATGTTTTCATAGGAGCTCCTCTGCTTTATTTTCTACTACTTCTTCATCTATTTTTCTCACTTATATATTATCTTAAGTATTTATTATAAAACTTATTAGAATAGAGGTTGTCTGGTTGAAGCCTTTCATGTCTTTGTTTCCTAATATATCCCAATGGTTTGGCATAGAATACAGTCTTTTAGCATGTAATCATGGTGCAGGGATGGAGAGATGGCTAAGAGGTAAAGAGTATTAACTGTCTTGCGGTGGACCTCAAAGTTAGTTCCCAATACCCATTCAGGGATCTCACAACAACCTGAAACCCCATCCACAAAGGTCCTGACATCCTCTTCTGGCCTCTATAGCCATCCTCACACATGCAGTATATACTCACATAGATATACACTTCTACATGAGTATATGTATGAAATATGAGATATGATGAAAACAACTCTTTTGAAAATAAGTAATTGCATTACAACTGAGGAGCAACAATAAGCACAATAGACCCTCAGTCAAAGATTGATGAAAAAAATCTATAGGATATATTTATAAGGAGCCATCAAAAGTTAGCATTTATAAACTTCTAAAACATCCCTAAAAATACCCTAAGAAAGGATGTGGCATCTGTGTAAAAGCATTCTGGTGTCTTGGGATAGATAGGACTACGTCTCAGAGGAAGAGAAAGCCAAGAATTAAAAAATAATCTTAATTTATAGCCACATCTCAACACTGTTGTACTTTTCACAAGAAGCAAGCATCTTCAGCATAGACATAAGTGTATATTCCTGTCATAAAATAATAATGCATTCTGAAGCTAATGTGATTATTTTCTCTGTGAGGATATTTGACTTCAGACAGAAGAAAAGAAAAGAGTGCTACAGTTCTTCCTGTAGTACTTTACAATTTGAGCTATAAAAGCACTTCAAAATTACTTTCTAGAAAGGTCTCTTAAGAGGCAGATTGCAAAAAGGGTAGATGTGTGCTTTACTTTGTAACATGCAATCATAAAATGATTATAATGGTAATATCCCAACAGATAAAGTTCTTCAATGATAAAAATCATCATATTCTAGATAGTTCTTCCTGGTGGATGAATGGCAACAAAATCAGTCAGCAAGATGCTTCTTCTGCACTCTCTTAAATTCTAATGCCTCGCCATACTTAAAAGTAACTCAAAAGGACCCTTGGTATAAATCAATTTCTAATCTCAAGTGGCATTGAGCATTTAATACTGAAGACAAAATGGACTACTCGATACAGACTCCACCCAAAGTTCTACATAGCCAAGATCACCAGGTCTGCCATGCTATATGACATTGCCTCCATCTTGCTTACTTCCTAACTCTTAAATCTTTAATAATCACAGAAAGACAATGCCGCAACTTATCTCTCAAGGTGTATTCAATTGTTGGATTTGTTAGATATCTACTTATTTGTGATATCCAAGACCATGATGTGATGGCTAATGAAAAACTCATGTAAGATGTATGAAACAAGGTCTAAGGCCAACTAACAGGCAGATCAAAACATAGAATTAATATGTAATCCCCTGGTCCTGCTTACCTTGGTCTTTTACATCAGAAAATATGGCCCTACTTTCCCCGCTGGTTAGTCACACACATAGGTATTTTTCATATAGTGTAATTTATAAGCAATATAAATTATAACATATTTATGCATAAACCTTAAGAATCAGAGGCCAGGAAATTCTGATATGTGTGTTCACAAAAAGAGTAGAGTGGACCACAGCCCCTATGGACCTAATTTTCAGCACATCTTCAGAAGGCTCTCAAAACATCATCATTGCAAATTAATGGCATAGCTTATCCTGCCATTGTAGTATCCCTACTTCTGATCCCATAAAAACTTATGGTGCCCATAGTTTTTCACATACATAACACAAAATCTATCACAAAATGTTTTTTATCTGATTTCTTGGAAAGGGTATATAAAATGTTCATGACTGTGTCACTAAGTACCACCTCTTCTCTTTTCTAAAAAGAATGTCTCCACTGAGCATAATGTAGCCTTTATGAATTTTTAAACTGGCATGCTTTCCGATTTTTTCCCTCACTAAAATGGAAAATGGGCTTCTGAGGAAGCTTTTCTGAGCCTTAGAAATTTTTAAAGAGTGTGTCTCTTTATTCCAGTTCTAAGTTTAGCTCCACAAGAATGAACCTAATCATCTCAGGCTCTAATCGTTACAAGATACACACTTCTGGAAACTGTTGCTAAAACACCAGTTGCCCTCTGAAGACTTCTTCCAAGGAAAGCAGCTCTTCTGTGGCCCATTGCTTTTCAGAGCTAATGATGTTAAAGGATCTTAAACAGGGTGAGTTCTCTCAGGGGGGAAATGAGCCTCCTGACACCATGTTTGTTCCGTCTCCAGATGCTCAGAGATCTCGTGCCACTACCACATGCTCCAAATTCTGAAACAGAAAACAAGCAACTGTTCTAATGAACCCTAATCTAGGATGCTTTGTTCTCAAACATCTATGAAAAATTGTCTCTGTAAATAAAATTACATGAAATATAGGGTGAATAGAGACTGCCATGCCTCCCTCTTAGAGGACAGTGCTAATATCCTTAGAGTTCCACGTGACTTGCAGAATAAGCCTGGGGCCCTGGGCATTGAAGGGACAGCATCTAGGCCTACATTGACCAATTATCATGGGTATTTATAGACAAAAAATAAACAATAAAAGTCCTCCTAATACCAAATATGACTTGGGAAGAAGTAGAAATGCATTTGTCATTTTTAGCACCATGAAGTGTCCTGGGCACAGTTGAGCAAATTCTAACCAGTCCCTCTATTCCATTCTCTTAGGCATCCCACATGCCAACCATGTTTACTTAATGGAAAGAACATACAATAAGAATTGCATGCCAATGCTCTCAGGCAACCATTGCACTGAGCACAGAGTCCCTAATGGAGGAGCTAGAGAAAGGATCGAAGGAGCTGGAGGGGTTTGCAGCCCCATAGGAGGAACAACAATATGAATCATCTAGTACCCCCAGAATTCCCAGGGACTAAACCACCAACCAAAGAGTATTCATGGAGGGACCCATGGCTCCAGCTGCATATGTAACAGAGGATGGCCTTGTGGGACATTAATGATAGAAGAGGCTTTGGTCCTGTGAAGACTCACTGCCCCAGTGTAGGGGAATGCCAGGACAGGCAAGCAGGAGTGGGTGGGTTAGTGAGCAGGGGGGAGAGGGTAGTATAGGATTTTTTAGAGGTGAAACAAGGAAAGGGAATAACATTTGAAATGTAAATAAAGAAAATATCTAATAAAAAAAGAATTGCATTCCAAATGAAACTAGTTCTGCCTTCTCCCACATCATTCTGGTCTAAAAACAACCACAAAAGAAAACTAAATCTCTCTCTCTCTCTCTCTCTCTCTCTCTCTGAAAGAATAATTTTATTTAGAGTTTCTTGAGAAGGTAGTGTAATGGCACATCATTAAGGAAATCTTTTCAAAGTTCTTAGTTAAACATTCATCTACCTCCCCAGTTACACATTCATCTACCTCCCCAGTGTCCTATTTATCTCTCTGTTCCTCTCTGTCTTCTAGCCCATGACTTGAACTTTCTTACTGATCTCTCTACTTTCACCATTCTTATATGAAGTAATTTGCTCCAGTCTAAACTTGAATATTTTCATTATTGTAGCCTCTTTTTGGCAATTAGACGCCAGTTTTTCCCTCTATATCTCTCTTGCATAAAGTAGAGGAGGTCTTATGCTAACAAGGAGCTGAGACTGGAGGCAGAAAAGGTCAACAGATGTGGACAGAATAAAGGACATATTTATCACCTCAAGAGAAGTGTTATTTAGATGGGATACCCTATTCCTCTAAATAGATGTGACTTGCTCCAGTGAACTAAGTGTGTACTGGCCATTTCTTCACTGCTAGCACAACATACTTATAGGAACAATGTTAAAGGGGTTTGTTTATGGTTTCAGTCCATGGTCATGTTGGTCCCATGCGTTTAGGCAGAGAATCATGGAAGAAAAAGGGAATGATGGATGCCAGAGGACTATTCATTTAATAGACCACAGGGAAGGGGAGGGAGAGAGGAAGGGAAGGAGAGAGATTGGCTCAGGATAATATAACCCCTCAAATTCATCCCCAATGACTATCTTCCTCCAGCTAAATCCAACCTCCAAAGGTTCCCTGTACACTTTGATTTTTCAAAACTACTTTAATAATGGTTCTTAAACATTTTACCCTCCCTTCTAGGTCACCACCCACCAAAGGTAGAGGAAAGGAAAGGTTAATAGGGCAAAGGGGAATGTGAACCTATTTAGAAATAGTTCTTTGGGGTGATTCTGATCTTCATTGTCAGATATCAGCAGTTTGGTTTACAGGAATCAGCAATGGTAGGTCTATCCACTTGCAAACACTACTTATGTATCATCAAAGGTAGTTCAGTTCAGAAGAAACCACAAGCCACTACCAAATGGTGGAGTCTGTGGGAACAGCAAGAAGCTGGAATATCATGACAAGTTCTTTTATGCACTTCTCTCTATAAAGTAACAACAAATGATGAACAGTGAAGAAGTCAAGGCAAACCAATGCTACAGCATCGGAAGTGAAGATCATCATCAGGAAAGTCCAACAAAGCCCAACAAAAGAGTAGCAAGGCAAACCAATGCCACACAGAGTTGTTCACTGTCTGTTGGGTTACATTTATATTCTCTGCCAACATCACGTGTCCTCTCAAGTGTCTGCTCTATGAAACATCATGTGATCTTTTCCCAGGCAGCTTCCAGAAAAACACCATGTGTCTGTTCTGAGCAAAACATCCTCCCATGTGTTAGCCTTAGCAAAACATCTTGTCATACAACAACTTCCAGGAAAGTATCACGTGACACAACTGAGTCTTCAAAGAAACCAGAAATTTCCACATCGGTTCCCCAAACTCAGAGCTGGAGACCAAATTTTCAAGACTTGAACCTGTAGCAGATATTTCAGACTCAAACCATGACAGGTAGAAAATGGAATATGAGACAATGACTAGAGTGTACAACTTAGGGAGAGGGAGCAAACACTGAACTCATGCACCAGGACAGATGAGCCGACACACTGGGGGCACAGAAGGAAGCTGAAACTGAAATCAGCATCTAGACAGAAGGGCCCAAACAAGCTAGAGAACACTAGGAAAGTGGAACATTTGATTTGATTTAAAAACCGAGGCAGGGGGATGTTGGTCACACCTAGATGCATTACAGAAGTGAAGACTCTCATAGGAGCAGTAACCAACAGAGGTTCAAGAAACCAAAACCCTGGTGCTCAGAGAAAGTGGTTGTAGAAATTCATAACCAAAGAGTGATAACTTCAGTAATTTTTATTATTTTTTATGTAGGAATTAGGATTGATATATAATAATAGTGGCAGAGGGGAGTTATAGATAATACTGTGTCTTGCAGGCTTCAGGGATCACTCGGGTCTTAGAATCCTGGCAAGCCCTGTAGTGAGCAGCTGAGGATCAGAAGTTAACTAAACTCTCAAAAGGTCCCAATAGTAATTGATTCCCTATGAGTGTGTGAACCTCAGGCATTGGTGCTTAGAGCTACTGGGAGGCTCAGAAGCACTGATAAACAAAGAATAGCCCTGTCTCTTGTCAACAAACAATACCGCCATCTAAGAGCCAGAAGACTAAGTGTGGCGATCACTATTTTCTTTCCAGAGGCACTGGATGGTCATGCAGCTACTTCCTTCCTTCCTTTTTAAGAGTTACCAAACAGGATTTTACCAGAATCTTGGTCTGACCAAAACTATTAAGAATTTCAAAGCTTATATGAATGGATTTTAGGCCAAATCTGAAACGTTGCCCTCATGGTTTCTTCTTCCTGACTCCTTCCTATTCAGAACTCCCCAGTTTAGTTTCCTGCAATTCTAACACCAAAGCCAAATGATGACATAAATGTTTCAACCTGTGATACGATGGCAGAAACTCCTCTCCTCTCCCAGGTATCTGTATTAAAATAAGGCCCACTGGTCCAGAGAAAGAGCACTGAATACTAAGAAAGATTTCTGACCTTTCAATGTTGGATCTATAAGGCAATGAGGAACAGAGAAACATCAGGATAGGAAATTTTCCCATTCCTTCAAAATCAATTAAGCAATCTGCTCACTCTACCTGATCTTAAAACTATCTCCATCTATTCATCTAATATATCTGTCTGTCTGTCTGTCTTCTATCTGTCTGTCTGTCTCTCTGTCTCTCTGTTGAGACATAGATAAGAGAAAGAGCGAGTGAGTCTTAGAGCATAGTAATAATTCTGCCCCAGTTATAGTGACACCCCTGTACATGATTTCTAACTATCCACTGTCATCATTCTTTGCAATCCTTTTTTTCAAACCAAAATAACTTTTTTTTTCCCTCATGGAGAAATGAAAGCTGGGGTACAATGCTGGATCATAAACTGACACACAGCATTTCTCTGAAGTGTGTATCAGCAAAAACAGAGACAATCCCAGTGAAACCATTGGTGTTATAGGTTTGGTTTTAGTTTCCACATCTGCAAGTGTGTTTTCCACAAACGTGAAGGTACCGGATGTCATCACCAGTCACTTAAAAGAAGAGATATGGCTGTTCTGAAATAAAATAATCATGAGACTGAGCGTCTATCTGGTAAACAGGAGCTGCAGTATTAACCTCTAATATCCTACCATTCATGTTCCTAAGGAGACAAGCATGGGAATGTCTACTCCATCGGTCTGAATCACCACTGTTCATTATCAGAAAACAAATCAGTACAAATGTAATGGAAAATATTCAGTGAATGATAATATCTGGAATGTACTCTGCAATTGATCAATATCCCAAATAATGTACTATCAGATAAAGCTAATAACTTAGAAGAAAAATACCAATGAAAATAGTGATAACGTATCACACTCAAAACAATGAGAGAAAACCTTGCTTACAAGTACAGCATAATAAAGAAAGATACATCTACTTTTATCTCCAGCAGTAAAAACTTTGTCTCAATGTTCTCTGAGATTAAACTAATATTGATCATTTGAATTATAGTGATCTTAGAGTTTTAAAAATTAACTTTGTAATTAGTTTTATGGTGGCTAAAATATTGTAGGCTACAGTTGATTTCTAGTTCTATGTTTGTTCACATTTGAGTAATCGTATTCTAAAGATAATTTAAAGCAATCTTTGGAGTTTGGAGATGGTCCTTTAGTTAGAGGGGGTCTTTGCATAACTCAGGATGAGAAACATTACCCTGATAAGGAGTAGGGTTTAGGGCAATGGGGTTAGATTAAGTTTACAGTCCCAGCCTGACTGCTTTTTGTGTGATTCCCTATCTTTATCTCTGTGAGTTTGTGTTTTCATCTGCCAAGAAAGTTTAATTATAGTATTTCCCTTGTAGTGTAGTAGTGAAATGAGATAAGACATACATACTTAAAAATAATGCCTAACTAATGGTAATTGTTCAAAAGATCATAGCAATTAAAAGTAAGTAGTTCCTGTCTAACAGCTCAAAACTAACAAGACACCAAAGTAGCACACAGGGTAGCAAGTGCATGACAATAGTCTCAGGACTGGGGAAGCAAAGGTAGAATAATTATGAATTTGAGGCCAGACTGGGATCCTTCCAAAGATCTTCTCTTACAAAATAAAACCACAAAGAAAATCCAGAAGCAGGTTGAGTTTGCTGGAAGACCTTTGATGCATGAGAAATGATTCTGGTGTATTAGCATTGTCTGTGAGCCACAGCCTTTCTATGTCAGCCTAGAGATGACATGAGAGATTGTGTAAACTAGATATGATGGTATATGCTATCATCTCACCACTGTAGAGGCTAATGAGGAGGATTCTAGTTTTAAGACTTCAACGCAACCTTCCTATCCAGTGAGGCCCAATCTTTAAAAGAAGAAAACAAGAAATACAAACAAGCAGCTGAAAAGCAAGAGAATTATTTAGTACCATCTTGTGCAACATAAGAAATTTTTAGATCAATACTATCTTGCCAAAGAGAAATGTCCTGATCAACTTCAAATCTAGTCAAATAATTCCATAGGACCAATAGTTACATAGGACATTACACCAATGTCACAAAACATCCCCATGCTCAAAGGTTCAAAGACTATACAGAATTCCTAACTTCTCATTTTCTTTTTTCAATCTTCTCCATGCATTTCCATAGCTTCACAGAGTACCTTCAAATAACACCTGATCTAGCACTGTGCTAGTTGCATGATGCATACTATATTTTATTCATTGAAATTTTCATACATGTATATAATGAACCATGGTCAAATCTACCCCCAACTCCCTCCATCCTGATTCCCTCCATTTCCACTAAATCTCCTTCCCAATTAAATAACCTCCTAAAAAATAGAACAGAGAATTCCACTTTTTCTGCCCATGTGCATGTGAGTGTGGAGTCACCTACTTTGACATGATAAATCTACTAATGGCCCTTTCCCCATAGAAAAATTTCTCTCCTCTCTCTCTCTCTCTCTCTCTCTCTCTCTCTCTCTCTCTCTCTCTCTCTCTCTCTCTCTCTCTCTCTCTCTCTCTCGCCACTGCTCTGTTTCCTGGTTAGACTTTATACAAACAATGACCGCCACTTCTTTAAGTTCGTAAGCTCAATGGCCACATCATGTCTGGAGGGCAACAAGTCACAGCATTGCCCCCATCCTCCAGGTCTTATAGTCTTTCCACCTGCTCTGCTATAATGTTCTCTGCACCTTGTACCATGTAGGTATTAATACAGACGTTCCATCTGTGGATGAGCACTCCCCGTCACATGTTCTCAGTATTAGCAGTTGAGTCTCTGTATTAACCACTAGCAAATGCAACAGAAAGCTTCTATGACCAAGGTTGAAAGTAGCACGGATGAATGAATATGAGCTTAAATATTTAGAATGCAGTTTTACAACATGACCATCTGACAAATAAATCTTTAGATCAATACCAACTTGCCAAAATGAAATGAGAAAGTGAAATGACTTGATTTTTGCATCGTTACCTGATGGTAGAAGGAGAGTAGTAGGACACACATGATTCGAAAGAAGACTGAGAAAGGGAAAACTAGGAACTAAAGGGATGGAGGCAAGAGACATATATAATAAGGGATGGGTTAACCTTAAATGGATCTGTGAAGAAGACTTGTGAAAGTCCACTAGCTTGTAAATTAATGGAGGCATTTGAATGGCAGTAGACCATGAACAAAGAGTGCTGCTGTTATTAAATGAAAACCCCAGTGCCATGTTTAGATCAAAACTCAATGAGTTGTTGGTCACGGAGACTCAGAAACACCCAAAAGAATATAAGCTATTGCTATTGTTATTGTTCTTGGTTGTTCACTCAACTAGAAAATAAAACCTTACTTCTAAAGACGCTTTCATTATAGGATACAGAGAAATGAATATTGAGCTCACCAGGAATCTCTCTCTCCTCCTGCTTGTCCACATTCATAGGGCTGGAAGGTGCCGCACAGACTGCTGGAAGAGAAGAGACAATAGCCATACCTAGTGCTGTATCATGCGTTTCCTAACACTAACTTGCCAGGCAAACAGTGCTCTCTGGTACAAGCGTTGTAGGATTATTTATGGGGGAAATTAATCACTTTCTCGGTTGGGTTTGAGGCCTATTAGACAAAAGAGAATTCACTCCCAGTATTGCAAAAATGTCTGAAATCCATGGCTATGGAAATGCATACTCATTTTTTAATGAAGGTAAACAATTTCTCTTAGACCAGTAATTCTTAACAGGTGATATATCAAACTTTTGGTAGGCTTTCAATTTGTCTGAAAAATGCAAGCCTCATTTTGTAATTTATGTGATAGATAAAACAGACATGATAGGTAGAAGATTTGAATCATCCAAAGGACTAATGTTAAGAAAAATTCTCATATAATAACCATTTTGACATATAGTAATATATAAGGGAAACTCTCTCTGTGCAGGTCTCTTAGAAGTGTGAGTATTCTATGCTGACAATCACCAATATGGATATACAACCTGTACTTTAGAGAGAAATTACTGTCACAACAATATCTTTAACTTAAGAAAACTTTAAAAAACCTTGCAGAATTTTGTAGAGATCCCCAAAGAACTGCCTCATACAATGCCTTCTCTGAACAAACACTAGTGCTGTGGCATTGCAACTAGACTAAGATTGGAAGGCCGAGCCTGCCAATTCCTGCTTATGTGCGATCCAACAATACAGGATGAGTCCAACAGTATTACATAAATCTCATGATGGGTGAAAATTTTACAATATAAGAACATTTGGAAATGTAAGTCATTTACTTACTTGGGCTTTAAAATGAGGCTGAATAATGGAATATGTGCGGCATATGAAACATACCTGAGCATAAAGCGTGCACCTTCAACTTTTAAGGACCCCAATCAGCATCAGTACACCATGCTTCCCTGGATGTGTACTGTGTACTCATAATCTTGGACCTGTTACTTCTGTTAGGAGCTTAGCATGGAATGATGTCAAGGAGTCTTTGGTTGTAAACTGGACTTCTGTATACTCCACTATATGTATGATAGAGATATGTTGGATTGTTTAAATAAGGGTATCTCCGCCTCAGCTGCCTTTCACATCACATTTCTTCTTTAACTTTGGGCTTCTCTGAGTTGCCTATCCTAATACTTTCCCCCTTAAACAAGCTTCTACTCTACCAATAGTAAGCTGTTTACTTTGTTTTGGGGCATGATCTTCTTGTTAGCCCAGATTTTATAACAAGTAGGACAGGCTGCCTGGCTTGCCAGAGGTGTCAGGGATCCAACTGTTTCTATTTCCCAGTTCTGTCATATAATATCCTCTACACAGTAGACTTGACTATTGTCACAGCTCTTCCAACAGATAATGAAACAGCGTCACACAGGGAATATATAACCAGAGGTAGAAACCCCAGATGCCACCTTGGAATATTCTCTGCAGCAGACACCTTCTTACACTGATTTCACACTTCCTCCATTGAGTCTTGATCTTGGATTGCCATACTATTCTGAACCAGCAAACACATAATAAACAACACTACTAAATTTTTTTAGAATGTGCTGACTATCCCATTCCTAAAGGGCAAAGGACAACATGATATAAAGAAAAAACACCTATTAGTTACATTTGTGTGTGGGAGGAATCTTGGGATTTTTAGATGAAAAGTCACTATATATTCATAAGAAAATAAAGAGAATTTAGCTACATTTTAACTTAAATCAATATAGAATACCCTTGAAAGAATGTTCCAGAAATATTAAATAACTGTTTAAATGAATGGGCATTGGACAGCAAAAGATACATGACTTATATAGAATACTTAACAATTCAAAATTATAAGAAAACAAAATAGTAGGTTCAATAGCCAAAATCCATGTTTGCATGCCACTCACAATAGTTTTTTACAAAAGACCATTTTAGGAAGCCCAAAATAACAAGTGCACTGAACATCTGGTTCTTTCAGCCCATTGTGTGTGATAATTTATGGCAAATAATTCATATCCAGCTCAGAAGTATGTACTCCACTTTGCTCCAAGAATATTCCTGCACCAAAAATACACAGAAATAAATTGGTTTTGGAATGTACAACAACTTCATGATTTGAGGTTTTGTTTCCAACAACTTATGAACAACATGGTGTCAGAATTTAGTTCTGTTGCCTCAAAAGGAAGAAAAAAGTTCAGAAACTAAGGGGAGCAGTTCAGCAAAAACTAGACAATGCCCTTAAGAGCTAGAATGATTTTGGAATTAATAGATGGTTGGCTCTTAAACATTAACATGGCCATTCCTTGGCTGAGAGACAGGTTCCACAGGAGATATAGAATAAAGGGAAGAGTGGAGCTAAGCATCTGAGAACTTACCTGCAGTAGTATGGGGGCAGGGGCATGACATGAGCCTTCTCTCTGGATTTGGAGAGTATTCAGTGTAGCTGTAGCTACTAGATATTATTCCACTCTGGGCTCATTTGCTCTCATTTCATGTTAGTTTATTGGGATAACTCTCTTCCATCTCAAAACACATATTTCCAACACAGTTCCTTCATTAAGTTACTTGAGGATTGTGGATTAAAAAAAAAAATTCAATGTGTTGCGCAAACATTCTTATGCATATGAGCTTGCCCGAGAGCATGGTTGATCTGCCCTGAGACATACCAAGAAAACTTATTCTCCTTCTCCCACCAGCTATTAATTGCCATGGATTTCCCAGCTGGGCAGAGGATATCATGCCCACTCTTCCTTCCATGTTGGGATTTTTGTTGCCTTGGGTTTCTTGGACCTTGTGCATGTTGCTAGGCATGCTGTGAATTCATATGTGCAAATGCCCTGGTTTTGTTTTTGTTGGTGGTGTTGCTTTTTCAATAAGAGTACATGAAGTTGGTTGAGTAGAAAAGTTGGGGTGGATCTGGGTGGAGTTGATTGAGAGGGTGAATATGATCAAAATACATTGTGTAAAGTTCTCAAAGTATTAATAAGGTATTGTTTTAAAATTTCCCAGTATATCTAATGACCTTTCCCATTTACTAACCAGATTCAGATAAAATTCTTTACTGAAGGGACGCAAAAATCTTACTTTCTCACTAAATGCATGGAACATTATTTCTGATAACTTCCTCTTTATTTTTAATATTTATTTATGTTTATTAGGTGTGCATAGTAAGTATTGGTAGATTAGAGGACACTTGATGGGAGGCAGCTCTATTTTCTACCATGTGGATTTTAGAAATTGAATTTAAGTTCTAAAAGGCCTGGCAGCAAGTGACTTTACCCACTCATTTATATTGCAACCCAGGAATGTATTGTTTCCAGGCAGAAACAATGGTTGTTTTAAGGACTCAGGATCGATCAGGAAACAGGCTGATTAATTATCAAAATATCTTTAAAATACCAACCAAGCAAAAGGCATTAAGGACTATCATGTATGACAAAGATTCAATGTAAAATTTTCAATTTATATAAATATTTTCTGTGGGAAATGTTAAGACCTTTGACAGAATGGACTCAAAAAGAACAACTGATTATATCTAAATGGATTTATATTGGATGAAATATTCTAGCATTGTACAATAGTTAGACATTGAGAATTACCCAATTCTAAAGAAAATCATATTTCATTAGCTTGTGTTTGAGAAACATGAGGTTGTCATATATTACCTATCTATGTAATAACTGACTTACAGTGCTAACCAGTGATTCTTGGTCATTTCCAAAGCTGACCTCCCATTTATATGCATCAAACATTGTTGTGTTAGAGAAACATACACTACTAACTTCTAACTCCCATCACCCCCCAACAGTTTCTTTCTGAAACAGACTACTACTCCCTCTTCCACTTCCCAGAATCCAATCTCTCTGCTCATACAGAGGATCTGTTGTCTTGTCTCGTCCTGAACGCTGCCTTCTAACCATCTGACTTCTCTCTACTTAAATAGAATTACACCTTAAAAAGACTATCCAGGAGAATATGTTTAAAATCAAGAGTTTAAGTACTTTTATGTATACATTATAAGACTAGTAATATTTGAAAAACAAGAGAAGCTTATCGCCAATGCTAGGTGCAAGAAGTCATACCCTGAGCCATAACTACTGCACGGGAGAGCAGTGTGAAGTATACAGAAAGGCATTCCCCACACACTTCCAGACTTATACAGAGATGAAGCTATGGATTTCTCCTTTCTATCTCCTTCTATCTCCTATCCCCTTCTATCTCCTCTGATCCATTCTTATCTCCTTGTACTAAGCTCAGCTCCAAGTGGATCAAGGACCTCCACATAAAAACTGACATACTGAAACTAATAGAAAAGAAACTGGGGAAGACCTTTGAGGACATGGGCACAGGGGGAAAGTTCCTGAACAGAACACCAATAGCATATGCTCTAAGATCAAGAATTGACAAATGGGACCTCATAAAATTACAAAGTTTCTGTAAAGCAAAGGACACTGTCAAAAGGACAAAACATCAACCAACAGATTGGGAAAGGATCTTCACCAACCCTAAATCCGACAGAGGGCTAATATCTAATATATACAAAGAACTCAAGAAGGTAGAACCCAGAGAACCAAATAACCCCATTAAAAAGTGGGTTACGGAGCTAAACAAAGAATTTTCACATGAAGAACTTCAGATGGCTGAGAAGCACCTTAAGAAATGTTCAACATCATTAGTCATTAGGGAAATGCAAATCAAAACAACCCTGAGATTTCACCTTACACCAGTCAGAATGGCTAAGGTTAAAAACTCAGGAGACAGCAGGTGTTGGCGAGGATGTGGAGAAAGAGGAACACTTCTCCACTCCTTATTGACTTCTATCTTTTGACCCATATTCTCCTGAATTTCTTTCAATGATATTTGTGTTTCCCTTGTAAGGGCTTCTAACTTTTGACCCATTTTCTCCTGAATTTCTTTAAGAGATTTATTTATGTCCTTCATGTGTTCCTGTAACAGCATCATGACCAGTGATTTTAAATCCAAATCTTATTTTTCTGGTGTGATGTTGTATCCAGGACATGCTGTTATTGTAGAATTGGGTTCAGATGCTGCCATATTGCCTTGATTTCTATTAGTGACGTTCCTACATTTTCCTTTTGCCATCTAGTTCTCACTGGTGCTAGTTGGTCTTATTGTCGATGCCGGACTCACCAGTGCAAGCTTCCTCTTCCTAGCTGGCCTCTGGGTGTACAGCTGACTTCCTGCACTGCTTGGAGACTGGGTGCTGTGTCTGAGGCTGTTGAGGGTCCAGAGGTGGGAGACCAATAGGCTCCTACCAGAGGCCTCAGGACTGGATCCTCTCTCTGCAGCTTTTTCAGACATTCTTATGGTTATTTTATCCTCCTCTCTCTTCTGTATTCATCTCCCTGTCCCTAATTAGAGCTTCCCCTCCCCTCACCCCTCTTTAACATTTCCCCATCAAGGTATTTCTGCCCTGCTAGTCCCCAGGCTATTGGCCCCCACTTGCCACCTAGCAATGGCCTCTTTCACTTTCCTGGTTTCTGAAATTATACCAGAATATGTTCTCACATCTAAAGATTTGGAATTATAAGCCACAGCAATAAAACCCATTTTGTGCATTTTTTAAAAGAGAGCTGAAATAATAAAGGACAAAAAATTTATTCAATAAAATAGCAGATAATTTTCCAATATATGGGAAAATATAAATATCTTCATATAGGAGATATTTAGAACCCAAATTGACACACAAACCCCCAAAAAATGACTCACAACACATTTTGCCTAAAATATCAACATCAAATAAAAAAGAAAGAATATTGAAAACTATAAGAGGGAAGAAACAAATTGTTTATAAATTCTAATATGACTTAGGGAATTTTACATATAGATGAGGAACAAAGATATGCACAGTTATAATTATAGGAAAATAATGAAAGAATAAAGAAGAAATATTGATGCCAATAATTAGGAAAGAGTTAATTATCAAATTCGTAAATTGCCAAATCTCCAAGATGAGTAAGTAAGAACAAAGAGTACTAGGATGAACCTGAAGAGCAATCAACAACCTTACAAAAATTAGTACATACTTCTCAATACTTTAGTGATGTGAATGGTCTTCCCTCTTCAATTAAAAGATGTAGAGAAGATGACAAAATTTATAAAGAATACCCACCCCTATTATCAAAGACAGAAATTAAAATGGACCATGAAAGCAAGCAAGAATGGCTATATTCATATGACTCAAAGCAGATTTCACTTCAAAATTAGTAAGAAGAGTTAAAGGAACTCACCACATACTAATAAAAGAAAGCCACCAAGCAAATGTAATAGTTGTAAATATTACATGTGGTAAAATATAGTTCACCCACTTACATTAACTATAAGACTAGAGAATTCAGATACAATAACAGTGGGAGATTTCAATACACCATTCACAAACAATAGATGATCCATACAAAAATCACTGGATCAACTTCAGTGTTAAGTAATATAATAGATCAAAGGAGCAGAACACACCCACAGAATGCTCCATTGAATAGCTGAATAACATTCTTCTCAGCAACCCATGATAACTTGTCAGATATGTCACATTTTCATTTACAGAGCAAGCATTAACAAGTAGAAAAACCTCATAAATAATATATATTATCTAATAACAATGAAATGAAAAGAGAAAAATATCAATTAAAATATAGATAACACAAAACATAACAATATACAAACACACAACATAAAGTATAAAGATCCCCCCCCCAAAAAAGAGAAAACTATCCTATCATTATCTATACCCACTCCTGGTTATATATTCCAAAGAACCTAAACAATTTTATATATTAGAAATACCCACTTATCCAGGTTTATGATGGAATGCTTCCTTATAACTAAGTTATGAAATTAACTTAGGTACCCATCAATAAATAGATGAGTAGTTAAATAAAATATGCTATAGTTACTAAATGAAGTTTATTCAGCCATAAGGAAGAATAAAATTAGTTTTCTTAGAGAAAAAATAAGTAGTCTTAGAAATCATTATGTTAAATGAATATGTCTGACAAACAGAGGTAAGTACCACATTTTTTTTCTCATAGATGAATGGAGATGGACATAAAAATAAAATAGGAACTACTAGAGATATGAAAAGGGGGAAGGGAGAAGGTGGCTAAGAAAAATGGGGAGAAACAAAAATCATCAACATATGATATAATCATATGTAAAAAAATATGCTAATAAAATATAAATGGTGGAAAAATAAGTTATGCAAAAATGAAATATACCCACAAAATGAAGGCAATATTGACATGGAGATTCTTATAAGTCAGTAAGAGAGAAAGTAAAACAGATAAACACTGGGAGGTGAAAGACTTAAGAGACTTCAGGAAAGATCTATCCAAATGACCAATGGACCACAGTGAAGCACTTACAGGACCAAGCACGGCAGAAGTACAGCCCATTGGGAACTCTCAGATGTTGGGGAATAGACAACAGGGCTAACCATCTTGGGAAAATGTTTGGCAGTGAGTTAATCATCTAAATATTCACAGACCCTATGACCTGCCAGCTCAATTCCAAACTGTGAACTAAGATTTACAAAGACACAGACAGGCAAAGATGTTCTCTGCCAGCACTGCCAGGGTGGAGTAAGAGCAGCATGGAGAGGATATTTACAGAGATGCCTGTTGGGAAGGCATGCATTCAGACCCTTCTGACAGCGAAGACCACCTTAAGCTTCACACCCCACTCACCTCTCCTGACTCACTCTTCACACCTTACCATTCTCCCTTGACTCACTGTAGCTCAAACATTGCTTCAGGAGGTAGTTGTCTTAAGAGACCAACCATCCACTCTTCAACTGTAGAAGCAGTCCACATATTGTATAATATTTCCAATACACACTGAGCAGCAACAAAAAAGAATTAACTACTAATAAACAAGTTGCACTAATTTCCCAAGCATAAAGTTGAGTGTAACATGCCTATAATGAAACAGTTCATGAGACCTTTATAACATTCAAAACCAGGGAAGTTTAATCAACTGTAGGAGTGGCATCAAAGTTTCAGAAATGGTGATAATAATGAGCATGAGCCTTCTAGATGGATGAAAAAAATCTTTACCTTTATCAGGACGGCAGTACACTTTTTAAGCAGACATTATTACACATATCATTAATAGATAGATGACAGATACACACAGACAGATATATGTGATAGATTGGTGGTACGTAGATAGATAGATAGATAGATAGATAGATAGATAGATAGATAGATAGATGATAGATAGATAGATGAAAGAACCTTGTGATTCAATTTTCTAAGTGTGATTCATCTAAAATAATCACTGGAAAATGAACATAAATTCTAAATTCATCTGTTAAAGGAAAGGAAAGTGAGTTCCATACTGCAAAAAAGAACTAGAAGCCTCCTCTATAGCTATAATGCCCCATTCGCTTTAAGCAAAAGTGAAACGCATACAGAGACTTTGATAGGCATGGGGACCGCGTTTCAGTACTGCTCCTTGGCTTTCCCTGTGTTCTTCGATTCTGAATGTTTCACCATTTTAGAGAAGGCACATGAATGACGAGAAGTTGGTAGTAAGCTAGTGAGAGGTAGTAAGGACTTATATAAACACCAGCACTTTCAGAAAATTCATAGAACCTTCCATAGCGGACATCTTACCCTGCTCCCTGACCAAGCAAAGAAAAGAGTGCAACATCCTTCAGTTTCCCTGAAGAAAATTATGCCAAATGAGACAGCTTGATTTTAGTAATCCTTTAATATCACAAATTTTAAAACTGAAGATTCAGAAGGAATGCCCTAGCCCTCCGCAGGTCCATCAGAAACTGATGTCCCATGAAAACCCAGTTGCAAGTGGTTCCTCTCACATCTCACTAGTCTCAAATCATGAAGAATTAATAAGACCAATGTTACACTTGTGGGAATTTCTATGTGACAAGCTGTCTTCTGGGAACACAGACTTGGAACAGTTTATTTGCACTCTTTTTCTCTCTGTTTTCCTTTATGAGAAATTACCAGAAACAGTAGTGTATTTCACTGGGCTCCCGTGAGTTTCTCACTTCTGCATAAGTAGTAGTGTCCTGCCATGGATTAGATACGACTCACTTGAAATTGTTCCCCAGCACCTGTGCCACCTCTAAGTGGAAGCCTCCCAGGTTACTGTCATGTCATAAAAAGAGCACCTGATTCATCTTCATGCTAGCCCAAGCATCTGTCTCTACCCTAAGACAGGCTTCCTTAACCCTCCACCTGACCCCTCCCAACTCCAGTTCTGTCTCTCCTGAGTCTGAGTCAAACAATTATCAGTGATGGACCTAAAGGGACATGGTAGCAGAACAACCAAGTGGAAAGAAAAGGACAACGCAAAGGAGAGAGCAGTGAGTTTGGTTCAGAAAATTCATCTTAGAATACTGACTTGAGTGCTGGCAAGGATGTGAAGAATGAAGAACACTCCTCCACTGCTGGTGGGATTGCAGGCTGGTACAACCACTCTGGAAATCAGTCTGGTGGTTCCTCAGTAAATGGGGAATGATACTTCTGGAGGACCCTGCTATAACACTCCTGGGCATATACCTAGAGGATACCCCAGCATGTAATAAGGACACATGCTCTACTATGTTCATAGCAGCACTATTTATAATAGCCAGAAGCTGAAAAGAACCCAGATGTCCCTCAACGGTGGAAAGGATACAGAAAAAGTGGTATATATACACAATGGAGTGCTATTCAGCCTTTAGAAACAATGAATTCATGAAATTCTTAGACAAATGGATAGAGCTGGAGAACATCATCTTAAGTGAGGAAACCCAGTCTCAAAAGAACACTCATGGTATGCACTCACTGATAAGTGGATATTAGCCTAGAAACTTGGAATACCCAAGACACAATTAACATATCAAATGATGCCCAAGAAGAAGGAAGGAGTGGTCCTTGGTTCTGGAAAGGCTCAGTACAGCAGTGTAGGGGGAATACCAGAACAGGGAAGCGGGAAGGGATGGATTGGGGAACAGGGGGAGGGAAGAGGGCTTATGGGACTTTTGGGGAGGGAAAATCATTTGAAATGTAAATAAAGATTATATCAAATTAAAAAAAAAAGAATACTGGCTTGAGTAATGGGAACATGGGGGAGGGGATTATTTTCACTTCTCAGAGTCAGCTTTTTGAAAAGATGCTGCCTCCCTCTTTCCACATTTTTGTATCTTTCTAAGGAAATGCCTACTGCTGACATTTCAAATCATGAATAACTTTCCAAATCATCTTTGTCAGATTTCTTCCTAGTTCATTCTAATCCCTTTGAAGCCATCATGTTGGGTTAAATCTTGTACTTCTTTCTACAGTTTATTAACAAGTTGCTTGTTACCCTCATAGTGTGTAAGGTATTTGAACTTTTACATGTCTATATTTCCTTCATATGTGCAAGGTGCTTTTCTTTGCTTTAAGTGAATACTGTTCCATTTGCAAATAGAACATTAGATTTCTTATAATGAAAGACAAGTAATCCACTTTTTCTGAGTTATAATAGGAATGTAGCTCATCATGATGTGATCAAGAAGGGATGAAATTTCAGATATAAGTGATTATGGACCATGAGTAAGGAACTATTTCCTACCTCTAAGAGGCCCCACAACTCTGCCCAGATTACATGCCTTAGAGATTGACCATAGTAAACTGGAGATTGTTTTCATGTCCCTCTCCAGGAGAACCTAGCACCAGTCACTGACAGGCTGATGGTCCATCTTGTTTTGACTGCTAGAGCATATGTGGCATATATATGTAATAAATATATGTATATATATTATATATGAATGTATATTGTATATATGTTCTAATATTACATGTGTATGCATATTGTACATATGTATATATGGATATATGCTTATACACACACACACACACACACACACACACACACACACACATATACCTTGGACGTTCAGTTGGTCAAGGCACAGCCTTACAACCTATGTTTGATCCTTGGAACTCATGTAAAAGTGGAAAAAGAAAATTGACTCCACTAAGTTGTTCTATGTCATACACATGACACATGCCCTACTCCATGTCATTCATGTACACACACAATAACAGTGAGGAAAATAAAGTAAATCTTGTTGCAAAAGAGATGTTTATTCTCTTTGCCTCATACTTCTACTGAATTTCTCTTTTACTCAGTTCTTACCAATGGAAGATGAGTCACTGAAAAACCAGAGTTTTCAGAATATCACAATGTCCTGAGGCCATGGCCACTGCTTTGGCCACTTGCTCTCCTCTTCTTCTTTATAATGCAGAGTCACAGTTCTGATTAATGAAGCCAGAGGAGTGACTAATTTCATACCAGCAGTGTGGGCCTAGTTGTGCTCAATCCTCAGAGGAAGAAATACTGATGCAATTGAAGACCACCCTAACTGGTCTTTAAACCAGTTTAGGAGACATCTTTATATTTGAGTGACTGTTTTCTGGTTCTTATGTCACTTTTCTAAAGAACATGTACATGTTTATCAAAGACACCACTAAAAGCACAGTAATCTTGTGTCTCCCTGAATCTCTAACAAAGTCAACACTTTGAGTGTTGACTTTGAACTTAGAATCATACATTTCAATCCATACCCTATAATTCATAAATAAAGATGTCTTATGTATTGCCAGACCAATCCCACCTTGCACTAAGTAAAGTACTTAAGTACCAATTTGTGCACTTATCAAATTTAGCTGTCTTTGAGAAGAATAGCTGGCCTCTATCAGGAAACATGAGGAAGCACTCCTCTTCCATGTGCCATGGGGCTAAATTATGAGTCTTCCCTCAAAGCCAATGACATAGCATCCTGAGGAACTGGAGCATAATGAGATGGCCACTAGTTTGGATCAGAGCCCAGGCATCCCACATGACAGAATTCAGCATTAGTTTATAGTTGAGGGTCAAAAATCAGGCAAGAGCTAAAACCAACTCACTCAGGAGTGACATCTGTCTCCCTTACCCACTGGACATCTGTTCCACATTCCCCAGTAAATTCCTGAGGCTGAAGACAGTACAGAACCATAGCTATACTATTCTTTCTCATATACATACATACATACATACATACATACATACATGCATATATACACCTATGATGAAGTTTACTTTGAAAATTAAATATACCAAGATATTTTAAAATAATAAAATAAAATAAAACTTACAAAGTATTCTCTTCTGGAATTTTTCACTTAATGTTTATGGACTATATATGATTGTGATCAAAATATGAAACTATAAAAAGTGAAATAAGAGTGAACAGGGACATACTGTATACAAGTGACATATGTACCCAGTAGAAAAACAATGAGAAGAAAAAAATTCTCATTTTAAGCATAAATAAGACTAATGAGATTGAGCGTCATAAAGAGATGTCGAGTGTTTGGACTTGAAACAGAAGCAGTGGATGAATTTAAGCCGTTTGAGGTAATATAGGCTTGCATATTCATTTTCTTCCTTCCTTCTCTTCTCCTGCAGTTTCTGGATGACAACAATGTTCAGGGTTTGGGCAAGCAAGTAACTGACATCATTTCTGTTCCCTTGTGTATATATTCTATTGAGTAAAACTAGCACCAATAAAACAGCCACACAAATACACTGAGGAATGAACACTGACATAATCACACATGACTATCATCCACATCACACCCTGACGCGGAGAGAAGCAGAAAAATATGACTTGAGGCATACAGTTATGGTTCCCATTATTACTAGATTTATCAGGCTAGCCATAAAATCTTTGTAGACTCATTTTTTCTCAAGGCATAAAAATGTCCATTACTGTTGGTACCAAGATATGCTCCAAGACAGCGAGCATAAGGATAGCCTAGACACCAGGAGCCTGCTTAGCTTGAGCTAAATATGTATTCCTTTTTCAACAAGACCCTTAGCAACCTTGGATCCCCACCAACACCAACCTGTATGCACTGCCCTCTTCAAAGAATTCAAATAGATCATTCCAATCTATAGCTCCCTATAAACCCTCATTTACTCCCTTTTGGGGACAAACTCATGCTGAAGTGCATCTTGGAACAAAGGGCAATGGTTCCATTCAGTCTGGACTGGTCTTTGGTATATGCTTTATAAGAAAAACTATCTGCTGGTAGATGTTTAAGAAATGCATCTCCAAGACAATTGAAAAGAAATAAAAAAATATTCTACTTCCATCTTATGCCTCTGCATAATTGAGTATGCATTGACTAAAGTCAGATGCATTATGGGAAAAAGGACATTCATGGTGAGCAAAGGCCTACAGAACCCAAGCTTATCAATCAAAACTGAAAACTAGCCACACTGTGTCTCTAGCAATCATCACATTTTTTCTTCAGGATCTACAAAAGGATCCTCCAGTTTCCAGCCAGTGCACAGGGACTCTTAAGCAAATCTCACCCAGGGCCCACTGGTCCCCTGACATTGTCCATTCTGCCCTTTTGCTTTGCTTCTGAATAAAATTCTCAGCAACTTTGCTATAGATGGACTTCCTCAATTCTTCAAGCAAGATGCCAAGAACCTGGTTATGTGTAGCCTAGAGACTGCACAGAACAGCTCTTAGCAAGGAGAATGACTTGTAGATGTTTTAGAATAAGCACAGTCTCTGAACATAACTCATTTTAGCTTTGGATGGATAATCAGGAATAACAACATCCACTTCCAGATCATATCCAAATGACCTCTCCCACAAGGAAGCCAGAGATATTGTAGTACATGTGGTCCTGGGATCCTTTGTGGAGCTTTTAAGCACTGTCTGTACCATTGAAATAATTCCACAAATACAATATGTAAATTCTGGTTCTTGTTCCCTGTAAAACCCTGAGGACAGAATGATGAATAGGAAGCAGCCTTTGCCCTCAAAGGACCATGGCTGGAGATAAAAGTACAGCATGTAACACGATCAGGACATCTGAATAGCAATGCCCAAGTGTTATGAGGCCATAGGAGAGACTGCTGATTTTGTTTTATATGCAAAACTAAGTTTCAATTTCTGAAGGGAAATTATTAAAAGTGAAAATTTGACTTTCAGTCTTCCCTGATAGAAATATTTGATGTCTTTGCTTTGAATAAACTATCCTAAGATCAAAAATCTGACTTTTTGTTTTGTTGTTATTAAGTCTATATTGCCTACAATATTTCTTGTCTAAATCTGAGTATGGAACACAGCATTAATAGTAAGTAAATTTAACTTTGATTAGTTTAATGAGTCAGGAAATTTCTCTGCATATAGACATGGGTCACTCTGACCTTCTCTTTCCGTACCTTGTGCACATTGCCTCCACTCCCATAATCCTACGCAGATGAAACAAACTCATCCATTGCTCAGCAGAGCTGGGGTTTCAGAGAGAGTACTAAGAACACAGCCCGCCTCTGAGTTTTCCTAGACACGATTTAGCATCCACAGCCAAGCAAACAGTACTCAATCTGCTGTCTTTGCTTTGAAAAGTGGAAGCTATGCTGCCTCCCAAAGCTAGAGGAACCTGCTTTGTTTGCTTGATCAGTGCTGATCTCCGGTTGCAAGCAGCATGGACTGAAAGCAAGGCCTCATCTGGCTGTTAAGAAAATCTGATGTACTAAAAGATTCACCAAGGCAGAAACAGAAAAAAATACCAATGTGTAAGCTTCTTCCCAAACAAACAGACATCCAGGTGGCAAAAAATAAGGAATGAGAAAAGCAGCTGCTTTTCCCTAAGGACCCCTGAGCTCAGTTCCTCATGTCTCCAACCTTTAGTTTCTTGCCTTAGTACCTGGCAACTCTGGTTTGCAGTGATAAACTCAGGTTCTGCCCAGAGAGAGCTATTTAGTAGGGTAGCAGTAACATCATTTAGACAAGGCTCAATGAATTTCTCACAGCCAAACCAAACTAAATTGTCTTTATTGTTTCTGTCCAATTGTGCCAGGACCATTTCCTTTGATGCCAAGGATGACACTTTTTGTTTCAGCACATTTCCTCAGTTCTCAGGAAATGGGTCACATATGGGAGTCAAAGTATTCTAATTCTTCTTTGAAAAATCCAATACAACAGATTATGCAAAAGAATTCCACATTGCATGTTATTTCCATAACCATGAAGATTATAATGGAACACTTATAATGATCAAGTATATGCCATAAGATTTTTAACAGGGATCATCCTTCCCTACCACTTCCATAACCATGAAGTGTCTACCTCAAATACAATGTAATACCTCAGACCAATTCTTTCTGAGTGTCTTCTATCAGCTACCCTCCCCACTGTACCACCAAACACCATGGGGTATCTGTCTTAGTCAGGGTTTCTATTCCTGCACAAACATCATGACCAAGAAACAAGTTGGGGAGGAAAGGGTTTATTCAGCTTACAGTTCTACATTGCTGTTCATCACAAAAGGAAGTTAGGACTGGAACTGAAGCAGGTCAGGAATCAGGAACTAATGCAGGAGCCACAGAGGGATGTTCCTTACTGGATTGCTTCCCCTGGCTTTCTCAGCCTGCTCCCTTATAGGACCCAAGAATACCAACCCAGGGATGGCACCACCCACAAGGGGCCTTCCCCCTTGATCACTAATTGAGAAAATACCCCACAGCTGGATCTCATGGAGGCACTTCCCCAACTGAAGCTCCTTTCTCTGTGATAACTCCAGCCTGTGTCACGTTGACGCACAAAACCAGCCAGTACAGGAATCTAACCTTGAACTCCAGGTAGGGATGCCAAGTATCATTCTACTACCCCATTTACCATGATGTCCTGGGACCACATAGTGTCCTACCTATCTGGCTAAAGTTTAAAACCCTTATCTAGAACCTATAGCATCCACCTTCATCTGAGGATAACATAGCATCCTACTTCTCACTCATACAAAGCAGCATCTACTCCCACTGTGACACCAACTTCTGCTGGCCAAGGTCTATGTATAGAACAATGGCTGTCTACAAACCTCTGAATATCATCAGGACCTTCTAACCCTAGATAAGGTTTACTCCTGAGCTCAGATGTTACATCTATCTATCCTTAACAGAATGCTCTGATATCTCATTCTCACACCAACACATGTAGGCCCCAAGACTGAACACCAAGTATCATTCAACTGTTCACAATTTGACTAATAACAAACAAGGATCTAACCAGCCACAAAAGGTGACACCATATATCTCTATCACAAAACACTACTGATGACTGACTCCATGTCTTTAGATCCCATCATAAAAATACAAGCAACAAAACAATGATACTATGTCTCCTGAAGAAATTAACATACACAGCACTGTAATGTTCTCTGACAATAGCAACTTAGTTAATATACAGATTAAGGATTTAAAAACAACAGTTATGCTACATATTCTCAAGATAGGGATAGAGGGGCTGGAGAGATTGTTCAGGGATTATAGCACTGACTGTTCTTCTAGAGGTCCCAAGTTCAATTCCCAGCAACTACATGATTGCTCACAACCATATGTAATGGGCTCTAATGCCCTCTTCTGGTGTATACCCATATGCATAAAATAAAAGCTGAGGAGGAGGACGACCCCATAGGAAGACCAGCAGTCTCAACTAACCTGGACCCGCTGAGACCTCTCAGACCACTTAGCACTCTCAGAGCCACTTAGCAGGAAATACATGAGCTGAACCAAGGCCCCCGACATATATACATCAGAGGACTGCCTAGTCTAACCTCAGTGGGAGAAGGTACCCCTAACCCTCCAGAGACTTGAGGCCCCAGGGTTTGGAAAGATCTGGTGGTAAGAGGACATCCTCTTGAATATTGGGGTGGGGGGAAATAATATGAGAAACTGTGAGAGAGCAGACTGGGAGTGGGCAATGACTGGACTATAAAAAAAAGGAAAATAATTTTTAAACAATCAAAAATAAATATATATATAGATAAGTAAGTGATTAAATACATAAATATAAAATAATAAATAGAAAAATGTTAAAGATATGGATAGAGAGGTGACTTGGTGGTTAAAAGTACCCATTGCTCTTGCAGAGAATACAGGTTGAGTTCCTAGCACCCACATAGCAGCTAATAAACATATGTAATTCCAGTTTCAGGAAACTCAGCACTTTCTTCTGGCCTTCAAGGGTACCAGGCATACATACAGTGGAAAACATGCATCCAGGCAAAATACTCATACACATAAGATGAAGATAAGCATATTTTAAAAACAATGAATATATTTAGAGACTTAAAGAAGATATGAACAAATCCATGAATAAGGGCTATTAACCCACCAAAGAGCTGAATTAAAATAATCAATACATAAAAACTATTCAAAATATAAAAATTTAAAAAAGGAATGGAAACCTATAAAGACAAAGTATTTGAAGAAAACCAAAAACATTTTTTGAAATACATCCAAAATTAAAATCTCAGATATTCAAACAAAAAACAAGAGGGAACTTTTCCCAATAGATTAGATCAAGTGAAAGAGAGAATATCAAGTCTCAAAGACAAGGTAGAGGAAATGGGATACTCAGTTAAAGAAAATGTTAATGACAGAACAATCCATGAACAAAACATCTGTGAAATCCAGGACTTTATAGAAAAGATAAAATCTACAAATAGGTACACAGGAAAGAAAGAAAAGAAAACCCCAAGTTAAAGGCCCATGCATTTTCAACAAAATCATAGAAGAAAATACTCAAAATCTAAGAGCAAAGACAGCTATTAAAGTACAAGAGGAATACAAAACACTTACTATACAGAGTTACAAAATAAACTCCCTGTGTCACATAATAATGAAAAACTAAATGACATCAAAGAAAGGATATTGAAAGCTGCAACAAATATCAAATCACATATAAAAACAAGCCCATCAGAATAACACCAAACTTTTTAATGGAAACTTTGATGTCTAGAAGAACCTGAACCTCTGAAAGGCCACAGATACCTGCCAAACTATTATACCCAGCAAAACTACCAGTTACAATCAAAGAAGAATAAAATCTTTTCATCGTAAAAATAGATTTAAGAGATTTATGTCCACAAAGCCAGCACTACAAAGGAATATTTCAGTCTGAAGAGGGCAAATCCTTGGGCAGAGAGAGTTATCTGTGTTCATCTATCACATTGCATAAGACAGTCCTCTTCACACAATGAATGAGTCATTTTGACTTTTTGATTATTTCCCAGCACTGAACCAAATATTGAAATACTATCGCACATGGGAAAATGAGAAACACAGTTCTGGAGCTCATGGTCTCTAGGAAGAGGATGAAAAGATCAGTAATATAAGTATCCTTTGATGGAATATAGGGCTGCCGATGCAGTTCAGAGATAGAATGCTTGGTTAGGATTACAAGACCCTTAGTTCAATTCTCACACTTTCTCTCAATAATAAAATTACTACAGTGGAGAGATATATGGGCTATAAGGATAAATAAGAGGTGTGTTAAGTTGGGAAGATAATGGAAGATTATTTGCAATCTGATGGAAAATTAGGTAAATTTTCAATATGACAGGAGTTATATTCAATCACAGGTCTTCCTACCCATTATAGTGTTAGAAATATCTATATTGCTAATTGCTATATTGTAGCAGTCTAAGGACAGTGGCACTGTGAATATTACAAAGCAGAAAATCCAAGAACAATTCAACAGATAAAGTTTATAAATCTTGAATCTTACATAAGGCAAGGCTATCTTTTATGTCTCTTTTATTACTTAGTATTAGTATTTTATTTTTATTATACTAATAAAAATATTACTCCATGGTTGATCAGAATTTTAACAAACAACTGATCTTTCTTTCCAGGTGGTCTGTCCTACTCAGAGAAGAATGCGTTAAAAGGGCATATGCTGGTGGAAAATGGAGTCATCCAAAGCAAGACAAAAGTGAAAATTATGTGAAGCTTGTTCAAGTGATCTAAGGGCAGCAACAGCTAACTCACAATGGCTAAGATATGATTCATGTTAGTGCTTTTCAGGGAAAATGAGAACTGAAACCAGAGGGAAAGAGAGTTTAGCATCCTTCTCTGTAGGGGCTCCAAGTGATGGCTGATTGGAAAGGATGGGCCCATTAGAAAAATAATGAAGCAGAACTGGAGAGTTTAGGTGTTGAGAGGAAGAGGTGATTCCAAGAAGCCAGGATGCTAAATAGTTTCACCAGGTTAAATGCAAATGTAAGAGCAGATTGAATGGAAAATGTTATCTAGATAGGCTGGGGTATAACTCAGTTGACAGGGTACTTGCCTAGAATGCAGAAATCCTGAGTTTGATCTCCAATACTGCATAAACCGGTACTGTGGAACATGTCTGTAACCCCAAGTATTTGGTGGATGAAGACAGGTAGACGAGATATACAAGATCCTTCTCAGGATATATGGACAGTTCAAGACTATCTTGGGTTACATGGAATCTCATCTCAAAAAATATATCTGAATATAGTGTTTCAGAGGATATTATTAGCTCTAGGAAAAAGCAATATGATGTGGAAGTGAGAATAATCTGGAGATATTAGAGAATTAGAAAGTTAAAGAACAGAAACAGGAGCTTGGGAACTGGAGACATGGCACAAGCATTTTGTAGTTATAGCCATTACATATTAGTTTTCTTTTTTTTAAATTTTTTTATTCGATATAATTTATTTACATTTCAAATGATTTCCCCTTTTCTAGCCCCCCACTCCCCGAAAGTCCCCTAAGCACCCTTCTCTTCCCCTGTCCTCCCACCCACCCCTTCCCACTTCCCTGTTCTGGTTTTGCTGAATACTGTTTCACTGAGTCTTTCCAGAACCAGGGGCCACTCCTCCTTTCTTCTTGTACCTCATTTGATGTGTGGATTATGTTTTGGGTATTCCAGTTTTCTAGGTTAATATCCACTTATTAGTGAGTGCATACCATGATTCACCTTTTGAGTCTGGGTTACCTCACTTAGTATGATGTTCTCTAGCTCCATCCATTTGCCTAAGAATTTCATGAATTCATTGTTTCTAATGGCTGAATAGTACTCCATTGTGTAGATATACCACATTTTTTGCATCCACTCTTCTGTTGAGGGATACCTGGGTTCTTTCCAGCATCGGGCAATTATAAATAGGGCTGCTATGAACATAGTAGAGCATGTATCCTTATTACATGGTGGGGAATCCTCTGGGTATATGCCCAGGAGTGGTATAGCAGGATCTTCTGGAGGTGAGTTCGGAGGAACCACCAGACTGCTTTCCAGAGTGGTTGTACCAATTTGCAGCCCCACCAGCAATGGAGGAGTGTTCCTCTTTCTCCACACCCTCTCCAAGACCTGCTGTCTCCTGAATTTTTAATCTTAGCCATTCTGACTGGTGTAGGATGAAATCTTAGGGTTGTTTTGATTTGCATTTCCCTAATGACTAATGAAGTTGAGCATTTTTTAAGATGCTTCTCTGCCATCCAAAGTTCTTCAGGTGAGAATTCTTTGTTTAACTCTGTACCCCATTTTTAATAGGGTTGTTCGGTTTTCTGGAGTCTAACTTCTTGAGTTCTTTATATATATTGGATATTAGCCCTCTATCTGATGTAGGATTGGTGAAAATCTTTTCCCAATTTGTTGGTTGCCGATTTGTCCTCTTGATGGTGTCCTTTGCCTTACAGAAACTTTGTAATTTTATGAGGTCACATTTGTCAATTCTTGCTCTTAGAGCATACGCTATTGGTGTTCTGTTCAGAAACTTTCTCCCTGTACCCGATATCCTCAAGGGTCTTCCCCAGTTTCTTTTCTATTAGCTTCAGAGTGTCTGGCTTTATGTGGAGGTCCTTGATCCATTTGGATTTGAGCTTAGTACAAGGAGACAAGGATGGATCAATTCGCATTCTTCTGCATGCTGACCTCCAGTTGAACCAGCACCATTTGTTGAAAAGGCTATCTTTTTTCTATTGGATGTTTTCAGCCTCTTTGTCGATGATCAAGTGGCCATAGGTGTGTGGGTTCATTTCTGGATCTTCAATCCTGTTCCATTGATCCTCCTGCCTGTCACTGTACCAATACCATGCAGTTTTTAACACTATTGCTCTGTAGTATTGCTTGAGGTCAGGGATACTGATTCCCCCAGAATTTCTTTTGTTGCTGAGAATAGTTTTAGCTATCCGGGGTTTTTTGTTGTTCCAGATGAATTTGATAATTGCTCTTTCTAACTCTGTGAAGAATTGAGTTGGGCTTTTGATGGGTATTGCATTGAATCTGTATATTACTTTTGGCAAAATGGCCATTTTAACTATATTGATTCTGCCGATCCATGAGCATGGGAGGTTTTCCCATTTTTTGAGGTCTTCTTCCATTTCCTTCTTCAGAGTCTTGAAGTTCTTGTCATACAGATCTTTCACATGTTTGGTAAGAGTCACCCCAAGATACTTTATACTGTTTGTGGCTTTTGTGAAGGGGTTCATTTCCCTAATTTATTTCTCAGCCTGCTTATCCTTTGAGTATAGGAAGGCCACTGATTTGCTTGAGTTGATTTTATAACCTGCCACTTTGCTGAAGTTGTTTATCAGCTGTAGGAGCTCTCTAGTGGAGTTTTTTGGGTCACTTAGGTAGACTATCATGTCGTCTGCAAATAATGATAGTTTGACTTCTTCCTTTCCAATTTGTATCCCTTTGACCTCCTTATGTTGTCGAATTGCCTGAGCTAGTACCTCAAGTACAATATTGAAAAGATAAGGAGAAAGGGGGCAGCCTTGTCTGGTCCCTGATTTTAGTGGGATTGCTTCAAGTTTCTCTCCATTTAGTTTGATGCTGGCTACTGGTTTGCTGTATATTGCTTTTACTATGTTTAGGTATGGGTTTGAATTCCTGTTCTCTCCAAGACTTTAAGCATGAAAGGATGCTGAATTTTGTCAAATGCTTTTTCAGCATCCAATGAAATGACCATGTGGTTTTGTTCTTTGAGTTTGTTTATGTAGTGGATTGTATTGATGGATTTCCGTATATTGAACCAACCCTGCACTCCCGGGATAAAGCCTAATTGATCATGGTGGATGATCATTTTGATGTGTTCTTGGATTCGGTTGGCAAGAATTTTATTGAGTATTTTTGCATCGATGTTCATAAGGAAAATTTGTCTGAAGTTCTCTTTCTTTGTTGGATCTTTGTGTGGCTTTGGTATCAGCGTAATTGTGGCTTCGTAGAAGGAATAGGGTAGTGTTCCTTCTGTTTCTATTTTGTGGAATAGTTTGAAGAGTATTGGTGTTAACTCTTCTTTGAAGGTCTGGTAGAATTCTGCACTGAAACCATCAGGTCCTGTGCTTTTTTTGGTTGGAAGTCTTTCTATGACTCCTTCTATTTCTTTAGGCATTATGGGACTGTTTAGATGGTCTAGTTGGTCCTGATTTAATTTTGGTATTTGGTATCTGTCAAGGAAATTGTCCATTTCCTCCAGATTCTCCAGTTGTGTTGAGTACAGGCTCTTGTAGTAGGATCTGATGATTTTTTGGATTTCCTCAGTTTCTGTTGTTATATCTCCCTTTTCATTTCTAAGTTTGTTAATTTGGATACTTTCTCTGTGCCCTTTGGTCAGTCTGGCTAAGGGTTTATCTATCTTGTTGATTTTCTCAAAGAACCAGCTCCTGATTTTGTTGATTTTTTGTATAGTTCTCTTTGTTTCTACTTGATTGATTTTGGCCCTGAGTTTGATGATTTCCTGCCTTCTACTCCTCCTGGGTGAAATAGCTTCTTTTTGTTCTAGGGCTTTCAGGTGTGTCATTAAGCTGGTAATGTATGCTCTCTCCATTTTCTTTTTGGAGGCACTCAGGGCTATGAGTTTTCCTTTTAGCACTGCTTTCATTGTGTCCCATAGATTTGGGTATGTTGTGTTTTCATTTTTATTGTATTCTAAAAAGACTTTAATTTCTTTCTTTATTTCTTCCTTGACCAAGATATCATTGAGTATTGTTCAGTTTCCACGTGTATGTGGGTTTTCTGTTGTTTCTGTTGCTATTGAAGACCACTTTTACTCCATAGTGATCAGATAGGAGGCATGGGATTTGTTCGATCTTCTTATATTTGTTGAGGTCTGTCTTGTGACCAATTATATGGTCGATTTTGGAGAAGGTACCATGTGGTGCTGAGAAAAAGGTATATTCTTTTGTTTTAGGATAGAATGTTCTATATATATCTGTTAAATCTAATTGGTCCAAAGCTTCAATTAGTTTCATTGTGTCCCTGTTTAGTTTCTGTTTTCCTGATTGGTCCATTGAAGAAAGTGCATTGTTGAAGTCACCCACAATTATTGTGTTATGTGCAATGTGTGCTTTGAGTTTTAATAAAGTTTCTTTTACGAAAGAGGGTGCCCTTGCATTTGGAGCATAGATGTTCAGGACTGAGAGTTCTTCTTGTTGTATTTTTCCTTTGACCAGCAAGAAATGTCCCTCAGAGTCTCTTTTGATGACTTTGGGTTGAAAGTCAATTTTATCTGATATTAAAATGGCTACTCCAGCTTGTTTCCTGAGACCATTTGCTTGTAAAATTGTCTTCCAGCCTTTTACTCTAAGGTAGTGTTTGTCTTTGACCCTGAGGTGTGTTTCCTGTAAGCAGCAAAATGGAGGGTCCTGTTTACGTATCCAGTCAGTTAGTCTGTGTCTTTTTATTGGGGCATTAAGTCCATTGATGTTAAGAGATATTGAGGAATAGTGATTGTTACTTCCTATCTTTTTTGACGTTATTTTTTAAATTTGATTGCTTAACTTCTTTTGGGTTTGATGAAAGGTTACTATCTTGCTTTTTCCAGGGTGAAGTTTCCCTCCTTGTATTGGTGTTTCCCTCCTATTATCCTTTTTAGGGCTGGGTTTGTGGATAGATATTGGGTAAACTTGGTTTTGTCATGTAATATCTTAGTTTCTCCATCTATGGTGATTGAGAGTTTTGCTGGATATCGTAGTTTTGGCTGGCATTTGTGTTCTCTTAGAGTTTGCATGAGATCTGCCCAGGACCTTCTAGCCTTCATAGTCTCAGGTGAAAAGTCTGCTGTGATTCTGATAGGTCTTCATTTATATGTTACTTGGCCTTTTTCTCTTACTGCCTTTAATATTCTTTCTTTGTTTAGAACATTTGGTGTTTTGATTATTATGTGACGGGAAGCATTTCTGTTCTGGTCCAGTCTGTTTGGAGTTCTGTAGGCTTCTTGTATATTCATGGGCATCTCTCTCTTTAGGTTAGGGAAGTTTTCTTCCATAATTTTATTGAAGATATTTGCTGGCCCTTTAAGTTGTAAATCTTCACTCTCATCTATGCCTATAATCGTTAGGTTTGGTCTTCTCATTGTGTCCTGGATTTCCTGGATATTTTGGGTTACAAGCTTTTTGCATTTTGCATTTTCTTTAACTGTTGAGTCCATGGTTTCTATGGAATCTTCAGCATCTGAGATTCTTTCTTCTATCTCTTGTATTCTGTTGTTGATATTTGCATCTCTGTCCCCTGATTTCTTCCCAAGGCTTTCTATCTCCAAAGTTGTCTCCCTTTGAGTTTTCTTAGTTGTTTCTACTTCTGATTTTAGATCCTGGATGGTTTTGCTTAGCTCCTTCACTTGCTTGTTTGTGCTTTCCTGTAATTCTTTAAGAGATTTTTGTGTTTCCTCTTTCATGACCTCAGCCTATTGACCAAAGTTCTCCTGTATTTCTTTAAGTGTTTTTTGCGTTTCCTCCTTGTTGGCTTTTGTATTCTCCTGGATTTCTTTCAATGATTTTTGTGTTTCCCTTGCAAGGGCTTCTAACTTTTGATCCATTTTCTCCTGAATTTCTTTAAGTATGTCCTTCATGTGTTCCTGTACCAGCATCATGACCAGTGATTTTAAATCCAAATCTTGTTTTACTGGTGTGATGGGGTATCCAGGACATGCTGGTAGAGGAGAATTGGGTTCAGATGTTGCCATATTGCCTTGATTTCTGTTAGTGACGTTCCTGCATTTGCCTTTTGCCATCTAGTTCTCACTGGTGTTAGTTTGTCTTGTCAGTGGTGGACTCACCAGTGCAAGCTGCCCCTTCCCCGTTGGCCTCTGGTGCACAGCTTACCCCCTGCACTGCCTATAGATAGGGTGCTGCTGCCCAGGCTGATCAGATCCCGAAGCAGGTACCCGAAGGCTCCCGCAGGGGCCCGCTGGATTCACTGGAGCACACCGACTTCTCCCAGCTGGCCGCCCGGAAGCCCCACTAGCCTCTTGCAGGATCTGGAGATGTGGTGCGGCTGCCCAGGCTGATCTGGATCCGGAAGCGGAGAGAGTTGAGCTGAGGGCTTCCGCCTGAGGCCTTGCCCCAGATTGTGTCTGTGGACCAGATGGAGCCCATGTGCACCCCCAGAGAGCACAGATGGTGTATGCTGCTGTGACCTCCCCTGTGTTCCGCTCACTCTGCTGGGCAGCGGATCCCCGAACCGGGCTGGTGCACACAAGGTTAGCCTGGCCGCCCAGGCCCTGAGTCCAGGCAAAAGCCTGGGAGGCCAAGGTCCGCGCAAAGTTCCCCTAGGGCTATGACTGTTAATTGGGTCCGCCAGGTGACCAGGATGGCGGGCATGCATGCCCGCGCTCCCTGAAAGCGCCGGGAGAGTCTGCTGTGCTAACAACCTCCTGGGCGGGTTGACTCACAGATGGCCCACCAAGCCGCCCAGTTCTTGGGGTCAGTCCTGTGCTTTTTGGGGCCTAGACCCCCGCTTTGTTAGCCTCAGGCTATGCCTGTTACGGGTCTGTCCGCCAGAGCTCTCTGTCGTCCTGAAGGCAAAATGGCGGCGCGCGCGCAGGCCTGGGCAAAAAACCTCCTGGCTGGGTTGGCGCCCCGATGGCCCCCCGAACAGCCCAGGGCCTGGGTTCAGGCCAACGCCCGTCGGGCTCAGACCCCCGCGGTGTTGGCCTCGGATTATGTTTGTGTACCTCAGTCTGTCCGATCTCTGGAGTCCGAAACCAAGATGGAGATGAGCCTCTCCTGACTGGCGGGAGGCCGCGTTCTGAAGAGGCTTCCGTGCAGCGAAAGGCGCGCCGCACAACCTCAGGTGCTTGTGGCCCGGCTGGTCAGCGAAGGTCAGTGGTCGTGGGCGCAGGGCCTAACTGGACCGTGTGTCGCCTTGGTTCCACTGCTGATGGCCCTTCAGCTGGACCAGCCACTGCTGCACTGCAGCCGCCGCCGCTGCCGCCGCCGCCCCCATATTCGTTTTCATGAAAGTTGATTCCTGCTGACTATAGAAGAAAGAGAGAATATAATAATTTACTCTTCTTTTTCAAAAAAGTGGGTGAGTTTGGTTTAAGAACAAAAAGGGTCAACTTAACCCACAAGACATGGTATTGTTGAAATAACCTGTAGACTCTAAGCTGGCTCCTCAGGAACTAATAAATAGAAAGTTGGATGTAAAAGTGGCTATGTCATGGGAGTGAAGAGAGTGTGGAATGGTGTCTGTGGAAAAGGGTGACATAGTTACCCAAGAAGAAGAGTACCATGGTGGTAAGGGCACTGCAGACATCAACATTTGAATAAAATACGCAATCCCCATAGCTTTCCTGTTATCATTTTCTTAAGCATTTTCAATTTATTCTTCAATGTTCATTTAGAAGTGCATTTGTCACCTTTTCCTTCTTTGAACTTTGGGTGTTTTCCCACTGTGAGATATGTGCATTCTCTCATTTGCTTCTATTCTTCTACTTCCCAAAGCCACACCACACCTTGCTAATTTGCTGATTGCTGTGCCTGTACTGAAGATGTGCTACTTCTCCACAAGTCATCATCGCTACAGCAGCTTGCACAAACCAACTTTTCTCAAGGACAGGTATGAGGCAGAGAATGAGCCAGAGTAGGCCCAGGTTCAAGTTGAGTTTGTTCCCAACACTCAACTAAATTAGATGTAGCAAGAACTATGTTTCCAGCACTTGGCCCCTAGCCACTAGCAATACTGATTTTGAAGCTTCAGGGAGATTCCCAAATGGAGAGCTTGAAGTACCAGATGCTCAACTGATGATACCTGTTGTCTCACACCCTGCTTACCTCATGCAATCCCCTTGCCCACAAATCTTATCATAAACAGCTCTACTGTGTATATGCATTCCCAAGCCTTCTTGTTATACTGTAGAATCCACATCTTTAGGAACCCTTCACTCCTCCTCCTAAATATCATCAACCTAAAGAATTATTCTTAAGGTAGACCTTTAAGAATAATGACACTTGTTTTTTTTTTGAGCTGGGATCATAGACTGGCAGCCCACAGATGGAATCCAGCTGGCAGATGCAATTTTATTTGGCCCACATAATTTTTGAAATATAAGAACACTTCATTTAAAAAAATCTTTCTAGCTCCCTTTTATAAAGTGTCAGATCATCTGACAATTCTCGCTGTTAATTTTCTTCATGGTGAAGACTGATGGATTTGCTCTGTGACTGTCCCTTAGATGGACCTGACTCTACCTTCCCAGTTCCAACCTGTGTTAGACTGAGCAGCCCCCACTAGAGTATGAGGGCTCTTGGTCACTGTCCCTGGCTTTAGAATAACTGAACTAATTGAACTTTAGAATAATTGAACTAATAATTTTTTACATCTCAATGTTTAGCATGTAATTTTTAGGGGTTATAGGTCTCCCTTTTCCTGTTCCCTCAAATGTGGATTCTCTGTTTATTTTCTATTTCAATTTTTGAATCACTTTTTCCATTTCAGCCATTTTTATTAGTCTGTTTAAAGGATGAGGGATACCATAAAAATACATTTATTTCATCATAAAAACTTGAAGCCTTCTTTACCTGAAATTTAAACTTTCAAAGATGGGAAGTTATGAAAATAGCTTGTAATATAATTAGATATATGAAAAGATGAAATCATTGGCAGAATACATTAAGCCCTAAAACAATATTATTATATTATCACATTTAAAAAATTAGCAGAGACCAATACATTAGCAGAAAAAAAAAAAAAAAAAAAACAAGCTACACACCAGAGGTTTTTAACAAATACATTTCATTCTGTGTCTCATTTCTTAAAAAGAAATAGTCATAGTGTTCTGGATAGGCAAGAAAAATGTAAAGTTTTCTTTAAGAAAACATTTAAATACAGTTTCCCAGATGAAGGAATTTATAGAGAATATACATAGCTGTGGGGCAATTCAATAGAAGACTTCGAAATGTATTAGGATGACCCAAGAATTCATATTACTATTACATGTTAATCTGAGTAGTACCTTAGTCACTGCCTGTTGTATATTCTTCTGACACTCAGCATCACTGGGAGACTTCATGACTCATTACAATCATGGTGCTTAAGAAATGGTCTGTCTAACAATGTAGCAATACTGTCTCCTTGAGGATGTAGATTATAATTTCTTCACTGTTACATACCCAGAGGACTTGTAGAATGGCTGGATTTATAGATGATAAAAACAAGATTTAAGACAGTGGTCTGGGCAAATTCTCACAACTCTTGAAATCAAGTTAAACCCTTCTTAATATCTATTTAGTTTACTAAAATGAAAATCCTGAAAATAGAATGTAATGAATGCCATGAGCCAATTTTATTATGTCAATCTTTTAAAAATGTTTGTGTTATGCTTCATTTACGCGCGCACGCGCGCACACACACACACACACACACAAAACACACTGCAAGGAATTGAAAGTTTGAGTCTTTTTTTTTTCACAGCAAATGCACCCTGATAGATTCTAAAGGCTGCCCTCTGACTTCATTAAGTTTCATTAAATTTAATGGAAATTATCTAATCAACATAACATAGTCATTTAATTTTAGTATATTTATCATTATAATTGCATGCAATTATTGTTAGCTACTTTGTAGAAGCAATATTTATACCTAACAAAATGGCATATATATCTATTATTTAGTACTCCACATGGTTCTTTCAACTCCTTGAACTAACATTCATAATATGGTAATAATAATACCAATAGAGTTAAATGTATATATTTTCTTTATTCTCCCAAGAAGCAAAATTGCTATTGAGTTCAAATTTTCTTTCTCAGATCCCAACAAATAAGGCAATGAATAACCAGTGTTGCTAATTGAGTAAATGACTCCCGAATGGCTCCAGGGCCAAATGAATTTCTGCAAAACTTGGTGCTATGAATCTTCTCTTTCACCAAAACTTACTATTGTATTTAAAACTGGATGTTATAGATTAGTAGCTCATCCTTGGATCATAGGGGTGGAGGACAAGAAATAAATAATTTTTAATGAATTATCTCAATGACATAAAAATAAGTTTCCAAAACAGTACAAAAGGAGGGTTCTGCTACTGAGGAAATTATTCACCTTCCAGGATTTTTCATACTAAGAAACAAATGGATACTGTATCTACTCTGGAACGATATTCATCCCCACATGGAACAGATTAAAGACTCCTGGCATTGACAGCAGGGTGGATCATAGTCTCATATTCAATTAGAAGACTCAGGTCTCTGTGGTTCATGATGGGAAGAATGTTTTTAGATTGTTCATTCCTTTATGTGAACAGAAGAGCTCAAGAGAGGCTTACTGGCTAGTGAATATTACAGAAGATGCTGTTTGCCATTGATTGAAATTTTAGTACTGTGATAAATTAAATCCAAAGCCATATGATCTGCCCTCAGTTCCAGTAGAAAAAGAAAGAGGGAATGTACATTGAAAGAGTCAGAATGAATCCTACCATGATGACTTCCTTGCCATTCAATGAAACTACCTCATAGAGAGTCACAAAACCAAGGTGGGAACTATGAAGACAGTGACATCATTAAAGAATGGGCTCAGGGGAAATGTGTGCTCCTGGTTTATAACAACAGGAGAACAATTAGCAACCACACCAGCAGTGGAGGAGAGTTCCTCTTTCTCCACGTCCTCCCCAACACCTGCTGTCTCCTGAATTTTTAATCTTAGCCATTCTGACTGGTGTAAGGTGAAATCTCAGGATTGTTTTGATTTGCATTTCCCTGAAGACTAGTGAAGTTGAGCATTTTTTAAGATGTTTCCCCACCATCTGAAGCTCTTCAGGTGAGAATTCTTTGTTTAACTCTGTACCCCGTTTTTTAATAGGGTTATTTGGTTTTCTAGGGTCTAATTTCTTGAGTTCTTTGTATATATTGGATATTAGCCCTCTATCTGATGTAGGGTTGGTGAAGATCTTTTCCCAATTTGTTGGTTGCCGATTTGTCCTTTGGATGGTGTCCTTTGCCGAACAGAAACATTGTAATTTTATGAGGTCCCATTTGTCAATTCTTGATCTTAGAGCATAAGCTATTGGTGTTCTGTTCAGGAAATTTTTCCCTGTACCGATGTCCTCAAGGGTCTTCCCAGTTTCTTTTCTATTAGCTTCAGAGTGTCTGGCTTTATGTGGAGGTCCTTGATCCATTTGGAGTTGAGCTTAGTACAAGGAGACAAGGATGGATCAATTCGCATTCTTCTGCATGCTGACCTCCAGTTGAACCAGCACCATTTGTTGAAAAGGCTATCTTTTTACCATTGGATGTTTTCAGCCCCTTTGTCGAGGATCAAGTGGCCATAGGTGTGTGGGTTCATTTCTGGATCTTCAATCCTGTTCCATTTATCTGCCTGCCTGTCACTGTACCAATACCATGCAGTTTTTAACACCGATGCTCGGTAATATTGCTTGAGGTCAGAGATACTGATTCCCCCAGAATTTCTTTTGTTGTTGAGAATAGTTTTAGCTATCCTGGGTTTTTGTTATTCCAGATGAATTTGAGGATTGCTCTTTCTAACTCTATGAAGAATTGAGTTGGGATTTTGATGGGTATTGCGTTGAATCTGCATATTGCTTTTGGCAAAATGGCCATTTTAACTATATTAATCCTGCTGATCCATGAGCATGGGAGGTTTTTCCATTTTTTGAGTCTTCCTCTATTTCCTTCTTCAGAGTCTTGAAGTTCTTGTCATACAGATCTTTCACATGTTTGGTAAGAGTCACCCCAAGGTACTTTATACTGTTTGTGGCTATTGTGAAGGGTGTCATTTCCCTAATTTATTTCTCAGCCTGCTTATCATTTGAGTATAGGAAGGCTAAAGATTTGCTTGAGTTGATTTTATAACCTGCCACTTTGCTGAAGTTGTTTATCAGCTGTAGGAGTTCTCTAATGGAGTTTTTTGGGTCACTTAAGTAGACTATCATATCATCTGCAAATAATGATAGTTTGACTTCTTTCTTTCCAATTTGTATCCCTTTGACCTCCTTATGTTATCTATTTGCCCGAGCTAGTACCTCAACTACAATATTGAAAAGATAAGGAGAAAGTGGGCAGCCCTGTCTAGTCCCTGATTTTAGTGGGATTGCTTCAAGATTCTCTCAATTTAGTTTGATGCTGGCTACCGGTTTGCTGTATATTGCTTTTACTGTGTTTAGGTATGGGCCTTGAATTCCTGTTCTTTCCAAGACTTTAAGCATGAAAGGATGCTGAATTTTGTCAAATGCTTTTTCAGCATCCAATGAAATGAACATGTGGTTTTTTTTCTTTGAGTTTGTTTATGTAGTGGATTGCATTGATGGATTTCCGTATATTGAACCAACCCTGCATCCCTGGAATAAAGCTTACTTGATCATGGTGGATGATCATTTTTATGTGTTCTTGGATTTGCTTGGCAAGAATTTTATTGAGTATTTTTGCATCGATGTTCATAAGGGAAATTGGTCTGAAGTTCTCTTTCTTTGTTGGATCTTTGTGTGGTTTTGGTATCAGCGGAATTGTGACTTCATAGAAAGAATTGGGTAGTATTCCTTCTGTTTCTATTTTGTGAAATAGTTTGAAGAGTATTGGTGTTAAGTCTTCTTTGAAGGTCTGATAGACAACCACTCTGGAAATCAGTCTGGCAGTTCCTCAGAAAACTGGGCATGTCACTTCCGAAATATCCTGCTATACCACTCCTGGGCATATGCCCAGAGGATTCCCCAGCATGTAATAAGGATATATGCTCCGCTATCTTCATAGCAGCTCTATTTATAATAGCCAAAAGCTGGAAAGAACCCAGGTATCCCTCAACAGAAGAATGGATGCAAAAAATGTGGTATATATACACAATGAAGTACTATTCAGCCATTAGAAACAATGAATTCATGAAATTCTTAGGCAAATGGATGGAACTGGAGAACATCATACTAAGTGAGGTAACCCAGTCTCAAAAGATCAATCATGGTATGCACTCACTAATAAGTGGATATTAGCCTGGAAAACTGGAATACCCAAAACATAATCCACATATCAAATGAGGTACAAGAAGAATGGAGGAGTGGCCCCTAGTTCTGGAAAGACTCAGTGTAGCAGTATAAGAGCAAACCAGAACAGGGAAGTGGGAAGGGATAGGTGGGAGAACAGAGGGAGGGAAGGGGGCTTATGTGACTTTCAGGGAGTGGGGGACCAGAAAAGGGGAAATCATTTGAAATGTAAATAAAAAATATATCGAATAAAATTTGTTAAAAATTTTTTTTAAAAACACCAGGAGACCAGAGTCTTTCAGAATTAAGATATCTTCTAGGCTATACATCATCTAAGTCAGCGGTATTGGTAGTTTCAGTAATTCATGCTTATATTTCTAATCTAAACACTCTTTTTGTTCACTTCACTTTCTATCAAATCAGAAAAGTCCTTTAGTTCCCAGCTCCAAACAAAATATGTAGTGGCCCAACAAAATCCTGAACTTGGCCCACCAATCACTTCTTTTTTATGTTAATGTATATGCAAACTTTATTTTTTAATAAATTTTTATTTTCTATATTCTTTGTTTACATTCCAAATGATTTCCCATTTCCCGGATCCCCCCTCCCCATATGTCCCATAAACCTTCTTCTCTCCATCCCTTCCCCAATCACCTCCCTCCTTTTTCTCTGTCCTTATATTCCCTTCCCATGCTAGATCAATCCTTTCCAGGATCAGGACCCTCTCCATACTTCTTCATGGGAGTCATTTGTTATGCAATTTGTGCCTTGGGTATTCAGGGCTTCTGGGCTAATTAATATCCACTTATCAGAGATTGCATTCCATGTGTATTCTTTTGTGATTGGGTTACCTCACTTAGGATGATATTTTCCAGATCAAACCATTTGCCTAAAAATTTTGTGAATTCATTGTTTCTAATTGTTGAGTAGTATTCCATTGTGTAAATATACCACATTTTCTGTATCCATTCCTCCTTTGAGGGGCATCTGGGTTCTTTCCAGCTTCTAGCTATTATAAATAAGGCTGCTATGAACATAATGGAGCATGTGTCTTTATTGCATGCTGGGGAATCTTTTGGGTATATGCCCAGGAGAGGTATAGCAGGGTCCTCTGGAAGTCTCATGTCCAGTTTTCTGAGGAACCTCCAGACTGATTTCCACAGTGGTCGTACCATCGTACAGCCCCACCAGCAGTGGAGGAGTTAAGTGACCCGAAAACCTCCACCAGAGAACTCCTACAGCTGATAAACAACTTCAGCAAAGTGCCTGGTTATAAAATCAACTCAAGCAAATCAGTTGCCTTCCTATACTCAAAGGATAAGCAGGCTGAGAAAGAAGTTAGGGAAATGACACCCTTCAAAATAGCCACAAACAATATAAAGTATCTTGGTGTGACTCTAACCAAACAAGTGAAAGATCTATATGACAAGAACTTCAGGTCTCTGAAGAAGGAAATCGAAGAAGACCTCAGAAAATGGAAAAATCTGCCATGCTCGTGGATTGGCAGGATCAATATAGTTAAAATGGCCATCTTGCCAAAAGTGATCTACAGATTCAATGCAATCCCCATCAAAATCCCAACTCAGTTCTTCACAGAGTTAGAAAAAGCAATTCTCAAATTCATCTGGAATAACAAGAAACCCAGGATAGCTAAAACTATTCTCAACCACCAATCACTTCTTATGTGAGTCCCCTCAGAGCAAACTAAACCTTATAACTTCTCATTGAATAGCTTCAGTTAGAAGAGAAACGTCCTCGCATGAGGATGAGAGAAAATGATAAAGTATATATGGAGTGCTTCATGTGGGATATACAAACCATATCAGGACAGAGATGTGATACAGAGACTAGATTATCTGCATCTGTAATAATCCAACACTCCGAAAATGGAAATAGTTCATTGAAATAGAAAGGAAAGGACTTCACTTCAGACATCTTTTACTAGGTTTCTGCTCAAAAAGCAGCAACATCCTCCATAGTTAAATTGGTCTTTGATGGTCTTTATGAACCTGGTACCCCCCCAACCATCCAATCCATCAGCTTCTGCTCCTGTAGAGAGACTTCATTTCAGATTGAGGGTGGCTGACAACCCTTCTACTATTAACTCTCCAAAAACATCCCCACAATCCATACCTTTATAAAAGAAATATAAGTCTTCATTTCAAATCTTTTATTTCACTTAATTTTTTTTTATTTACCAGGCTAGAGAGATTGTTCAGCAGTTAAGCTTGCTGACTGCTCTTTCAGAGGTCCTGAGTTCAATTCCCGAAACCACATGGTGGCTCACAACCATCTGGAAGGGGATATGATGCCCTCTCTTCTGGTATGTCTGAAGATGGTGACAGTGTACTCACATATGAAATAAATAAATAAATCACCCGCGGCCATCTTTGCTGCCTGCCAGGGCAGAAAAGCATCACTAGGTACTGAATTATCCCAAGCTTAAGATCTCTGGGGGGTACAAACCCCCAGGGGTCTGCCTGTACCCAGGACCTGAGCATATAGGTGGGTCCTCTGCTAGCAGGCCTGTGGGGTGGGGGTGGGGGGGGCTGTGTCCTACATGGAGAGCAGCAGAGGGAGTGCCTTCACGTGGCCATCTTTGCTGCCTGCCGGGGCAGAAAACATCACTAGATACTGTATTATCCAAAGCTTAAGATCTCTGGGGGTGCAAACTGACAGGGATCTGCCTGGGCACATAGGCTGTTCATCTGACAGCCAGCCTGTTGTGAGGCCTGTGCCCTACCTGAGGATCAACAGAGGGAGTGACTCTCCACCAAAATATTTGCTCCATGACAGAGCAAACAGGGAACACCTGGTTCACCGAGACAACCCAAGTATAACATTGGTTGAGGCAAGACTCAGCAGGGTTTCAAATGCACAAAAGAGGAAGGCAGCATATCAGCAATCTGTGACAGAGGAAATCCAGTCATCTGGTGTCCCAGAAATAGCCTTAAAGGTCCACAAGAGGTTGAAGCACCAGCCAGTGGCAATAAGACCATCTAAGACCAGTGAGAACCAGATGGCTAAAGGCAAATGTAGGAACATTACTAACAGAACCCAATTCTCCAAAAACAGCAAGCCCTGGATAACCCAACACACCAGAAAAACAAGAGTTGGATTTAAAATCACTGGTCAGGATGCTGTTAAAGGGACACATGAAGGACATAAATAAATCTCTTAAAGAAATTCAGGAGAAAAATGATCAAAAGCTAGAAGCCCATACAAAAGAAACACAAAAATCACTTAAAAAATTTTAGGAGAATATGGGTCATAAGTTAGTAGCCAATAAGGAGGAAATGCAAAAATCACTTAAAGAAATAGAGGAGAACTTTGATCAACAGGCAGAAGCCATGAAAGAGGAAACACAAAAATCTCTCAAAGAATTACAGAAAAACACAAACAAGTGAAGGAACTGAGCAAAACCATCCAGGATCTAAAAACAGAAGTAGAAACAACTAAGAAACCACAAAGGGAGACAACTTTGGAGATAGAAAACCTTGGGAAAAAATCAGGGGCCATAGATGCAAATATCAACAACAGAATACAAGAGATAGAAGAAAGAATCTCAGATGCCGAAGATACCATAGAAACCATGGACTCAACAGTCAAAGAAAATGCAAAATGCAAAAAGATTGTAACCCAAAACATCCAGAAAATCCAGGACACAATGAGAAAGCCAAACTTAAGGATTATAGGCATTGATGAGAGTGAAGATTTACAACTTAAAGGGCCAGCAAATATCTTCAACAAAATTATGGAAGAAAACTTCCCTAACCTAAAGAAAAAGATGCCCATGAATATACAAGAAGCCTACAGAACTCCAAACAGACTGGACCAGAACAGAAATACCTCCCGTCACATAATAATCAAAACCCCAAATGTACTAAACAAAGAAAGAATACTTAAGGCAGTAAGAGAAAAAGGGCAAGTAACATGTAAAGGAAGACCTATAAGAATTACACCAGACTTCTCACCAGAGACCATGAAAGCTAGAAGATCATGGGCAGAGCTCATGCAGACTCTAAGAGAACACAAATGCCAGCCAAGACTACTATACCCAGTGAAACTCTCAATCACTATAGGTGGAGTAACCAAGATATTCCATGACAAAACCAAATTTGCACAACATCTTTCCACAAACCCAGCCTTACAAAGGATAATAGAGGGAAAACACCATTACAACAAGGGAAACTATACCCTGGAAAAAGCAGGATATTAAGCTTCTTTCATAAAACCCAAAAGAAGATAACCACACAAGTATAAAATTAACATCAAAAATGATAGGAAGCAATAACCACTACTCCTTAATATCTCTTAACATCAATGGACTCAATTCCCCAATAAAAATACATAGACTAACAAACTGGATACGTAAACAGGACCTACATGTTGCTGCATGCAGGAAACATACCTCAGTGTCAAAGACAAAATCTACCTTAGAGAAAAAGTTTGGAAGACAATTCTACAAGCAAATGGTCTCAGGAAAAAAGCCGGAGATGCCATTCTAATATCAAATAAAATTAACTTTCAACCTAATGTCATCAAAAGAGACATGAAAGGACACTTCTTGCTGGCCAAAGGAAAAACCCACCAAGAAGAACTCACAATCCTGAACATCTATGCTCCAAATGCAAGGGCACCCTCATTCATAAAAGAAACTTTACTAAAGCTCAAAACACACATTGCACCTAACACAATAATTGTGGGTGATTTCAACATGCCACTCTCATCAATGGACCAATCAGGAAAATAGAAAATAAACAGGGACACAGTGAAACTAATTGAAATTTTGGACCAATTGGATTTAACAGATATATATAGAACTTTTCATCCCAAAGCAAAAGAATATACCTTTTTCTCAGCACCTCATGGTACCTTCTCCAAAACCAATCATATAGTTGGTCACAAAACAGACCTCAACAAATATAAGATCGAAATAATCCCATGCCTCCTATCAGATCACTATGGAGTAAAAGTGGTATTTAATAACAATAAAAACAACAGAAAGCCCACATACACATGGAGACTGAACAATACTCTACTCAATGATACCTTGGCCAAGGAAGAAATAAAGAAAGAAATCAAAGATTTTTTAGAATTTAACAAAAATGCAGGCACAACATACCCACATCTTTGGGATACAATGAAAGCAGTGCTAAGAGGAAAATCATAGCTTTGAGTGCCTCAAAAAAGAAATTGGAGAGAGCATACACTAGAAGCTTAACAGAACAACTGAAAGCCCTGGAACAAAAAGAAGCTAATTCACCCAGGAGGAGAAGAAGACAGGAAATCATCAAACTCAGGGCTGAAATCAATCAAGTAGAAACAAAAAGAACCATACAAAAACCAGGAGCTGGTTCTTTGAAAAAAATCAACAAGATAGATAAACCCTTAGCCACACTAAACAAAGGGCACAGAGACAGTATCCAAATTAACAAAATTAGAAATGAAAAGGAATATATAACAACAGAAACTGAGGAAATTCAAAAAATCATCAGATCCTGCTACAAAAGCCTATACTCAACAAAACTGGAGAATATGGAGGAAATGGACAATTTCTTAGAAAGATACCAAATACCAAAATTAAATCAGGATCAAATATATCATCTAAACAGACCCATAACCCCTAAAGAAATAGAAGGGGGTCATAGAAAGCATTCTGACCAAAAAAAGCACAGGACCAGATGGTTTTAGTACAGAATTCTATCAGACCTTCAAAGAAGACTTAACACCATTACTCTTCAAACTATTACACCAAATAGAAACAGAAGAAACTCTACCCAACTCCTTCAACAATCCACAATTATGCTGATACCAAAACCACACAAAGATCCAACTAAGAAAGAGAATTTCAGGCCAATTTCCCTTATGAATATCGATGCAAAAATACTAAATAAAATTCTTTTTTTTAATTTTTTATTCGATATATTTTTTATTTATATTTCAAATGATTTCCCCTTTTCTAACCCCCCACTCCCCGAAAGTCCCATAAGCCCCCTTCTCTCCCCCTGTCCTCCCACCCACCCCTTCCCACTTCCCCGTTCTGGTTTTGCCCTATACTTCTTCACTGAGTCTTTCCAGAACAAGGGGCCACTCCTCCTTTCTTCTTGTACCTCATTTGATGTATGGATTATGTTTGGGGTATTCCAGTTTTCTAGGTTAATATCCACTTATTAGTGAGTGCATACCACGAGTCACCTTTTGAGTCTGGGTTACCTCACTTAGTATGATGTTTTCTAGCTCCATCCATTTGCCTAAGAATTTCATGAATTCATTGTTTCTAATGGCTGAATAGTACTCCATTGTGTAGATATACCACATTTTTTGCATCCACTCTTCTGTTGAGGGATACCTGGGTTCTTTCCAGCATCTGGAAATTATAAATAGGGCTGCTATGAACATAGTAGAGCATGTATCCTTATTACATGGTGGGGAATCCTCTGGGTATATGCCCAGGAGTGGTATAGCAGGATCTTCTGGAAGTGAGGTGCCCAGTTTTCGGAGGAACCGCCAGACTGATTTCCAGAGTGGTTGTACCAATTTGCAACCCCACCAGCAGTGGAGGAGTGTTCCTCTTTCTCCACATCCTCTCCAACACCTGCTGTCTCCTGAATTTTTAATCTTAGCCATTCTGACTGGTGTAAGGTGAAATCTCAGGGTTGTTTTGATTTGCATTTCCCTAATGACTAATGTAGTTGAGCATTTTTTAAGATGCTTCTCCGCCATCCGAAGTTCTTCAGGTGAGAATTCTTTGTTTAACTCTGTACCCCATTTTTTAATAGGGTTGTTCGGTTTTCTGGAGTCTAACTTCTTGAGTTCTTTATATATATTGGATATTAGGCCTCTATCTGATGTAGGATTGGTGAAGATCTTTTCAATTTGTTGATTGCCGATTTGTCCTTTTGATGGTGTCCTTTGCCGAACAGAAACTTTGTAATTTTATGAGGTCCCATTTGTCAATACTTGATCTTAGAGCATACGCTATTGGTGTTCTGCTCAGAAATTTTCTCCCTGTACCGATGTCCTCAAGGGTCTTCTCCAGTTTCTTTTCTATTAGCTTCAGAGTGTCTGGCTTTATGTGGAGGTCCTTGATCCATTTGGATTTGAGCTTAGTACAAGGAGACAAGGATGGATCAATTCGCATTCTTCTGCATGCTGACCTCCAGTTGAACCAGCACCATTTGTTGAAAAGGCTATCTTTTTTCCATTGGATGTTTTCAGCCCCTTTGTAGAGGATCAAGTGGCCATAGGTGTGTGGGTTCATTTCTGGATCTTCAATCCTGTTCCATTGATCCTCCTGCCTGTCACTGTACCAATACCATGCAGTTTTTAACACTATTGCTCTGTAGTATTGCTTGAGGTCAGGGATACTGATTCCCCCAGAATTTCTTTTGTTGCTGAGAATAGTTTTAGCTATCCGGGGTTTTTTGTTGTTCCAGATGAATTTGATAATTGCTCTTTCTAACTCTGTGAAGAATTGAGTTGGGCTTTTGATGGGTATTGCATTGAATCTGTATATTACTTTTGGCAAAATGGCCATTTTAACTATATTGATTCTGCCGATCCATGAGCATGGGAGGTTTTCCCATTTTTTGAGGTCTTCTTCCATTTCCTTCTTCAGAGTCTTGAAGTTCTTGTCATACAGATCTTTCACATGTTTGGTAAGAGTCACCCCAAGATACTTTATACTGTTTGTGGCTTTTGTGAAGGGGTTCATTTCCCTAATTTATTTCTCAGCCTGCTTATCCTTTGAGTATAGGAAGGCCACTGATTTGCTTGTGTTGATTTTATAACCTGCCACTTTGCTGAAGTTGTTTATCAGCTGTAGGAGTTCTCTAGTGGAGTTTTTTGGGTCACTTAGGTAGACTATCATGTCATCTGCAAATAATGATAGTTTGACTTCTTCCTTTCCAATTTGTATCCCTTTGACCTCCTTATGTTGTCGAATTGCCCGAGCTAGTACCTCAAGTACAATGTTGAAAAGATAAGGAGAAAGGGGGCAGCCTTATCTGGTCCCTGATTTCAGTGGGATTGCTTCAAATTTCTCTCCATTTAGTTTGATGCTGGCTACCGGTTTGCTGTATATTGCTTTTACTATGTTTAGGTATGGGCCTTGAATTCCTGTTCTCTCCAAGACTTTAAGCATGAAAGGATGCTGAATTTTGTCAAATGCTTTTTCAGCATCCAATGAAATGACCATGTGGTTTTTTTCTTTGAGTTTGTTTATGTAGTGGATTGCATTGATGGATTTCCGTTTATTGAACCAACCCTGCATTCCGGGGATAAAGCCTACTTGATCATGGTGGATGATCGTTTTGATGTGTTCTTGGATTCGGTTGGCAAGAATTTTATTGAGTATTTTTGCATCGATGTTCATAAGGGAAATTGGTCTGAAGTTCTCTTTCTTTGTTGGATCTTTGTGTGGCTTTGGTATCAGCGTAATTGTGGCTTCGTAGAAGGAGTTGGGTAGTGTTCCTTCTGTTTCTATTTTGTGGAATAGTTTGAAGAGTATTGGTGTTAAGTCTTCTTTGAAGGTCTGATAGAATTCTGCACTGAAGCCATCTGGTCCTGTGCTTTTTTTGGTTGGAAGACTTTCTATGACTCCTTCTATTTCTTTAGGCGTTATGGGACTGTTTAGATGATCTATTTGGTCCTGATTTAATTTTGGTGTTTGGTATCTGTCAAGGAAATTGTCCATTTCCTCCAGATTCTCCAGTTTTGTTGAGTACAGGCTCTTCTGATGATTTTTTGGATTTCCTCAGTTTCTGTTGTTATATCTCCCTTTTCATTTCTAAGTTTGTTAATTTGGATACTTTCTCTGTGCCCTTTGGTCAGTCTGGCTAAGGGTTTATCTATCTTGTTGATTTTCTCAAAGAACCAGCTCCTGGATTCGTTAATTCTTTGTACGGTTTGCTTTGTTTCCAATTGATTGATTTCAACCCTGAGTTTGATGATTTCCTGCCTTCTATTCCTCCTGGGTGAATTGGTTTCTTTTTGTTCCAGGACTTTCAGGTGTGTCGTTAAGCTGCTAGTGTATGCTCTCTCCATTTTCTTTTTGGAGGCACTCAGGGCTATGAGTTTACCTCTTAGCACTGCTTTCATTGTGTCCCAAATATTTAGGTATGTTGTGCCTTGATTTTCATTAAATTCTAAAAAGTCTCTGATTTCTTTCTTTATTTCTTCTTTGGTCAAGGTGTCATTGAGTAGAGTATTATTCAGCCTCCAAGTGTATGTGGGATTTCTGTTGTTTTTGTTGATATTGAAAATCACTCTTACACCATAGTGATTTGATAGGAGGCATGGGATTAGTTCGATCATCTTATATTTGTTGAGGTCTGCCTTGTGTCCAATTATATGGTGATTTTGGAGAAGGTACCATGAGGTGCTGAGAAAAAGGTATATTCTTTTGCTTTAGGGTGAAATGTTCTATAAATATCAGTCAAATCCAATTGGTCCAAAGCTTCAATTAGTTTTACTGTGTCCCTGTTTAGTTTCTGTTTTCCCGATCGGTCCATTGAGGAAAGTGGAGTGTTGAAGTCCCCCACAATTATTGTGTTAGGTGCAATGTGTGCTTTGAGCTTTAGTAAAGTTTCTTTTACGAATGAGGGTGCCTTTGCATTTGGAGCATAGATGTTCAGAATTGAAAGTTCTTCTTGGTGGATTTTTCCTTTGACCAGCAAGAAGTGTCCTTCTGTGTCTCTTTTGATGACTTTAGGTTGAAAGTCAATTTTATCTGATATTAGAATGGCTACTCCTGCTCGTTTCCTGTGACCATTGGCTTGTAAGATTGTCTTCCAGCCTTTTACTCTAAGGTAGTTTTTATCTTTGACACTGAGGTGTGTCTCCTGTATACAGCAAATTGTAGGGTCCTGCTTCCTTATCCAGTCTATTAGTCTATGTCTTTTTATTGGGGAATTGAGACCATTGATGTTAAGAAATATTAGGGAATAGTGATTATTACTTCCTGTCATTTTTGATGTTCTTTTTATATTTGAGTGGTTATCTTCTTTTGGGTTTGATGAAGGAAGGTAACTATCTTGATTTTTCCACGGTGTAGTTTCCCTCCTTGTATTGGAGTTTTCCTCCTATTATTCTTTGCAGAGCTGGGTTTGTGGAAAGATATTGTGTAAATTTGGTTTTGTCATGGAATATCTTGGTTTCTCCATCTATGGTGAATGAGAGTTTTGCTGGGTATAGTAGTCTTGGCTGACATCTGTGTTCTCTTAGAGTCTGCATGAGATCTGCCCAGGATCTTCTAGCTTTCATGGTCTCTGGTGAGAAGTCTGGTGTGATTCTGATAGGTCTTCCTTTATATGTTACTTGGCCTTTCTCTCTTACTGCCTTTTATATTCTTTCTTTGTTTAGTGCATTTGGGGTTTTGATTATTATGTGACGGGTGGTATTTCTGCTCAGGTCCAGTCTGTTTGGAGTTCTGTAGGCTTCTTGTATATTCATAGGCATCTCTCTCTTTAAGTTAGGAAAGTTTTCTTCCATAATTTTGTTGAAGATATTTGCTGGCCCTTTCTGTTGTAAATCTTCACTCTCATCTATATCTCTAATACTTAGGTTTGGTCTTCTCATTGTATCCTGGATTTCCTGGATGTTCTGGGATACAAGCTTTTTGCATTTTGCATTTTCTTTGACTGTTGAGTCAATGGTTTCTATGGTATATTCGGTATCTGAGATTCTTTCTTCCATCTCTTGTATTCTGTTGTTTATATTTGCATCTATGGCCCCTGATTTCTTCTCAAGGTTTTCTATCTCCAAAGTTGTCTCCCTTTGTGATTTCTTAGTTGTTTCTACTTCTGTTTTTGGGTCCAGGATGGTTTTGCTCAGTTCCATCATTTGTTTGTCTGTGTTTTCCTGTAATTCTTTAAGAGATTTTTGTGTTTCCTCTTTTATGACTTCTGCCTGTTGACTCAAGTTCTCCTGCATTTCTTTAAGTTTTTTGGTTTTTGGTTTTTTTTTTGTTTGTTTGTTTTGTTTTTTTTTTTTTTGCCTTTCTTCTTTATTGGCTTCTATCTCTTGGGCCTTATTCTCCTGCATTTCTTTAAGTGTTTTTTGTGTTTCCATTATACGGGTTTCTAGCTTATTCATGTTCCCCTGAATTTTTTTAAGAGATTCATTCATGTCCTTTTTGTGTTCTTCTAGCAGCATCATGAACAGTGATTTAAAATCCAAATCTTGTTTCTCTGGTGTGTTGGCATAACCAGGACTTGCTGATGTTGGAGAGTTTGGTTCAGATGCTGCCATATTGCCTAGATTTCTGTTAGTAGCGTTCCTGCGTTTGCCCTTTGCCATCTTGTTCTCTGGAGCTAATTGGTCTTGTCTCCGGCTGGTGTTTCAGCCACTGAGAGGCTCTAGGGCTATTTCTGCAACACTGGAGGGCTGGGTTTCCCCTGTTGCAGATTGCTAATGTGCTTTCCTCCTCTTGGGTGCCCTTGCAGCCCTAGTGTTCTTTGCCCCAGATTGTGTCTGTGAGCCAAAAGGTGCCCGTTTGCTCCTTCGGGGAGTGCTGAGTCTGTATGCTGCAGGGACCTTTTCTGCGTGCTGATCTCTCTGCTGGACAGCAGAACTCCCAACCGGGTTGGTGCACACAAGGCTAGCCTAGCTGCTCAGGCCCTGAGTCTAGGCAAAAGCCTGGCAGGCCAATGTTGGAGCAAAGTTCCCCTCAGCTGTGAGTGTTAATTGGGTCTGTCAGGTGGCTAGGATGGTGGTGTGCACGTGCTCCCTGAGAGTGCTGGGAGAGTCTGCTGGGCTAACAACCTCCTGGCTGGGTCAGCACACAGATGGCCCACCGAGCAGCCCAGGGCCTGGGGGCAGTCCAGGGCCTGACCATCTGAGATCCCTGCTATGTCCACCTCGGGCTATGCCTGTTAGCTGGTTTGGTTTTGCCTGCTAGGTCTCTCTGGCTTCCCGTAGGCAAAATGGTGGTGGTGCTCAAACCGGCCCGGATAAACAACCTCTTGGCCGGGTCGGCACACAGATGGCCCACCGAGTAGCCCAGGGCCTGGGGGCAGTCCAGGGCCTGACCGTCTGAGACCCCTGCTATGTCTGCCTCGGGCTATGCCTATTAGCTGGTTTGGTTTTGCCTGCTAGGTCTCTCTGGCTTCCCTTAGGCAAAATGGTGGTGGCGTGCGCGTGCTGGCGGGGGGGGGGACCTCCTGGACGGGTTTGCACCCTGGTGCCCCCCCCCATCAGCTCAGGGCCTGGGTGCAGGCCAACGCCCGTCGGGCTTAGACCCCTGCAATGTTGGTCTCGGGTTATATTTGCGTACCTCAGTCTGATTTCTCTGGGGACCGAGAACCAATATGGAGGCCTCATATCTGACTGGCGGGAGGCAGAGTTCTGATGTGGCTTCTGTGTGGTGAAAGGCGTCGTCTAAATAAAATTCATGCCCACCAAATCCAAGAACACATCAAAATATCATCCACCATGATCAAGTAGGCTTCATCCCAGGGATGCAGGGATGGTTCAATATATGGAAATCCATCAATGCTATCCACTACATAAACAAACTCAAAGAAAAAAAACCCACATGATCATTTCACTAGATGCTGAAAAAGCATTTGACAAAATTCAGTAGCCTTTTATGCTAAAAGTCTTGGAAAGGACAGGAATTCAAGGCCCATATCTAAACATAGTAAAAGCAATATACAGCAAACCGGTAGCCAACATCAAACTAAATGGAGAGAAACTTGAAGCAATCCCACTAAAATCAGGGACTAGACAAGGCTGACCCCTCTCTCCATATCTTTTCGATATAGTTCTTGAAGTCCTAGCTAGAGCAATTAGACAACATAAGGAGGTCAAAGGGATACAAATTGGAAAGGACAAAGTCAAACTATCACTATTTGCAGATGACATGATAGTATACTTAAGTGACCCTAAAAACTCCACCAGAGAACTCCTACAGCTGATAAACAACTTCAGCAAAGTGGCTGGTTACAAAATCAACTCAAAAAATCAGTAGCCTTTTTATACTCATAGGATAAGCCGACTGAGAAAGAAATTAGGGAAATGACACCCTTCACAATAGCCACAAACAGCATAAAGTATCTTGGGCTAACCAAACAAGTGAAAGACCTATATGACAAGAACTTCAGATCTCTAAAGAAGAAAATGGAAGATCTCAGAAAATGGAAAAATCTTCCATGCTCATGGATTGGCAGGATTAATATAGTAAAAATGGCCATCTTACCAAAAGCAATCTACAGATTCAATGCAATCCCCATCAAAATCCAAACTTAGTTCTTCATAGAGCTAGAAAGAGTAATTCTCAAATTCATCTGGAATAACAAAAAACCCAGGATAGCTAAAACTATTCTCAACAGTAAAAGAACTTTTGGGGTAATCAGTATCCCAGACCTCAAACATTACTACAGAGCAATAGTGATAAAAAACAAAACAAAAAAAAGCAAAACTGCATGGTATTGTTACAATGTCAGGCAAGCAGATCAATGGAATAGGATTGAAGACCCAGAAATGAACCCACACACCTATGGTCACTTGATCTTCGACAAAGGAGCTGAAAGCATCCACTGGAAAAAAGATAGCCTTTTCAACAAATGGTGCTGGTTCAATTGGAGGTCAGCATGCAGAAGAATGCGAATTGATCCATTCTTATCTCCTTGTACTAAGCTCAACTCCAAGTGGATCAAGGACCTCCACATAAAACCAGACACACTGAAACTAATAGAAAAGAAACTGGGGAAGACCCTTGAGGACATGGGCACAAGGGAAAAGCTCCTGAAAAGAACACCAATAGCTTATGCTCTAAGATCAAGAATTGACAAATGGGACCTCATAAAACTACAAAGTTTCTGTAAGGCAAAGGACACTGTCAAAAGGACAAAACGTCAACCAAGACATTGGGAAAGGATCTTCACCAAACCTAAATCCGACAGAGGGCTAATATCTAATATATACAAAGAACTCAAGAAGGTAGAACACAGAGAACCAAATAACCCTGTTTAAAAAGTGGGGTACACTGCTAAACAAAGAATTTTCACATGAAGAACTACAGATGGCTAAGAAGCACCTTAAGAAATGTTCAACATCATTAATCATTAGGGAAATGCAAATCAAAACAACCCTGAGATTTCAACTCACACCAGTCAGAATGGCTAAGGTCAAAAACTGAGGAGACAGCAGGTGTTGGGTGAGGATGTGGAGAAAGAGGAACACTCCTCCACTGCTGGTGGGATTGTAAGATGGTACAACCACTTTAGAAATCAGTCTGGCGGTTCCTCAGAAATCTTGGCTTGACACTTCCGAAGGACCCTGCTATACTACTCCTGGGCATATATATGCCCAGAGGATTCCCTGGCATGCAATAAGGACACATGCTCTACTATGTTCATAGCAACCCTATTTGTCATAGCCAGAAGCTGGAAAGAACCCAGATGTCCCTCAATGGAGGAATGGCTACAAAAAATGTGGTATATTTACACAATGGAGTACTATTCAGCCATTACAAACAATGAATTCATGAAATTCTTAGACAAATGGATGGAGCTGGAGAACATCATACTAAGTGAGGTAACCCAGTCTCAAAAGATCAATCATGGTATGCACTCACTGATAAGTGTATATTAGCCTAGAAACTTTGAATACCCAGGACATAATCCACATATTAAATGATGTCCAAGAAGAACGGAGGAGTGGCCCCTGGTTCTGGAAAGACTCAGTGCAGCAGTATAGGGGAATACCATAATAGGGAAGTGGGAAGGGGTAGATTAGGGAACAGGGGGGAGGGGAAGAGGTCTTATGGGACTATCAGGGAGTGGGGAGCCAGAAAAGGGGAAATCATTTGAAATATAAATAAAGAATATATTGAATAAAAAAATGAATAAATAAATAAATAAATCTTTAAAGAAAAAGTCTTTCTTACCATGATAACCACAGACTGGGCTGCTTCAATTAATGGAAGCCTTTGCCATGCTCACATTGCTAGTTCCACTTCCCATGTCCCCATAACTCAAATGAATAAATACAAAATCTTCTACTTAAATACTCTTAAACATTGACAACATAACAACAGATGCTTGTTAAATTGTTTATAAAATGTTCTGGCAATTTACAATCTAGGTTTCTGACTGTTATTGTGTGGGTCAAATCCTATGATTTAAAAAATAAACTTTCCTGGGAAATGTTTTGGACAAACTGTTAGCTCAGTGGTCTTTTACTTCACTGCAAGATGAAGCAGTAAAACAATCAAACAAAAATCTGTCCATTATGGACTGTATTCACAACAGCTATCATCTTTCCCATGGTGGTTGTTACATTCCTTCACTTTCACAGAAGTTGCATTTAAACCCATCCACTTGCTCTAGTATAAGTTACCACATCACACACATGTACAACAAAACCCAAGAAATCCCCTGAGAAAGGCTAGGAAAAATCCTTTCTGCAAATCACAAGCCAACCTGCAGGATTCCCCAGCCAGACGGTGAGAACAGAAGACTGATCCCTTTTTTTTTTATGTCTCAGAATCTCAGAGACTCAATTCTCTTTCTTCTTCTTCTTCTTTTTCCTTCTCTTTCTTCTTTTATGAGCTGGTTTCAAATTTTGGCATTTGAAAACAATTGGAGATAGCAAAAAGACATCTAAAATGACCACTGGTCAGCTTCCCTACCTGTGTCTTCAGCCGAAGAATTCTGTTCCTTCTTCACATTGCCTTTTCAAGGCCTCAGGCTGGAGTCCCTGTGGCTTGTACCTGTGCCTGCTTGATCACTTTCTCTGTAGTCAGAGAAAGGGGACCAAGAAGGGGACACCTGACCAGATCATTTTCCTCTGACTTGTGAAGTATCTGCCCTGAGAAGCCAGAGGTTCAAGGTCACATCTCTTGAGGCAACACAGAAAGAAGAGAGGGTGTCTTATATAAAACAGAGATAATGTAACCAAAGGACAGAGAGTTAGCCTGAAGGTCCACTGCAGGCAATTTTCTGGGGATGAGCCTTAATGTGTAAAAACACTTATCTTGGTTATATTAACCCAGTTTAGAACTGAATTTTAAAGACCTGCTTGCCGCAAGCACATCTCCTTAGACAATGTCCACAATTTTTCAATGTCACAGTTAGCCGTTTGTTTGATAAATTTTGCCTAGGAATTCTGTATTACAACTAATTTGGATGTTAACTGAGGCTTTTCTCATCCTGATTTTTCTTAAACATACATTTGGATTAGTAGTAATGGGTCTCAAAGGAATAGAGTATTTTCCTAAAGATTTCAGGTAATACTTAAAGAATCTACATTTTTCTAGCCTTACCTGACTCATTTTGTAGTTTGAAAGAGAACAGCCACTACAGGCTCATATATTTGAGTGCTTGGCTCCCAATTGGTGAACTGTTTATGAAGGGTTATAAGGTGTAGCGTTGTTGGAGAACTGTTACTGAGCTTTGAGGTTTCATATAACCTCACCAGACCCAGTTTTACTCTGCCCCTACTCATGGAACAAACATAAGCTCTCAGCTACTATACCAGTACCATGCCTGCCTGTCTGCCTGCAGCAATCTTCCCCTATAGATAAGGGCATGCTCAATCACGATCATGGATTTGCCTTCTGAAATTATAAACAAGCCCCCAATTAAATTCTTTGTTTTATGAGTTGTTTTGATCATAGTATCTCTTCACGGCAATGGACTAGTAATAGACACACGTGCCTGTCTCCTATGTGAGAGGATGATGTTACTGAAATCATGGCTATCATTCTGTCCACTTGGCCAACTCCCAGAAGAGCTTCATCCATGAGAAACAGCTAATGATGTATAGTGGCACTAATCAAACATATACTCCACATAAAAGATAGCTTAGTCCACTGACATTACTGTAGTATGCAGCTTTCTAGCCATTCCTGGATCCATACCAGAAATTTGTCTTATTAGCATAATCAGTCTTAAAAAGCTCCTCTTCATTTTCTGGTGAGAAACAAAGACTTATGAATTGAATAACTATTTTGAAGAAATTCTTCTTGCAAAAAATTTAAATATCTAATGAATTAAAAACTTTCAGTCGATTGGAATTCCAAAGTTTGATCCTAAATCATTAAGTGTCCAATGGCCAAAACATCTGTTTCCTTAATATTACCAATAGTAGCTGACCACTGTCTGAACATTCTTTAGTGAAGGCTTCATTTGTGGTGCTGGTCAAACACATCCATAAAGGGATGGATACCTGGAACATTATCCACTAAACAAAATATTATATAGAATATTTTGTCTACTTGCCTGTAAATTATCAAATGTTTCTATGTATATCAATATGTGCTATTTACATGAGTGTGTGTATGTGTGTGTGTGTGCGTAGTCTTAAAGTCAAGTTGTCAATAACTTACCACAAGTTTTGGAGAGAGTACCATTAGCTAACAAAAAATATGTACATTTTTCTTTGATAAATGTGTCATGTTCAAAAAGTCAATCATTATGGTTTATATTCATAATCTTCATAAGGGTATATACTTTTACCTCACTTTTACTCTAAAACAACTGTTCTGTGTGTTTTGAAACAGGGGTCTAACTTTAATCCCATGTATGTGATTATGTCTGGCTGGAGTCTGTGCAGATCTTGTATATGATGCCACTCAGCTCTTACGTAATGATTCCTTGCAGTCATCTACTGCCTCTGGCTCTTACGGAATGATCTCTGGGCCTCAGATAGTGAATGTGGTACAGATGCCCAATTTTTGTCTACACATTCCATGGCCTCATTTTCTCCGCACGTCCACCAGTGATGGATCTCTGTATTAATTGCTGTTTTCTGAAAAAGATGTTTCTCTCATGAAGACTGAAAGACCTATACTCAAAGGATAAGCAGGCTGAGAAAGAAATTAGGGAAATGACCCCCTTCACAATAGCTACAAACAGTATAAAGTATCTTGGGGTGACTCTTACCAAACATGTGAAAGATCTGTATGACAAGAACTTCAAGACTTTGAAGAAGGAAATGGAAGAAGACCTCAAAAAATGGGAAAACCTCCCATGCTCATGGATCGGTAGAATCAATATAGTTAAAATGGCCATTTTGCCAAAAGCAATATACAGATTCAATGCAATACCCATCAAAATCCCAACTCAATTCTTCACAGAGTTAGAAAGAGCAATTATCAAATTCATCTGGAACAACAAAAAACCCAGGATAACTAAAACTATTCTCAGCAACAAAAGAAAATCTGGGGGAATCAGTATCCCTGACCTCAAGCAATACTCAGAGCAATAGTGTTAAAAACTGCATGGTATTGGTACAGTGACAGGCAGGAGGATCAATGGAACAGGATTGAAGATCCAGAAATGAACCCACACACCTATGGCCACTTGATCCTCAACAAAGAGGCTGAAAACATCCAATGGGAAAAAGATAGCCTTTTCAACAAATGGTGCTGGTTCAACTGGAGGTCAGCATGCAGAAGAATGCGAATTGATCCATCCTTGTCTCCTTGTACTAAGCTCAAATCCAAATGGATCAAGGACCTCCGCATAAAGCCAGACACTCTGAAGCTAATAGAAAAGAAACTGGGGAAGACCCTTGAGGACATCGGTACAGGGAGAAAGTTTCTGAACAGAACATCAATAGCATATGCTCTAAGAGCAAGAATTGACAAATGGGACCTCATAAAATTACAAAGTTTCTGTAAGGCAAAGGACACCATCAAGAGGACAAATCGGCAACCAACAAATTGGGAAAAGATCTTTACCAATCCAACATCAGATAGAGGGCTAATATCCAATATATATAAAGAACTCAAGAAGTTAGACTCCAGAAAACCAAACAACCCTATTAAAAAATGGGGTACAGAGTTAAACAAAGAATTCTCACCTGAAGAACTTCGGATGGCGGAGAAGCATCTTAAAAAATGCTCAACTTCATTAGTCTTTAGGGAAATGCAAATCAAAACAACCCTGAGATTTCACCTTACACCAGTCAGAATGGCTAAGATTAAAAATTCAGGAGACAGCAGGTGTTGGAGAGGGTGTGGAGAAAGAGGAACACTCCTCCACTGCTGGTGGGGTTGCAAAGTGGTACAACCACTCTGGAAATCAGTCTGGCGGTTCCTCCGAAAATTGGGCACCTCACTTCCAGAAGATCCTGCTATACCACTCCTGGGCATATACCCAGAGGATTCCCCACCATGTAATAAGGATACATGCTCTACTATGTTCATAGCAGCCCTATTTATAAGTGCCAGATGCTGGAAAGAACCCAGGTATCTCTCAACAGAAGAGTGGATGCAAAAAAATGTGGCATATCTACACAATGGAGTACTATTCAGCCATTAGAAACAATGAATTCATGAAATTCTTAGGCAAATGGATGGAGCTAGAGAACATCATACTAAGTGAGGTAACCCAGACTCAAAAGGTGAATCATGGTATGCACTCACTAATAAGTGGATATTAACCTAGAAAACTGGAATACCCAAAACATAATCCGCACATCAAATGAGGTACAAGAAGAAAGGAGGCGTGGCCCCTTGTTCTGGAAAGACTCGGTGAAGCAGTATTCGGCAAAACCAGAACGGGGAAGTGGGAAGGGGTGGGTGGGAGGACAAGGGGAGAGAAGGGGGCTTACGGGACTTTCGGGGAGTGGGGGGCTAGAAAAGGGGAAATCATTTGAAATGTAAATAAAAAATATATCGAATAAAAAAAAAAGATAAGCCATTAGGATGTGGTTTAATGTTTTGTCCATTCAGCAGAGGAAAAAAATACCATGTTCTCCCCTAGTGCCTATGACCTGGCTAGCCACAGGTTCTTGGTCCTGATCTTGACAACATTCAAACTTCCAAGACATGATGTCTTTTCATTTTTTGTGATATTCATTAATATTATTCCACATTTTGTGAATGTCAAAATGTAGGTTTTACTTTTGCTAAACTTCTGTGAATTTTATTCTTTTTGATGGTATTATAAATTGAACTATTATGCTAATTTTACTTTGCTGGAAAAAAGTATTTGATGTTCAAATATTTATCTTATACTTTCTCAACTTCCTGAGATTTTCTAATTAATTCTAATAATTTTATTGCATTCCTTAAGCTTTATTGTGCACATTTATGCCATCTGACAATCAATATGCTCAGCTTTCTTCACAATCTAGCTGCCTTGAACTTCATATCCCTTCCCATCTTGGTTAGTCTTGTATTAACAGTTAGTCTATCTTAATAGATTTCTTTTTCAGCTTAAAGTCAACCCTTACAACTCAGTATAAAAGCAAGTAATCTAAGTTATTTAAACAGACAAAATTCTACATAGACTTTTTTTTCTCCAAGGAAAATGCAGAAATGATTATAGAAAATGCTCATATCACTAGCTACTAGGAAAATCCAAAATGGTACAGAATGAAGCCTACTTCACACCCAGGAGTGGCTAGCAATAGTGTTGACTTTTTTTCATTTAAAAGGAGTTATAATGGATAGGTTTAACTCCTTTATTAAATTCAAAGCACTGGGGAATTCTAGTGGTTGTTTCTTAAAATACTAGATATTTAAAGTCTTTAAACATAACAAATTACTTCTAGACTTTCCAAAAATATTACTAATCCAACCAGTATTACATTGTGCTACAAAGGGATTTCAAATTTACACAAATGCTTATTGCTGATACTGTAACATGTGATGTGTTGAACAACCACTTTGGGTGGATTCTTTCCTCCCATGTAGAAGTTGATACAATTGCAACTATTTGTCTTACTGTGTTACATTTTGTCAAGTATAACTTTTGTCTGTGCAGCTAGTCCCTCCATAATTGCTTTGAAGTTAAAATAAACTGATAGTAGGTAATCAACTAAAACTCAGAAAACACCAATCTTGAAAACCTTGTCTTGAACCTGATTTACAGGGTACAAACTCATGGGGCTTTTAAGATGGTATTCCACTTTCAATCACCAAGATGCAATACCAACATACTCACACATACTGAAAACAGAATCAAACTATATATGTCTTTCGACCTAACCTAGGTCATGTTTTCTCATCTGTCTGTCATAGCTCTTGTATTGTAGTCTCCGATGGCCTACACATGATTTTATCTAGGCCAACTCAGACCTATAACATGTTCATTTATGGGTTTCTAAATATTTTGTGCCATTTTCAATGGCTTCCTTACAATTTTAATTATTTATTTATATTTAGCATTTTGTCTTAGAATTTACTATGTTTATTTTATCATCTTGTAGCTGTATTTTCTGCCCCATCATTGAAAAGCAAATCAGACAGCCATGCTTCACCTAATCTGTCTATGCTACATCTTTTCATAACCATTGTTATCTCACTTCTTGTACCTTTATATCTTATTCCTACTTTTTACTAAATTATGAGGTGGTTATTTTATTTAAAAACTATTTTTACTAAGAATATCATACATGTGTATACCGTGTTTGATCAAAGCCACTTCAGTTTCCCCAGCTCCTCTACCACATTTTCCCCTCAACTTTATGGGCTTTGTTCTTAAACCCACTGAGTCCACTTGGTGCTGCTACATGGCCAGGGTTATATGGTCCTCTAATGGAGCATGCATAGCTTTTTCAGAAGAAGACATTCCTGAAGAACATTGACTTCACTGTGCCAGCAACCATCAATTCCCAATAAATCCTCAGCAAGGGGTTCAAGTTTATGAGAAAACACACACACACACACAATCATTCATTCTCTCTCTCTCTCTCTCTCTCTCTCTCTCTCTCTCTCTCTCTCTCTCTTCCATGCTGAGATTTGAGCTGGTTTGATCATCCATAGCTCTTGAACATGGAGTCAGATACTGTGAACTCATATGAACAACATCTTTGTTATGCCCAGCAAATACTGTTCCACTGAAGATATCTAATAAGTCTTGCAATCACTCAGAGAGATCATGAAGTATATCTTGGTTTCTATTCCTGTTTCTTTGATAAAAAATACTCCTACAAAAGCAACTTAAGAGAAGAAGGGTTTATTCTAGATCAAAGTTCAAGACCACCATGTGAGCCATGGCTCCTTGAAGCAGTTTGTTACACTGCATTCACACTGAGAAGGCAGAGGTGGTGGATATATCATCTTTCTCAGCTCCTTTCCCCACTCACACAGCCCCAGCTCCCAGCCAGGAAAAGCAGCACCCCCAGTGGATATATCTTCCCATCTCAGTTAATTCAAAAAATATAATTCCCAGAGATATACCCAGAAGCAAATTTCCCGGGTTATTTTGGACTCTGGTCAAGTTGGCAACCATCACTATCATGAGAACATAGAAAAAAACTAAAACATTAAAATTCTGCATAAATAAAAGCAGGTAGCACCAGAAGCAATAAAAAAAATCACTTAAGAAGAATAAGATCCTCCCTGGTACATGAAGAATTCACATGAAAGGAAAGTTATGAAAAAGTTCTGTTAAGGAGTGAGCGGAGCACAGGGGAGGTCACAGCAACATTCACCTTCGGAGCTCCCTGGGGGTGCACACGGGTTCCACCTGGTCCACAGACACAATCTGGGGCAAGGCCTCAGGCAGAAGCCCCCAGCCCAACTCTCTCCGCTTCAGATCAGCCTGGGTGGCCGCCACATCTCCAGGTCCCTCAAGAGGCTAGTGGGGGCTTCCGGGCGGCCAGCTGGGAGAAGTCGGTGTGCTCCAATAAATCCTGCGGGCCCCAGCGGGAGCCTTCAGGTGCCTGCTTCGGGATCTGAACAGCCTGGACAACAGCACCCTGTCTATAGGCAGTGCAGAGTGTAAGCTGTGCACCAGAGGCCAATGGGGAAGGGGCAGCTTGCACTGGTGAGTCCAGCACTGACAAGACCAAGTAACACCAGTGAGAGCTAGATGGCAAAAGGCAAACGCAGAAACATCACTAACAGAAATCAAGGCAATATGGCAACATCTGAACCAAATTCTCCTCTACCAGCAAGTCCTGGATACCCCATCACACCAGTAAAACAAGATTTGGATTTAAAATCACTGGTCATGATGCTGGTACAGGAACACATGAAGGACATTGAGGAGAAAATGGATGAAAAGTTAGAAGCCCTTGCAAGGGAAACACAAAAATCATTGAAAGAAATCCAGGAGAATACAAAAGCCAACAAGGAGGAAATGCAAAAAACACTTAAAGAAATACAGGAGAACTTTGCTCAACAGGCTGAGGTCATGAAAGACGAAACACAAAAATCTCTTAAAGAAATACAGGAGAACTTTGGTCAACAGGCTGAGCTCATGAAAGAGGAAACACAAAAATCTCTTAAAGAATTACAGGAAAACACAAACATGCAAGGGAAGGAGCTAAGCAAAACCATCCAGGATCTAAAATCAGAAGTAGAAACAACTAAGAAAACTCAAAGGGAGACAACTTTGGAGATAGAAAGCCTTGGGAAGAAATCAGGGGACAGAGATGCAAATATCAACAACAGAATACAAGAGATAGAAGAAAGAATCTCAGATGCTGAAGACTCCATAGAAACCATGGACTCAACAGTTAAAGAAAATGCAAAGTGCAAAAAGCTTGTAACCCAAAATATCCAGGAAATCCAGGACACAATGAGAAGACCAAACCTAAGGATTATAGGCATAGATGAGAGTGAAGATGTACAACTTAAAGGGCCAGCAAATATCTTCAATAAAATTATGGAAGAAAACTTCCCTAACCTAAAGAGAGAGATGCCCATGAATATACAAGAAGCCTACAGAACTCCAAACAGACTGGACCAGAACAGAAATACTTCCCGTCACATAATAATCAAAACACCAAATGTTCTAAACAAAGAAAGAATACTAAAGGCAGTAAGAGAAAAAGGCCAAGTAACATATAAAGGAAGACCTATCAGAATCACAGCAGACTTTTCACCTGAGACTATGAAGGCTAGAAGGTCCTGGGCAGATCTCATGCAGACTCTAAGAGAACACAAATGCCAACCAAAACTACTATATCCAGCAAAACTCTCAATCACCATAGATGGAGAAACTAAGATATTTCACGACAAAACCAAGTTCACCCAATATCTATCCACAAACCCAGCCCTAAAAAGGATAATAGGAGGACAACACCAATACAAGGAGGGAAACTCCACCCTGAAAAAAGCAAGATAGTAACCTTTCATCAAACCCAAATAAGTTAAGCAATCAAATTTAAAAAATAACGTCAAAAATGATAGGAAGTAACAATCACTATTCCTTAATATCTCTTAACATCAATGGACTCAATGCCCCAATAAAAAGACACAGACTAACTGACTGGATACGTAAACAGGACCCTACAATTTGCTGCTTACAGGAAACACACCTCAGGGTCAAAGACAAACACTACCTTAGAGTAAAAGGCTGGAAGACAATTTTACAAGCAAATGGTCTCAGGAAACAAGCTGGAGTAGCCATTTTAATATCAGATAAAATTGACTTTCAACCCAAAGTCATCAAAAGAGACTCTGAGGGACACTTCTTGCTGGTCAAAGGAAAAATACAACAAGAAGAACTCTCAATCCTGAACATCTATGCTCCAAATGCAAGGGCACCCTCTTTCATAAAAGAAACTTTATTAAAACTCAAAGCACACATTGCACCTAACACAATAATTGTGGGTGACTTCAACACTGCACTTTCCTCAATGGACCGATCAGGAAAACAGAAACTAAACAAGGACACAATGAAACTAATTGAAGCTTTGGACCAATTAGATTTAACTGATATATATAGAACATTCTATCCTAAAACAAAAGAATATACCTTTTTTTCAGCACCTCATGGTACCTTCTCCAAAATCGACCATATAATTGGTCACAAGACAGACCTCAACAAATATAAAAAGATAGAACTAATCCCATGCCTCCTATCTGATCACTATGGAATAAAAGTGGTCTTCAATAGCAACAGAAACAACAGAAAACCCACAAACACATGGAGATTGAACAATACTCTACTCAATGACACCTTGGTCAAGGAAGAAATAAAGAAAGAAATTAAAGACTTTTTAGAACACAATGAAAATGAAAACACAACATACCCAAATCTATGGGACACAATGAAAGCAGTGCTAAGAGGAAAACTCATAGCCCTGAGTGCCTCCAAAAAGAAAATGGAGAGAGCATACATTACCAACTTAATGACACACCTGAAAGCCCTAGAACAAAAAGAAGCTATTTCACCCAGGAGGAGTAGAAGGCAGGAAATCATCAAACTCAGGGCCGAAATCAATCAAGTAGAAACAAAGAGAACCATACAAAAAATCAACAAAACTAGGAGCTGGTTCTTTGAGAAAATCAACAAGATAGATAAACCCTTAGCCAGACTGACCAAAGGGCACAGAGAAAGTATCCAAATTAACAAACTTAGAAATGAAAAGGGAGACATAACAACGGAAACTGAGGAAATCCAAAAAATCATCAGATCCTACTACAAGAGCCTGTACTCAACACAACTGGAGAATCTGGAGGAAATGGACAATTTCCTTGACAGATACCAAATACCAAAATTAAATCAGGACCAACTAGACCATCTAAACAGTCCCATAAAGCCTAAAGAAATAGAAGGAGTCATAGAAAGTCTTCCAACCAAAAAAAGCACAGGACCAGATGGTTTCAGTGCAGAATTCTACCAGACCTTCAAAGAAGAGTTAACACCAATACTCTTCAAACTATTCCACAAAATAGAAACAGAAGGAACACTACCCAATTCCTTCTACGAAGCCACAATTACGCTGATACCAAAGCCACACAAAGATCCAACAAAGAAAGAGAACTTCAGACCAATTTCCCTTATGAACATCGATGCAAAAATACTCAACAAAATTCTTGCCAACCGAATCCAAGAACACATCAAAACGATCATCCACCATGATCAAGTAGGCTTTATCCCGGGAATGCAGGGTTGGTTCAATATACGGAAATCCATCAATACAATCCACTACATAAACAAACTCAAAGAACAAAACCACATGGTCATTTCATTGGATGCTGAAAAAGCATTTGACAAAATTCAGCATCCTTTCATGCTTAAAGTCTTGGAGAGAACAGGAATTCAAGGCCCATACCTAAACATAGTAAAAGCAATATACAGCAAACCGGTAGCCAGCATCAAACTAAACGGAGAGAAACTTGAAGCAATCCCACTGAAATCAGGGACCAGACAAGGCTGCCCCCTTTCTCCTTATCTTTTCAATATTGTACTTGAGGTACTAGCTCGGGCAATTCGACAACATAAGGAGGTCAAAGGGATACAAATTGGAAAGGAGGAAGTCAAACTATCATTATTTGCAGACGACATGATCGTCTACCTAAGTGACCCAAAGAACTCCACTAGAGAGCTCCTACAGCTGATAAACAACTTCAGCAAAGTGGCAGGTTACAAAATCAACTCAAGCAAATCAGTGGCCTTCCTATACTCAAAGGATAAGCAGGCTGAGAAAGAAATTAGGGAAATGACCCCCTTCACAATAGCCACAAACAGTATAAAGTATCTTGGGGTGACTCTTACCAAACATGCGAAAGATCTGTATGGCAAGAACTTCAAGACTCTGAAGAAGGAAATGGAAGAAGACCTCAAAATTGGGAAAACCTCCCATGCTCATGGATCGGTAGAATCAATATAGTTAAAATGGCCATTTTGCCTAAAGCACTATACAGATTCAATGCAATACCCATCAAAATCCCAACTCAATTCTTCACAGAGTTAGAAAGAGCAATTATCAAATTCATCTGGAACAACAAAAAACCCAGGATAGCTAAAACTATTCTCAGCAACAAAAGAAAATCTGGGGGAATCAGTATCCCTGACCTCAAGCAATACTACAGAGCAATAGTGTTAAAAACTGCATGGTATTGGTACAGTGACAGGCAGGAGGATCAATGGAACAGGATTGAAGATCCAGAAATGAACCCACACACCTATGGCCACTTGATCCTCGACAAAGAGGCTGAAAACATCCAATGGAAAAAAGATAGCCTTTTCAACAAATGGTGCTGGTTCAACTGGAGGTCAGCATGCAGAAGAATGCGAATTGATCCATCCTTGTCTCCTTGTACTAAGCTCAAATCCAAATGGATCAAGGACCTCCACATAAAGCCAGACACTCTGAAGCTAATAGAAAAGAAACTGGGGAAGACCCTTGAGGACATCGGTACAGGGAGAAAGTTTCTGAACAGAACACCAATAGCGTATGCTCTAAGAGCAAGAATTGACAAATGGGACCTCATAAGGTTACAGAGTTTCTGTAAGGCAAAGGACACCATCAAGAGGACAGATCGGCAACCAACAAATTGGGAAAAGATCTTCACCAATCCTACATCAGATAGAGGGCTAATATCCAATATATATAAAGAACTCAAGAAGTTAGACTCCAGAAAACCGAACAACCCTATTAAAAAATGGGGTACAGAGTTAAACAAAGAATTCTCACCTGAAGAACTTCGGATGGCGGAGAAGCATCTTAAAAAATGCTCCACTTCATTAGTCATTAGGGAAATGCAAATCAAAACAACCCTAAGATTTCATCTTACACCAGTCAGAATGGCTAAGATTAAAAATTCAGGAGACAGCAGGTGTTGGAGAGGGTGTGGAGAAAGAGGAACACTCCTCCACTGCTGGTGGGGTTGCAAATTGGTACAACCACTCTGGAAAGCAGTCTGGCGGTTCCTCCGAAAACTGGGCACCTCACTTCCAGAAGATCCTGCTATACCACTCCTGGGCATATACCCAGAGGATTCCCCACCATGTAATAAGGATACATGCTCTACTATGTTCATAGCAGCAATATTTATAATTGCCAGATGCTGGAAAGAACCCAGGTATCCCTCAACAGAAGAGTGGATACAAAAAATGTGGTATATCTACACAATGGAGTACTATTCAGCCATTAGAAACAATGAATTCATGAAATTCTTAGGCAAATGGATGGAGCTAGAGAACATCATACTAAGTGAGGTAACCCAGACTTAAAAGGTGAATCATGGTATGCACTCACTAATAAGTGGTTATTAACCTAGAAAACTGGAATACCCAAAACATAATCCACACATCAAATGAGATACAAGAAGAAAGCAGGAGTGGTCCCTGGTTCTGGAAAGACTCAGTGAAACAGTATTTGGCAAAACCAGAACGGGGAACTGGGAAGGGGTGGGAGGGAGGACAGGGGAAGAGAAGGGGGCTTACGGGACTTTCGGGGAGTGGGGGGGGGCTAGAAAAGGGGAAATCATTTGAAATGTAAATAAATTATATCAAATAAAAAAAAAAAAAAAGAGAAAAAGTTCTGTTAAATAGCTGGGGTAAGGATTCGGCAAAAAGATATATGTGGCCGGCTAATGTACACATAAAAAACATTCAAGCTTAGAATTCAAAGCAATACAAATCAAAGAAATGCTTTATTCTCAGAAAAGCAAAAAAATAATAATATTATTCATATATTGTTTTCAATTCCTGTTATCTCTTACAAATCACACCCAAAACCTGCTCACACGTTCTAGAGGTCTAGAATTTTGAGAAGATACAGGTGAACAAGCTTGTTCCTGTTTCAGGAAAGTATCTGGAGCCACAGACTCAAAAGCTCAATGATCTCCAAAGGCAAGGACAGGAAGGATCAAGAGATAAGGTCACTTTCATAACCAGTGTCACCATACTTACTGAGGGCTGGGTTACTATCTGGTGTAAGAAACCAGGAACTCTGGCCGTGAGGGCCTTTCTTGCTAAATAGTGGCCCTGACTTCCAAAAACCAAGGCCCCAAAGAAGTAGGTAGGAAGTGTAATGCAAGTCTCACAATTCCCACAACATCAAGTCAGCTGAAGCAACTCGCTAGCTTGCCCAGGCCTAACACACTTCACCCACCAAAGAGAGGGATGCTAAAGTCATATTTATGGAGACAACATGGAGTGGGAAATGCTGTTTTAGCCACCTTCACAAGATCCAATCTGCCACTGAGGCAAAATGAATATGCTCATAGACTGCCAAGTATAAATTAGCATTTTTAAGAGCGAATTGGCAATGTAAGCAGGAAGCATTGAATATGCCCCAACCTTTATTTGTGACATGATTTCTCCCCAAAACATATTATGATCGAACACTTCATAGCTCAAATATATCAATTCATAATATATTAAACATAAAGTATTAGGGCTTTACTGTATCTTAATATTGCCTTTTCTCCTGTAGTAAGTTTTACTAAGTGAATTCAAGATATCCTGTACACAGTTTTTCAATAAATAAGTGCAACCCACCTAGAGGTTGGACATCTGGTCACTGTCCCTGTTACCAAATCAACAGGAGAAGTAGGCATCACAGAAATAATTATATAATTTGCCTTATAAAAGTTAAGAAATGCATTTAAAATAATGTACACAAAATTATGGGAGAATTTCAGATTAAGTTAACTTCATGAGGGCTGAAGAACCAAAGAATATTGGAATGGTGCTGAGCATGGTAGTTCACTCCTATATACTGGGAAGTTTGAACAAGGAGATGCTGAGGAATTGGGACAGAAGGATTGCCTGTGAGTTTGAGGCAAGCCTGAGCAAAAGAGTGAGTCAATCTCTGCATCTCTCATTACACAAGCGCGCGCGCGCGCGCGCACACACACACACACGTACATATACACACACAAGTACATGTACACAGACACACACACATGTGCACACACATATACACAAGCACATGTACACAAACACACACATGTGCACGCACACACACACACACACACAGTGGAGGGGCAGTGTAAAACTCCACAGGAAAGCCTTGAAGCATGACCCAGGTTGGCATACTGAACAAAAAGAAGACCAGCATTTGCATGGTGTACAAAGGGAGGGAAACAGAAGGAAGATCTATAGATGAAAATTCAAATCCCATGCAACCCAGGGTTGTACATCTCTGTTAAAAATTTTACATTTTCATGTAAGCACAAACTTTTCGGAAGATCTCAGAGCCAGAGTGCCAGAGTATAACATGATCTCATTTATTCTAACTCTATTCTTCTAGAAAAGCTAGAGTAGAGAAAGAAGAGGCTAATTGTATGTTCACTGCAATAGTCTACAAAAATGATAGAGGCTATAGTGTGTCAGCAGCAGAAATAACATACATATTGAGGAAATAAATAAAATGTATTCAGTTTTTACATTCAAAACTACAGACTGTAGATATACCACCAGCAATCATGTCAATGGGCACTTTTTTTTAAAAGAAGATTTGGGATTATACTAATCTTTAATGTTTCATTCCCTCTACACTGTCAACTCTACCTTTAGCCATTTAGGAAGAAGAGTAGTAGATATGTATAAAGAATTAGGGAGGGCTTAACCATGAGCTGAGCAGGATGACACCAACAGACACACCAAAGTGGATGGGGAAAGCCCAGAGGACCTCCATGATACACAAAGAACTGCAGGCAACTAAGGGATGCTCAGAGTGGGAGAGAGAGTCTGCCCAAGGGAAAAGTACACCGATAAGTCATCTAATACCAAATGGTCAGCCCTGAAACATACATACAAGTAACATTATATGAACTGAATGGCTTGTAATTATGTAATTAGGAATAAATATATAAATGTTTTTGTATGTATATGTATATATACATATATTCACATATATTTACATAACAATATTTAAATAAAAGGAGACCATAAATTTGAGAGAGAGCAGAAGTATAAGAAAGTATTGGGAGGGATACAAGGTAAGGGGGAAATGACCTAACTGTATTACAATCCCCAAAAAAAAACAAAAAAAATTAATTTTAAATAGGAGGAAAAGGTAGCTAGTTTGACAATAACATTATAACTAAAATCAGACACTGTATAAATAGTTCTCAGACCTTGGTTTTTAGGTAAAGTTTTTCAACAAAATGATGAAAGGTCTTTGGAGAAATGGCCGATTCAGGGACTCAAAGAGGGGAAATTCAGGATGAGCCTGAAACAACAAAGTATTTAAAAATTAAAAGGACTAGAGCCTCCCCAGCAAAGGATGGCAGGGATCAACATGAGAGGTTCCCCCACCCCCGCCGCACCCAGTGGTCAAAGCTGTGGTAATTTGTTACACAGAGTCGGAAATAGACACAAGTGCACCATGAAACAACTGTATATGGTAGTAGCAACAGACGAGGGATAACACAGTGAGTGCTGCACGCAGTAACTATTCATAAGGCCACAATGATGGCTGAAGTAATAGGAAGGGGCATGACAGGAAGCAACACAGTGTAAAATGTCCATACGTCCACGGTGATATGAATGTACAGTTGAGACAATGAAGAGGGAGTAAATGGCAAATGCTTCCTAAAAGACAATTTCAAATAATACATATCATTAAATACCCCTAAGGAACACATATGTCTAACCTTCTCCCTCATCTCCATCTTCTCATCTTCAATGAATATGGACCAGACTTAAGGACTTTGGATTTCATAAAAATTAGTAATTTGCCTTTACATTGGAGAGCATGCTATGTTTCACCACGACTGAGTTATCAGGGTTAACGTTGCCAGCGGTGACGATGAATATTGTACGTTCATAACATTGTATGAGGAAAACTCTTCACTTCCGTTCTTAACAAAAGCTGTAATTGTAATCTAACCATGAAAGACAATAATCAGAAGATCTCAAATGAAGAGATCTTCTGTGAAACAGCTGGCTAATACTTCTCAAAACATAGCAGGTGGCATAAAACAGGGTCTGCAAAGATGGCCAGCAGGACTTTATTGAATCTTGAACTAGAAAAAGCTACACCAGTGAGAATACTAGTGAAGTCCTCTACACTGGTGAGGTTGTATAGTAACATTGTACCAATGTGGAAGGAGCTCTAAACTTTCACAAATAGATTATGTTTTTGTAAACTATTCGTGAATGAGGAAGTGAGGTGATGAATATTGAAGGACTCTCTGCATTACCTTTGTGAATTTTCTGTAAAAAATTTAAAAAGAAAATCCCCAAACTATAACTTTCCTTGGAGAATGAAACTTACAGCAATGTTGTCTGAAGTACTAGAATAGCAACCCTAAGAGAACCAAAAAACTGTTAGGAATCAAAGCAGAGTTCCCTTGTCAGTGATTTATCATTCACAGTGTTTTCTGCCTAAATCTTTATGCTGTTTGCATCTTTATGTTTGCCTTGTAATATAATTTTCTTCTGAGACACTAGGAAATTTCAGTGAGTCAGGTAGGATCTCAGAAAAGACCCACAAATAGACTGGGTCATATATGGGACAAACTCTTATGGCTTCAAGACAAGATAGAAAAATGGATATTTTCAACTCAAAGATTACTTCTTTAGAGATTTCAATGACTGACCTATAAAAATAGTGTTTTCATGTCTGAATGTCAACAAGAGCACTTTTACTGCTATTACATTTCTACCCTATCATTTCACCATTCGCAAGGTGGTAACTTTATGAAGTTACCTCAAGGAGAGACATCAACAAAGCTACAAAACTTTGTAACAAATTTTAAATGTTTCCCCCAAGCAATAGAGTTACACATTGAAGACTGGGAGTTTTGGCTAAGTTTCTACCTCTAACAAGTAGAGCATAACTAGCCACAGAACTACCAGATCAGTTCTTGCTACAAGACTTGAAAAATGTAATACAGAAATTAAAATGAAGCCAATAAAAATATCAGAAAATGTTGAGCTAGATGTGGTGGCTCATACGTATAAATCCAACAGTTGGGGGGCTGAGGTAGGGATACTTCAGAGTCTGAGTCTACCCCAAGTTCCAGGGAAACCTTGACTACAGAATAAAACCTGTTTACAAACCCCAAAAGAGAAGAGAAGAAAGGAAAGGAAAGGAAAGGAAAGGAAAGGAAAGGAAAGGAAAGGAAAGGGAAGGGAAGGGAAGGGAAGGGAAGGGAAGGGAAGGGAAGGGAAGGGAAGGGAAGGGAAGGGAAGGGAAGGGAAGGGAAGGGAAGGGAAGGGAAAAGGAAAAGGGAAAGGGAAAGGGAAAGGGAAGGGGAAGGGGAAGGGGAAGGGGAAGGGGAAAGGGAAAGGGAAGAAAAGGAAAGGAAAGGAAAGGAAAGGAAAGGAAAGGATTTGTAGAAGTATGTCAGAATGTGAAATTATGACCAATTTTTTTCCTTTTATATATAACTTAATATTAGATTTTACTTTCTTTATATCTTTCAAGATTTCAAAAAATACATGTACATTAATTGTATTCATACTTTGTATATACAATATTTTATCTAATTGATCAAATGACAGACAATACAATGCACATCATATTACCCACTCACCTTCAATCCCCAGTGCTAGTTTTTGCATGAAGAACATAGCTGTGACAAAAATACTGAAGGGTTGGGGTATGGAATAACTGGTGAAGTTCTCTCCTAGCATGTGCAAAGCCCTGATTTATCTCCAGCACTATATAAACTTGACATGATGGTGCACATCTGTAGTGCCAACACTAGGTAAGTGGAAGTGCACACAGCAACTTCTAAACCATAGAATAAATGAGACTTGTCTCAGATAAAACATAAAATAAAATACCAGAGAAAGCAACTTAAAAGAAGAGTTGCTGGAATCACCGTTTCAGAGTGTTCAGTCTACAGTTCAGCCCCAGTGTACAGAACATCTTGGTTGAGAAAGCACATGACATAGAGAGTTCTTGACTTCTGACAGCAAGCAGAGAGAAGATCGAAGGCTTCAGAGACCAAGACCAACCTTAGAAGATAACTGTCCCAGTGACCAACTTCCTCCAGCTAGACTCTATCTCCTAACGTTTCCAATTCCAAAAATAGGACCAAGAGCTGCAGACCAAGCACTCAGCACATGAGCCTGTGGGAGAAAGACCATCTGAGTCCTAACACCCAACACTTACTTCTCAATTATAAACAACAATGTAATGATGCTAGTGTGAGTTATGAATTGCATGATCTTCTACAACAGTCTTCCCATGCAGACTTTACATTGGTGACTGAACTAAAGTCTAAATCTCTTCTTTTGCCAAATCAATTTTCTCAGCCTAAGTTCTGCTCAGGATGAACATCCCAAATGATCATTTCCACAGAGCTGCCAGGTGTTGGGTAAAGCAGCTTTCTCCAGAATTCTCTTAGACACATGATAGCAGGATATTAACTCTTGAAGATGATACACAAAAGGAGAAAAGTCCTTCTAGATAAGAGATCCTGATAAAGGTAACAGGGCTGATCATTATTTTGAGTTGAAAATTCAAGTCGCAAAGCTCAAGAGAGGGATAGAAGGCAGGCAACGCCTTAGTTCTGGGAGCTGTGTGGGAACACCTGCTTACTTTCCTATTCCATTGCCCGCTTCTGTTTTCTGCTGTGCCTCAGAAGGTGGCAAATGCCAACCCAAGGCTCGCTACTGAGGAAGATCATCACCTCACTGCTTTGCAGTGTTTTTAAATGATTTTTCCAGGATCCAGGTGGGGAGGAGGCACTTTTATTCAATATTTCACAGTCCTCCACAGAAAGTCTTTCAGAACTGGATGTTTTATCAAAAAGGAAGGCAAGGGGGGGCAGAAAATCCAAACAAGGCACATATACCAGGAGGGCAGCTTTGAAAAAACTAAATGATATTATATCCGTGCAAACTAGGAAATGAACAAACTCCTTTTTCTCTACTCACTGTTTCTCATCTTTGTTCTTTTTTGTTTTCTTAACCACATTTGGATCAGGACACCCAGTGCCCTCCCTCCTGGGGTATACTCTGACATTATACCATCTTCTTCTGCCACTGCTACTGACTCTGGAAGGCTTAACCTGACCCCACAGGTCTGTTTTCTTTGAAGGAGTATCTCCTAAACAAGAGAGCTGGTAACATTTCAGGTTGACATGGTGAATGCATTTAAACTTGTATGAGCCTTGACACCAGCGATCCAAATCTACCATTATGCCTGATACCTGATCCGTTTGCTCACACAGCACAAGTAAATGTCATCAGAACACAGATTAAGTTTTTGGGGCTTCAAAACACAGCAAAAGGAGTACATAACTTCTAAATGAACATTCTAAGAAAATGCAGTACTGATGAGCTCTGTGTGCACTGGGCTCTGCATGTCTTTTCCATCTTGTAGAATCTCAGAAGACAGAAACCATGAAGTTAGATTCTGAATACGCAAGGTCCTCTCTTCCTTACTTGTAAGACATTTCACATTGAAGAAAATCTAGATAATGAAGGTCTCCAATCATTAAGCAGAGTAAGAATTGTATAAGTCCCTCTTCCCAGACACAACAGTGGCCAACTTCAAGAGAAAGCAATCAATAACTTTCTGACTACTCCAAATAGCTTCCAACTTTCATCATGGAAATGCTCTTTCCCACTCCATGCCTCTGACATTCACAAACAGGAATTATTTGACATAGATCTCAATGGGTTACTAAAAGTGCAAGATCACAGAACTGCAGAAATCACTAATGGACAGCATCAAGCCCAACTTTTATTTATATAGGTGCAGAAGGCTTTCTGCAAAAGCCATGGGACCAGTACAAAGTCATTGTCTGATGAGCAGTATTGCTAACAAGTAGAATAGTCTCTTCAAGTGTGTAAGGATTCCCAACAATAAATGAACTCACTAACCACACACAGCTGGGCGGTGGTGGCACATACCTGTAATCCCAGCACTTGGGAGGCAGAGGCAGGCAGATTTCTGAGTTCAAGGCCAGCCTGGTCTACAGAGTGAGTTCCAGGACAGCCAGGGCTACACAGAGAAACACTGTCTCAAAAAACAAACAAACATACAAAACAACACACACACACACACACAAACAAACTACATTCATCCCTTTCCCTCTATGCCTATGGTCACCCAAAGTGTGTTCCAGAGTTCCAGCAGCAGGGCCAGAATCACTTGGACCTATTTAGAAATGAATATTCTTAGACTGTATGCTGACCTATTAGCTTAGAAAGTCTGAGAGTATAGCGCCATCATCCATATTTTAATAATCATTCCAGAGGATTATCATACACACAAAATTATGTGACACAATGCTTCATTTCCCACCCCCTCTTCTGGGTCAACATTTTTTTTCTGAATTTTTGCTATATATCTGAAATAAAAAAGCATCTGCTTTTGATGGCTGTTGGCAAAGAATAGGTTGCTATTTCTTAAACTTTAATATTACTAACATTATGACTTGAGGAATTTAGTAGAAGGAAAGTTCTAATTCAGGAGGTCTAGAATAGGGTCTCAGACTCTGCCTTCCTAATAAGTCTATGGTGGTGTTAGTGCTACTGGAATGAATCGTGATTTGAGAGACAAGGTAAAATAATTTACCTCGATTAATTTTCAAATATGGGAATAACTATTGTACATTAAGAAAAGATGAAAATGACAATGTTCGACTATTTATATCCTCATTCCTTGTCTCAATCCTAGTAAATCCTGATCTTTATGTATAATAGAGAAAATACCCATGTATTTTGTCTAACTACTCATTAGCTACTGGGCAGTGGTATAACCAAAGTGATGGATTTAGAACAGGGTACAGGGCTGAGAGAAGAACTTAAGACCATTGTAAGAAAGAGTGGGCAAAGGGAATAGCAGTCTCAGCCCTGGGAGGGTGATCAAGGGGAGAAAGACACAGTATGAAAAGGGGTAAGGCAGGAGATGCTAGAAGTATAACTAGCTTCACAATTTTAGTATGAGCCAACTGGGGAAAATTGTGTAGAAGAAAGACATTTAATCAACCAACTGGTACATGAGAGTCAAACTATCTCCACCCAAGATGCATGTCTTGACTTTTATCTCAAAACTATCATCTGTGTTGTGGTTACTGAACACAGTAATCTTTGACATGTCTTCCGTAAAGAGAAACAAAAAAAGCAAAACAGAAAAAAGAAGAAGCCCTTTTTCTCATTCTTCTTTTTTGCTTTCTTTCTTTCTTTCTTTCTTTCTTTCTTTCTTTCTTTCTTTCTTTCTTTCTTTCTTTTCTTTTCTTTCTGCTGGAAACTTTGCTTAGAAAATTTTTTTCTGCACAATTGCCAATGAACAACTAACCCAAAGACCTCACATCAGAAATGCTGTTGGTCTCTATACAAGGCCACAAGTGATTGTCATGGGGTTTGACTGATTCTTCAGAGTTTGTGGTAGAGAAGTCAGTACCACCATGGCAAACATACAAGAGTGCTATTGGCAGTAAGAAAGCAGCTCGTCATAGGACTGCTCTCTAACACAGGTAATTATTCCAATCTTTCCTTTGGACTGGGAGACCTGCAATGTCAGTAGCAGCTATGTGGTCTGAAGTTTAAAGGATGGTTAAAAGGAGAATGAGAAAACGGGCACCTGACTCATATCCCAGAGCAAATGTAACACCAGACACAGGTTGACCACTCAGAGAAGACTCAGTGTTTCTCAGGTTTAATTGCCATTGCTGTCACAGCAATATCATAGATCTAAAAAGTACGATACCTCAGAGCATGCTACCAAACACTGGGTCCACCTTCCAACAGATCAAACTTGTAGCTCTCGTTTGCCACTGATCAGAGTTAGTGTGAAGGAAAGTGCCTGCCATACTCTTAAAGTGACTTTGGCAACATGGAATTTGTAAACAAATTATAAATTCAGTAAAGCTAAATTATTCCTTAAGAAATGCAAAAAGAGATACCAGGATGCCCTTTCTGTGTTTTACATGATGGCTTGACTTCATGTCTTTGAGCCTAGAACCCCAAGCCCATGCATCTCAAAGGTGTTCAGCTGTTGAAATCTGTGTCGATTCTCCTTTAAGCCAGAAGTTTCTCTTTGCCTTTCCAAATACACTGCCAAGCTCTAGAGAATTCTGGAGACTATGGAAATTTCAGGAAGTGAATTAAGGCTGCCAGGAATCCTCAACCAGGTTAATCATCTCTGTAGACTCGAGGAGAAAGAAACAGGCAGGCTGTCTGAGTAACGTGGGTAAGCAGATGGCTCAGGCACAAGTTAAATGAACTGAGTGTAGGCTTCCAAATTCTCCTGCCTCTAAAGTCATCAGACACCATGATGCTGCTGCAGATTTTCATTATCGACTTGATGAGTGTTTGCCATGATGGGGAAGAAGGGTACAATAAATCCAATGCCTCATTACCCTTTAAATGTGAAATTCTCTTTGACAACATGTATCAAAAATAATTAAGAGAATGTTAAAATGTTAAAGATATTCAAGTATATACTAAGGTTTGAAAAGATAATTTCATATATATTGTCTGAGGATTACAAGAATATCAAATAGATCTTTAAAGCTAAAGAACAATTATTCAATAGAGATGAGCCTAAACTTTATATAAAATGTTTCATGCATATATTTATGCATATCAAAAAAATAAAATAGCACCTTGTTTAGACAGATGAACTTAGAAAGTGAAAGGGAAAATGCTTCAACCATTGATAATGAGTTCTAGTTCTGACCAGAGAGTCACATGATTTTAAATTATCTTAATGAATTCACAGCAACAAAATAAGTTTAGGGAATATTAGCAAACACAGCCATCACCTTCCAACAGAATAAAATTCTTAGTTCTAGGTTGTCATGGGTATAAGTCAAGAAGACAGAGAAAGGAGCATGTTCCTTGTTTCCAGAGTGACTAGGGTAAGTCTGTTGGCAGATTAACATTCCTTACTTGATAAACCAAGGGCAAGCTAAATCTAGTATTAGAGAGCTAAAATATTGGTCTGTGATCAGTAATATACTGATATATACTGATCAGTAATATACAGTATATTACTGGTCACAGTTCAGAAATAAATAATAAGAACATATTATTCCAGGAAAATAAATATCTATTAATTTGAAAAGGTTCACTTTAAGAACAAGTTGAAAGATTTTCTTTGCTTGGTCTTTGTGTGCACTGTCCCTTATATTTAAACACAAAAGATGGCCAAGGATCACAGCCAGAAGTGCAGGACCTGGAACCTAGAAACACATAGAGATGGACTGTCATCTGAGAGTCCTGACAGATCATTGTTTTTAGTACTAGAGAAATTCTTATGCTATTCTGAAGGATTGACTATTATTTAGAAATTTTATAATAACTAGGAGAAAGAGAGGTTTGTTTTGTTTTGCTTCATTTTGCTTTTAAATAAAAACATAGCAATTATACTGAAAATGTTGCAAGGTCTGTATAACCCACACAGCCAGTAAAAGTCAGCGTGACTTTACGGACTATGTTCTATCAAAATAAGTTCCTACTAAAAACCAAATGAATAACAGGGAAGCAAGCACTTCATTACACTGATGTAGCCACAGTATTCTGTTAGGTATCTGCTATCTAAAAATTCTGTCTTAGGTACTGGTGATACAAACGGAGAACTGACATGATATTTTATAAGGGAAGAAAGCAGTTTCCCTACTTCAGAGAGTAGTACTCCCTCTTTCTAAAGGGAAATGACTCTCTCACATCCTAATCACCTATAAAAGTAGTATCCTCAGCACTGCCTCCTCTGTGGAGGCAAAACTTATCCAATAAGGACCAAGGAGCACCCTTCAAGACAATAACTTTCCTCAAGATGAATGCATGATTCTCGACAGGCCAATCAGAGCCTTGATGCTAAATAGATAGAATAATCCTGAGCTGCCATTTGCCATGGCCAGTGCCATGTAAAGTATCCGGGAGAAGCAATTCATCAATCAAAGGTGAGAAGAAAAGATAGAGATGGCTGGCTCTCTTCAAGTTCAGTTGAAATCCTTGGAATCCTTACAATAACCAAATGGTCTTCAACTTTTCAAGTTCCGGGTGCTATCCTCAGTGGCCTTCAAAGACATTCCATCAGCATTGCATTTACTTTTTATTGAATATCTGTCTTGAAACCAGTGAACTGTTTTCTCCTGGCATCGAAATCTAGTGGGAAACAGCAGCAATCACATAAGTAAATAGATGTTTTCAAGCTGGGATAGACAGATGGTCCCTGACTTATGATGATTTGACTTTACAGCTAAGCAAAAGCAGTGTTCATTCCACAAAAATGAGCACTTTACATTTTGACTTTTTCCCACGATAAAAGGAAGAGTCCAATGCTATCAAGTTGCTCAGTAGTAAATGCAATGTTGGTCAGGTCCAGAGTGTCTCCATTGTGCAAGACACTGATGAATACTTCTATGGTTCTTCTGATTTTCACATTTAGTACTATAGTCACTGACTTACATTATATACTCAATGATTTATTATGAGTGGATTTAATTCAATATTTTGCCTAACTGTAGGCTATTGTGTTTCTTTCAGTACATTTAAGGTTGGATAGGCAAAATACTAATGTTAGGTAGATTAGGTTTTTTAAACATGGTTTTTTGGTTTATGCTACTTCCAGCCTGAAGTGGGTTTATGAGGACGTATACCCACACTCACTCAGCATTCAGCAAACAGTGCAGCAAAGAATGTTCACAGACTAAGAATTCACCTTGTAGGGACACTGTAAACCTGCTTGGTTCTGAGAAGTCTACAAACTCTGTATACTTTTTTTTTTTGCCAGTATCCTCTGAAGTATAGCTTTAGAAATGGCTTCAGAGAGGAATAGACTCTGTCTGATGGCTTGTCTGAACCCCATAGTTGTAACCACCTAAAACCTCACCAACCTTAGCAATCTTAAAAATGAGAAAACCACGTATGACATGACACACACTACTATATAACATGAAGTGCAGAGCAGTGGTTATAAGATATTATTGCCAAAATAGGTGAGCCAGAGTTCTATCAAGCTTTTAGGAATCTTTCATTTACTATAAGAACATAGTGGAAAAGCAAGTTAAAGGAGAAGTCCACAAATCCAGAGGGAAACATTTGTGAGAACTAATTTGATCCATGCAACAGGTTATCTACAAGGGGGGGGGGGGACTTCTCAAAACTAAAATACAAAGGACAATAGACAAATTACTGTAAACTTGGTTATTCTGATTAAACTAACAATAAATTTGCCCTTAGTGATAATTTGTCGTCTGACTGGGAGGTAGGAATCACATAATACCAAGCAATTTTGACCTATAACAATAATATCATCGTGTGGTGATTCATTTTTGTTAATGATGATAATACTTAGAAGTGAAATGACATAATGTGTAAAGTTTGGACATTGTACTGCAAATGGGGAAAATTTTGGAAAATACTAAAATTGAGCAAAAGGTCAGTGAAAATTTAGTATGCTGTTGCATTTTCTACATACTTGGAATTCTTCATATATGTTTTAATCTTTTTCACAAAGAAAAAGGATCTTTGCATTCTGCTGAGAATCCCATTAAGACTGGACACATACTGCAATTAAGCAACTTGATGGTCAATTAAGAGAAAATAAGACACACTGGCTATCAAAAATATCCTACCCATTAACAAAATATGTTTAAGAGTAACACCACAAGATAATGCCCTGACTGATAGGTATAAGCTCTTAAAATTTTAGCCAGGATAGCTTGGGTGTAGATATATAATTAAAGAATTGTTTAAGAAATGGTGTTTTCCTCATCTAAAAATAATTATGGTTGTCTACAGAAACTTTAACTTCATAACAGTCCTTTAAAATTTGTTTAAGATACATATGGAACCATAAGAAATCATGAGTAGACAAAGTAATCCTAAGGATTAAGAACACAGCTAAAAGATTCACAAAGTCCCATCTATACTACTAGAGATATCTGTACCAGATATAGTGACATAAATACCCCAGAAGTGCTATAAAAACAAATAAATAGACCAATGGAACAGAATAGAGAACCTTTATATAAACTTACTAAACTCTAGCTACCGAAATTATGGCAAATGGCAAAAACATGCAGAAGAAAAAATAAAAGAATCACCTGTTCAAAAAATGGTGCTGGCAAAACTGGGTATACATTAGCAAATAAATAAAATTATATCTGTGTCTTTCAAATGGTGGGAAAATGAACTCAAAGTAGATCAAAGGACATAATTAAAAACCTTAAAAAATGAAACTTCTAGAGGAAAATATAGGAAATACTCTTCCCAAGCAGACAAGAACTTTGGGAATACAATTCTGGTAGCACAGAAAATAGTCTCAAGAATCAAAAGTTTCTACATCCAAAGAAACCATCTTCATAGAATCCACAGAATAGGAAAAAATATAAACCAGCTATACTTCAGACAGGGCTAATACCTAAAACTTACAAAAACATCTGCAATGATTAAATATGATGGAAACAATAAGAGGCAATAGCACATGGACTAAAGAAAGGAAGAAACAGCTCTCAAGAGAAGAGATGCAATGTCCAACATCTTGTTTATGAACTGTACAACATCCATAATTCTCAGGGGAGTACAAGTCAACCACACCATGACCAAGGCAACTCTTATAAATGAAAACATTTAACTGTGGTTTGTTTACAGTTTCAAAAGTTCAGTCCATGATCATCATGGTGGGAAGGATAACATTGTGCAGGTAGACTTGGTCCTGGAGGAGCTGAGAGTTCTACTTGATCCAAAGGCAGCCAGAAGACGACCTTCTTCTACAGGCACCAAGAGTAGGCCCACTTTACACTGGACAGAGGTTAGAACTAAAGCTACCTCAAAGTCTACCAGCACAGTGATACACTTCTCCCAACAAGGCCACACATAGTCAACAAGCTCATACTTCCTAATAGTGGCACTTCTCACAGGCCAAACTTATTCAAACCACCACAGCTGTTATCATGAAATAATACAACAAATGAAGGGGATCTTGGAAGTGTCTAACCCCTTTCACTGTTAGTGGAGTACAAATCAGTACAGCCATTATGGAAATCAGCTTGAAGGAGTCTCAAAAATTAAAAATAGGACTACAATATGATCCAGCTGTTCTACGTCTGGGCTTATACCGCCAAGACTCCATATTCTACCACAGGGATATTTGCACATCTATGCTGTTCTATTAAAATAGCAAGAAAATGAAACCAATCTAGATGTCCATCAACAGATGAATGGGTAATAAAAATGTGGTATATATATACAGAATCAGATATTATTCAGCTATAAAGAAAAGATAAAATCATGAAACTTACAGGGAAATAGATGGACTCAAATTCAACTCACAAAAAAAAACCCATAATACATATTCTCCCTCATACCTTAGTCTACAATCTGTGTGTGTGTGTGTGTGTGTGTGTGTGTGTGTGTGTGTGTCTGTGTGTGTGTGTGAACAGCTCTAAGTATGGGTCTAACATTTAGAAAGGAGATCAAAAAAGGCTAATATGAAGTAAGAATACAATGCAGGCTAATATTTCACTTTTTAATGTAGTGTTTGATATGTTAATATGTTATTTCAACATTTTGGGGTACTTAAATAGCAGGAAATATTTTTTTATTCTATCAAAACCCAACACATGTTTGAGGCAGTGGTTGCAAATGTTGGATTTTCTTTTTATTTCCATTGACCATTAGTGCAAGAGCAAGTAGGAACAATGATTACATTCAGAAAGCCAGAGGAAAGCTTTTAAAAATTTTCACCATAAAAAACAAATGACACAAGTTTAAGCACACAGGTAAGTTTAACCTGATATAGACTTCACATGATATATTCATGTGTCACAGCAGCACAAGGTGTGCATTTTATTACTGTACAGTGTTTATGGTATCAGTTAAGTAAATTTAATTTTTATTGGATTTTATGTGTATTTTGCCTGCATATATGTCTATATACCACTTGTGTGTCTGGTGTCCATACAGGCAAAAAAGAGGCACTGGATACTCTAGGACTATAAATATAGATAGTGAGCTGCCATTTGGGTACCTGGAAGCAAACTTGGGTCCTCTGGAAAAGTAGCCAGTGCTATTAACCATTAAGTGATCTCTCTAGCCTCACTAAACATGATTTAATAAAAATTTAAAGTAAATTATATTCACTGATTTTTTTTTCTTTGCTGAGACAGGGTTTCTTTGTGTAGTCCTGGCTGTCCTGAAACTCGCTTTGTAGGCAGGCTAGCCTTGAACTCAGAGATCTGCCTACCTCTGCCTCCCGAGAACTGCACTTAAAGGTGTGTGTCACCACAGCCAGCTTTTTATTTCGTGTTTTATTTGTGTGTGTGGATGTGTGTACATATATATATATATATATACACATATGTGTGTGCGCTTGTGTGTACGTTTATAGACGTGTGTAGTGTATACCACAGTATATGTGGAGAGCACAGCATTATTTTGAGGAATTGATTCCCTCTGTCTGGGAACCAGAGTTCAAACTCAGATCATCCCACTTGGGGCACAAGTATCCTGCCTGCTGAGCCATCTCCCAGGTCCACATTGGTCTTTATGCACATTTTCATTAGACATTTCTTCAAGCAATAATGTGGATCTAGATATCTGTTTGCAATGTCATTTTAAAAAGTCTTCAAGCATAGAATGCAATAGAGATGTATTATTTATTAAGAGCAGATGAACACAAGGAATATGAAAAAACAAAGGAATATAGAAGATATTTAATATATATTGACAACAGAAAAGCATCCCAACAACATGGCTTTCAGGGAAAACAAACCATAACAACTTGATAAAGCAACCAGAGTCTCCTTATACCAAAGGAAAAGGAGAAAAAGAGGGGGGAGGAGGACAAGAAGGAGGAGAATGAGAAGCTGGAGGAGGGGGAAGAGGGATAAGAGGGGGAGGAGGGGAGAAAAGGGGCAGGAGGAACAGGAGGAGGAGGAGGAGAAGCTTGCAATATGAGAAGTGAAGATTACAAAAGAACACGATAAATAGGAACAAATAGGTTTTAAAATGTTGTGATTCTAAAAGCATAAAAAGGAGATGTTTCTTTAGCCTGGAGGAAGGCAGTCTATGCATGTAATATTATGTAACATGGAGGTTCACAATTAAAACATCATACCACTCTCTTCTTCAAAGATATAAGGTTGTCCGCTATGATGTGGAGATTACTGGCCTACTGACCAAGGGTGGCTGTAACTTCTCTGCGTATTGTCTCTAGCTACATTTCTGTAACTCCTATTTAGTTTCAACCAGAGTCACACCCACATAAAAGCCATGAAAAAAGGGGGGGGAGTAAGATTCCTCTGTAAATTCTCTCTTCGTTGAAAAAAGATGTACACAATGAGTTTAAATATTCTATTATCTGACACTAACATTCAACAGAAACAAATCTTTGCAGAATCTCATCTCTACTAAAAAAAAAAGAAAGAAAGAAAGAAAGAAATTATTTTGAAGGCAGACATTTGAAGAAAATGAAAACACTGCTACCATTTGGCCCTACAATGTTCTCATTTTTTAGGAGATGAGGTTTCAGTTTGGCACCAACTGTGCGATAATGAAGATGACAAATTACCCACAAGCCTAATGTGTGGCAATGTTTGTTTCAGAGAATATCATGCTTCTCTTCAGAAAAACCACTTATTCAAAAAGTAAAAATAAATCAATTATCAACTAAAGGTAAGCATTAGATTAAAAAACTGTTATTTTTCTCTTGATTACTCTAATTCAAACTATTAGAAACAGTGGACTTTCTTACAGAGGGCAGTATCATGTACCTTAATATTTCCTATTATTTTCAGGTGTGCACACCCATTACTCCTTTCTCTCCTTCATCCCATCCAATAGGAGAAAGAAACAATAATCTGACTTCTAAGGCTATGACCACGGTTACCTCTATTGCATGCCAGCTTCTTATGACTAAAGCAGCTAGCTGATCTCTGCTCTATTCTTGGTAGAGGATGCCCCAAGGCTGCCTAGATTCATGGTCTTTAAAACACAGCTCACTACTTCCTTAACTCCTTTCAACTCTGCTTTTGAATAGTGCCCTGAAACTTCACAAAATCACCACCATATTCTCCATTCTTTCCATTCCCAATGATTATTGCTCTAAATTTATTTGCTCATTTCTCATACTTTTCTGTGTTCCATTGTCCCACTCATGGTCATACCAGAGAGCAGAAAAGACTGGGAAAGTGCCCTGAAGTCCTGAGAATGCTACCTACACATTCCAAGACCTATCCAGAATTGCAGAGGAATAACAGCTGGGACAGTTCCCCCAGACCTCTGCTATGGCCCTCTGGAGTCTGACCCAAGTGTGTTTTCCATAGAACCCTGCCACACTGTCACTTCATACCCAGACACAGATCAGGTCTCAATCATGTGTGTGCCAGCCAGGCAACTAGTCCCTCCAAGCTCAAGCCAGCCAGAAGTCACACTCACATAGCCTATCAGTGAGTCTTCCCCAGAACCTATATAACCTCTGTATGCTCAGGAATATCTGAGAGCCATCATTACATAGGTTGAGATTGTCATTAAATTAGAATAAGCCCAGTCTCTCCAAAAAAAGGATCAACACAAAATATCTAAAAGGACATGACCTAAAAACTGTATCTGATCTGAAATCAACCAAGTTTGGGCAATGGCAAAAACTTTGCACTCAACATAAGCAAGATAGAATCTCATCTCAGACACAATCATCAAGATAAGACTGAATGCTCAGGTCACATAATGAAAATACAAAACAACATAAAAGGTGAAGAAAATGTGTACCCCTTTCAGTTCCCCCAGAGAATTCCTTTCCTATGCAGCCAAATAGATCTATATCTTTTCATCCCAAGAGTCTACCCCACCCTTTGGACACTTGCCTGCTTCTTTCTATCCTAGAACTTCTCTTCCCTAGGGAGGCCCTGTGTCTCCCTACCCCAAAGGTTTCCAGCTCATCTGGGATCTTCCTCTTCTAACAGTACTACCAGGCTGCCTAGTTTCTCCCATCCCCTCCCCTGAAAAGTCCCAATCGTTCCTACCTCATGAGCTGCCCACATCTACCAAGCTTTTCTCTGAAGTCAACCCTGTACCTCCTGACTCCATATGCTCCTGACTACACAAGCAACTTTCCAAGATCTTCTGTCCCCAATAAGCAACTGCCTGGAGTGTACTCAAAGAAACAACCAGAGTTGGAGAGTATTGTGATTTGAATAAGAGTGCCCTGCTATCATAGAATCCTGTGTTTGAATGCTTGGCCCATAGGGAGTGACACTGTTAGGTAGTGCAGCCTTATTAAAGTAGGTGTGGTTTTCTTGGAGGAAGTATGTCAGTGGGGATGGGCTTTCAGTTTCTCAAGCCAGGCCTAGTATTTCACTCTTTTCCTGCTGCCTGGAAATCCAGATGTAGCACTATATCTATATGCATGCCGCCATGTTTTTCACCATGATGGTAAGGAACTAAATCTCCGAAACTGTAAGTCAACCTCAACTAAATGTTTTCCTTGATAAGAGTTGCCATGGTCATGGTGTCTCTTCACAACAGAAGTTCTAACCAAGACAGCCACACCAGAATGGAGAGAAGAGGAAAGGAGTGTGTCTTTAGCACAAGCAGGTTGGATCCTCAAAAGAAGTTAGAACCTGTACCCCTCAATACAAGTTCTACAAAAGAATATAATATCTCAGAATTCTTACAATGTAATCCTCTCCAGAACATTGTATACAGGCACTAAAAAACAGTGATGTTTTAGAAATAAAAGGACACAAGTAACAAAGTAATTCAGATGTGCAAGATTTGTTACAGAAACAAAATTACTTGAAAAGTCTAGGCAAGATGTCTCCCCTCCAAAAATAAGTAATAATCCCATAGTATTGAATATCATTGAGAACAACCTGGAAGACTTTAAAAAGAATAATTGTAACTGTATTCAAACTCAGAAGTTATGAAGAGAACTCAAGAACACAAAAATAGATGAATGACATGCAGAAGTCAATCCAAGATACGAAAATAGAATTCAATAAAGAGAATTTCTAAAGAGAAGCTGTTAGTCAACTAAGAACCACCCACATTCTGGAAGTAGGTTCTCCCCTGCCTTTAATGACTCAGTGTCAATGCCCCATCATCATTAACAGCCAGTGTTATTGGTGACATTACCACTGTCACCATGGCTATGTATTTTCCCTTGTGCACATGCTCCATACCCCCTACAGAACTGGCCATCATGAGCTGGTCTCTCTCTCTCTCTCTCTCTCTCTCTCTCTCTCTCTCTCTCTCTCTCTCTCTCTCTTCATCCCTGTTCAGCAGCAGCCTTGTATATCATACTCCTACCACTACCAGGTCTCAATAAATACCTTGCATGAGGTCTGTTGCATGGTATGATTTTGTAGCATTCTTTGGCCCTCTAATCACCAAGATACTCTTTCACTGCAAAATCCTTTCTCAAGTCAAACTGAAATAATACAGAAAATGAAAAGGTATTCCAAATAAAACCTCAGTGGAAAACCTTATCAACTGAATGGATTATACAGAAAACAAAGAGTCAAGACTCAACTAACAAACAGAGGAATTGAATTATGGGTAAAGACAATGAGAATATATTTTAATACACACACACACACACACACACACACACACATACATATAAGCTTTGGGATACCATAAGAACACCTAAGATTTAAATCATGAACACAGAAGGATACTAATACCCTTAAAAGGCATAGAAATATTGTAATACCCTTAAAAGGCATAGAAATATTGTAAAAATATTTTCAATAAGGTCAAAGAAAAATTCTCAAACCTAGAGAAAGAGATGCTCATCCAGGTACAAAAGGCCCACTAAACAACAAAAAAGCACAACCAGAAAGGAAAAACCTCCCCATAACATTCTATAATTAAAACATTATATCCATGACAGAAGTCGTAATGAAAACTACAAGGAAAAAAAGCCAAATCACTTTTAAAGCCACAAGAACCTGGAAAGATACTTTCCAAGTTCTGAAATGCCACAACTATCAAGCAACACTACTATGCCTAGCAAAACTATCTATTATAATTGAAGGAGATAAAAACTTTCTGTGATTGAAACAAAATAAGAGAATTTGTGGCACAGAGAAATAGAAGTTTTAAATGGGGGCATTTATTTCTCCCCTGTCTCTTTTCCCAAATAAATTTAAGAATACTATGAGACTATATAGTAATCCATAATAAGAGTTACAGGTCATCAAAAAATAAACCTAGTAAAATGTTTAAATTAGAAGTGGAGAAAGCATAAGCTGGTGGTCGAGTAGGAGCCTCTGGGAATCTTGCCATGGGTGCACCAAGCCAATATCTATTAAAACATCAAATTAATTCCACAGCAACTGAGGAAACAAAGTAAACACCCAACAGAAAGAAAGGCATGCAGAAGACAGAAAGGGAAGAGATGTCCAGGGCATTCTTTCCCCCAATTCCCTACAACTTGACAAAAGAAGGTCTCTCCTCTGGGGAAGAACACATTTTCAGCTTTTAGCATGAAACATAGTGTCAGGAAAAGGCATAGATGAGATCTTCAAAGATGACTTAATACCAATACTCTTCAAATTATTCCACAAAATAGAAACAAATGGAACACTACCCAATTTGTTATATGAAGGCACAATTACTCTTTTACCTAAAACACACAAAGATACAACAAAGAAAGGGAACTTCAGACCAATTTTCCTTATGAACATTGATGCAAAAATATTCAATAAAATTCTTGCCAACTGAATCCAAGAACAATCATTCACCATGATGAAGTAGGCTTTACCCCAGGAATGCAGGGATGGTTCAATATAAGGAAATCTATCAACATAATCCTCTACATAAAACAAACTTGAAGGAAGAAAACCACATGATTATTTCATTAGATTCTGAGAAAGCATTTGACAAGATTCAACATCACATCATGTTAAAAGTTTTGGAAAGATCAGAAACTCAAGGCCCATAGCTAAACATAGTAAAAGCAAAGTATAGCAAATAGTAGCCAACATCAAACTAAATGGAGAGAAACTTTAAGCAATCCCACTAAAATCAGGGCTTCCCTCTCTCACCCTACCTATTCAATATAGTACTTGTATTCATAGCCAGAGCAATTAGACAACAAAGGGGAATCAAGGGGATACAAATTTGAAAGGAATCATAATATCACTATTTTCAGATGAAATAATAGTATGATTAAGTGACCCCAAAAATTCCACTAGAGAACTAAGCCTGATAAACAACTTTAGCAAAGTGGCTAGATATAAAATTAATTCAAACAAATCAGTAGCCTTCCTCTACTCAAAGGATAAGCAGGCTAAGAAAGAAATTAGGAAAATGACACCCTTCACAATACTCGCAAATAAAAAAAGTATCTTGGTGTAACTCTAACCAAGCAAGTGAAAGATCTGTATGTCAAGAACTTCAAGTCTCTGAAGGAAGAAATTGAAGAAGATCTCAGAAGATGGAAGATCTCCCATGTTCATGGATTGGCAGCATTAATATAACAAAAATGGCCATATTGCCAAAAGCAATCTACAGATTCAATGTTATCCACATCAAAATTCTAACTCAAATCTTTATAGAATTAGAAAGAGAATTTTCAAATTCATTTTGAATAACAAAAAAAACAGGATAGTAAAAACTATTCTCAACAATAAAAGGCCTTTTGGGGGAATCACCATCACTGACCTCAAGCTGTATTACAGAGCAATTGTGATTTAAAAAAAAAAACTGTATGGTATTGCTACAGAGACAGGCAGGAATTTCAATGGAATAGAATTGAAGACCAGAAATGAACCCACACACCTATGGTCACTTGACTTTTACTAAGGAGCTAAAATCATACAGTGGAAAAAAAAAAAACAATGTTTTCAACAAATTGTGCTGGCTCAACTGAAGGTCAGCATGTAAAAGAATGCAAATCCATCCTCCTGCCATCATTTGCACCAGGGAGCCAGGCAACTCCAGAGCCTTCTGTGCAAGGCCTGCCAGGAAAGAGTGATTTCCCAGCAGTGCTTTTACTTCTGAGCACAGAGGTGAGATCTCTAACCCCTCTCTGGAGGGGAACAGCTAGGAGCACACAGGGCATAAGATCAGTGGAGCAGCTGGGACAGAGGTCTTCACACTGCCATTTGCACCAGGGAGCCAGGTGGCTCCACAGCCTTCTGTGAACAGACCCTGACAGAAGAGAGTTCGTCTCCCAGGAGACCAACAGGCCCACAGGAGGGACAAGCTCCAGCCAGACAGCAAGACCAACTAGTACCAGAGATAACCAGATGGTGAAAGGCAAGCACAAAAACCCTACCAACAGAAACCAAGGCTACTTGGCAACATCAAAACTCAGTTCTTCCACCACAGCCAGTCCCATATACCCCAATACACCAGAAAGCAGGAGTTGGATATAAAATCGTATCTCATGATGCTGATAGAGGGCTTCAAGAAGGACTTAAATAACTTCCTTAAAGAAATACAGGAGAACATGAGTCAACAGGCAGAAGCCCTTAAAGAGGAAAAACAAAAATCCCTTAAAGAATTACAGGAAAACACAATTGATCAAGTGAAGAAACTGAACAAAACCATCCAGGACTAAAAGTGGAAGTAGAAACAATAAAGAAATCATGAAGTGAGACATCTCTGGAGATAAAAAACCTTGGAAAGAATTCAGAAGTCATAGATGCAAGCATCAACAACAGAATACAAGAGATAGAAGAAAGAATCTCAGGTGCTGAAGATACCATAGAAAACATTGAGTCAATAGTCAAAGAAAATGCAAAATGCATAAAGCTTGTAACTCAAAACATCCACAAATCCAGAACACAATGAGAAGACCAAACCTAAGTATTTACAGGTATAGAAGAGAGTGAAGATTTTCAACTTAAAGAGCCAGTAAATATCTTCAACAAAATTAGAGAAGAAAACATTCCTAACCTAAAGAAAAAGATGTCCAGGAACATTCAAGAAGCCTACAGAACTCCAAACAGACTGGACCAGAACAGAAATTCCTCCCATAATAATCAAAACACCAAAAGTACTAAACAAAGAAATAGTAGTGAAAGCAGTAAGGGAAAAGGGGCAAGTAACTTATAAAGGCAGACCTATCAGAATCACACCAGACTTCTCACCAGAGATGATGAAAGCTAGAAGCACCTGGGCAGATCTCATACAGACCTTAAGAGAACACAAATGCCAGCCCAGATTACTATACCCAGCAAAACCCTCAATCACCATAGATAGAGAAAACAAGATATTCCATGATAAAAACAAATTTGCACAATATCTTTCCACAAATCCAGCCCTACAAAGGATAATAGATGGAAAATGTCAACACAAAGAGAGAAACTATACCCTAGAAAAAGCAAGAAAGTAATCTTGTTCCAACAATCCCAAAAGAAGATAACCACACAAACATAAAAATAACATCAGAAATAACAGAAAGCAACAATGACCTAATATCTTAATATCTTAATCCCTTAATATCTCTTAACATCAATGGACTCAGTTCCCTAATAAAAAGAAATAGACTAACAGTAATATTTTTCATGTAAATCTTCAATTTTATCAGAAAATGTTTGTAATTCCTCTTTGAATTAATTTAGTAATGTTTTATGTCATTTTATCTGCATTTTTCATGATAATCTTCAATTTTAACATGTTTTTCTATATATTTCTTCTATTTTATCATAAATGTTTTCCATGTAAATCTCTGATTTTATCACAAAATGTTTTTAATTCCACCTTCAATTAATTTAGAAAGGTTTTATATATCTACCATTTTAATTGTATAATTTTCCATGAAATAGTCAATTTTAATGTATTTGTCTATATATTTCTTGAATTTTATCAGAAATATTTTCCATGTAAATCTTCAATTTTATCTGAAAATGTTTATAATTCTACTTTAAATCAATTGAGAATTATTTCCATGCCTACCATTTTATCTATATAATTTCCATGATAATCTTCAATTTTAACATGTTTTTCTATATATTTCTCCAATTTTATCAGAAATACTTTATATAAAATCTTCAACTTTATCAAAAAATGTTTATAATTCCACTTTCAATCAACTTAGGAATACTTTAATCCTATCATTATATCTATACAAAAAATTTCCATGATAATCTTTAATTTTAACATGTTTTTCTACATTTTTCTACAAATTTATCAGAAATGTTTCTAACATTTTATGATATTCATTTTTCAATTAATTTAGCAATGTTTTATGTCTACCACTGTACTCTTTAATTTTCCATGAAAATTGTCAATTTTAAAATGCTATATATATATATATGTATCTTCTATTTTATCAGAAATAGTTTCCACATAAATCTTCAGTTTTATCATAAAATGTTTTTACTTCCTTTTTCAATAAAAGAACATGCTTTTCAAAAAACATATAAAAGAGTTGATTAAGGTAAATGGCACAGGAAAAAAAAGAAGAATGCAAATCAATCCATTCTTATTTCCTTGTACAAAGTTCAAGTACAGGTGGATCAAGGACCTCTACATAAAACCAGATACACTGAAACTAATGGAAGAGAAAGTGGGGAAGAACCTGAAGCACATGTGCACACAGGAAAATTTCCTGAACAGAATACCAATGGCTTATACTCTAGGAATAAGAATTGATAAATTGGACCTCATAAAGTTTCTGTAAGGCAAAGGGCACTGTCAACAGGACAAAATGGCAACCAACAGATTGGGAAAAGATCTTTACCAATCCTACTTCTGGTAGAGGGCTAATATCCAATATATATATACAAAGAACTCAAGAAGGTAAACTCCAGAGAATCAAGTAACCCTATTAAATGGAGTATAGAGATAAACCAAGAATTCTCAATCAAGGAATCTGGAATAGCTGAGAAACACTTAAAGAAATGTTCAACATCCTTAGCCATCAGGGAAATGCAAATCAAAACAACCCTGAGATTCCACCTCACACCAGTCAGAATGGCTAAGATCAAAAACTCAGGTGTCAACAGATACTGGCAAGGATGTGGAAAAAGGAACACTCCTCCATTGCTGGTGGGATTGCAAGCTGGTACAACCACTCTGGAAATCAGTCTGGCAGTTCCTCAAAAAATTAGACATAGTATTACCTGAGGACCAGCTATACCACACCTGGGAATATTGCCAAAAGATGCTCCAACAAATATCAAGAAAACATGTTCCACTGTGTTCATAGCAGCCTTGTTTATAATAGCCAGAAGCTGGAAAGAACCCAGATGTCCCTCAAGAGAAGAATGGATACAGAAAATGTGGTACAGTTACACAATGGCATACTCAGCTATTAAAAACAATGACTTTATGAAATTCTTAGGTAAATGGATGGAACTAGAAAATATCATCCTGAGTAAGGTAACCCTATCACAAAAGAACACACATGGTATTCAGTCACTGGTAAGTGGATATTAGCCCAGAAGCTATGAATACCCAAGTTACAATTCACAGATCACATGAAGCTCAAGAAGAAGGAAGAGTAAAGTGTGGGTGCTTCAGTCCTCCTTATAAAGGGGAACAAAATACTCTTTGGAGCAAACATGGAGACAACGTGTGGAGCAGAGACTGAAGGAAAGGCCATCAGAGATTGCTCCACATGGGGATCCATCCCATATACAGCCACCAAACCCAGACACTATGTGGATGCCAAGAAGTGCATACTGACAGGTGCCTGATATAGCTGTCTCCTGTAAGGCTCTGCCAGAGCCTGACAAATACATAGGTGGATGCTTGTAGCCAACCACTGGACTAATCACAATGTCCCCATGGAGGAATTGGAGAAGGGACTGAAGGAGCTAAAGGGGCTTGCAGGCCAGTAGGTGGAGCAACACTGTCAACTGACCAGACCACCCCCCTGCTCCCGGGGACTGGACCACCAACCAAAGAGTACACATGGAGGGACCCATGGCTCCTGCCACATATGTGACAGAGGATGGCCTTGTTGGACATCAGAGGGAGGAGTAGCTGTTGGTCCTGTATGGGTTCTATGTCCCAGCGTAGGGGAATGACAAGGCAAGAAGGCAGGAGTGGATGGGTGGGGGAACACCTTCATAGAAGCAGGGGGAGGGCAATAGGATAAAGGGTTTCCGGGTGGGGGGGGACAGGAAAGGGAATAACATTTGAAATGTAAATAAAGAAAATATCCAATAAAAACAAGAAAATTCACTCAATCAAAACTAATGATTTTTTTTTATATGTCAACATGTTTAGTAGTGAACATAATTTTTGCTCAACTAGATGACTTTGGTATTTTATAAGATGGGAAAGTAAAGATGAAAAAAACCAAACCCACAGGTGTGTTTTGTAAGAAAAAGACAAGGTTATTAATGACAAAACAAGTCCTAGAGACTTGTTCTATTGATTTTATACCAGTTTCTTTCTGCTTCATCCTAATACAAAAATCTATTTCAAAGTACCATTAGTCAGTTTATAGCTTTTAGCAAATCGACATCAATAATTGGAGATTTTTTGTTGGATTTAAATTATCAAATTATTAGGAGGTTAATTGTGTCTTCAATGAAAACATGGCATTTTTTAAAAAGGTCCTAAGGTTCACAACTGTTAGAAACTGAAGTTTAATTAATTGATTAAGAGAAACAGATTATGCAAGGACAATATTTCAGAATTTTCTCAAGCTATAGCAGTAGAAACATTACGATTTTGTTATTGTTGGCTGTGTTTTGGTAACATCTATGCAAACCACTTACATGGATGTAAAAATGTCAAGAGAATGAAGATAGAGACTTCATTGTATGAATTCGGGTTTGTTTTTCCTTCATTTTGCTCTTGTGCTTGCCTTTGCATGCCTATAGTGGAGAGCAGTGCAGTATAGTGATCAAACCAATGCTGAGCTATTCCAAAATCCAGTGGCCAGGGTGTAGCAAGACAAAGAATGGTTTAATCTTACTTCATTTGTGCTTTTATAAGATGGTATGGCTAAAACATAATTAAAATTTATTTCTGGACACTCCTTAGGCTTGTGTGGCAATGATAAACATGCTGTCACATTGAGCTACACTCTTCCATTTCAGAAAGGCAGATCAACTCAGAGTAAGACACCAATTCTTTTTGTGGTAGCCACACCATTCTAACGTAATCACCGAAAGCTATAGTGCCTAATCGCCTCCAAAAGCTACAGTGCCTAAAACCATAACTCCATGGACCCATTTCAGATGAAGGAATGAAAGTATCCAAGATATAACAACAACCCTCCCTTTCCATGCCTGGAACAGTAACTGAAACAAAGCTCATTTAATAACTGGCAGAAAGGAAAAGTCTCTAGTGCAATCAATGTAGTTGTATTTAAATTACCAAGTTGCTTTGATTGGTGTACACCTTTAATACCACCACTCAGATGGAAGAAACAGGCAGATCTCTGAGTTCAAGGAAACCTGGTCTACATAGTGAGCTCCAGGTTAAAACGCTGTATCAAAAATGCCCAAGATAAAATAAATATAAATTAGTAAGTTATTGTTTGGAAGTCTCACAAGACATGATGAACGAAATATTAAAATAAGCTTACTATGCTTCCATTAGCAAGCACTTCCCACATCCACAATAGCATCCTGTTTTGGTGTCTGTGTATGGGATGGGTCCCCAGGAGGGGCAGTCACTTGATAGCCTTTCCTTCAGTCTCTGCTCCACACTTATCTCCATATTTTCTCCTGTGCATATTTTGTTCACCCTTCTAAAAGCATTGAGGCATCCACATTTTGGTCTTCCTTCTTCTTAGGCTTCATGTGGTCAGTGAATTGAATCTTGGGTATTCTTAACTTTGGGGCTAATATCCACTTATCAGTGAGGACATGCAATGTTCATTTGTGACTGAGTCACCTCACTCAGGACGATAGTCTCAAGTTCCATCCATTTGCCTGTGAATTTCATGAAGTCATTGTTTTTAATAGCTGAGGAGTAGATCATTGTGTAAATGTACCACATTTTCTGTATCACTTCCTCTGTGGCAGGACATCTGGGTTGTTTCCAGCTTCTGGCTATTATAAATATGGCTGCTATGAACACAGTGGAGCATGTGGCCTTATTACCTGTCAGAGCATCTTCTGGGTATATACTCAGGAGTAGTATAACTGAGTCCTCAGGTAGTACTATGTAAGGAAAAATAGACAGACAGACGGATAGGATAGATAGATAGATAGATAGATAGATAGATAGATAGATAGATGAGCCAAAAACCTGATTTTATTCCTTCATCCATTTATTAAAATATTCATAAAAGCCTGAGAAATGCAAAGTAGAACAGCATGGGTAATATTAAACAGCTGCACACAAGTCACCCAGAGGAAATTTTACTAAGAAAAGAGAAATATCTCTGAAAGAAAAGAGGTTGGAAAAGGTGACAGGAGGAAACTAACCAACACCGCTGCTGATCCTCACTATAGATAGACACTACAGAGGACTTTCCTGCCACAAATCAAGAAGTGACTATAACCCTGTGTCAACTGGCTTATTTTCCTGAGATAGGGGTCTCTAGCACCTTTACCATTCTAAGGTGTTCATGTGCAAACTCTATCTAATTCAAGGGGGCACTTCTGATCTTAAAAATGAGAAGCAAAGACGGAGGAATCCCGAAGATAGGATGAGAATAAACTGGCTCCGAAAGGGGAGTGTTGTGGACTCCAGAGTCTGGGAGCATCCACATGTGCTCTAAAAGAAGAACTTGACAGGCAGCAAATTCATGAAAATCCGCAGATACTCATGGCCAGTGAGCAGGAAGAACACAATTGTCCTCATTACAACAGAATCACACCGGGGGAAGTTAGCAGGAATCTCTCATAGGGCAGGAAGCATCTCTGACCTGCACTAATTCACAAATGGCAAGGTCGGAGGAACAAGCTGAGCCTGCTCCGAGCTCCAGACATCCAGGCTGTCTCCAGGCATCAGGCCCGCGCTTCTTGAGGAAAGAACAGCGTGAGCTGTGCAGACATTCCTCAGAGCACTAAAAGAAAGCACAGGATTATCTGTCTGGAAGCAGAGCCTATGGAAGACGGTGAAAATTCCAGGAGAATCGCATCATAGCAAAGCTAACTCCAACTGAGAAACACAGAAGAGATGCAAGCTGCAAAGGGTTGGAAATAAGCAGAATTGTTAGACGTGCCACTGGAGAAGACTGTGAGGGAAATAAGAAACAGACGTTACATTGCTGAAAAGATAGTCAGGATTTGATATTGAAGACAATTTTCAGATGTTAACAAGACAACCAAACTGAGAAAGCCACATTCTATGTGAAGGGAGAATTAAGAGTCCCTCAGCAGAGACTGAAGGAAAGACCATCCAGACACTGCCCCACCTGGGGATCCATCACATATACAGTCACCAAACCCAGACACTATTGTGGATGCCAACAAGCCCTTGCTGACAGGAGCCTGGTATAGCTGTCTCCTGAGAGGCTCTGCCAGTACATGACAAATACTGAGGTGAATGCTCACAGCCAACCCATGAACTGAGTATAGGGTCCCCAATGGAGGAGCTAGAGAAAGGACCCAAGGAGCTGAAGGAACTTGCAGCCCCTTAGGAGTAACAATATGAACCAACCAGTACCCCCAGAGCTCCCAGAGACTAAACTACCAACCAAAGAGTACACATGGAAGGACCCATGTCTGCATATGTAGCAGAAGATGACCTTATTGGCCATCAAAAGGAGGAGAGGCCCCTGGTCCTGAGAAGGCTCAATGCTCCAGAGTAGGGGAATGCCAGGCAGGGAAGCAGGAGTGGGTGGATTGTTGAGCAGGGGGAGGGGACATGGGATAGGGATAGGGGTTTTGTAGGGGAAACCAGGAAAGGGGATAACATTTTAAATGTAAATAAAGAAAATATCTGAATGAAAGAAAGAGAGAGAGAGAGAGAAAGAGAGAGAGAGAGAAAGAGAGAAAGAAAGAAAGAAAGAAAGAAAGAAAGAAAGAAAGAAAGAAAGAAAGAAAGAAAGAAAGAAAGAAAGAAAGAAAGAAACTTAAAAATTTAAAAAAAGAGTCCCCACCCCCAAGCATCACTATACTCTGTGAAGGTGTGCAGAGCAAGCACAGGGCATGCCTGTCCTAATACCAGTTTTCTGCTTTGACCTTCTTCCTTTATTGCATGCCCAGTCCCCCTTTCCCACCTGGACTAATGATCCAGAACCACAGTACCACACACCCTGAGCCACAGGTTCTCCCAACTACCAGCCAGTCAATCCTCTGTATATTAAAAGGAAGACATCCTCTTGCTCGGAAGCATCAAACAGAAGCTAATTAATGCCCTTCCTGAGATCTCCTCTCAAAAATACCTTAAGCACCAGCACTATCCTAAATGCAGACAGCAGAGCTGCTTACAGAGAGGGTTTCTTGGCTTCTCACTGCTGTTTCTGATTGGCTGATCATTTAACAGTGCACTCTGTTGGGGTAATAATACTAATATCTCTGACGTGTCAGATATAAGCTGGAAGAGAGTGCATGAAAGGTAAGATAAATAAGAGATGAAGAGATGGCTCCGTGGCTAAGAGCACTCATTGCTCTTACAGAGAATCCAAGGATGGTTTCTAGCACCCACATGGTAGCTCACAACCATTTGTAAATCCAGTTACAGGGGATCTGATGTCCTCTATGACCCCCATAGGTGCCAGGCTCACTTGTACACATGTATACATTCTTGCAAAACACTCAGACATAAAACATAAAATAAACAAATATTATTAAGAGGTTAAATAAATAAATAAATAAATAAGCAAGCCGCAGCAAAGCCTGAAGGGATCTTTTCTTTCTTTTTCTTTCTCTTTTTCATGTAAATTTTTTGAGATATTTCTACCAATTGTTCAATAACTTGGAATGATTCTCTATCCCATGTGTATTATTTGTTCCTGTTGACCACATGATATGTACTCTCTAAATGTCAAATATCAAGAAAAACACAGCAAAGAAAAATTGTCCAATGAAAAATGTCTCAGCATCTTCTGCTATACAACATATAACAGGCGACAAGAGACTTTTCACGGTGAGCAGATTCACTGAGTAGGTAAGCAATCAAAAAATTAAGTATTCAAAATAGTACATAATACATACTCTCTCAACACAGAAAATTACTCTAATTAATGTAACCACATTATACTAGATTAGAAAATTTTAAAACACACATTATAAAATTATAATACTACTTTTCAAAGAGCACTAAAAAGAACTACTTACTCTTCTGTAATTATAATAGTAAAAAATATAAACAAAATAACTGTTCAACATTGCCTAGGATAAAATCATTCAGAACCAATAACTCCATCCTGTGTGTGTGTATATATATATATATATATATATATATATATATAACAAGAAAATGTAAAAGATCACATAGCAAACCCAATGCTAATCTTGACCAAAATGAAAATGTAATACTTTAAAGTAATATTAGGATAGAAATAGCATCATAACTAATTTAAAACTAAAATTCAATTCCATTGGGTTTCTAGAAGTCATAGGTAAAGTATAAAAGTTCCAAATAATATTAAATGGTAAACACTGAATAAAGGTTTGATAGAGTTACAGTGATATATGGTTTCATATATATATATATTAGTTAGGGTTAGGGATATATATATATACACGCACATATATCATATTTATTTGTGTGTTCAACTGTTCAGTGTTGCCTAGGAGAAAATCATTCAAAACAAATAACTCCATCCTGAAAATATATATATATATATATATGAGTGTGTGTGTGTGTGTGTGTGTGTGTGTGTGTGTGTGTGTGTGTGTGTGTGTAAATGAAGAGAGGGAAGAGATTAAGAGTTGCCTCTCAACTGGTAATCTATGGGATGAAAAATAGTTTCACAATTTTAATTCCTAACATTATATTCTGACTGTTTTAAAAGTGAGACATTAGATTTTACTGTATTTTTAAACAACAAAAAACCCTGTATATTTAAAAAGAACCATCACTTCCAAGTTACTGGATCAATGACAGAATATTGAACCAACAAGAAAATGTAAAAGATCACATAGCAAACCCAATACTAATCTTGACCAAAATGAAAATGTAATACTTTAAAGTAATATTAGGAGAAATAGCATCATAACTAATTTAAAACTAAAATTCAATTCCATTGGGTTTCTGGAAGTCATAGGTAAAGTATAAAAGTTCCAAATAATATTAAATGATAAACACTGAATAAAGGTTTGATAGAGTTACAGTGATATATGGTTTCATATATATATATTAGTTAGGGTTAGGGATATATATATATATATATGTATATATATATATATATATGCACATATATCATATTTATTTGTGTGTTCAACTGTTCAGTGTTGCCTAGGAGAAAATCATTCAAAACAAATAACTCCATCCTGAAAGTATATATATATATATGAGTGTGTGTGTGTGTGTGTGTGTGAATGAAGAGGGGGAAGAGATTAAGAGTTGCCTCTCAACTGGTAATCTATGGGATGAAAAATAGTTTCACAATTTTAATTCCTAACATTATATTCTGACTGTTTTAAAAGTGAGACATTAGATTTTACTGTATTTTTAAACAACAAAAAACCCTGTATATTTAAAAAGAACCATCACTTCCAAGTTACTGGATCAATGACAGAATATTGAACCAACAAGAAAATGTAAAAGATCACATAGCAAACCCAATACTAATTTTGACCAAAATGAAAATGTAATACTTTAAAGTAATATTAGGATAGAAATAGTATCATAACTAATTTAAAAATAAATTCAATTCCATTGGGTTTCTAGAAGTCATAGGTAAAGTATAAAAGTTCCAAATAATATTAAATGGTAAACACTGAATAAAGGTTTGATAGAGTTACAGTGAGTCTCTCAGGCAGATAAAGATACAGGGGGTGCTGCTAATTGACATGTAAGGAACACAGGATTCAGAAAAGGGAGCTTTAAATACATGGCTTTATTTAGATTTCCCGATGAGGGAAGTACTGCTTCCTCAACTTTATAGATGAAAATATGACAGAAGCAGCACGACTTTCCCACATCAGCAGACAATGGCAGACAAGGAAATCTTAGGCTTAACTCCACTCCTTATTTTTCAAGGATATTGACTTCACTGTTGAATTTCCCACTCCCACTACATCCCTATTTAGAGAGAAACTATGTAACTACCACAGATTCCTTCAGAAAGGCAAACTGTATCCAGCGAAACAAGAAGACAGCATATGAAAACAATTCCAGTGAGGACAGCTACATGTTTTATTAATACTTTGCTACTTCTAGGAGAGATACAAGATGTCAATCCTAAGAATTTCAAACTTGATGAGAGCAGTTAACTTAAACTAAAGTTTTGCTTTACTGTTAAACTAAAACCGCCTATCTATCTTAAAATGTGTATATCAGGTTAGAATTCCCAAACTCCTTACCACTGCCCAAATCTTCTCCTTGCATTTGCATAGTAAAGTTGACTGTTGGTGTGCTTGTTTTGTTTCTGTTTTTACTTTCTCCAAACATATTATACTGGTGAGATGGACTATTGCATAAAGTCACCTGCCACCAAGACTGACTGCCTGAATGTGATACTTTCGACTCATGTGATAGAAAGAGAGTTAACTCCTGCCAGTTGTTGTCTGACCTCCATACATGCACCACAACTACACACCCACTTACTCCAAATAGATAAATAAGTATCTGTAACATGTTCAGTTTGCTACATGCCTATAAAGAGTAAAAGACCTTTTTGGGTTTTAAGAACTCTTCCCATTGTTGTGATCTAAATCACTACAAGGAACACGAATTCCATTCCAGGATGTTGACATTCTCATAGAATCTAAGTACTTCCATGCTAACCTTTCATTTTCTTATAAACACTGTGAATCCCAGCTTCCACATTGGTCTAAGTGATCATTTGGCTGGCAAAAGCCCTTCTGGTCTGAGGCTCAAATGAGTTTTATTTCCATATAAGCAATAATGTTTTTACAACTGTATAACTCATCGAGGACTAGGCACAAAGCATCTCAGAGAAAACCAGTATCATTATATATTTAAAAAAAAGAAGGTATTTTAACCTAGTAATTTAATAATGGTAAGTTCTTAAATTTTCCTCTCATTCAGTTATATTCATATTAATGAAATGTATGTGCCCCTCAGAGGAGATAATTCTATATATTTAACCCTGAATTCTTCTTTAGCCTTATAAATTTAAGAAAAACATCTATAAAAGAATATTAAATAAGTAAGTTTCTACATCTCTTATGCCATCTAGAAAGAAGGTTGAATAGAGTCTTCAAGGCAATAGTGTTTGGTATTACTTAGCTTCAACTACAGATTAAGTGTCAAAAAATCTACTTCAGGGGCTCTAGGAGATGGGTTTTCAATGAGACCATTATGTTCTAAGACTGAAAAGTTGCTTCCCCTGGTTAGGTGAAGGTTTTCCTCTACCCATCTGTCCACCAAATAGTGTTGCCCAGTGCTCAGCTTTCCAACCTCAATTACTGTCTCTCTCCATAATTTTCACAGTCAGGTGAGCTGTCTTCACCGTCTCAACACTAGTCAACTATTCAGTAGTTTCTAATTCACTCAAAGCACACTTGTATCTGGATTTGCAAGTATGATCTCTCAATTCTATGCAGTCTTGACTCTTCCGAGTGTTGAACGTGTTCACAACTGCTTGTTTCAATTCCTCTCAAACTTGCCCTCTCTATCCTGCCAGCTCTCTCCAAGAGAGGTATTCCATTTCCACCCACCAAGGTCTGCCAGTGACACCACAATTTTACAAGTAAGTATATGGAAAGTTCATGGCAGTATGCAAGGGACCCTTGAATCTGATAAGATACTAAAGCATGAAATAATCAGTTAATTGAATCTGGAGGACACATGAAGCAATATGGCCATTTTCTCAATGTAAATCTACCCAACCCATGAATATGAGAGTTATTTCCTGCTTCTAATATCTTTGGTTTATTTTTTTTCAGTGATTTATAATTTTTAAGTTTGAGGTCATCCATGTTTTTTGTGTACTTTAGGTTTTAAAGTTTCACTTAATTTTGTATATTTTGAACTATCATATATTTTGATTCTTTCCCCTCCCCAAACTCCTCCCAGATCCTAGCCTCTCCTCCTTACCCACCCAATCTCTCTGTCTTTCTCTATCTCTCTTTCTCTGACACACACACACACACACACACACACACACACACATACCTACACACATTAATCCTATGTTGTTTTTTTTAATAAAAAATGGATACTATGAAAAGTTGTTTTCCTGATGCCTTGGATAATTTGTTGTTGGTTTTTTATGGACATGGTATTGAAAGAGATTAGAGTGTGTGCTACATGCTTAGTTGTGCACATGTGTGTGCATGAAGACCAGAAGTCAGAGTCAAGTATCTTCTCAATCATTTTTCACTCAATTTTTTAAGATGGCATCTCTCACTGAACCTTAGATGTTCATAGTCTTGTGACAAATCCTCCTGACTAAGGCATCTCTGCATCCTAAAAATCTGTTACTTCTTACAAGCTTTTTAAAATGTATGTTACTTGTATGTATGATCTGCCTGCCTGTATTTGTGCTGGTGCTTACAGAGGCCAGAAGAAAGTGTTGGATCTACTGGAACTGAAGTTACAGATGCTTGGGTATGTATAGATAGTGGCTATGAAAGTCCTGGGAATTTCACAGGTCCAGTAAAATAGCAGCCAGGGTTCTTTTTTTTTTTTTTTTTTTTTTTTTTTTTTATTTGATATAATTTATTTACATTTCAAATGATTTCCCCTTTTCTAGCCCCCCCCCCACTCCCCGAAAGTCCCGTAAGCCCCCTTCTCTTCCCCTGTCCTCCCTCCCACCCCTTCCCAGTTCCCCGTTCTGGTTTTGCCAAATACTGTTTCACTGAGTCTTTCCAGAACCAGGGACCACTCCTGCTTTCTTCTTGTATCTCATTTGATGTGTGGATTATGTTTTGGGTATTCCAGTTTTCTAGGTTAATAACCACTTATTAGTGAGTGCATACCATGATTCACCTTTTGAGTCTGGGTTACCTCACTTAGTATGATGTTCTCTAGCTCCATCCATTTGCCTAAGAATTTCATGAATTCATTGTTTCTAATGGCTGAATAGTACTCCATTGTGTAGATATACCACATTTTTTGTATCCACTCTTCTGTTGAGGGATACCTGGGTTCTTTCCAGCATCTGGCAATTATAAATAGGGCTGCTATGAACATAGTAGAGCATGTATCCTTATTATATGGTGGGGAATCCTCTGGGTATATGCCCAGGAGTGGTATAGCAGGATCTTCTGGAAGTGAGGTGCCCAGTTTTCGGAGGAACCGCCAGACTGCTTTCCAGAGTGGTTGTACCAATTTGCAACCCCACCAGCAGTGGAGGAGTGTTCCTCTTTCTCCGCACCCTCTCCAACACCTGCTGTCTCCTGAATTTTTTTTTTTTTTTTTTTTTTTTTTTTTTATTGTTTTTTTTTTTTTTTTTTTTTGAGCTTTGTAGTTACTTTTTTTTTTTTTTTTGTCTTTTTTTTTTATTTGATATAATTTATTTACATTTCAAATGATTTCCCCTTTTCTAGCCCCCCCCCACTCCCCGAAAGTCCCGTAAGCCCCCTTCTCTTCCCCTGTCCTCCCTCCCACCCATTCCCAGTTCCCCGTTCTGGTTTTGCCAAATACTGTTTCACTGAGTCTTTCCAGAACCAGGGACCACTCCTGCTTTCTTCTTGTATCTCATTTGATGTGTGGATTATGTTTTGGGTATTCCAGTTTTCTAGGTTAATAACCACTTATTAGTGAGTGCATACCATGATTCACCTTTTGAGTCTGGGTTACCTCACTTAGTATGATGTTCTCTAGCTCCATCCATTTGCCTAAGAATTTCATGAATTCATTGTTTCTAATGGCTGAATAGTACTCCATTGTGTAGATATACCACATTTTTTGTATCCACTCTTCTGTTGAGGGATACCTGGGTTCTTTCCAGCATCTGGCAATTATAAATAGGGCTGCTATGAACATAGTAGAGCATGTATCCTTATTACATGGTGGGGAATCCTCTGGGTATATGCCCAGGAGTGGTATAGCAGGATCTTCTGGAAGTGAGGTGCCCAGTTTTCGGAGGAACCGCCAGACTGATTTCCAGAGTGGTTGTACCAATTTGCAACCCCACCAGCAGTGGAGGAGTGTTCCTCTTTCTCCGCACCCTCTCCAACACCTGCTGTCTCCTGAATTTTTAATCTTAGCCATTCTGACTGGTGTAAGATGAAATCTTAGGGTTGTTTTGATTTGCATTTCCCTAATGACTAATGAAGTGGAGCATTTTTTAAGATGCTTCTCCGCCATCCGAAGTTCTTCAGGTGAGAATTCTTTGTTTAACTCTGTACCCCCATTTTTTAATAGGGTTGTTCGGTTTTCTGGAGTCTAACTTCTTGAGTTCTTTATATATATTGGATATTAGCCCTCTATCTGATGTAGGATTGGTGAAGATCTTTTCCCAATTTGTTGGTTGCCGATCTGTCCTCTTGATGGTGTCCTTTGCCTTACAGAAACTCTGTAACCTTATGAGGTCCCATTTGTCAATTCTTGCTCTTAGAGCATACGCTATTGGTGTTCTGTTCAGAAACTTTCTCCCTGTACCGATGTCCTCAAGGGTCTTCCCCAGTTTCTTTTCTATTAGCTTCAGAGTGTCTGGCTTTATGTGGAGGTCCTTGATCCATTTGGATTTGAGCTTAGTACAAGGAGACAAGGATGGATCAATTCGCATTCTTCTGCATGCTGACCTCCAGTTGAACCAGCACCATTTGTTGAAAAGGCTATCTTTTTTCCATTGGATGTTTTCAGCCTCTTTGTCGAGGATCAAGTGGCCATAGGTGTGTGGGTTCATTTCTGGATCTTCAATCCTGTTCCATTGATCCTCCTGCCTGTCACTGTACCAATACCATGCAGTTTTTAACACTATTGCTCTGTAGTATTGCTTGAGGTCAGGGATACTGATTCCCCCCAGATTTTCTTTTGTTGCTGAGAATAGTTTTAGCTATCCTGGGTTTTTTGTTGTTCCAGATGAATTTGATAATTGCTCTTTCTAACTCTGTGAAGAATTGAGTTGGGATTTTGATGGGTATTGCATTGAATCTGTATAGTGCTTTAGGCAAAATGGCCATTTTAACTATATTGATTCTACCGATCCATGAGCATGGGAGGTTTTCCCATTTTTTGAGGTCTTCTTCCATTTCCTTCTTCAGAGTCTTGAAGTTCTTGCCATACAGATCTTTCGCATGTTTGGTAAGAGTCACCCCAAGATACTTTATACTGTTTGTGGCTATTGTGAAGGGGGTCATTTCCCTAATTTCTTTCTCAGCCTGCTTATCCTTTGAGTATAGGAAGGCCACTGATTTGCTTGAGTTGATTTTGTAACCTGCCACTTTGCTGAAGTTGTTTATCAGCTGTAGGAGCTCTCTAGTGGAGTTCTTTGGGTCACTTAGGTAGACGATCATGTCGTCTGCAAATAATGATAGTTTGACTTCCTCCTTTCCAATTTGTATCCCTTTGACCTCCTTATGTTGTCGAATTGCCCGAGCTAGTACCTCAAGTACAATATTGAAAAGATAAGGAGAAAGGGGGCAGCCTTGTCTGGTCCCTGATTTCAGTGGGATTGCTTCAAGTTTCTCTCCGTTTAGTTTGATGCTGGCTACCGGTTTGCTGTATATTGCTTTTACTATGTTTAGGTATGGGCCTTGAATTCCTGTTCTCTCCAAGACTTTAAGCATGAAAGGATGCTGAATTTTGTCAAATGCTTTTTCAGCATCCAATGAAATGACCATGTGGTTTTGTTCTCTGAGTTTGTTTATGTAGTGGATTGTATTGATGGATTTCCGTATATTGAACCAACCCTGCATTCCCGGGATAAAGCCTACTTGATCATGGTGGATGATCGTTTTGATGTGTTCTTGGATTCGGTTGGCAAGAATTTTGTTGAGTATTTTTGCATCGATGTTCATAAGGGAAATTGGTCTGAAGTTCTCTTTCTTTGTTGGATCTTTGTGTGGCTTTGGTATCAGCGTAATTGTGGCTTCGTAGAAGGAATTGGGTAGTGTTCCTTCTGTTTCTATTTTGTGGAATAGTTTGAAGAGTATTGGTGTTAACTCTTCTTTGAAGATCTGGTAGAATTCTGCACTGAAACCATCTGGTCCTGTGCTTTTTTTGGTTGGAAGACTTTCTATGACTCCTTCTATTTCTTTAGGCTTTATGGGACTGTTTAGATGGTCTAGTTGGTCCTGATTTAATTTTGGTATTTGGTATCTGTCAAGGAAATTGTCCATTTCCTCCAGATTCTCCAGTTGTGTTGAGTACAGGCTCTTGTAGTAGGATCTGATGATTTTTTGGATTTCCTCAGTTTCCGTTGTTATGTCTCCCTTTTCATTTCTAAGTTTGTTAATTTGGATACTTTCTCTGTGCCCTTTGGTCAGTCTGGCTAAGGGTTTATCTATCTTGTTGATTTTCTCAAAGAACCAGCTCCTAGTTTTGTTGATTTTTTGTATGGTTCTCTTTGTTTCTACTTGATTGATTTCGGCCCTGAGTTTGATGATTTCCTGCCTTCTACTCCTCCTGGGTGAAATAGCTTCTTTTTGTTCTAGGGCTTTCAGGTGTGTCATTAAGTTGGTAATGTATGCTCTCTCCATTTTCTTTTTGGAGGCACTCAGGGCTATGAGTTTTCCTCTTAGCACTGCTTTCATTGTGTCCCATAGATTTGGGTATGTTGTGTTTTCATTTTCATTGTGTTCTAAAAAGTCTTTAATTTCTTTCTTTATTTCTTCCTTGACCAAGGTGTCATTGAGTAGAGTATTGTTCAATTTCCACGTGTATGTGGGTTTTCTGTTGTTTCTGTTGCTATTGAAGACCACTTTTATTCCATAGTGATCAGATAGGAGGCATGGGATTAGTTCTATCTTTTTATATTTGTTGAGGTCTGTCTTGTGACCAATTATATGGTCGATTTTGGAGAAGGTACCATGAGGTGCTGAAAAAAAGGTATATTCTTTTGTTTTAGGATAGAATGTTCTATATATATCAGTTAAGTCTAATTGGTCCAAAGCTTCAATTAGTTTCATTGTGTCCTTGTTTAGTTTCTGTTTTCCTGATCGGTCCATTGAGGAAAGTGCAGTGTTGAAGTCACCCACAATTATTGTGTTAGGTGTAATGTGTGCTTTGAGTTTTAATAAAGTTTCTTTTATGAAAGAGGGTGCCCTTGCATTTGGAGCATAGATGTTCAGGATTGAGAGTTCTTCTTGTTGTATTTTTCCTTTGACCAGCAAGAAGTGTCCCTCAGAGTCTCTTTTGATGACTTTGGGTTGAAAGTCAATTTTATCTGATATTAAAATGCAGCCAGGGTTCTTAATGGGTGAGCCCTCTGTACTTCTTTTATATAACTTTTGTAACCTGATATTGTGCTGATAAGTGTTTAGCAAATCTTTATTTTCACATAGAGGTTGGGGCTCTTTAACTGTAATATTTTATCATTTACAAATATGAATAATTTTGATTCTTATTTACCTACATCAATCTCTTTTGTATTTCTCTTGCCCTATCACTCTGGATAAGACTACAAGTACTGTAAGAGAGGAGACAGAGGAGACCCTTGATTCATTCCTGATTGTGGAGAAAATGTGTTCAGTTTTCCCCTTTTCAGCATAAGGTTGGCTCTAGTTTTGTCATCTGTTGCCTTTATTATTTAGATGCAAGCTTCTTCTATTCCTCATTGTAGTAAGGCTTTTATCATGAGATGATGTTTATCATGAGATAATGAAATTTTTTCAATTTTTTTCTATATCTTTGAAATGATTTTGTGAATTTTTGTCCTTGATTCTATTTATATGCTGTATTGCACCTTATGATCTGCAGCCATTCATTCAACCATCCTTGTGTTCCTGAAACAAAACCAGCTTAATTGTGACATGTTGTCTTTTTAATACATTCAAAAATGTCTTGGTAAGCTTGTTGATATTTATATTTATCAAGGATATTGGCCTACACCTTTCCCTTATATTAATGTTGTATCTAGTTTTTGAGCTAATGGGGATTGATATTTTGCATAGTAAAGTTTCATAAAAAATCTTTGTGTTTTGTGGAGACGGTTGAGGGTCATTGATGTTAATGACCTTTCAAAGGAATGTCTAGTCTATAATGATTTCCACCTCTTGGACCTGAGATTTTCGTTATTGGGAAACTTTTAATTGCTGATCCAATCTCATTGCTTTTTGCATAACTGTTTAAGTTTTTTTTTTAATTTTTTTTAATTCGATATAATTTATTTACATTTCAAATGATTTCCCCTTTTCTAGCCCCCCCACTCCCCAAAAGTCCCGTAAGCCCCCTTCTCTTCCCCTGTCCTCCCACCCACCCCTTCCCACTTCCCCGTTCTGGTTTTGCCGAATACTGTTTCACTGAGTCTTTCCAGAACCAGGGGCCACTCCTCCTTTCTGCTTGTACCTCATTTGATGTGTGGATTATGTTTTGGGTATTCCAGTTTTCTAGGTTAATAACCACTTACTAGTGAGTGCATTCCATGATTCACCTTTTGAGTCTGGGTTACCTCACATAGTATGATGTTCTCTAGCTCCATCCATTTGCCTAAGAATTTCATGAATTCATTGTTTCTAATGGCTGAATAGTACTCCATTGTGTAGATATACCACATTTTTTGCATCCACTCTTCTGTTGAGGGATACCTGGGTTCTTTCCAGCATCTGGCACTTATAAATAGGGCTGCTATGAACATAGTAGAGCATGTATCCTTATTACATGGTGGGGAATCCTCTGGGTATATGCCCAGGAGTGGTATAGCAGGATCTTCAGGAAGTGAGGTGCCCAGTTTTCGGAGGAATTGCCAGACTTATTTCCAGAGTGGTTGTACCAATTTGAAACCCCACCAGCAGTGGAGGAGTGTTCCTCTTTCTACACACCCTCTCCAACACCTGCTGTCTCCTGAATTTTTAATCTTAGCCATTCTGACTGGTGTAAGATGAAATCTTAGGGTTGTTTTGATTTGCATTTCCCTAATGACTAATGAAGTTGAGCATTTTTTAAGATGCTTCTCCGCCATCCGAAGTTCTTCAGGTGAGAATTCTTTGTTTAACTCTGTACCCCATTTTTAATAGGGTTGTTTGGTTTTCTGGAGTCTAACTTCTTGAGTTCTTTATATATATTGGATATTAGCCCTCTATCTGATGTAGGATTGGTGAAGATCTTTTCCCAATTTGTTGGTTGCCGATTTGTCCTCTTGATGGTGTCCTTTGCCTTACAGAAACTTTGTAATTTTATGAGGTCCCATTTGTCAATTCTTGCTCTTAGAGCATACGCTATTGGTGTTCTGTTCAGAAACTTTCTCCCTGTACCGATGTCCTCAAGGGTCTTCCCCAGTTTCTTTTCTATTAGCTTCAGAGTATCTGGCTTTATGTGGATGTCCTTGATCCATTTGGAGTTGAGCTTAGTACAAGGAGACAAGGATGGATCAATTCGCATTCTTCTGCATGCTGACCTCCAGTTGAACCAGCACCATTTGTTGAAAAGGCTATCTTTTTTCCATTGGATGTTTTCAGCCTCTTTGTCGAGGATCAAGTGGCCATAGGTGTGTGGGTTCATTTCTGGATCTTCAATCCTGTTCCATTGATCCTCCTGCCTGTCACTGTACCAATACCATGCAGTTTTTAACACTATTGCTCTGTAGTACTGCTTGAGGTCAGGGATACTGATTCCCCCAGATTTTCTTTTGTTGCTGAGAATAGTTTTAGCTATCCTGGGTGTTTTGTTGTTCCACATGAATTTGATAATTGCTCTTTCTAACTCTGTGAAGAATTGAGTTGAGATTTTGATGGGTATTGCATTGAATCTGTATATTGCTTTTGGCAAAATGGCCATTTTAACTATATTGATTCTACCGATCCATGAGCATGGGAGGTTTTCCCATTTTTTGAGGTCTTCTTCCATTCCCTTCTTCAGAGTCTTGAAGTTCTTGTCATACAGATCTTTCACATGTTTGGTAAGAGTCACCCCAAGATACTTTATACTGTTTGTGGCTATTGTGAAGGGGGTCATTTCCCTAATTTCTTTCTCAGCCTGCTTATCCTTTGAGTATAGGAAGGCCACTGATTTGCTTGAGTTGATTTTATAACCTGCCACTTTGCTGAAGTTGTTTATCAGCTGTAGGAGCTCTCTAGTGGAGTTCTTTGGGTCACTTAGGTAGATGATCATGTCGTCTGCAAATAATGATAGTTTGACTTCTTCCTTTCCAATTTGTATCCCTTTGACCTCCTTATGTTGTCGAATTGCCCGAGCTAGTACCTCAAGTACAATATTGAAAAGATAAGGAGAAAGGGGGCAGCCTTCTCTGGTCCCTGATTTCAGTGGGATTGCTTCAAGTTTCTCTCCATTTAGTTTGATGCTGGCTACCGGTTTGCTGTATATTGCTTTTACTATGTTTAGGTATGGGCCTTGAATTCCTGTTCTCTCCAAGACTTTAAGCATGAAAGGATGCTGAATTTTGTCAAATGCTTTTTCAGCATCCAATGAAATGACCATGTGGTTTTGTTCTTTGAGTTTGTTTATGTAGTGGATTGTATTGATGGATTTCCGTATATTGAACCAACCTGCATTCCCGGGATAAAGCCTACTTGATCATGGTGGATGATCGTTTTGATGTGTTCTTGGATTCGGTTGGCAAGAATTTTATTGAGTATTTTTGCATCGATGTTCATAAGGGAAATTGGTCTGAAGTTCTCTTTCTTTGTTGGATCTTTGTGTGGCTTTGGTATCAGCATAATTGTGGCTTCGTAGAAAGAATTGGGTAGTGTTCCTTCTGTTTCTATTTTGTGGAATAGTTTGAAGAGTATTGGTGTTAACTCTTCTTTGAAGGTCTGGTAGAATTCTGCACTGAAACCATCAGGTCCTGTGCTTTTTTTGGTTGGAAGACTTTCTATGACTCCTTCTATTTCTTTAGGCATTATGGGACTGTTTAGATGGTCTAGTTGGTCCTGATTTAATTTTGGTATTTGGTATCTGTCAAGGAAATTGTCCATTTCCTCCAGATTCTCCAGTTGTGTTGAGTACAGGCTCTTGTAGTAGGATCTGATGATTTTTTGGATTTCCTCAGTTTCCGTTGTTATATCTCCATTTTCATTTCTAAGTTTGTTAATTTGGATACTTTCTCTGTGCCCTTTGGTCAGTCTGGCTAAGGGTTTATCTATCTTGTTGATTTTCTCAAAGAACCAGCTCCTGGTTTTGTTGATTTTTTGTACGGTTCTCTTTGTTTCTACTTGATTGATTTCAGCCCTGAGTTTGATGATTTCCTGCCTTCTACTACTCCTGGGTGAAATAGCTTCTTTTTGTTCCAGGGCTTTCAGGTGTGTCATTAAGCTGGTAATGTATGCTCTCTCCATTTTCTTTTTGGAGGCACTCAGGGCTATGAGTTTTCCTCTTAGCACTGCTTTCATTGTGTCCCATAGATTTGAGTATGTTGTGTTTTCATTTTCATTGTGTTCTAAAAAGTCTTTAATTTCTTTCTTTATTTCTTCCTTGACCAAGGTATCATTGAGTAGAGTATTGTTCAGTTTCCATGTGTATGTGGGTTTTCTGTTGTTTCTGTTGCTATTGAAGACCACTTTTACTCCATAGTGATCAGATAGGAGGCATGGGATTTGTTTGATCTTCTTATATTTGTTGAGGTCTGTCTTGTGACCAATTATATGGTCGATTTTGGAGAAGGTACCATGAGGTGCTGAGAAAAAGGTATATTCTTTTGTTTTAGGATAGAATGTTCTGTATATATCTGTTAAATCTAATTGGTCCAAAGCTGCAATTAGTTTCATTGTGTCCCTGTTTAGTTTCTGTTTTCCTGATCGGTCCATTGAGGAAAGTGCAGTGTTGAAGTCACCCACAATTATTGTGTTAGGTGCAATGTGTGCTTTGAGTTTTAATACAGTTTCTTTTACGAAAGAGGGTGCCCTTGCATTTGGAGCATAGATGTTCAGGATTGAGAGTTCTTCTTGTTGTATTTTTCCTTTGACCAGCAAGAAGTGTCCCTCAGAGTCTCTTTTGATGACTTTGGGTTGAAAGTCAATTTTATCTGATATTAAAATGGCTACTCCAGCTTGTTTCCTGAGACCACTTGCTTGTAAAATTGTCTTCCAGCCTTTTACTCTAAGGTAGTGTTTGTCTTTGACCTTGAGGTGTGTTTCCTGTAAGCAGCAAAATGTAGGGTCCTGTTTACATATCGAGTCAGTTAGTATGTGTCTTTGATATTAAGGAGTAGTGATTGTTACTTCCTATCATTTTTGACGTTATTTTTTAAATTTGATTGCTTAACTTCTTTTGGGTTTGATGAAAGGTTACTATCTTGCTTTTTCCAGGGTGAAGTTTCCCTCCTTGTATTGGTGTTGTCCTCCTATTATCCTTTTTAGGGCTGGGTTTGTGGATAGATATTGGGAAAACTTGGTTTTGTCATGAAATATCTTAGTTTCTCCATCTATGGTGATTGAGAGTTTTGCTGGATATAGTAGTTTTGGTTGGCATTTGTGTTCTCTTAGAGTCTGCATGAGATCTGCCCATGACCTTCTAGCCTTCATAGTCTCAGGTGAAAAGTCTGCTGTGATTCTGATAGGTCTTCCTTTATATGTTACTTGGCCTTTTTCTCTTACTGCCTTTAGCATTCTTTCTTTGTTTAGAACATTTGGTGTTTTGATTATTATGTGACAGGAAGTATTTCTGTTCTGGTCCCGTCTGTTTGTAGTTCTGTAGGCTTCTTGTATATTCATGGGCATCTCTCTCTTTAGGTTAAGGAAGTTTTCTTCCATAATTTTATTGAAGATATTTGCTGGCCCTTTAAGTTGTAAATCTTCACTCTCATCTATGCCTATAATCCTTAGGTTTGGTCTTCTCATTGTGTCCTGGATTTCCTGGATATTTTGGGTTACAAGCTTTTTGCATTTTGCATTTTCTTTAACTGTTGAGTCCATGGTTTCTATGGAATCTTCAGCATCTGAGATTCTTTCTTCTATCTCTTGTATTCTGTTGCTGATATTTGCATCTCTGTCCCCTGATTTCTTCCCAAGGCTTTCTATCTCCAAAGTTGTCTCCCTTTGAGTTTTCTTAGTTGTTTCTACTTCTGATTTTAGATCCTGGATGGTTTTGCTTAGCTCCTTCACTTGCTTGTTTGTGCTTTCCTGTAATTCTTTAAGAGATTTTTGTGTTTCCTCTTCCATGACCTCAGCCTGTTGACCAAAGTTCTCCTGTATTTCTTTAAGTGTTTTTTGCATTTCCTCCTTGTTGGCTTTTGTATTCTCCTGGATTTCTTTCAATGGTTTTTGTGTTTCCCTTGCAAGGGCTTCTAACTTTTGATCCATTTTCTCCTGAATTTCTTTAAGTATGTCCTTCATGTGTTCCTGTACCAGCATCATGACCAGTGATTTTAAATCCAAATCTTGTTTTACTGGTGTGATGGGGTATCCAGGACATGCTGGTAGAGGAGAATTGGGTTCAGATGTTGCCATATTGCCTTGATTTCTGTTAGTGATGTTCCTGCGTTTGCCTTTTGCCATCTAGTTCTCACTGGTGTTACTTGGTCTTGTCAGTGCTGGACTCACCAGTGCAAGCTGCCCCTTCCTCATTGGCCTCTGGTGCACAGCTTACCCCTTGCACTGCCTGTAGACAGGGTGCTGCTGCCCAGGCTATTCAGATCCCGAAGCAGGCACCCAAAGGCTCCTGCTGGGGCCCGCTGGATTCACTGGAGCACACAGACTTTTCCCTGCTGGCCGGCCGGAAGCCCCGCTAGCCTCCTGCAGGACCTGGAGATGTGGTGCTGCCGCACAGGCTGATCTGGATCCGGAAGCGGAGAGAGTTGAGCTGAGGGCTTCCGCCTGAGGCCTTGCCCCAGATTGTGTCTGTGGACCAGATGGAGCCCGTGTGCACCCCCAGGGAGCGCCGATGGTGTATGCTGCTGTGACCTCCCCTGTGTTCAGCTCACTCCGCTGGGCAGCCGATCCCCCAACCGGGCTGGTGCACACAAGGTTAGCCTGGCCACCCAGGCCCTGAGTCCAGGCAAAAGCCTGGGAGGCCAAGGTCCGAGCAAAGTTCCCCTAGGGCTATGACTGTTAATTGGGTCCGCCAGGTGACCCGGATGGCGGGCGTGCGTGCCCGCACTCCCTGAAAGCGCAGGGAGAGTCTGCTGTGCTAACAACCTCCTGGGCGGGTTGACTCACAGATGGCCCCCCAAGCCGCCCAGTTCTTGGGGTCAGTCCTGGGCCTTTTGGGGCCTAGACCCCAGCTTTGTTAGCCTCAGGCTCTGCCCGCCAGAGCTCTCTCTTGTCCTGTAGCCAAAATGGCGGCACGCGCCCAGGCCCAGGCAAAAAACCTCCTGGCTGGGTTGGCGCCCCGATGCCCCCTCCCCCCCCCCCCCCGAACAGCCCAGGGCCTGGGTGCAGGCCAACGTTCGTCGGGCTCAGACCCCCGCGGTGTTGGCCTCGGATTATGTTTATGTACCTCAGTCTGTCCGATGTCTCTTGAGTCCGAAACCAAGATGGAGATGAGCCTCTCCTGACCGGCGAGAGGCTGAGTTCTGAAGTGACTTCCGTGCAGGAAAGGCGCCGCACAACAGCAGCTGCTTGCCGCCTGGCTGGTCAGCGAAGGTCAGTGGTCGTGGGCACAGGGCCTAACTGGACCCTGTGTCGCCTTGGTTCCACTGCTGATGGCCCTTCAGCTGGACCAGCCACTGCTGCACTGCCGCCGCTGCAGCCCGTTAAGATTTTTTTATAACAAGTTCAATTTGCGCAAATTATATATTTAGAAATGTATATATTCTAAGTTTTGTAATTAATCATAATTTAAACCTTCCAAACAAACCTAACTGCTCTTCTGGATTCCACTGATATCCATTATTATGTCTGCTTTACAGTATTAATGTATTCATTTGAGTCCTTCTTTCTGTACATTTTTGTTGGATTGGGTAATATCAGTCATTTGTATCCTCTCAAACATTGATCCTTCCTTTCCAGGAGCTAAGAATTGCCAATAGCTGTCAGCTAGGGTTAGAACCTCACACCCAGCTTTCTTTTTTTTCCATGCTGGGATTTGGTCTGGCTTGGACTTGTACTGGTCTTGTGCATAATGTTGCAAATTCTATGAAGTCATATATATAGCTGCCATGCTGTATGGAGAAGACACTGTTTCTTTGTAGCTATCCATCACCTATTTTGCCCCCACTCTTCCACAATGATTACTGAGCCTTAAGAGGAAGTGTTGTAGTACAGATGTTCTACTCAGGGTGAACTTTCTGCCGTCTCTCATCCTCTGCACCTTGGCCATGATGAGGAGTTTTAAAGAGAGACTTCCTGGCATAGGAAATGGGTAGCATGAGAAAAATTTAAAGGATAAAATAGTAAATATAAGAAAATATACATTTTAAGGGATATGATTTAAGACATCATTACATAATTAAAATTGCTGCCTACCTATGTCCCTGGATCAATATAATTCAACAATAACAAATATATGCAAGGAGTATTAATAACCTTCAGAATCATCTTTGTTTTCCACCAGAGACAGAAAACTAAACTTATCAACACAGTTCACAAACAGATACAACTGCCACATCCAAGACAGATAGCTTACTTTATTTTCATGGCAAATTATACCATTTCATCATGTTATGTTACGATAGAATATCTTGAACCACCTCCTCACTGTGAAAAATTGAACATCTGCTCATATCAGACGTTGTTTAATGATGTGTGCCAAACCGAACGCAGCCTCCACCTGACACTCCATCACTTATGCTTAAAGCACCGTCTTATTATGCACCAGCGTTCAGTAGTGTTCCAATGCTGTTCTCATCAACTGAGCACTGCAAAAAATTAATTCGCTCATTAAATATCCTCATATGTTCTCATTTTATGCTATAAATGAGGAGGTGAATTAGAAGCCCATAGTTTCCACTTCTTGCATGAATCAAGATATTAGAAAATTGCTTCCTTGTGATTATAGCTGCCTCCATCTCTACTTCTTCCCTTCACAGATCAAATATTATTAAGGAAGGAAAATAGTCTATCTGAGGATTGCTTATTGATGACTTTGCAGCCTGAGTTAATGGTGGTGGATACAACGATGGACCAATTATACATTTTCTCAAAAACTTGAGCAAAAAGTTTTAGCAAAAGAAATATTGGCAAAACAAAGAAAGAATCCACATTAGCTCTCATAGTTCTCAGTGTGATTGAAATGTTTAGTCTCCCTTCATTTTTGGAGAGAGAGAGAGAGAGAGAGAGAGAGAGAGAGAGAGAGAGAGAGAGAGAGAGAATATCTGTGTGTATGTGCCCGTTTCACAATCAGGGAGTTTGAAGGTCAGAGAACAAACTTGGCAGTTTTTGTCCTTCTACAACATGGGCCTAAGAAATTGAACTCAAGCAGTCGGGTATGGCAGCAAACTCCACCTCACTGGTTCACAATTAAAAAATGAACAAAATATTAAAAAAAAAAACCTCCTGTGATATGTGAGCCATATCACTAAAGAGGGCCTAACTCAAAATAGGAAGGGTTATGATAGAGACGATGCTGGTGAAGTCATCAAACCTTTTTGTCTTTATCTCATAGATTGTTTGTCTCTATTGGACACAGTCCTTGCTAATGATAGATGAAGTCTATGGTCATTTCTGTAACTCTAGAACAATCTCACTTTTGTATGTTCCAGTGGGGAAGTCATAAAGATCTGACAGGTATCAATCCAATGTTCATACAAAGGCTGCATTGCTCTTGTGATAAACCTACTTGTCTTCATTTCTTGCTACCTATGCTTGTAGACCACCCAAGGAAGAACTGGGAGTACAGCATCCAACTGGAAAAGTTTTCACCACCCCACAAGCATAACACAGCAACAACATACCCCACTACTGTGCTTCTTAATGAGTTTGTCTAACTAATGTATCTTTTATGCTTTGCATCATGATTTTACCTTTACTTGAGAGTTTGGTCTGCCTGGTTTTTGTTGTTGTTATTTGTTTGTTTTGTAGGGGAAATGCCAACCTATATTTCTGCAGTTTGCATTGCAGTGTTCTAGCTTCATTTGACTTTCAATGCTTCCTGAACAGCCTTTAGTTCAACCTTGAAATGTGTATCCAGAATGGAATTGTTTCACCTGCTCATATTTACCAAATGTTCTCCTTTTGTTTCCCATGTTCTGTTTCTTTTCTCCCTTCCCTCTTGCTCAATTTGGACTCGGCTCAGACCCTGTGTGATCAAACATTCTATAGGCATATCAATGTGTGTACTTCTGTTTTATAACTGTACAGCACTAGTTACCATCATCTGCTCCTATTGAAAATGAGTAAATGTGAACTCACATTTTCTTTAATTTCTTTCAATTCTGCATGAAATAATACATATTTTTCTGCTAATGAACAACTATTTAGACATAATTGCAACTCTTTATCTGTGTAATCTCTCTGACTCCTTACCTAATTTCTTGTCTCTTTTTTCTTTGGGCATAGTTTTTATTTTTCTGGAATTCATGCTATTTTTATTTTTTCACTGAGATTTCAGACAATAGAGTATAGCATATATATGCTATACTCTATTATATATGTGTGTGTATATATACATACATATATACACATATACATATATATGTAAAAAACATATATTTGTTGTTCTTATAAATTAATTACTTTGGCTGAACACAGCAACACAGGTTCAAAACTTCTGTCTTCCTGTATCTAATGTTGCCTTGGAGAAGTCAAATATCTGTCCAGTTCTGGTCCATCTGTGTTTTTCTACATTTAAAGGTGTCTGTACTGACCTGATGATATGGGAAGTCTCCTTGGCATGGTATGTCTAGGAGACATAGGCCCTGTATGCAGTGAGGCTTTAGTCTATCCAGTCAACCAAACTCTGAACCTCTAATTTGTAGAAAAGTATTTCCATGTATTTCTTGGAGTACTTACTTTTAAATTTTCCTCTTTAGAAGCCCTTTGGTAAAACCTGGGAATTGGGGTATACATCTTTGGGTTTACCTATCTGCAATGCTTCTCACTTCAGTGGTTTTATGCTGTCCTGCAAAATGTCTTCTGCTTAATATTTTTATTATTCTGTATATTTTGGAATTTAGTAGTGGAGTTTGTGATCTTGATCTTTAAATTTGGGTGATCATTTTTCTATTCTTGAGATTTTTACATCAACTTACTGTGGTAGTTTCATGAGTTTAAATACAGTCTTCTCCTAGCTCATATGTACTGGAAAGCTAAAATCTACTTCTTAAAGTTCTTGCAACCTTGGGTATTAGGCCTTCTATGGATTTGGTGGTATTTGTTCTTCCATCTAGGGTTGTCAGCTGGTGTGTAGCATATTGTAGACAGACTTTCTTCAGTCACTGGGGAAAAGCATATGGCATACTAGTAGCTAATCATCCAGTAAAGGTAAGGCATGGAAGGGGGGCAGAGAAGTCAGGAAGGTGTCTTAGTTTAGGTTTTACTGCTTTGGACAGACACCATGACCAAGGCAATTCTTAGAAAGACAACATTTAACTGAGGCTGGCTTACTGGTTCAGAGTATCATCAAGGCAGGAACATGGTAGTGTCCAGGCAGACATGGTGCAGGAGGAGTTGAGAATTCTACATCTTCATCTGACTGCCACTAGAAGCTCCCAGGCAGCTAAGAGGAGCATCTTAAAGCCATGCCCATAACACACACTTCCTCCATCAAGGCCATACCTCCTAATAGTGCCAAGTATATTCAAACAACCACAGAAGACCTTACACAAAGCCTTTAAATTTATCTTACAAAAAAAAAAAAAACCAATTTGGCAAAGATGAAGGCTGCCAGGATAACCTATGACTCGTATAATACAGGAGCATGTGCCCCAGTGTGGATATTTAAAGCGTAATAAGACATGCACCCCATAAAGATGTATGTAGAACTACATGTAGCAGAGTGTGGAAAGGCCCACACTATGCACATGAGAAGGAAAACACCCATGCTGAGGTAGAGTCCTGCTTTTCAACAAGCAGGGTTGTCGGCTGCTTAACTCTCCCCCTAGTCAATCTCACTGCCTTCCCCACTAAGTAATGTACTATCTCAATAAGCTTCCTCTGCAGCTTGTTTTTCTAGCCATGTGATTGCTTCATTCTTTGTTCAAGGACACGAGAACCTGGAAAAACTACAAGACATGCCCCTCTCAACCCCAATATCAGCTCCTTAGTCTTCCCACTGGCCGAGGTAATAGGCAGAGGTTTGTCCACCAGCTGAGAAATAGTGCTTTGGGAAGCACTCCTGTGACTGACATTGAAAAGGAATTCAGGAAACTTGCAAGTCTGTCTAGAGCATCCTTTGTGCCCACCCTAAGATATGTTTCACTGACAGCTTAATCTCACCCATCTTCCTTCTTTCTATCAACAACAGATCCTACCACACTAAAAGTTTTCCTTTAGGTGTCTCCCCTCTTGCTCTCCCTCCCTCCCTTCCTCCCTCTTCTTCCTTCCTTCCTCCTAATGCCGGTTCATACTTACTTGTCTTCTTTTATATACGGGATCCATCATAAGGGTCTTACACAATGGAGAAATGCTTTGCCCAGAAAAACACCTGCCTAAAGAGCTTTAGAATCCCTCAGTCCCCAAACTCTAGGGAGAATGAACTCAGGGTGGTATCCCTGAGTGATTACTTTTTGTGCTCTTCAACCCAGATTTTCCAAAAAAAATACAATTTCAAACCCCATCTTGTAGTTTTTCCCTGACCTTCAATTCCCTCTAATGTTCATGAGCCATGATAAATTTCTAGCACTGATTCATCCTCATCTGGTTAAACTGCCAAGCCCTCTGCTTAACTATGTTTGAGACTAACATGAATGTACCTTGGATTGGCTTTCCTCCTACAGTCATAGCTTCATATTGAAGACCATGTGAACAGCTTGGGAAAAAAGAAAATAAAAAGACAGAGGTGTCAGCATGTAACCGAGAACAGAGTAGTCAGGTAAGAGAGTGCCCTCAGGCCAACAGTCTCAGCTGGGGAGAATCACAGGCAATGATGTGACACAGTGTCATCATTACCCTTCGAGAAGGGGACAGCACAGGATGATAATGAATATGCTGGAGAAAAAATAATACAACTTCATCTGGTATAGATGGGTAGTATTAGCATTTAGTCTGCTGGATGGGAGAGTGTGTTGACATTATTTATAGCAGCAATACAGAGCTATGACATAGATCCATTGTAAACAAGGCCTTCCAAGGCAGCTGCTTTCCATTAAAAACATATAACACAGAAGCAGTTGTAAAGGGTGGCTTTGGTTGGCAGCATTAAAAAGGGATGTCATCTTTGCTAAATCTGGGACTCATTTTCATTCCTATTTTTATTTCCATTTACATTTTTCATATCTAAGCAAGCTTTCTAATTTTTTTAAGCAGCAAATTAGGAGGAAAAAAAGTGTGGCTCTATTTAGAGTTCTCATTACTTGAAAATGGGCCAAGTAACATATTTCTCCAAATACAAGGGAGTTTTGTATAAGCAACCCCTACAAAATATTTCTCAGTATTAAAAGCTTTAATGGCTGAGTCTAATAAAGGATTTCCATTCTCAGAGGAAAAGTTTTACTTTGTGAGAAAATAGGTTAAAAGGTCATTAAGAATAATAATTTTTAAAATCTGATTATAAGTGAAAAGAAGCTACTAATATCCTGAGGGTAGAATACATTAATTGTGAAACATGACCTAGATAAGTCCCCATATATCTAATGCCAATCTCCACTTGTAAAACCACAGAATCTTGACATCAGAGGAAATGAGAGTCCCTGAAGTGAATGATATTGAAAAGTTCTCATCAAGATAGGAATGAGGGACTTCTCAACCTTTCACAAGATTAACTTCAAACGCTAAAGAAATAGATTTTCATAACAAAATATGTATAAGTCTCTTGAATTCCTTCTCCCGTGTTCCCATCTCCTTTCCTGGTGGATAAGTCCAATCTGGGGTGCTTAAGCTGCCACTGGATCAGTTCTAGCCGTGACGATTAAGCCAGCACTGTAGATGGAAGCTCACAGCAAGGCCTCTTGCCTCTCTTATCTGCTAAGAATTCTCAGCTGCCCTGGATTTAAGAACAGCATTTCATTGTTTTTATACCATGAAACTAAGCAACCTTTTTAAACTAATTCAGTGGCTGCATTTGTGCTAGTCTTTTGATCTACATTTTCCATCTTTTTTCCATTATCAAAATATTTTCATGGTTCATCTTGTCATCTTTGTTGCAGGACACTGGATGAGGTAACGATAGTCCCATAATTATTAATGTGGTATAGTCTATACTTGCCTCCTATTCATGTGAATTTACATTCTACTCTTACCCAACTAATAGCCTGGGCTTAAATCATCTGCTACTCCCCTTTCATGGCATCTCCTCTTCCTTTGCAAGTCTATCCTCAGTGCTCATAGTTGTTATCCTAGGCTCTTGGTCAGGGCAGCCTTTGGCAAGTTGTCCTCAAGCGAAGATTACATATGCAACATCAGAATAGCAAGAAGTACAACCACAAGCAATTTGGCTTCTCCAACCAGTGCTGGGTTCTGTCATCTGCCAAGTGGTTTGTTTAAGACATGCATTCTCTTTGAGCATCAGTTTGTTTAGGACTAGAGGTAGTCATATTTCTTACTCTACAGTAAGGAAAAAACTCAGTCAATACAAATGGTATCACTGTGTGACAATTTTTCAACCAATATTAGGATGCTTTTGTCACTAAATGATTCTCCTTTGTACTGACTGAAAAATTAAAACACAAAGAAAAAGATGGAGACATTTGTCTCTACGAAATAAGACCTCACTAAACCAATTTAACAATTATTAAACTCTTCTTCTGGCTCCCTTCTTATGGGACATTTGCTGTACAAAGGACAGTTGTCCCCCTTATTCTTCACATGGCTTTTGGTTCTCAGTGTGAAGCCGTTGGTAATTATGTCCATTAACAGTTCCCAGGCACTGCCAGGTATTGTTGAAACCTAAATGCCCCTTGGGATTCATCACAGAGAAACAGGTTTCAATTTGTTTCCAAGGTATATCCTCAGAGCATTCTTCAAAGAGTTCTCAATAGGACAAACAGTAGCTGGTGCTGCCTAGCTAATCACCATTATCACAGAACCTTCTGAAACCATGCCAGCTGCAAATGGCGTATCATCATCATCTGCCCTCTTGCAGAACGATTTATCTGTGTTATATCACAAATGACTCCCTCTAACCCTTACGTTCATTATCCCTACTTCAATTTTACATGTCTTCCTAGATAACTATGGCGGAAAGTGGAAGCTTAAGGTAAAACACTGTCACTTAAATGTATTGCTCACATGCCCTGCCCCCTTACAGCAGGATCTGACCAGGCTCCTCCAAGGATCCAGTTACTCATTACACAGATGGTTCTTTGGGCATGGCAGGGTGAGTGGGGGTGCCTAGGACAAAGGAAATAGAGTAGTCATAGAAGTATGCAGAACCTCCAAGGAAATAAAGATATTTAAATGAAGAGAAATTAAGAATAAATTTGAACCTCTAGGGGTTAGACATGGGGCTCTTCTTGAGGACATGATACCCCCACATCAAACGCAGACAAGGGAGTGTGAAACAAGGAAGGCCCAGGTGAGTCTGGAGTCTAAGTGCCTGCTGTGGTCTGGTACATGTTCAAGTCACCACTTTGGACAAGCAAATTGTCTCTTTTTGCAGATTCCAGAGTTAAGTAGGCACATTATGACTTCAAATCTTACAGCTTATTTCAGTACCACTAATCATTCAGCCTGAAAATCTTAATAAATGTCATTCTGAATAGAGGGCCACCTTTACGTTTAGCCAACATTCCAGAATATCCAAACTTATGCCAAGACCAACCCAAGTACTCAGAGTAAAAACAACTGAATCTCTGCCCACAAAGAGTCTGTTCTTTATTGTTTAGTCAATAACAAAATGGGCTACTTTAAGAGACCAGTGAACAAACACACTTAGTCAGCCAATAAAGGCACTGTTAACCCTAAGTAAGAGGGCTGGGAACATTGTAGAAAGCATCTAGGCTAGTGTGGAAGGCATGGTCGATGAGTCTAATCTTACAAAAGGGAGTAGGCGGGACCTTCCAAGTTTAGAAACAACTGATAATAACAAAGGTGTATCACTCATTAGAATCTTGAGAGAAAGTATTCAGAGAATGTGATAATTCATGATGCTTCATTCTGGCTGGTGGGTTTATGAATCAGGGATGGTTAAGCTATGAAGGCTAAATTCTCAAAAGGACCAGGAGGTCCAGAAAACCTGAAAAGAGAAACTCTGAAAACAATGCTAAGAAGACTGAAGGGCCATAATCTAGATTTAGTCAGAGAAGTTTAAAAATGAAGTAAAAGAAACCTGAGCTGGTGCAGTAATTGTGTAATGAAGAGAAGACTCTGAAGTAAAGCAGAAGGAAAGAAAACAGGAGTTTGTGGAATATCATTAGTCCCACACATGTTAGCTAGAATTTACCATCAAACTCATTGGAAATATTAGGTACACTTTCAGCCACTTTTTAAAGAGGATACAGATTATCACCATTAATATTAAATACTATTTGAGTCATGCTCATCAATTAAACCAGAGGAAAGCAAGCAAGCAAGCAAGAAAGAAAGAAAGAAAGAAAGAAAGAAAGAAAGAAAGAAAGAAAGAAAGAAAGAAAGAAAGAAGCATTAGGCATTAATATTGAAAATTCTATGCAGGATTTTAGATATAACTTCACATCCATAAGTCCAAAACACATCAAATTAAATGCAATCACGGCACCACTCAGGAATGTGCTCGGTTAGGACATGAATAGATTAATGAGTTTCTGTATAAAGATGGCGAACAGTTAGTAAAGTGTCAGAAGTTAGTTTATCATATGTATTTAAAAAAAGGTAGAATGTGTGGATATAATAAGGAAATTTGTAAGAGAAATTTAGTTCTAGATTAAAAGTTTGAACCCCTAAAAGAAAATACAAAAAAGTGTGAAAAAGATTTTATTCTAAGTGAGAGTAGACTTGAAGGCTTAAAGGGGGCAGATTTCTACCTCAGTGTTCAGGAGGTGCTAAGATCATACATAACCAAAACTGCCGCCGGAGTGAATGCTGCCTTCATCCTTACTCCAGAGAAGAGCACAGCTCTTACTTCTCATCAAAGAAGCTTCTTTTCTCAGTGGTCAGAAGCTAATAGGGACATCTATGACTGATCAAATACAGAAGATGGATGGTAGTAGATGCCAAGGCCAAAATGGGTCATCAAACAACACAACCCCCACGTCTAAGTTCAGGGAACATCTTGAAAGAGGAAGCAGGAGAATGGAAGAGAGTGGGATCTGGGACACCTGCCACAAGCTAATGCCTCCTGAACAGGGCAGAGGGTGTGCCATGAACTCACAACAATGTGGCTGCCTTCACAAGACCTGCAGAGCCCACACCCATGCCAGTCTCCAAGTCAGTCACCTTTATAGAAAATAAGGCCCCACCCCTAGCTGCAAGCAGCCAATGGCTGCTGAAGAACAGAGATCCCTATCTTAAGTGGTCAGCTCCAAACACAAAAATAAGGACAACACTAATCTAACTCAGTAGGCTGAAGGTGTATGTAAACATGTGTATATGTATATATGTATATACAATTATAGAATATTATGAAACTGAGTGCAGAAACATGAGAACAGTTGAAGGAGGAAAAAAATTTTTTAAGTTCTGAAAGGGAACTTGGCAATACCATTAAGAGTATAACACATCACAAATGAAATGGTTGGTACTGGTGACCTGAGAAAAGACTAGAACAGAATTGTCAAAAGAAAGTTAGTATATAATAAGGAATTTCAGATCAGTGATGTTGAGATAAATACCATAATCCAGGGCAGTGGAGAATTATCATGCTCTTTACCCTAAGGAAAACTTCAAGTGGAGCAAGAATATACTATTTGACCCAATGTGTTATACAGAGGGAAAGGTCTGAACTCTCCTGGGCAACGGTCCAGGGCTCACCACCCAGTTGCTTCTGGGTGGCAGGCAACCCAGTTCAGCTCTACCCTGACAGGCTTCTTATGGTTCAACTCTGCTTCTAATACTGAGAATCATGAGTTTGAATTCCATGTATTCTCTGTTATATATATATATATATATATATATATATATATATATATATATATATCACTCAAACTGGGGTTGGGGGGAATCCAAAGCAATAGAGTGGAGTGTCCTTAGAGAGTGGTAGTGACTGGCCTGACTCGTGAACACCTGGTTGGTGTTTGTGCTTTGTGGGTGTGATAGGCTCAGCACTCCTCCCCCCCCCCCCATGGGTTCTGGCTCTCCTCTCCCTCCTGCACTGCCTTCATCTTCTCACCTCTATGGAGAAAGTCAACTCCACTGACTCACATCTGTCCCGCTCCTCCCAGACCTCCTCTGGAAGCTAAATTCAGTGAATGCAGAATTCTTATTATATTTTTTTTAACAGAGTCTCACTCTGTAGCCTAGGTTTGTCTCAGTGGTACAATACTCCTGACGCAGCCTCCAAAACACTGGGACTACAGGCCTGAACCAACACTCCAGGCTGGAAAAGTCTTTTCAAAAATAAACTTCAGAACACTAAATATTTTGCAGCATTTTTGTAATCACAGCAAAAAAAATGAAAACTAGAAACATAAGTTTGAGAGAGAATATTACTAATGGACCCAGGGTTTGAAGTTGAGAGTCTGAAAAACCTGCCAAAGTGTGATAAACCAATCTTATCATACAAAGCTACACACATACATACAGAATAAAGGTTCTTGACACATGAGTTCTGTCATCAAGTAAACCATGGGTAAGTTTATTCCTATTGATGTTTAATATTCATAAACATGAATATATTCTAATCTAAATATATAATCATTGTAAGCCAATCAAAACTGCAAGAGAGAGTTAAGAAATCAATAGTTGGGAAAACTCATAGCCCTGAGTGCCTCCAAAAAGAAAATGGAGAGAGCATACATTACCAACTTAATGACACACCTGAAAGCCCTAGAACAAAAAGAAGCTATTTCACCCAGGAGGAGTAGAAGGCAGGAAATCATCAAACTCAGGGCCGAAATCAATCAAGTAGAAACAAAGAGAACCATACAAAAAATCAACAAAACTAGGAGCTGGTTCTTTGAGAAAATCAACAAGATAGATAAACCCTTAGCCAGACTGACCAAAGGGCACAGAGAAAGTATCCAAATTAACAAACTTAGAAATGAAAAGGGAGACATAACAACGGAAACTGAGGAAATCCAAAAAATCATCAGATCCTACTACAAGAGCCTGTACTCAACACAACTGGAGAATCTGGAGGAAATGGACAATTTCCTTGACAGATACCAAATACCAAAATTAAATCAGGACCAACTAGACCATCTAAACAGTCCCATAAAGCCTAAAGAAATAGAAGGAGTCATAGAAAGTCTTCCAACCAAAAAAAGCACAGGACCAGATGGTTTCAGTGCAGAATTCTACCAGACCTTCAAAGAAGAGTTAACACCAATACTCTTCAAACTATTCCACAAAATAGAAACAGAAGGAACACTACCCAATTCCTTCTACGAAGCCACAATTACACTGATACCAAAGCCACACAAAGATCCAACAAAGAAAGAGAACTTCAGACCAATTTCCCTTATGAACATCGATGCAAAAATACTCAACAAAATTCTTGCCAACCGAATCCAAGAACACATCAAAACGATCATCCACCATGATCAAGTAGGCTTTATCCCGGGAATGCAGGGTTGGTTCAATATACGGAAATCCATCAATACAATCCACTACATAAACAAACTCAAAGAACAAAACCACATGGTCATTTCATTGGATGCTGAAAAAGCATTTGACAAAATTCAGCATCCTTTCATGCTTAAAGTCTTGGAGAGAACAGGAATTCAAGGCCCATACCTAAACATAGTAAAAGCAATATACAGCAAACCGGTAGCCAGCATCAAACTAAACGGAGAGAAACTTGAAGCAATCCCACTGAAATCAGGGACCAGACAAGGCTGCCCCCTTTCTCCTTATCTTTTCAATATTGTACTTGAGGTACTAGCTCGGGCAATTCGACAACATAAGGAGGTCAAAGGGATACAAATTGGAAAGGAGGAAGTCAAACTATCATTATTTGCAGACGACATGATCGTCTACCTAAGTGACCCAAAGAACTCCACTAGAGAGCTCCTACAGCTGATAAACAACTTCAGCAAAGTGGCAGGTTACAAAATCAACTCAAGCAAATCAGTGGCCTTCCTATACTCAAAGGATAAGCAGGCTGAGAAAGAAATTAGGGAAATGACCCCCTTCACAATAGCCACAAACAGTATAAAGTATCTTGGGGTGACTCTTACCAAACATGCGAAAGATCTGTATGGCAAGAACTTCAAGACTCTGAAGAAGGAAATGGAAGAAGACCTCAAAAAATGGGAAAACCTCCCATGCTCATGGATCGGTAGAATCAATATAGTTAAAATGGCCATTTTGCCTAAAGCACTATACAGATTCAATGCAATACCCATCAAAATCCCAACTCAATTCTTCACAGAGTTAGAAAGAGCAATTATCAAATTCATCTGGAACAACAAAAAACCCAGGATAGCTAAAACTATTCTCAGCAACAAAAGAAAATCTGGGGGAATCAGTATCCCTGACCTCAAGCAATACTACAGAGCAATAGTGTTAAAAACTGCATGGTATTGGTACAGTGACAGGCAGGAGGATCAATGGAACAGGATTGAAGATCCAGAAATGAACCCACACACCTATGGCCACTTGATCCTCGACAAAGAGGCTGAAAACATCCAATGGAAAAAAGATAGCCTTTTCAACAAATGGTGCTGGTTCAACTGGAGGTCAGCATGCAGAAGAATGCGAATTGATCCATCCTTGTCTCCTTGTACTAAGCTCAAATCCAAATGGATCAAGGACCTCCACATAAAGCCAGACACTCTGAAGCTAATAGAAAAGAAACTGGGGAAGACCCTTGAGGACATCGGTACAGGGAGAAAGTTTCTGAACAGAACACCAATAGCGTATGCTCTAAGAGCAAGAATTGACAAATGGGACCTCATAAGGTTACAGAGTTTCTGTAAGGCAAAGGACACCATCAAGAGGACAGATCGGCAACCAACAAATTGGGAAAAGATCTTCACCAATCCTACATCAGATAGAGGGCTAATATCCAATATATATAAAGAACTCAAGAAGTTAGACTCCAGAAAACCGAACAACCCTATTAAAAAATGGGGTACAGAGTTAAACAAAGAATTCTCACCTGAAGAACTTCGGATGGCGGAGAAGCATCTTAAAAAATGCTCCACTTCATTAGTCATTAGGGAAATGCAAATCAAAACAACCCTAAGATTTCATCTTACACCAGTCAGAATGGCTAAGATTAAAAATTCAGGAGACAGCAGGTGTTGGAGAGGGTGTGGAGAAAGAGGAACACTCCTCCACTGCTGGTGGGGTTGCAAATTGGTACAACCACTCTGGAAAGCAGTCTGGCGGTTCCTCCGAAAACTGGGCACCTCACTTCCAGAAGATCCTGCTATACCACTCCTGGGCATATACCCAGAGGATTCCCCACCATGTAATAAGGATACATGCTCTACTATGTTCATAGCAGCCCTATTTATAATTGCCAGATGCTGGAAAGAACCCAGGTATCCCTCAACAGAAGAGTGGATACAAAAAATGTGGTATATCTACACAATGGAGTACTATTCAGCCATTAGAAACAATGAATTCATGAAATTCTTAGGCAAATGGATGGAGCTAGAGAACATCATACTAAGTGAGGTAACCCAGACTCAAAAGGTGAATCATGGTATGCACTCACTAATAAGTGGTTATTAACCTAGAAAACTGGAATACCCAAAACATAATCCACACATCAAATGAGATACAAGAAGAAAGCAGGAGTGGTCCCTGGTTCTGGAAAGACTCAGTGAAACAGTATTTGGCAAAACCAGAACGGGGAACTGGGAAGGGGTAGGAGGGAGGACAGGGGAAGAGAAGGGGGCTTACGGGACTTTCGGGGAGTGGGGGGGGGAGCTAGAAAAGGGGAAATCATTTGAAATGTAAATAAATTATATCAAATAAAAAAAAAAAGACAAAAAAAAAAAAAAAAAAGAGTGTAAAAGCCTGAGGAGACAGAGGACACTAAGAAAACAAGACCCCCTAAACCAAGCTCTTTGATGCACATATGAACTCACAGGTCCTGAAACAGCTCTACACCAGTTGAGGCCCTAGCACTGAAAATAGAAGAGAACACAGGTCTCCATCAATAAACCAGAATCAATCTCCAATCGATAACCACTTACAAATAAAAATTTGGAAAAAAAAAAAAAAAAAAGAAATCAATAGTTGATCCCATATTTCAGAAACTATAGGGAAGCTCCCACTTTCTCTCTTTTTTTGTTGATATTCACACAAATTTCATGTGTGATGTTCTAAAACCATATTTGTTCACTCAGTCTTAAACACTAAGCTTTCCATGCCACTTAAAATTCTTCAAGAAGATCTCACTAGCTAGATGATGACCCAAAGAAGGATCACATCATAACTTCATGTGTTCCACATTGCTGAGCATTTAGAAATCATAGTGCATATGATATCATTGCTGTAATGACAGCATGGCATCCTGACTGTTTACCTAGGGTAAGTTTTTGCAAGTAGAACTACTATGTCAAATAAAAACACTTTCATGCCAGGATTTATATTCTATAACCTGCTTTAACAATTTTATTTTTCAGTATTAATCATATACAAGTCTCACCTTTACAATATCTTTCTTCACAAGACTCATGGGAAGGTCGGATTCTGTACATTAAGTCTTCAAAGACCATGAGATGAAGAGTTTCCACCAACTGGTACACTGGCTCATACCTCAAAAAATACCCATACCTAAAAATACTATAGTCTTATCTTTTTGCATCTATTTATGAAAGTTTGGGAGCAAAGCTAAATCTGACAACTCATATTTAAAAGTCACATTACGAGAGCTGGAAAGACAAATCAGCAGTTAAGAGTACCCCTTCCTCTTGTAGATGATCCAGGTTCAGTTCTCAGCATCCACATGAAGGCTCAGAACTGTCTGTACTTCTAGTTCTTAGGTATCTGATGCCCTCTTCTGGCCTCCAAAGGTACTAGGCACACATGCAGTGCACATACAAACGTGCAGACTATCAACACTCATAGATGTAAAATAAAAATAAATGTTTTATAGATTTGTAAAAGAAAATAATCTCCACAACACTCTCTGGTCACCTAATTTAAGAACACATTAAACCTGAGGTTCTCAATCCCTAAAGCACATGAGAACCCCCTTTAGATTGTTAAGGCACAGAGCCAGGCTGCATGGTAGGAGCTTCAAATTTAACAAGTCAGACTAAGGACTGCAAACCACAATTCCAATAAAGCTGGCATTGTTGAGCTGGAGTAGTACACTGGGAATCAGTGCTCTAAAGGGTTATATTGGATCCTTATTATGTCAAGTTCCATGGATGACAGCTAACAAACTAGATCATGGTTTCTGCCCTCAGTGTGTATTCTAATAGGCTAAACAGATGTCAGGTGGTTAGCCAGTAACCAAATGGGCAGGCTTGTGGGTAAAAGTAAATGTTAAGTTTTCTCAGGAACTCCCCTGGGTGTTTAACAATGAGTTACCACGAAAATGGCATTCTCCGTGGATGTCTCTTACTTGTACAGGGTTGGGACCAGCAAGAAAACAGACTAGCTACTGGGTTTTGGTAAACTTTCCCTTAAGCCAAGCAGAAGGCTGGTAAGCAGGACACCCAGGTGTTAGAAAGTGAGAGTTGAACTCTAGAAAACAACTGTTGACTGCACAGAGCCAGTGAAGTGAGCCCTTTTGCATCAGAATACTGAATGGTCTCTACCCCTACACACAGCCCAACCTAAGGAGAATGTGCTGGTCAGTAAAAGGGAACTACATATGCAAGTTCTATATGCAAATCACCTGACTTAGCAGAATGCATGGACATGGAACAAATGACTCCCACTGAAACTGCTTCAAACAAATGGAGATAAAGTGCCCAGATGTAATTAACACTGTGTCCTAGGTCACAGGTATCAGGTGTCTCGCATTTGCTATCAGGTATTAGAGGACCCTGTCTCCACTGGCCTCGTATAACACCGCCGGCTTATTATAAGATCTTCCCTGGGGGAAGCCAAGTGCTCCACTCCGTGTCTCCGAGCAGCTTTTGAGTGAGGCCTCGTAAGTGGTTTCTTCTAGAAAACACTATAAACAAGCTTTTAAACATTCCTTTGCTATTTTTGCAGGGTCCAAGACAGCCGGTCTCCATAATTTTTCAACTTCAAAGCCATCTTTCAAATATACTTTAGCCATGATTCAGAGTGAAGTGTCCTGTTCACATGGTGAACCCAGTATATCTAAACACATCCAAAAACTAATACTCCCTCTACACAAGCAGCATGCCAGATCCACTTCTATTTCTTCCATGTTTATGCCATCAAACACCCAAACATTTCAACTGTGGCCTAGAAAGTTGAAATTAGTTTGAGAATCTTCTTCGAGATGCCCATAAAGTCCTATGCATGTATCTCACACAAAAACATACCTCAAAACAAAGCAACAACAACAACAAAAACTTACTGCTTCTATTTCCTAAGTGGAGAGACAACTCTTAAGTACTCGCTTGCTTCTGCAGCTCACGCTACAATCACTTGATATCAGGAAGGGCCTGCGGTGCCTAATCTATTCCAACTGGTCTGATTTCCACTGATATAGGTCTTCCCCTTGGTAGTAAAAGAAAAATCATGGCCAATGTCATGATCTAAATTAACTCTAACCAATGGCAGTTACAAACATTCTGTGTGTTGTCCAGTACGACAGCCTCTGGCCCCATGTGGCCATTTGTCATATGATTACTGTGACCAAAGAATTGGACCTTTTATGTCTTATTTCATTTAGCTGTTAATAGACACCTGAATCTAAAGCCTGCCATGTTAGGCAAAGCACATCCATAGCATTTGCTAATTCCACACTGAAGATTTTAGCCAAACTAAAATTTGAAACTTCTCACACTGAACTAGCAAGCTAAAATATTATTTACAGGCCCGTGATGCAAATTCTGTAGTTTGGGACTACTGAAGCAAAGTGAGTTGCACAGATTTCTTCAGAGACTAGAGGTCCCACCTCTGCTCTGCCACCAGTTAGCAATGCAATGAGATGCACTTGACCCTCCCTCTGGCACCTGAGGTCAATTTCAATACTCGCGCTGGCAAAGCACTATGGAAAAATCTTTATGACTTCTACCTGTGTCCCTCCTTCCTGAAGTATGCCTAGAAAATCTCACCATCAACACACTCACATATGCCCAGGCACACACCATTGCTAGGAAGATTGTCTGTAAGTGATTATCATTCACCGTACTCATTCCTTCCAGCAATTTAATGAACACCACACATGACTCACAGGAAGATGTTGTTAAGAAGAAACACCTTATCCCCCAGTTTTTTTTTTCAAAGGGATTTTCCCTTTGCTCTCTTCATTGCTCAAAGCCTTCCATGGATGGCACAGACGACTCTAGCCTTTGTCTTAAGGAAGCCACGTAAGTTGTCCCCTGGCTTAACTCCCTAATAGTTTCCACAGCATTGCATATCTAGTGGCCTTGTGAAATTCATTTCAAAACCCAGAAATGACACATCTCTACCAAATGTCTTCTCTCTAGGTTTGTGGGGGACTGGCGCTCTAAGAGAAGAACCAATGTACAGTTCAGATTTTCCCTCAAACAAGCTATATTTGTGAACCAAGGCTGGTGAATGAAAAGTTATTACTCAAATGTAGTTCATCTTCCAGTAGATTAATCTCTCCTGCTAGTAATCCATGTTCATTAAATGTCCACCAGCCAGTACCTAGCTGCTTCCTACCAGGCAGGGTCTCATTCTCAGACACATTACCCAGACATAGCACTCTACCGTTTATTTATTTATTTATTCATTTATTTATTTATTTTGCCATTTATTTATTTTTGTTTGTTTTTATTAACATATTTATTTACATTCTAAAAGTTGCCCTCCTTCCTGATCTCCCTCCCCATCCAACATCCCCCTGCCTCTGAGAGAGTTCTCCTCCACCTGCCTACACACCCTCACCTCACCCCTACCAGCATCTCTCTTCCCTGGTGCATCCTCTCCTACTGAGGCCATACAAGGCAGTCCTCTGCTACACATATGCCTGGGGCCACAAACAAGCCCATGTATGTCCCTTGGCTTTTGGCTTAATCTCTGGGAGCTCTGAGGGGTCCAGATTAGTCCACACTGTTGTTCTTCCTATGGAACCCCATAGCTCCTTCAGTTCTTCAGTCCTCCTCTAACTCTTCCATATTGGTCCCAGACCTCAATCCAATGGTTGACTCTAAGTATCTGCATTTGTCTCAGATAGTTGCTGGTAGAGCCTCTCAGAGGACAGCCATGCCAGACTCCTGTCTGCACACACAATATGACTTCAATAATAGTGTCAGGATTTGGTATAGATGCATGAGATGGATCCCAAGTTGGATCAGTCACTGGGTGGCCTTTCCTTCAGTCTCTGCTCCATTTTGGTCCCTGCATTTCATTTAGACAGTAACAATTCTGAGTTTAAAATTTTGAAGATAGGTATGGGTGGGCCCCCTGCCTCAACTGGAGGCCATGTCTATATATTGGAGGTGGTCTCTTTCAGTTCCATCTCCCCACTGTTGGGCATTTTGGCTAATGTCATCCCCATTGAGACCTGGTAGTCTTTCATTTCCCAGGTCTCTGGGACTTTCTAGAAGATCCCCTGCCCCTAACCCCCCCCCCCCACACACACACACACAGCTGCATATTTCTATTCATTCTCTTGGCCCTCTGGGAGTCCCTCATGTCTCTTTCTACACCTGATGTTGCCCCTCCTTTTCCCCTTCCCCCTCCCCTCTCCAACTCAGGTTCCTCCCTCCCTCTTCCCCCCCACACTCCCCACGTGATGTTTTTCCCCTTCTAAGTGGGATTCTGGTATCCACACTTGGGCCTTCTTTCTTCTTATGCCTCCTACGGTCAGTCTCCTCTTACCAAGACATATCTCCCCTTAATGCAGTTTATAATAAAAACAGCATCTCTGAGATTTGAAACAAAGTATTCATTAGGGTAAAATGGCAGTATGGAAATGAGGCCTTAACTTATTTTATGCTTCAAATTCTGCACCTTCTTTCAATTCTCAGAAAATATCTTTGACCTGGAGACATTTTTGAGATCTTTAATCATATAGATAGAAACTTCCTCTGCCTCCAGTTATAGTGATACCCATAATACATCATAATTAGCTGCCTCAAAAATCCACATAATTAATATATCCCCCTCTATGGACTGAATAATAACTCTTCTGGCTGAATATGCAAGAATTCATCTGGGCTTCTAAAATAGTTAAACTTATCTAATCCAAGCAAGGATTCTTGATGATGGAGTTCTGCCTTTTTCTGTCCTGTTCTCCCTACATTAGCAGTCGGGCTCACTCCAGCAGGCAAAAATCATTGCCTTTGCAAAGTTGTTTGAGCAGATCCAAAGGTGGAACGGAGTATGTCCATAAGTCCAGATTCATCAGAGGTCTCTACCCATCTCTACCAATGATCTTATTAACCTAGCAATAACTCACTTAGGAGGTTTTTGGAGGAACAGAATTGATGGAATAAATCTAATGTAGAGAGAAAGGGGATTTATTAGAATGACTCACAGGCTGTGGTACAGCTAGTCCAACAATGGCTGCCTACCAATGGAAGGTCCAAGAATCCCATAGTTGTTCAGTCCACGGGGCTGGCTGTCTCAGCTGGGTTTTAGTATATGCCAAAATCCCAAAATGCATTCTAAAGCCAGTGAAGGGATGGACTTGCTAGCAAAAGTGAGAGCAAGCAAAGACAACAAGCTTCCTTCTCTCAGGTCTCATACAGGCAATCAGCAGCAGGTGTGGTGCAGATAAAGGCGGATCTTCCCACCTCAAAGATCCGGATTAAGTGTTGGTCTTCTCACTTCAAATTCTTTTATTAAGAAAAATTCCCTCATGAAGAACAAGCTGCATGCCTGCTCCATGGCCCTCACCTACTCAGAGAAGGGGAGGGGCGAAGAAGGAAGGATTGTGGGAGGGATGACCAGGAAGGGGACAGTGAGCGGGATATAAAGTGAATAAGTAACAAATAAATATTTTTTTATAAATGAATGGGAACAAATGTGAAAATTATACAAAAAGGGAAAAGGAAAAGGAAAAGAAAAAGGGAGCAGAGAGGAGGGGAGAGGGGAAGGGAGGGGAGGAGAGGAGAGGAGAGAAGAGAAGAGAGGAGAGAGGAGAAGAGAGGAGAGGAGAAGAGAGGAGAAGAGAGGAGAAGAGAGGAGAGAAGAGAAGAGAGGAGAGAAGAGAAGAGAGAAGAGAGGAGAATAGAGAGGAGAAGAGAGGAGAAGAGAGAAGATAAGAGAGAAGAGAAGAGAGGAGAAGAGAAGAGAAGAAAGAAGAGAAAAGAGAGGAGAGGAGAAGAGAGGAGAAGAGAGGAGAAGAGAGGAGAAGAGAGGAGAAGAGAGGAGAGGAGAAGAAAGGAGAAGAGAGGAGAAGAGAGGAGAAGAGAGGAGAGGAGAGGAGAAGAGAGGAGAAGAGAATTCCCTCACAGGTATGCATGGGTTTCAGTAAATTTCAGATGCCATCAGGTTGAAAACCAAAAATATCCATCTCACTCATCATGAACTTTTGGATAATGAAATCAAAGAGGTTCATAAAATTTCAGAATGGTTGCTGGTCCCACAGACAAAGAAGTCTACCTAAGGACATGATATTGTCATTTCTTCCTGAGAGTTAGGAGTCCCAGGCATTCCCTTCCAAAAGGATTTTTTCCCAGGGAGCACCACCCCCTCCCGTCCATGAATTTATCATACCAAAACTTGTGAACAATATCAGTGACATGAATTTGTTCTGAGCACCCATCAGCTGTGAGAAGTTTCAATACACCTTTTTCTTCTGCTGACTCATTTCAATTCGGAGAGAACTATCCAAACTCAATACACCTTGGTCACAAATGAGCATACACCAAAGCACACATGTATCTAATTGACATCCCAAATTAGAATCTTCAAGCCTGACACCCTGGTTCCACACCCCACAAATGCTCTCTACCTTCTCTGTCCTTTCAGTACAGAATTGGCAATTCCATTCTTTCAAATGCTCAGACTACAAATGCAGACATCATCCTGGTTTCTTCTCTTCAGCTCATACTCTGTCAAGCCACAATCCCAATCTTTCCAACTTGAAGGGATACGTAGCCTCTTGCTGTGGCACTTCTCCTCCACTCTTCTGCTCCTCTGACTGCCGCAGTTCACCTGGATGGCTGGCAAGCCCCCTGACTAGTCTGCTTGCTTCCCCCTTTGGTTTTCAGTGCAGCACCCACATGATTCTGCTAAGCTGCAGGCCAAGTAATGTTATCCCAAGGCCTCCCATAGGCTTCTCATTTCACCTAGGACAAAGCAGACACTTAATGGACAACTCTTTTGGAAGCCATGGACCCAGGCCAATTGCCTCTCCCAAATGACAGGTGAAAACAGTGAATCTATCTGCTGCAGCATCCTGATTTGTGTCTAGGCACTTATGAATTTGAGCCCCAGAACGGCCCATAGAAAGACACCAATGATCCCTCTTCTAGAACTCAGGTTTGCCTCCCTTCCCAGGCTCTAACTAAATTGCAAATGAACACTAGTGTAAATATTAACTCCCCTATGGAACAAACCTATGCCAAAAACCATACCATGCTGTGGTTATTTAGCCAGAATTCACTGCAAGATCAGCAGTGGGGAATTTCTAGTTAGTTTACTTTTTATAATTTAATGGAGAGGCATAAATTAGTTCTGTGGTGTTGGGCATGTTTACTGAATTCTCTGTGCTGATTTTTTTCTCAGATATAAGAACAGATAAAATTATATCTGCCTCTTATGGCTGTGGTATGGGTTCAATGAATGAATACATACTCAGGGCTAAGAACAGTGCCTGATAAAACAAAAACTGTTAATGGATTAACTGAATCAATTTCCATTAATATTTCTATTCTTGAAATATTATAGAGGGCCCAGGTCTCAATGCATGTTTTAATTGAATAAGAAATTGAATGGGTAAATACATTCATTTTTTTCTAATTCAAAATCTGAAAAGCCCGGATTATTTTAACACCCACAAACAAGAACCAGTAATAGAGATTGAGAGGATGGAGTATCTCAAAGTTCATGTGTTTCCCTGGAGAAGGGGCAGAATAGTGGTTTAATGATGGACCGGGGCACCCTGGAGGCATCCATCACTTCCAAACCTGAGTTCCATGAGAGGAAATGAAGCCCAAATTAACAACAGGCCTGATGATCCTGATTTGTGATCATTTTGTAATTTCCTGTTCTGCACAGCTGCTTGTGCAGACAGAACAAAATGCGGCTGATAGACCAGGAACAAAGTGAAATACAGAAACCAACTGAAATCAAGCTCTATCCTGGATCTGGTCAACCTCCAGCTAGGCGTATTTCCTCCAGGAAAAAAAGCAAAGGAAAGGTGTCATTTTAATTCTGTTGCATTATGATACTGCAAAAGCCAGCTTGAAAGTGGCAGGGGGGGGATCATAATCTCAAAGCTGGGGGGGGGTAGTGGGGGGAGGGCAAGTAGAAAGAATGCAAGTAAGTTGTGTTTCTACATTTTCACCTAATATCTGTGCAATGATGGTGGTGTGAGCAGCTATAGCTTTGGTAGCAGTGAATCCAACAACCCCACAGGAGTAGACTCTGTAGGAAGAACCACCCTAAGTAGCTAGTATTCTGGGTTGTCTAGATAGGACATGGAAGCCAGTATGGCTAGATCACCAACAAGGAGTTTTGTCTAAAATGCTTTAGCTTGCTCTGTTCAACAAATCCATAGTAAAAGTGTTAAAATTGCTCTCATTTCATAGTCAAAACTAAAAGGCATGAAATGACCTTGACATCAGTCCATCAGTTCATACAGGGCTTGGTTTTAACCTAAAGATTTAATCTCCCTTTTCTGTTCTGTGCCTCTTGGGACAGGTCTTCCTGATTAAACCATATTTTAAGTGATAACAATAATGTATGAAATTTATTTCAGACTTCAAACACTGACCAGAAACAAAGGGAAAGAATGAAAAGAGGAAACTTCTAGAATATGATGAGAAAAACAGTTGTCAGTCCCAGGACCCTCCTGAAACTTCTCAGTCAGTACTTCTGTCAGAGAAGGACAGATGCCATATTTTTTTTCCAGTTTGGTAATCTAGCATTTTTAACATTTAAATATTTTGGAGATAACTTACATTCATACATTTAAAGAACAAACCTCATTATAATTAAAGTGCATAAACCATTTAAGAATAAGATATGAGAAAATGAACATTAACAGTAATATAGGATTTTTCTTAAAATAACTCTCAATAATTGGGCAACCGCAATGTAAACAATTATAGGAAAAATTGGTACAAAAAAGAACTGTTCAATGTTTACATAAAATAGGTGTTGAAATAATGGTTATTTCAGCCTTTCCTAAGAGGCAAATCTGTGGCACTTTGTGAAGATTATCCTCCAGGTGGTTTTTCAAGCACAATTATTGCAGTGTTTGGGTTCTTGAGCATACCAGGATACAGAAAATGTGGTATATTTACACAATGGAATACTACTCAGCAATTAAAAACAATGAATTCATGAAATTCTTAGGCAAGTGGTTGGAACTGGAAAATATCATCCTAAGTAAGGTAACTCATTCATAAAAGAACAGACATGAAATACAGTCACCGATAAGTGGATATCAGCCCAGAAGCTCTGAATACCCAAGACACAACTCACATATTAAATCAAAAGAAGGAAGGAAGGAGAGGGCCCTGGTCCTGGAAAGGCTTGATGAAGCATTGTAGGTGATTGCCAGGATAGAGAAGTGGGAGGGGGTTGATTGGGGAATGGGCAGATGGAAGAGGGTTTATGGGATTTATGGGGAGGGGGAACTGGGAAAGGGAAAAGCCTTTGGAATGTAAACAAAGAATATAGAAAATAATAAAAAAAAAGAAAGAAAAGAAAGAAAATTCAAGATGCCGTATTTTTAATGTATTAGAGACCTCTTTAGCTTCAAACATTCCATGTCGTATATTGTCTCCACGTTATACTAAGATAAATTCTAGGAAATAGCTAATTCTGGCTCTAGGTGCCCCGTATGAACCTAGATCACTGTCGAGACCACCCTCACCAGCAAGGAATGATGCAATGCAGGAAGATCTTCTTCAAGCAGTTTATTCCCAGGGGGATTAAAGAACACAGACACAGGTCATTCTGCAAGGAGAATGCACCGCCCCCCCCCCACACACACACACACTGAGAGACCAGCAATATATATACTAGAGGCCAGGGAAAGGAACAGGAAAAATCAATTACAGTCATAGGTCAGGCACCTAGGAAGTCCGTACCACACCAGGCAGGAAGGCAGGAATCAAGCTAAGCCAGGGGATGTTTTGCTCTCAAGAAACCTGTGCAAACAGCTCAGCTGGGGACATTGAGCCAAGCTCTCTGGCTCCCAACAGCTCTCCCTTTTTTATTTATTTATTTATTTTTTAAGAATGAATAGCATCTGTCTTAGGACACCTTCCGTCCAACTCCCATTACCCGTCTCTGGGAATCTCTGCCAGTCCCAGAGCCCCTGTCTTAGGTTGGTGTGGACTGCAAAGGAGTTGCCCGTCATAGACTAACTATTCTCATTACAGGCTGAGCCAAATTTGAGCAGATGTATTATCCTGTGCCTAAGCACTTGTTCAATTACTGCTCTGGACTGGTTTTGTTGTTTGCACATATAGTTTAGCAGGAACAATCCCAATGTGGCAGCTCCACAAGCCAAAAACCCCAGTGCCATGGACCCAGACCTTTTTTAATCAGGGGTGGCAATAATGCCAAAGTCTCTCTGATGGTAATACAAGGTGACAGGGAATCTCCCTTCATTATTTAGAGGCATAGACACAATTCCAGGAACCCTTCAACTACAGCAGCATCTTCATATTCTCAGTAGTTTTTCAGTACAATCTGCTAGAACAATTCAATTTCTTCTTGTCTTCTTTCTGTTCATTAGAGACTTTTCAAACTACAGAAGAATGGGACTAAAACACATAGTTTAGTATTCATGGAAACATTGCAAAGCACTCTGTTCTACTTTTAATTTAACTGCAGTCTTCCCCATAGTTCTTTTAATCTCGAACATCTGATTCTTAACCTTTGTACCCAATAGAAGAAATAACCATCAGCCTACTTGCTCTAGAACTTGAGAAGCTGCTGGCCCTTTTTAAGAGCAGCTTTTCTCTAGCTGTGCTTGACTCCTAGCTAAATGCAGGGCAGTATAAATCAGCCTCTGCTGTGTAACCTGAGACTGGATCAAGAGATGGACCTCCAGCAGATAAAGTTTTTACCAATTAGAGCAAACTAGCCGCACTCTCAGTAGTCTTTATTGTCCCACCTTACCTTGGGAACGTTATAGCTCCACACTGGAGCCTTTATAGCCTCTTGTACCGAGGACTTTTCCCTTTGTCCCCCCTTACCTGGGAACTTTATTGTCTCTCACCTAGAACTTTACTTTGTCCCACTTACCTGGGAACTTACCAGCGCGCTACCCTGACTGCAAAAAGTTCTGAGCCGTTCCTTTCACGAACTCTTCTTTAAGCAGTTTATTCAGGAACCTTGAAAAATCTTCTGACTTCTGACTTCTTCTCCCCTCTGACTTCTCCTTTTGCCTTCTGCCTTCTGCCTTCTCCCCTCTTCTTCTTCTGACTGCAAGAAGTTCTGATCCTTGAACCCCCAAACGAGAAGAGTTCCGGGTTTCAGCACCAGTTGTCGCAACCACCCTCTCTAGCAAGGAATGACGCAACGCAGGAAGATCTTCAAGCAGTTTATTCCCAGGGGGATTAAAGAACACAGACACAGGTCATTCTGCAAGAAGAATGCACCCCCCCACACACACTGAGAGACCAGCAATATATATACTAGAGGCCAGGGAAGGGAACAGGAAAACTCAATTATAGTCATAGGTTAGGCACCTGGGAAGTCCTTACCACACCAGGCAGGAAGGCAGGAATCAAGCTAAGCCACGGGATGTTTTGCTCTCAAGAAACCTGTGCAAACAGCTCAGCTGGGGATATTGAGCCAAGCTCTCTGGCTCCCAACAGTCCACGATACCCCACCCTATGCTTTCTTGGTAAGTACCCAGTGGGGACTGAAACCCAACAGGTGCTAAACAGGTTCTGACTGGCTGGCCTTGAATGAGGCCTCATTATCAAGAAAGCCACCAGAGATAACTTAATTAAGCTTTCAGGTATGAAAACAGAATCATACAACATAAGCATGTACCCAATTGGTTGCTGCTATCCCACCTAATCTGTGGGGTTTTGCTTTAAAAGTGCCTCTGTTCTGACCTTAGGTGATGCAATTTGGATCCTGAACCCAACCATCTCCCTAATACATCAGTTTCTAAATAAAGATACTTCTACTGGCTCAAGCCTGGTTTTCATAATGAATTATTTCCTAAATTCTTAGACCCTAACACTTAAAGCCCATCTGTTGCAACTAAGTGCTGTATGGTTAGAAAAGAAGCCTCTGGCAAAATGACTGTCATGAGGAATCCATCCTTATGCACCTGATTAGTAGACTAACTAGAAGAACAAAAGCAAACAAACTACCCACCTCTCTACTGTGCCAAGATCAACTATGAAGCACTTCCTTGAAAGCAAAGGCACAGTCTTCCCTAAAGTCTAAAACTGTCTCTGCCCTGGTTTTAGACTTCCCAGGCCCCAGAACTATGATAAATACATTTCTACTGTTTGCAGCTAATGTCTATACTATCCGGCTGTAGTAGGAATACTCTGAGTCTGGAGGGCTATAACATCTCAATAACATGGGTAGCAGTGAACCACTCCACTGAAGCTACTGGGAACTAGAATAAACTGGCTCCAGAAACAGCAAAAAGAAAATCCTAGTTAAGAAAAACATGCAAGACATGTTATGTCTCCAAAATGCAGGTTACAATGAATATGTGAAGCCCACACACAAAAAAACAATCCTGCTCAGAAAAAAACCATGTGCTCAAGAAATTGAACATTCATCTATTTGAGTAAATGATTGTGCTTTAAGTAAATGGACTGATCTGCACCCACAGCTGACCCTGTGCCACAGTTCTCCATATCCAAATGCTTCCCGGAGAGTGCTGACACAAAGACTTACAGGAGGGACAAGACATAGTCAGAGACAGCAAGATCAGCTAACACCAGAGATAACCAGATGACTAGAGGCAAGGGTAATCACATAAGCAACAGAAAGCAAGGCTTCTTGGTAGCATCAGAAACCAGTTCTCCCACCACAGCGAGCCCTGGATACCCCAATACACTGGAACAGCAACACTATCATTTAAAGTCACATCTCATGATGATGATAGAGGACTTTAAGAACAAAATAAATAACTCCCTTAAAGAAATACAGGCGAACACAGGTAAACAGTTCAAAGTCCTTAAAGAGGAAACACAAAATCCCTTAAAGAAATACTGGAAAATACAACCAAATAGGTGAATACATTGGAGAAAACCATCCAGGATCTAAAAATGGAAATAGAAATTTAAAAAGAAATCACAAAGGGAGACAAGCCTGGAGATAGAAAACCTAGAAAAGAGATAAGGAGTCATAGATGCAAGCATCACCAACAGAATACAAGGGATAGAAGAGAGACTCTCAGGTGCAGAAGATAGCATAGAAAACATTGACTCAATGGTCAAAAAAAATGAAAAATGCAAAAAGCTCCTAACCTAAAACATCCAGGAAATCCAGGATACAAGGCCAAACCTAAGGATAATAGGTATAGAAGAGAATGAAGATTCCCACCTTAAAGGGCCAGTAAATATCCTCAACAAAATTATAGAAGAAAACTTCCCTACCATTAAGAAATGCACATAAAACCTACAGACCTCCAAATAGATTGGAGAAAACTCCTCATTGTCATACAAAAATCAAAACACCAAATGTACAAAACAGAGAAAGAATATGAAAAGCAGTAAGGGAAAACGATCAAGTAACATATAAAGGCAGACTATTGGAATTGCACCAGATTTCTCACCAGTGACTATAAAAGCCAGAAGATCCTGGGCAGACCTCATACAGACCCTAAGAGAACACAAATGCCAGCCCAGGCTACTATACCCAGCAAAACTCTCAATTACCATAGATGGAGAAAGCAAGGCTTTCCACGACGAAAACAAATTAACACAATATCTTTCCACAAATACAGCCCTTCAAAGGATAATAATGGAAAACATTCACAAAAGGAGGGAAACTACACCTTAGAAAAAGTAAGAAAGTAATCTTCTTTCAACAAATCCAAAAGATTTCCACAAAAACATAACTTCAATCCTAACAACAAAAATAATAGGAAGCAGCAATCACTATTCTTTAATATCTCTTAACATCAATAAACTCAATTCCCCAATAAAAAGATGTAGACTAAAAGACTGGATACATAAACAGGACCCAGCATTTTGCTGCATACAGGAAATGCACCTCAGTGACAATGACAAACACTACCTCAGAGTAAAAGGCTGGAAAACAATTTTCTAAATAAATGGTTCCAAGAAACAAGCTGGAATAGCCATTCTAATATCAAATAAAATCAACTTTCAACCAAAAGTTACCCAAAAAAATAAGGAAGGACACTTCATACTCATCAAAAAGAAAAATCCACCAAGATGAACCCTCAATTTTGAACATCTATGCTCCAAATGCAAGGGCACCTACATTCATGAAAGAAACTTTACATGAAAGAAGCTCAAAGCATACATTGCACCTCACACAATAATAGTGGGAGACTTCAACACCCTACTCTCATCAATGTACAGATCATGGAATCAGAAACTAAACGGAGACATATTGAAACTAACAGAAGATATGAAACAACCCAGATGTCCCTCACCAGAGGAATGGATACAGAAAATGTGGTACATTCATACAATGGACTACTACTCAACTATTTAAAACAATGACTTCATGAAATTCACAGACAAATGGATGAGGGATCTAGAAAATATCCCGAGTGAAGTAACTCAGTCACAGAAGAACACACATGGCATGTATTCACTGTTAAGTGGATATTAGGCAAAGAGCATGGAACACACGATACAACTCACGGACCACATGAAGCTCAAGAGGAAGGAAAACCAAGAAGTGAATGTTTTAGCCCTGCTTAGAAAGGGGAACAAAATAATCAAGGGAAGTAGAAGTTGGGAGGGACTTGGCAGGAAGAGAAGGAGGGGAGGAAGAGGGAAAGAATCAGATATGGGAGGAGATGGAGGAGATACACACAGGGTCAAGAAATTGAACAGAGGTGTGTGGCAATGGGGGATGGGGAACTGGTGTTAGCAACTGGAAAGTCCCAGATGTCAGGAAAGCAAGAGCCTCCCAGGACCCCCACAAGGATGACATTAGCTCAAACACCCCACAAAAGGGAGGGAGAACCTATCTAGACCATATCCAGAGGTTAGGCATGGCCCCCAGTTGAGTAATGGGGCCACCCACCCATCTCCAAAATTTCAACCTAGAATTGCTCCTGTCTAAAGGAATTACAGGGACAAAGAGTAGAGCAGAGACTGAAGCAAAGGTCATCCAGTGACCTGGAGATCCACCCCTCATGCAGACACCAAACCCAGACACTATTATGCCAAGAAGTGTTTGCTGACAGGAGTCTCATACAGCTCTTTCCTGAGAGGCTCTGCCAGATCCTGACCAATACAGATGCAGATGCTCACAGCCAACCATTGGACTGAGCACAGGGACCCCAATAGAGGAGTTTGGGGAAGGACTGAAGGAGCTGAAGGGACCTTATCTGGCACCAATGAGATGGGGGGGGAACCCTTGGTCCTGTGAAGGCTTGATGCCCCAGTGTAGAGGAATGCTATGGTGCTGAGGCAGGAGTGGGTGGGTGGGGGAGAGCACCCTCATAGAAGCAGGGTAAGGGGAGCTTGGACTAGGAGGCTTGCAGGGAAGGAACTCCGAAAGGAAATAACATTTGAAATGTAAATAAATAAAATATCCAATTAAAAAATTAAGGAAAAAACTAAATAAAAGCAAGCCATTAAAAAAAAGTAAATGGGCTGAAATTTAGAGACCCTAGAGCACAAATTAAATATTATTTACCATATTCATAGGATTTAGCTTTGTGTGTTTCACAATAAGGCTTGCATTTTTCTTCTAAACTTCCCCCAGATTGCCTCACACTTTCTCTTCCTTACTGTCTGTGAAAACTGATGTTTACACTAGGGGAAAAACAGACTCAGGAAGATCTGCTTTCCTTGAGCTGACCCAACTTTGAGGGGGAAGATGAAGAAACAAACAAAGTCTTTACAAGTCAGAGGCTCAAGGTGCGACTCCATCTTTGCAGATCTTGGCTCTGTGGGGACTAGAGACCACAGGGAGGCAAACTGCTCACACCTCCTTTCCTTGCTGAGCAGGCTTCTGTTTTACTCAGTACAGAGAATCCTGCTGGATGCTTGCTGTAAAGTCAGGATTGGGGCAGGGACAAAGTTCCCAGAATACATTTCCAGGCTAACCGTGGCCTCAGGCCTCCTACTGGCACCTCTTCCTTTGTAAGGATGGCTGTGGCTGCATTTGAGTCACTTTACCAAATCAGAATCTTTATTATCTTAACAACCCAATGCAGTATTCTACTCATGGTCATCCAGCTCGCTGTAGGGTAAGGGCCCAGATTTGAGTTCAGATGTCCTAAGCCTAGAGGCCACTGTGTTCTCGGTTCTTACTCCAGATGCCTTACTGATAATTGTGAAGAGGCTGACGCTATACTGCATAGTCAGTGGGTTTGAAAATTTTCTTTCTTTTTATGCTAAAATTGGAGGCACCACTGCCCTTACTTCAATATACACTACTTTTACTACTGACGCCCCCCCCCCAAGGGTTGCTATCCCCAAATCTATCCCAGTAATTAAAAGTCACTTAAAAGCTGATGGCAGATTCCTTATCCCTTGAGAAAGGTGCCCTCCTGCAGCAGACTTTTTAGACTCTTCTGCACACAGGGGTGCCCCAACCCTGCAATTAACTCTGGTGCCTGCCTCCTTCATTTGCTGGATGCTTTGGGGAAATGAATCACCCTGGGAGGAGCACCCACATATTTTCTCAGCATGTGTACACTTAGTTCAGAAAGAACACATTTGCAGAAAATAACAGGACTGTGTTCACCAACAGAGGGAAGAAGTGTAACTCTAGGTTCTAAAAAAAAAAAAAAAAAAAAAAGCCCCTTTCCCTTTCTCCGTAGCCTTGCAAGTCAGCCTTTCAGCTGCAGGGTTGGGGATGATTGCTTCCCTTTAATTTATTATTTGTGCTGCTGCTGTCTCTGGCAAGCTTTGAGCATCTGGAAGAGGGGAGCATACAGATGCCCCGGGGAGGCAGGCTCTTGCTTTGGCTCTCCAAGCTCTTCCTCCTTCACCCAGCTTCTCACCTGCATGCTGAACTGTGTAAAGGACAATACATTTTCTCTCAGGGACAAAGAGCTGAAACTGGTGAAAAAAACAACAAAACCAAACAAACAAACAAACAAACAACCTTCCCTGAGCCTCAGATTATCAAAGGATAGTCTGCAGCATCGGAGTATAAAGGAAGCCATTCGGCAATCAGCTCAGAGCAACTGTCACCTGATCCCCATGAGGCATCATGGAGGCTTTGAGGATGAATGTGTGACAGGTACTGTGCTGCGCTTACCCTCTGCCACTCCACCAACTTGCTGCTTAGATAAAATAAATTGTGTGCAGTATCCACGCCTCCGGGAAGGCAAACCACTCCAGTTGATTATTTTGAGTCAGGTATCAGTAAGCGAGGTCAATGTGTGAAATCTAGGTAATCAACTCTTTTGTGAATTAGAAAAGTGCTACAAACATGTCTTCATGTCTATGCATGTCTATGCATGATCTGCTGCAACTACAGAAGAAGGTAGTTGTCTCAAAGAGTACATGGCTTGCAAAACTATTTACTATTTTTCTGTTTGTAAAGAGCTCCTCCCAACCCAGCCGAGCTGTTGGGAGTTGATAGATGTTGGAGAAAGTCAGTTTTCTTTAGGAGTGTGACCTTTAGCACACTGCCCATGCTCCAATGGATGGCCCTGTATCCATGCACACATAGAAGGCACTAACCAGATTCAGAGGGTAATAAAGAATAAAACAGAGAGAGAGAGAGAGAGAGAGAGAGAGAGAGAGAGAGAGAGAGAGAGAGAGAGATGAAGAGGATATGAAGTTGGGAAGAACATGGTGAGGTCTAGGAGAAGCTGAAGGAAATTATCAAAATGCATTGTGTGATAATATATTCTCAAAAAATAAATAACATCAATATTATTTCTGGCCACTGTGATGCTCAGAATCTACGTTCTAGCCAACTTCTTGAAACTCTCAGTTTTTCATATCACTCCCTCTTCTGGAATGTCCTTCCTCTATGTCACTGCTGTCAGAATCCTGCCAGGTAGGACGGGGCATGAGCTCATGCAGTGAACTATATTTGGAGGTGAGAACACAACCTGTGAAACTTGGTTCTCTCCTTTCACAAGACACGTGCTCGGGATCGAACGTAAGCTGGCAGGTTTGGCAGCAAGCGCCTGTGCTTACTGAACCATCTCATCAACCCATGTGGGGATTCTAAGTGAACATTTATGTCATACAATGTACCAAGGATGCAACAATCAAGTCCTGCAGTTGGCTTTTGTCCTGTGGGAATAATGATGGATTTGACTAAAGCTTTATTAAAAGGATGTTCATATCACCACAGTCAATAGCAGAGAGATGTGATATCTAATAAGACACTATCATTAAAATATTACAGAAGTATGTTCATTAATAGAAATATATACTGCCCACATGCTAAGAAAAAGACAATAAGAATATATGCAATGGAATCCCATTTTTATTTCTAATGTCCAGTTACCAGTTGATAATATCTAGATGATGCAAAATGGTTATTTCTGCACAGCCAGGTTTTCTTCTGTTTGTGAAACAAACAAGCAGCAATCATTTATTGCCAATCACTATGTGCTGCAAGCCTGTGTGTGCATCACTACGTACTGTGAAAGCTTGTGTGTGTGTCACTATGTACTGTACAAGCTTGTGTGTGTATATGTTCTTTTATGCTTCTCACTTCAGAAGGTTAGTGTGCACCAGCCATTATCACATATGTCTGAGCGATGCACTGTGGTATGACTTCCTATGACTTCCAGATGGTAACAGATGACAGGAGTTTTTCAGCTCCATTATAATGAGTGACAATGTCATCAGCCAATGGCTAAAATGTCATCATGATTGTGTAAAGAGCAACTTCCAAGCATTCTTCTCTCTGGACACCCAAGCACTCCATTAGCAGATTACATCCATTACCTAAGACCTTGTGTTCTCATTACCTATGTGTGTGTGTGTGTGTGTGTGTGTGTTTAGATTAGAGAACCCTCAGCTAACTAGTGCCAATGAATATGCTCCAAAGGCCCTTATACCCTTCCGTCCCTCATATAGTTGGATGCTCACTTATCACTAAAGAATTAAATGGTAATGGTGAAAGAAACATAGGCTACAGATAAGAAAGCCTATGACCAATGGCCGTAGAAGTGATTTTAACCCATTCCTGTTTTCAATCCTGCATTTTTACATTTTTGGAAGAAATTTACACATTTAATTTGCCAGCCAAATATGGTAAAATTCAGTGCCTGACATTTTCACACTGTTTCAAATGAAAAGGAAATATGGAATATTTGAGGATTGTTTGGTATGCTAAAATCTCTTAAAGTCTGCCATATCAGTAATATACTTTCAATTGATATCACACCAATGTCCTCCTAGAACACTGTTTCCACTCCTTTGAAGATACTTTGATAGTCTTCCTGTGTGGTAGACAGTAGGCCTATAAAGAGCTGAATCAGCCTGCTAGACTTTTCCTGGTAGAGTAACTACTAACCAACAAGAAGCCTTCAGGAAAAAAAAAAGGGGGTACAGATCATTATTTCCAAAAAGATTTTGTCTCAGGAGTAACAGAATTAAGCATGGTATTCACTAGTTTTATTCTTGAAGGGATCCAGGACATGCATTCCAAGAAGGAGACAAACTTTAATCATAATCCAAACTCATATATCAGGCCATTCCTTTCCTAAAGTGCCTGCAGCACTATTCCTTTCCCACAGACTTAAAAACTTGACTAACAGGTCCTAGTTTCTTCTGGCACAGATCAACTTTGTTCTATGCCATATCTCAAAAATAACCTAGAAATGATGCTTACTTCCAATTTCAGGTAGACCAAGCATACTTATGTCTGTAGTGAAGAAAGATGTTTTCTCTGTGTTTTTAGAATTCTCCCAGCATGATCAAGTAAATTCTGAAGCCAAAGCTCTCAAATTTTAGTGAAAATTAGACCTTCTGAGAATGGTGTAGTATTTGATGCTCTAGAGTGAACCATCCCAAAGTGTGTGGTTTACAGGACAAAGATTCAGAAGAGGTTTGGTTGGTAGTTTTGCCTCAATGTCTCTTGAGTTGTAGTTAAACACTGATTGGGCTGCAGCACTTTGAAGGCCAGAGCAGACACAGAATTCGCTTCCAAGACGTCCATTCATAGAGCTGGCCACCCTTGAAAAGCCTCAGTTCCTCTCTGTGATCTTCATCAGTGGTTCTCTACCTTCCTAACGCTGCAATCCTTTAATATAGTTCCTCATGTTTTAGTGACCCCTAACCATAAAATTATTATCATTGCTACTTCATAACTGTGATTTTGCTACTGTTATAAATCTTAATGTAAATATCTGATAGGCACGATATCTTATATATGATCCCCATAAAAGGATCATTTGACCCTCAAAGGAATCACAGCCCACAGGTTGAAAGCCACTGGTATAGATCATCTATCAGCGCTATTGAGTATTGCTGTAGCATACTGATTGGATTCCTGCAGAGAGAACATTGAGAGACCTAGCAGATGCACTGGTATTTTTGGAGTCTGCCCTTGGAAACCACTCACTGCCAGCCTTGTTCTATTTTTCTATAGGTTCATAGAAGTTAACCCTGATCCAAGATGGGAAACTTCTCAAGGGCATAACTTCCAGAAAGCAGGACTTCTGGTAAGAGAGCCTCAGAGGCTGGATGTCAGTGTCTGTGCTCTAGCCTAGATCCTGAGCCTACTGTTATAATGAGATAACACTCAAGAGTCCAGGTAGACAGATGGATATGCTTTATATGTGGAAAGAATGTGAACTTGTGACTAGGGAATGGCAGGAATCAGTATATCTCTCAAATATAGACATGCCCACATATTTATCCTATCCCACATTCTCTTATGCAACTGACACTCCTTCCACCTAGAACCAGGATCTGTGTTTTTTACATTTGAATTGGGGTTGGGGGAGGAACTACTCCAACTAATAGACTGTAACAGAGTTAGTGGTATATATAAACTTTTGAGGCTATGGCACAATAACCATGTAGCATTTGTCACAGAACTGTCCTGAAATACTACAACCATGTTGAAAGGACACCCAGGCCACATGAAGAGGTCCTGCTTAGGTGTTTTCACTAATAGTCTTCAAAAAGGCTCTCAGATGACAAACAGCAGTAACTGTCACTCAAGAGGGAAAGAAATCATGACAATTACTTTTCTATTGTTGTAAGAATACTATATCAAAAGGGACCAAACAAAACTCCATGACCAGGGCAACTTTATTTGGACTTACAGTTTCAGAGGGTTGGAGTCCATAATGGTGGAGCAGAGGATCAGCTAAAAATTTACATTGTGATCTACAGCCACAAAACTATGAGAGAGACAGTGGGAATGGTATGAGTCTTTTGGAAACTTATAGTACAACTCCAGTGTCCCAACTCCTCCACCAAGGACACACACAGATTCTTATCCTTCCCAAACAATTCTACCAGTTGGGGACCAAGCGTTCATACATATAAATGTAGGGAAATTTTCATTTGAGCTACTATAATTCACTATCTGGCCCCTGTAAGCTTGTAGTCACATCATAATGCAATATGCATATAGTCCAACTTCAGATATTCCCACAATTTCATAGTCTTAACACTGTTTAAAAGTCCAAAGTCTCTTCTGAAATTCTAGGCAGTCTCATGTATTCAGTAATCCTTTGTGCTCAAAGTCAAACACTATGACACACTGGGATTATCACATAGGCATATAATAAAAAACTAGTATAGCAAATGGATCTAAAGAAAGTAGAATCTAAGAAATTTTAGACACATTGCTTTTGAAAGTTGTTACTTGTAGTTTGATTTTAAAAAATAATATAAGAATAAATAATCAAAGGATTGTTTCATAGCCAGAAATGAAAGGAGTAACATATTAAAATTCCAGTTTATAGTCTTAAGGAATTTTTAATGGTATGCTAACATGGAAAGATTTTGAGTTTGGGGTTGATTTTCAGCACTGAGGGGTGCATACAAGGCCCTCACATATATTTAAGTAAGCACTCCCCTAGTAGACTATATCTTAGCTCCAATAGAAAGCTTTTAACAGAAAATATATCTATAAAGGTACATGATCTAATAGAAATTTTGTGGTGCTTCTAAATATTAGAAATCATGCTTTAAGTAGAAAGCAGGATAGATCACAAATGTAGAATAAAGTAGGCTGAATGGTACACTTGGTTTGACCATAGAAAAAAATTTTAGAAAAGTCTCACTGACATTTGAAATTGGTGCTTGTATCTAAGGGAGGTGACATCAAAGGCATTGGAGGATATAAAGAAATGAGTACTTCTGGCAGTTTCAGTTTTTCAGGTTTCATATTAGATCTTTGGTCCATTTGGAGCTAGTGTTTTGATGCAAGGTGACAGATACATGTCTAATTATATTTTTCTACATATGGATGTTCAGTTTTCCCGGCACCATCTTTATCAAAGATGTCTTTTCTCCAGCATGTGCTTTTGGTACCTTAGTTGAATATTAACCAGGTGAAATCACATGAGTTCTCCAACTGAGTTCTGCACAATGATTAGCATCCCATAAGCATGGACTGATTTAACCATCTCCAAAATCCAGTAACATGAGCATTTTTTATTATATCTACTCAACATATGGAGATATCAGAATTACTACATATGCATGATCATAGAAGTAATAGGCACCCAAATGAAGTATGAGTACACTTAGTCACTGGGCATATGGCCATTGAAATCCCATTTTTAAAAAACTTTCTGACATGGCCAAGACAAAAACTCAGGGGACAGCAAATGCTGGAGAGAATGTGGAGAAAGAGGAACACTCCTCCATTGTTTGGTGGGATTGCAAGCTGGTAAAACCACTCTTGAAATCAGTTTGGTGGTTCCTCAGAAAATTGGACATAACACTACTTGAGGACCCAGCTATACCACTCCTGGGCATATACCCAGAAGATGTTCCAATATGTAATAAGGAGACATTCTCCACTCTGTTTACAGCTGCCTTATTTGTAATAGCCAGATGCTGGAAAGAACCCAGATGTACCTCAACAGAGGAATGGATACAAAAAATGTGGTACATTTACACAATGGAGTACTACTCAGCTATTAAAAACAATGACTTCATGAAATTCTTAGGCAAATGGATGGAACTAAAAAATATTGTCCTGAGTGAGGTAACCCAATCATAAAAGAACACAAATGGTATGCACTCGCTGATAAATGGATATTAGCCCAAAAGTTTGGAACACTCACAGACCACATGAAGCTCAAGAAGGAAGACCAAAGTATGGATACTTTGATCTTTATTGGAAAGTGGATCAAAATATCTGTGGCTCACAGCCAACTAATAGAATGAATATAGGGTCCCCAATGGAGCAGCTAGAGAAAGGACCCAAGGAGCTGAAGAGGTTTGAAGACCTGCAGGAGTAACAATAATACATACCAACCAGTACCCCCAGAGCTCCCAGGGGCTAAACCACCAATCAAAGAGTACACATGGAGCGACCCACGGCTCCAGCTACATATGTAGCAGAAGATGACCATTTCAGACATCAATGAGAGGAGAGACTATGGGTGCTGTGAAGGCTTGATTCCCCAGAATAGGGGAATGCAAGTCAGGAAATTAGGGTGGGGGGTGAGCAGGGGGAGTGGGGAAGAGATAGGGGATTTTTGGAGGGGTAATGTGGAAAGGAGATAGCATTTGAAATGTAAATAAAGCAAATATCTAATTAAAAAAAAACTCTCTGACATCAATCCTAATCCTTTGAACCTTCTCCGCATAACTACGCAGGATATGCATGCAGCACACTGTTTCATGATCCTGCCAGGCAAGCAGCTAGCAGACGGAGTATGAAGACCTAGCCCAGGGAAGCTTGCTCAAAATTCTGTTAAGCTGAAAGCTATCCTCAGCCATAACTCACAGAGAAAGGTTTGTTTGAAGCCCTGGGAGATACACTGCAACTCCGATTGCCTAATTACCTCCAAGGAATCAAGGTCAACCTTTGGAGTCACTGTAGGAGAAAGAGCCGCTACCTCTGTAAATGCCATCGGCTAGGCAGCTGCAAAGGCCTCTCCAGCAGGAGGACCTAGTTGAAGACTGCCTGAGACACCAAGGATTGCCGCCGCAGACAATGCCAGCCAATTGGGAAGTGTTGTTTAGAAGAGCTGCTTTCTTGAGACTAATGGGGCATGGGTGGAGGCTATTAAAGGAGCTTGCAGCAGCGTTCAGATGAGTTTGCTGCAGTTTCTCACCTGCTCCCAGAGTCTGTGCTGTTGACTCCATGCGACCCCACCTCTAACCCTCAAAGGCAGGTAGGGTCAGGCAGCAAGTAGTCCAGCGCACATGCAGCACTATATATTGAAAATAATCTTTCCCACTTTTCCCTAAGAGGCCCTCCAAACATCCATGCTTGCCTCCTTCCTGGAACACAAAACTTAGACCTTGAGGTTTTCTCCAGTACTACTTAGAGCTTTCATGATCACAGTTAAGAGTGCCATTAAGATGGTGTCAAAATCTCTATGCAGACTGACCAAGGGAAATGAAGCACCTGGCATAATACTGTAAAATACTGGTGAGCTCCCTTAAGCATCCATTGCAACGCTACCTGGATCTCCCTAGGAACTTCCAAACCCTCAAACCCTGCATATGTATAACATCCTGATGGAATCTGGGGTAAGTTGCTCTTCCTAAATATCCTTTCCATTATGACCTTTATCCTTGCAACCTGATTCTCGCGGAGCATGGCATCGATACTGCTGCATCTTCAGATTTCTCGTTTCCATCCTTTAATGGCAACCATGACTTCCAGCTTGATGTGAAACACGAGGCTATCCCTCCTGTTTTAATGTCCTGTCTGTAGAGCAGTGATAAGGCACTGTGGAATAAAATACAGTCTAAGACATGGGAATAACAGTCCCAGGATGTTCACCCATGTATCGAGTTCAGTGTTCAGAACTCCATCCCTCCATCAGGAACAGTCACCAGGATTGTGACCCTTCCATCCCTACCCATATTTCTCACCCTGAGGATTTGTGCCATTTAAAGCTACAAAGAGCTTTTGTTCCTAATTATACCCCTTGTCTTCCCCACAGTGGCTGACACTTCCCATTTGTCTTAAGCTTGGAAATATCTTTGAGTTATTGCTTTGTTTTGTTTTGCCTTCATAACTAGCCCAACAAGGCCAAGTTCCTTTGAACAACAGCCCTGAAACTTATCTTTCTACAGAAAAACTTGGCCTTCTGTGCTAATTTAACCCTCTTGTCCTCTTTCTTTCTTTCTTTCTTTCTTTCTTTCTTTCTTTCTTTCTTTCTTTCTTTCTCTTTCTTTCTTCCTTCCTTCCTACCTTTCTTCTCTTTCTTTCTTTTTTCTCTCTGTCTTTGATTTTGCTTTCTGAACCATCCATATGTAGTGGGAAAGCAAAATTGAAATCCTCCACATGCTGTTTGATGAGTATCCTTATCATAAGAGATTTCAGATGCCCCTGAACTGATTTTATATACTCAGTAAAGTGTTTCTGGCCCATCTCCTCAGCATATGAACCTCCAGTTATTTAGGAACTTATGTTATTTTAAGTTTGTAGTAAAAACGCAATGATAATAAGATGCCCTTGTAATAATGGCTGCTGTTTCTTTCAGGTCACCTATATTTAGAGAGGTCATAGAAAGTTCTTTGCTGCTTATTAATGTCTAATAGCTTGTTATTCCCATAAGTAGAAACAAAAAAAATTAGCAACTGCAATTTGACAGTGACATCAACACCTGTCTGGCTAATGAAGTCCTTGGCAAATGCATGTTCCAAGAGAGGGAGCAATGTCACCTTTAACATAAGTGGCTTTTCTTAGACTGCTGTAGTTGAGCTGCAGGAAGAAAGTAAAAACCTGTGAATAACAAATGAAGACCATGAAGAACAATTGTGACTATATCCAAGAACACTGAAATGGGATGTCTCCTGTCATTTCTACTTACCACACTGTCTGTGTTCCTTGTCATTTTCATGAATCATCATCGTCCCAAAAACCATAACTTCATAAGAACTCATGCAACCCCTTCAAAGCAAACTATAATATTATTTCTAACATTAGAAGCAAAATGGCTTAAGGAATATACAAGTATATCTTCAGACCAAAATCACAAAGCTCTGGAAGTCACCACATAGAACACCAAGAAAACAAACTTGACAAAACCAATGCTTTCCAAGCACCTTGTATATTGAGACTCTTTATGGTACATTACACAGTGAACTGCAAGTTACACTTTAAAACACAATATCTAACCAAAGAACCACTCTATTAACTGGAATTCTGGTATTAAGCCAAGATATCATCATTAGGTTTTTTCAGCTTAATTAAGATATAATTGACAAATAACAAAGTATACTATGCGATATTTTGACATATATTTTAAAATAATTACTGCTATCAAGATAATTAATATATCCATTACTTCACACACTTATTGTCTTAGGGCAGATAGTGGGAATATTGGAGACCTAATCTACTGATAAAGTTTAAATATATATACATACTGCAATATGAATTATAGTCACACAAATATATAAAAGAGTGTATATAACATATATACAGTATATATGCACAATAGAGTGCCAATATAATAATACAGGCTATGAATCCTTCATTTGATTTCACATCTAAGTTAATATAAGTAGTGCCATAATAAACAAGAGAATGAAGATATGTCCTGAAACACTGTCATAATCTTTGGAAATACATTAAGAAGTGAACTGGGCCCTACAGCAGTTGTAGAGGAACTTCCACTTTGGTTTCCATAATGATGATACTCATTCACATTCTCCCTAACAATGGTTCATTCATATTCTTCTCTTACTAACAGCTATCCTGATGGGTTTGAGCATGAAACATTTCCTATGGGCTTGTGAGCTTGATAACTTCAACCTAAGGTGATCAGGTGCTGTTCTAGAAGGTTGTAGAACCTTTGAGAGGTAGGGCTTGGCTAGATGATATGGAACACCAACAGTGAGCTATGGAGGCTATAGCCTGGCCCCACCTCCTGTCCAAGATCTCTCTAGTCCATGGCCCATCAAATGTGAAGAGTCCCAGACACACACTCTGCCACCATTTATTTCCTACCATTCCAGATCTTCTTAACTCATGAGCCAGAATGAACCCTTCTTTCATTAACTTGTTCCTGACAAGTATTTAGTCATGTCAATGACAAATGAAATGAACAAAATGATGGCACACTGAGGTTTTGACTTTCATTGTTTTATGATTCCTGACAGCATTTCTTCATAACCATCTTGGTATGTCTTCTTTTCTGAAGTGACTATTCAAATACTTTTTTATATTGATAAATGAAGTCTCTGCCTTTCCTTTCCTTGTTATTGAATTGTTGTTCTTGACATATGTGTTGGTTAGTTTGGGGATTTGTTGTTGTTGTTGTTGTTGTTGTTGCTTGGTTGGCTTTTGGCTTTGGTAGGGGGAGAGTTTTTGTTTGTTTGTTTGTTTTTGTTTTGTTTTGTTTGTTTTGTTTTTGTCAACTTGACACAAGATAAGGTCATATGAGGAAAAAGGAATACTCAGTTAAGAAAATGCCCCAATCAGGTTGGTGTTGACAAGCCTGTGTGTCATTTTCTTGCAAGATGATTGATGTAGAAGAACACAGTCCACTGTGAGTGATGTCATTGTTGGGCAGATGTTCTTGAGGTTTACAAAAAAGCAAATCAGTAACCAGCACTTATCCATGGTCTCTGCTTCTGTTCCTGCCTCCAGGTTTCTCACCTACCTAGAGTCCTGTCCTGATTTTCCCAAATGCTGGACTATAACCAGTAGGGTGAAATGAAATCTTTCCTCCCCAAATTGCTTTTGGTTGTGGCCTTAATCTCAATAATGGAAATCAAACTAAGAAAATACATTTTTGACAGTAATCCCTCATTATCTCTCATGGTTTACAAATAGTGTCTCACATTCCATATGCTTCTTCTGTGTTTTGTATTTTATCCTTGACTGTGTAAAGACTGTTAACTTCCATGCAATAACCTGAGGGGCCTATGTGCTAAAACCAAGAACTAGTAGACTAGAATAACAAATTCACTTCCATGCTTGCAAAATGCCAAAGGCCAACTTGTAAATGGAGCTTAGCATCCTCTGCATTTGTCCTAGCTTCACTGCAGAGAGAATTGAAAGCTAGGACAGAGTTCTAACACGAGCCCTTCTTCCATTTTCCTTTTTTATCATTTTTATTATTAGTTAGCTTTTCATTGCTCATGACACAAGACACCAGACATAATCAGCTTAGAGGTAGAAAGGTTCATTTGGGCTCCTATCACATGGTACTTGATCATACCATGAACCCCGAGATTATCTTAGTTACTGGAAAAACCTGTTTCTAACACACACCTTTAATCCCTCTGGCTGAACTACAAGCACACCCTTAACCCCAAACGATGAAGGTAAAGTTAGTTTGTAGAAGAAATCAGCCATGTTTGAAAGTGATGTCCAGTTGAGTGGTAGCCAAAGTGCTGAATCAGAGAAAGATTTTAATAAATAGGGTCTGCCCAGCTCTCTGAGTAGAGAATGGATAGGAAACTACTTGAGGCGTAGTGCAAGGAGAGAAGGCAAGGGGTTTTATTGGGGGAATTTTACATATACAGCTTAAAGAGAGAATAAGCTAGCAGAATGATCCAGAAAATGAGAGGATTAAACAGATTGCCAGAGTTAGTTTTAGGCCAAGCAGAGAAAAAAGTCAGAGGCCAAGAGAGAAAGAGAAACCAGATTTATTCAATCAGCTTGGAGAGTTTTTTGAGCCAGAAGAGCTGAGGTGACCATCCTACCAGAGTTTAGAAATAACTAGAAAGGGTAAGCTTATTTAGCAGTAAGTCTCAGAATCGGAAAACATTCTAGACTTAGATAACATTGTATGAAGTCTGGAAGATTTCAGGACTAGGCCTGGGTTAGCAAACAGAGGTGGTCAACTTTCTAGTCAACAAATATTACAGGACAATAAAAGTTACCTATACAGGTTTACAGCTTTAGATGCTTCAGGTCATGGTCCTCTACCTCTCATTTTTTCAGGGCTAGAGAGAAGCAGACCATCATTTACTTTATGGAGGCCAGGAGGCAGCCAGGGAGACGGGAAAGAGCAGAAGACTGGATTTGCCATTCAGTGGTGTCTTAGTCAGGGTTTCTATTCCTGCACAAACATTGTGACCAAGAAACAAGTTGGGGAGGAAAGGGTTTATTGAGCTTACACTTCCATGTTGCAGTTCATCACTAAAGGAAGTCAGGACTGGAACTCAAGCAGGTCAAGAAGCAGGAGCTGATGCAGAGGCCATGGAGGGATGTATCTTACTGGCATGCTCTCCCTGGCTTGCTCAGCCTGCTCTCTTATAGAATCCAAGAGCACTAGCCCAAAGGTGGTACCACCCACAAGGGGCCCTCCCCACTTGACCACTAATTGAGAAAATGCCCCACAACTGGATCTCATGGAGGCACTTCCCCAACTGAAGCTCCTTTCTCTGTGATAACTCCAGCCTGTGTCAAGTTGACACACAAAACTAGCCAGTATAAGTGGCATACCCCCCCCGTGTCCCCTTACTTTAGCCAACTCACAAAAGAGTGCCACCCTCTAGGACTAAGCCTTCTCCACATTGAACCTGTGGTGGACATGTCCTACACAGCTACACTCTCAGTCCCATAGTCAGAGCCTTAACTTATGTCAGAGCCTTAACTTATGTCAATCAGCTACAGCTTGGGTGGCATTTACCTGGCAAACAACTTCACATATGCACATATGTTTAAAGGGAAGAATATGTGTAACCTGTAACCTGTAACAGTAATTTATATAGATGTATATGTTGATGCTTCTATTACAATATCTATGATGGTGCCACTCAAAAATTCTTTTGCCCTCTAGAATCTTATTTTAGAGCAATGTCTCAGACATGCGAGGTACCCAACCCATCACTAGATTACTGTAGTTTGAAGAGCTGCCATTTTCACAAACATCTCTCAACATAAATAGACCAGCCATTAGAATTTTGTGGTGTATTTATACAGACATAATTGATGATAATCTCTGAAGAAGATTTCAATTTCTCTTCATTTTCTGGAAATGTTATAACACGACCACAAATGCTCCTCTGCTTTATAAGCAGCATGTCACCTTCAGACTCCCTGTGATGCGTATTAAATTGAAAGAATGAAATCACTGAGCAATTTCACTAATCACTCAGATAATTACAAAGAGAAGAGTAGCACTCAGCATTGTGCCTTGAATACAATACAAAAACTAACATAGCAACCTAACAGGAATCGATGTTCTTCACAGGAGAATGGCATGCTACCTTTGGTCCTGGGAATTCCTCAGGGATTATTATGATCATTCCAAGGTCAATATTAGTTATAGGCCATGTTAGTTATCATCAGTTAGTTAGAAAGTCTCAAATACATACATACATACACACACACACACACACATACAAATATATATATATATATATATATATATATATATAAAATAATCAGTGGGACCATATTATTTCCCAAATCTTGGCCTCTGTCTGTCTTTTAAGTCCTTCTTAATGTCATACCTTGAGATCCCCATCCTTGTCATTCAGGCTTTTCCAGTTCCTGATGCCATCACTAAATTCTCAGGACTAACCTGGAAGAATGTGAATTGTAACTAGCAGCCTCCCAATATGGCCAGGCTGGGTCAGGCTGACAGTGTACCACAATCCTCCTCTACCCCACAAATGAGCCAAAGCCCAAACTCCTACCCAGCTCTAAACTAAGGGTGTCTGCAGTCTTCAGATGTCAGCATACCACAGGCACAAGTGGCTTCCTTTGTTCAGCCAGCTGCCCTGTCTAGTACTTGAGCCCAGCTCAGAAAACAGCTTGCATATCTGGGTCTGGGCGCTCTGCATCTATGTTGTCTTCCAGAATCTTCTTTTAGAATGATGGCAGAATGATCCTTCTGTCAGGGAGCAGCTGCCACAACCAGGCTGGTCCTGGGTTTCAGCCATCCCTTGGCACCCTCACTGCCAAACCCATTCCCCATTGAATGTCTTGTGTTAACAGCTTCCAGATCCGGTAAGTAGACCTACCCCTGTAAACACTCCCAGGTTCTGAGTTGCCAAGGACCCAACATGCCCTGCCCCCAAGCTAGGACATGGGGCTAATCCTATCAATTTACTTTGCCAAACTGCACACTCAGAGAGTGTCTGAATAAGTATGTTTTCAAATGATAATGAGGGGATGTTTGAAAGGAAAGTATATGGGACCAGTTGGCAGGATACTCTTCTCCATGAGAGTAAACTGTTGTCTTGATGCCTGATTTTACTTTCTAATCCACTCTGCTTTCTGTACTTCTGTATTTTAGGGCCTAATGATTTCTTTTCAAGTTTCCCTAAAGCAAACAACACTGTGAGCCACTTAATGAAGAGGTGATGAACACAAGACCCCTGAGAATTCTTTCTCAGAACATTGGGTAAAAAGTCGTGGCAACTTCTAACCAAGAAAGTGGTGTTCTCACACCCTGAGCATGCTACAGAGCCATGATTGGATCACCTAACTTCTTGCCGTGGATTCTCTCTGCTGTTTCCTCACATTCTGCCTGGAATCTCCCTTCACTCTCTTTACACCCAGTGAGCAGGTTGGTAAGTGACCTACTGCAGGGCGGGAGAAACAAATACTTGCTTCACAGCCTTCCTTGGTAATTACTGAATTTGTTTAATTCCTATACTTCGGACTTGCTTGTAAAGCAAACACCACCCATCTCTTTCTTTTTTCCACAGGCCAGTTGGTCTCACCAGGCCTTACCCACAGCCACTCCAGAGCTGTCAGATGACCAAATCAATGAGTAATCAATCAAGATAGGTTTTTTACAATCAATGGGAAAGTAGCTCTATCCATGTTCACATGATGCAGCTCTCCTTAACGCTATACCTCATCTCCTTAAGGACATCAGCAGTTATCACCAGGTCACCTTGCTGTAGAGTCACCCAGTGTCACCACTCACCCAGGGTCAGTGCACTGCTATCTTCTTTACAGATGAAGAAAATGAGCCCCCAGACAGATCGGTTTGTTCATTTTCACACAGGAGTGACAGAGGCAAGTCCAGAAGTCAAGTCTCCACTAACAGAGGTGAAAAGACAACTCAGAAGGGAAACATGAACCAGGCCCCATGAGGATAAATTGGTCACAGATGTTTGAGAGCTAGGCTGCAGGGTGATAAGGGACCGAAGCCTGGACCACTTTCCTCTCTGTATGGTAGAGATTTTGGCTGGTTACCATGTGCATAAATCTGAGACCTATATCAAAGTGGCTCAAGCAAATTGGAACTGAACTCATCCCTCACCACACCATACCATATACTTCCTGATCAGCCTTGACCACAGAAGTTCCCCCTGTCTTGTTTTCATTAAGAGATAAATGGTAGCTTATGGACCATGCCCTCTTCCAATGGATGGCCCATCTTAGCCTTTCCTTTGCAGCAAAGAGAGGAAAGCTATGATTTACTTTAACCAATTGCTTCATGCCTCAAGACAGGCAGGCATGTGGGCAACCAGGGCCCTGTACTTGGAGTTTGCTCAAGCTCATCAATCACAGAGCTGCCTGGCCCAGGATGCTTCCTTACTGGGACATGTGACTTGGCACAGCTGGACCCTCTGAAACTGGCCAGGCATTGCTGGGCCTGGGCCCGGAGACGCCCGCGCCCCTGCAGGTTCCTGGCCAGCCCTTGCAACGGTTTCATTTACCGTGTGGGACAATTCTCCACAGGGCTCAGGAAAGCACATGCTGCTGACACACTCAGGTCCACTTCCCCTTCCAAGCCCTAATGAGGTGAGATAATGGATGCGGGAAAGTATGTAAATGGGAATCAGTGTGGAACATATGTTCCTGGTCCCTCCATAACCTCTGAGCCAGGATGGAAGCAAAGATGCTTTGGAAATATTCTACACCAGAGCTCCTGTCTCCACTCTAAAGAAGAAACAAAACAAGACACAGAACACAAAACACCTCGCAAGTTGTAGCTCCCTACCCCCTCTACAGCCTTAACCTAATTTTACTGGCTTTTAGGAGTGGTCATTTATCCCATTTGTCTCTATATCACAACACAACATTAAACTCCCAAGAAAGACTGAGGAGAAATATGGCATAACCTGTCCCGTTTTGGATCTGCAAATGTCTCAGTATTCCCTGGAGTATGGAGAAGCACACTCTGAAGAGAAGTGGCCACAAGCCTCTGGATGTCCCCAACCAGGCTCCTGGCTCCTGCGTTTTGGCTTCAGCAACCTGCCAGGCTAAGGGCCAGGCAGAGCTGGGCCTTCATCCAGAGCCATTGCGTCAGTGGGCTCAGCGGGCTGTGCCAGGGAGGTCTTTGCTTTCCGGAGATCAGGGGATGGAGATCTGGCAGGGTGCCCTCTCTAGTAGCCAAATACCTGCAGAGGGAGCTTTTTTGGAAGGTCTCTTCAAAGCTCGCATCAGACTGTGGACAAGAAACAGAAAAAAGCTAGGATTTGTCTGGATGGCTGCTCTCTGTTGACCTTCACTGTTAGCCCCACTTGTGCACAAGACCTGGGGACTCCAGGAGGTGAAGTAAATGATGGAGACAGTATAAGACCAGGGCTGCCAATCTCTAAATCCTGTGATATTTCCACTATACAATAAGGCAATTTCATTTATCTCATGTAGACTGGCTATGTCCAGTAACTCTGTCAACCTAGCACCCTGTTATCCAAAGTCCCCAAGTTCAGCAGGATCCAGGTGATTGTTCCTTGCAGATCCCCATCCTGCCTGATCACAGGTCTCAAGTCTTTTGGGAAGTGATCTTAGCTTCTTCCATTCAATCAGTCTTTAGAGAGAGTGGAAATGTCACTGTCAAGCCATCCTTTCCAGTGTCGATGCCTTTTAAAGTATGACAAACTCCTGTTCATTTGGAGTTTTCAGGAAACAATCCAGAGCTGCTCAACAGTGGGATCCATTCAGTAAACTGGTTCCAAGCTCTCACCAACTGTGTGTCAGATCCAATATAGTCACCTTGGAAAGCTGAGAATCCTGGCAGCCCTGGCTCCACATTCCTCCTGAACGCACTAGGGTAACCAGCTTTCAGGAAGAGTAAGCCCAACACGATCTAGAGCCTAGAGGCAAATGGGCCAAGCTCATGTCCCCAGTCCACCACCTGCCATGTATGCACTTAAGCACATCCCCCAAGTTCCTCACGCTCTGGTTCCCTTAGCTGTAAAAGAAAATTAATTAGGATGTTTGTGGCATAAGGGCTTGTAGGATGATTATATGCATTAGCATGCTGAAGTACTTAGAACGGTATTGGCTCAGATCAGTGCTATATAAATTTAAGTTTCCGTGAGTAGATGATAAAAGAATGGTTAGCGACACCTTGGGAACACAGCAGCCACTATACTTATGAGTAACATGCAGGGATTTAGAAGGCCATACCTCCAACTCCCAACAGCAGCTACTGTTCTTTCTGTTGATTGGGCCATCTGGCTATGGGAGGGTGAGTCAGCAGGCCAGTCTCCAATGTACAGTATGCACCCAGCGGTTTGTTCCTCAAACCCCATCAGCCATTTGTTCAGGAAATCCCTTCCTGCTCCTCAAATCCCATTGGCCATTCCATCATGCACAAAAGATGCTGGTTCAGCTTGCAGCCCAAATGACCACAGAGGTGCTTTTCCTGAAAGCAGTCATTGTACCTCAGATGGTACCGGATAGTGAGATGATTGCACCCAAAGGCAAAGATCTACAGTGATGAGTAATCTGTACAGCTTCTGGTTGGAAAACCTTGCTATTAAGGTCACAGTCTCCCATGACCAAATAGTTTTTTTTTGAGCCTGGCATAAAATGGATGACTCCCTATCTCAGTGTGGCTTCCCTGTCTCTGTCAGGCTTTGTCTGAAGAGTGTCCCTGAGCACAGGTGGCTAGCCTTGTCTGAAAAACAACCTTGTGCAGAGCTCTCTACAAGGCTGCATAACTCAGCACAGAACTCCCACTCTGGCTTTCTGTTCCCATGATAATTAAATGCTGTATTACAACCAATGAGCCCTTCCCCCACCCCCACTCCTCCCCACCCCCCACTCACTACTATGACCAATTAGCCTTTCCTACCTATACCCCTTTTAAAAGCCCTTATATATCCTATCCTGGGACAACAACATAGACTTGTCTCACTGCTTCGGTCTCTGAAAGTTCTTCTGTCATCCTCATAGCCCTCTGAAACTTGCTTTCTGCTTCTCTCCCTGTGTCTTCTCAGGCTGATGACCAACAACCTTCAAGGAGAAGGGAGGGGAAAACACATGGTCAGTGTGGTAGTTTGACTAATAATGGGCCCCATAGGCTCATATATTTAAATGTATAGTCAGGGTGTAAGACTCTGGCAAGCCTTAGCTTACCGATGACCTCCTGAGTGAGCAATGTGGAGTCAGGAATCGACGCAAAAAGCAAGAGGAATTCATTGTTCCAACATGTTGGGGTAGCCCTGCACATGGAAAGAGAGAATGACCCTGCACAGCCCATCCAGTGGGCCTTTATACAGTTCTCAGGGCTGCCACCATTAGGCACAATGTGATTGGCAGAACAGTGTGACTTTTAAACTGATTGGTCTCTAGGGAATGAAGTAGGTGGCCAACAGGCTCTGGGAAGGTTGCCGGTGGTCAGTCCCTCCTCCCCGTGTTAGCCCCTCTCTTCCAGAGGGGAGGGGTGCCTATGTTCTTTATGACCTTTCTCTTCCAGGAGGGGGTGGGGGATCTGGTGGAATTTTCCAAAGTTTCTGAGCTGACCTCTTCAATGGAGAATGACAATACTTAGAAGGATTAAGAGGTGTGGCCTTGCTGGGGTTGGAGTAGGCCTTGTTGGAGAAGGTGTACACTGCACTGAGAGAGTTTTGAGGTTTCCCAAGCCTAGCCCAGTGTTTCTCTCTCAGTGCTGCCTACTTCTCCATCACCATGTTTGCCTGCGGGACACCATGCTCCACACTGTAATAACGCTTGCTAAAACTGCAAGCAAGCCCCAATTACATACTTTCTTTTGTAAGAGTTGCCTTGGCCATGGTGTCTATTCACAGCAATAGAAGAATGACTAAGAAAGCCAAGAAAAGCACAGTCCGGGGCTCCTGGTTTACATTGCTGTCAGCTACTAAAGCTCCAAGCAGGAATTTGTTTTCCATTGTTTTTCTTTTCATTGTTGTTGTTGTTGTTGCTATTTTGTTTTGTATTTGTATGTGTCACTGATGCATATTCGGGACAATGCAAGAAAAAGGCAAATAACACACAGTAGGAGATTGCCTGAAGGGTTCTTGGGGACCTTCAGGAACTCACAGATGACACTGAGAAATTCTGGGCTAGATCACAAGTTGGGTCATTCCTACTCTTCACTTGTAGGACTTAGACAATTGCTTACTGTTAGGTATTATATTTAACTCACGATTCCAATAATGCTGTGGGTTCTGACTGTCCCCTGAATATTCTTTCTCTTCAGACACAATTTACAAGAATCCTTCTCACACTGGTTTCCTTTGAGGTACCTGATTCCTTATTTTTTTCATACTTATTTTCTTATCAAAGAAAGAAAGAAAGAAAGAAAGAAAGAAAGAAAGAAAGAAAGAAAGAAAGAAAGAAAGAAAGAAAGAAAGAAAGAAAGAAAGAAAGAAAGAAAGGGAAAAGAGAAAAAAAAAGTTCTGCACAGTAGCTTCCATAATCTTCCACTGTGTTCAATTACTTTCCATTCATCCAAAAACACTTGTGGGGAAACCCTGCTATTAAAGGTTGCAGTCTCCCATGTCTGGAGAGCTCTTCTGAGCTCAGTACAAAATGGAGGACTCTCTTTCTCAGCAGGGCTTTCTCTTCTCTGCCTGACTTTACATGGGAAGCCTGACACCCCCCACCACCCCATGCACACCCTCTACCTGAGGAAGGCCACGTAGTACTTGGTAAAACTACATGTCCAACTTGCTCTCCCTTCCTATGTCCAGAAGAACCTACCCAGTGAGAAACTAGAATTCCTGAAATGTCTGTTCATGTAAATGATGCATTGCCAGTATATTAAGCTCCAACCAATTTACATTCACCCTGAAAACTCCTTCCCACCCTCCAAAGGTTCATATATGGCCCTTGTTCACTCTGAATATAGTGCATGCACATAAACTATTTCACTGAATATTGTCTAAGAGAATTGTTTCACTGTATCTAAGAGCACTGTAACACTAAAATTTTCAGAGGTTTCACAAAGGGACTGAGATCCTGCCGACCCACCCATTCCAGACAGCTTCTTCCTTCCAGCTTGGTGTAAAGTGGTGCCTAGACACCCCAAGGGGACAAGGAGGGTATAAAACCACAAACACTTAAAACTATTGTATGCCTGACATTGTTTCAACCAGTGGGACACAGAGATGGGACACAGAGAACTCCTTTAGAGGTGTCCTCACTTCTCTGCAGAACCACTCTTGTAAATAGAAGACTACAATGGAGAGCTTTAAGACCATAAGGCAACTGGCAGCTGGCACCTGGAAGGGGAAAGGCCATGCACCAGATTTCATGACATCTGCAAGAACTCTGACTGCCAATCAGGAACCATTCTACCATCGTTATACAACAAAATACAACACCACCTATGGGGATTTTTCAGCTCAGCCCTTCAGAAAGAAGAGAAAGGGAATCCTCAATAACTGACCTACAGTCAATAATAACTCTCCTGAAATATGAGAATCATATGTTGTGCTCTTTAAAAATAAATACTGTGCTTAAATGTTCTGAAAGTCTTCCAGTGATACAGATTAAATTGGCCCAGGGTAGAATCCAGGCATCTGTCTATTTTGAAAGCTCTCATGGGGTTTTTAACACGTACCTGGAATTGAGAACCATTCCGTTACAACAAGATTTATATAAAAGTTTATTTGTCAAAGAAATGTCAGCCTCTGTTACAAATATACTAAAGCATTTAGTAATAACAGAAGATGCTCTTGAGCAGACAGGAGTTCTGGATACTGCTTTGGGGGTATGGCTCCCTGTAAAGTATGGTTTCATCATATTTCATGCATGGTTTTCAAGGTTGGCAAGGGAAACAAAGCAATGGTGATGGCTCAAGTGGGATCTTTATGGGAAGGTATATGGGTTCAACCTATTCTGCCTACCTCCCACTGGCCAGAAGCCAGTCTCCTGGCTATGTAAAACTGCAGAAAAGGGGAAAAAAAGTGATGCAGTTGTGTGCCTAGAAAACAGATTTGGGGATGTCTACCAATCTACTACTGACAGGTGCTTACATCCCTTGTTTTACTTCTACAAATTCATTGAAGGGAATAAACAAAAATGACAGGGATAACCCCTCAAATTTTAAGACATGGAAACCAGTCACAATGGATATACCTTACTTAAATTCAGGTTCACTTTTTTTCTTTTAAGAAAGAATAAGTTACATTTATGAGACAATTAGAAGATGAATGCTTACTAGACACTTGATAGATCTTGAAACACTTGAAGATTAAAAATAATACAACATATTGGATATGCTTCAAAAGTGATATAGAAAAATGGAGGATACAGAGGAAATAGATTGAGTTATGAGTATACTGGGTGTCTATTTTTAGGAATGATTGAGATTTTTCACAATATATCTTTCTTCTTAAAATGCCAGTTATGAGTTTCAGGTGTTTTTTGTTTGTTTTGTTTTGTTTTTCTGTATACAATTCCCAGACCTGAGGGGATAGTCCCTTTCCCTGTCTGCCCACAACCTCCTGAGACAAGTGGCAATCTCTTCTGGGAAATGTGTTAGTGTTCCCAGGTCCATTAGTAAGACTTGGATTTGGCATTTACTTGCCCAGGAGACACCATGGAGGTATAAATGTCGGCTCCTCTGGAGCCTGTTTACTCAACACGGTCTGGAGGTAGTGTCTGAGAACAGGGTTCTGTTGCTCCTTGCTCTGCCTCTAAGCCCTCTGACACTGTATGACCTCAATAGATAAACATCCAGTGAGGGATGTTTATTAAAATCCTTTGTTATTTAAAGAATCCTTTTCCTGCTTGAAGAAAAACAAAGAAAGTAAAAAACAAGCTCATATCACTATTTTGTGTGAGTGCCATGCTTATGAGCTTGAAACAAAGATCACACTGACTCATGGATAATATTGGTGAGAGGAGTATAGTAAGGCTTATGACTATAGGTCTTATAGGATAGGGCTGGAGAGATGGCTCAGTGGTTAAGAGACTGACTGCTCTCCCAGAGGTCCTGAGTTCAATTCCCAGCAACCACATGGTGGCTCACAACCATCTGTAATGGGATCTGATGCCCTCTTCTGGTGTGTCTGAAGACAGCAACAGTGTACTCATATATAAAATAAATAAATCTTTTTCAAAAGTGAATTTAGGGATACTATCTGAGAGCTGAGTGCCACTACCCATGCCTCTCCTTTCCTTCTTACCAAACATCACAGCAATTGTCTATTTGTTCTTTAGCACTAGATTTGCCCAGTTCCCAGGGTTCTCAGAACATAAATAGCTCTTCATATAGCGTGGTTTTCCCAAGGTCTGCCTCTACCAGGGATGGTCCCCGTGCCCACCCTCCATCTCCTCCTCCTACATATATTTGGACTCCAAATCAGAACCATGATTAGTTTTTTCTCAGCTCTTCATCCTTTATAGCCAGAGTTTCAGGATCCTAACTTTCTTCTCTGTCCTCATATCACCCTCTGTCCAGTGTCTTCACAGTCACAACATTTTGCATCCAACGATTTATTGTTTCTATTGCAAGAACCTTCCTCTTTAATTCTCTAAGGTTTCAGACCTTGAATAATAAACTTGCTTTATTGCCTTTGCATGACCAACACACTAAACAGGATCCTCTGGCTTCTTCAACCTAAGCTGGTCTTCTTCACTTGTCTCCAATAGGGACATATTCTACTCCCTGTTTCTTTAGATTAGCAACCCACAGGCTCCCCGGTCCTTTGACATGGGGCAATTGAACATGGTAAACTGGGTCTAGAGGTTGCGCACAGCAAGCCAATAAAATAGCAAAAAATTAGAAGATAGATAGCAATGTTATGTAGAATATGTGGCTGGTCCTCCTCTGGTTATGCTCCTACTCTGAAAATGTATTGTGTCTGATCATCAGACTTACCTCATCACCCTACTGCAAGTATGTGGTCTTTCAGGGCAGTGTTAATGGGGAAGCACTGCCACCTAGAGACAGTGGCAGAAGTAATTCTCTGAAGAGGATTGAGATGACAACTAAACTTAGGAGAAGAAAATTAGGGTTCTAATGAGTCTCTCTGCCTTCTCTATTACCAGATCCTCAGCATACAATGAGAGTTATCATCCTCCAAACTTCTTAAGCCAAGAAGGGAGCATCCATTGTGGGTAGTAGGAGACTATGCAGGACATACAAGAAAAAGGGCCAATATGGTGGTCTAGGAACTGTGGAACCCATTTCCAGTGCTACTTCTGCTCCTGAAGGGTTAAGGAGAGCCCAGAATGGTGGCTGCCCAGGTTCTTTTCTCACTATCATTAGTCCGTCTCAGTTGATTTCTAAGTAATTGTGTGTTGTTATGTGGACATACTCATACCTCACCAAATCTCAAATGATAGGAAATCTTTCTCATTCTCTAGCATTCACAAACTCCACACCCCTTCCTTCCTCCCTCACCCCTTCTCCTCCAACCCCAGAATATGCACAATAGCATCCATTAACATCAGACTCCAGAGACACCAAGATTATCATGTGCTTACAGGGTAAGAAATTCAGTAAGATTTTATTAAAACTAAGTATTCAATGTGGATAAAATCTACCTTACTTCTACAGTATTTTATTCTACACTGTCTAATTTAAGATTAGAAACTGCCTGGGTTCAAATATTAACTTAGTCATTTATTGTCCACTCCTTTCACACCCCCACTTAATGTTCCAAGAGCCTATGACTGGCCCTCAACTTCTCTACAGTTTACCTGACACAGACAAAAGCCACCAGAAGATAGAAACCAAATTGTCTTCTATAATTCAGAGGGTCTAATAGCCCTGGCCTTTGGCTAGTACCAGTTCTGTGCATTCTCTATTCTTTTGCAGATTCTCCAAGTGTATATCTTAAAGCCATTTGTGTTTCTTCAATCCCTTTCTTCTCTCAAGAACCTTGTCAGTTTGTGTGTGCCCTGGAATGGGGAGAAGTAGGGTACTGGTATTCAGTTCCTTTGTAAAGAAAGTTTGCTTCCTTTGGAAGGACAATTGGATAGCTACCAGAGACTTAGCAGCAGGAAGCCAGGCAGAGGATGGCTGCATTTCCTTCCCCCAAGCATCAGAACCTGAGTTCTTAGCAGGGTGCCCAGCACTACAGTTTTTCCATAAACATGAGCTGGATTCATGCATGAACTAATGAATGATTGAAGAAGTGAGTGACTGAACAAAGCCCCCCGCTGGCTGTCCTACTTAAGAGACAGGACACATAGCTCAACTCTTTCAGTCTGTGGATCTTCATTAGCAATTAACACCAAAAAGCAACAACAAAAAATTAAAATAAATAAATAAATAAAAATCAAATGTGCCAGGGATACTAATTGTCCCCAAGTAAGCAGAAGCCATGTCGCAGTTTCAAGTTTTTCAGCAGTATCACTGATGATTAATGTCTTCTTTAAATTCTCTAACCCCTGTAGAGAGCTGAGTTATCATAAAGTCTCAGGGTGGCCATGTGTGCTGCCACTGCATACCTCAAAATAAGAAGCAGCCCCTTTAATCCCTTACAGAACTAGAACCCCGTTCTTGTGGAGAGCTGGAGTCCCTTAGAAGAGACTTACCATACAAAAACTTACTTCATACAGAGTAATTAATAGTCTCAAAGCGCTATACACATGGCGAGGTGCCCATCTCAAAGGGAGAAGAGCATATGGTAACATTAAACACATTCATAACAAAGAAGCAGAGAATAGCTAAACAGAAGGCTTTGGTTCCTCAAGCCTGTGCATATGGACCGTCCCCTATGTTAATCTAATTTTAAATTGGGACAGGTTTTGTAAGATGGGCTCTTATCTGAACAAGGTCAAGTGCTGCCAGCGGCTATTGTTAGAACCCAAGCTCTCTGTCTCTTCTTCCATGCACCTTTTCCTTCTTCTCTCCTTCCCTCCTTGCTTAAAGTATGTTCAATAAGCTCAATATTCCTTTGGCAAATATATTTCTTATATATTTAACATATATAAGAAAATAGAACAAGTGGCAAATAAATGTATTAGAAAGGGTGTTATCTTACGAGTTATTAAAGAAATGCAAATTAAAAGGAAAAGTACCATTTTGTAACTTTTAAGATTGTGTGCAAAAGGGGTTGGGGATTTAACTTACTGGTAGAGCACTTGCCTCGCAAGCACAAGGCCCTGGGTTTGGTCCTCAGCACTAAAAAAAAAAAAAAGACAAAAAGAGAAGATTGCATGCAAAAGCTACTAATGAAAGCCTTGGATTTTGACATCAAAAGTGAAAATGGCACTCATATTCTAGACTATACTTGCTCTACAAACTATCTCAAAAATTGAAAATATAATAACCTTTTACCCAATACTCTCTCTCCTGGGAATATCTCTTGATTAAAGAATGCAGACTTGGGAGAAAAATTCCATACCTGAGGGGACATTTTAAAATATTTAGATACAAAAACTGACTGTATAACCAGCATGATAGATCCGTTCAAAGGAGTTTGGTTATTCAAACTTGTAAAGTTTATTCAAGCTTGAGAAGTATCCAACAAAGCTGGAACAGAGAAGAAGAAATGGGAAACAGTGAGCAGCCAGAAAGAAATACAGCTGTTGAAGAACCACTTCTGTCCCGCATCAGAACATCAGGCAGCAGTCACACTGGACAGCACGTGAGAGGTGCACCATGGGAGTGAGGGGTCGACACTCATCACGATCTACCGGGCAACCACAATTCTCAGATATAAAAGAGAATGGGTTTAAGAACAATTAGGGTGTTTGGGACACCAAGCTTCTCCATGTCAGTAGAATCTATTTTTGTTTTTGTTTTGTGGAAGAGCATTGCAGAAAAGTGACCGAAATTAGATAGAGAACAAAAATTTGCATGAGAAAGCAATTTAAATAAAATTATATTCAAAGACAAACCTCAAGTCCCTCCCAAAACAGCAGACTGCAAAAGAAGGAACATTTGTTCCTCCTCTTGGTCCCTGTAGGGGTGAGAACAGTGCAGCTGAGAACTGAATGGAATATTTCAAGAAAGGAGAGAGGGGTCGCATGTGGAAGGGTCATAACACAGCTGCCTCAAGACTCCCTCAAATTCTTCTCCCTCTCCAAGCTCTACAATTTGCTTCTTGACAGATGATGTCTTTTCAGTGTCCAAGGGCATGTGTTCTTCTATTGATCTGCAACCAACTCCCCCCTCCAGATTTACTAAATCGTTCATCCAATTCTATCAGGAAAGTTGCTAAAAGGCCTTTTTTTTTTTTTTTTTTTTTGCACAGCTTATTTCTCTGCCGTAATTAAAGCCGCATTGTCTTTGCATTCTCTTTTTTTTCCATTTCACTGAATGCATTCCTTTCCCTGAAGTTTTCTGGGAAAGCAATAAATGACAAATCAGCACAGACAATTATCCGTGGAGGTGCAGGGAAAACAACATGTCACTCCCCTTCCCCGGATGGCTTTCACGCTGCAAATGCTCGATTCTGCACATTAAATCTGCGATGTTGTGGCTCAAAGGGTGATTCCTCACTTCAGTCTTTGGAGCCTTTGATCAATTAGTTATTTCTTGAGGAGATTTTCTGTTGTGCTGCCAGAATCACACACCTTCAAGCCACAGAAGACCTCCAGGAAGAGGGGTGAATCCATAAAAACACACTTAGGCCGTGGTGTTCTCTTTCCCTTGTCCCAAAGGGGAGAAAGATCAGAGACGAGAAACTAATGGAGAGTCAGGACCAGAGCTGGTCCACATATCAAGGACACAGAACTCACTTTACAAAAGCCAAGAACACTGCAGTGCCTCTTGTGAGGGTAACAGTAACACCCTCTGTGTAGAGTCTGTCATCAGTAAGTGTCTCACCACTACTCGATTGTCATACCTCATTTCATCTTCTCCTTACCACATTTATGCATAAGAAATTGTAGAGTCTATGCTTGTTGTTTACAATGGAGAATAAACTGGCAACAGACTGACCAATAGGTTTAATCCTTTATACTTTCCTTATAGATTACTGCTTTGGTTAAAAACGGTAAGCTTTGCTGTTCGAGTGTCCAAGGTTATCAAGGTTCCAAACTGGCTCTTACACAGATTAGACTGCTTGTGGTAAATATAGTAGTGTCCTTTATTTTACAGGGATATGCTTTAAGACACCCAGTGAATGTGTAAAACCAGTAATACACATGATTTCCAAATATTATTTGGTTCTAGGCACATAGACCTATGTTAAAATAGAATCCACAAGTTAGGATCAACAACAACAACAACAACAACAACAAAATGTAACCATATGCTATAGTGATTTATTTGAAACGTGATTTGCTTGTTTGGAGACTTTTCCGTGTAATATTTCAGATGGTTGCAATTCCTTGATTGCACCCAGGCATAGCAGAACTATAGATAGGTGAGGCGGCATATCTCAGAGCAGAGCTCTGCTAGTGGTGAGTTTTGTAAACATGTATCAACATCTCCAGCTTCAGATGCTGCAGCCCAGACTCATGGAGTTAACAGGAATCTGACTGTAACTGGAAGTCTAGGTTCTTCATGGGCCAAGGTTGGAGGGGCATGACCAAATGGAGCATTGTTGCACAAACATGAACTCTAGCCCCGTGTACTCTCTAGTAACCCAACCTGGGATTTGTCCTAGAGCTCACATAGTCTGTATTTTTTAACCAAGTTCAGCCTGTACCTCGAAATGGAAGAAACAGAAAATGGCCACATTTTGCCCAAGTTGAGAGGGCAAAGTTCCCAGTATTAGAATAGTAAAATGAACTGAGGATTAGCTCAGTGATAGATCATTCATTTTGTATGCATAAAGTCCTGGAGTTGACTGCTGGTACCACAACCAAAAAAAAAAAAAAAAAAAAAAAAAAGAACCAAAAACATTCTCACAGAGGAATTGCTTAACTCTCCAGCCTTTGCTTCCTTACTTTTTTTGAGAAAGCAGAGGTTCTGGGCATCAGGCTGAGCAGCATCTATAACTGCCCAGAACAAGATTCTGAGAGGTTGGAGGTCCAGGAGAGCAGAGAACAACTATCTGAATTCTGGACACCACACCTCTCACCTGAGGCAAGCTGTGGCTTTATCACCCCAGTCGAAGGCTGCCTGGCTCTGCACAACTTCCCTGAGTCCCTCACTCCTCTTAGAATCAGCAAGTTGGGCTTCACAACCTCAAATGTATCCTCAGGGTCTCAAATTCTGTAATCAAGCATGGGGCAAGACACTTTCTGAGTTTCAAGTTTTCCCCAAGGAGAACAGAAGGCCAGGTGATGTTCTAGGGTGGGGTGTGGGCACCATGGAAAGCAGACCGGAGGTCAGCTCCCCCAAACCACCTCCTAGTTCAGGAACTCAAGGAATCATTGTTTTCCCAGCATTTGGAATACATCTATATACAGAAGTGATGTGCTTCCTTGATTGGGCCACTAGACGAATGAAAGTACTTCATCTGTAATCTTCCTAGATAAGGTCTGGTACCAAGTAGCTAAGAATCAGTGTGAACCTCCATTAAATAACAGCTTTGTACTTATTCGTGGCATGTAGAACAGTGGTACATAAAAGAGGAATTAAGTCCTCTCAATAATACAATGAGACCATGACCTGCAAGGTTTGCAACCATCTTCTCCCTTGATCAGAAAGACAACTTAGTAGCTCTTTGATTTGACATCATAATTGAGACCTACGTCTGTACTAGTCTTCGAATCTGCATGTCTTGTAATTAAATAGACTACAAGTAACAGCAGGTGAAATTACCTTCACACAATTTAACAGAACCAAAACAGATGTTGATTAATCTTTGTTAAGTTTTTTAACCAGTTTGAGTCTAATTTTCAGGTGCCACTAAATAAAACAATATTGTTATCTTTTTAATTTTAGAAAGAGCAGGGAAACATGGGTCCCGAGTCTCCCAAGCGAGAGGTACAGAGATGGTAAAAATTCTTGATCTGTTTCAAAACATATGTTTCTGATGGATTCCAAAGGGGCTGAGGGTCTGCACAGGAACCTCATAGATATTCCCTAAATATCTGTGCGGATTCTCTAATTCTTAACACTTACCATGATTTCTAATAATATGCATGGAAGAAGGCAGCCTCTTTGAGGGTAGTGTAGCAATGGTTTGCTTTGAACCTGCAGAAAGAAAGACATGTGGGCACTATTCTAAAAACAACAAAACGAGAAAGTAGTGGCTGTGCCTGAAATCAGAGTCTGATGTGATTCTGAACTTTTAGATGGCAAAAGGTTCTAAGAACGGTAAGGAAAAGTTAAACTATTGAGGCAGCTGTTACATCAGTAAGGGAGAACTCACCAAGTGAGCTTGGGAGCAGACCTGGCACAGCAGTGTCCATGAGGCCTGTAACTATAGAGTTTTCTCTGTAGTTGCCCAATGCCTTCAGTACCCTGATGCTAGGATGTTCCCCAGGAAGGAGAGAAACCATCTCCCATAGACAATAGCTCAAGGATACTTTGCAGATACCTGGAATGTTGTATTAGGTTCATATGAGAAGAAAAAAAAATCCACTTTCTGCAGAAATTGCAGAGAGATTAGGATGGGGGGGCATAGAGGGCTACTTTTTATTTTAAGAAAAAAGGTACTTTTTAGCTCTGAAACCCTGGACCCAGCCAGTCGTTTTGTTAATTCTTGGGTAATACAGTGCCTCGGGCTTTTTCACAGTTTTGACAATGTCTCTTCAAGGTTACTTTTTGCTTATAAAATCAAATCTTAGAGCGGCCTCAAAGACTCAGCCAACTCTACCCCCATCCTACCTCTGTACATGCACTATAAGACATGTTCTGTATTATTATTTATTTTCAAAAGATCACAATTTTATGAACAATACTGGCCTTAAGAAATTGGAGGAGATGGCTATTTGGGGTCTCCTAGCCTTTGGACAGGAGCTAGAATGTAGGTTTAGATGGTCAAGGGATTACTATTTTCCAGCAACTCCCTTGATTGAATTCTGATTATGAGATACCTCACTCAGTTTTGTCTGAAGGATTATCCTAGCAAATTACTCTTGGGTTATTGAGAGCCTGACCCACCCACATTTCCCCCGGGGTGAAGGCCACGTCTTAATTTTCTCTCGATCCTTCTCTTGCCCCTCTTCATGTTCTGAAATAAAAGTACCATCTGCTGCATGCACTTAATTTGAAGGACAGCAGCCAGCATCAACAAAAAGACTCCTCAGGACAGAGGAAGGGAAGATAAGATGCTACAGGAGAGATACAACCCTGAGCACGCCTCCATACAGGGCTCTTAGAAAGCCAGTGGCTGCACCCTAGGAAAATCTTTTACTCTATGGACCTTCAGTCACCTCATTGTGAATCACCAGAACCTAAAGAGGGAAGTAAAATAAAAGTAGATACTTAGCAAAGTAGATAAAAGGGGGAAAGGAGGGAGAAGGAAGGAAGAGATAAAAATGGCCAGAAAAACTGGTTAACTCCAGATACATTCACTCCAAGAAAATAAAGGGATGGAGTAATCTCTTGTGAATGGGACATAGTGTAGGTTTTTCTCCTTTAAACCTGGCTTCAAGGAGTGTGGAGATTGCAGGGGACAGGGAAGGAGGAAAAGGGAGGGGAAAGAAGGGGGAAGGGAGAAGAGGCTTACTCAGGTCTTCACAGTTTCTCTCCTGAGAGGAGAGCTCAGTGCTGCCTCCCAGCCAGTAAGTCTTCCACTGGCAAGCTCATCCTCACCCACTGTCCACTCTGTACCAGGCTCCCCCCAAGCAACAGCCAGCAGAAATAACAGACCCCAAGGAATGGCTCCTATGCAGTGACAGCCATTTGCAGTGGGGGAACTGGGGAGTCTACCAAAATGCTACCTTTGAGAACCTTAAGCTTTAAAAGGCCATCTGTGTTTTCTCATCTTCCATGACAAAAAGAGGAAGGAAAGGAAGGAGAGAGGGACAGAAGTATCAAATCTTAAATCATTCCATCCTGCATGATCTTAGCTACACAGAGTGATCTAGAGAGCAAACTGTGAGGGATACCGCGACACAGATGTGACACTTCAGCTCTGGGGAATGAGGAATTGAGGACAAGCATTTAGGAAAAGAGTTATAGATGAGAGCCACAAGATCAGACAAGCAAAGGAAAAACTTAGTTTTCTATAATGTTGAAATGGGAAAAGTGATATTCTTGTATGATTCCAACCAGTTTTGACTTCCCATCAAACACTATTTATTTCAATCCTCTTTGGCCTTTGACCTTTTTTTCCCTATCACAGCTAGAATTAGTCCCTCCCTCCTTCTGTCCTTCTCTGTTTTATCTGCAACTCTGCAGGATAGCGGATAGCCTCACATTGGGCTGCTGCCCAAGAAGTCCTTAGTTAATTGCATGTAATTGCACGGCATCCTACTTGCAAATGCTACACCAGTTTCTTGTATCCCTGTAATACAATACAACCCAAGGCTCCAATTGTTGTTGTGCTCTGCACGTGGGCTCCCCTCCCTGGGAATGTTTTTAATATTCAGGTCCTCCGCTGAGTGGTGGTGATCTTTAACTATACTACAGGACACTGAGCTAAATCAGTAATAGCACGCCTACTGATCATGCCCCTTAAGCCCTGGTTATCTCTTTGCCAAAGGACTCAATTGCTAAACCAGTGATGTTTCTCATTCAGACATAAAGCGTAGATAATCAGGGCCAAAGACAGAGAGCTCACACAGGTATCCCCTCTACAATCTAAAGAGACATTTATTGTACTCTGAACTTTGGAAATGATAATGAGAGGTCATCTGAGGTCAAAGACTTTTTGTGATTTAAGTGACTTGGGAATAATGTCATATAATGAGAGGCACACCTTCCTTCTTGTAGGTTGGAAAAGCTCTTCAGGTCATTGCAACCTTGCATAGGTGAAAGGAACACTTGCCTACACCCTGCTAGAAGCTCAACACACTAAACAAGAACGCTCTTAAATATTTGGAAGGATTTTTATTTGTATCTGCTTTGGCTGTGAAATTATGGAATTTATTTATCCTTGAGTATATAGATTATTATTTAAATCTTAGCAAAAAAATTATGACCCCTACATCATTCTGGCAAGCAGCTTATGAAATCCACAAGATCTGAAGAAGAGCTTTATATCATATTCACCACATCTCAACAGTTTATTGCTCAGGTATTGTCTCTGGATGTCAAGATTGCCCATTCAACAACAAAATACACTTTCACTTTCTAGCAGCTTTGTGAAGCTTGCAATTAGAGAAAACTGTCAATTGGTGGAATTTGTCAATGTTTCCCAGTGTGTGGACCCTGACACCAGAACCACCTAGAGAAATCTTGTACACAACAGATACCCAGGTCTTCAAGTCTGCATAGTCAGTTTCTGGAGCAGAAACAGGGATGTGATTGTAATGTGGTCTAGGTGAGTTTGTTGCTTTGATTTTGTTTTGTTTTGTTTTTTTCTCCACTACAAAGTTTAAGAATCACTTATCCCACCAGTTCTATTATTGAAAAGATTAACTGAGGGGCATACTGGCTTTCTTTCATCCCTGCCTATCTTTATAAAGATTTAAACTACAATCAAAGATCAGAAACCTAAAACAGTCCTAGGGAATGTTAAATATAAGAAACAAATTCCTCTGGACTTGCTCTTAACTTTTCCACGCATGCAATGCAGACTTTAATCCCATTTCTTTAGCACACAGATCTTCTCCAGTGGGGCCACATATTCCACAGACGCTTGGGCAGAGGGGTTCAGGAGGCAGAAGGGTCCATGGTGGAATCCTGGCTTTCTGGTGGTTGGCTATATGAATATGGGCAGATTAGATGCTATGAATAAGTCTTCCTTTTTTAATCCAAAGAGTAAATCGCAAGACCTACTTGATAAAATTAGATGAATCACTGGTTAAAAAGTCTTGAGCAGCCAATGACTACAGCTGTTTTGGTTCTCACTGATCAGCCTCTCAGCTTTTAAGTCAAAAGTTCTTTTTCCAAATGCTAACATCCTGGTACCCAGCTTCCCATTATCATAGCCAAAGCCTCCCTTCCTCAGGAAAGAAAGATTAATAGTTACACTGGAGTTAAACAGTCTGGATCTTTGACCTTCTTGTGACTCCTCTATAGTAATGTTATCATGGCCTAATAGTTTGCCTATTTTCTATTGAATCACAGGAGGAAAAATAAAGCAGTCAAATTTAGTGTATTTCCAAATCTGAGCTATTTCTCGATAGATGTATGTCTTCATCTGGGAGTTTATACATAATCATGGTACCAAAGAGAGGGATGTCCTCTCATTATCTCTTAATGGTATCTCCAAAGCCCTCCCTCAGTAAGCATAAAATAAAAGGTATATGTTTATTTCCGCCCCCCCCCCCCAAAAAAGAAATTTTGCTTTCTGAAATCACCAATATCTTCGAGAAAATGGTAACTTCTCTTGACTGGATGCTTGAGCATTAGAGATGCTGGTAAGCAATAAGAAAAAAAAATCTGCCTTCTGAGAGTCTTGGTCTTCTCGTTTGCAAATCAGGAGATTCGTTGCATGTATTTATAAAAATGCTGAGGACACACACTTGAGTGGTGTTAGAGGGGCCCTTCTAAGAATTTACCCTCAAGGCTTCTGCCTCATGTAAGCATCCCAAAAGTTAGAGCCAGCAGTATGACAAATGTCATGGACAGCTCAGAAACTGAAAACCTGATTTCTTAAAATCAGATCTCTTTCCTAAGAACTGATTTCATTATCCTTAGTTTTTATGCCACAAACTTAGCTATGCTTTTTAAGGAAGATAGCTGGAGTAGCTTTACTGAACTATAACAAGAGAAAGACCCAAAGCTTGCCACATACTTCTAAAAACATCTGCATAAGCATTTTAAAATATGAACACTCAAAGAAAAGGATAGGTTGAAAAGTGACCTCTATAAAATACCCCAAATAATATTCTGACATAATATGGAAAGAGTGGACTCTTCAGCCCTGTAGCCCTAAGTAGCAAGCTAAGATCCACATGCATGAGTACCATCAGGGGCACTGAAGAAAGAAGGCGTGGCATTCTGGTGTCCTGGTGTGCTGGCATGGTATGTCAACTTAGAACACAAACCAGAGTTATCTCAAAAGAGGGAACCTCAATTGAGAAAATGCTTCCATAAAATCCATAGGTGAAGTATTTTCTTATTAGTGATCAATGTGGGTGGACCAGCCCATGGTGGGTGGGGCCATCCCTTGACTGATGGTCCTGGGTTCAATAAGAAGACAGGCTGATCAAGTCATGGGGAGCAAGCCAGTAAGCAGCCCCTGCCCCATGGCTTCTGCATCGGCTCCTCCTTCCAGGTTCCTGCCCTGTTCATGTTCCTGCCTGACTTCCTTGGAAACACACACACACACACACACACACACACACATCTTGAGACCTTTATATAGAAGCATAAGCCAAATAAATTCTTTCTGCTCCAAGTTGCTGTGGTTGAAATGTTTCATCACAGCAAAAAGATACCTATCAACCCCATTATCATAGGCTGTGGGGAAGACTGCCTCAGGGAGATGGTTTACTGGTTCCAAGTTCTCAAGAACAATCAGAGCCTTGGTGTGAGAGCTGCAGTACTGGAGAAGACAGGAACGGCCAAGCTCCTTTCCTGTGAAGGTTTGACCGTCACCTCTAAGTGACTTGTCTTTCTAATAATTATGTTCTCAGTCTCCAAAATAGAGGAAGTCATTTTCTCTTCTCCATGGCTTTAACAGGGAGAGATGAGGCTGAGTGGCTGCTTACAACATAGCTGTTCATTTTGGACCTAGTAACATTAACAACATCATCACCACCATCACTGTCATCCTCATTTCTACCACAAACTAAGGACGCACACACAGTAAAAGACATCTCCTTCAGGTGGGAGGAACAGCCTGTTTGGGGGGTGGGGAGATCTGAAAGGAATGGGAAGGGCAAGCAAGATGAGGGTGAGTATGACCAAGACACATTATATAGGTATGGATTTGTCAATGAATAATTAAAAGTACCATTAAAACAAACTAACACACACACACATACACACACACACACACATCTTGAGACCTTTTAGAGCTGACTAAAAAGCAGAATGTTAAAGCTAACAAAATGATGTTAGAGTCATGCACTAAACAGTCTCTCCAAAGGGTCTCAGACAATTTACTTTGCTTTCTGAGTAAATGGTAACAAACTCTGGTAACAGCACATTCTTCAATCATCTAAGAAGAATGTGCTGTTACCACCCCCAGTGCTCCCACCAACTACCCAAGAGGAAGGTTACTATCCCACGTTATAGAGTTCAGAGAACTGAGGACCAGGGGAGGGGACTTAAGTGTCACACAGCTGGAGGTGGCAGTGCTCTGCTTCTATGTGCCAAGTGTGCAGAGTTTGTAAGAGGCTGCGCCTCCTTCTCTCAGACCAAGCTTTCCTAATCAGCTCCAGCCAGAACGTGGTAGCAGGATCCCAAGGACACCTTGAGTTCTGCTTTTATATAGTCTCCCTTTTTCTCCCTTTCCCCAGAGAATTCCCACCATTTACTCAGAAAGCAAAGGCAATATCAAAAAAAGCAAAAGTCAGATAGATAAGTTAATCTAAAACGATGATGTGACATTCTTTTGTTTTGTATTACAAATTATGGTCTGTATTTATTTTATTAATTTTTACTGCATATTTTTTATTTACATTTTAAATGTTATCCCCTTTCCCAGTCCCCCCAAACCCTCTATCAAATCTCCCCTTCCCTGCTTCTATGAGGGTTTTCTCCCACCTCCCTGCCCTCAAATTCTCCTACACTAGGGCATTGATTCTTCACAGGACCAAGGACATCTCCTCCCATTAATGCCTGACAAGCCCATCTCTGCTACATATGCAGCTGTAGCCCTGGGTCCCTCCATGTGTACTCCTTGATATTCTTAACATTATTAAGTTATCTGCTTTTGAGTTTATGGATATAATCATAGCTTGGAAATAATCTTACATAATTAAAATTCTCTTGCCTTTTTGGATTTTTTAAAATTATTTCAATGTTTTGAGATTATACTATAATTACATCATTTCCCCTTCCCTTCCTTCCTTTAAACCCTCCCCTAAGCCTCTCCTTGCTCTTTCAAATTCATGGCATCCTTTGTCGCTAATCATTGTTATATTCATACATGTATATGCAGATACATATATATTCCTAAGTATATAAACATGCCATGCTCAGTCTGTATAATGTTACTTGTATGTATGTTTTCAGAGCTAACCACTTTTTAATGAAGAACCAACTGATATGTTTTTTCCCTGGGGAAGACTATTTCTCTTGCTCTCAGGTTTCTCTAATTGTCTGGAGTTCTTTATCTAGGATTGAAGCTTTCTAAGTTTCCCCCTTCCAGTAGTGTCCACTGCTGTCATCCTTGTTCAGGCCATGTTTAGGGAGCCATGTTGGTAAGACTTTGTGAGGACAGTGTCTGACATACCCAGGAAATGTAGTCTCATAGAAAACGTCCCATTCATCTGTCTCTTAAAATCTTTCTGACCCCTCTTCCACAATAATTCTTGAACCTTAGGTGTGGGACTTGTATTGTAAATATATCAGATAGGACTTGGATCCACAACACATTATTTTGTTTACTTGTTTTCTCTAATGGTCTCTAGAGGCCTTCTAGAGCTGACTAAAAAGTAGAATGTTAGAGCCAATAAAATGATGACTCATTAAAGGGTACCTATGTAAGAGTCATGTGCTAAACTGTTTCTCCACAGGATCTTAGACAATGCTACCATCAACCACCTGAGAGAAAGGTTCTGTTACCACCTCAAGTGCTTCCACCAACTGCCCAAGAGGAAGGTTACTGTCACACATTATAGAGATCAGAGAACTGAGGGCTTCAGTGTAGGTGCTTAACTGTCACACAGTTGCAGATTATCTGTTACAAAAAGAAGTATCCTTGACAAAGAGTTAGAACTACACTTACCCACAGCTATAAGTTTACAATGTAGTTATGGATTACATTGGTTTAGTGAAGTACTGGCTATGGGTTCTTCTCTAAGATCTATGATTACACTAGCCCTCTGAAATTTGCTAGGTTTCTAAGATGAAGCATGATTTCCTTCTTGTTGGTTAGGTTTTAAGTCCAATTTGAGGGCCCTTGATAACCAGCAAGGTATGTGTCCCACTACGGCACCCTTAAGATTATTGTGCCATGCTGGTTCATAGGTGCCAGTGATGGGTAGGACTGTTGGCTGCCTCCCTCCTTTGGAAGATTGCAGAGGGTCTACTAGTGCCAGGAAAGTTAGTCCTCAGGGGCAAAACACTCAGGTTAGTTCCAGCCCAGGAACCTCTGGGCCCTGTATCTGAAGTACATGTTGTCTTCAGCAGTAAGGATTTACTTTCCTCTTCTGGGAGTTAACCAAGGGCAAGAAAAGAAAACACTTTCTTTTTTTTTCTTTTTTTTTAATTTATTAATATATTTATTTACATTTCAAATGATTTCCCCTTTTCTGGACCCCCACTCCCTGAAAGTCCCATAGGTCCCCTTCCCTCCCCCTGCTTTCCCACCCAACACTTCCCACTTCCCCGTTCTGGTTTTGCTGAATACTGCTTCACTGAGTCTTTCCAGAACAAGGGGCCACTCCTCCATTCTTCTTGTACCTCATTTGATGTGTGGATTATGTTTTGGGCATTCCAGTTTTCTAGGTTAATATCCACTTATTAGTGAGTGCATACCATGATTCATCTTTTGAGTCTGGGTTACCTCACTTAATATGATGTTCTCTAGCTCCATCCATTTGCCTAAGAATTTCATGAATTCATTGTTTCTAATGGCTGAATAGTACTCCATTGTGTAGATATACCACATATTTTGCATCCACTCTTCTGTTGAGGGATACCTGGGTTCTTTCCAGCATCTGGAAATTATAAATAAGGCTGCTATGAACATAGTGGAACATATATCCTTACTACATGCTGGGGAATCTTTTGGGTATATGCCCAGGAGTGGTATAGCAGGATCTTCTGGAAGTGAGGTGCCCAGTTTTCGAAGGAACCGCCAGACTGATTTCCAGAGTGGTTGTACCAATTTGCAACCCCACCAGCAGTGGAAGAGTGTTCTTCTTTCTCCACATCCTCGCCAACACCTGCTGTCTCCTGAATTTTTAATCTTAGCCATTCTGACTGGTGTAAGGTAAAATCTCAGGGTTGTTTTGATTTGCATTTCCCTAATGACTAATGAAGTTGAGCATTTTTTAAGATGCTTCTCTGCCATCTGAAGTTCTTCAGGTGAGAATTCTTTGTTTAACTCTGTACCCCATTTTTTAATAGGGTTGTTCGGTTTTCTGGAGTCTAACTTCTTGAGTTCTTTATATATATTGGATATTAGCCCTCTATCTGATGTAGGATTGGTGAAGATCTTTTCCCAATTTGTTGGTTGCCGATTTGTCCTTTTGATGGTGTCCTTTGCCTTACAGAAACTTTGTAATTTTATGAGGTCCCATTTGTCAATTCTTGATCTTAGAGCATACGCTATTGGTGTTCTGTTCAGAAACTTTCTCCCTGTACCGATGTCCTCAAGGGTCTTCCCCAGTTTCTTTTCTATTAGCTTCAGAGTGTCTGGCTTTATGTGGAGGTCCTTGATCCATTTAGATTTGAGCTTAGTACAAGGAGACAAGAATGGATCAATTCCCATTCTTCTGCGTGCTGACCTCCAGTTGAACTAGCACCATTTGTTGAAAAGGCTATCTTTTTTCCATTGGATGTTTTCAGCCCCTTTGTCGAGGATCAAGTGGTGATAGGTGTGTGAGTTCATTTCTGGATCTTCAATCCTGCTCCATTGATCTGCCTGCTTGTCACTGTACCAATACCATGCAGTTTTTAACACTATTGCTCTGTAGTATTGCTTGAGATCAGGGATACTGATTCCCCCAGACTTTCTTTTGTTGCTGAGAATAGTTTTAGCTATCCTGGGTTTTTTGTTATTCCAGATGAATTTGAGAATTGCTCTTTCTAACTCTGTGAAGAATTGAGTTGGAATTTTGATGGGTATTGCATTGAATCTGTATATTGCTTTTGGCAAAATGGCCATTTTAACTATATTGATCCTGGCGATCCATGAGCATGAGAGGTTTTCCCATTTTTTGAGGTCTTCTTCCATTTCCTTCTTCAGAGTCTTGAAGTTCTTGTCATACAGATCTTTCACATGTTTGGTAAGAGTCACCCCAAGGTACTTTATACTGTTTGTGGCTATTGTGAAGGGTGTCATTTCCCTAATTTCTTTCTCAGCCTGCTTATCCTTTGAGTATAGGAAGGCCACTGATTTGCTTGAGTTGATTTTATAACCTGCCACTTTGCTGAAGTTGTTTATCAGCTGTAGGAGTTCTCTAGTGGAGTTTTTTTTTGGGTCACTTAAGTAGACTATCATGTCATCTGCAAATAATGATAGTTTGACTTCTTCCTTTCCAATTTGTATCCCTTTGACCTCCTTATGTTGTCTAATTGCCCGAGCTAGTACATCAAGTACCATATTGAAAAGATAAGGAGATAGTGGGCAGCCCTGTCTAGTCCCTGATTTTAGTGGGATTGCTTCAAGTTTCTCTCCATTTAGTTTGATGCTGGCTACCGGTTTGCTGTATATTGCTTTAACAATGTTTAGGTATGGGCCTTAAATTCCTGCTCTCTCCAAGGCTTTAAGCATGAAAGGATGCTGAACTTTGTCAAATGCCTTTTCAGCATCCAATGAAATGACCATGTGGTGTTTTTCTTTGAGTTTGTTTATGTAGTGGATTGCATTGATGGATTTCCGTATATTGAACCAACCCTGCATCCCTGGGATAAAGCCCACTTGATCATGGTGGATGATCGTTTTGATGTGTTCTTGGATTCGGTTGGCAAGAATTTTATTGAGTATTTTTGCATCAATGTTCATAAGGGAGATTGGTCTGAAGTTTTCTTTCTTTGTTGGATCATTGTGTGGTTTTGGTATCAGCACAATTGTGGCTTAGTAGAAGGAATTGGGTAGGGTTCCTTCTGTTTCTATTTTGTGGAATAATTTGAAGAGTATTGGTGTTAGGTCTTCTTTGAAAGTCTGATAGAATTCTGCACTAAAACCATCTGGTCCTGTGCTTTTTTGGTTGGAAGACTTTCTATGACCCCTACTATTTCTTTAGGGGTTATGGGACTGTTTAGATGATCTATTTGGTCCTGATTTAATTTTGGTATTTGGTATCTGTCTAGGAAATTGTCCATTTCTTCCAGATTCTCCAGTTGTGTTGAGTATAGGCTTTTGTAGTAGGATCTGATGATTTTTTGGATTTCCTCGGTTTCTGTTGTAATATCTCCCTTTTCATTTCTAATTTTGTTAATTTGGATACTTTCTCTGTGCCCTTTGGTCAGTCTGGCTAAGGGTTTATCTATCTTGTTGATTTTCTCAAAGAACAAGCTCCTGGAGTCATTGATTCTTTGTATGGTTCTCTTTGTTTCCACTTGATTGATTTCAGCCCTGAGTTTGATGATTTCCTGTCTTCTACTGAATTGGCTTCTTTTTGTTCCAGGGCTTTCAGGTGTGTCATTAAGCTCTAATATATGCACTCTCCATTTTCTTTTTGGAGGCACTCAGAGCTATGAGTTTTCCTCTTAGCACTGCTTTCATTGTGTCCCAAAGATTTGGGTATGTTGTGCCTTCATTTTCATTAAATTCTAAAAAGTCTCTGATTTCTTTCTTTATTTCTTTTTTGGCCAAGGTGTCATTGAGTAGAGTATTGTTCAGCCTCCATGTGTATGTGGGCTTTCTGTTGTTTTTGTTGCTATTGAAAACCACTCTTATACCATAGTGATCTGATAGGAGGCATGGGATTAGTTCGATCTTCTTGTATTTGTTGAGGTCTGTCTTGTGACCAATTATATGGTCGATTATGGAGAAGGTACCATGAGGTGCTGAGAAAAAGGTATATTGTTTTGCTTTAGGGTGAAATGTTCTATAAATATCAGTCAAATCCAATTGGTCCAAAGCTTCAATTAGTTTTACTGTGTCCCTGTTTAGTTTCTGTTTTCCTGATCGGTCCATTGAGGAGAGTGGAGTGTTGAAGTCCCCCACAATTATTGTGTTAGGTGCAATGTGTGCTTTGAGCTTTAGTAAAGTTTCTTTACGAATGAGGGTGCCCTTGCATTTGGTGCATAGATGTTCAGAATTGAAAGTTCTTCTTGGTGGATTTTTCCTTTGACCAGCAAGAAGTGTCCCTCAGTGTCTCTTTTGATGACTTTCGGTTGAAAGTCAGTTTTATCTGATATTTGAATGGCTACTCCGGCTCGTTTCCCGAGATCATTGGCTTGTAAAATTGTCTTCCAGCCTTTTACTCTAAGGTAGTTTTTGTCTTTGACATTTAGGTGTGTTTCCTGTATGCAGCAAAATGTAGGGTCCTGTTTCTTTATCCAGTCTGTTAGTCTATGTCTTTTTATTGGGGAATTGAGTCCATTGATGTTTAGAGATATTAAGGAATAGTGATTATTACTTCCTGTCATTTTTGATGTTATTTTTATATTTGAGTGATTATCTTCTTTTGAGTTTGATGAAGGAAGGTTACTATCTTACTTTTTCTAGGGTGTAGTTTCCCTCCTTGTATTGGAGTTTTCCTCCTATTATTCTTTGTAAAGCTGGGTTTGTGGAAAGATATTGTGTAAATTTGGTTTTGTCATGGAATGTCTTGGTTTCTCCATCTATTGTGATTGAGAGTTTTGCTGGGTATATAATAGTCTTAGCTGACATTTGTGTTCTCTTAGAGTCTGCATGAGATCTGCCCAGGATCTTCTAGCTTTCATGGTCTCTGGTGAGAAGTCTGGTGTGATTCTGATAGGTTTTCCTTTATATGTTACTTGGCCTTTTTCTCTTACTGCCTTTAATATTCTTTCTTTGTTTAGTGCATTTGGGGTTTTAATTATTATGTGGCGAGAGGTATTTCTGCTCAGATCCAGTCTGTTTAGAGTTCTGTAGGCTTCTTGTATATTCATAGGCATCTCTCTCTTTAAGTTGGGAAAGTTTTCTTCCATAATTTTGTTGAAGACATTTGCTGGCCCTTTTAGTTGTAAATCTTCACTCTCATCTATACCTTAGGTTTGGTCTTCTCATTGTATCCTGGATTTCCTGGATGTTCTGGGATACAAGTTTTTTGCATTTTGCATTTTCTTTGACTGTTGAGTCAATGGTTTCTATGGTATCTTCGGCATCTGAAATTCTTTCTTCCATCTCTTGTACTCTGTTGTTTATATTTGCATCTATGACCCCTGATTTCTTCTCAAGGTTTTCTATCTCCAAAGTTGTCTCCCTTTGTGATTTCTTAGTTGTTTCTACTTCTGTTTTTATATTCAGGATGGTTTTGCTCAGTTCCATCATTTGTTTGTTTGTGCTTTCCTGTAATTCTTTAAGAGATTTTTTGTTTCCTCTTTCATGACTTCTGCCTCTTGACTCAAGTTCTCCTGCATTTCTTTAAGGTTTTTTTGTTTTTGTTTTTGTTTTTTTTTTTTTTTTTTTTTTGCATTTCTTCTTTATTGGCTTCTATCTCTTGAGCCTTATTCTCCTGCATTTCTTTAAGTGATTTTTGTGTTTCCATTATACGGGTTTCTAGCTTATTCATGTTCCCCTGTATTTCTTTAAGAGATTCATTTATGTCCTTTTTGTGTTCTTCTAGCAGCATCATGATCAGTGATTTTAAATCCAAATCTTGTTTCTCTGGTGTGTTGGCATAACCAGGACTTGCTGATGTTGGAGAGTTTGGTTCAGATGCTGCCATATTGCCTAGATTTCTGTTAGTGTTCCTGCGTTTGCTCTTTGCCATCTTGTTCTCTGGAGGTAGTTGGTTGTGTCCCTGGCTGGTGTTTGGGCCTCCTGAGGGGCTCTGGGGCTATTACTGCAACACTATATGGCTGGGTTACCCCTGTAGCTGATTGCTGATGTGCTGTCTTCCTCTTGGGTGCCCTTGCAGCTCTAGTGTGCTTTGCCCCAGATTGTGTCTGTGAACCAGATGGAGCCCGTTTGCACCTTCAGGGAGTGCTGATGGTGTATGCTGCCGGGGCCTTCTCCGTGTGCTGATCACTTTGCTGGGCAGCCGATCTCCCAACCAGGTTGGTGCACATAAGGCTAGCCTGGCTGCTCAGGCCCTGGGTCCAGGTAAAAGCCTGGGAGGCCAAGGTCTGAGCAAAGTTCCCCTCGGGCTATGACTGTTAATTGGGTCTGTCAGGTGGCCAGGATGGCGGGCGTGTGCGCTCGCGCTCCCTGAAAGTGCCGGGAGAGTCTGCTGGGCTAACAACCTCCTGGGCGGGTTGACACACAGATGGCCCACCAAGCCGCCCAGTTCTTGGGGTTAGTGCAGGTCCTGTTGGGGCCTAGACCCCCGCTCTGTTAGCCTCGGGCTATACCTGTTAGCTGACTTTGCCTGCTAGAGCTCTCTGGCGTCCTGTAGGCAAAATGGCGGTGCGCGCTGGCCCAGGCAAAAAAACCTGCTGGCTGGGTTGGCACCCCAATGCCCCCCCCCACCAGCCCAGGGCCTGGGTGCAGGCCAACACCTGTCGGGCTTAGACACCCGCGGTGTTGGCCTCAGGTTATGTTTGTGTACCTCAGTCTGTCCGATCTCTCTGGAGTCCGAAACCCCAAGATGGAGGCAAGTCTCCCGTGACTGGCAGGAGGCCGAGTTCTGAAGTGGTTTCTCTGCGGTGATAGGCACCGTAAATCCGCAGCTGCTTGCAACCCGGCTGGCCAGCGAAGGTCAGTGGTCGTGGGCGCAGGGCCTAACTGGACCCTGTGTTGCCTTGGTTCCACTGCTGATGGCCCTTCAGATGGACCAGCCACTGCTGCACTGCCACCACCGCCGCCGCCCTTGAAAACACTTTCTATAAAGGACTCTACTTGCCCCAAATTTAAGACCAGCAACCACTAAGTGGGACTTCATTAAATGAAAATACCTCCATACAGCTGAAGAAACAATTAACTAAGTGAGGAGGGAGCTGACAGAAAAAGAGAATCTTTACCACCTATATATCTAGCAAAGGATTTATATACACAATATATAAAGAATTCAAAAAAGAAAAAGAAAAAGAAAATAAAACAACCTAATAAACAACAATAAAAAAAAAAAAAAACAAAAAAACAAAAAAATAAAACGACCCTGGGATCTGATCAAAGAGTTCTCAAAAGAAGAAAAATGGCTAAAAAATATTCCCAAAATTGCTCATTCTCTCCAGAAATTAGGTAAATGCAAATTAAATTCTGACACCTGTCATGATGGCAAAGACCAATGAAATAAATAACTCACAACAAATACTGGAGAGGATGGGGGCCGGGGGGAAGGGAACCATCATTCCTTGTAGGAGGAATTGTGAAATAGGTAGGCATTCTGGAAATCAGCATGGAGAATTCCCTAAAGGGTAAAAATATATCTACCATATGACCCAAACATACCACTCCTTGTCATATCTCTAAAGGAATGGACATCCTACTCCACAGATACTTAGTCATGGTCATTGCTGTCCTGTTCACCATAGCTAGGAAATTGAAACAACTTAAATGTTTCTCAACCTAAGAATAGGTAACAAAAATGTAGTATATGGACACAATGGAATACTATTGAACTGTTAACAAAAATGAAATCTTGAGCTTTGCAGGTAAAGGGGTAGAACTAGAAAAGATCATATTGAGTAAGGTAAGCCACACTCAGAAGGCAAATGTTGCATGTTCTCTTTTATTGAGGGCTCCTAGAACAAAATCTTCTAATGTGAGTATATACTCTGGAGTAATTGTAGAAACTAGGAAATTCCAAAGGGACCACTACCAGAGGTATGGGAGGATCCATAGAGAGGAAAATAGCAAGTACAAAAGATCTGGTAGGGAATGTAGGGAAAATGGAGGATGGACTCTATAGAGGGTGGCAGGAGATAAATACAAAAGAAGGAGAGGAGAGTAAGAAAACCCTAAGGACATTTGAGATAGTCATAAGGAATCATACTATTAACAATCAACCTTTTAAAAAACTGCATGTAGTACTCAGAAATCTCTGGGATGACAATGTTCCTTCAAGTATCAAAGATCATCTAATGAAAACCATAACACTAGTCAAATGAAGGCCTTCTTAAACTTTTGATCAGACTTGTCCAAGAGAGTCCCAAAACATCCCTTTTATTTTTTGATGTATGTCAGTGTTTGCAGATGATCCTTTTAGAAAATAAAAGGCATGTAGGAGGAGCCAGAGGCCTAGCTTCTAAGTAAGCACCCTGATTAAGGGGGTGTCCTTGCTAAGTACCCTAATTAAGGGGTGCTCTGCCTCTTTGGTGTGAACTTCACTAGAGGAAGAGATGAGAGCCAGGTTCTGTTTGCATGAGCAGTAAAATCAGATAAATAGCTGAGTGTGGCTAATCTTGGCCAAATACTTGGTACAAAGAGGCCTTGGCCACAGGGTAGCATTGTATGCCACACAGGCACTGCCTCTTAAAAGTGGGCCAAGCTCATTTAACTGGTGGACACAATTCTGGCAACTGTCACAGATAGAGTCTATCATTAAGCAGAAATGTGAGGCAAATATCTACTCTTTCTCCTAAGGCACATTCAAGAAAGAAATCATGAACCCTTTCCTCTTCTTGAGGAAAAGAAAGAGAGCCACAGAAAAACAAGAATGATGTTCCCAATCCCACACAGTAGCATCTGAAAGGAAATGGAGAGTTAGGTGCCTCCAGCTCCCAGAATATCAGAATGTTTGATCAATACCAAAACTAACCAGGTAACTAATTTATTTCTTACAGTTAAAAGGGAAAAGGTCCAAATCAAGACATAGACTTCATCAAAACAGTACAAACACCAACTCCATACGTGATTTTTTGGTAAGTTTTTAAATAGATAAATGGATTTAGGTGCCTTATTTGTTTTCTCCATGAATGGAATATTTAAAGGTGAAAAATGATATAATAATTACCTAATCACTATGGTAATTTCTTTCTTATTTCATGATCAGTTTGTTCCAGTAGCCATCTGTCCTACCATGTGAGTATATTTAAAATGACAAATTTGACAAGCCATTTATTGTATATAATTATTCATAGCAAATTGTTAATATTCACTAATCATTATAATAGATACCAATCTACCATTCAGCTCTGAAAGTTTTTGAAATTCAATTTTTTTTTAACTCTTACAATATCATGAATACTCAATCATTTTCCCCCAAAGCAGAGCTGCTTGGCTCTGAGATAACAAAGTCTACATTCACAGCCATGGACAGAGGGAAAAACCTAAAGTTCTCAAAGAATCCTAACTTTAGCCTTAAATTTGGACCTCTAGCAGCTGGTATCTGTCAAGCTTTCAAACATAAAATCAATGCCCCTAACCAACAAAACACAAAAGAAGGTAAATACTAGTGTTGAGTGTTACTGTTAGGACTGGGTGAGCTCCATGACTTCTACATAAGTGCCCTATGAGGTGTCACTTTATTAGATTTAATATGTACCGTGGGCTGAAGAGATGGCTCAGCAGTCAAGAGTACTGGCTGCTTGTTCTTCCAGAGGTCCCAAGTTCAATTCCCAGCAACCACATAATGGCTCAAAACCATCTGTAATGGGATCTGATGCCCTCTTCTGATGTGCATGAAAGACAGCTACAGTGTACTCATATAAATAAAATAAATAAGTCTTTAAAAGAAAACTCAAAAAGAATAAATAAATATACATTCTTTAAAAAATATATACCACACAAACAAATACCACACTCACACTGAGGTAAATAAATAATTCTCATTTTCCCAAATTACTTCATAGAGTCATCACAATCCCAATCAAAGTCCTAGAAAGTTCATTCATTGAGGTTATTGAGTTAATTCTAAGACTCAGATGGAAACATAAAGGAATTACTAGAGACAAATAGCTCTCTGGAAATAAAAACAATGGTTTCATAAACAGATACATGTGTGTGGTTGATTGGTTTTTGGAAAGAGATACAAAAGTAATCAATGGGGAAAAGATAGTCCTCAATAAATGATTCTTGGTCAGTTGGATATCATATGCAAAAATATTAAACACTTGTTACTGAAATTTATATCACACACAAATTAAGCGAGATAAATTATAGGTATAAACTTTGTATATTGAAATTTCTGTTATATACAGAAATGTCATGTTCTTGGGGCATTGTAAAACTTCAAGTTTATGAATTCATTTATTAATCATGGGCATAGGAATATGAGAAGAACCATATGCCAAAGGTAGAGAAAATATTTTTAGTAAAATCATGGGGAAAAAAAAAACAAATATAGGAAAAGATATCCCCATTCTGGTTCTAGAAGGACTCTGAACACCAAATATGCAGAAAGGAAATTCTGTGTCTGTCAGATTATCATCAAAGCACTAAATATTCAGGGAAAAGAAGGAAGCATCTTAGAAGCATCAAGTAGGGATTTTTTGGCCATATATCAGGGCTACATACCAGGAAAACTATGGCTTTTACAATGGAAACTCTAGAAGCCCAAAGGACTTGGAAGGATGTATTTTGAGTTCTGAAAGCTCATAACTACCAGCAAACTATTCTTAGCAAAACTATCTTTAAGCATGGAAGGAGAAAGAAAAACTCTTTTTTGTAAAGGCTAAAGTATTTTATATCTACTAAGCTAGCTCTACAGAGTATACAAGAGAAAATACTTTAAATAAAAAAAAGGATGGACAACATTATCTCAGTTTCTTTTCTATTTCTGTAATAAGACGCAAGTCAAAAAAACTTATAAGACATAAGTCAATGCAACTTATAAAAGAAATTGTTTAAGTGAGCTTAGAGTTTCAGATGATGGTGTAAAAGCTACCCGGGCAGAAATAGCTGAGAGCTTACCTTTCGAACTGTAAGTATGTAGCAGCAAGAAAACACTGTCAATAATGTGATTTATTTGAAATTCAAAAGTCCATTCTCAGTAACACACTTCCTACAACAAGGCCACACCTCCTAATCCTCCCCAAACAGTTCCACCAACAAGAGATCACATATTCAAGCATATGACCCTAAGAGGACCACTGTTATTCAAACACCATGAGCATCAAGAAACTACAGGAAACAAACTCCTGTTAAGTCATTTGGTAAGCAAAGGAATACTAAGAAAACATAAAATGCTACAAATTCAGTAAAATGGCAGCAATCAATTCAAACATTTCAGTAATAACTAAATACTAATGATCGTAACTATTCCAATGATACAGAGTATCAGATTAGATCAAAACACTGGTTCTTTCTTTTTGCTACCTCCTACAAATACACTTCACCACCCACGATAGATACCACTTTAGAATGAGAGGAAGGGAAAAGGTATTCCAAGTAAATTCTAGGGAACATGCTAGGAAATAGGACTCTGTCTTCTGACATCTGATAAAATAGACTTCAAACCAACACAGATCAGATGACATAGCAAAGGTCATTTCATACTTCATACTGATCAAGGGAAACAATCCATCAAGAAGATAGTGCCACTCTAAATAAATTTGTACCCCAAATAGGTGACCTCCAAACTAGCATCCAGAAGGAAGCAATTAAGCTCAAGGCAGAAATCAATTACATAGCCCTAGTGAAACAGCTCAGCCAGATAAAGGCAGTTGCTAGGAAAATGTGACAACTTGAGTTCAATCTGTGGAACCCATAATGTGTAAGGAAGAAGAAACTCCAGAAAGCTGTCCTCCAACTGCCATATGTGTACCATGGCCTGTATGAACACACATCACATGTGTATGCATGTGTAGCATGTATATACCAATAATAAATTGCTTAAATAATTTAAAACTTGAATTGGCTTTCGAAAAATATAAACAATACTAATAGCAAACCCTGAGTAAGATAAAAGATCCAAATTTAATATTTAGAGATAGAAAGAATACACAAAACCAATGTAGTCTAGAGGGTCTTAAGGACAAATCACAGAAACCTAAACTCCAATAAATTGGAAAAACTAAAAGAACTGGATTAATTTCAAAATGCATGTGACCTGCTAAATTTAAAACAAGAAGAGATCATACATGTTAACAAGGAGCTGGAGAGATGACTTAATAGTTGAAAGTGCTTCCTGCTCCTACAGAGGATCCAGATTCAGTTTCTAGCAACTACACGGTAGCTCACAACCATAACTCCATTTCTAGAATCTCCAATGCCCGCTTCTGACATCTGCAGGCACCAAGCATACATATTATGCACATACATACAAGCAAAGTACTCACATACTTAAAATAAAATAAATAAATCTTGAAAGAAATTTAAAAAGATTTATAACAAGCAACAACACTGAAAGAGGAGGGGTAAATGTTGCTGTCTTAAAAAAAATTAGCCCAGGTCTAACTGGATTCAATACAGAATTCCACAGAAATTAAAATAAAAAATCAATGCTTCTCAAATTATTCCATATAATAGAAAAGTAGGAGAGGAATCTCTTTTTACAAAGCTAGTATTACTCTGATAGCTAAATCGGCTAAAGACACAACAAAAGAAAAAAATTGTAAACTAATCTTCACAATGAACATAGATTTAAAAAGTCTCAATAAAATCCTTTAAAAAATGAATTTTAAAACTCAGAAATATTACCCATCATGAGCAAATCAGGCTTCATTACAAGATGCAGGGCGATCCAACATGTAAATCAGAAAATATAACCCACTGTACAAATGGACTTAGAACCGAAATCATAGAATTATCTTAACAGATGTAGAAAAAAATGACAAAATCTGTAATCCCTCCATGATAAAAGCCTAGAGAAAGGCTAGAGGTAGAAAGATCATGTATGGACACAATAAAGTCATATATATTCCTATAGTAAACATTCTTATCATGGTGATAGTGATGGTATCAAGGCAAGTCAATCAAATCACATAGAATGAATTCATATATTGCTCTATCTTGGTTCATTTTAATAGCACTATCTAAAATAATAGAAATCTGGCAGAAACATAACAAATTTGAGAGTAGAGAACTGACAAATTCTAGAGACACCAGTATATGCTACCAATTCCATTCTGGACCACAGCTTATCTCCTGTGAGTCACCTTTCCTGAAGTCTCTAGCTCTCAGGTCTGTACCAAAAGACCACATCTTCTTGTGTCATATGTACCCAAATACAAGTCCATGTATATGTGCAGCAGAGGGTACAGGAGTTGTCTTTCTTGGGGCTTCATTATCTTTACTAGTCAGCTTTTCTCAGTGAGAACCTTTGAAGCCAGTGAGAATTGCCATCTCCTCCGCAAAGCACAAAATCAGACATAAGCTCAGAGTTTCTATATCAAACCATGTTTGCTTTGTTTTCAAGAACAAATATACCAGAGACCTGGAAAAACAAAGAAAGCAAAAGATGTGGGTGGATTCTCCTGACCTTCCCTTCCCTTGATGGTTTAAGCTGTAGTTTCTAATTTCACAAATACAAACGCTAATACATGCTACTTTGCCCTTGGGAACAAACAGAGAGACTGCTACACTCCGGCAGTATCCAAGTCCCTGTGTAACTCAGACACTGGAGAAAAAAAGGGGGGGAGGGGAAGGTGAGGGTAAGACCTTTTTGCCTTGTCCCAACTTTTTTGTACTTTACCTAAACAGAATCTTTAACTCCTACACAGTTAGATGACTGATAATTAATGCATGTTAACAGATTTCCTTGTGGGATAGAAGGAGTCTTGAATGATTCCGTTATTAATATAAGATACCCTGTAGAATTACCAGGGGGAGAAATGACAGTGGGGGGATTGTATTCTCCTTTCCCCAACAAGATTGACAATCCTGGAGATTTCTTAGAGTTCTTGATATCTCTACTGATAGAAAAATAAAAGTGTAGAACCCAGACAAAGAAACTAGCATTTTAAATAACCAAATGCATACCAGAGTCACCAAGACATCTTCACAGAATGACTCCAGTCTTGAGTCATCCATTCCTCAAATAGTTGGCATCATACTCATCCTGTCAGGATGGTACAGTCACGATGTTACTCTGTGGAAACTGAACTGACAGTAAGGACTAAGTGACATTTGGAGGATTTGATGCTCAAAAATTCAAGCAACCATCATGTCCTCTACAATGTCCTCTAGTTCCTCCCATTCTTGAACTGTGAGCCTTTTCAGGAAGAAAAGCACAAAACATAACCACAAATTGAAATCTCTAGTTGTTGACTAAACTACCTGTTTAAATATAGCACAAAGGAGCAAATGCTCCTTGGAGTACAAGAAAGCTGATGATTCCTGAAGCAACATCAGGCAACACAAATGAAATTGTTCCCTGTGTCCCTTTCATGTACAGTAGGAAATGAGACATTAACAGTTACCAGAGGGAAATTCTGGAGCTCTAGCCTATGTGGCTATGCTGAAGTTAGTTTGCTGGTAAGACATAAAATCTCCCAGACACACTATTAGTTCTTGTTCCCATCTATTAATTCATATATGAGATATTAAGATCTTACTTTGAATTTGAGATACTAATGAAATACTCTTTAAAAGCCACTAAAAATTATCTTTCAGATAGTAAAAAAGACTTCAAGACAAAATTAGAAAAAAGGAGCAAGTGCAGTCTTAAAGGAAATATGAAATACCCTTTTCCCGATTTACTCAGCTCTGGCAAAATTTCACATGGTTAAATTAAAATTATTATAACTTAAAAAGTTATAAACAGTTTTATACTTATTAAACTCTTTTTAGCAAACTTTATGGTCTCCACTGATAATGGGACAAGTATCAAGGACCACCATATTTAAGGAACCTGCTAGTTCTGACAGGGAAATGTGGAATAGATAAGTTTATAGAGACAACGTTAAGAATGATGGTTAAGGAGCTAGAGAGATAGCTTAGCAAGTAAGAATACTGGCTACATTGAGATACTAATGAAATACTCTTTAAAAATACTCTTTTACTCTTTATAATTGCCAGATGCTGGAAAGAACCCAGGTATCCCTCAACAGAAGAGTGGATGCAAAAAATGTGGTATATCTACACAATGGAGTACTATTCAGCCATTAGAAACAATGAATTCATGAAATTCTTAGGCAAATGGATGGAGCTAGAGAACATCATACTAAGTGAGGTAACCCAGACTCAAAAGGTGAATCATGGTATGCACTCACTAATAAGTGGATATTAACCTAGAAAACTGGAATACCCAAAACATAATTCACACATCAAATGAGGTACAAGAAGAAAGGAGGAGTGGCCCCTGGTTCTGGAAAGACTCAGTGAAGCAGTATTCGGCAAAACCAGAACGGGGAAGTGGGAAGGGGTGGGTGGGAGGGCAGGGGAAGAGAAGGGGGCTTACGGGACTTTCGGGGAGTGGGGGGCTAGAAAAGGGGAAATCATTTGAAATGTAAATAAATTATATCGAATAAAAAAATTAAAAAAAAATACTCTTTTACCAAAAGCAATCTATAGATTCCATGCAACCCCTATCAAAATTCCAAAACAATTCCTTACAGATCTAATAAAAACAATTCTCAACTTTATATGGAAACAAAAAAAAACAGATTAGTTAAAATGATTCTGAGCAATAAAATAACTTTTGGAGGAATCACTATCCCAACCTCAAGCTGTACTACAGAGCAATAGTAATAAAAACTGCATGTATTGGTTTAGAAACAGACAAGCGGATCAATGGAATTGAATCGAAGACCCAGAAATAAACCCACATACCTACAGATAACTTGAATTTTGACAAAGATGCCAAAATCATACAACAGAAAAAGGAGAACATCTTCAACAAATGGTGCTGGTCTAATGGGATGTCTGCATGTAAAAGAATGAAAATAGATCCATACTTATCACCCTGCACAAAACACAAGTCTAAATGGATCAAAGAGTTCAACATAAAACCAGACATAGTTAATATTTACAGAAAGTGGTGAATAGCCTCAAACTCACTGGTACCGAGACAACTTTCTGAACAGCACACCAATGACTCAGCCACTAAGGTCAAGAATTAATAAATGGGACCTCATGAAAATGAAAAGCTTCTGTAAGTCAAAGAACACTGTCATCAGGGCAAAATGACAGCCTACAGATTGGTAGATCCTCCCTATCCTAACATCCAAGAAAGAGGGCTAATATCCAAAATATATAAAGAACTCATGAAGTTATACACCAGCAATCCAAATTATCCAATTTTTAAATGGAGTACAGAGCTAAACAGAGAACTGTCAACAGAGATATCTTGAATGGCTAAGAAGCACTTAAAGAAATGTTCAGTGTCCTTAGTCATCAGGGAAATGCAAATCAAAACAACTCCCACCCGAATGGCTAAGATTAAAAACTCAAAGGACACCACATGCTGGCAAGGTTGTGGAACAAGGGGAACGTTCCTCCACTGTGGTTGGGAGTCCACACTTGTACAATCACTCTGGAAATCAATTGGCAGTTTCTCAAAAAATTGGGAATAGTTCTACCTCAAGACCAAGCACTCAAGACCACTCCTGAGCATATAAGATGTTCCACCATATCACATGAACACTTGTTCAACTATGTTCATAGCAGCTTTATTCCTAATAGAAACTAGAAGCAATCTAGATGTCTCTCAACTGAAGAATAGATACAAAAAAGTGATATCTCTACACAATGGAATATTACTCAGCTATTAAAAACAAGGACATCATGAATTTCACAAGCAAGTGTATGAAACTAGGAAATATCATCCTGAGTGAGGTAACCCATATCCAAAAGGATATGTATGGTATATACTTACTGATAAGTGAATATTAGCCATAAAATATAGGCTAACCATCAACTAATCAACAGACCCAAAGAAGCCAAATACCAAAGAGAGCATAAAGGAGGATGGTTGAATATCTTTCATAAGGGAAAACAAAATCAACCTCAGATGTCTGTGGAAGGAGAGAACTGGGTGGGAGAGGGGATAAGAAGGGGGTATCATATATAGAAAGAGCAAGGGAGAGAGAAGGGAGATTGGCTGTGGGGTGGGGACAATCTCTAGGACATGCCAGAGACCTGAGATGGGGAGAGTGCCCAGAGGCTCTATGGGAGTGACTCTAGCTGATATTCCTAGCAGTGGGGGATATGGATTCTGAAGTGGCTACCCACAAAGCCCTCGACCCAAAAAGTGTCCTGCCTACAAGATGTGCAGGGACAAAGACAGAGAAGAGTCTGACGGAATGGCCAGCCAATGACTGCCTCAAGGTGAGACCCATCCCCTTGGCAAGTACCAATCCCCAACACTATTAATAATACTGTATTATTCTTTGAAGACATGAACCTAGCATAACTGTCCTATGAGAGGTTTTACTCAGCAGCCAATGGAAAGAGATGCAGAGACTCACACCAAAACAGAAAATAGAGCTCAGGGAATTTTACAGAAGAGTTGGAAGAAAGATTGAGTGACCTGAAGAGGAAGTGGACTCCACAGGAAGATCAACAGTCAACTAACCTGGACCCTTGGGGGCTCCCAGAGACTGAATCACCAACCAAAGAGAGAGCATGGGCTGGACCTAGGCCCCTATACATATGTAGCAAATGAGCAGCTTGGTCTTCATGCATATCCCCCAAACAACTGGACCAGGGACTGTTCCCGAGCCTGTTGCCTAACTGCCTACTTGTGGACCCCACACCCCTAAATGGACGGCCTTGTCTGGCCTCAGTGGGAGAAGATGTGCCAGTTGTGCAGCAACTTGATGTGCAGAGTGGGAGTGTGGAGAGGCAAGGAGTAGCATGAGGTGTATGGGATTGACATACGGAGATCTTCCCCTTCTAAGGGGAAAGGGGGGGATAACTTATATAAGGGGTTCTGGGAGGAGAAGAGCTGATATTGGGTCATAAAGTGAATAAATAAATGAAATTATAAATAAATAAACTTAATTTAAAAAAGAATAACAGATGCTTCTTCCAGATGGCTCAGATGCAATTTCCAGCACCCATATGAAGGTTCACAACCATCTCTAACCCCAGTTCCAGAGCTCTCTCTTGGGGGAAAGTTGCAAGAGGGCAGGTACAAGGGGAGGGGGAGGGGAATGGGATTAGGGTCCAGAATATGAAATTCACAAAGAACAAATAAAATTAAAATAAAAAAACAATAAAATTAGAAACCCTAATATATTTTTAGAAAGTAAAAATTTAAAAGCAAACTGGAATCTGAACAAAGTGACTTTGAGGGGAAGGGGATGGCACTGTTAGAAGCCTTCTGTGGAGACTGCAGGAGGTTGAAACCCACTCCATTGCCCTGGCCTACCATCATGGAAGCCTGGGGGTTCTTGGAATTGCCTCTTCTGGGCCGAGGTCACTGAGACAAGAGCAGTTTGCTGTGGCCATGGCCCTTGCAGTGGGTTGGAGACCATCCACTCATCACCACGCTGTCTCTCAGACTCTTAGACACCACCAATACAGGGTTCATTTGCTTTGCTTTATTTCATTAGAAAACCACGAAAGAAACATGTGCACACATGGTGAGAGGCCTGTACTAGTCACAGTTACTACGCTGGGGATTTCCCCTGCTTCCAACTGAAACTGGGTTAATTGAGAAGGGCATGGGGAAATACCGGAGTCCAATTAACAAAGCCCAAATCTTCCAATTAATAACATAATTGTTAAATGGCTTGGGGGTCAGCACTTAGAATTTTGGGGGAAAATTAAAAGCACTTGTCCCAAAAATGCCTGGTATGAGGGAGTCTGGCTTTGATCGCCAGCCGTGTGTGTTAGGGGCATTATCTTCACCCTTGCCCCCCAGTTAAATGGAATCTGTGAGTGGAAACAAGAAGGTTGGGAGGGAAGCAACACACTTGTTTGTTCATGTTCCGAACAGTGAGTGCACTTAGAGGTCATCCCTGCCTTTGAACCTCGTCATCAACCGGTGTCAGAACCGCTGCCTAATAATGCCTTTACCCAGATCTCAGAGCCCATCCTGAACTTCTGTCATCTTGCTGGACTTCTTGGTGTCAACAATTATTACCCCCATGTGGCACCGTTCCTCTCGGCTCTCTGCAGTTTGGCAGCATTAGCTACACCCGCTTCTCTTAGATTTTAAAGTCAAGATACAATCGGCAGAGGAGGCCCAGAGAGTGAGGACACAGGAGAAAGGATGCTCCTGGGAGCTTGGCTTCCCAGCAGAGACTGATTCATCCTCCCCAGGGATGCTCATGGCTGTGCCCCGAGAGAAGCCATGAGCTCAGAGGGCTCTAAGAAAAAGCTTCCCAGACCTAAGATACGCTCCATAGTCCCTGGATCAAGCTCATGGGCATCACGAGGTAGATACTGCTCCACAAGAGTTGTCAGTCCTTGGCATCACAGAGCAAACCACCACCTGCCTCTCCTCACTCCCTGCACGGTGTCCTCTGTGGTTCTAGAGAGAGGGTGTATGTGTATGTGTATGTGTATGTGTATGTGTATGTGTATGTGTATGTGTATGTGTATGAGTATGAGTATGTGTATGTGTATGTGTATGTGTATGTGTATGTGTATGTGTATGTGTATGTGTATGTGTATGTGTATGTGTATGTGTATGTGTATGTGTATGTGTATATGAAGGACATGGGACCTATGGCAGCTCTGCAATCGACTGGCAGTGTGGTTTCCAGTGTGCCCCATAGCTGGGCCACTCTGGCCTTTCTTTTGTGGCCTATATGGACACCAGTGCTGGACTGTGGGAACCCACATGACACGGTCCTTATCCTGTGGGACCTCGCTTGCCTGCAACACGGTCTCCTTTAACTTATACTATGTTGACTGATTCTTAAACCAGCCTGGCTTTTGTTTCTGACACAGCTTTGACAGGAAGACTATGTCAGAGAAGGCACTGAGGTCATCAGTGACCTTATAGAATATTACTAAGATACTCCCTCTCTGAATTTAAAAATGCTAACTACTTGGAGATTCCCTATCCTGGGACATTCCAAATTGCTTCCTCACAGGGCTGAGAGCTCACTGGACATGAAGCAAAGTCTTCCCTTTGAAGGAAGGAGAAGGTTTTATATTCTAAATAATGCTGTCTACTCTCTGGGCTAAAAACCCTTAACCAATATGAGGTCTTTGGTATTAACTGTCTTTATTTTTTTTTTTTCCCATGAACTATCATGTGGGTCTTTTTTTTTTTTTTTTATGTATATGAGTACAACCACTGCTTTCTTCAGACGCACCAGAAGAGGGCATCAGACCCCATTACAGATGGTTGTAGGTCACCATCTTACAGATGGCTGTAAGTAGTTGCTGGGAATTGAACTCAGGGCCTCTGGAAGAGCAGTCAGTGCTCTTAACTGCTGAGCCATATCTCCAGGCCCATGTGGTTCTTAATACTAAAATTCTTCTCTTGAAGGAACAGAAAAATTGTGTATTAGCCAAAATCATGGGGTGGAGGAGAAAAATCAAATACTTTTTGCTTCAGGCTATGTCCTTGTCTGTGTCTTTAACGTTTTTCCTGCTCTCTGATGGTTTATTCTTATAGATGGGGAGTTACAAACAGCCGTTGGATATTCATATATTTGCTCTTAAAGATCCCTATTAAATACACTGATAAATTGTCCCGCATGAAAGGGGGAAAGCTCACATGAAATTCATCAAGATTTGGCTAATTTGCTTTTAAAATCATGCCTCTCTGGAAGACGGACAGGAGGTGATAGGTGGGCATTTTTCTATAAGTGCCCATCTGAACTCTTCAGTATGTCTTTTTAGTGAGATTTCCAGAGATAAAATGACCAGGGCCAAAATGCTAATTGTGATCCCGGCCCATATTTGAATTGATAGCTCCCCCTCACCCCCCCTGTATAGAGTAGAAGAGAAACTTGACCCACAGCTTTGGGCTCCATGTCACCTCTATATCAAAGGCAGCCCTGAGCAAACCGAGGCTCAGCCGCTCAAGTGTAGTGCCTGGCACGACTGCTGGAAAGTAAGAAGAGAAGCGTCAGGGAGGTCTGGAGGGAGCAGAAGCGATAATGAGGCGAGGCGTGTGAGCCCAGCCCCCCCGGCAAGATTAAATGTGCTAGTTGCATTCGTCTCTAATTAGACATGTCTATCCTTCACTTTCAAACCCTAAGAAGCGTCCAAAAGGAGTGCCATGCTTGCCACTTTTCCTTCTTGTCTGTCGTTCACAGATTGGAAAGGCAAAGCCCCTCCTCCCTGCTGGTATGTGGGTGGGGGAGGGGCACACCCACTATCCCCTCTGCAAGGGAAGTGCTCTCAGGGGCTTTCCTTCAGCAAAGCTCACTGCTCACATGCCGAGGTTCTAAGAGGGAAGACGTATGCTCAGCGTTCACATCTTAAACCCAAAGAATGTCCTCCATATGTTCCCGGGAGCCTCAGACAGCAGGACCAGGACCGTTCTTCTGTGGTTTCTGAATGCTGCTTAGTAGACACAAAAGAGGAGCAAATCCTCAGGACTTTTGTAGGTGAGAGGCAGACGCTTCTGTGTTTCCCATTTTGAGACCACAGTATTCGCTCTGCGTTCGTTCTCTTCCCTCTCCTCGATCAGCCTTTGTGAAACCGAGTGTTTCTGAAGACACAAATTGTGCTGGTCTGAGTGAGAATGGGCCCCATAGGATCACATGTTTGCATGCTTTGGCCCCAGTTGGTGAACTGATTACAAAGGATTAGGAACTGTGACCTTGTTGGAGGAGGCATCATTGGGGTGGGCTTTGACATTTCAAAAGCCCACAGCAGCCCCTTCCCCCCTTCCCCCCTCTCCCGTGTTTCTCTGTCTCTGTCTTTCTCTGCTTATTACCTACTGATCAGGATGTAAAACTCTCAGTTACTTTTCCAGCACCATGCCTGCCTCTCTGCTGCCACATTTCCTCACCATGTTAATAATGGACTCACCTTGCTATGAGGCTGTAAAAAAAACCCCTAATTAAATACTTTCTTGTTTAAGTGTTGCCTTGGTCATGGTGTTACTGTTGGGGTTTTGTCTAAGCTCCACCCCACACCTACCTGGCAATGGCCAGGTATGCCCCGCCCCAGAGATCTGGCCCACTATAAGAGTACTTGCCCCTCCGCTCTCTCTTTGCTCACCGCTCTCCCACATACTCTCACCTCTCTGCCCCTGGGGCTCTTCCCCCCCCCTCCACGTGGTCATGGCTGGCCTCCTCTCTCTCTCTCTCTCTCTCTCTCTCTCTCTCTCTCTCTCTCTCTCTCTCTCTCTCTTTCTCTCTCTCTCTACCTCTCTCTCTCTACCACTAACTCCCATCCCCTATTCTGAATAAACTCTATTCTATACCATGTCTGTGTGTGTGGTCCCTCAGGGGCAGAGGTGCCCAGGCAAGGGCCCACCTGGACACCTTCCCCCACGCCGCCTAGCCACACTCACCTAACCCCTATACTCCCACCTTTAAGCCTCATTATCCTGCTGAATCCTTCACTGACTCCTTCATTGGTGCGTTGGCCGGGAACGAGAAACACCATGGGATATTGAGCCTCTTCCACCAATGGGTAAGTCTTATACTAGTCAGAGCAATAGTCTCTACACTTCCCGCGTTTCCCTGCAAGACCATGCTGTTCTGTCGCTCCTTCCCGGTGGAACTCAGCGGCACCCGCGCAGCAAGTGCCACCAGGCTCGGCTAATTAATTCACTCCTACATCTTATTACTGGTTTCCTTGTTTTCCCGCGCACTGACTTGGCGGTCGTGGGGCTCATGGCGCTGGCTGCCAGAGCCGCTGCCACCGCTGCTGCCGCCGCCACCACCACTCCCGCTGCGAGCCCCGCAGCCCGCGGCACATGCCAGACCCCCTCCCTCGCCAGAACTGCTGCCGAAGCTGCCGCTGCCACTTCTGCAGCAGCTCTGCCCCTCCCGCGTGTTGCTAGGATACAAAACAAGCTATTTCCCAGCCACTGTGCTACCTAACTTCCTACTTCCACTGCTGACAGGAAGTTCCGCCCCACACATGCGCGATCACTGATGCCTCCTCGGCTCTCAGAGACTGCCACAGCAAGCCTGTACTAACTTTCCCTGCTACAGTTTTCTAGCTGACAGTCTACCATCAGAGCCAAACCAGGTTCTGGTAGCGCAACTGTTACACATGGCGTGGTCTCCAGGCTCTCAGAATCGGCTGCACTCCATCCCTGCCGAGCGATGCTGCCTCCTCGCCACAGCAAGCCTGCACTCTTTCACGTTGCTGCGCCCCACCCCCCACCACTATACTGTCCCGCTCTGCTGGCTACAACACAGATTTCTAGGGCCTTTACCTACAAAAGCCTAGCCACAGCCCACGCCCACATCAATTCTAGTACCCGATTCTCTCACAACTCTACGGCTTCTCCCTACCACCCTGTCTTCCCTCTTTTACACTGCGTGGTCTCCCAATGTCCTCTACTGTTAATACTACAGTCCATGACTGGTCTTGCAGCCATGCACAGGCAGGTGAAGCAAGGTTGGGGGACCGGGTCCCACAGCCAAGCGGTCCACACTGGCTTCCATGTTCCCTGATATCGGATTGCACTTCCTTAGCAAACACCATCGACCTAAAAAGGTAAGGTCTTTCGGTTGGCTGGATGGTTTCTTAAGTTCAGAAGGGATATGGCCAGTCTTTTCTGGACCTAGGTGCCGCCTCAGCTAACACTCGTTTTACGATGCTCATAACCCCAGGTGTCTCCCACTCCAGAAGTATTCCTGAGTCTCCCCCCCATTGGCTTCCAGCCATTCTCTCAAACCCTGGCCAGGCGGGATACTTCTTCCGGCTTTTGCCTCAGCTCCCAGGAGTCCTCACGACGGTCTGGACCCTCTGGCTTAGCTGCCGTTATTTGTTATATACACTCTTCGGGACGCAGATTGTGATATAACAATGCCCCCACACACCTGATGGGTAATAGTGTCTTCGCCGATACCTCCAGGCACCCTACTGGGATGCCTCCTGGAAAATCTCAAGTCTCTAAACTAATAAACCTCTACAATAAGGTCTAGACTCAATAATTCAAAATGGCCACCTAATGACACCCTAGATCCAATTGTTTTAAGGGATCTTAATACATACTATAAGCAATCCGGTAAATGGGACCGAATCCTATACGTTTAAGCTTTTATCTATCTCCAGTCTAAGCCTTCTCTTTGCGCTGCCTGCTCCTCATCTGTGTTCCCACACCCTTAGCTCATTTGCTCCTATAGACTGCGTGATGTTAACAAGCCTAAATCTGCCTAGACACCACAATTTTATCCATTGCTGCCAGCTTTCTTTCTGTGATCCTAGCATCTTTACTTACCAAGGCAATATACTTTCCTCTACCTATACAACCTGTCAAAGCTACTTAAGATTTCCATTCCTAGTCTCTCTTTAACTATTGCTCTCCTATCTTGCACTCAATCTTGTCAGAAGTTTGTTATTAGATTTATGACAGACAGAATTCCCAAAGGCCTGACAGCTTCTCCCAGGAGGTCTCAGAAGAAAGATGGACACCACCACAGGATGTCTCAGAAGAAAGATGGACACCACCACAGGATGCTGCCTGAAAGTGCAGTGGACAAAACTAGATACCTTGAGTCAAATGACTTAGCTAAACAAAGGTAAGCCATTTCTCATGTCATGGGTATCCATTCCACAGAGAAAAGCCGTACATCTTCTGTGTTTGAAAGCCAGACTGACAGCCAAGGCCTCCATGGAGACCAGAGACCACAAAGAACTGCTGGCTACTGGAATCTGTCATTCTTTAATAATATAACTGCTAAGCTATTGTTTATTCCTCAGACTTCTGACTACATTGACAGCTAGACAGTTATCTCCTTACCTAAACTCTGTTTCCATTAAATGCTTCATATTTCCTCTTCTTGCTCTGTCACTGTCCCAACCTTCAATTCTATTCCTTCTGATCCACAAAGGCTCATCTTAAAGACTGTTCATGTGGTTAACTCATGTAGTTATCTCTTTAATAAACTTGTTAGCTACAGGAAACCTACCCAAATCTACTGCTCATGGACCAAGTAGGCTCCATCCAGATAAGTACATCTGCCCAAGTACCCACTTTACTACCTTTCCAAAGGGTGGGATTCCTCTGGGTTTCAATTGTACATCTTAAGAAAATTTTCCTTTCACCCAAATGTACTTAGTCTTATTCCCTAACTATACTAATGTGTTCCAACATCTTGTTAAGTCCAGGCTCTTGCCATATCCAGGACAGCTCCAGAGAAGCAACCTTCAGATGCTCCAATCTCCTCTCAGCTTCTCCAGACGCAGACAGCTTCTACTGGACCTGTTCTCCTGACCTATCCTCAAATGGCTCTACAAACCCTGGACAGCAAAGTAACAGACAGTCCTCCTGAGACTGGACAATCACCCCCCCCCCATACCCCTTTCTCTAGGTTCTCCAGAGACACATTGCCCCAATGTCAGCATGAAGCAGTCTCAACAACGACCCTATTCCTGCTTCGCCATATGCGCCGTCACTTCTTTTCTTTTTTCTTTTTCTTTTATTAATTAACCAAACATTGGGGACTGTTGGGGTTTTGTCTAAGCTCCACCCCACACTACCTGGCAATGGCCAGGTATGCCCCGCCCCAGAGATCTGGCCCACTATAAGAGGGGCTACTTGCCCCTCCTCTCTCTCTTTGCTCACCACTCTCCCACATACTCTCACCTCTCTGCCCCTGGGGCTCTTCCCCCCCCCATGTGGTCATGGCCGGCCTCCTCTTTCTCTCTCTCTCTCTCTCTCTTTCTCTCTCTCTCTCTCTCTACCTCTCTCTACCACTAACTCCCATCCCCTATTCTGAATAAACTCTATTCTATACCATGTCTGTGTGTGTGGTCCCTCAGGGGCAGAGGTGCCCAGGCAAGGGCCCGCCTGGACACCTTCCCCCACGCTGCCTAGCCACACTCACCTAACCCCTATACTCCCACCTTTAAGCCTCATTATCCTGCTGAATCCTTCACTGACTCCTTCAGTTACTCTTCATAGAAATAGAACAGTGACTAAGAAAACAATAGTATTTATTTATTCATGTATTTATTTATTTATTTATTTATTTTTCTTTTAGACAGTCTTTCACTAAATGGCCCTGCCTGGCCTTCTGCTCAAAATGTCCTCTGCCTCACCCTGCAGAGTACAGGAATCATAGGTATGTACAACTATATCTGCCTTAACCTGTTTTTCCTCCTCGCTCTCGGGAAGATGCCAATTGCCATTTGAGTGGTTACCAGGGGAGAACTGCCAGGCCATTGCTGGGAGAGCAAAGAACAGAGGCCTGTGCTCCCTGGACAGTCTAACAACTCACAGGTTGTTGTAACTCACTGGCCTCAGAGACCAGCTAAGGACTTTGATTTCCTTCTTTTCAAAATGAAAAATTGAAAGAACAGAGAACGTTGAGCCCACAGAAGTCCAACCTAGGTTTCTGACAGTGGCAGGTTTATATCCCTCATCTTAAACCCCCAACCAAAAGTGTTTCAGTCCACATGTGTTGAGTGCCAACATGATACCTGTCCAAGAGGGATGAGTTCTGAGCACACCAAAGACACTGTACGTAGTTATGTTCAGGCTGGTGTATAAGGTGCCCCTGAAACACATGATTTCACTTTTAGACCTGAGACTAATCCCCAGGATATTCCAAAGAAATCTGAAATTCTAAAAACATAGGAACTATATGAACTATATCAGCATGATTATGGAAAGCATGCATGTGTGCATGCATACACGCGCGCACGCGCACACACACACACAAACACATACACACGCACATACACACAACATATGTTATGGAAAATTTAAACCAATAATAATGAGTAAATGCAAACAGAGAGCAACTGGGAAAGGCCTCTGAAGATCTAGATTTGGGATTAGATAGAAGGCTCAGTGCACTTACAGATCCTGCAGAAGACTGGAATTCTGTTGCCAGCACCTACATCAGGTAAATGACCACTTCCTATAACTCCAGCTCCATGGGAATCTGAGATCTAATGCCCTCTTCTGGCCTCTGTAGGTACCCACACATATGTCCACATAAATACACAGACACATTAAAAAAAAAAAACTTGTTTTTTAATCTTTAAAGCCCTAGACTCTATCACCAATAGATTATGTGCTTCTTTTAAAGAAAAATGCTACCTGGTATTTTTCTTAATCTTGCTCTTGTTACAAACCTTTTTTATCTCAGTAAATGGCAAGTCTACATTTTTATATTTGCAGCATATATTAATAGTGGAAAGTAACAGGCTTCACTGTAACATTTTCAGACATGCACATACCTTGATTGTATTGTTCCTTCTCAACCCTCTATCTCTCTTCTCTTCCTGCATCCCAGCTTTCTCCAATTTTCTAAATCCTTCAGATGAAAGAAAATGTTACTCACTGAGCCTTGCTTTTTCACTTAATATTATGGTTCCAGTTCCATCCATTTTTCTGACAAATGACACAATCTCATTCATCTTTATGGCTTATAAACACCGATAGATATTTTCATTATCATTTACCCATTAATGGACTCCTAGTTAGCTCTCTAACTTAGCAATTGTCAAGAGTATAATAGTGAACTCAGGTATGAATGCATGTTTCCACAGTAAGCTGACTACAGTGTGTCTTGAGTATATGTAGAAGGGATGTCTAGATTATATGGTAGATCGAGTTTTAGTTTTATTAGGAACCTTGATACGGACTCCATAAAGACTGCACTAATGTACTTTCAACCAACCATATACAAGAGTTCCCTTTCCCGGGGACACCCTTGCTGGCCATCTTTATTGTTTGCTTAATGATAAACATTTTGACTGAAGTGATATTGATTCTCAGTGTAATTTTGATTTGCATTCCCCTGATGGCCAATGATGCTGAATTTTTTTATGTATTTATTGGTGAGTTGTACTTTTTAAATTTTTATTTGTGTGTATGTTGTGGTCTTAAGTATGCTCTGTGTGTATGTGTATGTGTGTGTGTGTGTCTGTGTGTGTGTGTGTGTGTGTGTGTATACATATGGAAGCCCAAGGTAAACATCAGATGTTGTCTTTCAATAGCTCTCCGCCTTTATTTTTTATGTCAGGGTCTCTCACTGAGCCTGAAACTAATTGATTCTACTATTCTCCTAGCCAAAGAACCTCTTTCTACAGCCATTCCCAGGCTCAAGCAACAGGCATGCGTTCATAGCATGCATTTTACTGACTGAGGCATCCCCCATCACTTTTGTTTCCCAGGCTATAAGAATCTTATGCAGAATGTCATTATTTATGATGCTATCTTATAATTTTCCCTGTTTCCTTGAAGTAGTAAATTCTTACACTTAATCCTAATTTAATCTATCTTCAATTGATTTTTGTGTATATCCTGACTTCCCTGCAACATTTACTAAGATTCTTTCTACATACATACATACAGACAGACAGACAGACAGACACACACACACACACACACACACACATACACACATACCTAATGAATATATATAAATATATATAATGAATATATGTGTATATTCATGTCACCTCTTCCAGTTATGAAGAATTTCTCATCATAACTGCTTGGACTTATTTCCGGGTCTTCTTATCTATTCTATTGGTCTATGTGACCATTTTGTACTAATATCATATTGGCTTTGTTACTATGGTTTTGTAATACAGTTTAAAGTTGGGTTTTTTGGTATCTCTAGAACTGTTCCTGTTTTTTCTCAGTATTGTCTTAATTATTCACAATTTTTTAACTTCCATGCTAATTTAGTTCTTTTCTATTTCTGTGAGTGTCATTAGAATTTTGATAGGGCTTGAATTCAACCTGTATATGACCTTTAGTAATAAAGGCATTTCAGCAATATTAATTGTACTAATCTATGAGCACGGGAGGTTTTTCCATCATCTGCCATCTTCTATAGCATCATCCTTTACTGGTTTATAGTTTTCAATGTTCAGGTTTTTAACATGTTGGCTAAGTATGTGTCTAAGGTTTTGTTTGTTTCTGGGGTTATATGAACAGGATTGTTTTCCTGATTTATTTTCAATAATATTTTTTATTTTTAAGATAATAATATAATTATACAAGTGTCTCTTTCCTTTTCTTCCTGAAAATCGTCCCATCTAGTATTTAAATTTCATGGCCTCTATTTCTTAAATTGTTGTTGGTTTTGTTGGTGGTGGTGGTAGTGATATGTATGTGTGTGTATGTATTCCTAAATATAAAAATACAGCCTGCTGCATGTATAATGTTAATTGTATGTATGACTTTTTCCCTTGGCAACTCTATTATTTCAATCACCTATATCGTAAATTAGTAATCTCTCTGCTAACAAATGGAAAGTTATGGCATATTCTGATATGATAGTAGAAACCTATTATCAGATCCTGTGTTTTGCTTTAAAAGGTACCTTGACTCCAGTGTCCCTGCCTTGGTCACTATATAGCTTAAATACCTCCTTATTTTCATTGCTAGCATACCCATATCTATTTCACAACAATGGACAGGAAAATTCTTTTTACATAACATATCTTGTATCATTTGGGAGTCTCTAGTGGGTTTTGTCTCACTCCTAATTAAACCCAAGCCCAACAAAACCTTCTAGTTTTAACATGATCCTTGCTTCCCTGAAATCTCCTAGCCCCTCCTAGCCATTCTCTCTGAAGTGGCAACAACAGCCTCTTGGCTATTCCTTTAACAATCCATCTCAGGGTCTCTGTCCATAGAGTCTTTCAAATTTTTCTTCCCTACTTCAACTGTGTCAACAATTCCCAAGTGTCATCCCACTGCTGATACTCTCAAAACCTTTACTCTGTCCTGTACTACTCTACAGTTATAATGCCATGTAACTTACATTTGTTTATACTTTTTGATGTCTCCCCAAAACAGCCATAATAGAATATAAGTTCCACAAGGGCAAAGGCTTTGTCTGTGTAATTTCCTGGTAATCTTCTTGCCATAGACACACCCATCAAAGTGGGAACTCCATCTACACCATGAAATGAACAAATGCACTCAAGATATGATTAATGACTATGCTCTCTAGAATGAACAAAACACTCCCACATTACTAATGAACAATTCCAGTGTCTGTAGTTGATGGAATAGCCTAAATAGGTCTGTCTTATGGAGCTTGTATTTTATGGGAGAAATGACTAGGAATGATATTTATTTATTTATGTTGGGTAATCATAGATGATAATGGGAAGTAGAATAAAAAGGTAGCTAAAGAAACAGATAAGAAAATGAGTGCTGAAAGCAGAGTGATCACAAACTGCTTTTAGGAGAAATCATTTTAACTGAGACTTGAATGATGTGAAGGAGACAGCTGGGAAGAGTGTGTGTGTGTGTGTGTGTGTGTGTGTGTGTGTGTGTGTGTGATGTGTGATTCCAGTTGGAAGGAAGAACAAGGACCATGGCATCCATATGAGTGGAGCACAGTATTGCAGGGGAAGCAGGGATAATGAGAGAGCATGGGAGATAAAAAGAATGAAACACACAAGATCACCCCAAAATGCTACCATATTGTCGTAAATCTATGGGAATCTACCATGGGGAATAGTGCAGCGAGATTTGCATTTTTCAGAGATGGCTCTGGCTTCTCTGTGGAGTGTGATCTTTGTAGAGAGCAAGAGTGGAGCCAGTTAGGAGGCTGTCTGTTGTTTAGGGAGCTAGCCCTGTGGCTTGCACCAGAGAGCAAGAAAACCTGCATAAACTACAACAAGGAAGACTTGAATGACTCTCAGTACATCCCAGCTCATGCTGGTCAGATGTAGTGGGACCTTCTGGAAATGGGTTCTACCCAGAAATTAGGTTATAGGGGCATTCACTGGAAGAAACCACTAACCTTGTAGCCTTCTCTTTTTGCTCTCAACACCAGACATGAGCCCCTTTATTTTCCTTTGGTCCCTTGGACCGTCACTATAGACCCCAAAGTAGCAGAGTTGGCCAATCACAACCACTTAAATTATGAGTCACCACTGGGCAGTGGTGGCCCACACCTTTGATCCTAGCACTTGGGAGGCAGAAGCAGGTAGAGTTCTAAGTTCAAGGCCAGCCTGGTCTAAAGAATGAGTTCCAGGACAGCCAGGGCTACACAGAGAAACCCTGACTTGAAAAAAACAAAACAAAACAAAACAAAAGAGTCAAAATAAACCTTCTCTTCCTTATAAATTGATTTTATCAGGTATTTTTCCATAGTGATAAGATATTGAATGGTGCTATAGATTTATTTTCATGCTAGAAGGCACAGGTTTATCAGCTAATATGTAAGGATAGCATGATAAATTTCCCATGTTATCATGGTGGTAGTTTTACATTTTTAGTTGAATAGAAAAAGTGGCTGTTACATAATAAACAAATTAAAATAAATAACATATGAGAAGATTGAGAAGTGAGATGAAAAAATCCCTACAGATAAATGCCAAACATAAATGAAAAAAAAAACACAAAAACAAAACAGACAAGGCTTAATTATCTTCCCAATCCTTGCCAGCCACAACAGTGTAGAGACCATATTATTGAATGTCTCTAATAAGCATTCATGTGAAGTTCCTTAAAAAGATCAAGTTAATTTATATTTAGGAAAGATCTCAGCTATTGCATGTCCATAACATATGGCAAAATACACCATTATCTGGGCCAAAAAAACCCTCACTATGGCCACAAATAATATAAAATATTAACTCTAACCAAGCAAGTAAAAGACCTGAATGATACAAGTCTCTAAAGAAAGAAATTGAAGAAGATACCAGAAGATACTAAGATCTTCCATGATCATTGATTGATTGGTAGGATCAACATAGTAAAATGACCATTTTACCAAAAAACAATTTATAGATTCAATATAATCCCCATCAGGATTCCAACATATTTTTTTATAGACTCTGATAGAACGAAACTCAACAAATGGAAAAGCAACAACAACAACAACAACAACAACACACACCCCAGGATAATTAAAACAATCCTGGACAATAAAAATAAATTCCAAGAAGTATTAACATCCCTGATTTCAAGCTCTACCACAAGGCATTGGCACAAAAACAGAAACATTAACCAATGGAATCAAACTGAAGACCCACATGTAAATCCGCATAACCATGGACATCTCATTTTTTAAAACGAAGCCAAAATTTTATACAGTGGAAAAAAATAAAGCATCTTCAAACAATGGTGCTGGAGTAACTGGATATCAGCATGCAGAAGAATGCAGATAGGCTAAATCAATCACCTTCTACAAAAGTCAAGTCCAAGTGGATCAAAGACCTCAACATAAAACTGGATATATTGATCTGACAGAAGAGAAAGTGGGGTATAGTCTTGAGTGCATTGCCAAAGGAGACAACTTTCCAAATAGAATACCAATCATGTAGGTACTAAGATCAACAATTAATAAATGAGATCTCCAGAAACTCAAATGCTTCTGTAAGGTAGAGGACACCATCAATAGCCAAAACAGCAACTTACAGAATGGGAAATGATCTTTATCAACTCCACATATGATACAGGGCTGATATCCAAAATACATAAAGACCTCAAGAGGAACAAGCTATACCACTACTGGGCATATACCCAGAATATGCTCCAGCATGTAATAAGAACACATGTTCCACTATGTTTATAGCAGCCTTATTTATAATAGCTGGAAACCGGGAAGAACCCAGATGTCCCTCAACAGAGGAATGGATACAGAAAATGTAGTACATTTACATAATGGAATACTACTCAGCTATTAAAAACAATGTATTCACGAAATTCCTAGGCAAATGGATGGAACTAGAAAATATCCTGAGTGAGGTAACCCAATCACAAAAGAACACACATGGCATTCACTTGCTGCTTAGTGGATATTAGCCCAAAAGCTCAGACAAGATACAATTCACAGACCACATGAAGTTCAAGAAGAAGGAAGACCAAAGTACAGATACTTTGGTCCTTCTTAGAAGGTGGAACAAAATACCCATGGGAGGAGATACAGAGACAAAGTGTAGAGCAGAGACTGAAGAAAAGACCATCCAGAGACTGTGTCATCTGGAGTTCTATCACATACAGGCACCAAACCCAGACACTATTGTGATACCAGTAAGCACTTGCTAACAGGAGCTTGGTATAGCTGTCTCCTGAGAGACTCTGCCAGTACCTGACAAATACAGAGATGGATGCTCTCAGCCAACCATTGGACTGAAAACAAGGTGCCCAATAGAGGAACTAGAGAAAGGACCCAAGGATCTGAAGGAACTTGCAGCCCTATAGGAGAAACAACAATATACACCAACCAGTACCTCCAGAGCTCCCAGAGACTAAACTACCAACCAAGGAGTACACATGGAGGGACTCATGGCTCCAGCTGCATATGTAGCAGAGGATGGCCTTGTTGGACATCAAAGGGAGGAGAGCCCCTTGGTCCTGAGAAGGCTCAATGCCCTAGTATAGGGGAATACCAGGACAGGGAAGTGGGAGTGGGTGGGTTGGTGAGCAGGGGGAGTGGTGCTTTTGGAGGGGAAACCAGGAAAGGGGATAACATTTGAAATGTAAATAAATAAAATATCTAATAAAAACAAAGACCTCAAGAAACTAGACATCAACAAACCAAATAACCCAATTTAATAACAGGGTACAGATCTGAACAAAGAATTCTCAACAGAGGAATAATGATCAACATCCTTAGCCATCAGGGAAATGCAAATAAAAATAACTCTGAGATTTCATCTTATACCTTTTAGAACAGCTAAGATCAAAGACACAAGAGACATCTCAGGCTGGTCAAGATGTGGAGCATGGAGACCATCTACCCATTGCTGGTCTGAATGCAAACTTGTACAGCCAATTTGGAAATCAATTTGGCAGTTTCTCAGAAGACCAGGACTAGTATTACCACACAACCCAATTATACCAATTTTGGGTATATACCCCAAAAATATTCCACCATATCACAATGGCATTTGCTCAACTATGTTTATAGCAGCTATATTCCAAATAACCAGAAACTGGAAACAACCTAGAGGCCCTCGACTGAAGAATGGATAAAGACAATGTAGTACATTTATACAATGGAGTATTACTTAGCTGTTAAGACAAACAAACAAACAAAAACATCTTGAAATTTGCAAGCAAATGGATGGAACTAGGGAAAAAATATCATCCTGGCTGTAACCCAATCTGAGGTAATCCAGACCCAGAAAGACAAACATAGTGTGTACTCACTTGTAAAGTTATTTGCTGTAAAGTAAAGGATCACTATGCTACAACTGACAGACCAAGTAAAGCTAAGAAACAAGGAGGACTCAAGGGAGGACACATGAATATCTCTGGGAAATAGAATAGACTTTAAGGGTGGACTGGGGGTAGGCAGGGAAGGGGTCAGAATATATTAGGTGTGTAGAGATGGAGGGAGAAAATACTGGGCGAGACGATTGGAACTGAGTGGCATATGGGAATGAACTAGAAACTTATTGTAATGAAAATTCTCAGCAATCTATTAGAGTGACCCTAGGTAAGACTCCTAACTATAGGGAATATGGAGCCTGAACTACCAATCTCCTGTAATGAGGTAAAAGTTCCAGTAGAGGACTTGGGACACCAACTTGACCACAAAAACTTCAACCTACAACTTGTCCTGTCTATAAGATGTGTTGGAATAAAAGTGCAGCAGAGTTATGGGAGTGGCTCACCAGTGCCTAGTCCAATTTGAGACCCAGGCCAAGAGAGGGTCTCACTGCGTGGAGGGCCAGGATCCAGAAGCTGAGTAGCCTAGAGACCTAGAATAGAACCAAACATGACTTGGTTGGTTGGTTGGTTGGTTGGTTGGTTGGTTGGTTGGTTGGTTGGTTGATTGGTTGGTTGGTTGGTTAGTTGGTAGGTTGGTTGGTTGGTTAGTTGGTAGGTTGGATTTTTTCTTTGTTTGCTTTAAAGTCAATGAAGTGATTCCTAATGGTATTCTTGATGCTCTGTTATATACACAGACTGGTGCCTAGCCCAATTACCATCAGAAAGGCTTTACCCAACAAGTCATGGAAACAGATTCAGAGATCCATCCACAGAAAAACATTAGGCAGAACTCAGAGAATCCTGTGGAAGAAGAGAAGGAAGATTTGCAGTAATCATAGGGGTCAGGGACACTATATGAAAACCTATAGAATCAATTAACCTGGGCTCATAGGAGCTCACAAAGACAGACAACCAGGGAGCCTGCCTGGGTCTGACCTAGAGCCTCTGTGTGTATGTGTATCATGGTCTTCTTATAGGATTCTTAATAGTAGGAGCAAGGACTGTCTCTGACTGTTTTGCCTGCTTTTGGGCCCCTTTTTCTCTACTTCCTGGTCTAACTTTAATATGAGGGGAAGTGTCTAGTCTACTCAAACTTGGTATGTTTGGTTGTTATTCATGGGAAGCCTGTCCTGAATTTCCTGAAGAGAAATGGAGGAGGAGTGGAATGGGGTGGCGAGAGAAGAAATGAGTGAGAGAGAGGGGCTGGAAAGAGAGAAGGGAAACAAAACTCCACTCAGGATGTAATATGAGAGCAGAATGAATAAAAAAGAAATCTTAAAGATAAAATGTGTGTTTTTATTTGGTTTCAATTTTTCTATGATCACTTGGCCAATCTTTTTGGTCCGAGAGAGTGTTCAACATCACAGAAGAGACGGCATGGAAGCACAAAGCTTTTCACCTCATAGTGACTGAAAAACAGAGAGAAGGGGGAGCCTAGAACAAGATCTTTTTAAGAGACATACTTCCTCCAAGTAGGCCCAGCCTTCTGCAGTCTCCACACGCACCCCAGTAGTCATTCAGCTCTGAGTCCATTAGTGTATTAACCCACTGATGAGATTTGAGTCTTCCTACTCAGCCCTGAACATCGACTCACTAAAGACCAAGGCTTCAGCAGAGCTGCCAGGGGTCATTCATGTCCAAACCACAACATGAAGTGACTGCAAATGTTGTATTTCATTTATGAAACATCTTCACAGAAACTTGTGCTTGCCCAAGCTTCTGAATAGTATAGTCTAGTCAAGGTGCCTGATAAAATTATCCACCATGACTAATATGTAGGCACATTACTAGAAAAATTAGAATCTGGAAGAAAAGGGGAAATAAGATGCAAGGTGAAGGAAGCCCAGACAAAGGGCTTGTGATACCAAGGTATCACATTTACAACTGCTCAGTCTTGGGAAGATCTTGAAATAAGTCACTGAAGGAGGAGAAGCGATCTATTATTCTGTTTGTATCTTCCCCTCTCCAATTATGTGTCTAAATCCTTGCTACCAAGTAAAGAGTCCTAGTGTTACCTGTACCTACCTGACAGCCACTGAGTCCACCATAACCTACAATAATAGATTTTTTATAATAATATTTTAATAATAATAGATAATTGCCCAGATCTTCATCAGTATTCCTGTTGAGCACTTACAACCAGTGTGGTAATGGGATCTCTTCAGCCAAAGTCTTCCATGGAAGACAAAACCAGAGAGGGGTATGTGCAAACTAAGTCAAGGTCAATCCTTATCCAAGAATGTCCCACTTCCAGTGAGTGATTTAGAGAGAGAGAAAAGCTCAGCCCCATTGCCTCTATGAACAACTCTGAACGACCATCTTCATGTTAAACTTTCTCTTACAATTGACTGAGACCTTGATTGAAAATTCAGCACAGTTGATGTCCTTCTTTCTCCTCCAACTTTTCCAGACAAATGTAGTTTGACCTTCAGTCTCAGAGGTGTACAAAAGCAACTTTAAAAATAAAGGAAAATATCCAAGGTCCACTGTGCTACACTTGTAACTATTCTTGTCAACAATGACCAAATACTTTACACCATTCTAATTTAAATTCAAAATCATCTTTTATAAAGACAAAGAAACTTATTTGTTACTGCCTGAGAAGCGCCAGGCCAAGAAATAGCTGGTCATGAATATGCATGTCAAGTGGCAAAGCAAACCTTCCAAATTTTCAGATTAAATAGCAAAGATGATAATTCAGTTGTAAAAATCCCCAATGTTCCCGAGCCTTCCTTCCCATTTTTTTGTGAGAGCCTAAAGGACATTTTAAACAGTCACCATGTGTGGGAACAGGACAGCCCCGTGCTTGTTGTCTTTTCAATTCTCAACAGACTCGGAGCATGTGATGGTAACTGAGTCCTCACTGTTCTGCCATCCACTTTCCTTTATACAAAGCCAGCCAGGAGCATAAGCTGTCCAAATAAATCCTTTTATTGTCTGCCTTCCTGGGAAAATTCCCTGCTTCAGCCTCAGCAGAGGTAAGCCATGGCTGCTTTCTGATGATACACCATCTGGGTCATGTGGCACAGACAAGTGACCACCAAAAGTCACTCCTTACAAAAGTTCGCCTTTGCGACTCAGGTGATTTTTTTTTGTTGCTATAAAGCCATCTGGTGTTTCCTTTTTTTATCCCCCATTGGTGGTATTGGCCAGAGGACAGTGCCCACAACAAGAATGGCAGGACTTCCTTTGTCTTTCCCATCTAGGTCATGCATACTGAATTAAGAAAGTACTGGGTTCGCTTCTGTTTATTACTCTTTCATTAAAAAATGGGGACAAATGGCACAGAAAGGAAAATGACAGTGTTGGGGATCTAAAAGTGTTCCCTCAGGGAGGGATGAGAGGCACTCGGTAAAAAAAGAATTGATTCAAAGTTTTCTTTACCATCGTGCTAGAAATAAGAAAGTGGGTGTGTTCTTTGCAGGCTCATATAGCCTTTCTGGCTTTCAGTAACAAGTATGCCAAGTGGTTAGCGTATGAGGAGGTGGCAAGCGAGGAGCAGAAAGAAAAGGAGAACAACCTAAGGTGGAAACAGAAGGAAATCCAGCTGCTATTGGAAAGATATAAGGAAGTTCAAAGAATTAAAAAGGAACTCAACAAGCAACAGGGAGCAGGGCAGGTCCTGGAACCCAGGGAGTAGCTTACTCAATAAGTGTTCTCTGCCCTGGGTTCAAAGCCTTGGAAGTCAGATTCCCTTTGATGCCCTCAGTCAGTTCATCTCACTGGTAAACTACAGAGAGATAGGGCTGGTACTTTCAATGACTACCTGCTGCTGGAAACAAGCTTGTCACCAAAGGAAAAGCCAAGAGCAGTTCCCAGATGAAGGAGGACGGAATCCCCAGTAGTCTACGTCAGGACTACCCAAAAGCACTCTTTAGACCAGCAGCAACTCCTACACCACAGGTTCTCAAACTGTGGGTCACATATCAGACCTTGTGCACATCAGATATCTACATTACCACTCCTAACAGTAGCAAAATTACAGTTATGAAGTAACAACAACAAATACTTTTATGGTGGGAGGTCACAACATGTGGAACTGTATTACAGGGTCACAACATTAGGAAGATTGAGATACTTGTTAACAATTACCTGTTAGAAATGCCAGATCATCAACAGTATCTCAGACTCAGAACACTTTGGAGAACCCCAAGATCTCTTTGGAGGCAGTCCTCAGACATAAAGCTAAAAGGCAATTGTATTAGTTTGGGTTCTCTAGAGTCACAGAATGTATAATCCACCCCTTGTCAACTTGACACAAACAATATCTCATGTCCACATGAAACAATAACAAGGCCATTAATAGGCCTAACATGATATAACTATTCCTCGTACAATCGCAAATGCATTTGTAAATTTACAAAGGGACAATGTCCCTTGGGAACATTCTTTTAGTGTCTCAATACCAATTGATGTTAAAGGAGTTGGAAGAAAGACAAATGTATCTTTAACAAAATAAGATAGAAGCATTCATATTACTTATAATCCTCATTTCTGCAACTGGTTACATGGCCTTAGCTGGTATTTATAACTACCTTCCTCTGCTACCCATTCTGTATTTCCTTCACCTTCAGCAAGCACCTCAGCAGGTCTTGGCTCTTTTGCTGGAGGATTGACCCATACCCTCATTCCTGATGGGTCATCCTGCTGGCATTAGGCTGTTGTAGTTTCCCATTGATTTTAATCACAGGACATGGTAGTACTGAGAGACGCCCTAGGGGATCTCCTGCACTCCAGACATAATCCTGCTTACCTCCATTTTAGAGAACCAATCCAATTTCCCCATGGTAATCTGGATCTATCACCCCTCCTAACACTGTTATTCCTTTCTTAGCCTGTTGGTTTAAGGGCATTAGAAGCCCAAAATGGCCAGGGGGAAATCTGAGCTTCCAGTTCAATGGAATGTTTGTTGTGGCTCCTGGTAGGAGCACTCCCCCCTCTCTGGAACCAAAACTTCTAGGCCAGCAGAACCTAAAGTTGTGGGGACAAAAAGCAAAAATGTTCCTAGAGGGTCACTAGGAGTGATAGTGATTGGAACTATTCCCTTTTCCACCCCTTGATTCCTGGACCCATGGATCCTGGCTATGGGAGAAACTGTACCATATATTGAACGCTTATTCAAAGCATATACTACCTTCTGAAGAACTCTGCCCTAGCCCTCCATGCTGTTGCCACCTAACTGGGGCTGTAACTGTGTCTTCAAAAGGCCACTCCATCTTTCTATCAGACCAGCTGCTTCAGGATGATGGGGAACATGGTAAGACCAGTGAATTCCATAATCGTGGGCCCACTGTTGCACTTCTCTGGCTATGAAATGAGTTCCTTGGTCAGAAGCAATACTGTGTGGAATACCATGACGATAGATAAGGCATTCTGTGAGTCCACGCATGGTGGGTTTGGCAGAAGCATTACATGCAGAAAAGGCAAATCCATAACCAGAATAAGTATCTATTCCAGTAAGAACAAAACGTTGTCCTTTCCATGGGGGAAGTGGTCCAATAAAGTCAACCTGCCACCAGGTTGATAGCTGGTCACCTCAAGGAATGGTGCCATATCTGGGTCTCAGTGTTGGTTTCTGCTATTGGCAGATCTGGCATTCAGCAGCAGCTATAGCCAGGTCAGCCTTGGTGAGTGGAAGTCCGTGTTGCTGAGCCCAAGCATAACCTCTGTCTCTGCCACCATGGCCACTTTGTTCATGTGCCCACTGGGCAATAACTGGGATGGCTGGGGAAAGAGGCAGACTGTCCACAGAATGGGTCATCTTATCTACTTGATTATTGAACTCCTCCTCAGCTGAAACACCTTTTGGTGAGCATTTACATGGGACACAAATATCTTCACATCCTTTTCCCATTTAGAGAGATCTATCCACATACTTCTTCCCCAGATGTCTTTCTCACCAATTTTCCAATTGTGATCTTTCCACGTCCCTGACCATCCAGCCAATCCATTGGCTACAGCCCATGAGTCAGTGAACAATCATACATCTGGCCATTCCTTCTTCCAAACAAACTGTAATACCATGTGTACTGCCCGAAGTTCTGCCCACTGTGAAGATTTTCCTTCACCTGGATCTTTCAAGCTTGTCCCAGAAAGGGCTTATAATGCTGCAGCTGTCCATTTCTGGGTAGTGCCTGCATAACATGCAGAGCCATCAGTAAACCAGGTCCTAGTCTTCTCTTCTTCAGTCAACTGGTCATAGGGAGGCTATAGGTACATGCTTGGCAGCAGATGGCATTATAACCTATAGGTACCTATAACCCCATGAGGCTATAGGTACATGCTTGGCAGCAGATGGCATTATAACAGGAGTAGAAACCATAGGCATCTGAGCAACTTCTTAATGTAACTTGCTTGTGCCTTCAGGACCTGCTCTGGCCTGATCACATATATATCACTTCCATTTGATAATAGACTGCTGTTGTGCACACCCTACTTTATGACTTGGAGGGTCTGATAACACCCAGCTCATGATGGGCAGTTCAGGTCGCATAGTAACTTGGTGTCCTATTGTCAAACGTTCAGTTTCCACTAAGGCCCAATAGCAGGCCAAGAGCTGTTTTTCAAAGGGAGAATAGTTGTCTGTAAATGATGATAGAGCTTTGCTCCAAAATCCCAAAGGTCTCTTCTGTGATTAACCTACAGGGGCCTGCCAGAGGCTCCAAACAGCATCTCTATCTGCCACTGATACCTCAAGTACCATTGAGTCTGCTAGATCATATGGTCCAAGTGGTAGCGCAGCATGCACAGCAGCCTGGACCTGTTGAAGAGCCTTCTTCTGTTCTGGGCCCCACACAAAGCTAGCAGCTTTCCGAGTCACTCGGTAAATAGGCCTGAGTAACACACCTAAGTGAGGAATGTGCTGTCTCCAGAATCCAAATAGACCCACTAAACATTGTGCTTCTTTCTTGGTGGTGGGAGGGGCCAGGTGCAATAACTTATCTTTCACCTTAGTAGGAATATCTCTGCATGCCCCCACACCACTGTACTCCTAAGAATTTCACTGAAGTAGATGGTTTTTGAATCTTGGTCAGATTTATTTCCCATCCTCTGATACGCATATGTGTTACCAATGATCCAAAGTGGTTGCTACTTCCTGCTCCTCTAGAACCACTCCTGGTACCAACTTCTGTATTAGCTTGGGTTCTCTAGAGTCACAGAATGTATGGGCAGTCTCTATATAGTTAGCGAATTTGACGATGACTTACGGTCTATAGTCCAACTCCCCAAAAATGGGCAGGAGCAGCTGTGGATGGAAGTCCAAGGATCTAGCAGTTGCTCAGTCCCACGAGGCAAGCAGGCAAGGAAGAGTGAGTCAATCTTCCTTCTTCCAATGTCCTTATATATCTCCAGCAGAGGGTGTAGCCCAGATTAAAGGCTGTACGTCTCCAACAGAGGGTGTGGCCCAGATTAAAGGTGTGTAGGTCTCCAGTAGAGGGTATGGTCCAGATTAAAGGCATGTGCCTCCATGCCTTTAATCCCAGATAATCTTGAACTCAGAGATCTCCTTGTCTTAATCTTCTGGAATTCATAGCCACTATGCTTCAAGGTCTCCATGCCAAGATCCAGGTCAGAAACTTATATTTCTGAGCCTCCAGATTAGGATCATAGGTGAGCCTTCCAATTCTAGATTGTAGTTCATTCCAGATATAGTCAAGTTGACAACCAGAAATAGCCACCTCAGCAATTCTCTACATGACCAGCTGTCTACTCCAAAGTCAGCTGACAACTAAAGGTAGATTGGAGACTAGCAAAAGGAAAATAATAGTAAGTGTCAAAACAGTGACCAGGAGCTTCAGGACGGAGGGCACATCCTCAAGAGGATAGGACCAATGCAGAAAGGAACCATGAGAAATGCTGTGGAGGAAACCACTATCAATCACAGAAGCCACTGACAAACCTGAGATTCACAACTAGAATTTAACTTTCTCTATTTACTGGTTTCTAATCACAAAACACAAGCCTTCTAGAGAGGCTACCCTTTCTCTTCAGTTGCTCCTGTGTAAAGAATTTCTGCTCATTCCCAAGTGAACACAGAAAACTCACATTCGGTTATCCCAGGCAGAAAAGGGACTTTCTGTTCTGGGTTAGCAGCTGACTTGGCTGGGACAGAATTGGATTTCCCCAGGGAAAGATTGGCAGGCTGAAAAGAAGCCTATCCTCTGGGCTGTCACCAAGTGGGCACTGGTGACCACTACAATGCTTAGCTTTATAAAAGTTCTATTTTATGGTCCAGGACCTTGTCACCTCTCTTTCTTGAATCCACAAAGGCTGTTCTACTTAAGATCTAGAAACAGGGAACAAAAAGCCAATCAGCAGTATAGATTGATTGGACAGAGAATCAAGGAGAAATTACTATTCTAACAGTGATGTTAGAACAGCCTGTGTGGCTGTAGGCTCATACTCAGACATCAGTTTAAGTTTCAGACAGGATTATCATTTTGCTCAGTCATGTATGATCATAGAGAACCAAGAAAAACAATAAGCATTGCTATCTGTCTCTTTATGCCTGGTTGTAAAGATGGCATGAAGGATGTCTTCAATTTCTCAGTGCCAAAGTGCTCTTTCATTAAAAAATAAATAAATAAAAAATAAAAAATAAAAAAAACAACAACAACAACAACAACAACAAAAAAAACTGTTTCTTCAAAATAGAGTCCAGGTCACCAGATCAGAGTCACCTTTTAAAAAGCCTAACCCCAGTCTTGATGTTTCCCTCCCTCTCACAATGATTGACACTTCTGAGCACCAACAAGATTTGTTTCCACTCAGATCCAATAACAGCAAAAGCAACAAAATCCTGTAATCCAATAGTCACACAGTTCCTGCTCTTACAGAAGGCCATCCGTAACTTATAAAGTGAGTATACCTTCATTTAGACACATAAACCTAGACAAGGACTGTTCAGGGTAATTGTGAATCTAACTTTATTCATCTATGTTCTGAATGGTGAGCCAAAGAGAAGAGAGAGGTTTGGGAACTTAAAGGCCTTTGTCAGAGCCTGTCTGTTTCAGCTGTTTTATTCTTGACAGATGCATTATGTTGTAAGCCCCTAAGTGACTAAATTTATTTTTTCTCTTCTAAAAACAAGTCGTGAGGCCTGGGCATGTTTAAAATAGTTGTTGGAAGCTTACCATCCTTCACTGGTATAAGGGAAATCTATCTAAAATTATCATGAAATCATAGGATAAAAATAAGTAATAAATTAATAAAGATAAATCCTTTCAGCTGATAGTTTGTTTTCTCATGCACACATCCCCCCAACCCCTGCAGTTCCTTCTTCATGGAAAGGGAGAGGCTGTTAAGTTAGAAATGAGTGATTTTAAACATTCACGGCATGAGAAACTAAACAAGGTGATTCAGTCAAAGTAGTATCTGCAGTTTCAAACCATCCTGCTCCTGACTCCATGCTCTCATCTCTGAACCCAGAGCTTCCTTGCTGAACCCTTTGCAATTCCCAGGCTACCTATCCACCATTTGTACAGCTGGCATCAAGCCATTCCCAGATCCCTAGACTTGCATATTGCCTCCAAATTCTGCCCTGTCTGGTACCACATGCCCTGACTGGACTTTTTGTTGCATTACAGTCCTCTTGATGGCTCTTGATAAACAGTCTCACCTAGTTCTCATCTCAGACAACAATGAAGATCTTTCACAGATCTATCTCTGTGACCAAAGGGAGTTCTGACAACACTACCTGCCACGCGGCAATCTCAATAAATGTGCTATGTGAATCTCCGGTTGAATGAATACACGAATCAGTCATCTGTGCATTTTGAGAAGCCCAAAAAGGCAGTAAATCAATCTACGTGCCTTAATGCAAGGGGAATACTTTAGGAAGAAATTGGCCTACACATAAATATTTGTTATGATAACCATAACATTTTCGGTAAACACCTCCAGAATGTTCTAACAGACACCTGCTGGATGGCAAACACGAGAGGATTAAATAACATGGGCTCTGCTTTTCAAGTAGCTTGCCTGTTCTGCCCTTGCAGAGAAATGTTTCAAAAGTACTGTAAATATCTGCTCTATGCCCATGTCTTTCTAGCACTCTGCAGAAGATTATAGGGCCTCGTCTGAGTGAGGAACCTATACTTACCAACGTTCTGCTTCGACTCTTCCTCCAGAAGGGAATGATGACAAAGGTCTCTACAGGCATCGTTTCCCCTTCCATCTGTGCATGAAATGGACTCAGAGTGAGAGCAACCTCAAAAAGCATCTCAAAGAGATTGGGGGGGTGGGGGAGGAGCAGGAATGGAGGCTGTCAGGTTAGAAAGATCTTGGCAGGCTCACAGCCCAGAGAGAAGGCATTGTGAGAGAGTGGGAACGGGCTCCAGGGCTACAAACAAGGTCAGACAGATGCGCGCTATTATAAAATTCCTGACAGAAATAGCGTAAGGAGTGGGGAGACTAGACCCGCAGATTTCTATCCACCCACTGAGGCAGGAAGGTTGGGACAAAGCTGAGGAGTTCATGTCAAGCAAAGAGAGGGGTCCTAGTGGTCACCCAGATTTCTCCTTTCCTCCTATTATAACATCTGGCCTGCCAGGCCATGGGGTTGTCCTGTCCACCACCAAGGTGTTTCTTCTTCGTTTAGTAAATCTTCTCTAGAAATTCTCCCACAGACTTACCTAGAGATGCACCTATAGCTCACCAAAGCCAATTCCCTATGTAATTCCAAATCCATTCAAATTGGCAATAAAGAACTCTCAAGACAATCCCTAGTAAATAACTTCTTGCCTTTCTTTCAGTACTGGGAACTGAATGCAGAGCCTTGTACATGCTAACAGACACTGTTCATAGAGTCTTCTCTCTACCCTAAGCACAGCCTTTCTGCAGGTAAAGACAGCAAGATTATCAAGATTCTAAAACAACGTTATCCAGTCTAGCCCTTTTCTCACAGAATGTTCTTTAATACTTATAAATATTTAATATAAAAATGGACATTGTGTTTCCAAATTTTAATCTATAATGTAAGGATCTCAGAAGATGCCATTCCATCCTTGCTGCAAGTAAAAACCAGAAGAAACTATAAAACTAATAACTCTTCTTACATCCTTCAAAGAAATGAGGCCACAGGGAAAACTGCTTCCATACAAACCAGAGAGAAAGACAAACTGGCTCAAAGAATCATAACTCACTTGTAGAGAAACTTCTACAAGATGAAGGTGCACCACAATTTATGCGCAGCTGAACTGCAATTAATGAGCTGCTGGACATTCAGTGTGGACAACACTGAGAATTAAAAATTCCAATCAGACTGATTGCAGGAGCAGTTGACAGAGCTGCAAACCAGCAGTTCATCCACAATGTCACTGTGAGCATCAGAGGCAAATGCCCAGTAGCTACTACAAGGGGAAGGGAAAGGAAAAGCAGAGCATTCTGGGATTTCTGATCAAAAGCCTTCCCTCCAGAGAAATGATTAACCAGGGCCTGGTGTAGTGTATTTTCCAGAACCTAGCTGACCAGCAAAAGAGATATTCCTAACTCTGCCCATCTGTACCTACTCCGTCCCATCTTAGGGGTAGCACTGCTAAGTAATTATGAACCTTTTAACCCAGGGACATAAACTCACCAGAAATCGAGACTCATCATTGAATAGAATCCTTACTCAGCCCATACCTTATCTGATTAATTGTCTTCTCTCCGCAATTCCTTTTATCCAGTGATCTATGTACTTCTTTTTAACCCAAAATTACCACCAGACCTGCAAAAAAAGATTTTAAACACACTCTATGTTTGAATAACAGAATTGGCAGCAGAACCAGAATGAGGTATAAAAAATATTGAAATTATTAGATCAGGATTTTTTATTGTGATTGATATGTGAAGAAATTTAATGGAAAAAGTAGTTGACATGCAAAAATAATGACTAACAAATACATGTATGCTTATGTACAAGTAAGATTAATGACAAAACTGTATAAGGAGCAAGATGGAAGAACTAGAAACATTTTATCATCATAAAGCACTTGTATAGTGTGCAGTATATAATTATATTTATAATTAGACTTGGATTAGAGGAAGTGTATAGTATAAACTTTATAGTTAGTTTTTATAGCCAGCAAATTGGCTCTGCAGACAAAAGCAATTGTCATGCAAACTTGATGACTTTCCTTCAATCAGCAAATTCCAGAGTAGATGGTGTTTACAGATAGTTTTGGGCACTGTGTACTCAGACGCATATTTCTGTGCCCACAGATCTGGTTACAGTCTGCACCATTATCGTGAGTATTGAACCATCTTCTGTATCTAGGTTGTGTAAAGGGTGTTCACCAATTATCACTGATTGCTTAGTAAAGAGCTGATCAGCCTGTGACCTGGCAAAGAAGGAAGGACTTCTGATCCCAGGGGAGGGTCCCAAAGTGAGAGAGGAAGGAAAAGAAGAAGTGACCATGATGCATAAGGTCTAGGAGGAGTTGTGACAAATACACCAAGGGATTCACCATGAGGACACACATGGAGAAGAGCAAGAAAGGACAAGACTCAGACTACAAATAACACAGGGCCTGTGGCTGAGAAGGAGAGAACTTAGAGCATTGGAACAGATGAATATCTGCCCAGTCATAGTGATTAAAATTTGTTAATAAACTTAATAGGTCTTTGTGCCAATTACTTGGGAGCTAGAACGGGAACAGACAAAGTTATCATCGTTAAATTATAGCCTACATGAAGAAGAGAGCCAGCCCCCAAAATTTGTCCTCTAAGATTCTTAAGCACACCGTGCCACGTGTGTGCTCATATGCTCACTACACATATGCATCCCACAAATTTCATTATTAGTTTTTTTTTAAATAAGAAAAACTCTCTAGAGGAACCACTGAAAACTTTTTTCCAAATCAATACAATTGCTTTGCTAAGAAAGGAAAGAAAAGTGAATCACACAAAGTTTTCAATTAAAACCATAAAAGGTAGAAAGTATGAAAGGCAAAAAGCAAGGAAAACTAAGAATAATAAGCAGAAGACAGAAGCAAACATGAAAGATAGCTATAGACACTGGAAACGTAAGTGGTATCACTACCAATTAAAGACATAAACTAAGCCCTACTTGGTGCAACATGAGGAATTCCAGATGCTCAAAACACAGAGGTAGGATGATTACTTGGGTCCATAAGTTCATTTTCAGACTAGACAAAACAGAAAAATCTCATTTCAAAAGTGGAAGAAGGGGTATATATTCTCTGAACAGGTTCCCAAAATGGAATGCCAACCTATAAAATGCATACTATAAATTAAAGGGCTAGAGATATGCATTAATAGTACAAATCAAAATAAATAAATAAATAAATTTTAGACAAAGCAGGCTTTGGATATGCCATAGATAAAAAGAACAGAAAAAAATGATGAACAGATGATTACTCTGAAACCAATGGTCTTTAATCTGACAGTACAACATGCAAATACACATGACAAGAGCGAATAAGAAAAATAGGTTAATCTGCTTTGGTTAGAGAGTTAAACACACCTCTATCAGACAGAAAGATCAAGTAGACAGAAAATCAGCCCAAACAGAGTTAAACTAAATATTACCAAAGAAACGAGAAAAACTGCAGGAAGAATCAATGAGGTTGAAAACAAGAAAACAATAGAGAAAATCAACAGAACAAAAACTTTGCCTTTAAAAAGATCGATAAAATCAATCTACGTCTAGTAAAGAAGAAAAGGGCAGAAAGGGGTGACACAAACCTGCAATGTGTGCACTGAGACAAGAAGAGACAAGCGTAAGCCCAGCCTGGGCCATACAACCAAATGAAAGAACGGGGAATGGAGGTCTGTGGAGGAAAGAGAACAGGAATATTGTACATTAAAAAGGAGTATACTACACCCCACTGCCATGAAGCAATAAATGTGAGCATGTGCAACTATAACCCTACAAACATGAAGAAATTTGAAAACCCAAAGGAAATGTACCAAGTTGCTAAAAGACGAAATCTGCCAAAACTCACACAAGAAGAACTAGACAATTTAAATAGGCACACTGAAGAAATTAAATACATAATTAATGCCCACTAAGGCAGAAAGCACTAGGTCCGCATGGATTCACTGGTGAATTCTATGAAATACGTAAAACAAAATTTATACCAATTTACTATAATTTCTTCTAGCATGAAAAGGAAGGAGAAAACATTCTAATCCATTCTTACAAGACCAGGATTACTCCAATTAAAAGAAAAATAGAAACACAAACACTTTACAAATAAGAAAACTATAAGCCAATATTTTACGAACAGGAATGTAAAACCCCTCAACAAGGAAACAGATCATGAAACCCTATATTGTATAAAAGTGCTGGCTGGTCTTATGTCAAATTGGCACACAAACTAGAGTTATCTGAAAGAAGGGAACCTTAATTGAGAAAATTCCTCCCTAAGATCCAACTATAAGGTGTTTTCTTAATTAGTGATTGATGGGTGAGGACCCAGCCCATTGTGGGTGGTGCCATCTCTGGGGTGGTAGTCCTGGGTTCTAAAAGGAAGTAGGGTGTACAAGCTATGGGCAGCAAGCCCGTAAGGAGCATCCCTACATAGTCTCTGCATCAGCTCTGGCCTCAAGCTTCTGCCCTGTTTGTGCTCCAGTCCTGACCTCCTTCAGTGATGAACAATGATATGAAAGTGTAGGCCAAATAAACTCTTTCCTCCCTGTGGTGGTTTGAATAGGAATAGCCCCCATAGACATGTGTTTGAATAGCCTTGCAGGAGTAGGTGTGGTCTTCTTAGAGGAAGTGTGTTACTGTAGAGGCTAGCCTTGAGGTCTCATACACTCAGTCTCCCTCTGCTGCCTGCAGATCAAGATGTACAACTCTCAGCTCCTTCTCCAACACCATGTCTGTCCCCATGCTGCCATGCTGTTTCTTTTTTCTTTTTTTCTAATTGGATATTTTATTTATCTACATTTCAAATGTTATTCCTTTTCCCAGTTTCCCCTTTGCAAACTCCCTATCACAGGGTAAGAGGAGGCCTTTACCCTGTTTCTATGAGGTTGCTTCCCACCCACCCACCTACCCACTCATGCCTAGCATTCCTCTACACTGGGACATCAAGCCTTCACAGGACCAAGGGACTCCTCTCCCACTGATGCCAGATAAAACCCCTTCAGTTCCTTCAGTCCTTCTCCTAACTCCTCCACTGGGGTCCCTGTACTCAATCTGATGGTTGGCTGTGAGCATCCACATCTGTATTGGTCAGGATCTTGCAAAACCTCTCAGGAGACAGCTCTATCAGGCTCCTGTCAGGAAGCACTTCTCGAAATCAGCAATAGTGTCTGGGTTTGGTGTCTGCATGTGGGATGGATTTCAAGGTGGGGCAGTCTCTGGATGGCCTTTCCTTCAGTCTCTGCTCCACTCTTTGTCCCTGTATTTCCTTTAGACAGGAGCAATTCTAGGTTAAAATTTTGGAGATGGGTGGGTGGCCCAACCTCTGGATATGGTCTTGACAGGTTGTCCCTCTACTTTGTGGAGTATTCTAGCTAATGTCATCCCCATGGGGTTCTGGCAGGCTCTTGCTTTCCTAGCATCTGGGACTTTCTGGTTGCTACCCTCAGTTCCAGGCCGGCATTGCTATACACCTCTGGTCAATTTCCTGACCCTCTCCCTGTACATCTCCTCCATCTCCTCCCATACCTGATTCTGCCTCTCTTTTTCCCCTCCCCCTCTTCCTCCCAAGTCCCTCCCTCCCTCTATGTTCCTTGCTGCCATGCTTCTTGCCACGATGGTGTGGACTCAACCTCTGAAACTCTAAGCTAGTACCAATTAAACATTTTCCTTTGTAAGAGTTGCCATGGTCTGGGGCTGGAGAGATGGCTAAGTGGTTAAGAGCACTGATTGCTCTTCCAAAGGTCCTGAGTTCAAATCCCAGCAACCACATGGTGCCTCACAACCATCTGTAATGAGATCTGACAGCCTATTCTGGAGTGTGTGAAGACAGCTATATGTATACACATAGAATAAATAAATAAATCTTTAAAAAAAAAAAGACAAAATGGTTGCCATGGTGCCATAGTCATTGTGTCTTCACAGCAATAGAAACCCTAAGGTTTCTGACTTGTTTATTTTTTATCATGTTTCATTGCAGCAATAGAAACTCTAAGATAGAAGGTCAGAAGAATATGATAACTCTCTCAATGTAGAAGTAAACACAGTGTTGCAGCTACACTGAAGGAAGTTCAGGGGTTCCTTTCCACACTAACTGCTGTGACCATGTGATCCAGCAATAGTATTTCTAATGTAGAGTCAAATGAATTGAAAGCTTCGGTGCTGGTCAGGAGGATGGCCAAGTGGGCAGGCCGTGTAAACCTAACAGTGAGTCCAAACCCAGAAGCCACAGAAGGCAGAGGGAGAACACCAACTCTGCAACATTGCCCTGTGGCCTTCACACACTTGTCGTGGTACACATGTGCCAATTACCAGATACACATGCACAATTACAGTAGAGGAAATCAAGACAAAGTTTAGGTTCATGTAAAAAACCTGCACATTAACGCTTTTAAAAATTTTATTTACAGTTTCTAAACTTTGGACAGGTCAAGATGTCCTTTGATGGGTGAATAGGAAAGTGAACTGTGGTATATTATTCAATGGAATTGGGATATTATGCAATAAAAAGGAATGAACTGTTCAGTCGTTCCAGACACTGGGAATTACATCTATTAAGTTAGGAAGCCTGCTCGGAAATCTCCAGACTGGATAGCTCAGCTATACAACTGAGGAAAGGCAAAACTATGGAGGGAGAAAAGAGCCCCTGGTTGTCAGTGGTTAGAGAAAAGAGGCAGGTAAGGTAGCTGGGTGCAGAAGACCGTAAGGCACTAATGTTACACGATGCAGCACCACAGCGATGGATCCAGATCATTGTTCCCTTACTGAAAATCAGAAATACACTATTCCCAGGGGAAACCTTAATGTAAAAGGTGGCCTTTGGGTAACAATGGCATGACAAAGTGACTCCATTGTAACACGTGCTCCACTTTGAAGTGGATACTCATGAAAGAGGCTGTACACGGGAGAGGATACAAAGCCTGTGAGCTATACTCCCCATTATATCCACTGTGCCTCTAAAATGACCCTAAAAATAAAGCATATGGGATTTCAACACAAAGGCAGGAAACAGTTTGTTATAAGAATGCTCTCAAAAATTGATCTAGATATAATTTTGTGGCTAAGGCAATAGGATGTATCCTATTATGAAATTTTAGATCAGTGTTAAAATGATGAGAATTGCCTCTATTTTCAGACAACCTAACACAATATTAGAAAATAAGACCATAGACCATCAGACACATCCACTAAACTACTAAAGCAACAGAGGAAAGTGGCAGAGTCACAGAAAAGGGGTTAAAAGATACAAAAGAATCATTTTTGCTTACATAGTTAATCTGAAAAAACAAAATAGAGAACAATTTAACATAGCATCGAAAACAACAAAACACTTGGGTATAACCTTCACCCAAAAGATGGAAAATGTGCATACTAAAAACTAAAATGTTACCTAAGACATAAATAACTGGACAGATAAGCCACATTCTTAGAACAGACACAAACATGCTAAAATGTAAACATGAATCAATGAAATCTACAGATACAATGTAAATCTTTTAACATTCTAATGATTATTTTTAACCAGAACTGAAAAATCCAGCCTAAAATTCCTACAGGATAACAAGGCACTTATTACTCAAAACAGTCTTGAAAAATAGAGAACAAGGCTGGCATCATGTGACTTTCATAACTTATTTTAAAACTCCAATAATCAAACAGTATAGGAGCGTAAGTGTAGGAATGTGGGCTTATGTAATGGAATACAGAAACTCAGAACTATGTGCTCAAATAAGTTCCCACAGAGTATCAAAACCATTGACTACAGGTAGCGTGGATCTTCCCACTGATGGAGCTGGGAACATGAGATGCACACATTCAGGAAGATGAACTTAGACCCTTTCCTTATACTATAGACAAACTCTAACTCAAAGTATAACAAAGATAAGAGTTCAAAAGATAAGACTATAGACATTTTAGAAAAATTGCAGAGGGAAACCATGACAGTGAATGTGGCAATCACTTGCTTTTTTAACATCAACAACAAAAGGAAAAGTAGATCGGACAGCACCAAGTTTTTAATGATACCTATCAAAGGATAGAGTGAACACTGACTAGACAACTTGTGCAAGGGATCAACACAATAATTAAACAATGTCAATGAAAATGAGCAAAAGTCTTGATAGTTACTTCTCTTTAAAAGATAGAAAAATAACCAACATCCACACGAAAGAGTCCCAATGACAATAATGATAACTAAGGAAAATGCCCAATGAGATGGCATTATAACTGTAAGGATAGCTATTTCTAAACCTGTACAAACAAACAGATGCTAATGAGGAGGTATGGAAAATGAAATCCTTGTGTATTGCAGAGGATGTAAAATAGCCACTGTAGAAAACAGAGTAACCACTACTTAAAAAAAAAAAAAAAAAGCAAACAAACAAAAAAAAAACTTTGACACAGCATGAGCATAATATATAGCAATTTCATATCTGAGTATAAATCCATGAATGCACAAAAGAAGAAGTACCCCAACTGTCCATTAGCAAGCTAGCTAAGCCTGATTATGTAGTACACGCATCCAATATGTGATGTCAAAAGGGAAATGCTTACATATCTCTTACAGATAAAGCTTGAAGTCATTGCTAGTTATGGACCCACTAGAATGCTGTACCTAGAACAGTCAAACTTAAGTGGTTATTTTTTTATTGTCCAGATACTGGAGAAGAGATGAGAGCCATTTTTCTGATAGGTGCAGGGTTCCAGTTTTGCAAGATGAAAAGTCCTGTGAGAGAATGCTGGTGGCTATAGCAACATAGAGTGTGCACACACAAGATCACTGAACAGAACATTTAAAAGGATGTGTGCAGGCTTAGATTTTTTCAAAACCTACTTTTAAAACAGGTTCTCAAATGCTTTGACCCACCTTCTAGCCCACCATCCAAAGGTAGGGGGAAAAGATGGTAAATAGGACAAGGAGATGTGGACCTGTTACAAATAGTTCTTTAAGGTGATTCCAATCTCCATTTGTAGGGATACCAGCAGTCCAGTTCAGTAGTGTCAGGACACCAACAGTCTAGTTTAGTAGTTTAGGATGCCAAAGGTGAATCAGCAGTGCTGGCACGATCCAGCAGAAACAGCCAGGCCTCCACGGAATCAGCAAGAGTCAGCGGGAATGACCAGAACCAGCCAGTATGCCAGGAGAAGTTCTCTGCCAGAGTACATTCTCTTCCCAACAAAGGGAAGATCAGCAAAGATGAGAGACCAACGAAGCATTGCAAGGCTAATTATGCAAGTGCACTGTCACTGCCCATCAAGTCCTATCTATACTCTCTCCAAACACCACGAGCCCTCCCACGGGTCTTGCCTCAGTAAAACACCACGTGAGTCTGCATCACTTGACACAACCAGAAACTTTTTCTTCGGACATATTGTAGGAATGTGACTACAAGAAAAGTGATGTAAAATAGGAAGACTACTCCTTATTTTGCGTGGCCTAATGGTGAAGGACTATAATCACAACTCATTGGGTACCTACCTGAGTAGGAGGATCCCAACGGGAATCAAGGTCACTGGGTAACTTCATGAGAGCCTGTCTCAAAAGGAAAAGGAAAAGGAGGCTTGGGATATAGTTCAGGGGTAGAATCCATGCTTAGCATGTGCAAGATTCTGTATTCAATCAAAACTTAGGGAAAGATTATACAAAGGATGATGCCAATTATGTAGAGTAAAATATAAATCTTCTAGAAAAATGTTGACCATCTTTTGAGAAGTTATAGTTACTTTTTAAATTCTCTGTTTATCATTTCTAAGCTGGTTCCAACAAAGGTATATTAGTCTCTTAGTAAGACAGGCTAAAAGAAAAATTACACAATTAGGAAATGGGCACTTCACAGAAACATATATTCTGTGTAGAGACTCAGTAATGCTTAGAGAGAGCTAAAGGTCACTGAGGAAAGCAATGTGGACATTAGCTTGAAATGGATGAAGTAACTAAAACTCGATTTATGAGTCTGAGTCACATCTATATAAGCAGAAACACCATTCTGGCTTCAACAAGAATGCCGAACCTATTAAAGTCACGGCCAGAGGGAATAAACCAAGGTCGCCAACTTCATTTGGGTTGTTGTATGGAAGGAAACTTAAGACAGGCTGCATGGAAGGGAGAACATTTTTCCTTTCATCTTAAACCACTCTTGGGCCTTTACCATCACAGTAGTTCTAAGAAGGCATTAAAGTTTCTAGGCATGGTACTTCAAAAAAGAAACCTAAGCAATAGGTTAGCAAAGGCATTATTTAGGAAATGAGAGTGAAGCAAAGACACATTCAGTAAAGAAGAAAAGGGAGCCAACTCTAACCAATAGGAGGATGAGTTCTCAGCTTCTTGATACAATCTTCTGACAGGGTTTGCAACCCTACAGGAAGAACAACAATATCAACCAACCAGACCCCCCAGAGCTCCCAGGGACTCAACCATCAACCAGAGTACACATGGAGCAACCCGTGGCTCCAGCTGCATATATAGCAGAGGATGGCCTTGTCGGGCATCAACGGGAGGAGAGGCACTTGGTCCCATGAAGTCTCTATACACCAATGTAGGGGAATGCCAGGACGGGAAGGCCGGAGTGGGTGGGTGGGTGGGTGGGTGAGCGCCCTCGTAGAAACAGGAAGAGGAGGGGTGGGATGGGGGTTTCTGAGGGGGGGGAAACCTGGAAAGGGGATAACATTTGAAATGTAAATAAATAAAATATCCAATTAAAATAAACGATCTTCTGGAAGCACACAAGGGCAGCACAAATTAATTTATCTAGGAAAACAGAACAAATTACTTTTTAACATCTGGGAAACAATGCTTTTATAGCAACCTAATAACAAGTTTAATAATCCCTCTTGATTTATACATTTAACCTCTTGCACCAAGAAGGAGGACTGACTGGCTGGTTCTTCTATTGTGTAGCAATTTGTCCTCAGCTACCTCAGCCTGGAATGGAGCATAACTTCGGCAAACTATCGTGGGTTCATTTCTTCCTGTGAGCAGGAGATTGCAGAAAGCACTTCTGAGTTTCTAGCAGTTCTACCCTTAATATCTGCCAAAATTTTTAAATATCCAATCTTTAATCCAGTAATTGTAATTTCAAGAATGCACCTTATATAAATTATCAGAGTTGACCAATAAGTGATATACACTATAACATTTTTGCTGATTTTTACTAAAGCAAAAACTTAAAGTCTGGCTGGAGAGATGGCTCAGCTGGTAAGAGCACCGACTGCTCTTCCAAAGGTCATGAGTTCAAATCCCAGCATCCACATGGTGGCTCACAACCATCTGTAAAGAGATCTGACACCCTCTTCTGGCTGTCTGAAGACAGCTACAGTGTACTTACATATAATAAATAAATAAATAAATAAACTTAAAGTCAATCAGAATTAACATCAGTTTTAAAATGATTAAATAAAATATACAATGTTCAAACCAAGAATGCTGTGGTCACTAGGCAGAGTCTGCAACATATGGGTATTCTGATCCACAAAAAAAGTTATAAGTTCACTCTGTAGTATATAGAGTGAAAAAAATTAAAAATTCTAATATGATGTGACCTTACACTTGAAAAACTGTAAGAGATGGTATGCATGAGTATTTGTTTATGTGTATTGTATGTATGTAGAAAGAGATGTTTAATATCCAGAGTCTTGAGAGACTTTAGCAATAAACATTAGCACTAATACTCCAGGGTATAAATAGGTGGAGCAAAGGACAAAAATGTTACATTTTCTTAATATATGATCTTATTCATTGGTTTAAAAAAAAGTGTGTGTAATAATATTTTAACCTTTTTAAGTTTCTAACTTTAAAGTTTTGCTGAAAATGATTAAAGCTAAGCCAATGATAATTAAAGAAACCTTATTCTTATTAAAACAATGAAGATCTGTGAAAAGGTTGAGAATCTTCACCTACAAGGTATTCATAACTTCTGAGATATTCTCACCATTATGTAGCAGGGGTGCTATTCTGAGATCACCAAGAGAATGTGTTGAATAGCAATTTCACCCAAATTGAAGCATTACATCTTAAGAGAGAGAATCCTTAAATGTCAAGAAGTAAACAAAATTTACAAGGTTTGGGAAATAAGCAATTCACAAATCTCAGGAAATTCTTGAAACTTAAAAGGTTTACAAGGCCTACAAGTTTATATAAGCAGAAACCACTAGAGAGAGGAGACTCAGCAAGCCATATAAGAAGTTCCATGGATATATAGCTTTCATGTCACCTATGCCAGGGTAGCCTTTTTGGTGATATAGTTTCTTTTGAGTCATTTATGTCCTTACAAGAGGCCACACACTTAATCATTTGAGTAAACCCACTACTCCCTTATATATTTGAGTGGAATGGAGTTTCTTTTGTCTCTGGTTGGTGCCCTATTTGGTGTAAATAACTTTTAGTTAATATCTCTTCAGACATTGTCAACACAGAGTGATAAAAACTACTCATACCTTTTCTTATGTTGGCAATAGTTATGGAGCTATATAAGAATACCATTTTCAGTCTTTTAGTAGACATATCTTCTTTAGTACAAAACCCTTCATACTGTGAGCATGTGCTTGGGGAAGAGAATATTTTTATTCAACCTTTTCAAGTCCTCAGAGTCCCCTGGCTGCTGCCACCCAATCTTTTATATTCTTATGTGACTTTTACACTTTTAACCAAAAGTGTAATTACTATAGAAGCTGGAACAGTGGAGAATGGGCCAAAACAATATCCTTCCAAGGCTACTTTGCTGGCAGTCAACAATGTATTTAATTTCCTCTATAACTATACTCCAGTCCCTCCTGGGCAGTAGCTTCACAGGACACCAAGACTGAGGATCAAGGCAGATATTCAAGTTCAAGAAGGCCCAGGATAAGAATATAGGAATAAGAACAAGATTTGGTTCCTGAATAGTCAGTTGAACTTCTGCTATAGATTGCTTGTATAGATTGATCTTAGGCTGCCCTATGCCTTAGCAAACTATTTGGTAATGGTGAGGTTGCATAAGAGAACATACTGTAAACATAAGGCTCAGCTCTCCCATTGCTGGGAATATTGGTCAGGTTCCTAGAAGAATAAACTCTATAGCCTCTTTTAGACAAAAAAGAGATCAAAAGACAACCTTTCCCTGGGGGCCCAATAAGCATTTATTTTTGCTTTTCCTTGTCTCTCTTGCCTAGTTAATGTAACTCAGCTTTCATATACTATTCAGGGGTGACATCATAACTTGTCAGGCTTTAGCAGAGCTAAGTCAGCATCACTACTATAATGCAGGATACTTCTCTCTCCCAGGAACATCAACACGACATCACAGCCACTATTCTTCTATCTCTGTTATACAACAAAACAACTGAGGCCAGGTAACTTTATTTTTTTTTACAGATGTTTCTTTTGGCAAACAGCACTAGTTGAACATCTCTGATCTGTATCTGGCAATAGCTTTCTTACTGACAGAGTCCCTAGTTAGTTCAGATAATCACATGGAAAGAAACTAAACATAGATATGCCTCATGTCATTTCTATTCCCTTTTTGTGTGTTCAGTCCAGGGAAATTCACCTGACAGATCGTCTGTCTCCTCAGTCATTTCCAAAAGGCCCATCTGTAAACATCGTGATCATGTGACAGTTCTACCCTCCCTATACTGGGATTACATTGCAAATCATGAGAATTGAGGAAAGATATTTAAGCCACATCCAAGCTATCAACACCAGTGATCTATAACTTCTGCCTGGGATATGATTGGTCTTAAATAAACATTTACTGAATGGAGGAGTGGATGGATGGATGGATGGATGGATGGATGGATGGATAGATGAGTAGCTCAGTAAAATTGTCTTAGAAGCAGCTAGGGCCCTCATTCTCAGTCTCATCGTGGTTTCCCTTGGCTTGTTTGTCAGTACAGCTCAGGTGTCAATGGCAAAGGTGTTAGGGAGTGTTTCATTCATACAGCCTAAAGTACAAGCCACTACAATGCAGGCAAGAAAAGGACTAGAGGCTTTATAAGCTTCTAGTGCAATTTGTTTACTTTGTTAGACATTATGAACCCTGAATATGAAGTTAAACAGTAAAAATTAGGAAATTCACAGGTACAAGAAGAGGCAGGAAGTACAGAAAAAGTATAATCAAAGCAGAAGTCAGTCTTGGTGAAAGCCAAGAGTCACCATGGTGGTCAGGTTCGAAGAGGGCTGGTTTGGCTTCCAGGGTCAGCAAATAGAATTCTTTGTAGGTGTCGGTAATGGATGGAAGTTTGACTAGGAAAAATGGAATCCATTCCTACTAAACATATTTGAGGTGCTAATCAGAGTCTATACTATGGCCAGAAAAAAATAATAACAACAAAAGCTGATATAATACAGCAACAGGAGATTTTAGCCTCTCTACAGACATAATAAGCAATTCAATCAATGAAGCCAATTTCAAAGGAGGATACTCTGGTAAACTATGTACTACGTTTTACTTTTGTCTGTTATCAACATTCCAACTTCTCTTATTATTTCACACATCTTTCCTTCAGCATCATACCCAACTTCCCACACCCAAAAGAGAACTCTTCATAGCTAAAAGAAGCCCCTCTATCCACCAACAGCCATGTTCTTGGAGCTCAGCTTGTTCAAAATGTTAAATAATTTATCCTGTATTTATACTAATCACTTTTAGAACCAGAAGAAGAAACCCCAAAGGACATATTTTGTTAGTATGAGAATAAAATTGAAAAAAATTAAAGCAACAAGTATGTCAGTTAAATTCGCGTGCTATATAAAACAGATCAGCAATACAAAGGAAAGGTGCTAGAGGGCGCTAGAAGGAGCTAGAGGGCTCCTGATACAAAATGGGAATAAACCTCCTAAGTAGGGCTTTGGGCTTCCAGGAGCCAGCAAGTTCAATTTGCCAAAATCCATATATTTTGAGTTTTAATATTTTATTATAATCAATTGCTCACAATTATTATTAAACTTCCCTAACAAAGACAATGTCCCAAATGTTCTTAATCTGATTCTGACTCACTTTAAGAAGCAATATTTTTGCTGTGTTGTTTATGGAAGCCGCACATTCCTACTCCTACTTTCTCCCCACTAACAAATGTCTGTCAGTCACATGAGGCTCCTCAGCGTGTGTGCCTTTCACCAGCTACAGGTAACTAACCTGCCTTGGGTGAAGAACTTCAAGGCTCCTCCTCCTCCTCCTCCTCCTCCTCCTCCTCCTCCTCCTCCTCCTCCTCCTCCTCCTCTTCCTCCTCTTCTTCCTCTTCCTCTTCTTCCTCTTCTTCCTCTTCTTCCTCTTCTTCCTCTTCCTCTTCCAAGATTTAATTATTTATATTATTATTAATTAATTAATTACCTTATGTATTTACATCCCAAATGTTGTCCTCCCTCCCTGTCCTCTCACAAGGTCTTTCCCCCCAGGCCCCTCCTCTTTGCATCTGAGATCATACCTCCCCAGAGTATCCCGCCTCCCAGGACATCAAATCTCTACAGGATTAGGAGCATCCTCTCCCACTGACCAGGACAAGACAGTCCTATGCTACATATGTGCTGAGGGCCTCAGACCAGCTTGTATAAGTTCTCAAAGGCCCTTCTGATCGACAATGAAGGTAAAGTCATCAAACATTAAAGATATAGGTTGAGTGGTTTCCATATTCAAACAGGCAAGCCTCTGGGAAGATTCTTGGGCCATTTATTTACCTACAAGTGTAACAACAGGGTTTCATCAATGCAGTGAAACCACACTGCAGAGAACATTAGTGCAGATGTTGAGTAGGAGGCTGGCAACAGCTCAAACCAATTTGAAGCTATCTTTTTATCCCAGCTTAATGTGGAAGAACATGCCCCCCCCCACACACACACACACAGATGAAGCTGTCATGGTTCTTGATTTGTTTCCTTTCAGGTTTCTTAAGTTCCCGACTTGAAGAAATAGAGGATGCCATGGATTTTTTCTAAATTATTTCCTCTTTCTTTAGAGCAGAAACTAGAAAGATGGAATAGAGGTCACTTATTGGTTGGAAAGTCGTGCGATATACCTGCAGGAGTTCAGTGCAGAAAGCCTGCAGGGAATGACTCATAACTGCAGGTACATTTTGAAGAATCAGGCTTCTTCATGCAAATGAGCACTTACACACCCACACACACACACACAAACATACACAACATACATACATGCAGACACACACACACACACTGCTCTCAATCATTAAGATTATCTAATCATGTCACATGCATAAGAATACTGAAAGCACTGAGTCCAAAGGGAAGACTGGTTTTTTGGTTTGGTTTGGTTTGGTTTTGGTTTTGGTTTTTCTGAATTATCTGCCTGCAGCCTGACCTGAGTCCACACTAACTGTAGATGCAGTTGTAAAGGCTGCCTTTGGTATGAGCCCATGTCTTCCAATGATGGTCATTTAAGACAACTAGGGGTTTTTCTCCTCTTGCTCTGATTTATAAGAGCCAGGGCTTCTGTGCTGCATGGTGAGTGCCTATTGTTCATTTTTGTCTTGATCCAGACTGCTTGTTCTATGACAGAACCAGATGTGTTTACCCTGTCATCCTTTTCCATCCTGAGACCTTTCCCAGAGTCTCTCGTCCTTTGGCTGCCTCACAGATGACAATCCACACAGAAGCAACTGACTGCTGTGACCTAACATTTTATATCTGCCTAAAATTAATTGTGTTATGATCTGTGTGTTTAAGTATAACCAAAAGAAAAGAATCTGATATCTGGAAACAAGAGAACACAGGGGAAAGAATAGAAAGATAAACGTAGCATAGACACTCATCTATGGTGGGCACTATGCCAGATGTTCTCTAACCCAGTGTAAGATCAAGACTCATTTCCAGAATCTCCACACCAGCACAACTAAGAACACACAAAGTCACCAGTATGCATCATGGTCACTGTTCCAAATGGTCTGACCTTGGTGCCAACTCACTATATTTCTTTGGACAGCTAATTATGTCCAGTCTCCCACTGTCCTCTGTAAAGTTAGCAGTAGCACTATCTCTACAATTTTTGATATATATTGATCGTGGTTGTCTCTCCTGCATTTCTTCCCTCTTCCTAGATCCTTCCCACCTCCCTTCCCAATTTTGTGTTCTTTCCCCAACCTCAAAACCAAACCAAAAATGAAAATCAAAACAAATAAAAACCAGTAAGAAAAAAAACTTTAAAAACAAACCGTGAAGACTATTTTGCATTAACGAACTATTCCTGGGGACAGGGCATACCCTTGAGTGTGGCTGACATGCCCAGTGACACTCCATTGGAGAAAACGAATTTTCCACTCATCAACAGCTATCAATTGCAAAAAGATTTTTGGTGAGGAGTGGTACTTTGAGTCCACTTTTTCTCAGTGTAGGATTTACAATTTTCATCAAGACTAAGTATGATAATAAATGTGGAGCACTTCTACATCTGACATAACACCAAATAAATATTCGACATTGTTATTGTCAAGAGTGGAAATTATCTTTAATTAACATATATAAATATTTTCATGTTCTTTCCAAATTCAATTATATTGTGAATTTGTAGCTACGTGTATAAATAAACATTTTCACATTGTTTTAGTAGTTTTTAATTGTTTATTGGAAACTGTTTATTGTCCTTGTCAATTTGACACCATGTGGCATTTCCTTGCTGATTTATAGGCATTGTCCCAAGATTAATATTTTCTGATTATTTTTAAAACTATATTCTCAACAGACTGGAATCCAAACAATGAACTTTCAGATATAAACCATGTATGAAATACATCTTAAACCAAGATCTTCAGGGTCATTCAAAATATAAGTAAATTCCTGCTATATCTAATATAATATATACGACATAAATTTATGCTAGAAAATGTTTCCAAGCTCTTTTTATAAAATTTCCAAAAACCACTGTCTTGGCAGTATTTCAGAATTATGGGATGTTAGAAGTACATAACAGCACTCTGCCTTTTCTTAGTCAATGTGGCGAAAAACTCTCCTCCAACTCTGTGATCCACAGAGATGCAGGAAGGCCAGTTATACACTCAAGACTGTGACACAGGGGCTTCACATGCTTTTTTATAAGGCCAGACAACTGGGCTTTTCTTATAGGACATATTTCTTTGTCATTAAGTTATTAATTTAAAAAAATTGGAATGTGCTTTAATCTAACAATGAAAGAGAAGATTTTATTTTAAATAAATATATACTAATTCAACTAACATACCTACCTAAACTAAGTCTTGAATATGGTATTGAAGCTTCTAGTTAAATGCTCAAAACAGACATAAATTTTTCCTGTTTCTGAATACAATGTAGAGTATTTTGATATCATGTACTTTTTAAGTCTGGTTTGGGTTACCCTAATAAAATACTTGAAACTGAGTACTTTACAATGAAAAAAAACTTAATTTAGTTAGTAATGTTGGAAGTGTAGAAGGCATGTGGTCTAGCCCAATGAAGGTACTGTGGGCCGTGTAATAGCATGGCAGAATGATTTGTGCCCCAAATGCTTCTAAGAGGGAGAAATCACATGGCAAGTCAGAGGGAAATACAGAGACTAGGCGCCATCTTGGAATTTAGTGTTTGATCACTGCTAGCACAGAACTTAGGAGCAATAAGAGACAACCAACCTTGGTGGTATAGCAAACAAAGGTAGGAGGGGTGCCTAGCCACTTACTGCGGGAAATGGCTTCCACACTGAGAAAAGAAGTTAAGTAAACAAAGAGAGAAAGATTTCAAACATAAGCAAATACGTTTGTAAATATGTAGCTAATGAATCACTCTATAAAGCTTCAATGAGAGTAAAAGGCTACACATGCCATTTGGGACTAACCAGACATGACCCCTTAAGATATGAGAGATCCTGCCCAAAGGATCAGGACAAAGATTTAGGTTTTGGAGCTTTGGATGTCCATTAAAGAAGAAAGTAGGTTGAAATTCACCAAAATAAATTAAAAAATAAATAAATAAAATAAGAAGAAACAAGAGTGGTTAATGAGATGACTCAGTAGATAAAGGTACTTTATCTTTGCCTCAATTCTAAGGACACACACAGTAAAAAGGGAGCACTGACTCCTGGGAGTTGTCCTCTGACCCGCACATGTCCACTGTAGTACGCCGGGTGTGTGTGTGTGTGTGTGTGTCTTGTGTGTATGTGTGTGTGTGTGTAGAACAATAACTACCCAGTGCTGATATTAAGTACTGGGACAGACTAACAGACAGCCTCAAAGAAGCCTGCAGAGGACATGGACTCAAGAAGAGTAGGGAACACAAAATTTACAAGCTAACAGGAAGTTTAGCATGATAGGAGACTGAAAACTGGGCTGAAGGCCAAACAATATTTGAGCGTACTTATGCTGAGGAATTATATACATTTATATATGACTAAATGGCAAACATATGTATGTAAATATGTTTTTGAGAAAATACCAATAAAAATGCTGAAAAGGGGGGTGTGGCCAACCCACTGTCCTATAATCTTACCACTTGGGAAGTTGAGTCAGGAAGTACAAAGTTTATCCTGGTCCATGTTGAGATCTTGTCTCAAAGGGGGAAAGAGGAAGGGAAAGGGGGAAGAAAGAAAGGAAGGAAGGAAAGAGTGAGGAGAATTCTAGTGAGATAGGGTATTATAGTCTCAGTGCCATGGAAATGATGTCACTGCCTGTGTCTTAGGTAAGGGTAAGTTAGGGTATCGAATGCTGAAGAATAAATAGACAAGTGGGGTTGACTCATAGATTAAAAACTCTTTGCCTGAAAAGGGATGTGGTGGCAGCTCAAGGGACTGCTACACATAAAAAACCTTTTGTAGCAGCTGAGCACATTGAGAGGAGACATCACTGGAAGTCCTGCTGGTCAAATAGCAGAGACAGAAGCAACACAGCAATCCCAAGCCATCAACCACCACTGGAGAAAGGAGGGGCAGGCCATGGGGATCGAGCTGCTTTGGGACAGCTTCATATCCTGGACAGAGGTTTGTTTTCCTTGAACATGTAAGTCACATGGACGTTCATGAAAGCACATGCATGACGAGCCTTTGGCAGTTTGTTTTACTCCAGTACAGTCTTGGATAAAACACAGCACTGATTTGGATTAAAGCAAGACATATGGGGATGGGACTTATCAAGGAATCACTAGTTTCCAAACATGGGAAGAGCTAGGTGCCTCTTGGATCACCTGCCTATATGTGAGATCAGTGCCTTTTCTTCAGCATCTCTCACTAAGAGATGCTAAAGCCCATCCTACAAGTCAGTTTCATAGCTGTGTCACTACTCATACATCAAACAGAATTCTCCAGGTGAAATTTTATCCCATTTTCTTTGCCTTCCAAACTGTTGCTTTCTGAATCTAACCTTGGCTCATAGGTTGGTTGTTGGTTCCAGGTCATGTAAGTCATCTTTTGACCAATATCCCATGATCTTCCAGACGCCTTATGACTCAGGTCTGCACGGGAATCTTGTGGACGTTTGCTTAACGCAACCTCAGGCATCGATTCATCAGATTAAATAAACTCAAGCTCTTATTCTGAGACTCAGTGCTAACCTATTTTTCAGCGTTCTTCCCAGGCCTCCTCTAGTTTTTCAACATTGTTCTTGCCAATCAATATCTGGTCTATTTCTGCTTTCCTTCCTTCTTTTCTCTGAGACTGCTGTCAAACACAATGCTCACTGCTGTTTTAGTCAATCATTAAAGAGCTCCCGAAGGAAACTTCCCAACCACTTCCTTCTTTATAGAACCTGTTCAGGGGAAATTTTAAAACTCACCTACTATTAAGTTTCTTCCTTTGGCCAATTCTATGCCCTTTGTCTGCTTTACAGACCCCAGACTCTTGACCCATTATGAACCTACCCACTTATTCAGAAAACATGTCCTGAGGTCATTTTGTATACCACCAACTACGGACACTTGCTTTAAAGAGCACAAACATATAGTTTATGTTGATAAAATCATATAATTACATGAAGAATTGTAGTGTATGTGAAACAGGATTCTGATTTAACTGGAAAAGAACAGAGAAGAAGCAAGTCTGACCCACTGGCTAAAGTCCAAGAGGCTTCTCCAAGGAAGCAGCGATCGAGCTGGAATCTGAAAAGGCAGGAAGCAGGCAAGCTTTGAGACACAGAGAAGGGAAAGAGTTTGAGGAAGAGTTGGTTATTGTAGGGGTTGGAGTGTGAGACATAAGAGAGATGGGCAGGGCTGCTAGGGGGAAAAGAAGCCTGGAGCATGACACTCACTGTGTGGATCTTGGCTGTTGGAATATTTAAGGATTTTGTCATGGAGTGTCTGGAAGATCATCGAATACTGGTCAAGAGGTAACTTATGATACCTAGAGCCAACTAATCTATGAGCCCTAAATCGATTTAGAAAGTAAAATTTTAGAAGGCAAAATTCAGCTGGGTATGGTAGGGCATGCCTGCAATCCTTGCACACTAGACTGAGGCAGGAAGTTTACAGTGAATTGGAGGCCAATCTAGGCAACATAGTGAGTTCAAAACCAGCCCAGAATGAGAATGAGTTCCTGACCAGCCTAGGCTACACACAGTAAGAAACATTAAAAAAAAGGAAAGAAGAAAATTAAAAGATGAAATTCATAGGTGGCTTAGATATATTGGGGTATGCAGACAAAGGATTAGGGTGATTCCTTGGCTTTCACTTTGTGTGCCTGGATGGAGTAAGGTGCTGTTCTCCATGATGACATACAGGAGAGCTTACTGAAGGTAGCTGCCCTTGGTAGAGTGTAGGCTTCTCTAAAAAGAAGGACAACTTTGTGATAACAAGGAGTTGTTTGTGAGCAATTGGAAAAGGAGTCTGAAATGCAATGAGTCATTTTAGGTCACTTAAATATTTAGATACTAGATCAGACTTTCTAATAAAATACACAGTAGAGTTGATGTGTGGATCAAGAGACAATATGCAGCATTTTAAAAAAAAAGTCACACAACTAAGGCTTTGGAAGTTCTGTCTGAGAAACAGTTCTACCTCTAATTTAACTGGAATCTGTAGAGAACTGTAGACATCACGTGTGTGGATGCCAACAGACAAGGAAAATGAGTTCAAGCATCAGAAAACAACAAAACATTTCAATGTCTTTTCGCATATCCAAACCTGCTTCATTTTGTAATACTTCACCAAAGCAGAACCAACACCCAGGTCTCCAGACAGGAAGACTATTGATGTTGTCGCGTAAGAATGGTTGAGTAACTCAACGGTATTTTAATCAACTAAACCCTCATAAACAATATTGTTTGCCCTGCCCAGTAACTGACAAATTACTTCCTTTCAGGAAGCATGGTGCAGAGGTGAACTCTGCATGTTGAATTATATGTTTGATGATGTTAGTTCATCTCCATTGCTGAATACAGACCTGTGTTCTTTGGCTTCAAAGAGGGGCATGGCAGAAAGGGCAGCAACACTGTATGGGGGGACCTGCACAGATTTGAAAATGTCTACACATGAAAGGGAACAATAAAAAAAGTGAAAAAGCAACCAATAAGATAGAAGAAAATATATACAAATATGTGTTTCATTAGGAGTTAACATCCAGAATGTATCAAGGACAATTTTACCTCAATAATAACAGTGTTGTTGCATTGTATATTGTATTATAAGTATATTGTATAATAATATAAAAGAGGGGCGATAACTTGAACAGCCACTTTCTCTACAGAAGATTAACAAATGGACAACAAACATGAAAAGATATTCAATATCATAAGTCATTTGGAAATACAAATAATGATGACAATGGCTTATCTTTCCATGCCCTCTGAGATCACCATAACCAAAAGAAAATAATGAGCTGAGAAAAGATGGGAAGAAGTTGTAACACTTGTATGTGCCTAAAATTGTCTTGATTGTATTAATTGAGATAGAGGCTGGCCCGCTGTGGGTGCCATTCGCTAGCTTGGATTTCGTAGAGCTTTGAGAGTGAGAAGGGAGCTGAGTGACAGCCAGTGTCCCTCCCTCTCTGCTTCCTGACTGTGGATGCAACCTGGCTGGCTGCTTGAGCTCCTGCCACCCGACTCCTCAGCCATGTTGGAGGATGCCCTTGAATTGTGAGCCGGAATAAGCATTTCCTCCCTTCAGACTCTCTGGTCAGAGTAATTTATGACAACAATGGGAAATTAAATTAAATGTTCTTGAAAGCGGTGTGAAAGATTTTCCAAAAACGTAAAAAATAGAACCTATTGTACAATCTAGCAACCCGATCCCTTGTTTTATATTCAGAAGAATTAAGAGCAAGGTCTCAAGGAGATATTCAAACATCCATATTCATGGCAGAGTTCTCCAAAGGGCGAGGCAAATAAATGAGACACGGAATGTGATGCGGACACACAGTGGAGTGTTATTCAAACTTAGGGAAGAAGGAAAGTGACTCACGCTCCAACAGGGATGACCCTTGAAGATACCGTGCTAAGTGAACTGAGTCACTGACTATAGGATGGATGCTGCATGATCGTGCTTAGATGAACCTAGAGTCATTGAACTGGCAGGGGCAGAGGGCACAACACTGCTCCTAAGGGACAAGAAGGGCAGGAAGTGGGTAGTTACTGTTTGATGGATACACAGTTCCAAATCAAGGAAATGAAATTTTCCTAAAATGGATCCATGATGGTAATATAAATAGTGAAATTTTTAGAATATATTTTGTCACAGCCAAACCCAAACATTTCGCATGCGCATGCACACACACAACAAACAAACAAAAAAAAAACCTTACAGAAAAACTAGGTATTTAACACAAATTCAAACATAGCAAGTTGGTACCAAATAACATTTACATAGAATAGTTTATAGTAACTACCCTACCAAAAACAAAGTATCCACAAAACTGAGCACTAAAAACAAAGGTAATAACTTAAAAGAAGCCAGAGAAATAAAATAAAATACAAAATTCAGGTACCATAATAAGTTTATCTATGATATAAAACAAAACAAAATCCCTTTGGGCTGATGGGATTGCTCAGTTCAATCCCCAGACCACACATGGGAAAGGAGGGAACCACGCCCTGGGTTCTCCTTCGACCTCCAGACTGCTCGCTCCTCTCTCTCTCTCCCTCTCCCTCTCCCTCTCCCTCTCTCTCCTCCCTCTCTCTCACACATACACACACACACACACACACACACACAATATAAATAAAACAAAAATGGAAGCCCTGGCAAGCTTAGCAGAGAGTGGCTGAGGCCCGGTGGGGCACTACTCAGAATGAGAACAAGTTCAGAGAAACTGTAGTTTCCAGTTTGGTCAGGAAGCATTTCTGGACCAGAAGAAACTTTTAGGAAAGTGAGAAACAAAGTGGTCTTTGTACTTTTTTCTCTCTCGGCCTGCATGGAAGAACACTCTAAAAGGCAGGTCAGTGTCCCAGAGAGACTGCGTCTAACCTATTACAGGCTATTTTGCATAGAAAGAAATGTCAACCTTTAAATGGCAAGTTTACTCCCGACTTTCCACTCCCACCAGCAGAATGAGGGGTCTTTCTGAACAAAGATATGTTTGTTTGAATTCACAGGAGTTCCCTGTGTTTCGGGGTCCGCTGGTGGGTTTGCACATCTGGATGGGTCCTGTCACATGTGTTCTTGTTTAGTGGCATTTTATAGCCACTGAATCAATACTGGATGAGTAAGTAGGCACCGTGCTACTGCCCCACTTACCGGAACACGCTCTGTGCATTGCTCCATCCATAAGGCCACCCTTGGCCTGTCTATGACTTTCCCTCGGCGTCCCGAGGGTATCTTGTGTATCCTATGAACATAGACCGCCTCACTATGTAGGATCTGGGCTCCCTTTGACTTTGCCTTCTCTGCATGCTAATAAGCATGTATCTATTGAATTGATTCATTAAATCACGAGAGAGCCTCATGCACTTGATTAGCAGGCAAGGAGATGAGCAAAGGAAGAATGGAGAACTAGCGGTGGCCAAGAGGGAACATGGAGCTAGCTAACGATCTGTGGTCTGGCCCACTCCAGACTGAGCATAGCTTTAACCTATCTCTGAGTGGGATGACAATGGGAGAGAGCGGGTTCCTACCTTAAATATTCACATCATCGGTGCTAGTTAGCATGCTGCAAAAGGGACCAAACAATGGCGGTTCCCAAATACAGGAAAGTGATTGTCCCTCCAGTTACAATTAGGTCAGAGGGCAAGATGAGCTCATAAAACAATCATTGTATTTCAGCCACCTTGCACCTGACTCCCCTCTCCCCAGCCCCTTGGTCATAACAGTACAGACTTTGCTCCCAAAGGAGAAAGTGGGCATCAGAAGGCTCCCTTCTCCTCTCTATTTTTTTTTCTGTTTCACTCTGGTATTTTAAAATCGTGACATTCATTATTAATCAGTTCTACCCAGTTTGAGATCCACATGACTGAGATCTTATCCAAGACAACTTGAATTAAAGTTGGCAGCATCACTTCATCAAGCATGTGCTGAACAAAATCTAAATATATCAGCCAAGAAGATAAGCAATCATCGCTCCTCTGCTATACAGATATGCAACTATGATTTCGTTTGGGGGTGGGAAGACAACCAACAGAGACATAGCCAAGTTTCTACTGCTATTTGAAGATTGATATATTTTGGACTGTCATTTGTCTTTCTAAAGCCCGATTATTAAAGCAGTTCCTAAAAGCTGCTTTTTACTTAAGATAATGCTGAGTTTCTTTTACTCTGATCTTCTGCCTCCATGGCTATCCTCTGCTGTGTCCTTGTTCTGTAGTGTCTTGAAAATAGCACACACAATTGATATACTTAACTATTCAGTATTCCGGACAAGACACGAGAGCTCAGGTCTTCCCACGAATTCCCCCTGACTCTCCCTTGTAACAGATTTTATGGTCTCATAGCATTTGCACTGAGGAGCTGGTGAGAGTGTACACATTTGCTGTGGAAAACTCCTCCCACAGATGTCCTCTGAGAATCCACGGAGCGGGAGCTTGTGTTCTCTCTCTCTCTCGGCAAACCATCTCAGACGCCAAGGGGGGACTGTGAAGCATTTGTTACTGCCTCCTGAGTTCTTCCTGTCCGCCTGAGAAATCCATGCCTGGGCGATGCTTTCCATTTGCTGGGGTGTCACAAAAGCTGCGGAACAGACGGGCGCTCTAAAGCCACGTATTCCCTTGGCTCATGCTAAGAAGGGAAACACATTAGACAGAAACAAGAAGTGTTTCTCACTCCTCTGCGCAGGCTGATCTTAGGAATCTTTGGATTCTCCCTGCTGTTGCTTTGGCTCGCGTCAAGCCCAGTGTTCTCCCTTGTGGGGGTCTGTGTGGTGACTCATCAGCAGCACAAGCCTTCTCTCTATTTCCTCACACCCTGCTGCCTTTGAAACTCACCAGGTGCTAGGCTACTCTGGAGTTTTATCCTGACATGAGTCAAAAACGGAAGGTCAAACCTTTCTGAAGAACCTGACAAACCCTAAAAGTGGTCCCATTCTGAAACCAATCAGCAAGTCTGTCCTGCACTGTAAGATGGATAAAACAAATCATCCCAGTCTTCCAAGAATTTAGATCTAATCTGGAGAGGTAAACTAGAATCAAAAAGGTCCCCCTTCCAGTGCTCAGTGATCTGAACTGGAGATAACCACAGGTACCAAGACAGTGGACAAACCCAGGGCTCAGAACACATCGGACCTGCAGATGCCTTCATAGTCTGTATTCTAAAGAAGCAAAAATCAGAACTGGTCCCAAACCTAAACTTTCTAAAAGCTAGCACAAGTCTGATAGGTGAATGCCCAAAATTATTTAACAACATTATAAAGAAGATATAGGCATAGTTCAGTAATAGAACATTTACCTAGCATTCATGAGATTCTTACTTCAATTCTCAGTAGCACAAAAAATATTGTTTAAAAATGCTTCAGGTTCTGTATATAGTTATATAGGAAACATAATTAAATTTGGAGTTTAGTCTTAGGATCCATTCTCATTGTGACTAATTATATGCACGTGCATACACACACATGCACACACAACCGTATATACATACACATACACAAATACACACATACACATACACACACACACACACACACACACATACACATACATATATACACCTCCTGAAACACTTTTGGTTCTAATAATGTCTGATAAGGTACTATCTTAGTCATGGTTCTCTAGAGTCACATAACTTATGGAATGGTTCTATATATTAAGGAATATTATTAGAATGTCTTACAGTTTGCAGTCCAACTAATCCAACAATGGGCAGCTATGAATGGGAAGTCCTAGAATCTAGTAGTTGTTTAGTCCCATAAGGCTAGGTGTTTCAGCTTGTCTTCTATATAAGCTGGAATCTTGAAGAAGCAGTTTTCAACAGATATAATAGCAAGTAAAGGTGAGCAGGCAAAGAAAGAAGCCTTCCTTCTTCCACTGTGCCTACATAGACCTCCAGCAGAAGGTGTGGCCCAGATTAAAGGTGTGACCACCACACCTGGACCTAAGCTGTTCTTTACTTGAAACTTGCTCTGTCCAGACTGGCCTTAACCTCAGAGATCTGCTTGCCTCTGTCTCCTGAGCTAAAAGGTGTGTGTGTATCACCTTGCCTGGGCCTAAGCTTTTCATGGCTACTACTTAGCTAGGTGGGAACTTCCTCCAAAGTCACCGGTCTCTTAATCAGATTATCTCCTTGAACGCGGGATTTAGTTGCATTGCGTTTCCAGGTGTCCTTTTAGTACTTGAACCAAACATTTTGTATTTTTTACTTTCTAAGATTGCTATGCTTTAATAGATCGCTTTTCATGAGAGTAAACCAGAGGACAAAGTCTATGCTGGGCTTTTCTGAGACTTCCTTTATCAAATTTATTTTATTAATCAAAATCTCTTTACCCTAGCCTCAGGAAGATTTTTCAGACAAGGGCAAAGCAGCAACATTCTTTACCAAAATATGGCAAGAATAATCTCCAGAATTCAAATAATCCTCAGCACCAATGTCTTCTATGTTCCTACTAGGATGGTCTGTTAAGTCACACTTAAAGCATTCTGTGGCTTTTCAAATCCAACATCCAAAAATCTACATTCCTCCAAACAAAAACATGGTCAAACCTATCATAGGGACAGGGTATTGGTACCCTAGCCCCTGGTATCAATGTCTGTCTTAGTTTGGGTTTTATTGCTGTTAAGAAACACCATGACCAAAGCAACTTTTATAAAGGACAACATTTTATTGGGGCTGACTTACAGGCTCAGAAGTTGAGTCCGTTATCATCAAGACTGGAGCATGGCAGTGTCCAGGTAGGCATGGCTTGGGAGGAGCTGAGAGTTCTACATCTTGAAGGTCGTCAAGAAAAGACTAACTGTTCTGCACTGAACAGAGCCTCAAAGCCCACCCACAAAATGATGTACTTCTTCCAACAAAGCCATGCCTACTCCAACAAGGCCACACCTCCTTCCTAATAGTGCCACTTCCCATGAGCCAAGATATTCAAACCATCAAAGATACTTTCAATCTGTGCTGCACCTTAAAGGAGATGCACGACTTAACTGAAAAGAAGAGAGCAAACCTAGATATGAGAGCTACGGGAGCAGAGATCTGGAAGTGGGCTGTCCCATAAGGGCCATGGGTATAGACACAATAGCCACACTACCAGTTGGGTCTCCTCAGGTAGCATTTTTTACATGCATTAATTTATGTATGCTGATCTTTCACAGAAAGTGTGGCCTACTATGTATAAAATCAGAAAAAAAGCACTGGCATTCAATCCCAGCTTGATCATTTTCTGTGAAACCTTCAAGTTGGCACAGTCTGCACTTCAGGCTCCTCAGTAGCAAAACACAAATAATAATGATACATTATTCATAAGCTTGTTGTGAAAATTAAATAAAACCTGCATAAAAAACACAGATCCTACATTCAGTCAGTCAGTTTCCACTAAAGTTTGCTGATGCTTTTCACACTGAGGACACCTACTTTCATATTTTGTGTTCTTGGTTTGGGGTTTTTTGAAGTAAGGTCTCATGACTATGTGGTACATTGGTACACTGGATGCATTAGAATTCACTATACAGACCAGGATGGCCTCGAACTCACAGATGCATTTACCTCTGACTCCTGAGTATTGATATTAAAGATCTGTGCTACTCAGGTAAGAACCCCTACTTTCAATATTAGCCAATGTGACTCCATCTTTTTATGAATAACTCTATCTCTATGTTTCATCTAATACCTTGAGTTAGAAATAATTTTTCTATTCCAAATATTTATATCTGCTATACTTTGACTACTATAATTATTAATTTTCTTATTTCATTGGTATCCAGGTCCAGCTTTTACTCTTGTCATCTCCTGCTTATAAATTCACCACGTAACTGAGGACCGAGTCCTCTTTGCACAGCACTGTCCTGCTCACCGTGAATGGTCTTGCAGAGCCTGATAAATGTAGAGATCTGAACTCAACAGTGACTATCAAGACAACAAATGGGCAGGGCAGTGCTGTACTTACAGAATAAGTGTGCCTGCACAGACTGATGGGAGCACTGAGGTCACATTTCATTGTGACAGTGGTCAGAAAGATTTTTCTTGTTGTTTCTTTAGAGTTTTGACTGAGCCCCAAGCTGAGATCTATAGATGATAAATATCCACAATCTGCAAACAGGTATGCCTTGAGTCTTCTTACAGAACTTCCCACGAGGGTTCAAATGGACTTAGTGGTTGGCGTTTCTTCATGCATATAGAAGGTTAGGCAGCCTCTGAGAATGGAAGCGATTGTTTTCTGAAGAATTCCAAAGAGCAGAGCTAGATAAATGGCTCAGCAGTTAGGACTACTCAGTGGATAATCATGAGGGACAGAGTCAGAATCCAACACACACAGAAAAAGCCAGGAGTCCCAAGTGTGTAACCCAATCTCTGGGGGATGGAAGCAGCATTATCGTGGGGGCTTGCTGGCTTCCAGCCTAGCTGAGCTGTAAACTCCAGGTTCCAAGAGAGACCTTGCCTGAGAGGAATAAACCATATGCCACAGGGAACAACTGACACCCTCTTCTGACCTACATGCACTCTTAGGCACATACAGCTACACACATACATATATATGCACCTATACGGACACATACACATGCATGCATGCATGAATAAATAAATAAATAAATCGAAAATAGCAGAGAGTAGTACATATTTTTATTATCCTTTTATTTATGTGTTCCAAGGAGAAATTTTCTTACTTTGATATCTCCCAAAGAAGGATGAGATTATAACATTCCTGGAGTAAGTTTAATCAAATTGGGTTCCTTACTATGGGACTTCTTGCTATGGCCATGAGAATTCTTCTAGAATTCAGCTTAATGATATCAACAGAGTTTCTCTAAATTAACTTGATCATGTGGAAGGTAGCAGGCTAGAATCTTCTTGAGAAGAGATCAGCCATGAAGATCTTATGTTCAGGAATGTTGTCCCCTGAGGAGGAAAGTTGGGAGCATGAGGGATAATTAAAGTATAATAAGACAGCACGCCAATAGACTCTAGCTAACAGTGAAATTACCTAGCCCATCTCCACATCAGCTGGAAAACAGTCAGTCGAACTGTTTCAAGGAGCAAGGACAGGAGGACAGGACCTGTTATCTGTGTTCGCTGCTAGGGAAAGACCCAGTGTAGAATCCACAGTAGAAACATATCAAAAAAGCCAAATAAGCTACCATAAGACAGGGCATGGTTGCAATGTTTGCCCTGAATTCTGTGGGTTGAAAATTTGGTTCCTAAGATACTACTGTTGAGAAGGAAGGCCTTTAAGATGATTAGTTCATAAAGTCTTGCAATGACAAAGAGATCAACGCCATGGTCAAAGGACTGGATTCATTGTCAAAGGAGTGAAAGCAGACCTTTTCCTCATCCAGGAGATGCTATTGTAAGATATCCTTGTGATACAAAAAACTCACCTTCACTGGATTCAGCTCCTCAACTGTGGACTTACAACCTTATAGAACACTGAACCAAATCAGTTTCTGTTCAGTATAAATCAGTCAGTCTCTAGTATTCTGCTACAGCAGCAGCAGCAGCAACAACAACAACAAAGATCAAACCAGAGGAAAAGCCCGCATTTAGACAAAACTTTGGAAAAGACTACATTTTCTTCTCCAAATGAGCCAAGCATAGTACAATAAAAAGTGAAGAATGAAGTGTGTTCTTTTCCTTTTGTCTGGTGGAGAAAAGTCTAGGTAGCGGTCTAGCTGAAGAAAGGCAAAGAAGGTGTTTTGGTATGTGAGGAGAAATCCTGATGTTCATTTCCTCTAAGACAATTCAAAAGTAACTGAAAAATTATGTCATCTGCTCAAGATATTATCTAGAAACAGGAGCGAAAGATGGATTTGGGGCTAGTAATCAAAGAGAAATTATTTTCCAAAAGCGCTCTTCTGTGTCAGTCTTTTTTAACCACCCTCATATCCACCTTGTCAGGACCCCTAATTGTTCTCCAGCTATAGTTGACCTTTGGCCCCTACATTCTGGACTGCTCGGTTACTGTTTTTAAGAAACACATAGGTATAGTACAGCTAATGATCTTAAAGCTGGGATACAAAGAACTAAATACAGAAGATCAGGAGTATGAGCTATCAAAACACCAACACTTCAGGATTGAAGCATGCCCAAAGAAAAGGGGGAGGGGGGAATTAAGAGGTCATCTGAGAAACTTTGGAAAATTCTACCAGACCCCCTCCTCTCCAGAAGAGAGAGGCTAAATTACATTCCTTAAACCACAGAGAGGAGGGACCACCTTCCCAGAGCCAACCGTTGACCACCTTCTTCATTCCCTAGAGACCAATGAGTTCAAAAGTCACACTGTTCTACCAGTCACATTGTGCCTAATGGCGGCGGCCCTGAGAACTGTATAAAGGCTCGCTGGATGGGCTGCGCATGGTCATTCTCTTTCCATGTGCAGGGCGACCCCAGCATGTTCGAACAATGAATTCCTCTTGCTTTTTGCATATAAATAAATAAATAAATAAATAAATAAATAAATAAATAAATAAATAAATTTGATTATAAAACATCACAATCCAACACAAGAATTGGAGTGTACTGGCCATTTTCTCCTCTGGCTAATACTTTATCCATAGTTAAACAACAGTATGTGACTATGTCTCCATCACAAGCCATTTACTCCAGGGCAGAAGAGAGGAGAGCAGTTCATTTCCCAGGACTATACACACTGGATTGGAATGGGTGTGAATTGGGAAGAATAATTGTGCTCTTCACAGTGGCTGAGCTAGAGATGAATATTGGCGTTAATCCTTGGGCAGAATTAACTTTGCCCTTTCTGATATGTTTAATTTTTACTGTGTAGCAAAAATCACTCTTCATGGGTGCTAAGATAGCAGGCAAAAATCAAATTAGATTCCATAGTTTTAATTAGAAAATTTTAAAAAAAAATGGAGTCCCCCACACCAGTGACTCTGAGTAGGGAGGCATGTAAAACTGAAAAGAAGACATGGAAAAAGGTCACAGCATGGTAATCTTCATTTACCTCACAACATTGATATGATGGGGCCAAAAGGATTTTCAAAATTCCAATTGAATTTTGAACTAGAGATAATGTCATTAACCACTAATTCAGATCACTAATATTGACATTTCTATTTGGAAAGATTAGTTTATATTGAAGTGTTAGCAGAGAATTCTCTATTTGTCTTTGTCTCCACTGTGTCTCTGTCTCCTCTCTATTCATCTCTATCTCTGCCTTTCTATGTGTCTATATGTCTCTCTGTCTCTCTCCGTATCTTTGTCTCTCTGTCTCTCTCTTTTTGTCTCTACCTCTGCCTCTGTGTGTGTAGGTGTGTGTATGTATGTATTGTATGTGTATGTATGTATTATGTCTGTCTGTATGTATTTATGTATGTATGTATGAGATAGGAAGGCAAACCTCAGGCAAGAGTCTTTGCCTTTCCAGCCCGAAGATTACAGGTACTGCCTAAGATCCCAGGGTTTTCAAGTGGGTAGGCAAGAATTGAACTCCAATCCTCCCGTTTCAGAGCTAAACACCTTACTGACAGCCAGCTTCCTGGCTCCCATAAATTCTTCAACCTATTTTCCCCACTAACAGTGGGGAATGCAGCAGGAGTGCAAAGTCCAAAAGGTAGAAGCTTAGATTAAAACTGTCACCTCATAGATCTCTCTTCCCTCTCCCTTCTTGCTGTAGGGTATTTTCCTCCTTACAAAAAATTCCCTCCTTGAGGAAAGGGAGGGCTCAGGAGCCCAAGGGGGTAAACAAAAGGCTACATGCTCAGGAAAAGAGAAATTTGGATGATTCCAGAAGGCTCTTCCCAAGCTTAATTAAAGCAGTGAAGAACTGTTGGGGGAGGAGGGCTCTCAGAGGACACTCAGGGAGCCAGGGCCTGTGGAGCTGCCTGGGAGTCCTGCAATGTGCGGTCCAGGCTCACAGCTTTCATGAGTCACTCCTGTAGATAGGAACTTTTCAGCTGTCTTTTTGAGTCATCCCAGACCTTGTAAGCAACCCCTCACCTCCCTTCTGTTAGTGGCCAAAATGGAAGGAAAAAAAAAAAAACTCATTGGATGGCCAACTTGGACTTTGATGATGAAATCATTGTTAGTCTTTTGTGGGCTCTGTTTCTAGGTTAAGTAGAGGTGTGAGACTCTCCTTCAATAAAGTTGAGGATGTGTTTGTCTCTCTAAATATAATTCCAAATTTCATTAGGTGATGAACAATAAGGAACATAGTTATTGAAGTAAGCTATGAGTCATAGCTTACTGACTCTGACTCTCATAGACTAAAAAATTGAGAATGGTATTATTTTAAAGTGCATATAGAATTTTGGCTAAAAGAAATAAGTTCTCCAGAAAGTGATAGCTTATGACAAGGAGAACTAAAGTTGCCAAGGCCATTAATGTTGCTCATATGATGGCCTTGAAATGAGCCAATTAGCCATGGTGCCTAGATGAGTCCTATCTAACCTCATAAGCCACATATGAAAGTAGTGAGCTATAGTACCTGAGAGGTGTGGCTAGAGAAAGGATAAAAGGTATCATGTTATCACCTTTCATGAGATACCCACCAAAAAAGGTGACAGACTTCAAGAAGCAGTAAGGACAGGAAGGTGGCATTTTTTTCTCTGTAGCCTCCAGAACAGCAACAACAAAATTAATTAATATATTTACTTATTGATAATGATTGATTGATTAATTAATTAATTAAAAATAGAGATAAAACCAAGACCTGCCAACACTTTGAACCCAGGCACCAGAGTTTAAAGTCAAGAATTAGTTTTGATTTACAGCCTTCAACCTATGTGATAATGACTCTGTTATTTAATCCACTTAATTTGTGTGAAATTGTTATGACTGTGATAGAAAAGCATTGACAAGGTGTAGAACACTGCCCATTCCTAGAAGCTCTCAATACCTCAGAGTAGGATCTGAACCAGCAATCATATGAATCCAGACCAAATATATAATACAGTACATAAAAATCAGCACGTGATTTTATTGATAACCAAAATACTTTATGTTCAACTTGAAGTATCTAAGACAAGCAGACCACATTAAAAAAGAAAGAAAGAAAAAAGAGAAAAGAAAATAGTCCAAAAGAGTATAAATAGCCAGGCATGGGATAACACATGTCTATAATCCCGGAACAGAGAAGACAAGGGAATCAGTTCACTCTCCCCCTCGACTATAGAGCAGATTGAAGTTATGCCTGAGCTACATGAGACCATGCCTCAGAAGCAAGAGTATATGCATATTAATCACTTCTAAAATAGTGTTCTATGGCTAATAGGTATCTGACAGAGTGTAGACTATTGCTTTCCCCTTCTCCACTAGCTCCCTCTAGTTCTCCTTCATTTAGAGTCTTTCCCCGCAATTCTCTCTCACTTAGGGAACATGACAGAGTACCAAAGCATGTTTTATTTAATCACATAAAGTCTTCCATTTACTACCCTTAAATATCAAATTAGATGATCAGACATGCATTTATTTCTTCTAAGTTAATTTTTGGTTAGCACACAAAGAAATAATTTTCACTGTGACATTTTCATATACATATAATTATTCTCTTTTTTCCTTCTGCTGTCCTCCTCCACCCCTTTCCTATTTCTGATTCCCTTATCCCTACCCCTTACTTTAACAGTATATATACATACATACATACACACACACACACACACACACACATTTATCATTGCCTTCTCTGGTACCTTTTTCCTGTCTTTCTTTAGAGCACTTTCTACATATGTCATGCATGTGCATCTGTAAATTTAAATCTAGATCTCTCTTATGAGAGGAGGCATTTTATATTCATCTTTCTACTTTGGGCTTATTTGGCTTAACATTGTGAACTTTAGTTGCACCTATTTTCCTGTGACTACCCTAACTTTAATCCTCCTTAAGATTCTACTGTGTAAATAGGCTACATGCTCTTTATCTCTTGATGGGCATCTAGGCTAGTTCCACACCTTGCCTATTGAAATTAGTGCAGCAATAAACATTAATGTATATATCTGTAGTATGATGGCTTCAAAATCTTCATATGCAAGTATGGTATATTTGAATCATATAGTAGTTCTATTTTTAATTTTTTGAGGATTATTCATAGCACTTTCTTTCACGAGTATAGATAGACCTTTATCCATGTCTGAGGGACAATGAAATAAATACTCATATGTTTTTTGCTACATGAAATCAAAGCAAAAGACATGCAGTTATGTGGAATGGCCACAGGCTGGACCTACACAAAACGATCTGTATGTCACTTTGTTTGGATTTTCCAAAGAACAGAAAGCTTCAGTTTTCTAACACAAATGAATTCTTAGCAAATTTGCCAGGGAAACTTTCAGCTAAATGCTAAAATGAAATGCTTGAAGGAAACAGGAAACACCAAAAATCTTCCCACCAACTCCCACAAGCACAAAGCCACAAAGGCCCAGTCCGTTGCCCACAAGCTGTGTTCCCAGGTCTCCGAAGCATTGCCATCTTGTCAGATCATCCCCATCAATACCAGATGTACCATCCAGATAAGTACTTATTAGTCATGCGTTTTAAGATGAGCCTAGTTCTCACACCCACCCAACAGCGGGAACGGAAATGATTACTCTGGGCACCAAGACAGTGTGACTGTGAAAGCAACTGTTTTGTGTTAGCTGATTTGCATGCTGGTGGAGAACTCCAGAGTCGTGTTTGCAAAGTCTGTCCTATCTACAGTTCTACATGTAGCTCTAGGAGCAAGGGGGTCAGAATCTGAGCCTATATTGAACCTCCCTGTTCTGGAAAACAGTATCCCTTGTTATCCTATACTACCAAAGCCTAATCACTTGCATCTATAAAAGAAGAGCAAGCATCTTTGTTAGAAGTTTCCATGCCATAGGCAATACATCCAAATCCCAGACTAGATATCAGTGAGCACTCAACTTTGAGAGACAAATGAAAATCAGTTGTAAACATCCAATTAGCCTTATGTTAGGAAAAAGGAAGTATCCCTTTCTCCTCTCCTACCTAGCATGTAGAACAGTGTTTTTTATCACCAGATATAACCCCTAGACATCCCAGAGATATTTGTTTCCAAAGCTAACATTAATGAAAATAAGTAACTAAAAATGAAGTTTCCCATCTTCTAGTTGAAATGAGTGTCATGAAGGTGCAGAGAACTGACCAAGAATTGGTTTCTGTTGATGGCAAAGATCAGGACCCAACCCCACCCAGTGCTCCAGGATAACTTGAACGTTCTCATGAAACTGGAAAGTAGATTCTTCCCAACTGAACTATAGGACATGAGCCTAGAAGTTTGTGTTAAACTATATAGGTAAAAACAGACAATGAAACCTATGACTGTGACATTGAAAGATGATCCTCAAAAGAGGCAACAATAATGATGGGGAGTCCTAAGGGTTACTCGAATTTCCTAACCAAGAAGGGAACTCCTTGTTCTTCTGTAACCCCAAAAGTACAAAGGGATCCCCACAAAAGCCTAAAAGTTTATTGCTTGCCAAACAGGCAGGTAAGGCTTCTAGGCTAAGAATGGTTTAATAAAGAGAAATAAATATTACAGCCTTTGCATCCAAGTACTGTAATTAAGTGCATGTCCCTGTCATGATTCAAATCCCTGTAGAATCCCCCATGGTTACTGAACCAAAACTCTTACAACTACACCATTCTCAGGCTCAGTCAACCCATCTTTAATTTCTTACTTCTCGACCTGTCCACTGACAGCATGACTCCTTGGTTGGTATCACCACATGACCTCATACATGCAAGCCCTTTCTTGTTGGGAACCAGAGAGTTTGGCTCAACACTCCCAGCTGAGCTTTTTGCACAGGTTTCTTGAGAGCAAAACATCCCGTGGCTTAGCTTGATTCCTGCCTTCCTGCCTGGTGTGGTATGGACTTCCCAGGTACCTGACCTATGACTATAATTGTTTTCTCCTGTTCCCTTCCCTAGCCTCTAGTGTATATATATTGCTGGTCTCTCAGTAAAGCTTGGGCATTCTCCTTACAGAATGACCCATGTCTGTGTTTTTTGTTAATCCCCCAGGCCTACACCTGATACTCGTTACCATGGCAGCGGGCGCTGTCAAATGGAGGTCCCACCGAGATCAGGAAAGAGAGGAGCACCTGACGGGATCGTTCCAAGAAAAGCCGGCCGGCGAAAGGAAGAGGAATGTATTGGGGAATATATGTTGCAAGAAACAAAGTAAGAGTGAGTACAGGATGGCGCCATGGGGATAACAAGTTCCACCTTAAAATTGGTGGATCAACTGATGGTTCTGCTTAGGTAACAGGTATTGGGTTCAAGGTTAAAACAGCTAGGGTGTGACAGAAAATTGGGATGGTGAATTTTATTAGGCAAATTGTCAGCAGTCTAAAACTGCATCAGGCAAGAGGAATGGGGCATAAAATAAAATAAAATAAAAAGAGTAAAAGACAAAAAACAGATTTTAGAAACATGGAAGAGAAAGAGAAAGAGAAGGAAAATGGATTCAAAACTCTCTTAGGGACAAGGGGAAACATGGAGACGTCCTGTTTCCTCTATGGGCCCTACTGGAGATATTATTAGTACTGGTTACAAGTGCTCTTTCCTCTCTATGTATTGTCTTTGGTGCACCAATTTGTCCACATGTGTCTGTCCTTGTTTCGTTGTTTGAATGATTGTCCTATGTTTCATGTTGAAAAGAAAAGATGGTAAAAACTTTATTTCATGTTGAAAAGAAAAATTGGTAAAAACTTTATCTACTGGAGGTCCATTTCTTGATCCAGTCTCAGGTTACACAACAGAGGCTGATTTAAGCTGCCCTGCATTTAGCTAGGAGTCAAGCACAGCTAGAGAAAACCTGCTTTTAAAAGGGCCAGCAGCTTCTCAAGTTCTAGGACAAGTAGGCTGATGGTTATTTTTCCTATTGGGTACAAAGTGCTTTTTCTCTTGAAATTGCAGCTAGAAAAAAAAGGTTGCTTTAAATTTATAAGATCATGTAGTTGCTTCATTTTTGTTTCTGATTGGTCTTAAAGGTATAAGTATGTTTTGCATGTCTTGACTATAGAGTATTGGCTTATAAGTTATTGGGCATGATTACAAATTATTACATTGGTAACAAAAAGTTAATTTAAAACTGGTAACTTGGGGTTGGAGTTATATTAAACAACAACACATGGCATGACCCAACCCAGGAAAAACAGGCCTCTAAGATACTTCTAAATTGGCATAATATTATGTAATTCTTATCCTAGAAATTAGGTTTATGAGGGATAAGATTTAAAACAATGTCTTTTTAATGAGGTATTATAAGTTGTACTATCATGCATTCAAACATAAGAACTTGCAGACAAACTTTGATTTCAAGAATGATAAACATTAAAGCAATGATTCCTTGAATACTAAACCATGTGTTTTAGTCCCATTCTTCTGTAGTTTGAAAAGTGGCTAATGAACAGAAAGAAGACAGGAAGAAATTGAATTGTTCTAGCAGATTGTACTGACAAACTACTGAGAGTATGAAGATGCTGCTGTGGTTGAAGAGTTCCTGGAATTGTGTCTATGCCTCTAAATAATGAAGGGAGATTCCCTGACACTTTGTATTACCATCAGAGAGACTTTGGCATTATTGCCACCCCTGATTAAAAAAGGTCTGGGTCTATGGCACTGGGGTTTTTGGCTTGTGGAGCTGCCACATTGGGATTGTTCCTGCTAAACTGTATGTGCAAACAACAAAACCAGTCCAGAGCAGTAATTGAACAAGTGCTTAGGCACAGGATAATACATCTGCTCAAATTTGGCTCAGCCTGTAACGAGAATAGTTAGTCTATGACGGGCAACTCCTTTGCAGTCCACACCAACCTAAGACAGGGGCTCTGGGACTGGCAGAGATTCCCAGAGACGGGTAATGGGAGTTGGATGAAAGGTGTCCTAAGACAGATGCTATTCATTCTTAAAAAAATAAAAAAGGGGAAGTTGTTGGGAACCAGAGAGCTTGGCTCAACACCCCCAGCTGAGCTTTTTGCACAGGTTCCTTGAGAGCAAAACATCCCGTGGCTTAGCTTGATTCCTGCCTTCCTGCCTGGTGTGGTATGGACTTCCCAGGTGCCTGACCTATGACTATAATTGTTTTCTCCTGTTCCCTTCCCTGGCCTCTACTGTATATATATTGCTGGTCTCTCAGTAAAGCTTGGGCATTCTCCTTGCAGAATGACCCGTGTCTGTGTTTTTTGTTAATCCCCCAGGCCTATGCCCGATACTCAGTACCATGGCAGCGCGGGCCCTGTCACTTTCTAGAATGATACTTTTGCCTTCTCATTGATCTGAAATCTGGTGTGTCTTATTGATAGATATATCTGGGTAATCTTGGCAGGGGCAGGGGTAGGAGGTGCTATTCTTGCTCCAGTCTCACATTGAGAAAGTTGTCATCCTTCTTTTCAATGGCTTTATCAACTCCACTGAACCTCTACCCTCTTGCAAAGGTCTCAACTTTGAGGCTAAGACACCTAGCTGTAACATCTTTCTCCTGGCTCAAAACCTTTCTCTCTATCCCAACTTGTGTATGAGTTTTGTAATATCAACATAGAGAAGACTTGGCTACCATGTTCAGAAGTCATCATATTCTTGATGGCCTCACTTTGTGACCAGAAAGTACCACCAAAAAGCCCCAGATTCTGAGTCTATTTGAGATACTGTTACCACCGTAAATTGTATGACCTCTGCTATGTTAAATACCAAATTTTATTTTCTAGTGACCTCCCTCACTTACATGTTATCACTTAAACATGTTTCAACCTCAATATGACCACAAAACCATTACTTCTAATACATTTCCCCATCTAGAGACCTATCTCCCTGCCACGTTCCTCCTTACCTGGCTTGGATGAAATATCTTTCATCCGTTCCCTTACCCAATTTTCTTCAAATAAATCTACCTGGCAACTCCACCATCTCAGATTCGAAGCAGTTCAGCCTCTCTCTGTGCCTATAACCAAGCAGTTTAATACGGCCAGGCAAGTTCAAATAAACCATAAAAATGTGTATCTTTTAACTAATATGGTTATTACAAATGTAATTCTAACTGTCCAGTAATACTGATGTTTTCTAGAGCAACACTGATTTTTTTATTCTGTGACTTGCATGTATTCATGGTCCTGTGTTCCACTCCCAGCCTCAGACTCTGACCTAGCCTCACACCATTTCCTCATCTTAGCAACATTAGATCTGCAAACCTACCCACATGCCATTTTTACATTTTAGATATTGTGATAAACAGATGGAAATAGTCTAAGGTCAGTCTTGACAATTTTGTGGTGATTTTGGCTTCCTGTAGTGTCCTGCAGCATCAACCTTTCTTCCCCTTCCACATTATTTGGAGCTGTGTTCAAGAGCTCTGAACTATTTCTCAAGTCAAAAAGGACATTTTTGTCATTTAGGAGGAGGGAGACAAAAGCACTACTCTCTCTTACATATTCACCAGCTTTTGCTCCTCTCCCCACACATACTCTCAATAGACTATACAACCTCCTTCCCATTCCCTTCTCCCTTTCAGTCTGGTATATTTCCTAATCTCTCTAACATATTCTAAATTCTTGTTGATCACACTTCAAAAAGCTGTGGGGTTTGTATATTCAGCCTGAATTACTGCCTCTGAAGTACTATCTGTATGTTGCCAGGTTCTATTTTCATTCTGAAACAGAAAACACAACATCTGCAAGTATATGTAATTTTTTATTTTTTAACATTGATGCAAATCCTGTATTATGTTCTTATTGGATATATTAAAATTTTTAGCACGAGAAGAATGCTAACATGCAGGCAAGAAGTTCAGGCATTCTGGCTCCCTTGCAAATTTAATGGAATGTTTTATTATGATTCTAAGTGTTTCTCTTGCAATAACTTCAACTTAAGTGTGCAACAATAGTATTAAAAATTATGAATATTACATCTGATATTAAAAATTAACATGATTTAGGAAAAGATAGCTAAGCTCATTTCCTTTTTCCCTTTTATCCACTATTAGCATTATTTTCTTTTACTTCTCTATGATGTATACTTGGATAAATAACAAAAACACACCACACACAAACTCCTTTGTTTATTGTTACATATCACCCAAAATCATATATACATTCAAAAAGTTTTGTCAGAATTGTAATGGCATTTTTCACAATAGTAAAAGAAATTAATTTGTATGTAAACACAAGAGATAATGAACAGGCAAATAAATTCTGAGGAGAAATAAAGTTAGAGATGCCACATTTCTTGTTTTAAAATGTTATTAGAGACTACTGGGTAAGATTAGATTTGAAGCTGCATCAGTGTGGCATGTCAATAAGAAATATAGAGACTAGTCCTTAAGAGGAATTGAAAGGAAGAGTATCAGATCCAGAAATGGGATGAGGAAAAATAAAAGTATGGAGAAGTGAACAAACCAACAAATATGACTGAGATCAGAATCAGATCTGTGGCTCAGATCAGAAGCTATCTACATGCAATGAAGTTCATTATGGTAGAAGCTAAGAACTCTGGAGCACCAACTACTTGGAATATACAGGCTCATTCTCTCCAGTAGGTGTTTAATACATAACAGATTACTTTAAACACACAGGTCTGTCTATCCATGCAGATATTCGTGCTGTTTTTCTTCCCCTTACTCCCAACAAACTTGGAAGATATATCACTACTCCCAGCTAGAATATTAGCCACATTCATAGACAAGATTTCAAGTACACACAAAAAAGAAAATCTATTCAAAGCTATAAAAAGAAAATTCTAAATCATAGAATCAAACATATGAGAATATCAGCAGAATTCTCAACAAAACCCCTCAAAGACAGGAAGGTTTGGAATTATATACTGCAGGCCTTAAAAGAAAATAACTGCCAACTCTAGTTGAAATATCAAGCCAATCAATCTGTTAAAATTAATATAATAATAAGAACAGATTTTTTTTGATGTTGAGCATTACTTTTTTATTTTTTTTATTCGATATATTTTTTATTTACATTTCAAATGATTTCCCCTTTTCTGGCCCCCCACTCCCTGAAAGTCCCATAAGCCCTCTTCCCTCCCCGTGTTCTCCCATCCACCCCTCCCCACTTCCCTGTTCTGGTTTTGCCCTATACATCTACACTGAGTCTTTCCAGAACCAGGCCCCTTCTCCGTTCTTCTTATACATCATTCAATGTATGGATTATGTTTAGGGTATTCCAATTTTCTAGGCTAATATCCACTTATTAGTGAGTGCATACCATGATTAATCTTTTGGGACTGGGTTACCTCACTTAGTATGATGTTCTCCAACTCCATCCGTTTGTCTAAGAATGTCACGAATTCATTGTTTCTAATGGCTGAATAGTACTCCATTGTGTAGATATACCACATTTTTTGCATTCATTCTTCCATTGAGGGATACCTGGGTTCTTTCTAGGTTCTGGCTATTATAAATAGGGCTGCTGTGAACATATTACCTGCTGGGGAATCCTCTGAGTATATGCCCAGGAGTGGTATAGCAGGATCCTCTGGAAGTGACTTACCCAGCTTTCTGAGGAACCGCCCAGACTGATTTCCAGAGTGGTTGTACCAATTTGCAACCCCAGCAGCAGTGGATGAGTGTTCCTCTTTCTCCACATCCTCGCCAACACCTGCTGTCTCCTGAATTTTTAATCTTAGCCATTCTGACTGGTGTAAGGTGAAATCTCAGGGTTGTTTTGATTTGCATATCTCTAATGCCTAATGAATTGAGCAATTTTTAAGATGCTTCTCAGCCATCTGAAGTTCTTTGGGTAAAAATTCTTTGTTTAGCTCTGTACCCCATTTTTAATAGGGTTATTTGGCTTTCTGTGGTCTAACTTCTTGAGTTCTTTGTATATATTGGATATTAGCCCTCTATCTGAGGTAGGATTGGTGAAGATCTTCATGTATGTATTATAATAGAAAGAGCAAGTCTCAAATTCATCTGGAATAACAAAAAAAAAAAGCAGGACAGCTAAAACTATTCTCAACAACAAAAGAAATTCAGGGGGAATCCCAGACCTCAGGCAATACTATAGAGCAATAGTGATAAAAACTGCATGGTATTGGTACAGTCACAGGCAGGCAGATCAATGGAATAGGATTGAAGATCCAGAAATGAACCCACACACCTATGGTCACTTGATCCTCGACAAAGGAGCTGAAAACATCCAGTGGAAAAAAGATAGCTTTTTCAACAAATGGTGCTGGTTCAACTGGAGATCAGCATGCAGAAGAATGGGAATTGATCAATCCTTATCTCCTTGTACTAAGCTCAACTCCAAATGGATCAAGTACCTCCACATAAAGCCAGACACTCTGAAGCTAATAGAAAAGAAACTGGGAAAGACCCTTGAGGATATCGGTACAGGGGGGAAGTTCCTGAACAGAACACCAATAGCTTATGCTCTAAGATCAAGAATTGACAAGTGGGACCTCATAAAATTACAAAGTTTCTGTAAGGCAAAGGATACCATCAAAAGGACAAATAGGCAACCAACAAATTGGGAAGAACAGAGATTTCTATACAAGCACAAACTAAAGCAATTCAATTCCAACAGGCCAGACTTAAGAAGATACTTAAAGCCAAGCATTGGTGGCACACGCCTTTAATCCCAGCACTTGGGAGGCAGAGGCAGGTGGATTTCTAAGTTCAAGGCCAGCCTGGTCTACAGAGTGAGTTTCAGAACAGCCAGGGCTACACAGAGAAACCCTGTCACAGAAAAAAAAAATCCTAAACATGTGGAGGAAGGATACAGTCTCAGTCAAGAGAATATAGGAAAGAATAACTTTCATGAGATGAATAGATGGAGAGGATAACAAAGAAAAAAAGTCTATCAACTTCAACACAGTAAACAATCAAACCCTTAGTATAAAATGATGGATAAAGAAGAAGACAAATGCTATTCCAACCAGTTGGTGGAAGAACCAACAGATTTACATAAATTTGCAAACTTCACTCAGTAATCAAAATAAATGTAAATGTTCTTAGTTTTCTGATTCAAGGTCACAGACTAGCTGCTTGGATTACACTAACCAACTATCTGTTGCCTCCAAGAAGCACAACTCACTGGCAAAGACACCACCAATAGATAGAGTAAAAAGACAGACGTCAACTTCAGGGTAAGAGAGATGCTAAAACAAGTCAGTGTCCACATTCAAATCACTGATAAAGTATACCTCAAATGAAACTTACTGAGATGAAGAAGGCCATGAAATATGACTACAGCGAACAATCCATCAAAACAATATAATAACATAAAAATACATACACTAACACCAAAGTACCCAATTTCATAAACAAACAATAACCAATAGGTCCTGACACAGTAATAGTGAGTAACCTCAATAAACGTATCAAGCAACAGGTCATATCGGTGAGGTGCTAGACCCAATCCCTCACAGCATGCACCCCAGCTGCAGCTCAACCCCCCAGGTTTTCAGATACATTCAGTTAGTTTCACAGGTGAGATCTTATACCCTGCCCAGAGACCTGGAATACAGGACCCCTGTAACTTGGAGAAGCAGATTCCAGTCCATCCAGCCAGATACCTGGGCACATTCCTGCTCCTACCTGTGCTTTGTGGTAGCAGAGACTTGATCCCACACAGCACACACCAGTGACAGCTCAACCCCCCCCCCAGTTGCAGCTTCACACCCCAGGATCACAGGATCACAGAAAAGACAGGCTCCAGTCAGAGACCGGGAGGCCAGATAACATCAGAGATAACCAGATGGCAAAAGGCAAGCATAAGAACATAAGCAACAGAAACCAATTTGACTTGGCAACATTAGAACCCAGTTCTTCCACCACAGCAAGCCCTGGATACCCAAATACTCCCTTAAAACAATATTCAGATCTGAACTCTCATTTAATGAAGATGATAAAGGACTTTAAGAAGGACATAAATAACTGCCTTAAAGAAATGCAGAAGAACACAAATAAACAAGTAGAAACCCTTAAAGAGAAAACACATAAATCCCTTAAATAAATACAGAAAAATGCAATCAAAGAAGTGAAGGGATGGAACAAAACAAATGATCCTAGAAATAGAATCATTAAGCAAAACTCAAAGGAAGACAGCCCTGGAAATGGAAAACCTAGGAAAGAGAAGAGGAGTCACAGATGCAAGCATCACCAACAGAATACTCAGTGGCAGAAGATACTATACAAGGGACAGACACAACAGTCAAAGAAAATAGAAAAATCAAAAAGCTCCTACCTCAAAACATTCAAGAAATCCAGGACACAACGAACAGACCCAACCTGAAAATAATGGATATAGAAGAGAGTAAAGATTCCCAACTCAAAGATCCAGCAAACATTTTCAACAAAATTATACAAGAAAACTTTTTGAACCTAAACAAAGAAATGCCCTACAGAACACCAAACAAATGGAACCAGAAAAAAAAAGTCCTCTCATAATAATTAAAACACCAGTGCACAAAAGAAGGAAAGAATATTGAAAGCAGTAAGGGGGAAAGGTCAAGTAACATATAAAGGCAGAACTATCAGAATTACACCAGACTTCTCACCAGAGACTATAAAAGCCAGAAGATCCTGGCAGATGTCATACAAACACTAAGAGATAAAAATGCCAGCCCAGGTTTCTATACCCAGCAAAACTAACAACTACCATAGATGGAGAAACCAAAGTTCTCCAAGACAAAACCAATTTTTTTTTAATTTTCTATATTCTTTGTTTACATTCTGAATGCTTTCCCTTTTCCCGGTTCCCACCTCCCCATCGGTCTCATAGGCTCTCTTCCCTCCGCCCTTTTCCCAATCACCCCCCACCCCCGTCCCATTTCCCTGTCATGGTATTCCCTTATAATGCTGGATCAACTCTTTTCAGAACCAGGGCCCTCTCTTTCCCTCTTTTTGGGTATCATTTGATATGCTAACTGTGTCTTGAGAATTCAGAGCTTCTGGGCTAATTAATATCCATTTATCAGTGATCACATTCCATGTGTACTCTTTTGTGATTGGGTTACCTCACTTAGGATGATATTTTCCAGTTCCAACCATTTGCCTAAGAATTTCATGAATTCATTGTTTTTAATTGCTGAGTAGTACTCCATTGTGTAAATATACCACATTTTCTATATCCATTCCTCCATTGAGGGGCATCTGTGTTCTTTACAGCTTCTGGCTATTATAAATAAGGCTGCTATGAACGTAGTGGAGCATGTGTCCTTACTGCATGCCTGGGAATCCTCTGGGTATATGCCCAGGAGAAGTATAGCAGGGTCCTCCAGAAGTGTCATGCCCAGTTTTCTGAAGAACCGACAGACTGATTTCCAAAGTGGTTGTACCATCTTGCAATCCCACCAGCAGTGGAGGAGTGTTCCTCTTTCTCCACATCCTTGCCAATACCTGCTGTCTCCTGAGTTTTTAACCTTAGCCATTCTGACTGGTGTAAGGTGAAATCTCAGGGTTGTTTTGGTTTGCATTTCCCTAATGATTAATTGTGTTGAACATTTCTTAAGGTACTTCTCAGTCATCCAAAGTTCTTCAGGTGAAAATTCTTTGTTTAGCTCTGTACCCCATTTTTTGTAGGGTTATTTGGTTCTCTGGGATCTAACTTCTTGAGTTCTTTATATATAGGATATCAGCCCTCTGTCGGATTTAGGGTTGGTGAAGATCCTTTCCCAATCTGTTGGTCACTGTTTTATCCTTTTGACAGTGTCTTTTGCCTTACAGAAACTTTGTAATTTTATGAGGTCCCATTTGTCAATTCTTGATCTTAGAGCCTAAGCTATTGGTATTCTGTTCAGGAACTTTCCCCTGTGCCCATGTCCTCAAGGGTCTTCCCGTTTCTTTTCTATCAGTTTCAGTGTATCAGGTTTTATGTGGAGCTCCTTGATCCACTTGGAGTTGAGCTTAGTACAAGGAGATAAGAATGGATCAATTCGCATTCTTCTGCATGCTGACCTCCAACTGAACCAGCACCATTTGTTGAAAAAGCTATCTTTTTTCCACTGGATGTTTCAGTTCCTTTGTTGAATATCAAGTGACCATAGGTGTGTGGGTTCATTTCTGGGTCTTCAATCCTATTCCATTGATCTATTTGCCTGTCATTGTACTAATATCATGCAGTTTTTATCACTATTGCTCTGTAGTAATGTTTGAGGTCTGGGATACTGATTCCCCCAAAAGTGCTTTTACTGTTGAGAATAGTTTTAGCTATCCTGAGCTTTTTGTTATTCCAGATGAATTTGAGAATTGCTCTTTCTAACTCTATGAAGAACTGAGTTGGGATCTTGATGGGGATTGCGGTGAATCTGTAGATTGCTCTTGGAAAGATGGCCATTTTAACTATATTAATCCTGCCAATCCATGAGCATGGAAGATTTTTCCATTTTCTGAGATCTTCTTCAGTTTCCTTCTTCAGAGACCTGAAGTTCTTGTCGTATAGATCTTTCACTTTTTTGGTTAGAGTCACACCAAGGTACCAAATTTAAACAATATCTTTCTACTAATCAAGTCCTACAGAGGATAATAGAATGAAAAGTCCAACACCAGAGGGAAACTACCCCCAAGAAAAAACAAGAAATTAATCTTTTCACAACAAATCCAAAAGAACAGAAATACACAAATGTAATTCCAACTCTAACAACAAAAATAACAGGAAGCAACAATCATTGGCCCCTAATATCTCTCAGCATCAATGGACTCAATTCCCCCAATAAAAAGACAAGGCTAACGGACTAGATATGTAAACAGGATCCAGTATTTTGCTGCATACAAGAAACACACCTCAAAGCCAAAGATAGATATATCCTCAAAGAAAGAAGGATGGGGAATTTTTTTTCAAGCAAATGGTCCCAAGAAACAAGCTGGACTAGCCATCCTAATAGCCAAAAAATAGTCATTCAAGCAAAAGTTATCCAAAAAAAAAAAAAAAAAAGATGGGGAAGGTCACTATATACTAAACAAACTCTACCAGGATGAACTCTCAATGCTGAGCATCTGTTCCCCAAATGTAAGGGCACACACATTTGTAAAAGAAATGGTACTAAAGCTCAAAACATACATTGAACCTCACACAATAATAGTAGGAGATTTCAACACCCCACTCTCACCAATGGACAGATCATGGAAACAGAACCTAAACAGTAAAACTAAAAGAAGTTATGAACCAAATGGATTGAATAGATATCTACAGAATATTTCACCTTAAAACAAAATAATATACCTTCTTCTCAGCACTTCATGGTACCTTCTCAAAAATCTACCTTATACTAGGACACAAAACAAACCTCAACAGATATAAAATCATAGAATTAATCCTATTTATTCTATAAGACCACCATGGACTAAAGCTTGTCTTCAATACAAAAAAAAAAAAAAACCAACAGAGAGCCCACAACTACTATCTACTCAATGATAACTTGGTCAGGAAAGAAATAAAGAAATTGAAGACTTTTTAGAATTCAATGAAAATGAAGGTACAACATACCCAAACTTGTGGGACACAATGAAATCAGTGCTAAGAGGAAAACTCACAGCTCTAAGTGCCTCCAAAAAGAAACTGGAGAGAGCATACACTAACAGCTTAGTAACTCATCTGAAAGCTCTAGAACAAAAAGAAGCAAATACAACCAAGAATAGTAGAAGGCAAGAAATTATCAAACTCGGGGCTGAAATCAACCAAGTAGAAACAAAAAGAACTATACAAAGAATCAGCAAAACTAGGATGTGGATTCTTTGAGAAAATCAGAAAGATAGATAAACCCTTAGGCAGACTAACCAGAGACAGTAGCCAAATTAACAAAATCAGGAATGAAAAAGGAAGACATAACAACAGAAACCAAGAAAATACAAAAAATAATCAGGCCCTACTAAAAAAGGTCTATAGTCAACTAAATTAGAAAACCTGGATGAAATGGATGATTTTCTAGGCAGATACCAGGTACCAAAATTAAATAAGGATCAGATAAAACATCTAAATAGCCCCATAACCCTAAAGGAAATCAATGCAGCCATTAAACGTCTTCTAACTGAAAAGAATCTAGAACCACATGGGTTTAGTGCAGAATTCTATCAGACCTTCAAAGAAGATCTAATACCAATACTCTTCAAGCTATTCCACAAAATAGAAACAGAATGAACTCTACCCAATTCGTCTTTGAAGCCACAGTTACACTTATACCTAAACCATGCAAAGTCCCAACAAAGAAAGAGAACTTCAGACCAATTTCCCTTATGAATATCAATGCAAAAGTACTCCATAAAATTCTCACAAACTGAATCCAAGAACACATCAAAACAATCATTCACCACAATAATGTAGGCTTCATTCCAGTGATGCAAGGATGGTTCAATATACAGAAATCCATCAATGTAATTCACTACATAAACAAACTCAAAGAAAAAACCCATGATCATTTCATTAGATGCTGAAAAAGCCATTAACAAAATTCAATATACCTTCATGTTAAAAGTGGGAATTCAAGGAGCATATCTAAATATAATAAAAGCAATATACAATAAACCAATAGCCAACATCAAACTAAATGGGGAGAAACTCAAAACAATCCCATTAAAATCAGGAAATAGACAAGGCTGCCCACTCCTCTCCCTACCTATACAATATAGTACTTGAAGTTTCAGCCAGAACAATTAGACAACAAAAGGAGATCAAAGGGATACAAACTGGGAAGGGGGAAGACAAATTATCATTATTTGCAGATGATATGATAGTATATATAAGTTAGTATATATAAGTGACGGCACAAATTCTGCCAGAGAACTCCTACAGCTGACAAACAACTTCAGCAAATAGGCTGGATATGAAATTAATTCAAACAAATAAGTAACCTTCCTCTGCTCAAAGGAAAAAAGGGAGGAGAAAGAAATTAGGGAAATAACACTCTTCACAATAGTCACAAACAATATAAAATCTCTTCATGTGACTCTAACCAAGCAAGTGAAAGATATGTATGACAAGAACTTTAAGGCTCTGAAGAAAGAAATCAAAGAAGATCTCAGGAGATGGAATTATCTCCCATGCTCATGGGTTGGCAGGATTAATATAGTAAAAACGGCTGTTTTGCAGAAAGTAATCTACAGATTCAATACTATCCCCCATCAAAATTCCAATTCATTCTTCATAGACTTAGAAAGAGCATTTGCAAATTCATTTCAAATAACAAAACTCAGGATAGCAAAATACTATTCTCACCAATAAAAGAACTTCTGGGGAATTTGGCATCTCTGACTTCAAGCTGGAATACAGAGTAATAGTGATATAAAATATATGTTATTGGTACAGAGACAGGCAGGAAGATCAGTGGAATAGAAGTGAGGACCAATAAATGAACCCACACACCTATGGTCACTTGATATTTGACAATGAAGCTAAAACCATCCAGAGGAAAAAGTCCCATCAACAAATGGTGCAGGTTCAACTGGAGTTCAGCAAGTAGAAGAATGCAAATTGATCCATTCTTATCTCATTGTACAAAGCTCAAGTCCAAGTGGATCAAGGACCTCCACATAAAACCAGACACACTGAAACTAATAAAGGAGAAAGTAGGGAAGAGCCTCAAACACATGGGCACAGGGGAAATTTTCCTGAACAGAACACCAATGACTTATGCTCTAAGATCAAGAATCAGCAAATGGGACCTCATAAAATTACAAAGCTTCTGTAAAACAAAGGACACTGTCAATAGGACAAAAGAGCATCCAACAGATTGGGAAATGACCTTTACCAATCCTACATCTGATAGAGGGCTAATATCCAATATATACAAAGAACTCAAGAAGTTACACTCCAGAGAATCAACCCTATTAAAAATGGGATACAGAGCTAAACAGAGAATTTTCAACTAAGAAATCATGAATGGCCAAAAAACACTTAAAGAAATGTTCAACATCCTTAGTCATCAGGGAAATTCCAATCAAAACAACCCTGGGATTCCACCTCACACCAATCAAAATGGATAAGATCAAAAACTCAGGTGACAGCAGATGCTGGTGAGGATGTGGAGAAAGAGGAATACTCCTCCATACTTGGTGGCATTGCAGGCTGGTACAACTGCTCTGGAAATCACTGGCAGTTCCTCAGAAATTTTGACATAGTATTACCTGAGGACCCAGCCATACCATTCTTGGGCATATATCCAAAAGATGCTCCAACATATAACAAGGGCATATGCTCCACTATGTTTATAGAAACCTTATTTATAATAGCCAGCTAGAACGTACCTAGATGTACTTCAACAGAAGAATGGATAAAGAAAATGTGGTACATTTACACAATGGAATATTACTCAGCTATTAAAAAAATGACTACATGAAATTCTTAGGCAAATGGATGGAACTAGAAAATATCATCCAAAGTGAGGTAATCCAGTAACAAAAACCCACACATGGTATGAACTCACTGATAAGTAGATATTAGTCCAAATGCTCAGAATACCCACAATACAATTCACCAACCACATGAAGCTCAAGAAGAAGGAAGACCAAAGTGTGAATACTTCAATCCTTCTTAGAAGGGGAAACAAAATACTCATGAGATGAAATACAGAGATAAAGTGTGGAGCAGAGACTGAAGGAAAGCCATCCAGGGACTGTCCCACCTGGGGATCCATCCCATATACAGTCATCAAACCCAGACACTATTGTGGATGCCAAGAAGTGCTTACTGACATAAGCCTGATAAAGCTGCCTCCTGAAAGGCTCTGCCAGAGCCTGACAAATACAGAAGCAGATGCTCACAGCCAACCATTGGACTGAACACAAGGTCCCCAATGGAGGAGTTAGAGAAAGGAATGAAGGAGGTGAGGAGTTTGCAACCTCGTAGGAAGAACAATATCAACTAACCAGAGCTCTCAGGGTCTAAACCACTAACCAAGGAGTACACATGTAGGGACCCATGACTCCAGTCACATATGTAGCAGAGAACGACCTTGTCAGGGATCAATGAAATTAGAGGCCCTTGGTCCTGTGATGCCCCAGTGTAGGGGACTGCAAGGGGACTGCAAGGGTGGGGAAGTGGGTGTTGGTGGGTGGTTGGAGGACCACCATCATAGAAGCAGGGGTAGGGGTATTAGATAGGAAGTTTCTCGGTGTGGGGTGGCCAAGAAAAGGGATAAGATTTGAAATGTAATTAAAGAAAATATCCTATTAAAAAAAGAATTGCTGATGAAAAAATCTATATTACATGGCAATATTATCCTTCATCTGTAACATCCATAGTACAAGGATATCTATTATTTCTCTTTTCACTTTATAACATTTCTATATTTAAATTAATTTAATGTACTAAAGTTAACAATCCTTCATAGTCTCTGGAGTTTTCTTACATTTGCCTGTTCAGTGTGCATGTACACATGTAGAGAGTGTGCATGTATATGGTAGTCCGAGGATAACTTGGGTGATTTGGTTCTCTCCTTCCACCATTCCTTGAGATCAAACTCAGATCTCCTGGGACACTACTGCTGATACCAAGAAGTACTTGCTTGCAGGATCCTGTTATAGCTGTCTTCTGAGAGGCTCTGCCAGAACTGACCAATACAGATGGGGATGCTTACAGCCAACCATTGGACTGAGCATGGGGACACCAAAGAGAAGTTAGGCAAAGGACTGTAGGAGCTGAAGGTGTTTGTAACCCTATAAGAGGAATGATAATATCAACTAATCAGACCCCCCAGAGCTCCCAGGGACTAAACTACCAACCAAAGAGAAGTCATGGCTCTAGTTGCATGTGTAGCAGAGGATAGGATAAGAGGTTTGTGGAGACAAAACAGGGAAAGTGGATAACAATTCAAATGTAAATAAATAAAATAACCAATTAAAAATACATAAAATTAAAAAAATAAAATAAAAAATTACCTTTACCTACTGAGCCAATCCTCACTCAGAGACACTCTTAGTGTCTAAGTACGTTTTCAATAGCAGTCTTCCTTCGTACCCAAACTATATAAGTGTTCACTAACTTTTCTTTACTACTTAGATGTTGTCATGCTTTATGTTTAAGAAAAAAACCTGACTGTACTTAGAATTTACACTTATGTATATTGTATGGGAATGTTTCCTCTCTAAATGGGTAAACAGATTAAATACTTAATTTCCATCTTTTTCTGTCTTTTTCTGAACTTATTTTAACAATGTGTTGCATGAAACTCCAAATGCGCAGCCAAGGCAGAATTGTAGGAAGCGCATGAATCGTCTACCCTGGAACATGCAAGTCATCAGCAGGAACAAGGGAGGCCCTGCCTCATCACTGTGGAAAGGAAGTGTTGTGCACTGAGTTCCACATATATGCTATGGCACACAGGCACCACATACATACATACACACACACACACACACACACACACACACACACACAATCCATATGCATGAACTAAATAAATGTGCCTTTTAAAGAAAGAAAAAAGAATGCCCGTCAAGAATAAGTCCCTAATGGCCTAGTCTCCTCCCACTCACCCTACTACAAACACGTAGTTCCTACGACCTCCCTGTAGACGAGCAGCATTGGCTGGTGACTACACCTTTAACACATGATACTTTAAGGGATACTCCAGATTCAAATTATAATGGTACCCATGTAACAACGTCACAGTTTTGTTATGGAAGTTTCATATTATGTTTTAATGTCTGGTGATATCAGTTCCCCCTTATAGCCTTCTTTTCTTTTTTTTTTATTTCATTTGATATATTTTTTTATTTATATTTCAAATGATTTCCCCTTTTCTGGTCCTCCACTCCCCGAAAGTCACATAAGCCCCCTTCCCTCCCCCTATTCTCCCACCCACCCCTTCCCACTTCCCTGTTCTGGTTTTGCCTTATACTATAGCCTTCTTTTCTGTCTACCCCACTAGATGTCTGTGTGTGCCTATTTTCCAAGGGATCTTCTGAAGGATCTTGGGGATCTCATAGGAATGCTTGCTGATTTTGTTGCAGAGATTACAACAAACTCTTGAATGAATTGAAGGAGTTATCACAGCAACAACAGGGGATGTTTCCGCTGTGCTCTCAAGCACCCTCTGAGTCTCCCCAGATCACTTTAAAATGCACTCAAATATGGTTTGCTCATTCTGATGGAGTTTCTTAAAGCATGTGTTCTGTTATTATTCTGTCATGTTAGATTTTCTTTATCACTTCTAATTCATTCCTTTTTGTGGCTATGAAACCTATCCATCTCTATATGTTAATTGTACAGCTTGCCATAAAGAACCTCTTTAATAAGTAATTTGTTGAAAGTTCAACAGTGATCTAGTGATAAAAGCAAGATAACCAATGTCTTTATGAGTATTCGTTTTATTACTAAGTACTGGGCTGAGGGTTTGTTTGGGGAGTGTGGAGAGTGAGGCAGTGTCCCTCTATGTAGCCCAGACTGGTTCCAAACTTAAAATCCTCCTGCCTCCACATTCTGAGAGCTGGGATTATAAGCATGCTCTTCCCTGGCTGGTTCTGGATTGAGTTTGGGGTGACATAGGATATACAGGTATTATCCAGTTTTTCTGTTTTCTCAGTACAATTTAATGTTATACATATAGTTCCCATTTTGACTTAATAAAATAAAAGCTATCTTAGAAGCCAAACAAAAATCCATAGCCCAACATAAATAAATATCTGGGCTATTATTTTCGATTATGTTTAAATTTCTAAACACTAAGCTATATAGCTGCACATGGTATCTAATACCTAAATCCACGCACTTGGGAGCCTGAGGGTAAAGGACTATTACGAATTCCAGGCCAGTATGGGATACACAGTATCTCAAAAACCAGTTATTATAAAAGACATAAATTTGTTGCTTGCAAATATGGTAGTATTCCTCTTGATCAGACTAGTGTTCATTAGTTCTGTGCAAGTGGGAATCTAAGCAACACAAAACAACAGAGAGTACTGCAACCATGTATTAATGCATAGCTAGGCTTAAAGGGATAGAACACGTGGATGGATTGGCCGAATCTTCTGTGAGGTTTCAATGAAGTACTGTTGAAATTGGGTCATCTGAAACAGGTTTAAACTGCTGGAAACCAGGACTATGCTCAAGCAGCCCCCCAACTCTGGGTAGCCTTTCTCATCACCTCTCTCAAAACAGCTTCAATATGCCAGCTCGAAGTTCCTGGGGCCGGGTTGGGGAGGAAGGTTTTAGGAAAGCAAAATAGAAATAGCACCTTTAATCACTTTAGTCCCTTCTGTGACACTCCAATATTCAAGCCAGCTGTGAGGCCTAGCCAGATCTCGGCTTTCAAAAAAGGAGTCAATGTCATGTTCTAAGGAGTTGTAATGGGCTGAGAAGCAGCATAATATAGTCTGACATGGAACTGTGAGAGTCAACACTAGCATTTCAAGGAAGAGTTTAAGCGCAGTTGTGTCAAAAAACGGTCCTAGAATTAAGCCAGAAGTATTAATTATCTCAGCTTAGTTATCAGATAAAAGAGTGTTTAGTTGAATTTGAACTTAGATAAACAATGCCTATGTTTTCCTTTTTTTAACTGTTACTACCATGCCAACATTTAGAAGATACTTGCCCACCCCCTAAAAATTGATTTTACTCAGTTTGAGTGAAGCATTGTACATTTTGACTTGCTAAATCTGGCAACCCTGTCCAAAGCTTAACTTGGATTCAAGAAGTAGTTATTTCTATCTAGGGCTCAGTTCAAGCATGGGGTGGGGCAGATTGCACCACCATTGTTGAAGTTTGCCGGTGTGGTGATCCAAACTGTGCTATCTGAAGCTGTTCCCTCCCTGGATGGGACATGAACATCTGAATTTTCCGTGACTGCTATGAATTACAGAACACGAATTTTGTGGGTCTTTGGTTTCCCAGTTTTCTCTTTCGTCTCTCAGCTGTGCAGGGACTGAGCCCCTGGCACCAGTTCTGTTTCCTGACAGGCAACATTACTTCATTTTCACATTCACACTGACATCACTTCCCTTTCTGTCTAACAACATCAATAATGGTGTAACCCTATTTGGAAAACAGCTTGATGGAACAGCTGTTTTATCGGCATTATGAGTCTAAAGCTTTCTCTAATTTGGGGAAAGGAATGCCCACAACCACAAGTACATTGCAGCCTAGGTTATCAGGGAAACATAACACTTTGCTGATTTATCATGCTACTAACATTAATTATCATATAAATTATTTACATCAGTTTTGTATAATCCTAACAAAATTACTAAAATGTTCACCATTTGATTTCCAAACCAGTCTATCCAGGATGACCTGCAGTAGCCTTCCCATTCATTATTTCATAAATTCCCCAAGCTGCTTCATATGTCCAAAGTCGATTAAAGAGCTGCTTAAGTCTTACCTTTGTGTGGAGTCACTAGCTGTTGTATAATCTATTCCCAGTCACCAAATTTAGATCTGAGACTTTAGATGTTCACTAAGAACATATTTAGCATCATCTTCTTTCCCTGCTACAGACAAGTATAAGTTGTGATGACTCACCAGAATTCAAGTTGCCATGGGAACTATCAGAGTGATACTACTACTTGCAAGAGATGGCTGGGCTAGCTATTGTGCCTCTACATCTAATTCATGGGAAGATCTTACTTTTCTCTTTCACTGTTATAATGGAGAACTTAGAGGACACTCAGATGTTAACTCTAAATCCATTGCTGTCTCTTTCCTTAAGAAAAGGACTTTAAGAATGATCCTCCCCGCCCATGATGCTCCTCAGGAGACAGTTGGGAGCCCAAAGAAACAGCAGAGACTAGTTGAGAGCTAACCTGGAACACCCCCAACCTCAGGTCTTCTTTGAGTCAAACAAAAAATAGTATTTCCTGGTCAGGCATGTGGAAGTAGAAAGGCTGCAGTGGCCATAGGTACCTTGAGAAAAGACCTCAAGTAAATGTCAGAACAGTCTTAGAGTTGAACCTGTTCAATGTCCATCAAAACATATATCCTCATGCCATCAGTAAGCCATTGCAGCCTAGGTTGCCACACCTAAAGCAAAAATAGGAGATAATAAATTTTCTTTTTTGGGGGGTGAGGAGAGGAAAGGGTTTATTTGGCTTATTCTTCCATAGCACTGTTTATCATAGAAGGATGTCAGGACAGGAACTAAAACTGGGCAGGAATCTGGAGGCAGGAGCTGATGCAGAGGCCATGGAGGGGTGCTGCTCACTGACTTACTTCCCACCATTTGCACAGCCTGCTTTCTCACAAAACCCAAGACCACCAGCCCAGGGATGGCTTCACCCACAATGGGCTAACCGTTGCCCCCATCGATCACTAACTAAGAAAATGCCCTACAGGCTTGCATGCAGTCCAGGCTTAGGATAACATTTCCTCAATCAGGGGTTTCCTCCTCTCTGAAGACTCTGGCCTGTGTCAACTGGCATAAATCTAGCCAGCACTGCTGGTGTCCCCATCTTACTCGGTAGAATAAATAAATAGCAAGGGAAGACATAGGCAAGGAAGCCTGTGGGAGCAGCTGAGCAATGCTAGATGTGAAGAAAAACCTCAGTGAAGACAAAGCAGAGGCAAGGAGGTCCAAGAAGAAAGTATATAGAGAAATGAGGGGCAGCACCAGAGGGGAGAGAGAGCTTGTCAACAGAACAGTTGGCAGCGCTGGTCTCTCCTGATGTTGAGGTGAAGAGATCAAGGGAGCTGTTATGACTGGATAGTTTCAACTTTTGGATTATTCTTTCCCATTTTACAGCTTAAGCAATGAGTCTTATGGAAGACTTATCACCTGTCCAAGCTCACACAGCTGATGAAGAAACCAGGTTATTTGAAAGCAGGATTCCACAGAGTATTCTCATGCCCTTTTATTGACTAGCATTATAATGTCTGTACAGACTACAGCCCTTACCTTACAGATAAGCACAAGATAATAAATTTTCTTATTGGGTAATCACATTGAGTTAGATATTCTGATTCTGGGTGGTGGTGGCACGCGCCTTTAATCCCAGCACTTGGGAGGCAAAGGCATGTAGATTTCTGAGTTCAAGGCCAGCCTGGTCTACAGAGTGAGTTCCAGGACAGCCAGGGCTACACAGAGAAACCCTGTCTTGAAAAAACAAACAAACAAAACAAAAAAAACCAAAAACAGATATTCTGATTCTAACACTCACAGCATTCTCACTAAACATTCATTATAAAATGGAGTGTCGGGCGGCGGCGGCAGCGGCAGTACAGCAGTGGCTGGTCCAGCTGAAGGGCCATCAGCAGTGGAACCAAGGCGACACAGGGTCCAGTTAGGCCCTGTGCCCACGACCACTGACCTTCACTGACCAGCCGGGCTGCAAACAGCTGCAGTTTTGCCGCTCCTTTCGCTGCACGGAAGACACTTCAGAACTCGGCCTCTCCATCTTGATTTTGAAATCCAGTGACATCGGACAGTCTGAGGTACACAAACATAATCCGAGGCCAACACCACCGTGGGGGTCTGAGACAGACGGGCATTGACCTGCACCCAGGCCCTTGGCTGTTCGGGGGGGGGGGGGGGGTATCGGGGCGCCAACCCAGCCAGGAGGTTTTTTGCCCGGGCCTGCGCACGCGCAGCCATTTTGCCTGCAGGACAACAGAGAGCTCTGGCGGGCAGAGCCATAGCGGGCATAGCCTGAGGCTAACAAAGCGGGGGTCTAGGCCCCAAAAGGCACAGGACTGACCCCAAGATCTGGGCAGCTTGGTGGGCCATCTGTGAATCAACCCGCCCAGGAGGTTGTTAGCACAGCAGACTCTCCCGGCGCTTTCGGGGAGCGCGGGCGCAGACGCCCGCCATCCTGGTCACCAGGCAGACCCAATTAACAGTCATAGCCCTAGGGGAACTTGGCTCGGACCTAGGCCTCCCAGGCTTTTGCCTGGACTTAGGGCCTGGGCAGCCAGGCTAACCTTGTGTGCGCCAGCCCGGTTGGGGGATCGGCTGCCCAGCAGAGTGATCTGAACAAGGGGAGGTCCCAGCAGCATACACCATCGGAGCTCCCTGGGGGTGCACACGGGCTCCATCTGGTCCACAGACACAATCTGGGGCAAGGCCTCAGGTGGGAGCCCTCAGCTCAACTCTCTCCGCTGCCGGATCCAGATCAGCCTGGGCAGCAGCACCACATCGCCAGATCCGGGCAGCCAGGTGGGAGAAGTCAGTGTGCTCCAGTGAATCCAGCGGGCCCCAGCGGGAGCCTTCGGGTGCCTGCTTCGGGATCTGAACAGCCTGGGCAGCAGTACCCTGTCTACAGGCAGTGCAGGGGGTAAGCTGTGCACCAGACGTCAACTGGGAAGGGGCAGCTTGCACTGGTGAGTCCAGCACTGACAAGAACAAGTAACACCAGTGAGAACTAGATGGCAAAAGGCAAATGCAGGAACGTCTCTAACAGAAATCAAGGCAATATGGCAACATCTGAACCCAATTCTCCTCTACCAACATGTCCTGGATAACCCACCACACCAGTAAAACAAGATTTGAATTTAAAATCACTGGTCATGATGCTGGTACAGGATCACATGAAGGACATACTTAAAGAAATTCAGGAGAAAATGGATCAAAAGTTAGAAGCCCTTGCAAGGGAAACACAAAAATCATTGAAAGAAATCCAGGAGAATACAAAAGCCAACAATGAGGAAACACAAAAAAAAATTAAAGAAATACAGGAGAACTTTGGTCAACAGGCTGAGGTCATGAAAGAGGAAACACAAAAATCTCTTAAAGAATTACAGGAAAGCACAAACAAGCAAGTGAAGGAGCTAAGCAAAACCATCCAGGATCTAAAATCAGAAGTAGAAACAACTAAGAAAACTCAAAGGGAGACAACTTTGGAGATAGAAAGCCTTGGGAAGAAATCAGGGGACAGAGATGCAAATATCAACAACAGAATACAAGAGATAGAAGAAAGAATCTCAGATGCTGAAGATTCCATAGAAACCATGGACTCAACAGTTAAAGAAAATGCAAAATGCAAAATGCAAAAAGCTTGTAACCCAAAATATCCAGGAAATCCAGGACACAATAAGAAGACCAAACCGAAGGATTATAGGCATAGATGAGAGTGAAGATTTACAACTTAAAGGGCCAGCAAATATCTTCAATAAAATTATGGAAGAAAACTTCCCTAACCTAAAGAGAGAGATGCCCATGAATATACAAGAAGCCTACAGAACTCCAAACAGACTGAACCAGAACAGAAATACTACCCGTCACATAATAATCAAAACACCAAATGTTCTAAACAAAGAAAGAATATTAAAGGCAGTAAGAGAAAAAGGCCAAGTAACATATAAAGGAAGACCTATCAGAATCACAGCAGACTTCTCACCTGAGACTATGAAGGCTAGAAGGTCCTGGGCAGATCTCATGCAGACTCTAAGAGAACACAAATGCCAACCAAAACTACTATATCCAGCAAAACTCTCAATCACCATAGATGGAGAAACTAAGATATTTCATGACAAAACCAAGTTTACCCAATATCTATCCACAAACCCAGCCCTACAAAGGATAATAGGAGGACAACACCAATACAAGGAGGGAAACTTCACCCTGGAAAAAGCAAGATAGTAACCTTTCATCAAACCCAAAAGAAGTTAAGCAATCAAATTTAAAAAATAACGTCAAAAATGATAGGAAGTAACAATCACTATTCCTTAATATCTCTTAACATCAATGGACTTAATGCCCCAATAAAAAGACACAGACTAACTGACTGGATACATAAACAGGACCCTACATTTTGCTGCTTACAGGAAACACACCTCAGGGTCAAAGACAAACACTACCTTAGAGTAAAAGGCTGGAAGACAATTTTACAAGCAAATGGTCTCAGGAAACAAGCTGGAGTAACCATTTTAATATCAGATAAAATTGACTTTCAACCCAAAGTCATCAAAAGAGACTCTGAGGGACACTTCTTGCTGGTCAAAGGAAAAATACAACAAAAAGAACTCTCAATCCTGAACATCTATGCTCCAAATGCAAGGGCACCCTCTTTCGTAAAAGAAACTTTATTAAAGCTCAAAGCACACATTGCACCTAACACAATAATTGTGGGTGACTTCAACACCGCACTTTCCTCAATGGACCGATCAGGAAAACAGAAACTAAACAGGGACACAATGAAACTAATTGAAGCTTTGGACCAATTAGATTTAACAGATATATATATAGAATATTCTATCCTAAAACAAAAGAATATACCTTTTTCTCAGCACCTCATGGTACCTTCTCCAAAATCGACCATATAATTGGTCACAAGACATACCTCAACAAATATAAGAAGATCGAACTAATCCCATGCATCCTATCTGATCATTACGGAGTAAAAGTGGTCTTCAATAGCAACAGAAACAACAGAAAAGCCACATACACATGGAAACTGAACAATACTCTACTCAATGATACCTTGGTCAAGGAAGAAATAAAGAAAGAAATTAAAGACTTTTTAGAACACAATGAAAATGAAGACACAACATACCCAAATCTATGGGACACAATGAAAGCAGTGCTAAGAGGAAAACTCATAGCCCTGAGTGCCTCCAAAAAGAAAATGGAGAGAGCTTACATTACCAGCTTAATGACACACCTGAAAGCCCTGGAACAAAAAGAAGCTATTTCACCCAGGAGGAGTAGAAGGCAGGAAATCATCAAACTCAGGGCCAAAATCAATCAAGAAGAAACAAAGAGAACCATACAAAAAATCAACAAAACCAGGAGATGGTTCTTTGAGAAAATCAACAAGATAGATAAACCTTTAGCCAGACTGACCAAAGGGCACAGAGAAAGTATCCAAATTAACAAACTTAGAAATGAAAAGGGAGATATAACAACGGAAACTGAGGAAATCCAAAAAATCATCAGATCCTACTACAAGAGCCTGTACTCAACACAACTGGAGAATCTGGAGGAAATGGACAATTTCCTTGACAGATACCAAATACCAAAGTTAAATCAGGACCAACTAGACCATCTAAACAGTCCCATAATGCCTAAAGAAATAGAAGGAGTCATAGAAAGTCTTCCAACCAAAAAAAGCACAGGACCAGATGGTTTCAGTGCAGAATTCTATCAGACCTTCAAAGAAGAGTTAACACCAATACTCTTCAAACTATTCCACAAAATAGAAACAGAAGGAACACTACCCAATTCCTTCTACGAAGCCACAATTACGCTGATACCAAAGCCACACAAAGATCCAACAAAGAAAGAGAACTTCAGACCAATTTCCCTCATGAACATCGATGCAAAAATACTCAATAAAATTCTTGCCAACCGAATCCAAGAACACATCAAAAAGATCATCCACCATGATCAAGTAGGCTTTATCCCGGGAATGCAGGGTTGGTTCAATATATGGAAATCCATCATTACAATCCACTACATAAACAAACTCAAAGAACAAAACCACATGGTCATTTCATTGGATGCTGAAAAAGCATTTGACAAAATTCAGCATCCTTTCATGCTTAAAGTCTTGGAGAGAACAGGAATTCAAGGCCCATACCTAAACATAGTAAAAGCAATATACAGCAAACCGGTAGCCAGCATCAAACTAAATGGAGAGAAACTTGAAGCAATCCCACTGAAATCAGGGACCAGACAAGGCTGCCCCCTTTCTCCTTATCTTTTCAATATTGTACTTGAGGTACTAGCTCGGGCAATTCGACAACATAAGGAGGTCAAAGGGATACAAATTGGAAAGGAAGAAGTCAAACTATCATTATTTGCAGACGACATGATAGTCTACCTAAGTGACCCAAAAAACTCCACTAGAGAGCTCCTACAGCTGATAAACAACTTCAGCAAAGTGGCAGGTTATAAAATCAACTCAAGCAAATCAGTGGCCTTCCTATACTCAAAGGATAACCAGGCTGAGAAAGAAATTAGGGAAATGACCCCCTTCAAAATAGCCACAAACAGTATAAATTATCTTGGGGTGACTCTTACCAAACATGTGAAAGATCTTTATGACAAGAACTTCAAGACTCTGAAGAAGGAAATGGAAGAAGACCTCAAAAAATGGGAAAACCTCCCATGCTCATGGATCGGTAGAATCAATATAGTTAAAATGGCCATTTTGCCAAAAGCAATCTACAGATTCAATGCAATACCCATCAAAATCCCAACTCAATTCTTCACAGAGTTAGAAAGAGCAATTATCAAATTCATCTGGAACAACAAAATACCCAGGATAGCTAAAACTATTCTCAGCAACAAAAGAAAATCTGGGGGAATCAGTATCCCTGACCTCAAGCAATACTACAGAGCAGTAGTGTTAAAAACTGCATGGTATTGGTACAGTGACAGGCAGGAGGATCAATGGAACAGGATTGAAGATCCAGAAATGAACCCACACACCTATGGCCACTTGATCCTCGACAAAGAGGCTGAAAACATCCAATGGAAAAAAGATAGCCTTTTCAACAAATGGTGCTGGTTCAACTGGAGGTCAGCATGCAGAAGAATGCGAATTGATCCATCCTTGTCTCCTTGTACTAAGCTCAAATCCAAATGGATCAAGGACCTCCACATAAAGCCAGACACTCTGAAGCTAATAGAAAAGAAACTGGGGAAGACCCTTGAGGACATCGGTACAGGGAGAAAGTTTCTGAACAGAACACCAATAGCGTATGCTCTAAGAGCAAGAATTGACAAATGGGACCTCATAAGGTTACAGAGTTTCTGTAAGGCAAAGGACACCATCAAGAGGACAGATCGGCAACCAACAAATTGGGAAAAGATCTTCACCAATCCTACATCAGATAGAGGGCTAATATCCAATATATATAAAGAACTCAAGAAGTTAGACTCCAGAAAACCGAACAACCCTATTAAAAAATGGGGTACAGAGTTAAACAAAGAATTCTCACCTGAAGAACTTCGGATGGCGGAGAAGCATCTTAAAAAATGCTCCACTTCATTAGTCATTAGGGAAATGCAAATCAAAACAACCCTAAGATTTCATCTTACACCAGTCAGAATGGCTAAGATTAAAAATTCAGGAGACAGCAGGTGTTGGAGAGGGTGCGGAGAAAGAGGAACACTCCTCCACTGCTGGTGGGGTTGCAAATTGGTACAACCACTCTGGAAAGCAGTCTGGCGGTTCCTCCGAAAACTGGGCACCTCACTTCCAGAAGATCCTGCTATACCACTCCTGGGCATATACCCAGAGGATTCCCCACCATGTAATAAGGATACATGCTCTACTATGTTCATAGCAGCCCTATTTATAATTGCCAGATGCTGGAAAGAACCCAGGTATCCCTCAACAGAAGAGTGGATACAAAAAATGTGGTATATCTACACAATGGAGTACTATTCAGCCATTAGAAACAATGAATTCATGAAATTCTTAGGCAAATGGATGGAGCTAGAGAACATCATACTAAGTGAGGTAACCCAGACTCAAAAGGTGAATCATGGTATGCACTCACTAATAAGTGGTTATTAACCTAGAAAACTGGAATACCCAAAACATAATCCACACATCAAATGAGATACAAGAAGAAAGCAGGAGTGGTCCCTGGTTCTGGAAAGACTCAGTGAAACAGTATTTGGCAAAACCAGAACGGGGAACTGGGAAGGGGTGGGAGGGAGGACAGGGGAAGAGAAGGGGGCTTACGGGACTTTCGGGGAGTGGGGGGGGGGCTAGAAAAGGGGAAATCATTTGAAATGTAAATAAATTATATCAAATAAAAAAAAAAAAAAGAAAAAAAAAAAAAAAAAAAAAAAAAAAAAAATGCTCAACTTCATTAATCATTAGGGAAATGCAAATCAAAACAACCCTAAGATTTCATCTTACACCAGTCAGAATGGCTAAGATTAAAAATTCAGGAGACAGCAGGTGTTGGAGAGGGTGTGGAGAAAGAGGAACACTCCTCCACTGCTGGTGGGGTTGCAAATTGGTACAACCACTCTGGAAATCAGTCTGGCGGTTCCTCCGAAAACTGGGCACCTCACTTCCAGAAGATCCTGCTATACCACTCCTGGGCATATACCCAGAGGATGCCCCACCATGTAATAAGGATACATGCTCTACTATGTTCATAGCAGCCCTATTTATAATTGCCAGATGCTGGAAAGAACCCAGGTATCCCTCAACAGAAGAGTGGATGCAAAAAATGTGGTATATCTACACAATGGTGTACTATTCAGCCATTAGAAACAATGAATTCATGAAATTCTTAGGCAAATGGATGGAGCTAGAGAACATCATACTAAGTGAGGTAACCCAGACTCAAAAGGTGAATCATGGTATGTACTCACTAATAAGTGGTTATTAACCTAGAAAATTGGAATACCCAAAACATAATCCACACATCAAATGAGGTACAAGAAGAAAGGAGGAGTGGTCCCTGGTTCTGGATAGACTCAGTGAAACAGTATTCGGCAAAACCAGAATGGGGAAGTGGGAAGGGGTGGGTGGGAGGACAGGGGAAGAGAAGGGGATTTACGGGACTTTCGGGGAGTGGGGGGCTAGAAAAGGGGAAATCATTTGAAATGTAAATAAATTATATCGAATAAAAAAATAACAATAATTTTTAAAAAAAGCCAATAATCAATAAAAATGGAGTGTCGAACTAAAAGATAAAATAATAGCTTTAACCCTCTAATAAGCTCAGGCTCTGTTCAACAAGTATTTGATCTGGTGTCATGGTAATAGTATAATAAAGTGATAGTCTGCTGGCCATTTGCAGTACTGATGAAGAAGAAATCTTAAACCACAAATCATAGATTAATAATATTCCACCATGCTGTGGAGGCCAACACAGTGGGAGCTATATGACTCTGTACTTACCTGCTTTACCAACATATTTCAGAGTTCTGCCATTGCTCATGGCAGAAAGGCTGAGCAAAAACATCTAATCAATTGGTTCCACCTGAACTTGGTTTCGGATGATGTGAGGATTCTCCTCTTCTCCATTCTGTTTCTCACTTAGGTGTGTGCATTACCCATCAGGCTTTATGCCTAGCACAGCAACAGCTCCCAGCCAATCCAATTTTAAATACTTCTTTCTTTCTTTCATTTTGTTTTTGTTTTTGTTTTTGAGACAGGAACAGACTGTCCTGGACCTCACTCTACAATGGCCTCCAACTCAGAGAAATCTACCTGTCTCTGCTTCCCTGCCTCTGTCTTAAATCCCTCTGGGATTACAGGCATGCACCACCATGCTCAGACAATTTTAAATATTTCCTAATGCCAAATTTAAAGAACATGTGCCCTCTATTGGAATCTATATAAATCTCTAAAAAGGATCAGTTAATGATAAGTAGAATTAACATGTATTACCAATGTTTTCTAAAGACGCAGAAAACCTACTTCTAGCTACCATTCAGATACATTAAGGACTGCCTGTTTTGGTTTCATTTCTATTGTCCTGAATACCATGCCAAAAGCAACTTAAGGGATAAAGAGTTTATTTTGGCTCACAGTTCCAGAGGGGACACAGTCTATCATGCTGGAGAAATCAGTCATGATGGCAGAAGCATGAGGCCAGCCTGGCATATTCCATCAGCCACCCAGAAACAGAAAGAAAACAATAGTGGAGCTGAGCTATCCAACCTCAAGACCCATCCCTAGTAACATCCAGCAAGGCTCTACTTTCTAAAGGTTCCCTGCAACCTTCTCAAACAACATACTACCTGGGGACAGATTATTCAAATACCTGAGTCTTCAGGGCCATTTCACAGTCAAGCCAAAGCACTACGTGTCTGAGTTAGTATAGTAAAATAGAATGTGGCTATCTGGTCCTTGAAAAACATGTCCCAGGGTCTTCTAGCTTTTCTTCTCTAACCAAGAAATTTTAGAAGTGTCCTGTTCTAGATGATATGGGAGGCCAGGCCAGCCAGACATCCTGCTTAGAGAAGAGATTCCCAATCCATAAGAGACTGGGTTGTGAACAAGAAAACACTTTTATTTTAGAAACTGAGCTTTCCAGATTTACTTGTTGCTACGTGTAGCTAAGTCTAGCATTTACAGTCTGCCAACACAGAACTCAACCGCCACACAAAAGTAGTATGCAAAGTGGGAAGGTTAAAAACTTTTAAAGTGTTCAGAATAGTAGCTATTTGACACACTTGCGATTCATTGAACATATAGAGGTTGACCTGGTGTGAACAAAGAACCTTCATTCCATCTTCTAGTGTCTTTGCTACAGAAAAATACTCTGCAGGTTACCAAAAGAGAGACAAAAACTAACCCACCCACAAAACCTTTGATCTAAAGTCTGCCTGCCTGTAGTATATATGTGGGCCAATAATGCCACCAAGTTTGTAGGAGTAACAAACCAGTATCTGATTTGATCAAAGGTTCACTCCACAATGTGTCACCCACATCCAACATTCCTTGGCTAACTAAGAACCAGAAACTAGATAGTCCAGAGAGCTATGGTAAAACCAAATACTACTCATCTTTTTTTTAAAAAAAATGAATAAAATTACTCCTAATGATATTATGCAATACTTGTGAATCTAGGCTTTATTCAACCATCATCAGAGATGTTTTCTCCTGCTGCATATGGGAAGAAATAAAGAGACCCACCATCAGACATTATACAGAGAGACCTTGGAATGCACAGCTCTAAATGAGAGGTCTCCATCAAAGCTATACTTTCAGAGCCCAGTGAATACTGTGGAAGAGGAGGTGGAAAGAGTGTGAGATCCCTACAGTAGGAGGACAGCAGAAGAACAAGCCTTCTCCATTCACTGAGTAAGGCTCATATGAACTCACAGAGACTGAACCAGCAAGAACAGGGTCTACACAGGTCTGCATCAGGTTCTCTGTGTATATATTACGGCTTTCAGTTTAGTAATCTTATGGGACTCCTGAGTGGATGAACAAGTGTGTCTCTGATTCTCTGCCTTCCCTTGGAGCTCTTTTCCTTCCATTGGTTTGCCTTGTCCAACTTGTATGTGATGGGTTTTGTTATATCTTATTATATTTTATTTTGTAAAAAATAGTCAAAGTAAAACCCTATTTAAAAAAAAAAAACAAAAGATCTTGGCTCCCAGATGGTCCAGATAGGCAGTGCCAGGTACACACAAATATCCCAAGTCTAGCATCACTTGGGACGCAACCCATCAGGCTTCTGCCAGCACCCAGGGCCTGGGAAGCTCTGTGAGCCATCTGTGTGCCAGCCCTGTAGGGGGACATTTGCCATGTAGACTGATCAGCATTTGGAGGGTGTCTATGCCATCATGGCTCCTGGACAGACTGGACAGGCAGCACCAGGTACACAGAGATATCCCAAGTCTAACACTGCTTGAGGCGCAACCCATCAGGCTTCTGCTCGCACCTAGGGCATGAACAGCTCTGCGGGCTGTCTGTGCCAGCCCTGTCGGGGGACGTTTGCCCTGCAGACTGATAGGCACTTGGTAAAGGTCCCCGCAGCATCCGCGATCTTCACTCCTGGACTGAACAGAGGCAGCACCAGGTACACAGAGACAACTGAGTATAACATTGCTTGGGGCAAGGTACAACAGGGCTCCAACTGCACCCAAGAATAGGGCAGCACATCAGCAATCTGTGCCAGGGGAAACCCAGTTATACAGTGGTGCAGAAATAGCCTTACAGGCTCACAGGAGGTGCAAGCACCAGCCAGTGACAAGAGGACCAACTAATGCCAGAGATAACCAGTTGGCAAAAGGTAAATGTAAGAACATTACTAGCAGAGATCTAGGCAATATGGCAGCATCTGAATCCAATTCTCCAACAACAGCAAGTCTTGGATACCCCAACACACCAGAAAACAAGATTTGGATTTAAAATCACTGGTCATGATACTGTTAGAGGAACACAAGAAGGACATAAATAAATCTCTTAAAGAGATTTAAAGAAATATTTCTCTTAAAGAAATATAGGAGACCATGAATCAAAAGGTAGAAGCCCTTACAAAGAAAACATAAAAATCACTTAAAGAAATTCAGGAGAATATGGGTCAATAGATAGAAGCCAATAAAGAAGAAATGCAAAAATCACTCAAAGAAATACAGGAGAACTTGGGTCATCAGGTAGAAGTCATGAAAGAGAAAACACAAAAATCTCTTGAAGAATTAAAGGAAAACACAAACAAACAAGTGAAGGAACTGAGCAAAACCATCCAGGATCTAAAAACAGAAGTAGAAACAACTAAGAAGCCACAGAGGGAGACAACTTTGGAGATAGAAAACCTTGGAAAGAAATTAGGGGCCAGAGATGCAAATATGAACAACAGAATACAAGAGATAGAAGAAAGAATCTCAGGTGCCAAAGATACCATAGAAACCATTGACACAACAGTCAAAGAAAATGCAAAATGCAAAAATCTTGTAAACCAAAACATCCAGGATATCCAGGACACAATGAGAAGACCAAACCTAAGGATTATAGATATTGATGAGAATGAAGATTTACAACTGAAAGGGCCAGCAAATATCTTCAACAAAATTATGGAAGAAAACTTCCCCAACATAAAGAGAGAGATGCCCATGAATATACAAGAAGCCTACAGAACTCCAAACAGACTAGACCAGAACAGAAATATCTCCCATCACATAATAATCAAAACCCCAAATGTACTAAACAAAGAAAGAATATTAAAAGCAGTAAGAGAAAAAGGCCAAGTAATATATAAAGGAAGACCTATCAGAATTACACCAGACTTCTTACCAGAGACCAGGAAAACTAGAAGATCCTGGACAGATCTCATGCAGACTCTAAGAGAAAGCAAATGCCATCCAAGACTACTATACCCAGCAAAACTCACAATCACCATAGATGGAGAAACCAAGATATTCCATGATAAAACCAAATTTACACAATATTTTCCCACAAACCCGGCCTTACAAAGGATAATAGGTGGAAAACACCAATACAAGGAGGGAAACTACACCCTAGAAAAAGCAAGATAGTAACCTTCTTCCATCAAACCCAAAAGAAGATAACCACTCAAATATAAAAATAACATCAAAAATAACAGGAAGTAATAATCACTATTCTTTAATATCTCTTAATATCAATAGACTCAATTCCCCAATAAAAAGACATAGACTAACAGACAGGATAAGGAAACAGGACCCTACATTTTGCTGCATACAGGAAGCACACCTCAGTGCCAAAGATAAACACTACCTCAGAGGAAAAGGCTGGAAGACAATTTTACAAGCAAATGGCCTCAGGAAACAAGCCAGAGTAGCAATTCTACTATCAGATAAAATTGACTTTCAACCTAAACTCATCAAAAGAGACACAAAGGGACACTTTTTGCTGGTCAAAGGAAAAATCCACCAAGAGGAGCTCTCAATCCTGAACATCTATGCTCCAAATGCAAGGGCACCCTCATTCATAAAAGAAACTTTATTAAAGCTCAAAGTACACATTGCACCTAACACAGTAATTGTGAGTGACTTCAACACTCCACTCTCCTCAATGGACCGATCAGGAAAACAGAAACAGGGACACAGTAAAACAAAATGAAGCTTTGGATCAATTGGATTTTTTTTTCTTTATTGATATATTTTTTATTTACATTTCAAATGATTTCCCCTTTTCTAGGTCCCCATTCCCCACAAGTCCCATAAGCCCTCTTCCCTCCCCCTGTTCCTCCATCTACCCCTTCCCACTTCCCTGTTCTAGTATTCCCCTATACTGTTGCACTGAGTCTTTCTAGAACCAGGGGCCACGCCTCCATTCTTTTTTGGACCTCATTTAATATGTGGATTATGTCCTGGGTATTCAAAGTTTCTAGGCTAATATCCACTTATCAGTGAGCGCATACCATGATTGATCTTTTGAGACTGTGTTACCTCACTTAGTATGATGTTCTCCAGCTCCATCCATTTGTCTAAGAATTTCATGAATTCCTTGTTTCTAATGGCTGAATAGTACTCCATTGTGTAAATATACCACATTTTTTGTATCCACTCCTCCATTGAGGGACACCTGGGTTCTTTCCAGCTTCTGGCTACTACAAATAGGGCTGCTATGAACATAGTGGAGCATGTGTCTTTATTGCATGCTGAAGAATCCTCTGGGTATATGCCCAGGAGTGGTATAGCAGGGTCCTCAAGAAGTGTCAGGCCCAGTTGTCTGAGGAACTGCCAGACTGATTTCCAAAGTGGTTGCACCATCTTGCACTCCCACCAGCAGTGGAGGAGTGTTCCTCTTTCTCCACATCCTCACCAACACCTGCTGTCTCCTGAGTTTTTGACCTTAGCCATTCTGACTGGTGTGAGGTGAAATTTCAGGGTTGTTTTGATTTGCATTTCCCTAATGATTAATGATGTTGAACATTTCTTAAGGTGCTTCTCAGCCATCCAAAGTTCTTCATGTGAAAATTCTTTGTTTAATTCTGTACCCCACTTTTTAATGGGGTTATTTGGTTCTCTGGGTTCTACCTTCTTGAGTTCTTTGTATATATTAGATATTAGCCCTCTGTCGGATTTAGGGTTGGTGAAGATCCTTTCCCAATCTGTTGGTTGACATTTTGTCCTTTTGACAGTGTCCTTTGCCTTACAGAAACTTTGTAGTTTTATGAGGTCCCATTTGTCAATTCTTGATCTTACAGCATAAGATATTGGTGTTCTATTAAGGAACTTTTCCCCTGTGACAATGTCCTCAAGGGTCTTCCCCAGTTCCTTTTCTATTAGTTTCAGTGTGTCAGGTTTTATGTGGAGGTCCTTGATCCATTTGGAGTTGAGCTTAGTACAAGGAGATAAGAATGGATCGATTCGAATTCTTCTGCATGCTGACCTCCAGTTGAACCAGCACCATTTGTTGAAAAGACTATCTTTTTTCCACTGGATGCTTTCAGCTCCTTTGTCAAAGATCAAGTGACCAATTGGATTTAATATATATGTTAAATATTAATATTTAATATTTAACAACAGAAAGCCCACATACACATGGAAGCTGAACAATACTCTACTCAATGATACTTTGGTCAAGGAAGAAATAAAGAAAGAAATCTAAGACTTTTTAGAATTTAATGAAAATGAAGGCACAACATACCCAAATTTATGGGACACAATGAAAGCAGTGCTAAGAGGAAAACTCATAGCCCTGAGTGCCTCCAAAAAGAAACTGGAGAGGGTATACACTAGCATCTTAATGACACACCTGAAAGCCCAGGAACAAAAAGAAGCTAATTCACCCAGGAGGAGTAGAAAACAGGAAATCAACCAACAAATTGGGAAAAGATCTTCACCAACCCTACATCTGACAGAGGGCTAATATCCTATATATACAAAGAACTCAAGAAGTTAGACCTCAGAAAACCAAATAATCCTATTAAAAATGGGGCACAGAGCTAAACAAAGAATTTTCACTGGAAGAACTTCAGTTGGCTGAGAAGCATCTTAAAAAATATTCAACATCATTAGTCTCCATATGGAGAAAGAGGAACACTCCTCCACTGCTGACAGGGTTGCAAATTGGTACAACCACTCTGGAAATCAGTCTGGCAGTTCCTCAGAAAACTGGGCATGACACTTCCGGAGGACCCTGCTATACCACTCCTGGGCATATACCCAGAGGATTCCCTGGCATGCAATAAGGACACATGCTCCACTGTGTTCATAGCAGCCCTATTTATAATAGCCAGAAGCTGGAAAGAACCCAGATGTCCCTCAATGGAGGAATGGATATAGAAAATGTGGTATATTTACACAATGGGATACTATTCAACAATTAAAAACAATGAATTCATGAAATTCTTAGGCAAATGGTTAGAACTGGTAAATATCATCCTAAGTGAAGTAACTCATTCACAAAAGAACACACATTGAATGGAGTAACTGATAAGTGAATATTAGCCCAGAAGCTCTGAATGCCCAAGACACAACTCACATATCAAATAATTTCCAAGAATAAGGAAGGAGAGGGCCCTGTTCCTGAAAAGGCTTGATGCAGAATTGTAGGGGATTACCAGGACAGAGAATTGGGATGGGGTTGATTGGGGAATGGGAAGAGGGAAGAGGGTTTATGGAACTTATGGGGAGGGGAGAACTGGGAAAGGGAAAATCATATGGAATATAAACAAATAATATAGAAAATTTAAAAAAAAAAGAGAAAAAAGAAAAAAAACATAAGAAAATCTTTTTTTTAGCATTTGGTATATTTTATTATTTGAATGTATTTTGAGTATATTGACCCTGGACATGCATTACAGTTTCTGGAATAAAGGTTTTTCTTTAATCTTGTATATTTTGAATAAGGTTGATCATGGGAAAGCCAGACATCAGTTTATTAAACCTTAAGCCAACATTAAGAACAATTTAAATAAAGAGAATCTTTACAACCAGACCCTGTGGTAAACTTATCTAAGGCTAATTTATTTTTTTTTCTGTTTTCATTCCTTACTTTTAAAGGTAAATTCAACAGCCATGGATCTGTTATGATTCACCATGTTGGCACAATTATATGATGAGGTTTTTTTTTTTGTTCGATATATTTTTTATTTACATTTCAAATGATTTCCCCTTTTCTGGCCCCCCCACTCCCCGAAGAAAATCTTAACTGTAAAGAATTAGAGGGGAAGGAAAATAGTTATGCTTAAGAATGTGTGTGCATGTGCTTGTCTGTGTTGTTAGTGATTGATGCTATGACTTGATTATGTGCTGGGCAAGTGATTGGCCAATGAGCTGAATCCATAACCTCATAACACTGATGTTCTTAAGGTAAAATTTGTTTATTTTCATTGATTTTGAAATTTTTATCAAAGGATAGAGAAGGGCTAAAAAAGGTGCATGTGGTAAAACATTCACTATTGTTACTCTATGGAGATATAGCAATTAATATACTATCATCTTATTTCTATATATATCTGAATTGTTTTAATGAAACAAATGATAAAACTACAGGTGATCATGAATGAGAGGGAAAAAAACCTCTCATAATAAATATACATTTAAAAAAATCACTTGGCAAAGGTGGATTTAAATAGATTGATGGCCCAAATAAGATTAAATGTACAAATCATACTAAAATATTTTCAGATTTTAAAAAGTATTAAACAATATAGAGCTATACACTATCTATAGAGACAACTTGAATGATGAAGTAATCCTGAGAATAGCAACAGAAAAAGACACGAGCAAAGAGGAACTAAAGCAAAAGTGCTATTCCTAGTCTAGGAAATAGAGGAGGGTGAAAGCTCTGTCTGTCTATTCAGTATGCACCTTCCTTTCTCCCTTCATCAGAGAACACTGATGTTGCACACATACAGTGTACATGCATCGTTGCACAGAAAACACTAAGATGTGTACAATAAGTAAGTCTGAAAACCAAGACCAGAATCCTGACTTTGTTCAGTTAGATCCTCTACTGTGGAACTTGAAGGATAACTGACTTCCTCCCCACCCGGTGGATAAACACTGCGTATCTCTGAAGTCATTATTCATTAGTGACTCACTGACAAAATACTGCACCAAAATTCTCCAGTCAGTGTGACTGACTGAAGGCTGCTGCAGTGGTTCTGGGAAAGATTTTTTTTTCAAGTTTGGGCACAATGAAAAAAGGGCAGCATTTTTCCCTTTGGAGACTCGAGTGGCTCAATATGCTGCCTATAGTGGCCACTGAAAGTTGATAACCAGAATGCATAACAGATATCAGGGATAACAGAGCCCGCACAGCAAGAGAACTCAGTTCCCTCATAACATCCTCAAGCTGCTAGATAACCCAAAATGGTGCCCTCTTCTGAGTTAATCTTGGATTCCTGGAAAGTAGTTGCAGGCAGGAATAAATGTGTGGAACTTCCTTAAAGAAATGAGAGAAAGTAGGAGTGAATCAAGATAGGATATAGAGTCAACCATCTGTAATGCAAGTTTATCTCCCAAGTGAAGACAGGCTAGACAGCCATGGCTAAGATTCTCTGGACCAATGAGCCACCATCAGCTGTCAGAATTCCAAGTCTCACATGAACAGGCTTGCCCAGAGGTTACTAGCCATGCACAGAGACTGTCTGGGTGCTGACTACAGAAAACATGAGAATTTTCTGAGCAAAGCAGCTATGCCTGGTGATGGACCAGGCTCTCTCTCTCTAGAAATCTACAAGGGTCCCTTTTCAAAACCTTCCCTGCCTCTCTTTAATACCCTTATTCCTCCTCTCTTTGACTTTATTATGTAAGATCATCAGAGCCCCTTTGATTTAAGCCAAAAGATATCCTGACTTATCTTAGCCATCAGACATTATACAAAATAAGCTAAATCCATCACAAAAAGAATATAGCAACTGATATTTGTGATTATCTAATGGATTAGCAATGAAATATTTCAGAAATGTTGACAGAAGTGAGGACATGAATAAATCCACATTTATAGTAGAATGTTTTAGTATCTCATTGATTTATAATTTAACCAAAAATCATATTAGTAATAATGACATGGGGGAATTGAATATCATCATTAGTAAACTTTAATCATTCAAAGAACTCATTTCATCATACATAAAAGACTTAAGACAGGGCCAAGGATTCAACTCAATTTGTAGAATGCCTGCAAGCCATTTGGGAAATCCTAGGCTCAATCCTGAATACTGCTTGGGGCAGATGCTGCAGGCCTGTGATATCAGCATTCATGAAGTAAAAGCAGGAGAACCAACAATTTAAGATCATCCTTGGCTACATGTCAAGTTCAAGGCCAGCCTTAGCTATATGAGACCCTGGGTTAAAAGACATGGAGAGGTGTGGGGAGAGACTTGAAAATAAATACACAACAGCAGAGGTCAATGAATATAAAATAACCAATGTGTCCTTTGGGCAAGTAGATGAAGGGCAGTATTCCATACTTTCTTGGTAGAAAGTATTTACATATTTTTGGCCCTTTTGAAGACTATATTGACAAATACAAATCAAAAAAACTTACAGTACATATCAAAAATGCCTCTAGGTAAAATAGCATTGCATAAATATGTAAAGTAATAGAGAAACGTTTATGCTGAAAAGATACAACCTCCCACCACCCCATTCTGAAGTTCAGCATTCCTGGATCCCCAGTGCAATCTCACAATCCATGCGAGCTTCATTTTGCTAGCCATCTGGTTGTAACCTCTATTATTTGAGATATGGTATGTATTCCTCATCTCTTTATTGATCAACTTTATTAAATTGTGTGTTAATCTATAAACACCTCCTAAGCACATTGCTAGGTTATATGTAGAGGGTATCAATTGGAATTTGATAGGTAAATGTATTTTAGATGTAGTATGTGTCTATATTTTTAAGATTTTTCTGTATGGTTATTAGTGTTTTTGCTTACATGTGTGTACATGCATCATTTGTATGCCTGGTGGCCAGGGGATAGATGTTATCCCTTGGACATGGAGTTGCATATACCTCCATGTGAATGCTGGAACCAAACCTGGGTCTTCTAAAAGAGGAGTCAGTTCTCTTGACCACTAGCTATCTCTCCAGCCCCAATGCTGGCCTGTTATTAAATAGATGTTTTCTTACATATTTTATTTAAAATGTGGTTATCACCCATTAACTTTATACAGTAGTCCTTGAACCTCACTTTGAAGATGCAGACTCTGACTTTTTTTATCCCTTCCAGTCCTGTCATCATCTCAACTTCTCTTAGGACATCAGTATCTCCATACTGTCAGACTTCTTTTTTCAAGGACTGATCATTGCTGTTGCTGCTCTTAAAGACTTCCTTTTGAGTGGGGCTCAGACTCAGAAGGAGCAGCTCTCGGTGAGGACAGAGTACTTGGCGAGTACTCTGTGTTTCCTTTGATTTCCTTCATGCTCTTGGCTGAATGGTTAGTGAATTCAGCAGTCTCCTCCTTATTTTTCCTAGTGCAGTGTTTCTTCAGAGCAATGTGTGGATGTCTGTGTTGCAGGACATATGAAGTTAAGAAATGCTGATTTGGGGTGCTTTGGTTCTGTGCTTCTTACCATCTTTATTTAAGAGCTTTCTGACAACATATTGGCAGACATCATCTGCTTTAGAGAGATTGAAAAGTTTTCAGATTCTGCTAGTTCTTTGGGGACCACAGAGGCATAGGAGTATCTGTCAGTCCAGAAATATCCTCTTGCTTTTTGTTTGTTTTTGTTTTGTTTTGTTTTTACAGTAACCAAGTTGAGACTACTCCGATTAGCATCCTAAACAGACTTACACTTTCTTTATCCAGTTATCCTTAGTCTATAATAAAAATGGCCATTGTACAACATATTCTGCCATGGGTCAAGACACATTGCCTCATGGGAAAATTTTGTTTCTTGTGGCCTCCACTGATTGGGACCACATAAAAATTCTACTCTTCACCCAGAGCTTCGTCATATAGAGCATCTTCTTCTGTAGCCATGTGCTTCTCATAGAAAGCACAAAGCTTCAGTCATCATCTACCTCACTGAGTTTATGACCACTGGTGGCTGGACAGCAGATACTTAAATACATCTTGACGTAGCCTTCCACCTAGGAGATAACACAAACATCATGCCAAACTTTTTTCTAATGTACACTTTAAAACTACAACAGCAATCATAAAGACTGTGTAATGAATTTCTCCCTGAGGGAGATTGGTAACATCTACCCTCTTCCACTAAGGTCCCAGTGACAAACCAAAGTTTAAATCCACCAAAGTCCACCCTGGAGAGCCATTGAGTTTATTGGGCTTTCTTACAGAGCAAAGGTGGCCACAAAGCACTCAGACTGAAAAGTCTTCACCCAGCACGGTTGGTGGAGTCACATAGATGGAGCTTCCTTCCCATTGTCTTTCCCACTCTATATAATCTATCCCCTGCCTGAGATCCAAAGAGCATGTGCAATTAGGTCAGAATCACATACAACTCTCTGGGAGGAGTTGCTAGCTATCTAGGCAAGGATCCAGTAACCCTTCCCACTTGCTTCTGTGAAGGAACATCAACAGCCAATAAGTTCAGCTGTAGTGACCTTTTGCAAGCTGAACTCATGAAGGTGGTGGTTGTTTGTCTCAGAGGACCATGCCCTACAACATAAGCCTTCATACTTTTCCCATGGAGACAGGGGCAAATGAGCTAGGACAGAATAGGGACAGGCTCTGGGATCATATTGCCTCATCTCTGACAGAAGTAAGTCTCTTCTGTGGCTCAATTTCTCAATCTATAATGAAAGACTTTACCTACCTGCCTATCATCAACATAAGGAAAACTGAAAATACGCAATGGAATTTTTTTTTTGATCCAAGTCCCAGAAAGGAAAGCACACCCACAGTCTAAAACATAATTCTGAACTAAAGCAAAGAATATGCCGACAGTGTCCTTTATTCATACCACTGGAGTCCAATGTGTTTCTGCTCCAGTGGTATGCAGAGAATGCATATTTATTCAATTCTTTTAGTTAGAAAAATTAAAATGCAAATATATGCAAATTATGGGCATTATGAATGATAACAAGACAGAAAAGTAAAACCTTGATGACTGGTTGGCTAGAGGGATATTAGCAGAATCCTAAAATGAAACCCAAAACACTATGCCTGAAGAATCATGGCCAAAGCAAGCCCCCACACTCGCCTCTGCACTTCTGAAGTCACCACCTGGATTCTCCATCACCAGTTAGCACTCAGTTCTTCCAGCAGTGTCAACACTGCATGTGTGTAGGTGGTACAGAATCTCAATTCACAAATGACTAAATTCAGATGCATCTTCTGGGTACTGCTACCAGGGTCTTCCCTCAGTTCCCTAAACTTTGTCATCTCTGTTGCTTTGATAAGAACAGGAGAGAGACACTGGTTGGGCAGATTTAGGCTCTGGAACTCTACAAGTGAACAGCTCCATTTGTGTCCTTAGCCAGAAGCTGAAAATAACTGTGGTACTATCCCACAAGGGCCAGGGATGTCAGAAGGGGGCTCTTGTCTCATCTTTCTTCTCCTAAGGAGCACTTCTGCCTGGAAGCTGTATGGGAAGCTGTGACTGAAGCTAAATTTCAGACACTCTTCTACTGAATAGCTGTGGAATTGGGTGTCTTGAGTTTTCACTGGAAATAGATGATAACTATTCCCAACTTCAGCTCTCAAGGAGGAAACACATTACATAGAGGCCATTGAAAATGGACCCCTGGATTGCAAGCTGGTACACCCACTCTGGAAATCAGTCTGGTGGTGCCTCAGAAAATTATACATAGTACTTCCTGAGGACCTGACTATACCACTCCTGGGCATATACCCAAAAGATGTTCCAACATATAACAAGAACTCATACTCTACTATATTCATAGAAGCCTTATTTATAATAGAACAGAAGTTGGAAAACAACCCAGATGTCCCTCAACAGAGGAATGGATACAGAAAATGTGGTACATTCACACAATGGAATACTACTCAGCTATTAAAAACAATGACTTCATGAAACTCTTAGGCAAATGGATGGAACTTGAGAATATCATCCTCAGCGAGGTAACCCAGTCACAAAAAACCCACACATGGTATGTACTCTCTGATTAGTGGATATTATTCCAAATGCTCAGAATACTACAATATAATTCACAGACCACATGAAGCTCAAGAAGAAGGAAGATCAAATTGTGGATACTTCAGTCCTTCTTAGAAGGGGGAACAAAATACTCATGAGATAAAATACAGAGATAAAGTGTGGAGCAGAGACTGAAGGAAAGGCCATCCAGAGACTGCTCCACCTGGGAATCCATTCCATGCAGTCACCAAAATCAGACACAATTGAGGATGCCAAGAAGTGCTTACTGACAGGAGCCTGATATAGTTGTCTCCTGAGAGGCTCTGCCACAACCTGAAATATACAGAAGCATATGCTCGCCGCCAACCATTGGACTTAGCATGGGGTCTCCAATGGAGGAGTTAGAGAAAGGACTGAAGGAGCTGAAGGGGTTCAACCCCATAGGAAAAACAACAATATCAACCAACCCAACCCTCTCAGAGCTCCCAGGGACTAAACCACCAACCAAAGAGTACTCTTGGAGTTACCAATAGCTCCAGCTGCATATGTAACATATGATGGCCTTTTTGGGTATCATTGGGACCTTGGTCCTGTGAAGGCTCAATGACCCAGTGTAGGGGAAGCCAGGGTAGGGAGGTGGGAGTGGGTGGGTGGGGGAGCAACCTCATAGAAGCAGGGGGAGGGGGATGGGATGGGGGTTTGTGGAGGAGAAACTGAGAAAGGGGATAACATTTGAAATGTAAATAAATAAAATATCCAATAAAAGAAAAAATGGATCCCCTGCATTACAGTTGACTTTGGTCCCCACCCCACCCAATTTCCTTGGTAATACTGGAAAACTAAACATCAGCCTTATGAATCCTTGGGCCTCCCAACCTAATGAATTCCTGTGGACATGGGTAGAGATATGATATCTTTCTCTATTCCAAAGATTAGAAACTTATATAGCATTGTATCTCCCTTTAGGCATTAATTCAACTAGAGGCCATAGAAATGGTGTCAGTTAAGAGTACTTGTTAAGGATAAACAAGCTGAGAAAGAAATTAGGGAAATGAAACCCTTCACGATAGTCACAAATACAATTACATACCTTAGTGTGAATCTAACCAAGCAAGTGAAAGATGTATATAACAAGAACTTCAAGCCTCTGAAGAAAGAAATCGAAGAATATCGAAAAATTTGGAAAGATCTCCCATGCTTTTGGATTGGCAGGGTTAATATAGTAAAAATGGTTGTCTTGCCGAAAGCAATCTATAGATTCAATGCAATCCTCCATCAAATTTCCAATTCTATTCTTCATAGAGCTAGAAAGAGCAATTCTCAAATTCATCTGGAATAACAAAAAACCCAGGATAGCAAAAACTATCCTCTACAACCAAAGATCTCCTGGGGGAATCACCATCACTGACCTCAAGCTCTACGATAAAAAAAAAAACTGTTTGGTATTGTTACGGAGACAGGCAAGAAGATCAATGGAATAGAATTGAAGGACCCGAAAAGAGCCCACACCCCTACAGTCACTTGATATTTGACAAAAGAGCTAAAAACATCCATTGGGAAAAAAGACAGCATTTTTAACAAATGGTGTTGGATCAACTGGAGGTCAGCATACAGAAAAATGCAAATAGACCCATTGTTATCTCCTTGTACAAAGCTCAAGTCCAAGTGGATCAAAGACCTACACATAAAACCAGACACACTGAAGCTTATAGAGGAGAAAGTGGGGAAGAACCTTGAACACATGGGTACAGGGGAAATTTCCCTGAATAGAACACCAATGTCTTATGCTCTAAGAACAAGAATCAACAAATGGGACCTCATAGAACTGCAAAGACTCTGTAAGGCAAAGGACACTGTTACTAGGACAAAACAATAACCAAAAGATTAGGAAAAAATCTTTACCAATCCTACATCCAATAGAGGGCTAACATCCAATGTATACAAAGAACTCAAGAAGGTAGACTACCAAGAGTCAAATAACCCTATTAAAAAATGGGGTACAGAGCTAAACAGCGAATTCTCAACTGAGGAAACTCGAATGGCTCTGAAGCACCTAAAGAAATGTTCAGCATCATTAGTTATCAGGAAAATGCAAATCAAAGCAACCCTGTGATTCCACCTTACACCAGTCAGAATGGCCAAGATGGACAAACTCAGGGGACAGCTGGAGAGGATGTGGGGAAAGAGGAACACTTCTCCATTATTGGTGGGATTGCAAGCTGGTAAAACCACTAGAAATCAGTTTGACTGTTCCTCAGAAAATTAGACATATTACTACCTGAGGATTCAACTATACCACTCCTTGGCATATACCCAGAAGATGGTCCAACATGTAATAAGGACACATGCTCCACTATATTCATAGTAGCCTTATTTATAAAGGCCAGAAGCTGGAAAGAACCCAGATGTCGTTCAACAGAGGAATGGATACAGAAATTGCGATATATATACACAATGAAGTACTATTCAGCTATTAAAAACAATGAATTCATTAAATTCTTTTTATTTTATATTATATTTATTATTGTATGGGGTTTTTTTTGAGACAAAGTCACACTGGCTGTCCTGCAACTTACTCTATAGACTAGGCTTGCTTCAAACTGACAAGAGATCCACCTTCCTCTGTCTTCCAAGTGCTGGAATTAAAAGCGTGCACCACCATAGCCAGCTTCCTGGATTTTGGATTGTGGTTTTTTTTTTTTTTATTTTGACATCTGCATCTTTTCTGGCTTTGATGTATTTTTTTCTTGGATATTTTATTTATACTACAGAGCAATAGTGTTAAAAAACTCCATTGTATTGGTGCAGTGACAGGCAGGTGGATCAATGGAACAGGATTGAAGATCCAGAAATGAACACACACACCTATGGCCACTTGATCCTCAACAAAGGGCCTGAAAACATCCAATGGAAAAAAGATAGCCTTTTCAACAAATGGGGCTGGTTCAACTGGAGGTCAGCATGCAGAAGAATTCGAATTGATCCATCCTTGTCTCCTTGTACTAAGCTCAACTCCAAATGGATCAAGGACCTCCACATAAAGCCAGACACTCTGAAGCTAACAGAAAAGAAACTGGGAAGACCCTTGAGGACATCGGTACAGGGGGAAAGTTTCTGAACAGATCACCAATAGCGTATGCTCTAAGATCAAAAATTGACAAATGGGACCTCATTAAATTACAGAGTTTCTGTAAGGCAAAGGACACCATCAAGAGGACAAATCGGCAACCAACAAATTGGGAAAAGATCTTCACCAACCATACATCAGATAGAGGGCTAATATCCAATATATATAAAGAACTCAAGAAGTTAGACTCCAGAAAACCGAACAACCCTATTAATTTGAGTTCTTTATATATATTGGATATTAGCCCTCTATCTGATGTAGGATTGGTGAAGATCTTTTGCCAATGTGTTGGTTGCCGATTTGTCCTCTTGATGGTGTCCTTTGCCTTACAGAAACTCTGTAACCTTATGAGGTCCCATTTGTCAATTCTTGCTCTTAGAGCATACGCTATTGGTGATCTGTTCAGAAACTTTCTCCCTGTACCGATGTCCTCAAGGGTTTTCCCCAGTTTCTTTTCTGTTAGCTTCAGAGTGTCTGGCTTTATGTGGAGGTCCTTGATCCATTTGGATTTGAGCTTAGTACAAGGAGACAAGGATGGATCAATTCGCATTCTTCTGCATGCTGACCTCCAGTTGAACTAGCCCCATTTGTTGAAAAGGCTATCTTCTTTCCATTGGATGTTTTCAGTCTCTTTGTCGAGGATCAAGTGGCCATAGGTGTGTGGGTTCATTTCTGGATCTTCAATCCTGTTCCATTGATCCTCCTGCCTGTCACTGTATCAATACCATGCAGTTTTTAACACTATTGCTCTGTAGTATTGCTTGAGGTCAGGGATACTGATTCCCCCAGATTTTCTTTTGTTGTTGAGAATAGTTTTAGCTATCCTGGGTTTTTTGTTGTTCCAGATGAATTTGATAATTGCTCTTTCTAACTCTGTGAAGAATTGAGTTAGGATTTTGATGGGTATTGCATTGAATCTGTATATTGCTTTTGGCAAAATGGCCATTTTAACTATATTGATTCTATCGATCCATGAGCATGGGAGGTTTTCCCATTTTTTGAGGTCTTCTTCCATTTCCTTCTTCAGAGTCTTGAAGTTCTTGTCATACAGATATTTCACATGTTTGGTAAGAGTCACCCCAAGATACTTTATACTGTTTGTGACTATTGTGAAGGGGGTCATTTCCCTAATTTCTTTCTCAGCCTGCTTATCCTTTGAGTATAGGAAGGCCACTGATTTGCTTGAGTTGATTTTATAACCTGCCACTTTGCTGAAGTTGTTTATCAGCTGTAGGAGCTCTCTAGTGGAGTTCTTTGGGTCACTTAGGTAGACGATCATGTCGTCTGCAAATAATGATAGTTTGACTTCTTCCTTTCCAATTTGTATCCCTTTGACCTCCTTATGTTGTCGAATTGCCTGAGCTAGTACCTCAAGTACAATATTGAAAAGATAAGGAGAAAGGGAGCAGCCTTGTCTGGTCCCTGATTTCAGTGGGATTGCTTCAAGTTTCTCTCCATTTAGTTTGATGCTGGCTACCGGTTTGCTGTATATTGCTTTTACTATGTTTAGGTATGGGCCTTGAATTCCTGTTCTCTCCAAGACTTTAAGCATGAAAGGATGCTGAATTTTGTCAAATGCTTTTTCAGCATCCAATGAAATGACCATGTGGTTTTGTTCTTTGAGTTTGTTTATGTAGTGGATTGTATTGATGGATTTCCGTATATTGAACCAACCCTGCATTCCCGGGATAAAGCCTACTTGATCATGGTGGATGATCGTTGTGATATGTTCTTGGATTCGGTTGGCAAGAATTTTATTGAGTATTTTTGCATCGATGTTCATAAGGGAAATTGGTCTGAAGTTCTCTTTCTTTGTTGGATCTTTGTGTGGCTTTGGTATCAGCGTAATTGTGGCTTCGTAGAAGGAATTGGGTAGTGTTCCTTCTGTTTCTATTTTGTGGAATAGTTTGAAGAGTATTGGTGTTAACTCTTCTTTGAAGGTCTGGTAGAATTCTGCACTGAAACCATCTGGTCCTGTGCTTTTTTTGGTTGGAAGACTTTCTATGACTCCTGCTATTTCTTTAGGCTTCATGGGACTGTTTAGATGGTCTAGTTGGTCCTGATTTAATTTTGGTATTTGGTATCTGTCAAGGAAATTGTCCATTTCCTCCAGATTCTCCAGTTGTGTTGAGTACAGGCTCTTGTAGTAGGATCTGATGATTTTTTGGATTTCCTCAGTTTCCGTTGTGATATCTCCCTTTTCATTTCTAAGTTTGTTAATTTGGATACTTTCTCTGTGCCCTTTGGTCAGTCTGGCTAAGGGTTTATCTATCTTGTTGATTTTCTCAAAGAACCAGCTCCTGGTTTTGTTGATTTTTTGTATGGTTCTCTTTGTTTCTACTTGATTGATTTCGGCCCTGAGTTTGATGATTTCGTGCCTTCTACTCCTCCTGGGTGAAATAGCTTCTTTTTGTTCTAGGGCTTTCAGGTGTGTCATTAAGCTGGTAATGTATGCTCTCTCCATTTTCTTTTTGGAGGCACTCAGGGCTATGAGTTTCCTCTTAGCACTGCTTTCATTGTGTCCCATAGATTTGGGTATGTTGTGTTTTCATTTTCATTGTGTTCTAAAAAGTCTTTAATTTCTTTATTTCTTCCTTGACCAAGGTATCATTGAGTAGAGTATTGTTCAATTTCCACGTGTATGTGGGTTTTCTGTTGTTTCTGTTGCTATTGAAGACCACTTTTACTCCATAGTGATGAGATAGGAGGCATGGGATTAGTTCGATCTTCTTATATTTGTTGAGGTCTGTCTTGTGACCAATTATATGGTCGATTTTGGAGAAGGTACCATGAGGTGCTGAGAAAAAGGTATATTCTTTTGTTTTAGGATAGAATGTTCTATATATATCTGTTAAATCTAATTGGTCCAAAGCTTCAATTAGTTTCATTGTGTCCTTGTTTAGTTTCTGTTTTCATGATCGGTCCATTGAGGAAAGTGCAGAGTTGAAGTCACCCACAATTATTGTGTTAGGTGCAATGTGTGCTTTGAGTTTTAATAAAGTTTCTTTTATGAAAGAGGGTGCCCTTGCATTTGGAGCATAGATGTTCAGGATTGAGAGTTCTTCTTGTTGTATTTTTCCTTTGACCAGCAAGAAGTGTCCCTCAGAGTCTCTTTTGATGACTTTGGGTTGAAAGTCAATTTTATCTGATATTAAAATGGCTACTCCAGCTTGTTTCCTGAGACCATTTGCTTGTAAAATTGTCTTCCAGCCTTTTACTCTAAGGTAGTGTTTGTCTTTGACCCTGAGGTGTGTTTCCTGTAAGCAGCAAAATGTAGGGTCCTGTTTACGTATCCAGTCAGTTAGTCTGTGTCTTTTTATTGGGGCATTAAGTCCATTGATGTTAAGAGATATTAAGGAATAGTGATTGTTACTTCCTATCATTTTTGACGTTATTTTTTTAAATTTGATTGCTTAACTTCTTTTGGGTTTGAGGAAAGGTTACTATCTTGCTTTTTCCAGGGTGAAGTTTCCCTCCTTGTATTGGTGTTGTCCTCCTATTATCCTTTTTAGGGCTGGGTTTGTGGATAGATATTGGGTAAACTTGGTTTTGTCATGAAATATCTTAGTTTCTCCATCTATGGTGATTGAGAGTTTTGCTGGATATAGTAGTTTTGGTTGGCATTTGTGTTCTCTTAGAGTCTGCATGAGATCTGCCCAGGACCTTCTAGCCTTCATAGTCTCAGGTGAAAAGTCTGCTGTGATTCTGATAGGTTTTCCTTTATATGTTACTTGGCCTTTTTCTCTTACTGCCTTTAGTATTCTTTCTTTGTTTAGAACATTTGGTGTTTTGATTATTATGTGACGGGAAGTATTTCTGTTCTGGTCCAGTCTGTTTGGAGTTCTGTAGGCTTCTTGTATATTCATGGGCATCTCTCTCTTTAGGTTAGGGAAGTTTTCTTCCATAATTTTATTGAAGATATTTGCTGGCCCTTTAAGTTGTAAATCTTCACTCTCATCTATGCCTATAATCCTTAGGTTTGGTCTTCTCATTGTGTCCTGGATTTCCTGGATATTTTGGGTTACAAGCTTTTTGCATTTTTCATTTTCTTTAACTGTTGAGTCCATGGTTTCTATGGAATCTTCAGCATCTGAGATTCTTTCTTCTATCTCTTGTATTCTGTTGTTGATATTTGCATCTCTGTCCCCTGATTTCTTCCCAAGGCTTTCTATCTCCAAAGTTGTCTCCCTTTGAGTTTTCTTAGTTGTTTCTACTTCTGATTTTAGATCCTGGATGGTTTTGCTTAGCTCCTTCACTTGCTTGTTTGTGCTTTCCTGTAATTCTTTAAGAGATTTTTGTGTTTCCTCTTTCATGACCTCAGCCTGTTGACCAAAGTTCTCCTGTATTTCTTTAAGTGATTTTTGTGTTTCCTCATTCTTGGCTTTTATATTCTCTTGGATTTCTTTCAATGATTTTTGTGTTTCCCTTGCAAGGGCTTCTAACTTTTGATCCATTTTCTCCTGAATTTCTTTAAGTATGTCCTTCATGTGTTCCTGTTCCAGCATCATGACCAGTGATTTTAAATCCAAATCTTGTTTTACTGGTGTGATGGGGTATCCAGGACATGCTGGTAGAGGAGAATTGGGTTCAGATGTTGCCATATTGCCTTGATTTCTGTTAGTGACGTTCCTGCGTTTGCCTTTTGTCATCTAGTTCTCACTGGTGTTACTTGGTCTTGTCAGTGCTGGACTCACCAGTGCAAGCTGCCCCTTCCCCGTTGGCCTCTGGTGCACAGCTTACACCCTGCACTGCCTGTAGACAGGGTGCTGCTGTCCAGGCTGTTCAGATCCCGAAGCAGGCACCTGAAGGCTCCCGCTGGGGCCCGCAGGATTTACCTGAGCACACTGACTTCTCCCAGCTGGCCGCCCGGAAGCCCCCGCTAGCCTCTTGAGGGACCTGGGGATGTGATGCGGCCACCCAGGCTGATCTGAAGCGGAGAGAGTTGAGCTGAGGGCTTCTGCCTGAGGCCTTGCCCCAGATTGTGTCTGTGGACCAGATGGAGCCCGTGTGCACCCCCAGGGAGCGCAGACGGTGTATGCTGCTGTGACCTCCCCTGTGTTCCGCTCACTCCGCTGGGCAGCCGATTCCCCAACCGGGCTGGCGCACACAAGGTTAGCCTGGTCGCCCAGGCCCTGAGTCCAGGCAAAAGCTTGGGAGGCCAAGGTCCGAGCAAAGTTCCCCTAGGGCTATGACTGTTAATTGGGTCCGCCAGGTGACCCGGATGGCCGGCGTGCGCATCCGCGCTCCCCGAAAGCTGTGCTAACAACCTCCTGGGCGGGATGACACACAGATGGCCCACCAAGCCGCCCAGTTCTTGGGGTCAATCCTGTGCCTTTTGGGGCCTAGACCCCCGTTTTGTTAGCCTCAGACTACGCTTGTTAGCCGTCTCTGCCCTCCCGAGCACTCTGGGTCCTGTAGGCAAAATGGCGGCGTGTGCGCTGGCCAGGGCAAAAAAACCTCCTGGCTGGGTTGGCGCGCCGATGGCCACCCGAACAACCCAGGGCCTGGGTGCAGGCCAACGCCCGTCGGGCTCAGACCCCTGCGGTGTTGGCCTCGGATTATGTTTGTGTACCTCAGTCTGTCCGATCTCTGGAGCCCGGAATCAAGATGGAGGTGAGTCTCTCCTGACTGGTGGGAGGCCGAGTTCTGAAGTGGCTTCCGTGCAACGAAAGGCGCCGCACAACCGCAGCTGCTTGCCGCCCGGCTGGTCAGCAAAGGTCAGTGGTCGTGGGCGCAGGGCCTAACTGGACCCTGTGTCGCCTTGGTTCCACCGCTGATGGCCCTTCAGCTGGACCAGCCACTGCTGCACTGCTGCTGCCGCCGCCGCCACCCGACCATGAAGCACTTTCAAGAAGGAGAGTGCGTGATACTCGTCATAATTTCCATAGAGATGTTCCAAAAATAATCTTATAAAAAGATAGTGTTGGATTAAACTCACATTTGATCTTGAAAACTAGCTTATAGGTTAGACAATGCCCAGAGAGAGACCATGCCAACCTACACATTCAGTAAGCTTTATACTACTTCATACTTCCTATAGTTTGGACATAGGGTTTCCTGGGGAGTGTGTGGCTCTCCAGGTGACTGATAGGCTTATTTGGATAAACCTTTAAGGGAGGGGACAATATTTCTTTGCTCTTTATCATAAAAATCATCCTAGTAAATATAATTCTTTTCATCCTTCTAGTAGTTCATAAAGTCATGTCTCCATCCATGGCCATAGATAGATCTCAGATTCCATTCTTTTAACCAAACATTATATAACACAAGAGATTAAAAGGAATTAAAGAAATTAAAATAATAAGCAAATCTGGAGAGGGTGTGGAGAAAGAGGAACACTCCTCCACTGCTGGTGGGGTTGCAAATTGGTACAACCACTCTGGAAATCAGTCTGGCGGTTCCTCCGAAAACTGGGTACCTTACTTCCAGAAGATCCTGCTATACCACTCCTGGGCATATACCCAGAAGACTCCCCACCATGTAATAAGGATACATGTTCTACTATGTTCATAGCAGCCCTATTTGTAATTGCCAGATGCTGGAAAGAGCCCAGGTATCCCTCAACAGAAGAGTGGATGCAAAAAATGTGGTATATCTACACAATGGAGTACTATTCAGCCATTAGAAACAATGAATTTATGAAATTCTTAGGCAAATGGATGGAGCTAGAGAATATCATACTAAGTGAGATAACCCAGACTCAAAAGGTGAATCATGGTATGCACTCACTAATAAGTGGATATTAACCTAGAAAACGGGAATACCCAAAACATAATCCACACATCAAATGAGGTACAAGAAGAAAGGAGGAGTGGCCCCTGGTTCTGGAAAGACTCAGTGAAACAGTATTCAGCAAAACCAGAACGGGGAAGTGGGAAGGGGTGGGTGGGAGGACAGGGGAAGAGAAGGGGGTTTGCGGGACTTTTGGGGAGTTGGGGGGGCTAGAAAAGGGGAAATCATTTGAAATGTAAATAAATTATACCGAATTAAAAAAAAAGAAAAAAAAATAATAAGCAAATCTATTAAAATACTGTGATGGTTTGATTGAGAATGATCTTCATAAGTTCTTATATTTAAATGTTTGGTTCCCAGATGGTACTTAGGAAAGATGAGAAGTTGTAGATTTGTTGGAGGAGGTGGGTCACTAGGGGTTGGGTTTGAGGTTTCAAAAACCAACACCAGGCCCAGTTCTCACCACTGCCTGTGGATCAGGATGCAGGCTCTGAGCTACTGCTCCAGCACCAGGGACTGCCATCACACCCACCACCGTGATGACCATGGACCAACCCTCTGAATCTGTAAACAAGCCCCCAATCAAATGCTTTCTTTAATAATTAGTCTTGGCCACGGTTTTTCATCACAGCAACCAAACAGTCACTGAAACAAATAGCAATGCCTTGTGAGAAGGAGCACATCCTTCCAATGAGCCTCAGCAAAGCCCTGCTCACTCCAGCTCCCTCTCTGCTGTCCAGTCTGTAGCTGTTTTTTCACATGATGCTTTCCCCTTCATTTGCTATATTTCAAATTCCTACAATGAAAAGGTATCCTACCTCCCCTTTCTTTTACCTATAGGTTTTCATTTTTTTTAACCATTTTTCACCTGTTGCGTTAGTGTTATCAGAGACACAAGTGAGATCCAAAGGTAATTATGAGGGAGTCGCAGTAACTTTCAATATATAGCTAATACCTAACAGAATGGCCTTCTTTCTTGTCTTTAACTTTCTAGTTCATTTTTGGGGGAGAAACTTAAATCAGAATGTTTTAGGTAAACTAGATCAAATCAGAATGCTATTTATTAACCCTAATTGGTAGAACTGGAACTAAGATCTAAGAACAATAACAAACCAAAGCTGTAATATTTAGCCTCAAAATGTGAAAATGTGGAACCTATGACATGGCTCAGCAAGTAAAGGCAAACTGACAACCTGAATTTAATATCTAGGATCCATATGGTAGAAAGGGAGAACCAACTCCCACAGTTGTCTTCCAACTGCCACAAGAAACGGTCTTCCCTCCTTGCCTTATCTGTCTACACTGACTTCCACTGTAGTACCTCAATCCCTTCCATTCACTAACTGGCACCTTCCCAAACAGACATATGCAGAGCCACACACATGATTCTAAACCCTGGTCAGTCACATTCTCCCTGGCAACCATGTCTCTACTCCTTCCCTGGACTCATGAAATTCTTAGGCAAATGGATGGAACTAGAAAATATTCTGAGTGAGGTAACCCAGTCACAAAAACCCACACATGGTATGCACTCACTGATAAGTGGATATTGGCCCAAATGCTCAGAATACCCAAGATACAATTCATAGACCACATGAAACTCAAGAAGAAGGAAAACCAAAGTATGGATACTTCAGTCCTTCTTAGAAGGGGGAACAAAATAATCATGAGACGAAATACAGGGATAAAGTGTGGGACAGATACTGAAGGAAAGACCATCCAGAGACTGTCACAGCTGGGGATCCATCCCATATACAGTCAACAAATCCAGACACTATTGTGGATGCCAACAAGTGCTTGCTGTCAGGAGCCTGATATAGCTGTGTCCTGAGAGGCTCTGCCAGTGCCTGACAAATACAGATGTGGGTGCCACAGCCAACCAATAGACTGAGCTCAGGGACCCCAATGGAGGAGCTAGGGAAAGGACCCAAGGAGCTGAAGGGGTTTGCAGCCCCATAAGAGGAACAACAATATGAACCAACCAGTACCCCCAAGAGCTCCAAGGGACTAAATCACCAACCAGAGTACACATGGAGGGACCCATAGCTCCAGCTGCATATGTAGCAGAGGATGGCCTTGTCAGACCTAAATGAGAGGACAGGCGCTTGATCCTGTGAAGGCCCGATGCCCCAGTGTAGGGGAATACCAGGACAGGGAAGTAGGAGTGGGTGGGTTGGTGAGCAGGGGGAGGAAGGATGGAATAGGGGGTTTTCAGAGGGGAAATGAGGAAAGGGGATAACATTTGAAATGTAAATAAAGAAAATATCTAGTTAATTAATTAATTAAAAGAAAGGCTTCCTAGGAGCTTCGCCTCCTCAGGTGACTTCTTTGACCCTCTTAGCAGGTCTGGAAAAATGAAACAATTTTCTGCTCTTCCCATCTTCACTGTGTTAGGCCTCTGGCCCTCTGTGTTTGAGCACAAACAGCAGTGCTGCTACACTGTTCTTGCACACAGTGAGGTGGATACAAGGTCTGAGGCACTCTTCACATTCTCTCAACACTGCACACACTGCCCTTCAAGGCTTTGCTCATCCGTGTCATCAAGTTCTTTTTACCTAGTTGGAGAACTGGAACAGGAGAGACATTTAGATTCTCCTTGTAACAATAGCATATAACTCCTATCAAACTAATCCAACAGCAGGTAACATCATAAACTCTGAACAAAATATGGAAAATAACTATTTGGATATATTAGCAAATAATTTCAATCAAGAAATGCTGGCAGGGAGTCAACATTTAGAGAAAAGAAACACTATTATTTCTCAGATTTTTTTCCCCAAAGCATTTATCACAAATAGGAAAACTAAATGCAAACAAAACCCTAAAGAGTCGCTAGCTGAAAGAATCAGACACTGCCTTGTGATGGATAGTTTTATGTCAACTTGACACAGCTAGATTTATCTGAAAGGAAAGGAACCTCAATTGAGAGACTGTCTCTATAAAATCTAGCCGTAGGGCATTTTCTTAACTAGTGTTTGATAGGGTACAGCCCAGACCATTGTAGGTGGTGTCACCCTGGGTAGGTGGTGGTTGGAGTAATGAAAACACAACATACCCAAATCTATGGGACACAATGAAAGCAGTGCTAAGAGGAAAACTCATAGCCCTGAGTGCCTCCAAAAAGAAAATGGAGAGAGCATACATTACCAGCTTAATGACACACCTGAAAGCCCTAGAACAAAAAGAAGCTATTTCACCCAGGAGGAGTAGAAGGCAGGAAATCATCAAACTCAGGGCCGAAATCAATCAAGTAGAAACAAAGAGAACCATACAAAAAATCAACAAAACCAGGAGCTGGTTCTTTGAGAAAATCAACAAGATAGATAAACCCTTAGCCAGACTGACCAAAGGGCACAGAGAAAGTATCCAAATTAACAAACTTAGAAATGAAAAGGGAGACATAACAACGGAAACTGAGGAAATCCAAAAAATCATCAGATCCTACTACAAGAGCCTGTACTCAACACAACTGGAGAATCTGGAGGAAATGGACAATTTCCTTGACAGATACCAAATACCAAAATTAAATCAGGACCAACTAGACCATCTAAATAGTCCCATGAAGCCTAAAGAAATAGAAGGAGTCATAGAAAGTCTTCCAAACAAAAAAAGCACAGGACCAGATGGTTTCAGTGCAGAATTCTACCAGACCTTCAAAGAAGAGTTAACACCAATACTCTTCAAACTATTCCACAAAATAGAAACAGAAGGAACACTACCCAATTCCTTCTACGAAGCCACAATTACGCTGATACCAAAGCCACACAAAGATCCAACAAAGAAAGAGAACTTCAGACCAATTTCCCTTATGAACATCGATGCAAAAATACTCAATAAAATTCTTGCCAACCGAATCCAAGAACACATCAAAACGATCATCCACCATGATCAAGTAGGCTTTATCCCGGGAATGCAAGGTTGATACAATATACGGAAATCCATCAATACAATCCACTACATAAACAAACTCAAAGAAAAAAACCACATGGTCATTTCATTGGATGCTGAAAAAGCATTTGACAAAATTCAGCATCCTTTCATGCTTAAAGTCTTGGAGAGAACAGGAATTCAAGGCCCATACTTAAACATAGTAAAAGCAATATACAGCAAACCCGTAGCCAGCATCAAACTAAATGGAGAGAAACTTGAAGCAATTCCACTGAAATCAGGGACCAGACAAGGCTGCCCCCTTTCTCCTTATCTTTTCAATATTGTACTTGAGGTACTAGCTCAGGCAATTCGACAACATAAGGAGGTCAAAGGGATACAAATTGGTAAGGAGGAAGTCAAACTATCATTATTTGCAGACGACATGATAGTCTACCTAAGTGACCCAAAAAACTCCACTAGAGAGCTCCTACAGCTGATAAACAGCTTCAGCAAAGTGGCAGGTTATAAAATCAACTCAAGCAAATCAGTGGCCTTCCTATACTCAAAGGATAAGCAGGCTGAGAAAGAAATAAGGGAAATGAACCCCTTTACAATAGCCACAAACAGTATAAAGTATCTTGGGGTGACTCTTACCAAACATGTGAAAGATCTGTATGACAAGAACTTCAAGACTCTGAAGAAGGAAATGGAAGAAGACCTCAAAAAATGGGAAAACCTCCCATGCTCATGGATCGATAGAATCAATATAGTTAAAATGGCCATTTTGCCAAAAGCAATATACAGATTCAATGCAATACCCATCAAAATCCCAACTCAATTCTTCACAGAGTTAGAAAGAGCAATTATCAAATTCATCTGGAACAACAAAAAACCCAGGATAGCTAAAACTATTCTCAGCAACAAAAGAAAATCTGGGGGAATCAGTATCCCTGACCTCAAGCAATACTACAGAGCAATAGTGTTAAAAACTGCATGGTATTGGTACAGTGACAGGCAGGAGGATCAATGGAACAGGATTGAAGATCCAGAAATGAACCCACACACCTATGGCCACTTGATCCTCGACAAAGAGGCTGAAAACATCCAATGGAAAAAAGATAGCCTTTTCAACAAATGGTGCTGGTTCAACTGGAGGTCAGCATGCAGAAGAATGCGAATTGATCCATCCTTGTCTCCTTGTACTAAGCTCAAATCCAAATGGATCAAGGACCTCCACATAAAGCCAGACACTCTGAAGCTAATAGAAAAGAAACTGGGGAAGACCCTTGAGGACATCGGTACAGGGAGAAAGTTTCTGAACAGAACACCAATAGCGTATGCTCTAAGAGCAAGAATTGACAAATGGGACCTCATAAGGTTACAGAGTTTCTGTCAGGCAAAGGACACCATCAAGAGGACAGATTGGCAACCAACAAATTGGGAAAAGATCTTCACCAATCCTACATCAGATAGAGGGCTAATATCCAATATATATAAAGAACTCAAGAAGTTAGACTCCAGAAAACCAAACAACCCTATTAAAAAATGGTGTACAGAGTTAAACAAAGAATTCTCACCTGAAGAACTTCGGATGGCGGAGAAGCATCTTAAAAAATGCTCAACTTCATTAGTCATTAGGGAAATGCAAATCAAAACAACCCTAAGATTTCATCTTACACCAGTCAGAATGGCTAAGATTAAAAATTCAGGAGACAGCAAGTGTTGGAGAGGGTGTGGAGAAAGAGGAACACTCCTCCACTGCTGGTGGGGTTGCAAATTGGTACAACCACTCTGGAAATCAGTCTGGCGGTTCCTCCGAAAACTGGGCACCTCACTTCCAGAAGATCCTGCTATACTACTCCTGGGCATATACCCAGAGGATTCCCCACCATGTAATAAGGATACATGCTCTACTATGTTCATAGCAGCCCTATTTATAATTGCCAGATGCTGGAAAGAACCCAGGTATCCCTCAACAGAAGAGTGGATGCAAAAAATGTGGTATATCTACACAATGGAGTACTATTCAGCCATTAGAAACAATGAATTCATGAAATTCTTAGGCAAATGGATGGAGCTAGAGAACATCATACTAAGTGAGGTAACCCAGACTCAAAAGGTGAATCATGGTATGCACTCACTAATAAGTGGTTATTAACCTAGAAAACTGGAATACCCAAAACATAATCCACACATCAAATGAGATACAAGAAGAAAGGAGGAGTGGTCCCTGGTTCTGGAAAGACTCAGTGAAACAGTATTCGGCAAAACCAGAACGGGGAACTGGGAAGGGGTGGGAGGGAGGACAGGGGAAGAGAAGGGGGCTTACGGGACTTTCGGGGAGTGGGGGGGCCTAGAAAAGGGGAAATCACTTGAAATGTAAATAAATTATATCGAATAAAAAAAATTAAAAAAAAAAAGAAAGCAGGCTAAGCAGGCCATGGTGAGCAAGCCAGTAAGCCGCACCCCTTCATGGCCTTTGCATCAGCTCCTGCATCCAGGTTCCTATCCTGTTTAAGTTCCTTTCTTGACTTCCTGCAATGATAAACAGTGATATGGGAGTATAAGCCAAACAAATCCTGTCCTCCTCAAGTTGCTTTGGTCACAGTGTTTCATCACAGAAATAAAAACCCAAACTAAGACACAGAAAGTAAAGAGGAAACATCAAAAAGAGCAGACCCTAAACATCTGCATCCTATCCAAAGCTCATTTTCACCCTCAAACATGGCTTGCTTGAAAAAGAATTAAGCTAAGGCTAGAAGCCTAACCAGAGGCTTCATTTACTGTCACAGAGAAGACAGAACTTGGGGGTTCAAGTAAATGAAACAAAAATTAATATTATCCAGAGAACTGTAGCATAAAAGTCCAGAATGCAATCTGAATACTAGACATTTGAAGAGACCTCACTTGAGAGAATAAGAGATCAATAAATGCTGAACTAAGATTACCCAATAACTAGAAATACCAGGAGAAATTGTTAAAGCAGCTCCTGAGATAGCGCAAGTGGAGACTTCTGGGAAGACCATAAGGAAATGCTACAGGTGAGGAGTCTTAACATATATCAGGTGTAGAATCACGAAGGCACATGTATGCCTGACCCTACTAAGTACACATGCAGGACAAGAACATTTCATTAATTTTATTACTTAAAAAGATGAACAAAATTGGATATCAATTACTGATATTCCCTAAGTATGTGTTTGAGATGAAAATGCAATATTGCCAGTCTTAAAATCCATAATAAAACAAGAAACAAAGCTCAATAACTTTGTATCAATAAGGTAAATGTAGTAAAGTATTCATCATAAAACCTAGAAGATAGATATATAATTCTTTTATTTTTTCCTGCATACTTTAAAGTTTCATAATAAAATGTTGAGAATAAAACTCTCTTGTGAAGTGCCATTTTGATTCCAAACTCCTTATTTTGATTAAAACAATGCCATTAAGAGGTCTCAGCTCCAAGATTCCCCCCAAAAAAAGAAATTTCAAAGAAATCCCATTTCTTTTTATATTCCAATTGAAAGGTGCCTTCCCTGGGAAGCAGGTGATTTTGAGACTAAGAAAGTCTCAAAACTTTTACATGGAGTAAAAGTGTGGTAACAGAAGCACAGTAAATTTCACACATAATTAAAGCACATGTGGTGTGCACTTGTGTGGCATGTATGTTCTCAGAGAAGCCTCCTACAGCTTATGGGCCCTTCACTCAATACTATTAAATTGAGAGGGTAGGCAGAAGGGAAATATTGTGATAATTCAATGAGCCATGTGGCATAATTTGTGATGGTCCAGTTCAACAGCATGTAGCATGGTGTGAAAGAAAGAGAAGCAGTTGGCACCCAGAGTCCTAGACAAAAGTTACTAAAACTATAGCAACTGTTCCCAGAAAACAAAAATGTGTCTGCAGCTACCCCACAGAAAGGAGGGGGTAGTTTATGTCTTTTACAGTAGTGTTCCTTTGTTCATGAATTCATGACCATTTTATATGATCCTATCAAGGAGTGAGTGAAACCTGACCCTCGGTGTCAAAGCCATCTGAGTGCAGCGAAATAAACTTTGAGTTCTGCACATCTGGCCACAAAGGAAAGAAGGAAAAATGTCAGAATTCCATTTTACCTTATCTGTGTCAGAAGAGCAGAGTTAGGTCTGCAGAGATGTCAAACTCAGCATCAACGCTTCCTCAAGCTACAGCACTCCTAGGACCTCAGTCACTTCCGGCAGTGGGCAAGAGCACACAAGTCATTATTTGACCATGTACAGGCCCCAATTCTTTAGAATTTCTAACTCATTAGAATAGTGGGACATAGGATATCAACTTAAAGAAGGCAATGCCATGTCCAGCGATATCATGGAAAATGCATCCTCTCTCTCATTGGAGAGGCATAGAGAAAGAGCTAGAAGAAGGATTGAGAGACCCAAAGTGGAAAGAAACTCCACAAGAAGACCAAGAGAGTCTATTAACCTGGACCCATGGTTAATAGACTTCCAGAGAATGAACACCAACCAAAGAGCAAGCATGGGCTAGACCAAGGCCCCTGCATATAAATAGCAAATGTGCAGCTTGGTCTTCCTGTGGGTTTGCCAACAAGTGGAGCTGGGATTGTCTTTGCCTTCCTGTGGATCCTGCTGCTTTGTGTGACCTCAGTGGGAGAGGATGTGCCTAGTCCTACAGTGACTTGATGTGCCAGGGTGAGATGATACCCAGACGGGCCTCTCCCTTTGGGGGAACAGGGTGATTAGGAGGGAAGGGGGAGCTGTAACCTGGATGTAAAGTGAATAAATAAATTAATGAACAAAACTAAAGCTAGAAGAAAAGCATTGATAGAGGGTATTCCATTAATTAAGAAGCTGCTTGGGGACTGGAGAGATGGCTCAGTGGTTAAGAGCACTGACTGCTCTCCCAAAGGTCCTGAGTTCAAATCCCAGCAACCACATGGTGACTCACAACCACCTCTTCTGGTGCATCTGAAGATAGCTACAGTGTACTTAGATATAATTAATTAATATAATAAATATATTATATATAATATATTAGATATAATAAATATAATTTTAAAAATGAGGCTACTTGCTAAGCAGCAACTCTAGGACACCATTCTGAGCATGGACAACGGGGACAGACAGTGTGACAACATTGGCAAACATTATAAGGCACTGGCAGTAAGAAAAGAAAGGGCTGCTTGTGGTGATGAGAAATTGTCAGTTTGGATACACAAAGCCCTGAGTGTAACCAGAGAAATAGGAACTTCAGCCACCTTCAAGGAGCAAAATAGAAGAGATCTCTACTCGTAATCATAGATGATACAGAGATGAAGGTAGCAATCAAGAATGTCATTAGGAAAATAGGGAAAATATCAAAGCAAAACAGATGATGGTTGTGGGAAACAAGAGGCAGAAAATGAGAAAACCATAGTGACTTGCTTCAGAGAAAGAGCCATACTGAAATATACCAGGATGGACACCAAGAGAGCCTGGGGGAGGGAGCGCAGAAGAAGCATCTGGGGAAAAAAAAACATCAAAAATATGTTCAATGTGTTCTGAGCCCAGCACTGGCCCTACAGAACCGCCTACCAGTGAAGAAGAAATAAAAGGAGAGGAAAGAGGACTCTCAGGTGTGCTGAGCAAATGCTCATTCTGAACATTCCTAACTCTGTACTCAGGGAAACAGGAAAGTCAGAATACGCTGATCGATGCTGAAGGAATGTGAGCATGCAGCATTTAATAGTTACTTTATGGGAAGTTCGAGGGGATCAAGTTGGATCATGAATTTAAGTCAACTTCCAAGAATTTATACACATGTGATATTATTATAAGATAGTTTCATGATTGTAAGACTAGTGATAATATGAATATAATAGATCCATTATCCTGAAGCTACTGTAAAGCACCTCCAGTATCAGATAATGTAAGAGCAGTCCTTGATGTATTTCCACTACTTAGCACTAAAGTGGAGCTATTAGCTTAGTGCTAGACATGAGCTCATTCAAGAAGTGAGGAATTTAGCAGTCCAGGGAATTAGAGGGCCTATCCATGGATAAGCATCTAAAGTCACTCTTATTCCCAAAGGAGTAGATATTAATGACTTGGATAATATGCACTCCAAGCCTCTTTAAAAAATAACTCAGCCAGTCTCAGATGACATCTGTAGAATCAAGTTCTAGAAATCACTGAGTTCTCCTAAAATATGTTCTCCTCTTCCTTCTTCACTTAATAACTCTTCCACATTGTGGCATAGCCTACAGATATCCAGTTCACACATACATTTTTATAACCTCCCTTGTGACTATGTATTCCATAAGACTATATATATATGTTGTATAACAAGATGAGAAAGTGATATTTGTATTATGTAGGTTGTCTCCCAATCACTCTCCTTTGCACTGGCTAGAATTATAAAATTATAGTATTGTCTTAGTCCACAAGTAATACAATAGGTATGAACTTTTCAATTCATGGCCTTAAATGTGTATGAAATGTGAACTAACATTACTATTTCCACTTAATCTCTATTTCCAGATCCCATTTCAGTCAAGACAATTCCTTGAGAGATCAGGATTTTCTTCACAATGGATTCAACTCTAACTCTCTCTCTCTCTCTCTCTCTCTCTCTCTCTCTCTCTCTCTCTCTCTCTCTCTCTCTCTCTCTTCTCTCTCTCTCCCCTCCCCCTCCCCCTCCCTCTCCCTTCCCTCTCTCCTCTCTCTCCCTCAGGACTTCTGACAGCTCATACAACATTCAGGTGTGAGGAGAGTCCAAGGAAGAGAACATCATAAAGGTTTTTGGCCATCTGCTGTATTGTAAACTGTATGGACATTTGAATTTCTGTGATTTTCAGGTCCAAAGAATACTGACTGACAGATACACTTCTGCCAAAGAAACCCATCTAAGAGAGGCCTTCTCACTGAGAACATATTGGTGATGCCACACAAGAAGCATGGCATTAGGGTCCCTGATTCGGTATTCTCTTCAGGCTCTTTGTCAGATGTCCATTAGACTCCAACCACAGTGAAACAAAGGAAGCAAGAATAGACTGATCTTTTCTCAGACATGGTTTCTCTATGTATCTCAGGCTTTCGTTAAACTCATAGTATAGTCCAGGATGACTCAAACCCACACTTCTTCCTCAGCTTCTCAAGGACCAGAACTATATGTAAGTACCACAACATGCTGCACCCTCTTTTCTTGAACCAACAAGTTCTTTAGTGTCTTCCCTATCACCTACTTCCCTCACACCATCTCAAAGTAAAAAGCCAACACATTGCTAACTGCTGTGACAGTCTACCTGACAGCAAGGAATGCCTACTGTACTGGATTCAGCAAAATGCAACCTTACTAAAATTTTCAACAATGTAATTCACAAGCCACTATTTAAGTGAGACTAAATTTATATTTCTGCCCCAATAGGCTTTCCCTCTAGACAACATATGTTGTAACATAATTACATGCACATATTGACCAAATGACTACATAGTGCACTCTGGCTCTTCAAATAACCATGAACACATTGCTCATCCCCATGACGAGCAAGCTTAGTTCTGTGTATGTGTTGGGGGGTGGCAGCAAAAGATTTGCATTTAGGACTTTGAGGACTTTATCACAAAGTCCACCTGCTTTTCCCACAGTGTAGTTGTCCAAGCATGATAAACCCAATGATGTAGATGTGAAGAGAAAAGAGAAAGGGCGTGTCAGCTCTTTGACCTCATAGACATGATTGATTCTGCCACCTCATTCTGCCTTGACCTTTGCTGCCAGCAATACCTGCTTTCTTTCTCAAATCCCAGTTCAAACCTGCTTCCAGGCAACCACGACCTCTTATTCTTCGAGAAGTCTTCAATCCCTTCTGCCACACTTTCTGACCACAAACTACCTCTCCCTCTCCATTAGCTGATTATCCATTAGCCTTCTGTTTTGTTGTTTCAGTCCTGGTGAGAGAGCCCTTTGTGATTACTCCCTTGTAAATATACTCTACTCCCTGGAGGCTCACTGCCAGTCAGTCTTGCCTGAGAATACATCCTCTTCAGTGTCCATAGCTGAAGTGAATATTGCTGGAGAGTTCACAACTGAAATTGCTCATTCAATGATCTTTCTTGAGATTCTACTATTTTTCTAGTCTGCACAGTGCAAAGGGGAAAAATGGATGTCCTATAGAGCCTGGACTCAAGAATGACCAACACATCATTGGAGGCCCTTTCCCAGTGCCTGGGTCATCATTTATACCCTCTACTTTCTTTCAAAATGTCCATGCTCCCTCCTCTATTCCAAGCCTAGTGTGATTATCTTTCCCATTCTTTCAGGGTAGAAAATTCTATAATCTAGCAAGATTTCTAAATCTGCATTTCTTCATGTTATAATGTTTCCCTGCTTTATATCGTGCCAGCCCCTTCACTTGTCTCCTGAAGAAAATTCTCTCTCATCTTCTCAAGGACATTGTCCCTTCAGTTGCCACCTAACTGGAGGAGCATTCTCATCACATGAAGAGAGCCTCTCAGAAGCCTATCTTTGGAAATCCCTCCTTTTCCAAACATCTTTAAAGAGGTGCTTATACAACTGCCAACTTATCCCCACTTACTCTTAAACCTATTCTAATAGGATCCCAATATACACTAGTCTTGCCACCCACCATGCCTCCTATGATGGTCAAAAGTCTATTTCCATGCTGCTCAAACTAGCACCTGCTCCTGTCTACTTCTTATTCTAGATCTTGCCAGACTTCAACCAAGCTGCTGATTCCCTCCTCCCTTAAAGACTGCCTAATCTCGTGTGTTCTATAGTCCTCAGAATTCCCTCATCTTACAGGTGATTCCTCCAAGATTTCCTTTGCTACTCTTCACCTGGTTCTTAAGATTTCTGGCTCTAAGATCTCAAGTCAACTCTTGTTATAACTTCCAAGGTGCTTGGTGTAGCTTTAAATACTGTAGAATATGTGGATCAGCAACTCTCAGATTCACATCTCAGCTCGGACTTCACCTTTGAGCTACAGAAGCATGTATGTGACTGCAAGTTACACCCTGTCACAACAGAGGGATGGGCAGGCAATAGATTGGTGCAAAAGTAATCATGGCTTTTGAATTTATGAAACTTTCTGTTTGATATTAAAATATCTGCTTAGTAAGTGTGTTGTGTCATATATCATTTTAATGCATATTTCTTACATTCTGGTAAGATTTATTACTTTCTGTTTATTTCACATTTACTTTACATTATAGAAATAATGTTAGACAAAAAGGAAATTCAATTTTTTTTGAGTTCCAAAAGTGTTGTAAAGCAGCTGAGCCAGCTCTTGGTGCCAATCATGCATTTAGTCTAGAACTGCCAAAGAATATAGAGTGATGTCAACAAGGCATTGAACTTGTACAATGGGACACGCTGAACTTGTCCCAAGGAGACAAGAGAACCTTGAAGACATCGGTAAGGCTGTCAGCCATCTGAGGCCAAACACAGCTAAGTGAGAACAATCATCAAAGCAGAGCCTCTTAAGCTACAGGGGAAGTTGCCCAAGAGCTCAGTGTGGCCCATTCAACTGTCATCTGGCCTTTAGTGCAAAGTAGAAAGGTAGGGGGAAAAAAACTTTGGTCATCTGCAAATCATCTGGTCCAACACAGCTTTCCAAATCCTAGGGATAGCGTTATGTCCAGAAGGTACACTCAGCAAACCAAAAGGTACACTAAAAACCACACTGCCTATGGCCAGCAGTGGTCACCAAAAAGGTCCTAATTCTTCTCCACAACTTTTCCAGCCATGTGCCGCACACCAAGTGTTTAAAAGTTGAACAAATTATGAAGTTTTGCTTCATGTACCATGTTCACCTAACCTTTGGGCAACAAATGGACTACTGCTTCTTCAAGTAACTTTTTGTAGAAAAACGTGGGGTAGGGGGTGGTTGGGAATGCAGAAAATGCTTTCCAAAAGTTTGCTGAATCCCAAAGCACAGATTTTACACTAAGAAAATAAACACACTAGCTCTAACTGACAAAAAGAAATGTACTGATTGTTGTGGTGCCTATTTGGATTAATAAACATGCATTTGAGCCTACTTATGACTTGAAGTTCACCATCTGAAACAGTAATTCCTTAGTACAAACTAAGAGATTGGCCAATTCAATCCACTCTTCACCTCTGCTCTGCTGTGATCATGCCCAAACAGCCATGAAGATAGTTCCAGACGGTCTCCACACAGAAGCCAGAGTGGTATGGTATGCCATTAGCCAGGTCTGGTGGACCATATCAATAATCGTAGCACTTGAGTGGAGAGAGAGTAGAATATCAGGAATCAAGGTAAGCCTGGGCTATGCAAAAAAGGTGGAGGCCAGCCCAGAATATATGAGACCCTGTCCTATCCTTTAAAAACAATAAACTGAACAATTAAAAAAAACTTTAATAGTTTTCCTTTCTGTGACATATAAATTAATTAATTAATTAATTAATTAATAGTTTAAAAATCTACACACCCCACATGTCTTCAGGGCCGAACTGACCTGGATTTCCTTAAGGCATCTCCCTCACCTACTGTCCTATAGTCAAAGTGTATTTTGCTCGCTTTTCAAGGATTCTGTTCCTTCCTCTGCTGTATCCTCTACTCATGGAAAACTCTTCTGTCCCCATTTTTTTCAGATCTAAAACAGTTGTCCTCCATTTCCTATACTCGATATCTTAGTCTCCTCTTGGTTTCTTTTACCACACAGCAGGCCCTCCACAGTCATGAGTTCTGTGTCTCTGAATTCAATGAACCACAGATCAAAACTCTCCCCAGCCACTGAAGCTGTAGAGAGCATGCACAGGCTTTTGTCCTTGTCATCCCTCCCTAGAAACTGCAACCTGATCATTATTCACATTGTACTAGGTAATATAGGTAATCAAGAAGGAATTTAAGATCAACAGTCAGAGCCGGTTGGTGGTTCGAGGCCAGCCTGGTCTACAGAGTGAGTTCCAGGACAGCCAGGACTACACAGAGAAACCCTGTCTCAAAAAAACAAAAAAAAAAGAAAGAAAAAAAAATAAAATCAACAGTCAGGTGCGTATGAAATACTACACACATGAAAATACTACAGTGTTTAATACAAGAAACTTGAACATCCAAAGATTTTACCACCTGTAAGGAATGGGGAGGAGGTGTCCTGGAAAGCAGCCCCTTCAGACACTGAGAGATGATTGTTTTTATTGCAGTTTAAAATGACTTTGGATAATTTGGTTGTTCCTTTAGAGGGTGGTCACATGTCTCCCATTCAAATGCTAATCTGTGAACTTAGCCACATCAGCTTTGTATCAGAGCATTTTCAACACATATCCAAATACTTGATACAACTCAGAACTACACTACAGGATGAATAAATAACAATAAAAAAACTGAACACAGTACAGGCTCCTAAGGTGCATATTTCATTTCTATAGCTATTGAAATCCTTCTGTGGTAATGGCCTAATTACTTATGAATACTAGCTGCCACTTTGTGTTCCTTTGGATATAAGACTTTTTAAATTGAGCCTCTGAGATAGGCAGCTCTCTGGGTTTTTCAATTATTTTTGCTATGCCTAGAACATCATTTCCCAAAAAAGCACAATAAATAATTGTTAGATGTAAGCGAATGACTTTGAGCCTTCAGAATCTACATTTGAGTCTCCAAGGTGATATGGTAAAGCCAATATGCTAGAGCACCCTGCAATTCTGAGAGCAAATCATGCTAGCAAGAAAAAACAAAATTTCTGAACATCTTTTATGTGTCAGGCACTGACTGGATTCTCATACACATACACACACACACACACACAGAGAGAGAGAGAGAGAGAGAGAGAGACCCTGTTTATAACTCAACAGCAGCCCAATGAGGGAGGCCCAATAATGTTCCCATTTTAGAGAAGAGATTAGAAAAGTGAGGCTTCAAGGCTTGATTAACATGATCAGGTTCACCCAGCTAGCAAACAGCACAGTCATACTCAATCACCAATCACTGGTGAATAGACGCTTTTCAGTTCATGTGACAGGAGATAATGTGAAAAGAAGACAAAAGGCTGCTATGCCCCAGCCTTGTATCTTGCAATTATCCCATCCATTAACAGATGTGGGTTTTGCACAGTGAGTGGTTGTATTTTTTTTTTCCAATTTATCTCAGTCTTTGTTACGCAAACCTCATAGTTCTCATTTGCACAAGAGTCCTGGGAAAATCTCTAGCAGGGCTATCTTAAGGTCTCCAAAGCTCTTCTTTCCTTTCCAGAAAGCCCCCACCCCCACCCCCGAAGGCCAGACTAACAGGACCTGTGCTCTTTTGCCCTGGAAATGTGTTCATTGGATCATTCTTCAGAACAGGTCCCGTGGAGAAGACGTAGGACCAAGAGCTTGGGAGCAGATGTGTCTCTCACAAACTGCATCCATCCCTCAGCCTCAAGTTGCAGTTACAAGGAGGAAGCTTGGAGAGTCATCGACACTGATGAGTCTAGAATTACAGTGTGTTTTAAGCAGATGCCTTTTACCTCGTGTTGTACCGTCTACGAAGCTCTTGTTACCAGCTGGTTCTCCTTCATCGTGTTGCTGTCTTTGCGTCTGAGCAGGCACCGAGTTACGTCATACCTTTGGAATATCAGACTTTGCTCCAGGTCCTCACAACAGAGAAAAAGGTTCGGGAAGCTGTCCTGAACAATATAGATGAGAATGAGTGCACATGAAGTGGTACAGAACCTGATTTCTCAGCTGATTTCCTGCCTTGATGGGTTTTTGTTTGTTTGTTTGTTTGTTTGTCTGTTTAATTATCAGTAACCATAATTGCCACTCACAGGTGCTTTTCAACTGAGGGCGCTGAGTTAGTCAGTGTCGCATTGCACAGAAATACCTGAGAAAAGGTTAATTTTGACTACAGTCTTGGTTCTTCCGGGCCACGTTTAGCTGGCTCTGAACTCTTCAGTCTATGACAAGGCGGTATCATGCACCAAGAACATGTAGCAAAACAAAAGCACTCACCTCAAGACCAGGAAGCAAGAGAGGGAAAAAGAGAGGACAGATTCTCATAATACTTTTGAGGGCACACCCTTAATATCTTAAAGGGCTCCACCTACTAAAGCTACCACCTTTCACTAGCACCCCCTGGAAGCAAACTTTGACTGTGTGAGCCTTTGGGGGAAACTTAAGTCCAAAGGATGATAGGCAGTCTCTCAAGGCTTTTTTATGCCTGCCATCATTTGGATCTTGCGTGTATCCCACAAATCCATGTACTGGGCCCCAAAACGTCACTCTTAGGAAGTAAAACCTTTAAGAGGTGGAACCTAGTGGGAAATCTTTAAAGAGCTAAGGCTACATCAGAATCAGCTCCTTTCCTCTTCTCTTTTGCTTCCTATCATCAGACCACAGACCTCTAGCTGCCTGCAAGCCTTACCCCTGACACATTCAGAAATAAGGCCACACCTCCTCGTGTCTCTGGTCTCTGCCTCCTAGGAATATAACTGAGGCTCGTATTCAACTCTCCTTCCTTATCTTTTCTACTCCCAGCAAACAATTCTAATGCCTTTGTCTTAAGCAAGCTGTCCACGTCTGATTTCTCTGAAGGCTTCTAGTGAGGGTTTTGTCACAGGACAAATCTGGCTGCCAGAGCGCTGGAGAGCACAGCATAGCCTACCCACTTTGGAAGAAGATACAAACAATGCAAGGTGTTTGGAGGTACAAGGGCCTTTTTCTTTTAGCTCCCAGCATTTTTCTGGTCATTGGGAATATCAGAATGGAATAAGCTGGGTTATTTTTTTTCTTACTGCTTTCTGACTTTCTGCAATACTGCAATTACAGCTGGCATTACTAAGAGCTGAGAGAAGCTGGATCCGATGTAGCTTGTCTAGGTGCCCCAAAAAGGGAGCTGGATACCTGCTGGGATACCACACTTAATGATTCAAAGGATCAGGAAAAGTAGTATGATGGTATAGCTATAATCTCTTCAAAGAATGATCAACTCCCAAACTAATGCTTGACACCCTAGAACCCATAAGCCATCCAAAACTTCCCACGTTGTACTTTCATTTATACTTTTCCTGAGTTCTAAACCCAAAATAGTGAAGGGAGTAGGTTAAAAATCCCATCTCAGCTGCTTGCCAGTTTAAAAAAAAAAAAAAGTCATCATACAGCCAATGGCTATTTTTGAAAGATCCACTCTCCTCTAGCTATGAAAGCCAAATCAAATGGCTTTTCCACTTGATCAATTTTAAAATGTAGAAGTGGGGAGGGAGTGTGCTTCAGAAAGAGACTCTAATGCAGGACCCCATTAAAAATGAACATTTTAGAAAGAAACTGGACTGTCTCATGAAGGTTGGTACATTCTTTACCCAAATGGTCAAGCGTTGCGCCTGACCTTTCCCTGGAAACCAAAGCCACAGTGTGCAATGTCTTTTCTCTGTTCAGTATGTTCCTTTCTCACAATGCTGAAAGCTCACAAAAGCAAGCACCTTCTCTCTAGCCCTAAAACAAAGCAAGCAGCAACATTCTCTTTCCTAAAATGCCCCACACAACCAAGGAAGAGGACTCTATCTGTCCGTTCCTGCTCCCAGATGTTGATTAAGTACTAACTGATAATAATATCTTGCTGTATATGAACCTTGAGTCAAGAGAATAGAGTTTAAACTGGGTTAGTCATCAACAGAAAAAAAAAGTATTAGGATTTCTCTATAAAATATAATAGTGAGTATAAAAAAATCATATGTCCAGAGAATTGATAACAACGTTTTAAAAATAACTTTTTTTTTAAATTTTCTATATTCTTAGTTTATATTCCGAATGCTTTCCCTTTTCCCGGTTCCCCCCACCCCATTGGTCTCATAAGCCCTTTTGTAAAAGTTTTATTAATAAAACAAAATATCAGACTCATGTTTTAAGGTTAAATAAATTTAGCATTCCTTGGTGAATTGTGCAATGATTCTTCATTTTAAACATACTACATTTTTGGCTGTTCTGGAGGGGAAAGCTATATCTACAAATAATAATTCCCTATCATCTGTGGTTATTTGCTTTATGAAAGTGGTTATTCTTACTCCAACAGTCTCACTGGTTATTCAAACCACACTTAAGAGCAGGCCTCATGTCTAGCAAGAGATGGTCAACACAAAATGAGCTCAATCATACTTTTTGGAGGGGTGGTATTTTGTCTCATAATTCTTTATCTGGGCAAATTTTGTTTTTACTTCATAGACCTTTTGCTTATATTATGGTTTCTGACTTTGTTTTTATGAGATTTCTATGTGTGTGAATTATGTGTCTGTGTCTGTGTGTATTTCTTATGCTTTGTCTTTGGCTATTTTTTTCTGCTTGTTGTTTGTTTTGTCCTATTCTGGTTTTTTTGTTTGTTTTTATCTTATTTTATATTTTTAAGATGCCTGTTTGTTTTCAAATGAGAGAGGCAAAAAAAAAAAAAAAAAGGATGTGAACAGGTGTGGGTGGGGAAATAAGAAGGGAAACCCATAATCAGAATATAGAAATTAGAAAAAAGGTAATTATTCTCTCATGTACCTTAGTACCATTTTATGAACAATGTCATGTGCATGGGGGTGGGTCACAGCTCGTATACAATATTATCCAAGTAAATAACTATCCACCTCTTCCCACGAAGGGCATTTGTGCTCTTTCCTATTTGTCTATCTTGTTGCCTAAGATTATAAATACAAATTTTGGTTACACGAAATATGATAAAACTGAAGAAAATATCAAAAGAATAATAGCATTAGAATCCTGTCATGGGCCCACAAATTATGCTAAAAGCCTTGGCCCAGCATGATCCACTATGTAAAGGATGAAATCATTTGTAGTGATGAAAGTAGAAAACATAGATGTCTCACAGAGGAAGAGGGGGCCAGCCAAAGGATAGTGAATCTGTGAAGAGCATCAGCTAACATTCAGAGGTACGTTGCATGGTGGAGGAAGGAGAAAAGACATGGCATATGCTAGATTCTCAGCATTACTCTGCCCAGAACACCTGGGAAGGTGGAACTACACACAACATGGCCAATAGCTAAGAGTCATATCCGTCCTCCAAGCCAGGTTTCTTTTAGAGAAAGATATCCTAACCAAACAACAAACCAATGAGACTGGGTTAAAACACACCACAAGAGCCCTTCCAGGCTCAGGAAAAAGCCAAGCTGGCTTCAGTGCTGTGCTGTCTCTTTTGACTGACAATGGGAATTAACTCTCTTAATTAATCTCTGAAAGGGAGTGACTTCTCCATTGGAATCTGAAAAGACAGAAGCAGTCACCCTGAAAGAGCCAAATACTGCATCACTTCCTGGGTTGCTGTGGAGCCCTGTTTCTTGTCACCTTCCGGTCAATCATTTGATCTTTCCGTAGACCTCTTCTGAATGTCTCCTTTGTGAGATTACTGTGCCAGTAACATCTGTGCCTGTGCGTCTGCTGAGAGTGCTAAGCCAAGATGCAAGATGCCAAATGCTGAGAGAGACAAAAGGGAAAGGATCTTGACTTTGCCAGGCAGTAAGCCCAGCAACAGGGGAGGAGACCTGAGTTTGTCTTTAAAAAATTAAAATAAAATAGGGCAAATGAGCTCCACCTTGAAGGAGATTTCAACATTAGCAATCAGAGATAGGAAAAAAAGAAAAACTCCCCAAAAAGGGGGCTCAACCAAAGGTTTGGGGTGAGAGGAGGTGAAGTGTCATTAGAAACTGAGGAATTAATTGATTGTTCTGGCCCAGGGGACAACCTCAGCTAACAGTAACATGGGGCAGAAAAGTAAACAAAGCTAAAACGTAGGGTTCATAGGAAATCAGCCCAAGATAAACTTACAGGTAGGCATCAAATGTGTTGATCTGGGGACTGATACCATCAGAGTTCAACATAAAAAGGGAACACTGGAGAAGAGGAAGAAAGGAGAGAAATATTTTGTGTCTACCTCAGGCAGTAAGAGCCTGAAGGAGAAATAAAGGTGTGCAGACAGGAGAGAGAGTAAAATCTACCAGACTTGATAGCTATGGTAGAGTGAATAGCTGATCCTTCATTCAACATATCTGCTCTCTTTAGCATATGAAATTGCAGCTAGTTGCACTGAAGAGATGGCTCTACTGATCTCCTAGATCTGGATTTAGCGAACTGTAGAATTAAACAGGTGTGTTCCTAGAACAATAAGGGTAACTGGTAGGGAGAGGAGGCACCAGTATCACACTGTTAAAACAACATCCTAAAGATACTGATGTGGCCTAAAAGAGATGACTCAAGTGTGTTCTGGGGAGTAGTAGCACTAGACCCTGTGAAACAAATGTAGCTGGATGTCTATTTATATAAATGAAGTTTTGTGGGAAGAGGCTGATTTTGACCTACACAAGTCAAATAATTTTCACAGAGATTCTAGACAAAATTAAAAACATTTCCTATCTGATCCTATATAGAAAAATGTTGAGTGAGCCCATTCTTCTCCCATCCCAGCATCCATGTACTCTTCCCTGCAAAGCCTTCCTTCCTATTCAATCCCCTTCTGAGTCTGGATACAACCAGAAGGAGGAGTCAGAAGGCAGAAGCTGTCTTCTCTTTTCCTCCTTTCTGCTTCATTGTTGATTTTGTGGCATGTCTGATTGGGTTAGTTTTGGAAAGAACCAGCCTCAAATTAGACCCACATAGTTCAGAGAGAACTTTACTACAACTTATTTTATTGATGTTTTTTTCCTCCCAGGTTTCTAACTCCTAGGTCTTTAAGACAGGGGTCTCGCCATCAACCTAAAGCTGGCCCCGAACTCTCAGTCCTGTCTCAATCTCCCAAGAACTAGGCTGACAAGCCTATGCCACCCTTCCTTACTTTTCAAAACATAAAAACACAGGTTAAAAATTTACTGGGGCTAGGGTTACAATTTGGTAGGTAAGTGCTTGCTACAGAAGCATGAACCCGGAATTCTGATCCCCAGGACCCACAAAGAGCTGGGCTTCTACACACACACACACACACACACACACAGAGAGAGAGAGAGAGAGAGAGAGAGAGAGAGAGAGAGAGGAATCATTGATTACAAAGTAAGAAACAAAATATACAATAACTACAGAAATATACGTGAGGAAGTGGAAACGTGTCTTTTACGTTTTATTAACTGGATTATGGTTATAAAATAAAAATTCCAGAATGCATTTGGGCTGTGTGCTTTTGAAAAACAAGTGTTACAAAGTTACAAGTTGGGAGCCAAGGTAGAAAGGTTTCTCAGAATTACATAACTGATAATAATATGACTGAGGGCTAACACTTGTAAGAAAGGCTGTGTCATGGTATGAAGTGTACAGCACTGGAAGTCAAACTCCAACTTGGCACCAGCAGGTACAGGCTATGAAAGCCATCTCAGTATCTGCATCTGAAAACACCACCCAAATGGTAACACCTCTGCCAGGTTACTTTGAAGGCTGTTTGCAAGAATAAAAAACAGAGGACATCCCTAATGTGCATTGCAGGAAATGAGTAATGTTCAAATGCTAATATATCTACAGAGATATTTATAAATGTGTAAGCACACACTATCAGGAATTACCTATGCCAAGTGAAACCCAATACTGGAAGACATTTATGCATGACATTTTAATAGACAGCTTCCTTCAGCATGTTCCAACACAGAAAAAAAAAGTGTCTGAAATAGTCTCAGCCCTTAATAAGCTGGATTTCTAAAGCTGGTGGCAACTTCATATGCAAATCGTCAAAGACATCTGTTAGTTATTTCAACTAAGTTTATGTTGATCACATTTCTAATTGTGGTTTCCTAGCCAGCCTGTTGACTCACACAAGCACAGCAATAAGCTGACCTCTATAGGAAGTAATTAAAAAATTATTCTGGCACTGTCCTCTGATTGATGTTCCCAAAGTTTCAAATTAGCCTTTAGAAATCTCCTAAGGTATTGATTGCTTTATAATGTCACCTTAAAAGAGTAAATAGCTATTTGTTCATTCAAGAGTACCTGGTTGTGAGCAGAAATAATATCCATGGTAGGTTTTAAAACTCTGTGATAACTAGAGGCCATTTCTGGGGTAGGTCTATACAGATGCAGGTACAGGAGTGTCCTTTCATCTGGAGGAGATATGTCTTAAGTAGACACCTGAGACTGATGGTTGCACCAAATTCTAAACAGACTGTAATTTTTCGAATAGAAATATACTTCTGATAAGTATCAACCTATGAATCAGGCACAGTAAGAGATTAACAATACTCAGAATAAATTATGTCACTTACAGAAAAATGGATGAAACCAGGGGTATTATGTCAAGTGAAATAAGCCAAACATAGAAAATCAAATATCACATGTTCTCTTTCATGTAGAGAAGCTCCCCAAAATGGCTTAAGCACAGAAAAGCCAAAGTTAGAGACTAGGTAGGGGTAGGAGAAAATAAAGCAGTTGCGTAATAGGCACAGAAACACAGGTGGCAGGCATGAATTCTGGAATTCTACAGCATAGTAGAGTGACTATTCCCAATAACCTCTCTATTGAATTAGCAAACCTAGAAGGGAGGAACCCGGGGGCTCTGTGATGTTTAATCGTGCTTGTCAGTCTCACACACCTCAGAAGAGAGAAGCTCAATTAAGGAACCGCCCCCATCAGATCCCCCTCTGCTCCTGTCTATGAGGCATCTTCTTGATTGCCGGTGGATGTGGGAGACCCAGCCCACTGCAGGCAGTACCATCCCTGGGCAGGGGAGCCTTCTGTGTATAAGAAAGGTAGCTTGGGTATATGCCCAGAAGAGGTATAGCAGGGTCCTCTGGAAGTGTCATATCCAGTTTTCTGAGGAAATGCCAGATAGATTTCCAAAGTGGTTGTACCATCTTACAGCCCCACCAGCAGTGGAGGAGTGTTCCTCTTTCTCCACATCCTCACCAACACCTGCTGTCTCCTGAGTTTTTGACCTTAGCCATTCTGACTGGTGTGAGGTGAAATCTCAGGGTTGTTTTGATTTGCATTTCCCTAATGACTAATGGTGTTGAGCACTTCTTAAGGTGCCTCTCAGCCATCCGAATTTCTTCAGGTGAAAATTCTTTGTTTAGATCTGTACCCCATTCCCCGGCATGCAATAAAGACACATGCTCCATTATGTTCATAGCAGCCTTATTTATAATAGCCAGAAGCTAGAAAGAACCCAGATGCCACTCAAAGGAAGAATGGATACAGAAAATGTGGTATATTTACACAATGGAATCCTACTCAGCAATTAAAAACAATGAATTCACAAAATTTTTAGGCAAATGGTTTGATCTGGAAAATATCATCCTAAGTGAGGTAACCCAGTCACAAAAGAATACACATGAAATGCAATCTCTGATAAGTGGATATTAATTAGCCCAGAAACCCTGAATACCCAAGGCACAAATTGCATTACAAATGACTCCCATGAAGAAGTATGGAGAAGGTCCTGATCCTGGAAAGGATTGATCTAGCATTGGAGGGGAATATAAGGACAGAGGAAAAAAAGGAGGAAGGTGATTGGAGAATGGATGGAGAGAAGAAGGTTTATGGGACATATGGGGAGGGGGGATCCAGGAAAGGGGAAATCATTTGGAATGTAAACAAATAATATAGAAAATAAAAATATTAAAAAAAAAGAAAGGTAGCTGATCAAACCAGGGAAAAGCAAGCCAGTAAGCAGTGACGCAGTATCCCCCAGGTCTCTACTTCAGTTCCTGAAGCCCATTTCTTGGTTTCCTTCTGTTCTAAACTGTAAGTCAAACAAACCCTTTCTATCCTGAAGTTGCCTCTGGCCAGTGCTTTATCACAGAAAAGCAAACTGGGAGAGTTTCTAGCATAAAGAAACAATAAGGAGAAGAAAACAGTCAATTAATTTACTTGAGTATAAAATTCCACTCTACCTGGGTATGGTGGTGCATGCATTTAGTCTCAGCCCTTAAATGGCAGAAGTAAGACTTAAGGCCAGCCTGGTACACATAGAAAGACTCTGTCTCATATAAATAAATAAGTAAGTAAATTTAAAAAAAAAAGTAAAACATCACACTTTAACCCAAAATGTGTATAGCTACTATATGTTAATTAAAAACATAAATTATATGTTAGTTAAATAAAACTAAATTATAATAATTAAATAAGTATAAAAATTTGTCCAACAGGTATAGTGGTTTGTTTCTCAAAATAATGTATTACACTTTACTTAGCCTTCTCGTGGTGATGTGAGAAGATACCAAAGGGAAGTTCTTTATTTAAAGTTTGGCATTTCTGAACAATCAGTTTCACTGGACTTGCATTTGGAGGTCACCATTAAGTCAAGCACAGATTATTTGGACATAAACATTACCACACATTGATATCTACAGTCAATCTACAGACAAGCAAGATGGCTACTGAGAGATTAGTGGCAAGGACGACTTGCCTCTTGGGATGTAAAAGCATAACGTGAGATTTCATGATGCTACTCAAACGGGAAAAAATGTAAAGCTCATCAATGGTTTCCTTCTGGAATTTTCTCTTTAATATCTATGTATTTTAATTGTCAATCTGAAATTCTGGTAAGTAAAGCCATGGACAAAAGTAAACTGCTCTATAAAAAAAAAAAAAAAATCAAGCTCATAAGGTCAACTTTATAAAAGTTGCCAGGACTTTGGATGTCCCTGCACAATCACTAGCCAGTCATGTAACCTTGAGAAGTTCAGCTCATCTGTGAACCATGACACATGACTACAACTCCATCCTTAAGCTTGAGCAATAATGGCCCTCACTTCAGGTCCCAGTATGGATCTCCTTGTGCAGGCCCTCATTTCTTCCATTTCTAATAAGCCATAGAGACCATAAGACCCAAGAAATTTACCAGTCACCTGCACAGTCTAGTCATTCTCTGGACCCAGGAGCTCTCAATTCTCCACCCAAGTACCACATTCCTGCCCTCAGGGCCACTGGGCCCCTTTTTCCTGGGACCACTTTTCTACAGGAGGTCCATGCCCCATTGTGTTTGCTATATGTTTGAAGGGTGGCTAAAAAACTTTAGCAGAAAGAAAGGAGGTGGTTGGCAGACATGGTTACATGAATGACCTTAGGTTACATGGTCACATGTCTGACTGCAAAGGTCTTTGTAATCCAGGACTAATGCAATGTTTCTTTCTGTTGCTGTGATAAACACCAAGACCAAAATCAGCTTGAGGCAGAAAGTGTTTATTTGGCCTACACTTACTTCTATAGCACAGTGTATGGAAGACAGGGTAGAAACTCACACAAGAACCTTGAAGCAAGAACTAAAGCAGAGACGTGGAGAAACACTGCTTACTAGATTGTTCTCTCTGCCTTGTTCAACTAGCTTTCTTAGACGGGCCACGCCTATGTGCCTATGGATGACAGCAACCATAGTCTACTGGACCTACATCAATTAGTAATTAAGAAAAATGTCTTGTAGGGCTGGAGAGATGGCTCAGCGGTTAAGAGCACTGACTGTTCTTCCAAAGGTCCTGAGGCAACTAGATGGTGTCTCACAACCATCTGTAATGAGATTTGATGTCTTCTTCTGGTGTGTCTGAAGACAGCTACAGTGTACTCACATATGATAAATAAATAATAAATCTTAAAAAATGAAAGAAAGAAAGAGAGAGAGAAAGAGAGAGAGAGAAGGAAGGAAGGAAGGAAGGAAGGAAGGAAGGAAGGAAGGAAGGAAGGAAGGAAGGAGGGAAGGAAGAAGGAAGGAAGGAAGGAAGGAAGGAAGGAAGGAAGGAAGGAAGGAAGGAAGGAAGGAAGGAAGGAAGGAAGGAAGGAAGGAAAGAAAATGCCTTGTAGATAAAGCCATAGGTCAACCAGTTGAGATTTTCTCTTCATAGATTATGGAAGATCTATCTCAGGTTGACAACTGAAGCTAATTATGACAGGCAGCTATAGGCTTCTTAAATGCTGGTTAGTCAAAGAATTCCAAGTTCAAATCTAGCCTTTCCATTTACTATGAAAATGGCCTTGTCAGACAATCTTGTATAGAGATAGTTACCATTTCTACAGATTTAAATAATTGGCATACAGGCCTAGAAATGTTACAGGTGTACATGCCCAAGATTATCCATCCCTAAAGTCAATTTCATTTTAAAGAAAAATTCTGACTCTGACATACTAGATATCTCCCTTTAAATCTTTTACTTATTCAAATTTCTCCTTCAGCAAATTGTTCAACTTGTATATGTGTGTTCATCCATGATATGTGTACACATTCATGTACATACATGTACACATACATGCCATAGTACTCCTGGGGAAGTCAGAGGACCCACTGCAGATATCAGGACTCATAATCTACCTTTTTCAAGATCATGTCTCTCTTTGTTGTATATGCCATGCTAGCTGGCATGCAAACTTCCAGAAATGTTTGTGTCTCTGCCTCCCATCTCCTTTCAGGAGCACTAGAATCGCACATGCTTGAACTGTATATCTAAATTTTTCCTGGGTTCAAGATAATCAAAATCAGCTTCTTGTGCTTGCATGGAAAGCACTTTAATCTATTGGGTCATCTCCCACCCCTAAACTTTTCTAAAGATCAGTTTTTTCATGTATAAAAGAAAGATAGCAGTTAAGACAAAATGACACACTCTATAGAAAAGTCTTACACTTAATAGGTCCTCAATATATACTAGTTCAATAATAATAATAATAATACCTTAAAAGGATTAAAGCAATCCAGCAAGCATACTTTCTGGTATTTCCCAATCTGAGTTGAGCATGTATATCCAAACAAAATTATGTGACAGCTTTAGTCACATTTGTCAGAACTTCAAATCCATACATGGCTGTACATGATAGCCTGCATATGGTAAGCAGACAGAAAAGCAAGGTACAGAAAGCCATGAAAAGACATGAAGACAGCAGCAGCATGGAACACAGTGAAGGGAGCCAGTCTGGAAAGCTAACTTCTCCTTGATTCCAGCTCCATGACACACAGGAGGAGGCATAAAGGGAAACAGCGAAGGACCAGTGGTGAAGTGTCAGAGCTTTGGGAAGGAGAAAAAGATGAATAGATGGGACTCATATTTGGTTTTTAGGACAGTAAAACATTGTATTTAATACTATAATTATAGATTCGTGCCATATGTCTTTGTCACATCCATAGGGTGTACATCTTGAAAAACAATCTCTAGCATGAACTATGAGCTCAGGCAATAATGACAGTCCTGGCCATTGGTTGCAGCAATATATAGTTTGCTGAACAATGCTGATGTTGAGGTTTGCTGTACATATATGGGGGCAGGACTATAAAAGGACTTTACTTTCTATTCAGCTTTTCTGCGATTTTAAACTGACTTTTTTTCAAATTAGTTTTTGTTGTTTTAGAGACAATTAAAGAAAGTAAATCTTGTCATATCTACTTTGCTCCGCACCCCATTTCTTTCTCCACAACACAGAATGTCTGCTGATAGAGAAGTGATTTGAAAAATCAGTGATAATGATTTATCTGAAATGAGGATCTTTACCTCATTGACAGAGAAGCTTGTTCAAGACGGGAGGCAGATGTTCCTTCCAGCTGTTAGCAGATAATCTTACCAGCAGTGTCAGACTTGGAGTACCAGAAATACAAAAATGCTAAAGCAGCAGTAACTTGGAGCATACTTTGTAGCCAGGATTTTAGCCCTTGGAGGGCATGGAGGGCAAGGCATGATAGGCAGATGGGTTTCCATTCATTTATAGCCTGCGTTAGGAGAATCAACGTTTGGAGGGACTGTTGGTGTTGTTTCTTCCCATTAAAGCTGCTGAGAGTTGCTTGAATGCTCTTTCAGATAACATGTGGCTTTATTTTGTCAAGTCATGACTATAAAACATGGTTAGTGGGGTCTAATGAAATTGAATTCACACCAAAATCCTAGGCCCCTTCGGTGACTGTGCTTACAAGGTTACAAGGCATTCTGTTCCCTCGACAAAACCTCTAGAGCCTCCTGTTAGAAATGAACAATGGTTGCATGCTAATTCACTGGGGGTGTTTCTGAGGCTCTGAAGAATGAAATAAGTTTGGGTTTCTTGTAATGAGATTATTCCTCATGGGGAAGAGGTTAGTATAAAGGCTCAGGGTCTATAGAAGCCATGACACAGTAACCATGGAGTAGCTGTCCTTCCCACTCAAAACTGGTAATGCTTGATTCGGTGCCATATTTTGGCTCCACAGATGAAATACAACCTTGAAATTCTGGAAGGGGTCCAGGAAAAAAAAGAAATAAAAACCATGCTCCCAAAAGGGAACTATGAAAGAAATGAGGCTTATTTAACCTAGAAAAGATGAGTCTCGAGGGAAAGTCAGTCATTTTCTTTAAATAGGGAAGGGGCTGAGGTAAGAGTGACATGAGCATGATTGTTTCTACTGATAACAGCTTAGTGGATGTTACTGTAGCAGAAAAAAATCACTTAGACATCAGGGACTTAGTAAGGTTTGTGATCCTCAGAAAACCATGAAATAGCAGGAGTAATTTTTAATCGTAGGTGTTTAAAGACAGGAATTCTCTAAGCAATATCTTACAGTGTAGTAGAAGATGCTGAAAGGGACTTCCGCAAAGTCTGGGCTCTGAAACACAGATATTCTTAAGATGAAAATTCTGTACTGCCTCAGACATATCCTCATTCATGGAATCTTCGTCCCTCATGTAAATAATGTGAGTAGAGTAAATAAACACCACCACTATGCAAAGCATTTTAAAAAAAGCACATGCCATGGTGGTGTCTTAGGCATGTCCTAAATTGATGCTCAGACTAGATTTTAAGAATTTAAGAATGGCTAAGATTAAAAACTCAGGAGACAGCAAGTATTGGTGAGGATGTGGAGAAAGAGGAACACTCCTCCACTGCTGGTGGGGCTGTAAGATGGTACAACCACTTTGGAAATCAGTCTGGAGGTTCCTCAGAAAACTTGACATGAGACTTCCAGAGGACCCTGCTATACCACTCCTGGGCATATACCCAAAGGATTCCCCGGCATGCAATAAAGACACATGCTCCATTATGTTCATAGCAGCCTTATGTATAATAGCCAGAAGCTGGAAAGAACCCAGGTGTCCCTCAAAGGAGGAATAAATACAGAAAATGTGGTATATTTACACAATGGAATACTACTCATCAATTAGAAACAATGAACTCACAAAATTTTTAGGCAAATGGTTTGATCTGGAAAATAACATCCTAAGTGAGGTAGCCCAATCACAAAAGAATACACATGGAATGCAATCTCTGATAAGTGGATATTAATTAGCCCTGAAGCTCTGAATACCCAAAGCACAAATAGCATAACAAATGAAGAAGTATGGAGAGGGTTCTGATCCTGGAAAGGCTTGATCTAGCATTGGAGGGGAGTACCAGGAGAAAGAAAAAGGAGTGAGGTGATTGGAGAATGGGTGGCAAGAATGTTTATGGGACATATGGGGAAGAAGGATCTGGGAAAGGGGAAATCATTTGGAATGTAAACAAAGAATATAGAAAATAAAAATATATAAAAAAAAGAATCCAGCAGAGAGATTACAATCAAATTAAACATCAAGCTTGACTCCTATAGTTTCATATGAACAGATTCTTGTTATGTATTTTTGTTCAAGTCAAATTCTCTCTCCAGCCCTATTCTTGGCTGAAACAACGCCTCAGCTGAAGATGCCCTTGGTGACCACAGAAGGTGACTTCAGGAACTATTTACAGTGAATCCTTTGAGTAGTCTCTTCAACCTCTATAATACTTTATATATACACTATATGTGGTTGTCCCATCATGTGTCACATCAAGAAGTCATCTTAATCAAACCTCAAGTGCTTACAGAGTTCAGAATTCATTCAGTCGACTGGATCTAGTGGCCTAAAGCTAAGAATCTCTTCCTAAAAGTCAAACCAACAGACCCTTGATGGTGTTTTTTGGGTTCTCATGGGATTAGTCTACATTTTTTTATTTTTATGTTTTCACAAAAGAGTAAAACTTCACTATAAAATCTATAGTGGTGGTTTAAATAGGAATATCCCCCCATAGACTCATGTGTTTAAATGCTTGACCCATAGAGAGTGACACTAGTAGGAAGTATGGCCTTGGAATAGTAGGTGAGACCTTGTTTGAAGAAGTGTATCACTGTGGGGTAGGCTTTGAGGTCTCATATGTTCAAGTTACATCTAGTGTGGAATTCCAGTACCCTTTTGATACCTGCAGATCAATATGTAGAATTTCTCAGCTTCTTTTCCAGCACCATATCTGCCACACTCTCTATCATGATAATGAATAGACTAGATCTCTGAAACCATAAAATGGCCCCAATTATATGTTTGCTTTTATAAGAGTTGCTGTTGTTATGTTTCTTCACAGCTATAAAACCCTAAGGCAGAAGTTGATACCAGGAGTAGGTATTGCTGTGATAGACCTGACCATGATTTCATTTAGAGGAATGTAGATTTTGGAACTATGGATTAGAAAAAGTTGATCTCTTTAAGAGGGACTTAATGGGTCATCCTGGTATTAACATGTAAGACAGTAGTCATGAGAGTGATTTGAACTGTGGAGGTCTGAATCAAGAGGTTTCATAGGAGGAGTTTAGTATGTGGCCTAGAAACTGTTCTTGTGATATTTTGGTGAAGAATATGGCTGCTTTTTGCCCTTATCTGAAAAAATCTGCCTGAAGCTAAATTGAAGAGTTTTGGATTAATTGTGTTGTAGAGAAAAAAATCTCAAAACAGCCTAGTATTTACTCTGTCATGTGGCTATTCTATGCAGATCTGTAATGAAAAGGAGCAAGCTAAGCAAGGAAAAATGCAAAATGTACAATTTGGGGAGAAGGGGGGTACTAGGCAATAAAACAGAGCTAATGCCTGTGTTCAAGGAGATAAACAGATTAAAGAAAAGCCTGATATTGAACGGAATAAAGGGAGTGGTGGCCTCAGATCCCACCCAGAAAAGCTTCCAACTTGTGGAAAAAAAATAAAGAAAAGCTTAGGGCCAGATATGATGGTGCATACATTCAAACCCAGCACTTGGAAGGCACAGGCTAGTGGAATGCCGAGTTTGAGGCCAGCCTGATCTACAGATTGAATGAGGCTATGATCTAACCCTATCAAGCAGCAGAACTTAGCAGCCATGTTGTTCTGACTAGAGTAAAGGATGTTATGAAATCTCCCTCTATAACTAAGGACCAAGTCACTGAGGCCAGGCATGTGTCAGGGCTGTCCCTGTGTAGGAACTTAGAGAAGCCATGTTATGATGCTGTGGAGGTGAAGCCTGGACTGCCATGGAAACCCCAAGACACTGATAATGCCAGAGTCATGAGATGCCTGCCAAGGAAAGCTGCTAACAGGGAGCAGAACCAGTCAAGAGAACAAAGTGATGCGTTACAAGTCAGCAAAGCTGAAAGAAGTTGGAGATCTGAAGAGTGCCCTGACATCAGACATGAAGATGCAGAGTTGGGAATTTGCTGCTTTTCAGTCATGCTTTAGTCCAGTATTTCCTCCCTGTGCTCCCTTCCCACACTTTGGAACAGTAATGTATAGCCAGTGTCATTAGACGTTAGAAGTATGTGGTCTTTTTTATTTTGATTTTGAAAGGGATTATAGTTAAGAGATTGCCTGAATCTCAAAGAAGACTTTGAACTTTTAAATAAGCTTCATACTGATATAGACTATGGAAACTTTTGAAGTTAGACTTCAAATGCATTTCTGCATTATGGTATGGCTACCAGCCTATGGTGGCCAGGGAGTGGATTGTGGTAGTTTGAATAGGAATGGCCCCCATAGACTCACATGTTTGAATTCCCATAATTAATGGCACTATTAGGAGATGTGACCTTGCTGGAGTAGATATGACCTTGTTTAAAGAAGTGTTGTCACTGTGGAGGCAGGCTTTGAAGTCTCATATGCTCAAGTCATGCCCAGTGTGGTAACGCCCTGTTGCCCATGGATCAAGATGTAGAACTCTCAGCCCCTTCTCCAGCATCATGTCTGTCTTCATGCTGCCATGCTTTCTACAGTGACAATAATGGACTAAAACTCTGCAGCCATCCCCAATTAAATGTTTTCCTTTATAAGTGTTGCTATGGTAATGGTATCTCCTCACAGCAATATAAAACTTCATTAAGATACCTATGCACTTTTTTCATACAAATACACACTGTGATGTGTGGTCCATGACTATAAGGGAACATAATTTTGCATTTGTGCCTCTCTCTGGGGGTGGGGAAGGAGTGGGAGGGCAATAGGAACCTTGCCAAGAATTTTACTTGTAAGGTCCTTTCCAACCATATCATCAATTTTATTTGTTGCTATTCTTCAGAGCCCATGCAAAACAAACACTTGGGGACATTTCAAACTTGAAAACAATCTCATAACACATTCCAGGAGTCAGGCAAACCTTAAATCAGTAAAACACCACAAACCCTTCTATACTTTCATCTGAGACAGAGATCTGAATGTCAGATCAGTGATTCTCAAAGTCTAAGGCTCAAAAGCAGAAGCTAGAGTGACTGATGACAGAGAGAACATTTTCAAAAATACAAATTGTGTGCTCTTCTTTGGACCCCTTGGATTAGCAACTTGGTAGAAACAGCATATGCATGTAAATAAATCCCTGTGTCCACTTTCTCTCACCCCTCCTGTCCACCACCAGGACACTGATGGTCACTAAGCTTGAGAGTCACTGGATTAGATTTTGGATGATCCTGTAACAGGAATATAAATGCTGTGACCTTGGGATGGTGAAGAACTAATACTCAGAAAGCAGCCCCATAATGGAGGGCAGATACCATTGCTAACCTGCTGTGGGAGGAAGGAATGGAAGCTTCTCCTGGGAGGATTTTAGATTTAAGGAGAAGCAATGTAGTATTCTGGAAAGGAGCTACACCATCACGCTAATGGAGGCATCTCACGGCCTCCCATCCCATGGGGAAGGATGAGTAATGGCTCTCCTTTCCAAAAGGGCAAGCTTTAGAGTGCAGTGGTAGTTAATACTGCTGATATGAAATAGGGTACTTAAAAAGAAGGGAGGGGCACTGTTGGAGCGATGGTTTTGTGTTCTGTGTAATGATTATCCTTATATTATTCAAATGATGATTTCTACACTGGCAGAGTTAATAGCAGGCCAGACTTTGATATTTTATGAGGCATCACCAGTCTCAGGTTTTTATAAACATTCTTCATCACCTCTGATCAGTCCATAAAGAGCTGATCATTTAATTAGCTGGGTGGAGGAAATAGGAAGTCAGGGGTCCCAAGGAAAAAGAAGTGAGAGGAGAACTATGAGGAAGGAGTGTGTGGAGAAACCACATGGAGAGAACAGGAAGTCCCCCCCATGAGGTTTCAATGAGAGAGCAGACATGAGCACGCACATGGACCAGAGCCAGCTAGGGAAAGACTCAAATTGAAATAAAGGACTCGTGGCTGGGAAGTAGATAGCATAGCGGGTTAGAATAGCTGAAACCTGCCCAGCCTGGGCTTGCTGATAAATTTAATTGTGTCAATTATTTGGGAGTTAGAACAGGAAGTGATAAGACTTAGTGCTTAAATTACAGCCTATGGGGCAGCCCCAGTAAATACCATGCCAATTGAAAACTCTATTTTGATTTTGCTATGGTATGGCCGTGAGTTCACTCAAAACATTTCAGGTGCTGCTAATTTGGCCCCTGGTCCAGTAAAATAAAAGTAGTAGGGTCAGAGATGAAGAGATGGCTCAGTGGTTACGAGTACTGACTGTACTTCCAGAGGTCCTGGGTTCAATTCCCAGCAACCATATGGAGGCTCACACCCGTCTGTAATGGAATCCAGTGCCCTCCTCTGGTGTGTCTGAAGAGAGTATCTAAAATTGTCTGGTTCCTGAACTTGAAAGAGCTGCTGTCTCTATAATCCATCCAACCCTTGGGCATGTTCTTATCTTCACATTCCTCCTCTCAACAGTTCCCCAACACTATGTGCATCATTTAGATACACAGACTCTAAGCACTTCAAACAATCTCAACATGTTTGGCCCTAACTAAAGGAATGTGAGGCTTTGCCTATGTATATGAATTCCAAATGCTGTGGCAGAATATTCATTTCGTGCTAACTTCTAGTTTAACTTCTGGTTGTTTGAAATCTAGAAGTTTGCATGAACCTCTGACTTCACCTCCAGTTCATACTGGGCTAGACACCACAGACACAAAACTGAGACAGTGTCTATCTACAAATAGCTTGCTGTGAACTCTACATAGGGTCTTCGCTGCAAAAAAAAAAAAAGTGAAAGCAATAATTATGGCCATAGAAATTAAACACTGGTGCCTGGAAACTGTTGATAAATGAGTACTTGGCTGGGAGGAAAGACACGAGAAAGATAATTAGATTCTTGATGGAGTCAGAATACAGCCAGTGGCTGGAGCACCAGAGCATGGCATAGTCCAGGTCGGTCATCATCTGTATCCCAAGGTCCTCAACAGTCTCTTCCCTCTGAAAACTCAGTCCTGTGCTTCAGAGAAAACATGCTAGGATTATTGTGGTAGCCTGTTCTCAGCTCCTCCTCTGCTTTCTATTTCTAGCTTATAATTGGCTCAAACTGCAGCTGCAGCTCTAAAGCCGACTCTACTCCCCGGGCTGCTCACATGACGTTCCTTTTCTAATAGATATCATTTCCTTTTACTTTATGAAATGTGCTTAAGATCTTAATGTTTATATACGAAGAGTGTCTATAGTTGCTCTGAACGTGCTCAAATGACTCCTTCCCCTGTACTACCAAGGCTGTTCTGTTTCCTGTGCAAGATTTGCAGCTGGCTTGAGGGCTCCATCCAGTTGTTCATCCAGTTCTGACGGTAGAACTATAACGTGGGCTTCTTTTACCAATTGCAATTTAATATTGTCCTAGCTTGTTTTCTATTGCTGTGCTAAACACCATGACCAAAAGCAATTTGGAAAAGGAAATGGTTTATTTCACTTTACACATTGTAGTCCATTGCTGAGGGAGGTCAGTGCAGGAACCTGGAGGCTGGAACTGAAGTAGTAGATATAGAGAAAAGCTGATTATTGGCTTTCTCTCCATGATTTACTCAGCTTGTTTTCTTATCCATGCAGAACCACCTGCCCAAGGGTGGCACCGCCCACTGTGGACCTCATCTACCCACATTAATCCTTAATCAAGAAAGTGTCCTACAGAGTTCACCATAGGCAATAGGATAGAGAGTCCTCAAATTAAGATTAATTTTTTTTTCCAAAATAACTCAAGGTTGTGTCAAGTTGACAAAAAAGAAAAAGAAAGAAAAAAAATCTAGCCAACACAAACATCATCATCCACCGCCAGCTCAACGGTATTATGATGAAGTGTCACATGTAATATTATTCCCAGACTTCCTCCACTCCTGCCACTACTATGCCCAAAGACAATGTGTCGTAAAAGACTCTAAATGAGCTGTTTGGGGAGCAGAGAGAATATGGATTTTAAAGACAGGCTAATCCAGCTTTCACCCCAGCTATTAAATCCACTTGTTCATTCATTTTTATACTTAGCAATTGCTGCAGCTCTTGTCATATGGCAGAAGCTACAATGGCACTGGGCTTGTGGTGATGAGTAAGACACACTCTGCACTTGTCACTGTGGGAGGCAGAACGTAGCAGGGGGTGTGGCTTGACAGTGGGATTCAAGGAAGGTCTCAGAACACAGAGAGGCACCCCACATAGACCGAGAGGGAAGGTGCTGGGAGACTAGAACCTGGGCAGACAATGAAAGGACAAAGAGGTGTTGGAGAGCAACATGAAGAGAGGAAGCTGTTTCAGGCAAGGAGGGTAGGAAGAGAGAAATCCAAAGAGGTGCACTCACAGCAGGGTGTGGAAATGCAAGAAGTCTGATGGGGCCGAAAAATCAGGGGTAAGAAAAAGCCTGGCAGAAAAGGACATAGAAACAAACCTCACTCATTTTCCCAATGTGTCTGAAGTGCCTTGTGGTGACACCTGTGAAACAGTGTGCAGAAGGAGAACCACGAAACCAGAGTTTTGAATCAACAAAGCTCAGGAACTAAGATGCGTAGAGAAGAAATTGGAAACTGAGGGAAAGAAGTTGGCTAGGAGGCTATGGCTATAATCCAGATCACAAATGATAAGAACCTGAACTAAGCCTTTTACAGAAGAGTAGTGCATGTGAGAGAGAGTTAGGAACCAGAACTAACAGAACCTGGAAACAAGTTGAGTATGCGGGACAACAAAGAAGGGAAGAATGACTCCACGATAGGTTATTCCTGGCTCACACCATTATAGGAGAGGGACTCTTAGAGGGCACACAGATTTGGGGAGGATAATGATGGAACTTTAGAAGGGTTAAATTTAAGTTACCAATGACATCATCAACTGTAAGAGGCCAATGAACACTGGACTAATTTGTCTGGAGCACAGATATTTAGGCTTAAAAAATGATTAACTGTGAGAGACAAAGTAAGGCGTGAGGCAGATGAAATTGCTCAGAAAGGAAATGCAGAGAAAAAGGGAAAATGTGAGGCATAACAAATCCATTAGTCCATGAATTAGATAATATAGGCACAGTCCACAGTCATCCCTTCTCAACAAAGTGCGCTATGGGGATCCTATGAATGAGTACTTCATCACCTTGTTACCATTTGTCATAAAGTTACACATGCAGTTTCACTAGGTATTCATTTAGAGAGTTGTGTGACTTTCCAGATAAGATCAGGCATGCTCAGGATAGTAAAACCATAGAGCATGAGTATTTTTAATAACACCTCTCAATGCAATCAGATAAAATCTGGACATCTATGGTGGAGTTGATAGCTACCCGGGAAGAAAATTTCTCAGCAAAACCACACATCTGGAAAAGAAAAACAAGCAAGTCAAACAAACAAAACACCAGCAAGACCAGGTAACGCCAATATAAATTTAGTACATAAATTACTAATTCATTGATTCTATTCTATGTGTGATCAGTTCATGGAAACAGCAGGTGAACATATAAGGCTGAGAATAATATTAAGGAAAAAAAAGTAACATATCGGCAACCTCAGGAGTAGCTACAAGTAGCAGAGAAACAGTCTATGTGTGGCTATGGGGAGAGTGGACAGCCCTTGTTTAGAGTACGACACAAAGCATAGGTAAATGAAAGAATCAATGTCAGAGACGGGTATACACAGTCCACTCAAAGATCTGTCTCTGCCGTTCATAGGCAAGTCACATATAAAGTCCATTATGAAGCAGAGCTTACTATCACCCACCCATATCTTTCTCTAAGAACTCACTGCTATTGTTATTCTACCAGATGCAGACTCTGGGCTCTGTTCCTCCCTTATCATGAAACCACCTCATGTTATCTGTGCTAGCACTCCAGCATCAAAAGTCAGGGTGGTCCCTCTAAAATCTGAGCATCCTCACAACACTGCCACAGTCAGTACCTTTAGTACTCCCACTGTTACAGGGGAAAAAATTCCAAAGACTTGATGGTATAAAAGACCCTCCACAGTCAAAGCCCCGTTTGTTCCCCATAAGCCCCCCACTCTACCATATTGCAAAGATCATAAGACTGTCTGGAATCTCTAGGCACTTCCTGCTGCCCCTGAGGGTTCTTTTCCATGTCACTTGCCAGGACTCAGCCTCAGAGACGCCTGTCCCTGAGCCTGCTTGATCACTGTCCCTTCCTGTCATCACAGGGAGAAAGGATCATTCACTAAAGTGTACGTACACTGTGCCCTGCACACAGGTAGCAGCCATCATCGCCTACCACAGTTGTATGCATGAGTGTGTGCCTCCTTGTTCCAAAGTAACCATTTGAAAGGACAGTCTCTTCTTGTCCTTGTATCTGCCATACTCTGCCAGCTCTTGGCATAGAGCAGGGTTCAGTATATTTTTTTCTTCCTTTAATACCTCATTTGACATTCAAGTACTATTTTAACAATGGGATTTTTGCCTGATACTGATTATAGTTTGGATAAAGCAGTTATAGAGAACTGTGACCTCTTGGTATATTCTTTTCTTTCTTTCTTACCTTTCTTTCTTTTCTTTCTTTCTTTCTTTCTTTTTTGAGATATAGCCTTACATAGCCAAAGCTAGCCCCAAACTTCTTATATAGCTGGAGGTTGCCTTGAAGTCTTAATCTTTCTACCTCTACCACCCTACCAAGTGCAAGTACCACTTGCAGCTCTGACCTGATATTTTATGATGAAAGCTATAAAAATCTACAGAGAGATAGAAAAACACAGACTATGTAAAAGCAAAATTGACAAAGGTATAAACTACCAATTCACCAAAGGAATAGAGCTGCCACAGGAATATGTAAGAAAATGTTCTATGTCAATAAGACAAAGTACTCTAAAACAATACCATTTTTAATCTAGCAATGATTAAAGAGGTACATCTTGCCTGGGTTTGGGCAAGCATACAGAAACAATCTCAAACTGTCAGTAGCAGTGTAAACTTACATTGTACCTTTAGAAGGATATTGAATTATATTTTTAAAAGCAAATATCTTTCTCTCTCATTTCTAGGAAGTAACCCTGTGTGAATACATATGTGAATGCATACAGTACATGTGCATAGCATATATTCATAACTAGTTAGAATAGCAAAGAAGTTTGGCATAATCATGCATCCATCATATGTAATACAGTCATCAGCACTACATGACTTTAAGTCCATCTAGGCAATATCATTGTTAAATGCATCCATTAAAAAAAAAAAAAATGAAATAACCGGGCAGTGGTGGCACAGACCTTTAAGCCCAGCACTTAGGAGGCAGAGGCAGGCAGATTTCTCAGTTTGAGGCCAGCCTGAGTTCGAGCAACAGAGTGAGCTCCAGGACAGCCAAGGTTACACAGAGAAACCCTGTCTTGAAAAACCAAAAAATAAATAAAATAATGAAATAAGAGCCTTCAACTCCAGCAGCCACTCCCTGGGAACCCTCAGGCCACTGCATGCAGGGAAACAGGTAGGTTAGCTACAGATCTTCACTTCTTCCTCTTCTCCTCCAAACTCAGTCCCCCAACCTCATGCTCACCTGTAGCAGCAGCACCTGCTGCAGCACCCAGTCCCCCAGCCTCAGGCTCACCTGTAGCAGCAGCACCTGCTGCAGCACCCCTTCTCTGCTGTGCCCATCTCCAACGTCACTCAGCTCTTCTCCTCCAACCTTCCTCCCTAGCCATACTGCTTCTCAACCCCAACTCCAGACCCTGGGAATGCCATCCAAGCCTGCCAGAGAAGCAAGTAGGCCAGCAGAGCAGGTAAGGGAACAACAGATTTTCCCTCCCCCTCCTTTCTTCCATGTCCAATCCTCCAGTGTCATCCCCAGCTCTCTAGCATAGTACCTGCTGTGGCCTCCCCTCACTCACAATCTCCATTCCCAGAGAGCTATACAGATCCTGGTAGAACAGTTCCCTTTTCTTCCTTCTGTGGGCTCACACACACACACACACACACACACACACATACATATACATCATATACATATACATATATATATCTTCTAGTCCATCCCCATTCCTAAGTGTCAGCTAACAATACCTAGAAACACATACTGCCAACACCTAGCAGGACCACAAAAGACTTTTCTACCAAGCAATGGCTTCCCATTCTCCTAAGAACAAGCGAGAGCAATAGAAACCAAAGAATAAAATACCCACTCAACAAAGACAAGACTATATATCAGCACCTAGAATTATAATCTCCCTAAATCCAGATGCCTAGACACCAGTGTAAAAATATAACCAATAACAGTCAGGACAATATGTCTTCTCTAGAGCCCATCAACCCTAACACAATAGGAAATAAGAATTTCAAAATAGTTAAAAACACAAGACAAGAATTTTAAATTAGCCTTTATGGACATGATAGACATCACTGAAGAAAAAAAAATGAATAAATCTGTTAAGGAAATCTATGAACATGCAAACAAACCGTGGAAGGAAATGAAACAGTTCAGGACGTGAAGGTAGAAGTAGAATTACTGAAGAAAACCCAAAATATAGGAAATCTGGAAATAAAATATTTAGGAACTCTACCACAAACCTCAGAGGCAAGCCTCACCAACAGAATACAAGAGATGGAAGAGAAAATCTCAGGCATTAAAGACATGAGAGAAGAAATGGAAACCTTGGTCAAAGAAAGTGTTAAATCAAAAAAAAGGGGGGGGGGAGAAAAACAAACAAACAAACAAAACCTACACACCCGAGAAATCTTGGATACTATGCAAAAGCCAAATCTGGAATCAAGGAAGAAGAAACCCAGCTCAAAGACACAGAAAAAACTTTGAACAAAAATCATAGAAGAAAATTTTAATATTTTCCTAACCCAAAGTAGATGCCCATCAAGGTATAGGAAGCTAACAGAATTGGGGCTGGAGAGATGGCTCAGCAGTTAAGAGCACTGGCTGCTCTTCCAGAGGTCCTGAGTTCAATTCCCAGCAACCACATGGTGGCTCACAACCATCTGTAATAGGAGGCTAATAGAACACCAAATAGACTGGGCCAAAAAAGAAAGTCCCCTCAGCACATAATCAAAACACTAAGCACATAGAACAAAGAAAGAAAATTAAAAACTTTAAAGAAAAAAGACAAGTAAAATATAAAAAGCAGACCTATCAAAATAAAACCTGAATTCTCCATGGAGAATTTAGAAGCCAGAAGTACCTGGAGAGACATTCTACAGACTCTTAAGAGATCAAAGCTGCCAACTCATATTACTTATACCCAGTAAAAATTATGGAAAAATAAGACTTTCCATAATAAAACCAAATTTAAGCAATCTTTACCCATATTGACCATCATGTAAATTGGAATATTCAGATGATGGTGGCACACACCTTTAATCTCAACACCTTTAATCTGTCTCTTGCAAAACAGTTCTTTAGTTCAAAGCAAGCCTGGTCTACAGAGTGAATTCCAAGACAGCCTGGGCTGCACAGAGATACTCTGTCTCAAAAACCAATCAATCAATAAAAAAAAGATATCTCATACCAGTAGTAACTTAACAGCACATCTAAAAGCTCTGAAGCCAAAAAAGAAATCACACCCAAAAGGAATAGATGACAAAAAATAATCAAACTCAGAAGTGAAATCAATAAAATAGGAACAACAACAAAATGCAAAGAATCAGTGAAAGAAAGAGTTGGTTCTTGGAGAAAATGAGATTGACAAGCTATTTAAATTAACTAAAAGGTCAAGAGAGGACATCCAAATTAACAAAACTATGGATGAGAAGAATCACATAACAATGGACATGGAGGAAATCTGAAGTATCATAAAGACATATTTTAAAACCCTGTATTCTATCAGATTGGAAAATCTAAAAGAAGTGGATACTTTTCTTGATATATATTACTTGCTAAAATTAAATCAAGATCAGATAAGCCATTTAAACAGACTTATAAACCCTGGTGAAATAAAAGCCGTAATTAAAAGTCTCAAAGAAAAAAGAAAAGAAAGCTCAGGGTCAGAAGGTTTTAACAAAGATTTCTACCAGATATTCAAAAGAGTTCATTCCAATACTCCTTAAATTAATCCACAAAGGGAACATTGCCAAATTTATTTTACAATACTAAAGTTATCCTGATACTCAAACTGCATAGCAACTCAACAAAGAAAGAATTACAGACCAATTTCCTTTAGGAACATGCATGCAACAATTCTCAATAAAGTTCCATTCTATTGGCACAAAAGCAGACATGTTGATCAATGGAATACAATTAAAGACTTAGACATAAAACCACACACCTATGTACTCCTACTTTTTGATTTAAAAAAAAAAAAAGCCAAAAATACACACTGGAAGAAAATAGTGTCTTTAACAAATTGTGTTGGTCAAACTGGATGGTTATATGAAGAAAAATAAAAATATATCTATACTTATCACCCTGTACATAACTCAACTCCAAATGCATTAAAAACCTCAACATAAAACCAGATAAAATGAGGTTCATAAAAGGGAATAGCCTTAAATCCTTTAGTATAGAAAAAGACATTCTGGATAAAACAACAAGAGCACAACACTATAATCAACAATTAATGATTTGAACCTCATGAAATTGAAAACATTCTGCAATGCAAAGGACACCATCCTTTAGACAAAATACAGCCTGCAGAATAGGAGAAAAAAGGATTTTAACAATTACACTTCTGATAAAGGGCTAATAGCCTAAATATATAGAGATGACTTAAATAAACTAGATATAAAGAAAACAAATAACCCAATTTTAAAATGTGGTAAAGATCTAAACCAATATTCTCAAGAGGAAACTCAAATGGCTGAGAAACAGAAGACATGTTCAACATCCTTAGTCATCAGTGAAATGCAAATCAAAACTACTTCGGATTTCATTTTATATCCATCAGAATGGCTACAATCAATAAAAACAAATGATACCTTATTCTGGCAAGGATGTGGAACTCTCTTTCATTGCTGGTGAGAGTTCAAACCTGTACACTCACTATGAAAATCAGTATGGTGATTCCTCAAGAAGATGGAAATCAATCTACCTCAAGATCCAGCTAGACCACTCTTGGACATATACCCAAGGGATGCTTCATCCTATAACAGAGTCACTTGCTCAACCATATTATTGCTGTTCTATACAATACACTCAGAAATTGGAAACAACCTAGAAATCACTCAACAGACTAATGATAAAGAAAATATAGTACATTGCCTTACAGAAAATTTGCAATTTTATGAGGTCCCATTTGTCAATTCTTGATCTTAGAGCATAAGCTATTGGTGTTCTGTTCAGGAACGTTTCATCTGTGCCCATGTCCTCAAGTGTCTTCCACTGTTTCTTTTCTATTAGTTTCAGTGTGTCTGGTTTTATGTGGAGGTCCTTGATCCACTTGGAGTTGAGCTTAGTACAAGGAGATAAGAATGGATCAATTCACATTCTTCTACATGCTGACCTCCAGTTTAACATGCATCATTTGTTGAAAAGGCTATCTTTTTTCCACTGGATGTTTTCAGCTCCTTTGTCGAAGATCAAGTGACCATAGTTGTGTGGGTTCATTTCTGGGTCTTCAATCCTATTCCATTTATCTACCTGCCTATCACTGTACCAATACCGTGCAGTTTTTAACACTATTGCTCTGTAGTATTGCTTGAGGTCCGGGATACTGATTCCCCCAGAAGTTCTTTTACTGTTGAGAATAGTTTTAGCTATCTTGGGTTTTTTTGTTATTCCAGATGAATTTGAGAATTGCTCTTTATAACTCTATGGAGAACTGAGTTGGGATTTTGATGGAGATTGCGTTGAATCTGTATATTGCTTTTGGCAAGATGGCCATTTTTACTATATTAATCCTGCCAAACCACAAAAATAGAAGATTTTTCCATTTTCTGAGGTCTTCTTCAATTTCCTTCTTCAAAGACCTGAAGTTCTTGTCATACAGATCTTTCACTTGTTTGGTTAGAGTCACTCCAAGATACTTTATATTGTTTGTGGCTATTATGAAGGGTGTCATTTCCCTAATTTCTTTCTCAGCCTGCTTATTCTTTGAGTATAGGAAGGCTACTGATTTGCTTGAGTTAATTTTATAACCACCCACTTTGCTAAAGTTGTTTATCAGCTGTAGGAGTTCTCTGGTGGAGTTTTTTGGATCACTTAAGTATACGATCATATCATCTGCAAATAGTGATAGTTTGACTTCTTCCTTTCCAATTTGTATCTCTTTGACCTCCTTATATTGTCTAATAACTCTAGCTAGAACTTTAAGTGCTATATTGAAAAGAAAATGGCAACCAACAAATTGGAAAAAGATCTTAATCAACCCTACATCCCACAGAGGGCTAATATCCAATATATACAAAGAACTCAAGAAGTTAGACTCCAGAGAACAAAATAACCCTATTAAAAAATGGGGTACAGAGCTAAACAAAGAATTTTCACCTGAAGAATTTCAGTTGGCTGAGAAGCACCTTAAGAAATGTTCAGCATCATTAGTCATTAGGGAAATGCAAATCAAAACAACCCTGAGATTTCACCTCACACCAGACAGAATGGCTAAGATTAAAAACTCAGGAGACAGCAGGTGTTGGTGAGGATGTGGATAGAGAAAGAAGAGCACTCTTCTACTCCTGGTGGGAATGCAAGTTGGTAACTCTGGAAATCAGTCTGGCGGTTCCTCAGAAAACTGGGCATAACACTTCTGGAGGACCGTGCTACCACTCCTGGATATATACCCAGAGGATTCCCTGGCATGCAATAAGGACACATGCTCCACTATGTTCATAGCAGCCTTATTTATAAGAGCCAGAAGCTGGAAAGAACCCAGATGTTCCTCAGTGGAGGAATGGATATAGAAAATGTGGTATATTTACACAATGGAATACTATTTAGCAATTAAAAACAATGAATTCATGAAATTCTTAGGCAAATGGTTGGAACTGGAAAATATCATCCTAAGTGAGGTAACCCAATCACAAAAGAACACACATGAAATGCAGTCACTGATAAGTGGCTATTAGCCCAGAAGCTCTGAATTCCCAAGACATAACTCACATATCAAATCATTCCCAAGAAGAAGGAAGGAGAGGGCCCTGGTCCTGGAAAGGCTTGATGCAGCATTGTAGGAGAGCACCAGGACAGAGAAGTGGGAGGGGTTGATTGGGGAATGGGCAGAGGGAAGAGGGCTTATGGGATTTATGGGAAGGGGGGAACTGAGAAAGGGAAAATCTTATGGAATGTAAACAAAGAATATAAAAAAAATTTAAAAATATATGGTACATTTATACCATGGAATATTACTCAGTCACTTAAAAAAAATGACACCATGAAACTTACAGGTAAATGAATATGGATGGAGTTAGAAAGAATCATCCTAAGTGGAGCAACTCAAACCCAGAAAAACAAATATGGTATGCATTCATTTTATGTTCTTACTAGCTGTTAAGTCAGTGAAAACCAAGATACAATCCATAAAACCATAGAGGTTAGGTACAGAGTAAGGAATTAGGTGTTGAGGTCTGGTCTATTGCTGTGTATTGTAATGCTAAGTAAGTGCAGAGCCCCCAGACCTGGTTGCCCCAGAGACAAGAGAGTCTACCTAAACCCAAGTGATGTTATGTCACCTTACCCCCAGGTTATATCTGATCAGTGACTAAAGATGCCAACAGCCAATAGCTGAGCAGAAGAGACATAGGCGGGATTTACGGTTCCAGGGCTTGAGGGTCAGAGAACCACCATAAGATGAGAAAAAAAGGAGGAAAGAGGAGAAAGTCACCATCAGGTAAGAATCTTAAAATAAGCTAGGTGTGGTGTTGCACGCCTGTGATCCCACTCGGGCGGATTTCTGAGTTTGAGGCCAGCCTGGTCTATAGAGTGAGTTCTAGGGCAGCCAGGGCTACACAGAGAAACCCTGACTCAGAAAGGAATGAAACAAAGAAAGAAAGAAAGAAAGAAAGAAAGAAAGAAAGAAAGAAAGAAAGAAAGAAAGAAAGAAAGAAAGAAAGAAAGAAAGAAAGAAAGAAAGAGAAAAAAAGAAAAAAATAAGAATCTTCAAATAATGGCCAGGTGGATTGGCTAATAAGGAGTTAAAAGCAGCCCAGACAGCTGGGTGGTGGTGGTGGCACATGCCTGTAATCTGTAATCCCAGCATTTGGGAGGCAGAGGCAGTTGGATTTCTGACTTCAAGGCCAGCCTGGTCTACAGAGTGAGTTCCAGGACAGCCAGGACTACACAGAGAGACCCTGTCTCAAAAAAATAAATAAATAAATAAATAAATAAATAAATAAATAAATAAATAAATAAATAAATAAAAAGCAGCCCAGACAAAATTTGACAATTATATAATGGGGCTGGGAAATAGACATAATACCATAGAAAATAGATGTCTGCCCAGATCTTGGGCTGATTAAGACTTATTATAAATATAAAGGTTATATATGTCCTTTATCCCGGAACTAAATGGTCAAAGATGGGGTAGAAACCCTAGAATGAGATTAAATGTTTCATCAACATTAGAGGAAGAGCAGATAGATCCCATAGGAAAGGGAATTAGAATAGACAGGTGTGGATGGTTGTGTGGGTGAACCGGAACTGGAGGATCAAATGGGGAAGATGAGGGAAGAGGGACACAAGAAGGGGGATACAGGAAGAGAAAGCTAAAATTGAGGGTCATTTGATGGATGGTATGGAAACCTAATACAGTAGTTTTCCAACATATACACAAAAATGAAAGTGAGCTAAATGAAATGGCCAAATAATGGGAGAGACAGATTTCCAACTGGCCATCTCTTGTCACCAAATGAAGCCTCTTGTCACAGGTTTGTATTACATCTAATTAAGTTGTTGGCCAAAGGGGTCCCATGGGAATCCCCAAAGAACCCAGGTGGTTGACAAGACTACAGGTTGTTCTCCATAGTAAGGCCTCATTTCTGAAGATATCAGCTACACAGTTCATTAAGCATAAGCAAGTTGAGCTTGTGACCCCATACAGATGCCAGTATCTGTGTACTGAAAGGCTCTCTGCACACTATCAAGTGTAAGCACCAAGCCAGGCACAAACCTTTGGATCTAAAAATCTGTCCTGCTTGTAAGATATGCTAGTGCAGTGTTGGCACAAAGCTTATGAGAGTAACCAACTAATATCTGACGTGAATTAAGGCCCACTCCGCGAAATAGAACCCATACGTGACACTGCTTGAGTGACCAGAACCTAAAACTAGATAGCCCAAGGGCCTAGGGCAAATCTGAATACTACTGGTCTCAAAAAAACAAAAACAAAACAGAAAACCCTATAGCAATAATATTCTGCTACACTCAAAGATCAGCAACTTGCTCAGCCATCTTCAGAGAACCTTCCTCTGGCAGTGTATGGGAACAAATACAGACCCTGAGGTCAGACATTATTCAGAGTCAGAGACTTTGAACACTCGGCTCTAAATGGTATATGTCTATCAAATCTCTCCCTTGCGGCTCAGGGAATCCTGTGAGAAAGGAGGCAGAAAGAGTATCCTTTGCTTGTGTTTTTTTTTTTTTAATTTGAAATATTCTTTATTTACATTTCAAATGATTTCCCCTTTCCTGGATTCCCCCCTACCCAAAAGTCCCATAAGCCCTCTTCCTTCCCCCTGTTCCCCAATCCATCCCTTCCCACTTCCCTGTTCTGTTATTCCCCTACACTGCTGTGCTGAGCCTTTCCAGAACCAGAGGCCACTCCTTCCTTCTTGGACATCATTTGATATATGGATTATGTCTTGGGTATTCCAAGCTTCTAGGCTAATATCCACTTATCAGTGAGTGCATACCATTAGTGTTCTTTTGAGACTGGGTTACCTCACTTAGGATGATGTTCTCCAGCTCCACCCATTTGTCTAAGATTTTCATGAATTCATTGTTTCTAATGGCTGAATAGTACTCCATTGTGTATATAAACCATATTTTCTGTATCCATTCCTCCGTTGAGGGACATCTGGGTTCTTTCCAGCTTCTGGCTATTATAAATAGGGCTGCTGTGAACATAATGGAATATAGATCCTTATTACATGCTGGGGAATCCTCTGGGTATATGCCCAGGAGTGGTATTGCAGGGTCCTCCCGAAGTGTCATGCCCAGTTTTCTGAGGAACCACCAGACTGATTTCCAGAGTGGTTGTACCAGTGGTGGGTTGCATTCCCACCAGCAGTGGAAAAGTGTTCCTCTTTCTCCATATCCTTGCCAATACCTGCTGTGTACTGAGTTTTTAATCTTAGCCATTCTGACTGATGTAAGGTGAAATCTCAGGGTTGTTTTGATTTGCATTTCCCTGATGACTAATGAAGTTGAGCATTTCTTAAGATGCTTCTAAGCCATCCAAAGTTCTTCAGGTGAGAATTCTTTGTTTAGCTCTGTACCCCATTTTTAATAGGGTTATTTGGTTTCCTGGGTTCTAACTTCTTGAGTTCTTTGTATATATTAGATATCAGCCCTCTGTCGGATGTAGGGTTGGTGAAAATCTTTTCCCAATTTGTTGGTTGCCATTTTGTCCTTTTGAGGTGTCCTTTGCCTTACAGAAACTTTGTAATTTTATAAGGTCCCATTTGTCAATTCTTGATCTTAGAGCATAAGTAAGGCCCATACCTAAACATAGTAAAATCAATATACAGCAAATCGGTAGCCAACATCAAACTAAATGGAGAGAAACTTGAAGCAATCCCACTAAAATCAGGGACTAGACAAGGCTGCACTCTCTCTCCCTATCTTTTCCATATAGTACTTGAGGTACTAGCTAGAGCAATTAGACAACATAAGGAGGTCAAAGGGATTCAAATTGGAAAGGAAGAAGTCAAACTATCACTATTTGCAGATGATATGATAGTATACTTAAGTGACCAAAAAACTCCACCAAAGAACTCCTACAGCTGATAAACAACTTCAGCAAAGTGGCTGGTTATAAAATCAACTCAAGCAAATCAGTAGCCTTCCTATACTCAAAGGATAAGCAGACTGAGAAAGAAATTTGGGAAATAACACCCTTCACAATAGCCACAAACTGCATAAAGTTTCTTGGGGTCACTCTAACCAAACAAGTGAAAGATCTGTATGACAAGAACTTCAGGTCTCTGAAGAAGGAAATCGAAGAAGACCTCAGAAAATGGAAAAATCTTCCATGCTCGTAGATTGGCAGGATTAATATAGTAAAAAATGACCATCCTGCCAAAAGTAATATACAGATTCAATGCACTCCCCATCAAAATCCCAACTCAGTTCTTCACAGAGTTAGAAAAGGCAATTCTCAAATTCATCTGGAATAACAAAAAACCCAGGATAGCTAAAACTATTCTCAACAACAAAAGAAATTCTGGGGGAATCAGTATCCCTGACTTCAAGCAATACTACAGTGCAATAGTGTTAAAAACTGCATGGTTTTGGCACAGTGATAGGCAAGTGGACCAATGGAATAGAATTGAAGATCCAGAAATGAACCCACACACCTATGGTCACTTGATCTTCGACAAAGGAGCTGAAAACATCCAGTGGAAAAAAAGATAGTCTTTTCAACAAATGGTGCTGGTTCAACTGGAGGTCAGCATGCAGAAGAATGTGAATTGATCCATTCTTATCTCCTTGTACTAAGCTCAACTCCAAGTGGATCAAGGACCTCCACATTAAGCTAGACACACTGAAACTAATAGAAAAGAAACTGGGGAAGACCCTTGAGGACATGGGCATAGGGGGAAAGTTCCTGAACTTTGCTTGTGTATTATGGCATCCAACTTAGTGTTTTTATGAGATTCGTAAGTGTGGAAATGAGATAGCATCTGTATCTTTATCTGTTTCTTGTACCTTTTCTTGGACTCCTTTCCTTCTCTTGTGTTCTCCTATTACAATGAATTGGTTTTGTCTTATATGTAATCATACTTTATTTTGTTTTATTATTATGCCTTAGAAGCCTATTTCTTTTCTAATAAGAAACAGAAAGGAGGTGGATTTGGAAGAGAGGGGACATAAGAACTGGGAGGAACAGAGGGAGGGAATACTATATTCAGGATATATTATGTGAGGGGAGAAAAGATATTGTCAATAAAAGGAAAAAAGGAAAAGAAAAGAATATTGTGAGATGGGGAGGGGGATCTAGGAAAGGGGAAATCATTTGGAATGTAAACAAAGAATATAGAAAATAAAAATATAAAAAAAAATGTTGTGAGGGCTGTGAAGATGGCCTACGGGGTAAATGTTCATGCCAGGCAAGGCTCACAGCTTGTTTAAATCCAAGAACCCACATGCAAATGAGATCACAGACTCTTAAAATCTGTCTCCTGACTTACACAAAACATACAAACATACATTTATAAAATATCTTAATGAAATGAATATGTTCTGAAAAAAAGTTTAATACAGCTTATATAAAAGAAAAATACAGATTAATTGTACAAATAAGTTAACTGAAATAAGAACAAATACTTAAAAAATGTTAACCCCTTCAGATATTAGGGTACCATTTGTGGTAATTCTTAAAATAAATTTTTACAGGAATGAACCTCAACAGAAAGATAATTATAATCACCGAGTCTTGAGTTCAAGGTGAATGTTTCCCTGATATACTCAAAGCCAAATGCAGATTATTAAAATAAAATATGGAGCTTAGGAGTACAGCTCAGTGGCTGAGAATATACTTAGCAAGCAGGAAATCTGGGTTTGATCCCTGTCCCTCCCCCCAAAATGAAATGGTCACCTCCCCACCACCTAAATTCACCTCTCCTGTGTCACATTGAGGCCAATAATCTGTGTCAGTGTGTGAATGGAGAAATGCCAATGTGTCTGCTCCTTCAGCACGCTGGAAACTACTGAGACCTTTACTGTGGAGCACATGGGACAGTGTGAGAAATTCCTCTATCACAAGAGTCTGGGGCATTTGAATCTGTATAATGAGCCCACAGTGCCTTTGTACTCAGGAATTAATACATATTTATTCCAAGGTTTCCCTGGCTTAGGTTATCTGTCAGAGAAACAAATACACTAGCTAGCCCAGGAGGACATGCAGAAACTGCAAATGAGTCACCTTTGAAATGAGGCCCAAGCTGTGCTCTGACCACAGGCGATGGCTGTCGACTAAGTGTCAGGCAGGGCCACTATGCGATGCTGAGTGATGGGTCTGCATGCGTGGCTGGTTTGGTAATGAAGTCGCCGCATTGCTATCCACAACAACGGCCCTGGTTACAGTCCCAGGCCCAGAAGTCTTGGGGGAAAAATAAACTCCCATCACAAATGAGGAAAAGACATAAGTATGAATGCTCACCCAGGTAGAATCAGAGACTTTGACAGCTTACAGGTGAGAGAACCTTCCAGAAGCACGGGAGGAATGGGAGGTGCGGTGGCCTGAGGCTCTACAGCCCTCGCCTGAATGCACACTTTGATCCCTCCACAGAGACTGGACAGCTGATGCCATGCACACCCTTCGTCCTCTCCACACGGAGAACAGGTCTCTATTCATGCATCTCTCACCAGAAAGACCAAGACACTAGGTTGGGGAGGAAGTCTACAACCTTTAAAAGGGTTTTGCCAGGGGCCAGCCCCAGCATGGGTTATGGCACCTGACAATTTTTAAGTGTATGTGTATGAGTGTGGCTTTATGCACGTGATTGCAGTGTTTGTGGAGTATAACTACGAGCAGGTTACCTGGAAGAGAAGTTGGGGATGTATGGGAAGGCAGCAAAAAAGAGACGGAGACCTAGATAGCACCTGCTATTCAAGGTCTCAAAGTTTAATGAAGAACTCCTAATATATATATATATATGCAGGGTGGGAACGTTTGGAAGCTTCTCAGCAGAATCAGTTCAGTTGCTCCACAGGTGGCTAGTGTTTTTCAGGAAACTGCAGGTCCTTGAAGAATAGGCTTCACCTTGGTCTGAGCACTCCACCCTAGGTGGAGGGGATTATGACTGACACAGGAGTTCCCACTCAAAGGCTTTAGAGGAACTTCACATAGGTCGATATCAAGTTCCTGCCAGGTGGCATGACACCTCAATAAGGCTCTCTACAGTGAAGGCTGGAATTGGATCCCCTGGAGCTAGAGTTACACACAGTTGTGAGCCACTTGAAGTGGGTGCTGGGAACCGAACTCTAATCCTCTGCAAGAACATCAATGGCTCTTAACCACTGAGTCATCTCTCCAGCCTCTAAAGGAATGTTCTTGGTCAAATTTCTACTGCAAAAGAAAAAAAAATTCCCTTGCATGTAAATGCAGCTAAAAGCTAAGTAGGAACCCAATTTTATCTTCACTTTGATTAAAACTCCCTTCATGTTATACAGCCAGGGACTCAGCAGGAGATGGTAGATTGCTGACAAATGACCAAACATAAACACATTATAAGGGAAAAAAAAAAAAACCTAGAAAACACTGGCAGTTATAACAGAGATGCTAAAGTAAACTCAACAGTTATTCATTAGGTAGCATGCCATATAGCTATTCTATGACATCTCCTTCTGTGTAGTAAGAAGTAAAGTATATATATATAAAGTATACCTTGAACTGTGTTATAGAAGCTGGTGATGTAGCCCCCATTCCCAGCATGCATGAGACCCCAGATTCCATCCTAGAACTACATAAATTAGGAATGATGGCTTACACCTGTAATCCCAGGAACTTGGAAAGAGGGGGCAGGAGGATAATAAGTTCAAGGTTATCTATCCTCGGCCACATAGTGAGCGTAAGACCAGCCTGAATAGGAAATGTGAGACCTTATTGAGAAAGTCAAGCTCTGGTATTTTTAAAGTTCAGATTCCATGAAATAAACTATTTCCACATGTGACAATTTTACTTTTAGGTAATCTGTTGTCATCCTATAAAAGTCACCCATTAAGTACATTCACTTGAACGGGACTTGTTACAGCAGGTGCCAGTTTCCAGGCACCTCTGTTGCTGTGTCACAGAAGAGGATCACCATATTTTTCTGGACTTTACAAAAATGATGATGTCTGACTCGAAAACTCAGAAACCAAATTTATATAGGCTGACCAACTGGGAGGGTAGGAATGGGTAATCTGTGTTTCAACAAGTTAGCATGGCAATCCAAACTGTGAGCTTAGTGATCTCTATTCCCCATTTCCAATGTTCTCTGTGACTGCCCCACCCTTTCTGTCACCCAGGAGCTGGTGTGGATTAGCGGGGCACTGGGTGGAGTCACTTTACTCTAACAGTTCAACTGAGACATGCAAGTCTTTCTTCTTACATGTTGAGTCTGAAACAGCAGGACCTAGCTTAGCATCCAGCATCCATATTCCCTTCTGCTCGCCCTCAGATCTCTTCCCGGAGAAGGTCCCAAAGGGCCTGAACACTAACAGTAAGATTGTATAAAAATTACCTTTTATAAAAATTACCAAAGTAACATTCTTCCTCAAAATGAAGCAACACTTGACACAGGCTTGTGTTAGAAGTAGCTTCTGGATTTTTCTAGAGCCTCACTCTGCCCAGCTTTGAAGCTGTCCTAAGCAACTATTCAGTCGTTCACAATTCTGGATGAGTTTGGATCCCTTCATGTAGTTCTAATTTGTTACTTCTCAGAAAGAAAGTAGTGAACTTGATGCCGTGGGCATCTGGCAAAAATACAAAGTGATATGGGACCACACAGGCAGAGCTTCACCCTTCTCGGAAGAAAGAGGCAACTACCTAAACCCAGGGGTTTGTTTGGATAAACCACATTAAAAAAGCAGTTTCCACAGTGCCAAAGATGAAAAAGTAAAACATTCTTATACACTTCACCCTTTGCAATAACTTAAAAGTTAGCATTCCTCATCTGTACAAAAAAAAAAAAAAAAAAAAAAACAGCTACCCTAATTCTATATAGAATTCTATATAGAATTCATTGCAGGTCCTAGACAAGACACGGGTCCTTGTCAACTACTTGGATAAGTCATAGCAGCCTATACTATACTTGCATAGTCATCTGTGATGCTCTTAGTCACTGAGACACATGCAACCCTTGAAAGCCACTGGACATTGATCTGTAGCCCACTAGCAGGTTGTTCCCTCTCCTCAATGACCCACTGTTACCATGTACCCACTGATGTCGCAGCAAGGACAAGCCAGTCACAGGAGTCTGTCCAATCTGCCTGCAGGCACTCCTCTCATCTGGGGCCCTTTGTCTCTCACAGATGGATGAGGCTCTGCAGCAAACGAGATGACTGGCAGGGTTCACAGCGATTGGCTGTTTGCCCTGAGGCTCTTGATTCTCCACTGCTTTAGCTGAATAATTTTACAGAACGCTTCTTTCAGGACACTTATTACCATCTGGGGTTATGTAATAGCAAGCTCCCAAATAAATGGTCACTTGAATTTTTTACAAAATCATCAAATCCCAATTGCAGGGCTGAAAGAGGAGAGGTGGTAATGGTGGTGGTTAAAATGCCTGTCTTTGGTAGCTGACAGCTCATTATTTTAAGGCAACGTGTCAAAGGTTTGAGGTCCTCCATTCCCTTTCACTGACTTCACACACAAGCAAATACATTTGGCAGCCTGGATCAGAGCATGGGGATACCTCCTTGCAACAGGAAGTTCAACAGCAGTTCAGAGAACACTCACAAGGCTTAATGAACCCATTCACTGCAGAGGAAAGTCACCAGGCTGACAAAATCACCCATCTGAAGTGAGCTCAGACAGACAGTGTTTTTAGGGATGAAAATACTCATGCTCTTGTGGCATCACATGTGTAAACAGAGGTATATCCCTTGAGTGGTAGGAGAGCTGATGTCTGTCAAAGGCAGGGCTTTCATGACTGATCAGAGTAAAAAGAGGGGTAGAGACAAAGGTCTGTGGTCCTCAAGCAAGCCACTGGCTGCAGCCACAGGTACCTGTCCCACATGTGTTCAGCTAGAGGACTTGTCATAAGGAATGGGCAGCGCCATTTTCCTCTGTACCTTATGACATGAGTTAGATGGACCTCTTCTAGAGTTCCTGATCACTTAGCAATATCCCTACTTTTAGCCACTTCCCAGGCTCTGGAACAAACAGCAAAAGGGTCTGTGATGAACTCTCTGTAGAGTAGAATTTGTTAGAGGAAACATTTGAAGGCCCTTGTTACCCACAAGACCAGTAAGTGGCAAATGTGGGGTGAAGTTACCACAATCCAACTAAAACAGCCATGGAGGGTAGTCTCTGTTGATCAAAAGCACAGCTCTTACCTCAAGTGAGATTAAGAGGTACTTTATTCTAGAGCCAAATATAAGTGACCTTGGCTACAGATCACAGATTTGGATTGTCCCAAACACTATTTTTCAACATGGGAGTAATTTTCTGATGTTTTTATAGTGACAGAACAAAGAAAGTCACAAATCAAGGCACTTTTCAGATACATTGGTAGAAACACCAAGTAGGTGGTTCTAAGAACAAAGAGAATTTCATCAATAGTCTCAGATGCTATCTGATGATACTTAACCTTCTGGTTGGTAAAACCTAAGGTTTTGCTAAGATAATGCATTCCATGAGCTTTTTATATGTTAGTCACTGGATGTTAGGTCTGACACAGAGTAAGAAGGAGATGACTATTTTGAAGCTAAAGATAGTCCAAAATACTTGGGGCCATGAGAGGATGGCTGTCTGAACACACACAGGCTCTGGAGAAGGAATGGATAAGAAGGGATAGAGCCATGATTGCTGTATTATAGCAGTGCCTGTGGTGGATTCTCACCAATCCTATAAGTGGACAATAGAAACATGGGTTTCTACTAAGTGGTTAAACCCTCACTTGAACTACAACCCCCTTCCAGGGAGCACTTGTAACTAAGGGTATCTGTGATCCGCTCATTAGATATTCCTAAGTAGTGAGACATCTGGACCACATGAAAACAGATGTGGCTCCTGTCCCCACCAGGACCCACCATGTTAACTACTCCAATGGAGTCAGGATGAACCCTTTAGGCCCCCTCAAAGTCTCTAAAGTCTGTGAAGTTTCCCGCAGAGTAAGATGTGTTAAGCAATGGCTGTGCAAGTGTCTCTGAGGAAGAATATAGTCCTTTCTCTGTATTCCCCCTAGTGTCCTATCCTGCAGTATATGGTAGCCCCATATTGAGTTGGGTTTTTTTATTTTTTAAGAAACCCTCAGTATCCATGCATACTGCATCTCTATTCACAAAAGCAAGGAACTAGAATAAGCCTAGATGTTTATCATAAGACATACGGTGGAATTTCACCTAGCTGTTAAGAAAAATAAAATTGTGAAGTTTGCAGAGCAATGAATGGATCTGGAAGTTCTATTAAGTGAAATAGCCTAGATGCACAAAGACAAATACTAAGTGTTTTCCCTCATGCATAAAACCTGGCTTTTCATTTTTGTATGTGGGTGTAAATCATAAAAATAAAAGGGAGACTGATGGGAGAAGAAAAGACGTTTTAAGAAAGCTGGCAAAGCACAGTAGACTACGTGTGACACAAAAGTGGTAAAGGAAGGGGACAAGTGAGGTTCAGTGGGGGGATGGGGAGAGGAATGAGAGGAATGATCAGTAGATGCAAAGAATGCATGAAAATTCCATAAGGAAACCTACTACTCTGTATGCTAATACTAAGACAAATTTTTTAAAAATATGTTAAAAGATTCTCTTTCTCAGGCAGAAGAAAATTACAAATTAAAATTAATAAAATATATGAAAATAAAATGTTTGGTAGAATGAAAATTGTTCATTTCACAGAAAAGACACAAGAGGAAACAGTTATTGCTTTCTAGACTCTAAAATAATGAATTGCCCCCAAATAGTCTTGGGCTTAAATTTCAAGAAGTTTCATGAAAATAACTTTTGGTTAAATATAAACCTGGGATTAACTACTGTTCAAAAGCTGGGAACGTCATATGTCCTGACAGGGATGCCACTACTGTGGTTTGGCTCAATAGACACGATGTGTCAGTCAGATCATCTTCCAAACACTTATGTTTATGCACCTTGAGTATTGCTGCTTTGGCTTAGGTCAGGGAAACCTCCTTTAGCAGTGGACATTGTTACTGAAGGCTTATAAGTGATCTAAGCACTTCAAAGTGATCAAAACACACCCTCCAAGGCTCAGCAAACATCATGGAAGAAGAGACAGAAAGAATGTAAGATCTTGGACAGGGGGGCACAAATTGTGGAACACTGTCTTCTGGGCACAACATGACTATTGGATGCACTCTTGAGCTCCCAATACCTGTAATTATCTACACAAGACTGGGCTCTAGCAATAGTCTGCCATGGTGGTATGACATTGCCATATTCCTTCCAAAGGATTTAGAGGCAGTGATTACTAAAGAAGAGAGGGATCTACTTCAAAGGTATAACCATTAATAAGATGTCCATGGTCATGTAAATGACCACGTTCTTGTAAGCAACCCTCATTAAACTACCTAATCAAACCACCTTAATTAAATTAAGACCTGAAAGTAGAAGGGGTGTAAATGGAAAGAAAAGGCAATTTACCAGGAGTAGGTAGGAGACAAGAAAAGGTAACGGGGGTGAGTGTGATCAAAATTCATTATATATAAGTATAAAAATGCTGTAATAAAACCCATTATCACCTATAATTAGTGTATGCTACCAAAAATTTAAGAGTCCACCGGTAGTCAAGAGTTCAGTGGGGAAGGGGAGGCGCCCATAAGCCCCTCCCAATCTATGATTGGTTGTCGACAGGCCCAATCTCGTACAGGCTCAGTATGGGCAACCTCAGTAGCTGAGATCTTATTTCTATGACTGTGTCATGCCCTGAAGACATCATTTCACAGCCCTTTCCCTACCATCTGGCTCACAGATTCTTTCAGCTCCCTTTTCCTTGATGTTCTCTAAGCCCAGGAGGGGATGGTATAAATGTCCTGTTCAGTGCTGAACATCCACCACTTAATCTCAGCATCTTGAGCAGCCATGAGTCTCTGCATTCACTACTATTGACTGCAAACGAAAAGGTCTCTCATTAAAGATCAGAGCAGTCTTTGCGTATGGGCATAAACACAAATATTTAGAAGACCTTTGGCAGCATGTCAGTTTAGCTAAATATCACTAGTACTTTCACCCCTGGGCCCTAAGGCCTTATCAACCATGATTTTTTTCTCTATGTTTACAATGTTATGCATTTAATCTGCTCCTATGTAGCAGGCTTCAAACCTCATCTGAGATTAGGTAGCCCCACACTGTTGCTACTATTGCCATATTTGCATATTATTACCATAATGGACAGTATCATACCTTACCTGGTAGGTCGACATTGTCTTTTGTAGTGTTCACAGTTCAATAAGACCACTGATGCCATGCCGGGCGGTGGTGGCATATGCCTTTACTCCCAGCACTTGGGAGGCAGAGGCAGGCAGATTTCTGAGTTCGAGCCCAGCCTGGTCTACAGAGTGAGTTCCAGGACAGCTAGGGCTATACAGAGAGACCCTGTCTCGAAAACAAAGAAAAAACAAAAACAAAACAAAGAAAAAAAAACACTGATGCCTTGTCTCTTCCAAAAGACTGTGTAGCACCTGTAGTGCTCTGAAAGCTGGCCAGTAGGGACGAAGCTCCCAGCTCAGTTGCAGTTATATTTCTTTATATCTTAGAACTGAAGTATGTGATATCTCCAGGAATCAGATATTATTATGTAGTTATCCACAAACCCAATGGTGAGCCTACCCAACTCCATATAATAACTCTAAACCCATGGCCACACAAACAATCCTGGTTTAAAAAAATTACAAAATAAAACATAAAGCCATGAACATAGGAAAGGGGCCTTTGAGGGGAGGGAAGATGTGAACGGGGCAGAGACAAGAAAGGGTGACATATAAGTAGCGTATACTGTGTAAACATGTAAAATTGTCAAAAAAAATCTTAAAAAAAAAAACACCACTTAAGTTGAAGTTTTGACAACCAGAATTTCCCAGTAATAGCTCAGCCTCCAACATAAGACACAGAGTTCCCTACCACTAATTGGCTTCAAGCCTGCTGCCAATGAAGTCTTCCCTAAGAAGATACACTTAAGGCCTCTTGTATTTTTATTTTTATAATGAGCCAAGCCCTTTCAAGAATGATGCATCATTAACGACACCAATCGTATTGTTAGTAACTCATGTTCAATAAATACTTTAATGCCAGTATGCATTTATTTAAAGTTCCCCAAAGAGGAAAAAAATAATTCCTATAAACACTTAGAATTTGGAAGCTCCAGTCTAAAAATAAAGTTGGGGTATAGGCTCAACTCCTGTCTATGAGTACAAGACAAAATAATGACAGAAACCAAGTAAGTTCCCCCTCAGAGCCAGTGCCTACTGTTGACCTCACCATGCCCATCATTCTCCTTAGTCCTAGGATTAAGGCCAGGACAGTCAGAGTGTCTTTCCCCTCAGTATCCACCTGCCTATAACCACATGACAAGCTTTTGGAAATTGGTCTCTGCTTCTCTGGCCATGACACACTGAATGAGCTTGTTCTTGTCTGAATTTAGCATCTCTTGAGCCTTCCCCATACTCATCACTTCCCTCTGCTCCCACTGCCTCCCACACTAAGGTATGGATTATCTACCTCTTAACCCACTGCAATAATCTCCTTAACTTGTTTCTTTTGCCCAAATGCAGGCTACACAGTGCAGAGGGCATGAATTTCTCCAAAGTACAGCTCCAGTGGCATTGCTTCTCCAAAAGTTTCACCAGAGAAGCCAAGAACAGCAGAGTCAGAGTACACAATCACTCTGCCTTTATTATCACCCTTGCCTTTACAATGCTCAGTGTGGTTTCAGAATTGCTGTGTACCAGTGTCACTATAGGTCTTCCACACTTCCCTTTTCCAAACAGGAGTATAAAATGTCCCCACCAGTATTCATGGCTATGGTGGCTTGAATATGCTTGGCCCAGGGAAGTCAATAGCACAACTAAGATGTGTGTGTGTGTGTGTGTGTGTGTGTGTGGCCTTGTTGCAGGAGGCATGGCCTTGTTGCAGGAGGCATGGCCTTGTTGCAGGAGGCATGGCCTTGTTAAAGGAAGTATGTCACTGTAGGGGTGGGCTTTGAGATGCTCCTCCTAGTTGCCTGAAGACAGTTTGTCCCAACGTCCTTTGCATGAAGATGTAGAACTCTCAGCTCCTCCAACACTGTGCCTGCCTGGACAATGCTGTGCTTCCTGACATGATGATAATGGACTGAAACTCTGAACTGTACAACTTAAATGTTGTCCTTTATAAGAGTTGCCTTGGTCATGGTGTCTTTTCATAGTTGTAAAACCCAAACTAAGACAATGGCAAAAGGCAATTAGTATCTTGTTCCTTTAATTGATAGGCCCACGACTCTATTCGAACTAATGTAAATCTTCTGGAGAGCTTGGGACTTTGGGATGGATAGAATGACTGGATTGGTCATTAGATTGTCTCTTTTAAAGTAACACTGAGATTATTATAAGAGCACATTGGGCAGAGATCATTTCACCATGTCAGCCAAATCTCATCTCAAATCTTTTTCCCCAACCAGTAGGAAGACATTTGCCATCATCTCTTGAACTAAGTTGGGACATTATGACTAGGTCCTAGCAAATAGGAAGTTTGCAGTAATTTAGGCATCTCCAACTCTCTTTTTGAAACATCTTGCATCATTCTTCATGCCCCTTCTCCCAGTTTCAGCCAAAAAGGTCACAAAATCATAGGCAGCCCCCCCCCAGGCCTTATATTTTAAATGGCTACAAGAATTACTTTATTTATTTATTTTATTAAATAACCCTCCCTTCCTCCTTTTTACTGTTGTTTAATGTATGCTGCATTCATTTTATGTCAGCGTGACATAAAATGACTCAACAAGCTAGAGTTATTTGGAAAGAGAGACTCTCAATTGAGAAAATGCCAAATTGAGATTGCCTATAGGTTTATCTATAGGATATTTTCTAGATTGATGACTGATGTAGGTAGACCCAAACCAGTGTGCTACATTGTACAAGAAAGCAGGCTGTCTAAGTGTCTTTACCAATCCTTTCCCCTCAAGCTCAGGAATCTGTGAAGGAGAAGGGACAAAAAGAATGTAAGAGGGGCTGGAAAGATGGCTCAGCAGTTAAGAGCACCGTCTGTTCTTCCAGAGGTCCTGAGTTCAAATCCCAGCAACCACATGGTGGCTCACAACCATCCTTAATGAGGTCTGACACCCTCTTCTGGAGTGTCTAAAGACAGCTACAGTGTACTTACATATAATAATAAATAAATATTTTAAAAAAAAGTATGTAAGAGCCAGACATGGTAGATGACTCCAAGAAAATAGTTATCTTCCAGACAGAGCAGGGCTGATGTACATATGAACTCAGAGAACATGAAAGCAAAAAGGCTTGCACAGGTTTAAGTCAGTTACAATATCAGAATGCAGAAGAAAACCTAGATACCAAGTCCTACCCCTAACCAGGAAGCTATTTACCATGGATACCTTCTGGAAGAGAGAAAATAAGTTTTTTCCAATAGAGTGACACTGAGTATATTAACCATGCTCCAGGGCAGGATCCATGATCAGGCGTAATTGTATCCTGTAGTCTGTGTAGCCTGTGTTGCCTTGTTCACAAAGAGCATAGCTGGAGACCTCATAAAGTATAGACTTCATGGGTTCTATGTGGTTTGGCTTGGTTTGTCAATTTTTGTCTTTGGGGTATTTGCTTTAATTTGTTTGAGTTGTTGTTGTTGTTGTTGTTGTTACTGCTGCTGCTGCTGCTGCTGTTGTTGTTGTTGTTGTTGAGAGAGAAATATGAAGTTGGGTGGGTAGAGATGGGGAGGATCTGGGAAGAGTTGGGGAGGGGAAAGAATATGACCAAAAAATATTACATGAAAAAATTCAGCCAATAAGACATTTAAAAGAAGAAACAAAAAAAAAAAAGAAGGAAGCAGGCTGAGCTAGTCATGAGGGGCAAACCAGTAGAGCATCACTCCTCAGTGGTCTCTGCTTCAGTTCCTGCCTCCAGGCTCCTGCCCTGAGTGCCTGTACCAACTTCCTTTGATGATAGACTGTGATGTGGAAATGTAGGCAAAATAAACCCTTCCCTCCTCTCTTTAAGTTTAGTCCCGGTGTTTCATCACAGCACTTGAAACTCTGAGACACATACCATGCTCGAGAAATTCACCTTTTGATAACGAATATCAATTGGCATCCCATAGTCTGTGTAGCCTCACCCTGAGCATGGATGGAGACCTCATAATGTACACTTTGGGCAGAAGGGAAGATGAGAAAAGGAAGGATGAGAGGGAAGAAAGGAGGGAGGAGAGGGAGAATAAAAGAAAAAGAATGAGAGGAAGGAAGATGAGGAAAGTGGAGAGAGAGAGAGTGTGTGTGTTTAGATAATGCAAATCTGCCCTGCAGTCTTAAAATTTCTCTTAAAATTAAAAGTTCATGTTCACCTAACTGACAAAATTCACCTTAATCACAAAAAACTACCATTCTCAGCCAAAAAAGAATTCTACCACATACGAAAAGAAAGAAAAACATTTCTTCTCCTAAGTACTTGAGAAGTATTTTGTTGACAATTTAAAGGGCAGTTGAAGTTACTAGTTTTAAGCAATTCAGATTTTGAAACTCCAAGGTTACAACTCAAAATTAAAAGACTCACTCATATACAAGGCTGTCTTGGATTTTTGGTTCAGAGCTTGAAGTAATAAACTTCAGCTGTTTTGCAGTGATGAAGATTAAACTCAGGGCCACTGAGTTGTAAACTATCCAATCTGATCATGAAAGCTAGGGAATCTTATTAACCTAAAAGATGGATGCAACTTGAATCATCACATCAATTTGTTCTCACAGAAAGGACATCATTAAACACCTTCAGGTAAACCCTGAAAGTGACGGAAGAGCTATCTACTCTAGCTGAGATTTAAAATAAACTGGGCTAAATCTGAGTGGGTAGCTATAATTGATGACAACATAAAATCTCTTTGCTTACACGTGGTCCTGAAAAGATGTGGATAAGGTTGTTGTTGTTGTTGTTGTTGTTGTTGTTGTTGCCACTAGGAATTGCAGACCCATGGTGTGATGGTTTATATAAGCTTGATCCACAGAGTGGCATGGTTAGGAAGGATGGCCTTGTTGGAGCAGGTGTGTCACTGTGGGTGTGGACTTTAAGACCCCCATCCTAGCTGGGGGAAGCCAGCATTCTCCTAGAGGCCTTCAGATGAAGATGTAGAACTCTCTGCTCCTCCTGTACCATGCCTGCCTGGATGCTGCCATGCTCCTATCTTAATAATTGGACTAAAGCTCTGAACCTGTAAGCCAGCCCTAATTAAATTTTGTCACCATAAGAGATGCCTTGGTCATGGTGTCTGTTCACAGCAGTAAAACTCTAAGGCACATGAACTCCCAGAATTATGCAATTACTATTATCCACTAGTCAAACTTTTCATTCCTTCAAGTAGCCAGACTTCATATAGGCAAAGACTGATCAAAACAATTACCATAGGTGTAGTGAGCCACCCTTTGTTCTTCTCTGTTACAAGATGGCGCTGGCCACATGCTGCTCCCTGGTAGTAAATCACTGGAACACATGCGCAGTGTGCTGCATTCCTTATCTCACTTACATGCTAATGAAGAACTCACTGAGTTCACCTATGAGAATACGGCTGGTTATCTCCCTGGGCAAATGAGGCTAGCAAGGGTACTTAAGGTGAGGCTGGGAGAGAACCCGGGGCCGCCAATACAAGAATAAACTTAAGTCAAGGTTTCCCGAATAAACCATTATAGGAAGAAACTCCTTGTGTCGCGTAATCTTTGCTGGCGAAGGTGGACGTGACACATAGGGACTTGACAGAAGTTAATCAGGAAGAAAAACACATGCTAAAATGGTAGAAAGACAAAGGGGGATGTACTGGCTAGTTTTGTGTGTCAACTTGACACAGGTTGGATTTATCACAGAGAAAGGAGCTTCAGTTGGGGAAGTGCCTCCATGAGATCCAGCTGTGGGGCATTTTCTCAATTAGTGATCAAGGGGGGAGAGCCTCTTGTGGGTGGTACCACCTTTGGGCTGGTGCTCTTGGGTTCTATAAAAGAGCAGGCTGAGCAAGGCAGGGGAAGCAAGCCAGTAAGAAACATCCCTTCATGGCCTCTGTATCAGCCCCTGCTTCCTGACCTGCTTGAGTTCCAGTCCTGACTTCCTTTAGTGATGAAGTGCAACATGGAAGTGTAAGCTCAATAAACCCTTTCCTCCCCATCTTGCTTCTTGGTCATGATGTTTGTGCAGGAATAGAAACACTGACTAAGACAGGATGTCCCATGATCATCAAGCAAACCATTACCAACAGGTAAACCCGGGAAAGAAACAAAGTACTAAGGGCGGCCATGTGGAACCAGCTGGATCTTACTCTCACCTGAGTCTACCATGCTGGGAAAAATTTTCACACCAGGCTTCTGTACTACAGAATCTATGAGTAGGAAGATCTCACCCCTGCCACATCCCTGTCTAATGCAAGATGCTTCTTCAATTTGCCTGAAATGTTTCCCTCCGGAGCCAGGAAGCGGCCATGGCAACACTATTAAGCCTGTGACATTTCACAGGAGCCAGGATGAGAGAAGCTGAGCAGTATTTCCCCCCTCTGCTTTGTTCCAGTGGTGAGGAGCGTGATGACGAGATGATGAGGCAGGAAAGACCGTGTGCGTCCATTTCCAGCAAGCTTCTCCACAGTATAATGGACCTTCACATTTCCAAGTCTGGAACATAGACACTGGGCATGCTCATAAAGGGAAGAGTCCCAAGTATGGGGCTAAACTCCTTTAATCCCATCACTCAGGAGCCAGAAGCAAGGAGAGAGCTGTGAGTTCAAGACCAGCCTGAACTATATAGTCATGGCTAGGTAGTGAGACCTTGTCTTAGAAAACTAAATAAATAAAATATACATTTTTAAAAGGGAAATAAATTAAAAAAAAAAAGAAGTGGGCAATTTCAGAATAAAATTCACTAGAAAGTGAATGTGCCAGATTGTTTTAATAGAAGATTAGGTGAAAGGTGCTATCTTTGTAGAAAAACACCAACAAGTTCTAACTGCTACTGATTCCCCGGGGAACTCCTTGCCCGTTGGCTCTTCTCACCCCACACATTCTCTACTGATGCCCAAGTAACGATCCTCATTGCTTTGGGAAGGCTCAGCCCTTGTTAGTAACAATGAGCCATTGGGAGATTCTGACTGCCTCTGTCTTACATCAGCTGGGGGCAGGGATGGAGGGGGAACCATTGCATCAGGAAGATTTTGATGTTCTCTCATCCCATATATCAATGTTCACCAGAAAGACAGAGCAACTCAGCTAAAAAAAAAATGCTAACTTTACTTCCCTGCTGCTGTCACATCAGCAGGGAAGTACAGACAAAGTTCCAAGAAGGAAAGATGCATCCCCCACCCTTTGTTTCCTACCACAAGGTTCTCACCTCTGTCTGCTCAACCTAACTCTTTGTTTGTTTATATGAGTACACTGTAGCTGTACAGACGGTTGTGAGCCATCATACGATTGCTGGGAATTGAACTCAGGACCTCTGCTAGCTCCAGCCCTGCTCAGTCCAGTCACTGTGACCCATTTATTATATATATATATATATATATATATATATATATATATATATATATATATATATATATACACTGTAGCTGTCTTCAGACACACCAGAAGAGGGTGTCAGATCTTATGGATGGCTGTGAGCCACCATGTGGTTGCTGGGATTTGAACAGGACGTTCGGAAGAGCAGCCAGTGCTCTTAACCGCTAAGCCATCACTCCAGCCCCACCTAACTCATCTAAGGTCCACTTTAGACCCTTCTCTAAGATGATGCCTTGAAGTTTACCTTTCTTAACTAGCATTTACTTTCTTCCACTGCTTCATCTCATTATAATACCTTGTTGACAGTAAGGGATCTCTAACCCTGATGTATCTTCCACTCTATAATGAGGCCTCTGATCTACCTGACCCTACTTCACTTATCTTGCCCTTAGAATCATAAGAATACAAATATTGTTCATTCAGGTTCCTATTCATTATCTTGATAAACTGAGCATCTCACCATAACTTTTTAAAAATTCTGGGTAATAGGTAACTAGTGTCCTACTTTTTATTAAGCCTCTTACCAAGTACTAAATAGGAACATTTATAGAAACACACTTTACTATTGCTTCTCTTCTAATACAACCTTCTCTATCATTACCCATGGACAGTCTCCCCCAAGCACATTTCCCTATTATCTTTAGATGGATGACTTCCAATACTATAGCACAGACATTTCTTCTAAATGCCAGTCCATATTTTTGGTTATTTATTTGACATGCCACTGAGACACTCCCCATCCCTCAGATTTCATAGGAACTAACTCAGATGCCTATTAAGCCAAGTAGATTATCAGGGGTGTCCTTGGTAGTTAGTGACTATGAAGAAGTGAAGGCTTCAGAGTGGAGACAAGAAGGAAAGGTGACTTATTCAAACTGCCCCGTTGAAGCACTAGGCTCAAGCTTGATACCCCTAGGTTCCCATGCCTTGACTGTCAACTGGTGTCCACAAACACATCCTTAAAGGAGGCAGCAGCCTTTCTCTTAGGGTGATTCCTGACTCTGACAGTCATCTTCCCCTGAAGGAGGAGAGTTGAGTAGTTAGTAGCCTTACCTTCTCCCCCATCAAAGGCCATCACCCTGCCAAGATGGTGACCGACTACATGTAATCTTGGCTCAAGGAGGCTGAGCTAAGCATAGCCACTGCTAGTATAATATGTACTTCTCTTTGGCTTCCTGATAGAGAAATGCTTTTATGAGAACAGGAACTTCCAGATCTAAAGAGTGCAGTATTACAGAAATCAAAAGTACACAGTTCCCAAGAGTATCACTGGAAGTGATAATGGAGACTTTCTGCTTCTACCCTTTGGCGTACACGGCTCTTGTATTTTTCCTTCTAGAAACATGCTGATCATTGATTTAGCATGGGCATTGCATCCTGAAAAGAGGATACCCACCTGGCAAGGTATTACCTCCAAGCCGGAGGGATATCTGGACTATTGAAGAGTCTCTGTTGCCATATTTGTCTATAGCTTCCAGATGGCACGTTATATTAGATTTGGAGGCTTGGTGCATGAGTTCCTGGTCATTGGCCTACTGTGACTTTGGGGGCTGTAAAAAAGGTCTGGATGACAGACACCTCAGAGCAATACATTCAATACTGGAATCGCCATCGTTTCTCCTTCTCTTCCCACTACTTGCCAATTAGGTTTTTTTTTTCTATTTTGATTTAGGTATCCTAATGTGCTGTACAAATGAGATGTTCCTAGAAAGACAGTTTCACCACTTAGTGCTACCCTGAAATTGCATCCTTCCTGGTACATGGTTCTGTCACCCCACAATATACTACAGCATTGGGAAGTAGCAATGTTATCTCAAAATATAGGCTTCAATACACATCTAGAAATTAAAAAATACATTTTTCAGACCAAGAAATGCAACACATCTTAAAAATAAATGCTTCAGAATGAATGCAGCATCCATAACAGTTATGTGGACAAAATACCCAGAATCCAAGGGAAGAGTCCTCTCTTGAATTCAGTTAGCAGAGCCAATTGAAATGAATGAGAAAGGAGCAGTCTGGAGTTCAGAATGCTAGAGGAAGCAGTTTATTCGCTACTGGTATTTAACAACTCATATGTCTGTTTCCTCATTCTAATGCCTGGTCTTGGATGTGTCAAAGATATCTCGAGACAAACGAGTCTTTAACCCCTCTTTGATCTTATCCCACAATCTAATCCTTTTGAAATATTTCCTAACCATGAAAATAGCATTCCTGTCCATTCAGTTGCTTTAGCCAAGAAATTATCTTTGATTCTTACTTTGTAAACCATTTCTAAATCCACAATCAAATCCTTCGGAGTTTCCTGTCTAAGCTCTCTAGAGTCTAGAGTCTACCCATCGCTGTCCATCTCCTCCACCCACCTGAGTCTTCTGCAACTCTGGGCATTTAACCAGCCAGATAGAAACACACACACACACACACACACACACACACACACACACACACCTATTTTCTCCCTAAATAGCCAGATTAACCTTTTTAGAAAGACATCCCATCCTGTCACTTCCTGTTAAACACAAGGCCAGTCTGGTCTACAGAGTAAGTTCCAGGAGAACCAGGATACATAGAAAAACCCTGTCTCAAGAAAACCAAAAAGAAAAAGGAGGCATAATCCATACTCTGGCTCTACTGTAGAATCTAAAAGAGTGTGAACATGTTCCTAAAGTGATATTACACCTGCTCTTGGCCCCCATCCTTCCCATCTACCCTCTCATGTTTCTCCCAGGACTGCTTCCTATTTTAATAAATCTCTTGCACACAGATTCCTGTTTCAGCAACTGCTTCTGGCAACTGCATTCCAAGATATAATCTCACCTTCCTGAGTACAAGGGGGAAGAATTGCTATCTTGCTCAATGCCTCCAAAGAAGAAAGAGTTGATCAGTTGTTGGTCCTTGAGTTTAGGACCTGAATTTAGGACATGGGTTCTTCACATCTCATCCGGGACTAAAGGGACCTAGTATCAAAGGAGCCATCCTACCCAAAATTTAAAAAAATTATTTGCTCTCACTTTTTCTACTTAGTCTCCTGAGCCACAGCTCGTCCAGCTGTGAAGCTTTTAAGCTACCAAGTCTCATGAGGAGTTCATGGGGAAGTCTAAGATTGTGAAATTTAGAGTATTTTCTCTCTACAACAGAATCATCCTGGGATTTTTTCAACCATTATCAAAACTATAGCAAAAAAATAATTAAGTAAACCCTGACCAGCACTAAGCATAGAGGCAGCTGCACCGTGAGAAGGAGTCAAGTGCATGGCATGTCGCCACCATCATGTCACAGGCGCTGTCACTGTTCTTTTCTCCTCTTGGCTCATTAAAATGCAGAAGATGCCTATTGAGCATCTCTCCCCCCTTCCCTCCCTCTCTCCCTCCCTTCCTTCCTAGCCCATGGTGAGAACTGACACAGTCTTTGGCTTCATGTAATTATAGATGCAAATAATCAAATAAAAGAATAATTATCAACCACTCTATATGTCAAGAAGAAAACCGTGCATGGTACTAGGCTGTGAGAGAGTTGGTCTTCCCTGTGGTGGATAAGGTGAAGGAAGGCACCCCAGCAAGAGCTACTTCAGGAAAGGTGGAAGGAAATGGAGATGGAAAGAATATGGCTGAAAGAACCATGGGAAGATGCGGAAGCATTTAATAGAGTAGAAACACCAGAAATAAAAGAGAGGTGATAACACTCGATGAGAAAGCCAGTGACTAGGGTACAAAGAACTAATACGGGTCCAGATCTCATGGGGCCAAAGACCACCAAGTGCTGCCCCTGCATCCTGTTTAACTGGAGCTCGCCACCATGGTGGAGCATGGCTCACCCTTCCCCAGCAGGGCAGCTTGAGCTCTAAACCTGAATCTCTCCTCCTGGATTTACCCTGGGCCCACTGGTTTCTACTGTGGTATCCTTTCACTCCTCCCTGTTACTAACCAACCCACAATAAGAGGTACAGGGATCTGGTGACAGAAATGATGGGTGTGTAGAGCTTGAACAGGGAGGGTAAGGGGAGTCCCATAATAAATAGCCAAACTGGAGCCAGTGTCTGGCTATAGCAATTAGTGGTCCACACAGAGCATCTGGGGACCATGCCCCATCCCGTTCTAGACTAGTCACATAAACAGTTCCAAAAGGCACTTCTGCTCTGCAGGCAGATCTAGATTAGACTGATTGCCAGAGATTTCTAAGCCCTTGATTTCTGTTTTTACTTAAATGCTCAAGTGGCATTTAGAGCAAGGCTGAAAAGCTGCAGCTTTGCCAGTGATAACCCACGTAAATGTGAAGGACCCTCGTCACATGAGTGATGGGTGCAGGGCTGAGCAAAGGTCAAAGGGAAGCTTCCAGACCATCCTCAGACATGAAAGAGACTGTGGAGAGAAGAGGGCCTTGACTCGGAGCTCCTAGGGCCAATGTTATCTTAGTCTGAAATCCTCTGTGTTCTGGGGACAGGGACACTAAGGAATCCAGGGAAGCACATTATAGGAGTCACAGGAATGAGAGCTGTGTAGCCTTTATGTCCAGGGGTCACATTCTCCCTGTCTCCAGTGAGGGCTTTGTAGAAACCTGGCCATGGAAAGGAGCCCTCATTCTTCTGAATCCCATCAGCAAGGAGAGTTGACCCCAGACCACTGGGGGTGAAGGGCCAGGTAAATAAATGAAGTAGCCCGTGTCTTCTCAAGAAGTGGAGGTAACAATATGAACGAGTCTACATATAGACATCACTCTGTCAAATTCTTTAGAAATTTAAAAGCAAAGCAAAATAAACTAAGAGAAGGTAGAGAGGCTGAGAGACTCACTGTAGGTTCTTAAGACTTTTGCAACAAGGTTGCTCTTTTTTTTTTTTTCTTCTATCGCTAAAACAAGTTCATAAAAGAGGATGGACTTCAAGTCCCCTTGCCTGCTGATGTGTTTCCTGAGGCTTGCTCAAGACAGAACATGAACACTGCAGATCACCCTTAGCAAAGCTGAGTAGAGATAACTCAGCTTAGGGCTTTCCCAGAACCTTGGCAATGCAGTTTACTCTCTAAAGCAATTGACAAGCGATGGGAGAAAAAAGTCATTTTCCAAATCACTACTTCCAGAGGTCTCTTCTCACTTGACAACTAGACTAGAATTTGCATTCCCTCAACATTTGAATGCTCTCAAAGTACCAAAGGATCTGGGGAGAGGACATACATAAAACTATAGTCCTGCTTCGCCAGTGGTTTAAGTAAATCAGGCCATGAAATGAAAATAAACTGTATACATTCTCTTCCCCATACTGCTAGAACTTAGCCAAAGACATACTTTCAGGAGAGGGACATCAAAATGCATTTATGCTTCCTTGTCCTGACAACAGGGGACATTACAGAAGAGGAGAAATAATGGTCAGGGAGCAATGACCAGATAAAAGGTGTCAGTACAAACTTAAGAGGAAGAAAAGGAACCCTGCTTACCCTACGCAAGGCATCTGAGCTCCAACTAGATGTTGTGGGGATTCAACAATGGCCTGGAAAGCCAGGCTCTGGGTTGTCACATTAACAATGTATTTCCTAAGCTCGCCTTCACACACCATGTATTAGTTGAAGCATGTCATCTTCACATTGTCATTTACTTCTCCCAGTGACCTTACAGGAGCCTTTCATTAGTCTCATAATGCGACTGATGAAACTGAGCACCAAAAGGGTCAATTACATCACCCAAGGTCATACGGGAACAAAGAGCAGAACGTCAAACTCAGAATGGCCAGCCACCAGATACAATGCCTTTTGTCTCTGTCCATCAAGGACTTGGGCCATCTCTTGTTCATCTCCCCTGTCCAGAGAGCCTAGAAGAAGGTCACTAAACATACCGAGCTGGAAAGACACAACTCAATTTGCTCAGACCCATATCTAGTTTATGGTTCTCGTGAGGACACATGCTTTCTCTATTGGAAGAACAGGTAGATCCAGGCCAAATGGTCCCAGACAATTTGATGAGAAATTTAAAAAAAGGAATCACCAGATAGGACTATTTTCTAGCTACCACAGCAACCAGAAGGCTACTTTTACAGGCCAAGGCAATGGCTGTGATACCTCAAAACTTCAGAGGGCATTGCTGTCTGTCTATAAAGCTATTTACCCCCATGACAGGGCTGTCTAAATCAAGAAAGTCACCTGAAATATGCAAGGATGGACCCAGGAGGCTGTCAACCAGCTATGGCAAATTATCGCCAGCACTGTGCCCTCCAGATAAACACAGAAAGTCAGAAGCAAAAAGGAGAACTTGAAGATCAGGGGAGACACAACAGTGGTATGGTAGAAGAGGGCCCAGCCTCGGGAAGATGCAACATGTACTGCACAAAGGACTAAGGGAATAAACAGACGCGTCATGCTCAAACCAACTCCAGTGTTGCCTATTCAGACTCTCCGGCCCTATATCAGGAATTTCAGCTAACTTTCTAATGGGATTGGGCCCTAAAAACATGATAATACTTTTAGAAAAAAGAAAAAGATTATAAAGACGACCTAAGCATCAGGCCTTTGAGAAAAACATAGCATAAAGTTCATTCTTGGGAAGCTTCCCCCAAATGCCCCACTTCATAGGATCACCGCATTTGCCCAAGCATAGTGTAACTGGGATATTCATTCTAAAATAGGGATTTATGACCCTCTTTCTGCACCTACTGACTACAGTTGTCCAGGGGCCTGGGCATGTTTGTTCTTTAGTAAGTATCATGGGTCCTTTAAGGATCAGAAGAGCTTAAGAAGCACAACTATACCACAGGCTTGCCTCACAATGTCCTCTCTAACACAAGACATAATGTGATAGCTTAAAACAAAAACAATTTCCAAGTTTAAATGGATGTTAAATGGTTTCAGGGTTTTTTTTTTTTTAAGTTAAAATAAAACAGAGGGAAAACAATCTTCGAGAGACTAGATTAAATTAATAGAGACCACTTAGCAGTTATTTTCAAAAGCCAGATGACTTTAAATAAAACGACCAGTGCAGCAGATGCTAAAGGTTTGTTCCCTTGAAGCAAGCAAGCTAATAAATGTGCTAATAGACAAAGACATGTCTGGAATTCAAATAAAGGTAAAAGGACAACCTCTCTGGAGACCCGGCTCTATTTTTAAGAGAGTGCTTTCTAAGGAACTTAGCAGCTAAAACTAGGAAGAGTTGCTTTGCCCTCTGAGCATATTATCAAAAAGGATCTTGATGCCAGCCTACCTTGCCAGAGGTACTACCCAGGCTTTCACTAGAGGGAAGCTAAGAGACTCTTCTCTGCTTTTTGGTTTGGTTTGTTTGGGTTTTTTTTTTTTGTTTTTTGTTTTTTTTTTTGTTTGTTTGTTTGTTTTTTTGGCTGGCCTACAGGAGGGTTGATGGGGAAAGTGTGAGAGTGTGGACTTTAATGGAGCTGTCCAAGACCACTAATTCTGTGACCTTTAAACTCAGCCTGATTTCATCATCTATAAAGCAGGGTAATGATGAGACCTCAGTCTCAGGGTTGTCTTATGCCAAGCACAAACACAGCACAACCTCTGCATATAGTCAGTGCCCATAAGATGTAAACTGTTCCTTCAGAGAAGACCTACTACCAATAGTCTCCAAACTGTTCCACAAAATAAAAGCAGAAGGAACACTACCCAATTCGTTCTATAAAGCCACAATTATACTGATACTAAAACCTCACAAAGATCCAACAAAGAAAGAGAACTTCAGACCAATTTCCCTTACAAACATCGATGCAAAATTACTCAATAAAATTCTCACAAACCAAATCCAAGAACATATCAAAACAATCATTCACCACAATTAAGTTGGCTTCATCCCAGGGATGCAGGGATGGATCAATATTCGGAAATCCATCAATGTAATCCACAACATAAACAAACTCAAAGAAAAAAACATATGAACATTTCATTAGATGCTGAAAAAGCATTTGACAAAAGTTCAATGGTAAAAATCTTGGAAAGAACAGGAATTCAAGGCCCACACCTAAACATAGTAAAGGCAATATACAGCAAACCAGTAGCCAACATCAAACTAAATGGAGAGAACCCCACTAAAATCAGGGACTAGACAAAGCTGTCCACTCTCCCTTATTTATTCAATATAGTACTTGAAATTCTAGCTAAAGCAATTAGACAAAAAAAGAAGGTCAAAGGGATACAAACTAGAAAGGAAGAAGTCAAAATATAACTATTTGCAGATGACATGATAATATACTTAAGTGACACCAAAAATTCTACCAGAGAAGTCCTAAGTCTGATAAACAACTTCAGCAAAGTAGCTGGATATAAAATTAACTCAAACAAATCAGTAGCCTTCCTCTACACAAAGGATCAACATGCTAGATAGAAATTAGGGAAATGACCCCCTTTGCAATAGTGACAAACAATATAAAGTATCTTGGTGTAACTCTAACCAAGCAAGCAAAAGATCTGTATGACAAGAACTTGAAGTCTCTGAAGAAAGAAATCGAAAATGATCTCAGAAGATGGAAAGATGCCCATGCTCATGGATTGGCAGGATTAATATAGTAAAAATGGCCATCTTGCTGAAATCAATCTATAAATTCAATGCAATCCCCATCGAAATTCCAACTCAGTTCTTCATAGAGTTAGAAAAAGCAATTCTCAAATTCATCTGGAATAACAAAAAGCCAGGATAGCTGTATTGGCTAGTTTTGTGTGTCAACTTGACACAATCTGGAGTTATCACAGAGAAAGGAGTTTCATTTGGGGAAATGCCTCCATGAGATCAAGCTGAGGGGCATTTTCTCAATTAGTGATCAAGTGGGGAGGGGCCCTTGTGGGTGGTACCACCTTTGGGCTGGTGCTCTTGGATTCTATAAGAGAGCAGGCTGAGCAAGCCAGGGGAAGGAAGCCAGTAAGAAACATCCCTCCATGACCTCTGCACCAGCTCCTGCTTCCTGACCTGCTTGAGTTCCAGTCCTGACTTCCTTTAGTGATGAACTGCAACATGGAAGTGTAAGCTCAATAAATCCTTTCCTCCCCAACTTGCTTCTTGGTCATGATGTTTGTGCAGGAATAGAAACCCTGACTAAAACAATAGCTAAAACTATTCCCAACAGTAAAAGAACTTCTGGAGCAATCAGCATCTCTGATGTCAAGCTGTACTACAGAGAAATCATGATAAAAAAAATGCATGATATTGATACAGAGACAGACAGGTAGATCAATGTAATAGAGTTGAAGTCCCAGAAATATACCCACACATCTATGGTCATCCAGTGAAAAAAAAGACAGCATTTTCAACAAATGGTGCTGGTTCAACTGGAGGTCAGCATGCGTAAGAATGCAAATCAATCCATTCTTATCTCCTTGTATAAAGCTCAGTCCAAGTGGACCAAGGACCTCCACATAAAACCAGATACACTGAAACTAATAGAAAAGAAAGTGGGGAAGAGCCTTGAACACATGGGCACAGGGGGAAATTTCCTGAACAGAACACCAATGATTCTGAAATCAAGAATTAACAAATGGGACCTCATAAAATTGCAAAGCTTCTGTAAGGCAAAGGACACTGTCAATAGGACAAAACAGCAATCAACAGATTGGGAGCTGGACGGTGGTGGTGCATGCTTTTAATCCCTGCACTTGGGAGGCAGAGGCAGGAGGATTTCTGAGTTCGAGGCCAGCCTGGTCTACAGAGTGAGTTCCAGGACAGCCAGGGCTATACAGAGAAACCCTGTCTCAGGGGAAAAAAAACCAAAAAACAAAAAACAAAACCAGATTGGGAAAAATTCTTTATCAATCCTACATCAGATAGATGGCTAATATCCAATATATACAAAGAACTCAAGAAGTTATACTCCAGAAAAATCAAATAACCCTATTTTTAAAATGGGGTACAGAGCTAAACAAAGAATTCTCAACTGAGGAATATTGAATGGCCAAGAAGCACCTAAAGAAATGTTCAATATCCTTATCAGGGAAATGCAAATCAAAACAACCCTGAGTCCACCTCACACCAGTCAGAATGGCTAAGATCAAACACTCTGGCGACAGCAGATGCTGATGAGGATATGGAGAAAGAGGAACATTCCTCCATTGTTGGTAGGATTGCAAGTTGGTACAACCACTCTGGAAATCAGTCTGGTGGTTTCTCAGAAAATTGGACATAGTATTATCTGAGGACCCAGCTATACCACTCCCGGGCATATACCCTAAAGATTCTCCAACATATAACAAGGACACCTGTTTCCACTGTGTTCATAGCAGCCTTATATATAATAGTGAGAAGCTGGAAAGAACCCAGATGTCCCTCAACAGAAGACTGGATACAGAAATGTGGTGTATTTACACAATAGAGACTACTCAGTTATTAAAAACAATGAACTCATGAAACTCATGAACTCATGAATGGAACTAGAAAATATCCTGAGTGGGGTAACCCAGTCACAAAAGGACACACATGGTATGCACTCACTGATAAGTGGATATTACTCCCAAATGCTCAGAATAACCAAGATATAACTTACAGACCACATGAAGCTCAAAAAGAAGGAAGACCAAAGTGCCCTCAGGCACTTTGATCCTTCTTAGAAAGAGAAACAAAATACTCACAGGAGCAAATACTGAGACAAAATGTGGAGCAGAGACTGAAGGAAAGACTATCCAAAGAGTACCCCACCTGGGGATCCATCCCATATACAATCACCAAACCCAGACACTATTGCTGAAGTACATGCTGACGGGAGCCTGATTAGCTATTTCATGAGAGGATCTGCCAGAGCCAGATGCTCAAAGCCAACCATTGGGCTGAGGGTGGGAGTACCCAATGGAGAAGGTACTGAAGGAGCTGAGGGGGTTTGCAGCCCCTTGGAGGAAGCAACAGTGTCAACAGGCCAGACGCCCTGGAGCTCCCAGGGACCGGAACACCAACCAACAAATACACATGGCCCTGGAGCTCCCAGGGACCGGAACACCAACCAAAAAATACACATGGAGGAACCCATGGTGCTGGCCGCATATATGGCAGAGGATGGCCTTTCTGGACATCAGTGGGAGGAGAGGCCCTTGGTTCTAAGGGTGTTCAATGGCCCAGTGTAGAAAAATGCCAGGATGGGAAGATGGGAGTGGGTGTTGGGGGGAGCACTCTCACAGAGGCAGGGGGTATGGAATACAGAGTTTCAGGGGGTACCAAGAAAGGGGATAACATTTGAAATGTAAATAAAGAAAATATCCAATAAAATTTTTAAAAGGATGTAAATTGTTTCACTACAATTACTATAGTCGGGGGTATTAGGGGACCATGAGGCTAGCCTGAGCTACATAGAGAGCTCATGGCCAATCGGAGCTAAATAATAAGAAATAGTCATAAAAACAATATGTATCCATTGAGATAGATAGCATGGACTTTCCTATGTTTTACGTATGCTTAAAAGCCAAATATGTAACAATATATTATGTGTAATGTATTTCCTGTGTTTTCACCGTCTCCATCAGCCAGCTCCATTTCCCTTTGGTTCTCCTATTCCAGGTCTTTCTCTCCTGGACCCAGCAAATAAAAGAATCACACATTATCAACTAGCATATTCACCACCCACTGACTTGCTCAACAATGACGTATCAAATCCCATGCAGTCACCTGGTCTGCCCTTGATCTGGTACTCTCCTCCAGAGTGCATTTCCACAGCACCATGGTTTCCTCTGTGCACTAAATTGTGACTTTGTAACTTTATTGCCCTCAGAGGTTGCTCTGAATCCTTTCCTCACTCAGCACCCAGTTAGTGATCTCCACCCTGCAAGTGGGCAGCCACCTTCCTGAAAAAGAAGACTAGATTCCTAACCCACTGACCTAGTTTGCTAGTGTCTCAGGATCAGGTTGCCTAGTCTTTGGTCTCCCTGGACATTAAGACTAGAGACAATTTAAGCTGACACGTGTCTCCTAGCTTATTTGTGCCATCCAAGGCCCCAGAATCTCCACCAAGAATAGCATTTCCTGATCCTAATGCTCAAGAAACTGAACTCTTTCAGAATGGTTTCTGTATTTTCACAGTGAAGCCTGGTTAATTATGTGGGGGTGGAGTTGTTTCACTGTTTCACATAGGGTCTTGCTTTCACTAACATGGAATTTGCTGTATAGACTGCCAAAGGCCAGCTTTGGCACCAGAGGGTGGACTGAGCAGTCAGCCATTAGGGCATCAGTGCTTAGAGACGCTAACTGGGGTGGATCCAGATACCTACAGGGGCTCCTGCCAATGGCAGCCAGCGATTAGAGAAGTTACCCAGCAGACTTGCTCTGAGGGGACAAAGATTTCATATAATTCTTAGATTAAGAAGGATATGAGGGCAGCAGAGTAGAACTCCCTAACAGTATGAAGTCCTCAGGACACGTGCCACAGGGAGGCTCACCCATGCAACTGTGGTAACCCACGGGCCGCATTCCATGAGTTCTAAAGCCTTTTGTCATTCTTCCTGCAAGGCCTTTGGCAGTAGACCAAGCTGACCCCAAACTCAAGACAATCATCTATGTCAGCCTCCCATATCCCTGGGCCTGAGTCATGTGACAGCGGGCACATCTCACCACAGTACACGACGTTTGTTTTGCTTTGTTCAAAATTAAAATCCATTCTGATGAAATTTTCTCCCATTTTATACTTTCTTTTCTCCTTCTATCTCCCATTTTATACTTTCTCTTCTCCTTCCTCTCAGCAACCCTCCAGTCTTTCCAGTGCTGCATTCCATGAAGCACTCAGTACTTGGCCAGTTACCAAAAATGAGAACATTGCAAAAGTTTAAAGATGAGTATCTGTCCAGAAACACACTAAAGTCCCCTTCCCCATTTGTTTTACCTTTCCATCCAAGCATCATGGAATCCAACCTTGTACTCTTTAATCTTCAAAGGCAATTGATAAAAGATCTTTGAAAAAAGTAAACCAAGATTTGGGTGACAAGAGCTCCATCAAGTCTCCTTCGCTACCTGGAGATGGCATCATAAATGCTCTTTGCACTTGATGTTTGACTCGTCCATCAACTTCTCTATGCAGAAGTTCCTCTATGGTCCAGCAATGTTTTGAATTTCTGTAAAAATAATTCTGCTATCCGAATTGTATTGCCTGATTAGAAATATGGCCAGTCTCTTCAGATTCACTGGTCTTCCTGATGTCTGATGAGATATACTGTACCCATCACCCAGATCTCTGCCAAGTGGCTAAGAATCACTGATCCAAAGCAGAGAACAGGGTATGAGGGGATCTGAGAAAAGTCAGCAACATAATGTGGAAATCAAATCACAAGCTGTGTTCCACAGAGTGATCTTCAGATGTTGGCCACATACGCACACTTCACTCTCAGAAAATACTGGTAGGACATTTAAGCCTATCCTAACTGTCTCAAAAAGGCAGTGGTGAGATAATTTTTCAGGTAGCTTATGAACACAAAACACAAGAAAAAGTTACCACAAGGTTATATATGTTCTTTAACCAACTGGGTACTTTCACTCAGAAACAGGAGACTCCATTTTTAATTTTTGCAGATCATGATGCAGTCATGGGCTTGGATTCTTCCTAGTGGAAGCACCTCATTGCTTTAAAACTTCTTTCTGCTTCTCTTGGTTTAGCAACTTGGTACAGGAGTAGGGAAAGAAGATCAGATGGCCACATCTACCATGATGGAAATGACCAGGCTGAGACTATGAAAGGGACTCTTGGTAACTTTTTAAAATTCAAGTGAGCACTGATGCAGGAAGTAGGATTCATCGTCCTTATGGCTCTGTCCCAATGACTCCCTTCCTGTCATACCTGGGGGTGTTGTAATGCAATTAAAGCTATGAACTACACCCATCGTCATCTGTCTCTAAATTTGATAACTGGACTCCACAAGCAACAACAACAAAGAACAACAGAAATTAATTAATCACCCTACATTTAGAATCTGAACTTTTACCCACTTTTCACTGATTGAGAACAATTCTGGTTAGAATGGCTTTTTAAAAAATATCATTTAGCATATTAATTTTTCCAGAAACAAGAACAAGCAAGAATTAGTTGGTTGGTTTTAAGGTAAGATCCTACAGCTCTTAGAAGGTCAGTCATTCAAACATTTCTGGCCTTTTTTTTTTTTAAAGAGTGAGCTCAGCTGTGTCCTGGAGGGGAGAAGTGATGGGTTATAGAAACACAAACCCTCTTGCTATGCTGTTCTCTGGTCAGCATCCTCTCCTCTCACTGATTTTTCCCCCACAACTCGCTCTTGACCCATCAAGAGACCCAACTTGTGCTATTTCTATCCACAAAGGATGCAGAGTCCCTTAGAACAGAAGGATGCTCATGAAGAAGGAGAATAAACTGTCCTAAGCGAGAGTGGATGGCCACAGACTCCAGTTCCCCAGGCAGCAGAATCATATAAATGTAATCCTAACCTGACCCGGACAGGAGGGCACAAGATGCACACAGCTGAAAACAAGGAACCATTTTAATCCAAACAAGAGAAATTCCACGAGTGTTCAGAATCAGCCATCATTCGTGTGGCTTTTCTGACCTTCTGTCTGAAGAGTAAATAAAATCTGTCAAGGGAAGTCAGATTGGATCTCCCTGGGAGAAAAGAGACAGTTACAGACGTCCAGTAAAAATGTTTAGATGCTAAATGCATACCTTCAATGCCAGATCAGAGTAGAACTGGAAAGCAACTACCGAACGTTTGTATACAGATAAGGGAGAAGGCCCAAAGCCAAACCCAGGTAACATCACTGCTTCCAGAAGTTTTCATGGGAAAGTAACATTAGACAGAAAATCTCACTGCCACCTAAGGAAGGATGCAGACAGTTATGACAATCCAGTTCCTGCCGCTAGACTTTTGCTGGCTTCGTTATGCTGATTTGAGCTTCAGTGTCTGCAAAGAAGGAAGATCCTGATGCTTATTGAAAATGTCCAAGTGATGCTTGCCCTCCTTGCTCTCTTTAGAAAAAAAAATATTTAAAAAAAAAAACTAAACTCAGAAGCAAAACATTTTTCCCCTCTGTACCCTGTGAGTACCTCACATGTAGGACCAGGTTCCACCTCTTCTTAAGAGGAAAAATGGAATTTTAGTTACCTGCTTCTGCCTCATAGTATTGTTATAAGATATTTGACTACCACATGTAAAACAACTCAGTCTAATATCTATCCTGTAGCAAATCCTCAGTAAAATCAGCAATTGTTGTTTTTAATAAATGGATAACAAAGTCAAAGTCTAGATTCTTTTTAAGATAGCATACCACTGTGTGGCTCACGCTATTCACTGTGTAGCTCTAACATGACCTTGAACTCAAAATCGTCACTCTGGTCTCAGCGTCAGGAGCATAGGTATATGCCACCATGCCCAGAAATCAAAATCTAGAAATGCTAACATTTTCATGGAAATCATAAGGTTTCCTAAGATTGTGTGTCCAAGAACATTCAGAATCATTGACCTTTCAAGCTCTTGTTTTATGGCCATCTGTCCAAAGTGTTTACTAATATATTGATTATTAGATACTGTGGGCTACTGCAAATGGACTTGTGGGGGAGGCAGGACTTAGAGAATGCGGGATCACACACTGGGGATATTGTACTCCTTGCTGAAGCAGCTCTCACTTTTGTATACCAAAACTCTTAACAGACATCCCATCAATCATACAGTCTCAAAAATGCCAAAATATAGTCATCTCACTGGATGAGTAGAAGTTGGTGTTATTTTTCCTGAGTAGCTCCATATTTGGTCAAAGACGTCTAAGTACGTGGAAAATAAAATAAGTATTTTTATGAAGTTTGCCATTGGCGTCATGGTGACACAGGGTAAGAAAGGGTAGTCAGAGATGGAAAACACAAAACCACAGACAGTCCTCTGAGGCTACTGGGGATTCTAGGCCAGAGGTCAGAACAGTCAGTCAAGAATGTTCTAGTTTATCAAAATTCTGACATTTGGGTTTTTGATCCAAAGAACAAAGGAAATGTCGCCCTCATAAATCCTCTCCAGTCTCCTCTTACATCAAACCAGCATTGCTTGCTTGCTTTTCAAACCATGAACTTGATGTGAAGTGACATTTTCAGAGAAATGGTTCAATACAGTCACATTTTATAAGTAAATAGGCAATGCAAAAATATGTGTTTTAACTGAGACAGCTGGCCTTTGTATAAATAAATGACATCACTGGCATATATTGAATCATATGATGGTTTTAAGAATTATTTTTCAGGCCGGGTTGAGATGGTATACACCTTTAATCCCAGCATTTGGGAGGCAGAGTTAGTCAGATCTCTGTGAGTTGGAGGTCAGCCTGGTCTACACAGAGAGAGAATTCCAAGATAGCCAATGCTACAGAGTGAGACCGTGCCTGGGAAAAACAAATAAACAAACAAAAAGACAACAACAAAAAAAGAATTACTGTTCAGGAGTTGGCTGTGGTAGTACTTGCCTGTAATCCTTGTACTTGAGAGTTCAAGGCCATCCTCAGCCACATAGTAAATTAAAGACCTTGAAATGCATAAGACTTTGTGAAAATTTTTTATAAGTTCCTGTTTAAGAAAATTTGGATTCATTTCCGTATTTTATCTTTGTACATCCCCAAGGATGTACAAAGCTCATGATGTCAGGAGGACCCTGTGGCTGTGGTGATGGTGACGGTCCCTTCTGTGGAACAGTGCTGAGGGTAAAACATGCCATCTCAGCCTCACAGGTGACTGACTGTTCTGCCAGCAAAGTTCCAACACAAGATTTAGAGGGGGAAGCAAGGATCCCCACAGTAAGTACACTCAACCAACCGATCGTCATTGTCTGGTCCTAGTTGAAGGGTATCAATAAATTGAAGCACAAGAGATTTAGAGGGATGACATTTTTAAAAACAGAATTTCTATATGTAATGACCTAAGGGTTAGCCATGACACAAAAGGAATTCTGTCCCCTGGGCCATGTTGGCTTTCTACAGCTCATACTGTTGTGTGTGGGCAGGGGAGGTTACACTCTGCATCTCTGAATGGAAGGTCTGGGAAGAAAGCCAAGAAGAGAGTACTGTCTCTTCCTTGTGTCTGATCTCCCTGATGCAGCTTTCTTGTTTGATTTTAAAGTATATCTAGAAATGATTTGAATATATATCTCTATTTTCTTCCTAAATAAAGCCAGATGTGTCTGGGCTAGAACACATATTGCAACTATTAGAATAGAAATAAAATAGCAGCTATCAAAGGACACACACACACAACTGTATATGCTAAGGCATGGTTTTCTTGTCACTTTTAAGCTATTCTGCACTTGGGACATTTGTATTCATTTTGAGTATGTACCTGCCTGCCATGCCACCTACCACAAACAAAAATGTATCATGCTGTATTTGGGTTGAGGTCACTTACCCCTTAGGATAAGCAAGACATTCCAAGTATTATTTTTCCACATGTTCTTATAGATTAAACTGTACATATTAGATGTACCTATAGATATCTTCCATTATCATTATGAGATGTCTCCTAAGTATCAAATTGATGAAGATTATTTCTCTTGTGACCAAAGATTTTATCTTTATTTCTATGATGGTTTGAATAGGAATGCCCCAATAGACTCATGTGTTTGAATGTATGGCCCAAAGGTAATGGCACTATTAGGAGGTATGGCCTTGTTGGAGGAAATATACAGGAAGGCTTGGAGGTCTCACATGCTTAAGGTGCTCCCCGGGTAACATATACAGTCTCCTGCTGCCTGTGGAGCAGTGGATCAAGATGTGGGACTCTCAGCTCCTTCAGCACCATGTCTGCCTGCACACTGCCATGTCTCCTGCCATGACAATGATGGACTAACCCTTTGACACTGTAAGCCAGCAACAATTAAATGTTTTTCTTTAAAGAGTTGCTGTGGTTGGAGGCTCTTCACAGCAATAAAACCCTAACCAAGACACTTTTCTTTGTATCATTCATCATTAAATGAATACTTTCCTAAGAATTATATTTGTTAAGCAACTATTTGATTCCAGGGACCAGAGTCCTTTCTATTTAATATTGACACCACTCCTTGGTCTGAATGCAATGGCCACATTTAGAAGATGAGCATCCAAGGTTCAGAAGTGTTTTGTGTTGAGATCACAGTTCTTAGAGGTAACGTAGGTGAATCTCAAATTTAAATATGTTTGCCTCCAAATTCTATACCCATAGGCTCTTCAATGCACAGAGATGCCAAGAACAGACTTACAGGTCCAAGGCAGAGCGGGTTATCGAACAGCTGGTTCCTGTGACAACACAAGATGCATTCTTTTCTTCTCAGCCGTGTCTCTGTGACTGACCACCTATTTTTATTGATGTCCTGAACTAACTTTGATCTCTTGACTTCTAACCTCAATTGCTAATTGCTGTTTGTCAGAAGTTCTGATTAATCCTAAATCCTGACTTCTTATTGGGATTCAGTCAACCCATGCATGGTTAAGTGTCTAAAACCTTTGGCATGCAAAGAAGAGCTAATGAATTTTCATGGTTAAGGCATGTGATTGTGTCTATGTTAATACATAGATAAATACACTTTGCAAGATTTAAAAGGAAAGAAATCTAGCTCAAAGATAACCCTCTCTCTAGCCTGAGGCAAGTCTACAAAGAAATTCTTTGCTTCCATCAAAGACCTCCTTGAGGCCTTGCCTCTCTCAGGGGATGCAACCCTACCAGATATAAACTGACTTCCTTAATCCTCATGGTTGGTCATGATATTTTTCCCAGGCCTCTCTTGCCACCTACTGGCAAAAAGTGGGAGCAAGAATCCAGAATTAGGACACAGGAAAAGAATAAGTATTGAAGCAAGGCGACTGCTTGCTGCTAAATGGTCCAAGGCCCAGAGGGACCACACACTGAAGAAAGGCTGACAGGGGCAGAGGATCAGGCTCTTGTACCTAAGCCACCATCAGCATCTATATTTCCTTAAAGACTTTTGTCTGGTGCCTCTTTGGGACTCCTTAGTTGGTGGTTCAGTCTCTGGGAGGCTCCAGGTGTTCAGGTTAGTTGACTCTGTTGGAGTCAACTGTTCCTTTCAGGTTCCTTAATCCTTCCCTAATGTCTGTGGGTCTCTGCATCTCTTTCCATTGGCTGCTGAGTGGAGCCTCTCAAGGAAAAGGTAAGCTAGGCTCCTATGTGCAAGCATAACAGAGTATCAGTAATAGAGTCAGGGAATGGTTCTTCCCCATGGGATAGGTCTCGATTTGTGGCAGTCATTGGTTGGCCATTCCCTCCATTTCTGCTCTATCTTTGTCCCCACACACTTTGTCAAAAGGTAAGGGAATGGAAGGTGAAGACAGAGGAAATGCGAGAGAAAAGGGAGAAATAAAGAAAAACCTGGAACACATTACAGGAAAGGGAAGGGAAGAATAGGAGGGGAGGGGAGGGGAGGAGGGGAGGGGGGAGGGAGGGGAAGGAGGGGAGAGAAGGAGAGGGGGGAGGGAAGGGAAGGAGGGGAGGGGAGGAAAAGGGAGGGAAAGGGAGGGAGGGGAAAGAAACTGTAGAGGAAATAGAGGAGAGAGAGAGAGAGAGAGAGAACACAAAAATGTTACCTTCCCAAAGAAACTTCCTAAAGGCACCGAGGAAGAATGTCGCCATGGATACGAGAAGGACTAAGGCTGCATCCCAGCGGTCAAGCACTTGTGTAGCATGAAGGATAGCCCGGTATTTATTATCAGCACTTGGGGAAAAACACTTAAATTAAGAAGTGTCACCACTGTGACAAAACCCACCAGTCTTCAGTGCTACCACTCTAACTGCACACGAGGACCATAGTACCACAGCTTACCATTCCTTGTGAGTCCAATTGAATGAATGACAACATGCTGATGCAGTCACAAAACTCTAGTAACATTTGAACTGAAAGGTTTTCTTTAAAATAATGATACCCAGACAGGAGCATTCTGGTTTCCCTCTGCTCCTGGAGCTAATCCTGTACCTCAGCACTCCATATCCAAATACCACCAGGAGAGAATTAGCTTCCCAGAAATGCAGACAAACTTGTGAGCACAGGTAAGACCACCACTTCTGCTCAGAAAGACCTTTCCAGAACCCTCAAGACACAGGAACCAAGGAATGAGCTGGGATAGGAGACCTCCAGAGCTGACCCTGTGCCACAGCAATATATACACAAATACATTCAGGAAAGAGGATCAAAGTTAAATCAAGATCAGAGGGATCAGGAACAGCCTGGGCCACAGCGCCCTGTCTCTAGGCAGTGCAGAAGGCCAGCTGTGCACCTGGAGGCCGGCTGCAAGGAGGCAGCTTGCACAGGTGATTCCTGCATTGACAACAAGACCAACTAACACCAGTGAGAACTAGATGGCAAAAGGCAAATGTAGGAACGTTACTAACAGAAATCAAGGCAATATGGTAGCATCTGAACCCAATTCTCCGTTAATAGCAAGTCCTGGATACCCCAACACACCAGAAAAGCACGATTTGGATTTAAAATCACTGGTCACAATGCTGTTACAAGAACACATGAAGGACATAAATAAATCTCTTAAAGAAATTCAGGAGAAAATGGATCAAAAGTTAGAAGCCCTTACAAGAAAAACACAAAAATCATTAAAAGAAATTCAGGAGAATATGGGTAAAAAGATAGAAGCGAATAAGGAGGAAATGCAAAAATCACTTAAAGAAATACAGGAGAACTTTGGTCAACAGGCAGAGGTCATGAAAGAGGAAACACAAAAATCTCTTAAAGAAGTACAGAAAAACACAAACAAGCAAGTGAAGGAACTGAGCAAAACCATCCAGGATCTAAAAACAGAAGTAGAAACAACTAAGAAATCACAAAGGGAGACAACTTTGGAGATAGAAAACCTTGGGAAGAAATCAGGGGCCATAGATGCAAATATCAACAACAGAATACAAAAGATAGAAGAAAGAATCTCAGATGCTGAAGATACCATAGAAACCATGGACTCAACAGTTAAAGAAAATGCAAAATGCAAAAAGCTTGTAACCCAAAACATCCATGAAATTCAGGACACAATGAGAAGGCCAAACCTAAGGATTATAGGCATAGATGAGAGTGAAGATTTTCAACTTAAAGGGCCAGCAAATATCTTCAATAAAATTATGGAATAAAACTTTCCTAATCTAAAAAGAGAGATGCCCATGAATATACAAGAAGCCTACAGAACTCCAAACAGACTGGACCAGAACAGAAATACTTCCCATCACATAATAATCAAAACCCCAAATGTACTAAACAAAGAAAGAATATTAAAGGCAGTAAGAGAAAAAGGCCAAGTAACATATAAAGGAAGACCTATCAGAATCACACCAGACTTCTGACCAGAGACTATGAAAACTAGATCCTGGGCAGATCTCATGCAGACTGAAGAGAACACAAATGCCATCCAAAACTATTATACCCAGCAAAACTCTCATTCACCATAGATGGAGAAACCAAGATATTCCATGACAAAACCAAATTTAGACAATATCTTTCCACAAACCCAGCCCTACAAAGGATAATAGGAGGAAAACACCAATACAAGGAGGGAAACTTCACCCTGGAAAAAGCAAGATAGTAACATTCTTTCATCAAACCCAAAAGAAGATAACCAATCAAATATAAAAAATAACATCAAAAATGGCAGGAAGTAATATCACTATTCCTTAATATCTCTTAACATCAATGGACTCAATTCCCCAATAAAAAGACATAGACTAACAGACTGGATATATAAACAGGACCCTACATTTTGCTGCATACAGGAAACATATCTCCATGTCAAAGACAAACACTACCTTAGAATAAAAGTCTGGAAGACAATTTTACAAGCAGATGATCTCAGGAAACAAGCCAGAGTAGCCATTCTAATATCAGATAAACTTGACTTTCAACCTAAAGTCATCAAAAGAGACACAGGGGGACACTTCTTGCTGGTCAAAGGAAAAACACACCAAGAAGAACTCTCAATCCTGAACATCTATGCTCCAAATGCAAAGGCACCCTCACTCATAAAAGAAACTTTACTAAAGCTCAAAGCACACATTGCACCTAACACAATAATTGTGGATGACTTCACTGCACATTCCTCAATGGACCGATCAGGAAAACAGAAACTAAACAGGGACATGGTGAAACTAATTGAAGCTTTGGCCCAATTAGATTTAACAGATATATATAGAACATGTCACCCTAAAGCAAAAGAATATACCTTTTTCTCAGCACCTCATGGTACCTTCTCCAAAATTGACTGTATAATTGGTCACAAGACAGACCTCAAAAAATTGAAATAATCCCATGCCTCCTACCAGATCACTATGGAGTAAAAGTGGTCTTCAATAGCAACAAAAACAACGGAAAGCCCACATACACATGGAAACTGAACAATACTCTACTCAATGATACCTTGGTCAAGGAAGAAATAAAGAAATCAAAGACTTTTTAGAATTTAATGAAAATGAAGACACAATATACCCAAATCTATGGGACACAATGAAAGCAGTGCTAAGAGGAAAACTCATAGCCTTGAGTGCCTCCAAAAAGTAAATAGAGAGAGCATACACTAGCAGCTTAACGACACACCTGAAAGCCCTGGAACAAAAAGAAGCTAATTCACCCAGAAGGAATAGAAGGCAGGAAATCATCAAACTCAGGGCTGAAATCAATCAAGTAGAAACAAAGAGAACCATACAAAGAATCAACAAAACCAGGAGCTGGTTCTTTGAGACCAATAGAATAGAATTGAAGACCCAGAAATGAATCCACACACCTATGGTCACTTGATCTTCGACAAAGGAGCTGAAAACATCCACTGGGAAAAAAGATAGCCTTTTCAACAAATGGTACTGGCTCAACTGGAGGTCAGCATGCAGAAGAATGCGAATTGATCCATTCTTATTTCCTTGTACTAAGCTCAACTCCAAGTGGATCAAGGACCTCCATGTAAAACCAGACACACTGAAACTAATAGAAAAGAAACTGGGGAAAACCCTTAAGGACATGGGCACAGGGGAAAAGTTCCTGAACAGAACATCAATACCTTATGCTCTAAGATCAAGAGTTGACAAATGGGATCTCATAAAATTACAAAGTTTCTGTAAGGTAAAGGGCACTGTCAAAAGGACAAAATGGCAACCAACAAATTGGGAAAAGATCTTCACGAACCCTTTATCTGATAGAGGGCTAATATCCAAAATATACAAAGAACTCAAGAAGTTAGACCCCAGGGAAACAAATATCCCTATTAAAAAATGGGGTACAGATCTAAACAAAGAATTTTCACCTGAAGAAATTTGGATGACCAAGAAGCCCCTTAAGAAATGCTCAACATCATTAGTCATTAGGGAAATGCAAATCAAAACAACCCTGAGATTTCACCTCACACCAGTCAGAATGGCTAAGGTTAAACTCAGGAGACAGCAGGTGTTGGCAAGGATGTGGAGAAAGAGGAACACTCCTCCACTGCTGTTGGGATTGTAAGATGGTACAACCACTATGGAAATAAGTCTGGCGGTTCCTAAGAAAACTGGACATGACACTTCCAGAGGACCCTGCTATACCTCTCCTGGGCATATATCCAGAGGATTCCCCAGCATGCAATAAAGATGCATGCTCCACTATGTTTATAGTAGCCTTATTTATAATAGCCAGAAGCTAGAAAGAACCCAGATGTCCCTCAGTGGAGGAATGGATACAGAAAATGTGGTATATTTACACAGTGGAATACTACTCAGCAATTAAAAACAATGAATTCATGAAATTTTTAGGCAAATGGTTGGAACTGGAAAATATCATCCTAAGCGCGGTAACCCAATCACAAAAGAATACACATGGAAAGCAATCACTGATAAGTGGATATTAATTAGCCCAGAAGCTCTGAATACTGAAAACACAATTAGCATATCAAATTATTCCCATGAAAAAGGAAGATGAGGGTCCTGATCCTGGAAAGGCTTGATCCAGCATTGTAGGGGAGTACCAGGACAGAGAAAAGGGAGGGGGAATGATTGGAGAATGGATGGAGAGAAGAGGACTTATGGGACATATGGGCAGGAGGGAACTGGGAAAGGGGAAAGCATTTGGAATGTAAACAAAGAATATAGAAAATTAAAATTAAATATATATACATATATATATATATATATACACACACACACACACAAAAGAATCAGCAACCACTGGACTTCTCTTCATTAATGGGTGTTAGAAATTTGAGAGCCACTAGGCGGAGTTGCTCTCATGGGGACAAATGCCCTGTCATGGACCCCCTCAGAGCCTTTGGTTTCACTGTGTATTAATAATGCTCTTGACACAACATTGCTTCTTTAATTAAATATAAATTTGAGTAAAGGAAAAAAATCAAGATCAGAAAAATCATCTAAACAGTAGCGTAACCCCTAAAGAAATAGAACCCATCATTAGAAGTCTCCCAACTAAAAACATTCCAGAACCAGATGGGTTTTATGCAGAATTCTATCAGACCTTCTAAGAAGACCTAATACCAGTACTCTTCAAACTATTGCACAAAACAGAAACAGAAGGAGCTCTACCCAACTCATACTATGAAGCCACAGTTACGCTGATACCAAAACCTCACAGATCCAACAAAGAAAGACAACTTCAGACCAATTTCCCTTATGAATATCGATGCAAAAATACTCAATAAAATTCTCACAAACTGAATCCAGGAACACATCAAAATGATCATTCACCATGATCAAGTAGACTTCATCACAGAGCTGCAGGGATGGTTCAATATACAAAAATTCATAAACACAATACACTACATAAATAAACTCAAAAAAGACCATATTATCATTTTATTAGATGCTGAAAAAGCATTTGTCAAAATTCAACATACCTTCATGGTAAAAGTCTTGGAAATATCAGGAATTCAAGGCCCATACCTAAACATAGTAAAAGCAATATACAGCAAAACAGGAGAGCCAATATCAAACTAAATACAGAGAAACTTGAAGCAATTCAACTAAAATCAGGGACTAGACAAGGCTACCCCCTCTCTTCCTATCTATTCAATATAGTACTTGAAGTTCTACTTAGAGCAGTTAGACAACAAAAGGAGGTCAAAGGTATACACATTGGAAAGAAGAAGTCAAAATATCACTATTTGTAGATGATATGATAATATACTTAAGTGACTCCAAAAACTCCATCAGAGACTTCTTACAGCTGATAAACATAACCCCTAAACTTCAGATCTGTCTTAAGATACTGTCAATAGGACAAAACAGCAACCAACATATTGGGAAAAGATCTCCATCACAAATCCACAACTTCAGCAAAGTGGCTGGATATAAAATTAACTCAAACAAATCAGTAGGCTTCCTCTACTCAAAGAATAAACAGGCTGAAAAAGAAATGAGGGAAACCATACCCTTCACAATAGTCACAAACAATATAAAGTATTTTGGTGCGACTCTAAACAAGCAAGTGAAAGATCTGTATAACAAGACTTCACGTCTCTGAATAAAGAAATGAAAGAAGACCTCAGAAGATGGAGAGATCTCCCATGCTCATGGATTGGCAGGATTAATACAGTAAAAATGGCCATCTTGCTGAAAGCAGTCTACAGATTCCATGAAATCTCCATCAAAATTCCAACTCAATTCTTCATAGAGTTAGAAAGAGCAATTTTATAAGAACAAAAAACCCAAGATAGCAAAAACTACTCTCAACAATAAAAGAACTTCTTGAGGAATCAGGATCCCGGACCTCAAGCTGTACTATAGAGAAATAGTGAAAAAAACGGCATGGTATTCATACAATGTCAGGCAGGTAGATCAATAGAATTGAAGACCAGAAATGAACCCACACACCTACGATCACCTGATCTTTGACAAAGGAGCTAAAACCATCCAGTGGAAAAAAGACAGCATTTTCTCCAAATGGTGCTGGTTCAACTGTCATTCAACATGTAGAAGAATGCAAATTGATCCATTCTTATCTCCTTGTACAAAGTTCAAGTCCAAGTGGATCAAGAACCTCCACATAAAACCAAATATTCTGAAACTAATAGAAGAGAAAGTGAGGAAACGTCTCAAACACATGGGCACAGGGGAAATGTTCCTGAACAGAACACCAATGGTTTATGCTCTAAGATCAAGAATTGACAAATGGGACCTCATGAAATTGTAAAGCTTCTATAAGGCAAAGGACACTGTCAATAGGACAAAAGAGCAACCAACAGATTGGGAAAAGATCTTTATCAATCCTACATCTGACAGAGGGCTAATATCTGATATATACAAAGAACTAAAGAAGTTAGACTCCAGAGAAGCAAATAAACCTATTAAAAATGGAGAACAGAACTAAACAAATAATTCTCAACTGAGGAATACTGGATGGCTGAGAAACACCTAAGAAATGTTCAACACCCTTAATTATCAGGGAAATGCAAAACAACCCTGAGATTTCACCTCAAACCAGTCAAAATAACTAAGATCAAAAACTCAGGGGACGACAGATGCTGGAGAGGATATGGAGAAAGAGGGCCACTCCTCCATTGCTGGTGGGATTTCATGCTCTTAAAAGCACTCTGGAAATCTGTTTGGTTCCTCAGAAAATTGGACACAGTACTACCTGAGGACCCAGCTATACCACTCCTGGGCATATACCCAGAAGATGCTCCAACATGTAATAAGGACACATGCTCCACTACATTCATAGCAGCCTTATTTATAATAGCCAGCAGCTGGAAACAACCCAAATGTCCCTCAACAGAGGAATGGATGCAGAAAATTTGGTACATTTACACAATGGAGTACTACTCAGCTATTAAAAACAATGAAATTCTTAGACAAATGGATGGAACTAGAAAATATCATCCTGAATGACCCCCTTCACAATAGCCACAAACAGTATAAAGTATCTTGGGGTGACTCTTACCAAACATGCGAAAGATCTGTATGACAAGAACTTCAAGACTCTGAAGAAGGAAATGGAAGAAGACCTCAAAAAATGGGAAAACCTCCCATGCTCATGGATCGGTAGAATCAATATAGTTAAAATGGCCATTTTGCCTAAAGCACTATACAGATTCAATGCAATACCCATCAAAATCCCAACTCAATTCTTCACAGAGTTAGAAAGAGCAATTATCAAATTCATCTGGAACAACAAAAAACCCAGGATAGCTAAAACTATTCTCAGCAACAAAAGAAAATCTGGGGGAATCAGTATCCCTGACCTCAAGCAATACTACAGAGCAATAGTGTTAAAAACTGCATGGTATTGGTACAGTGACAGGCAGGAGGATCAATGGAACAGGGTTGAAGATCCAGAAATGAACCCACACACCTATGGCCACTTGATCCTCGACAAAGAGGCTGAAAACATCCAATGGAAAAAAGATAGCCTTTTCAACAAATGGTGCTGGTTCAACTGGAGGTCAGCATGCAGAAGAATGCGAATTGATCCATCCTTGTCTCCTTGTACTAAGCTCAAATCCAAATGGATCAAGGACCTCCACATAAAGCCAGACACTCTGAAGCTAATAGAAAAGAAACTGGGGAAGACCCTTGAGGACATCGGTACAGGGAGAAAGTTTCTGAACAGAACACCAATAGCGTATGCTCTAAGAGCAAGAATTGACAAATGGGACCTCATAAGGTTACAGAGTTTCTGTAAGGCAAAGGACACCATCAAGAGGACAGATCGGCAACCAACAAATTGGGAAAAGATCTTCACCAATCCTACATCAGATAGAGGGCTAATATCCAATATATATAAAGAACTCAAGAAGTTAGACTCCAGAAAACCGAACAACCCTATTAAAAAATGGGGTACAGAGTTAAACAAAGAATTCTCACCTGAAGAACTTCGTATGGCGGAGAAGCATCTTAAAAAATGCTCAACTTCATTAGTCATTAGGGAAATGCAAATCAAAACAACCCTAAGATTTCATCTTACACCAGTCAGAATGGCTAAGATTAAAAATTCAGGAGACAGCAGGTGTTGGAGAGGGTGCGGAGAAAGAGGAACACTCCTCCACTGCTGGTGGGGTTGCAAATTGGTACAACCACTCTGGAAAGCAGTCTGGCGGTTCCTCCGAAAACTGGGCACCTCACTTCCAGAAGATCCTGCTATACCACTCCTGGGCATATACCCAGAGGATTCCCCACCATGTAATAAGGATACATGCTCTACTATGTTCATAGCAGCCCTATTTATAATTGCCAGATGCTGGAAAGAACCCAGGTATCCCTCAACAGAAGAGTGGATACAAAAAATGTGGTATATCTACACAATGGAGTACTATTCAGCCATTAGAAACAATGAATTCATGAAATTCTTAGGCAAATGGATGGAGCTAGAGAACATCATACTAAGTGAGGTAACCCAGACTCAAAAGGTGAATCATGGTATGCACTCACTAATAAGTGGTTATTAACCTAGAAAACTGGAATACCCAAAACATAATCCACACATCAAATGAGATACAAGAAGAAAGCAGGAGTGGTCCCTGGTTCTGGAAAGACTCAGTGAAACAGTATTTGGCAAAACCAGAACGGGGAACTGGGAAGGGGTGGGAGGGAGGACAGGGGAAGAGAAGGGGGCTTACGGGACTTTCGGGGAGTGGGGGGGGGCTAGAAAAGGGGAAATCATTTGAAATGTAAATAAATTATATCGAATAAAAAAAAAAGAAAACATCAAAAAAAAAAAAAAAAAAAAAAAAGAAAAGAAAATATCATCCTGAGTGAGGTAACCCAAACACAAAAGAACACACATGGTATGCACTCACTAATAAGTGGATATTAGCCCAAAAGCTCAGGATACCCAAGATACAATTCACAGACCACATGAAGCTCAAGAAGGAAGACCAAAGTGTGGATACTTTGAACCTTATTGGAAAGTGGATCAAAATACCCATGGCTCACAGTCAACCAATGGACTAAGCACAGGGTCCCCAATGGAGGAGCTAGAGAAAGGACCCAAGGAGCAGAAGAGGTTTGCAGGCCCACAGGAGAAACAATAATATGTACCAACCAGTATCCCCAGAGCTCCCGGGGACTAAACCACCAACCAAAGAGTACACATGGAGGAACCCATTGGCACCAGCTATATATGTAGCAGAGGATGGCCTTTTCAGACATCGATGAGAGGAGTGGCCATTGGTCCTGTGAAGGCTCAATGCCCCAGAATAGGGGAATGCCAGGTCAAGAAAGTGGGAGTGGGGATTGGTAAGCAGGGGGAGGGGGAATGGGTTAGGGGGGTTGGAGGGGTAACGAGGAAAGGGGATAACATTTGAAATGTAAATAAAGCAAATATCTAATAAAAAGAGAGAACAAAATAAAAGAATTGACAAATGGGACCTCATAACATTGCAAAACTTCTGCAAGGCAAAGAACACTGTCAACAGGACAAAATGGAAACCAACAGATTGGAAAAAGATCTTTACCAATCCTACACCTGATAGAGGGCTAATATCTGATATATACAAAGAACCAAAGAAGTTATACTCCAGAGAAGCAAATAACCCTATTTTTAAAAAATGGAGAACAGAGCTAAACAGAGAATTCTCAACTGTGGAAACTCAAAGGGCTGAGAAGCACCTAAAGAAATGTTCAACAGCCTTAGTTAACAGGGAAATGCAAATCAAAATAACCCTGAGATTCCATCTCACAACAGTCAGAATGGCTAAGATCAAAAACTCAGGTGACATTTCAGACACCAATGAGAGGAGAGGCCATTGGTCTTGTGAAGGCTGGATTCCCAGAATAGGGGAATGTAAGTCAGGATATTGGGCAGGGGGAGGGAGGTGCCTAAGAGGGAGAGGAGGATGGAATAGGGGGTTTTAGAGGGGTAACTCAGAAAGGGGATACCATTTGAAATGTAAATAAAGCAAAAATCTAATTTAAAAAAATTCAGGTAACAGCATATGCTGGGAGGATGTGGAGAAAGAGGAACACTCCTCCACTGCTGGTGGGGTTGCAAGCTGGTACACCACTCTGGAAATCAGTCTGGCGGTTCCTCAGAAAACTGGGCATGACACTTCCGGAGGACCCTGCTATACCACTCCTGGGCATATACCCAGAAGATGCTCCAATATGTAACAAGGACACATGCTCCACTACATTCATAGCAGCCTTATTTATAATAGCCAGCAGCTGGAAACAACCCAAATGCCCCTCAACAGAGGAACGGATACAGAAAATGTGGTACATTTATACAATGGAGTACTACTCAGCTATTAAAAACAATGACTTCATGAAATTTGCAGGCAAATGAATGGATCTTGAGAATATCATCCCGAGTGTGGTGACTCATTCACAAAGGAACACACATGATATGGTCTCACTGATAAGTGGATATTAGCCCAAAAGTTCAGATTTTCCAAGATTCAATTCACAGACCACATAAAGCCTAAGAAGAAGGAAGACCAAACTGTGAATGCTTCAGTGCTTTTTAGAAGGGGGAAGAAAATACTCACAGGAGGAAATATGGAGACAAAGTGTAGAACAGAGACTGAAGGAAAGGCCATCCAGAGACTGCCCTACCTGGGGATCCATCCCATATACAGCCACCAAACCTGGACATTATGGTGGACGTTGGGAAGTGCTTACTGATGGAAGTCTGATGTGGCTGTCTCCTGAGAGGCTCTGCCAGAGCCTGACAAATACAGAGATGCAAGCTCACAGCCAACCATTGGACTGAGCTTGGGGCGGGGCGGGGGGGGGGGGGGGGGGGCGTGGAGGGGGGGGAGAAGTCCCCGATGGAGGAGTTGGAGAAGGGACAGAAAGAGCTGAGGGGGTTTGCAGCCCGGTGGAGGGAGCAACAGAATCAACAGGCCAGACCCCCTGGAGCTCCCCGGGACTGGACCAGCAGCCGAAGAACACACGTGGAGAGACCCATAGAGCTGGCTGCATGTGTGGCAGAGGATGACCTTGTTGGACATCAGTCAGAGGAGAGGCCCTTGGGCCTGAGGGTGTTGGATGCCCCAGAGTAGGAGAATGCCCGGGTGGGAAGATGTGAGGGGGTGGGTAGGGAAGCGCCCTCATAGAGGCAGGTGGAGAGAGGATTGGATAGGGGGGTTTCTGAAGGGGAGACCTGTAAAGGGGAAAACATTTGAAATGTAAATAAAGAAAATATCCCATCAAAATAAATAAATAAAAAGGGGAAAAAGAAAGGTTACACAGGACAGCTCTGAATATTAAGAGTGAGCTGTGCAACCTGTCCACCTTCATTCGCTTGATTTCCTATGCCTGCCCCGTTATTAGTCTCACTATAGTTGAGTGTTTTCCATCCTCAACCCAGGTTTAATAATGGAGGATGCAGGGACCCTCCTACGATGCCCATCTGGCTTAGTGGGAGTCATCAGCAAAGCAATGCTGACTTTGTCCTTCTGCATGTCCACCTGCGCATCCTAGTCTCCCCTGCATGTGTGTCACTTTACAGATAAGACCCAGGAAGGTAAATGACTTGCTCAGAACTCCCCTGCAGGACTGGTCTCCCAGTTTGGAGGATGGGGCTTTTTCTGTGACCTCTGGCCTGTTCCTTCCCTCAGCTCACTCTGGGTAGGAGTCAGATGACTTTGGGCACACGCCAAGTTGTCTATCAGTGAAACACATCAGTCAATATTAGAAATGCAGATGGTTACAACTTCAACAGTGTGTGACCAGGAAGCTGCTGCCCACAATTATGTGGGTGGGACCACAACTGTCTTAGGGCGTATTAATACCTAATATGATAAACTCCTTGATGGTTTGAGTAAGACTGCCCCCCCCCATAGGTTCATATGTTTTATTGCTTAGTCCTCAAGGAGTGGCACTATTTGAGAAGTATTGGGAGGAAGTAGATCACCGGGCCCATGCCAGGCTCTTTCTCTCTGTGTGGATCAGGATGTGCATCTCAGCCGCTACTCTAGTGCCATGTTTGCCTCATGCTCCCCACCATGATGGTGATGGACTAGCCCCCTTGAAACTGTAAGCAAGGCCCCAGTTAAATACTTTCTCTTAGAAGTGTTACCTTGGTTGTAGTCTCTTCACAGCAATAGAACAGTGACTAAGACGAACTCCAAGGAAAAATAGTGATGGCGTCTGGGAGAGACTAAAGAGTAAAGTAAAGGGAAATCCTTTCCCTTGCTTATTGTGGACCTCGGGTGAAACATAAGCTATTACCAAATTCTGTTTTCTCATCTACAAAATGTTGACTATAAGAACAAACTAAACACATGTAACTCTTTTAAAAAAGAAAAACTGATGATGCCCTAATTGACAGGTGTGCAGATATGCTTCCAATGTCGCCTCACCTTCTGTCTCAGTAAACGTTTCAGTTGCTTCAGTGAAATATCATGACCGCAAAAGCAAGCTGGGGAGGAAAGGGTTTGTTTGGCTTATGATCGCACACACAGTTCATCACCAAAGAAAGTCAGCACAGGAACTCAAGTAAGGCTGGCACCTGCCGGGAGCGGATGCAGAGCCCAGGGAGGAGTGCTGCTCACTGACTTGCTTCTCTGGGTCTTACTCAGCCTGCTTCTTTACAGAACCCAGGACCACAAGCCCAGGGATGGCAGCACCCACAATGGGCTGGGCCTTTCCCCATCAGTCACTAAGAAAATGCCCCCACAGGCTTGTCTGCGGCCTGATCTTAGGGAGGCATTTTTCTTAACCGAGGTTCCTCCCTCTCAGACAACTTGAGCTTCCATCAAGTTGACACAAAACTATCAAACACAATTGATCCCTTGTCATTTTGGCACACAAACATTCCTTTCCTACTTATTCCCAAAATCTCACATTAAAAACATGAACAACCTCTAAAATCCCACAGTCTTATAAACTAAACTATTTTATAATAGCCGGGCTCTTTAAAATTGCAAAATCCTTTTTTAAAAGTTCAAAGTCTTTCAGTTGTGGGCTCCTATAAAAATCAAAAATAAGCTAAATACTTTCTTCAAAAGGGAAGAACTAGGGCACAGTCACAACCTTAAAAAAAAGCATAATCAAACTTCAACCAAACAACTCAGTGTCCAGTTTTCTGACGGACGGGCTTCTGGGCTCCTCCAAGGGCCTTGGGCCACCTCTCCAGCCTCACCCTCTGTAACACACAGCTTGTCTTCTAAGCTCTGGCTGGCTCCACTCCACCGCCGCTGCTCCAGATGATACTGGCATCTCCAAAACACTGGCATCTGTGCTGCAACTGGACTACATGTTCACCAATAGCCTCTTCGTGGAGCCAAGCCTCAATTTCTCTACATAATCCCTTCAATCCAGAGCCTTCAACTGCTACTGAGGCTGCACCTTCACCAACGGCCTCTCCTGGCCTCTCACAGGACTAAGCCCCAGCTGCTCTGCATGACCTGTTCATGCCTTCAAAACCAGTATCACCTGGGTGACTATTAAACTATCAAGTTCAGCTGCCAGTGTGAGGAACAACCTTGGCCATCTCTGGAATACAGCTTCTGTGTCCTGACCCTCAGAAAACACTTCCAAGAAGATTTCACTTCAATGGTATTGGACTCGTCTTAATCACCACTATTTGATTAGCTCCAGCAAACCACTACTAATTGTTCCAGGGACACAAAAGTAAAGAAGGAGGCTCAATAGCAAACCCTTCACTTGTCCCCAGAACACCAGCAGCCAGGCTTACACAGAACTGAGAGCTTGGGCTAGTAGCCATTCTCACAGTCATTGCTGATGTACCTGATTATAGGGTAAGTATAGAGAACAGAAGATGCCTGGAGATAGGAAGACAGGGAAAGACAGGCTGTATGCTGAAGTTTTATTAGCAAAGTCTGTAGCTAAATCGCAGATGTAGCTGCTGTATCACATATGGGTCAGTAGGTGGCAGAGCAGAGAGAGGCTATGTCTATACTAAGTGTCCTGACCTGGGAACATCTATCTGAATGATTAGCAGCCTAAGATTTCCTGAAAAAAAGCTAGCCTGAGACCACCACCAGCAGGCCCAGACAGGCTCCCAGGGCAAGAATGATCCAGAAGATACTAGAACTCCTCCTCCTGGAACCTTGGCCCAGGCAGTAGAGAGCTCAAGACCACCACCCTGGGTACTGCCAGGCTCCCAAAGAGACGGCTGGGAAAACCCAGGTGATTCCACAGAGAATACACAGCACTTAGGCTGGAGAAGCCAAACCTGTGTGTGCAGACCTCACAAAGCTGGAGGGAAGGCTCGACTTATGTGTGTCAGGATGCTCGACATCAAAAGTCACCCCGCTGGGATATACAAGGACTCCACCCCAGGAAGTGCTCCTTTTCACTTGGGGAAAACAATTTAGCGTATGGCAGAAGCAAAATTGTAAGTCAAAAAAAACTTACTGAACTCACCTCATAGACACTTAGCACACCTGAAGAGTAAAATATACCCTAACAGAAAATCCAAAGTTAAGCAATAAGCGGGGAAAAAATATTTGCAATATATGTGGCAAGGGTTAAAGAACTTAGTGAATCGGGGTAGGAGGCAGATGCCAAATAATCTTTATTCAGAGCTGCCACGAAAGGGGTTGTCAGCGCTCGCTCAGCAGATATTTGAAACTGTGCTGACTGAAGAGGAAAATTTAAATGTTCTACTTGCTATGAAAAGTCAGCATTTTGGTACAACCACTCTGGAAATCAGTCTGGCAGTTCCTCAGAAAACTGGGCATGACACTTCCGGAGGACCCTCCTATACCACTCCTGGGCATATACCCAGAGGATTCCCCAGCATGCAGTAAGAACATATGCTCCACCATGTTCATAGCAGCCTTATTTATAATAGCCAGAAGCAGGAAAGAATCCAGATGTCCCTCAATGGAGGAATGGATACAGAAAATGTGGTTTATTTACACAATGGAGTACTACTCAGCAATTAAAAACAATGAATTCATTAAATTCTTAAGCAAATGGTTGGAACTGGAAAATATCATCCTAAGTGAGGTAACCCAATCACAAAAGAACACACTTGGAATGCAGTCACTGATAAGTGGATATTAGCCCAGAAGCTCTGAATACTCAAGACATAATTCACATATCAAATCATTCCCAAGAAGAAGGAAGGAGAGGGTCCTGGTCCTAGAAAGGCTTGATGCAGCATTGTAGGGGATTACCAGGACAGAGAAGTGGGAGGGGTTTGATTGGGGACCGGGTGGAGGGAAGAGGGCTTATGGGACTTATGGGGAGGGGGGAACTGGGAAAGGGAAAAATCATTTGAAATGTAAACAAAGAATATAGAAAATAAATTTTAAAAATTAAAAAAAAAGACTGATGAAGAAAAAGAAAAGTCAGCATTTATCAGTGGCTGGAGATTGTAGAGAAATCTAGGAGAACCTGCCCTCCCCCACCCACCCATCCCCGACCCCACCCCACCCCACCCCACCCCACCCCACCCCACCCCAGCTCCTGTAGGCATGGTTTCTCTCTGAATGGAAAGAGGGAAGGGAAATGTCGGTGAGCTGGCAAGTATGAACTACAAAACTTTCAGCCCATCACCTGGGCCTTCCTAAGAGTTAACCAAGACCCAGCAAACTTTAGAGAAAACAGGAGAATCGTCCAATAGTGATCCTATTTCAATGAGGTTAAACTTTTACAATTCCAGACAGCAGTGGGCTTCCGTTCTTTGGTGAGTGCCGGCACCCCACTCCTCTGGTTTTCTTTTGAGTGGGTTGCTTAGAAATAACAGAATGAAATCTGAAATAACTTTTGATAAACTAAAAAACCACAAATTATGTACATTTCACCAAGAACAAAGGAAGCGTTGTATAGACAGGCCTCCGCTGAAACTCGGCCTTTAGCGTGCTCAGACCTCAAAGGCCTTTGGTTTCTTTTTGTCCTACCTCTAGACCTCTTTTTAATATTGTTAAATTTATTTACATCCCAATATCTGCCCCCACTCCTACCAGTACCCCCTCCTGCAGCTTTTCCCTCTATTCCTCCCCCCTTCTCCTTTGCAAAGGAGGAGCCCCGCCTAGGATTACCTCACACTCTATTCCCCCACTCTCCTCCCTCACCCAGCCACATCGAGTCACTGAGGATCTAGACACATCCTCTCTCACTGAACCTAGACAGGGCATCCCAGTTAGCAGAATGGAAGCCTCTGGCAGGCAGGCAACAGATTCAGGAACAGTCCCTGCTTCTGTTGTTGGGGAACTCGAATACCAGGCTGCACATCTTCCATACATGTGCAGCGGGCCCAGGTCCAGTGTATGCGCACTCCTTAGTTGGTGGTTCAGTCTCTGAGAGCCCCCCCTGCCCCACCCCCCACCCCCCACCCCCCACTCCCATCCCCCACCCCCTACCCCCCATCCCCCACCCCCGTGTTCAGGTTAGTTGACTCTATTGGAGTCAACTGTCCTCTTTGGATCCCTCAGTCCTTCCTCCCAACTCTTCCGTAAGATTCTGCAAACTCCATCTGATGTCTGACTGTGGGTCTCTGTCTCTCTTTCCACTGGCTGCTGGGTAGAGCCTCTTCTCACAGTACAGTTATGCTAGGCTTAACTCTGTTATGTCTAGAAGCATAACAGAGTATCATTAGTAGTCTCCGGGATTGGTTCTTGCCCAATAGGTCTCCCACTATTGGGCCAGTCATTGGTCGGCCATTCCTTCCCTCCCTGCTCTATCTTTGTCCCTGCACATCTTTATATGCAGGACACATGCTGGGTTGAAGGTTTTGTGAGTGGGTTGCTGTCTTTATCCCTCCACTGGGACTCCTTCCTGGCTACAGGAAACACCACTTCAGGATCCGTATCTCCTACTGTTAGGAGTCTCAGCTGGAGTTACTCCCATAGACACCCTGGGGTCTTCCCCCCCTCCTTGGTCTCTGGAACATTCTTGAACTTATGGGACACTATGAAAGCAGTTGCTAAGGCCTTTGGTTTCTAAAACAAATAGAAGCAAGAATTTCTTTCCAAGTTATTTAGAGTTATTCCCCCAGGAAGGATATGTTTTGGAGCCCCAAGAAGACAAATTGAGAGTAACATGGGGACCCTGGAGGGGACACATGGTGGCATCAAAGCAGTGGCTCCTCTGCTCCCACCCCCATGGATGTGTGAACAGCTGGGGAGAACTCAGCCTGCGTTCTAGAGTAGGCGGTGTTGTTCCTGGCCTGGGAGAAAGGTGCCTGAGGAAGCTGGCTGAGAACGGACAGTCTCAGACAGACGGAGATTGCCTCCCACTCGCTGCCCAGCCTTCAGACCTAGTGCAGAATTTTACAAATCCACATCAAAGAAGCTTCCCACAAAGTTGTTCCACTACTACAGAGGAGGAGGAGGAAGAGAAGGAGGAGGAAGGGGAGGAAGATGAGAAACAGAAGCATTGCCAGCCCCACCATACTTTCCACCCAAGTGGCCTTCCAGATTCACCACAAGTAGCATGTACCCCTTTCTATATTCCACTCAGCAATAGACATGCACATTTTCTCTGAGGAAAATAATTTAAATAATTTTAACAACAACAACAACAATAATAATAATACTTACAAAACCCTAAGTATTAGCACCTAAAGGAAGGAAAGAGCTTTGAACAGAGCTCTGAGCACAGCCTAGATGTCCATCAACAGATAATGAATAAGGAAAATGTGGAGCATAAATACAATGGAAATTTATTCAGACATAAGGAACAGAGAAATCACAGGATTTGTAGGATCTAGTGACCCAGACTCAGAAAGACAAATACCACGTGTTTCTCATATGACCCTCTACTGCTTTCTCATTACATATATGTGGGTGTTGGAACGGGTCGTGGAGTGAGAAAGGGTGTGGGATGTGCTGAAGAAGTAGTGGGTGGAGCACATGTGACATGAAAGGAGAACGGGGACCCCTGGGGGAAAGGGGACAGGTGTGTGTGCAGGAGAGAGCAGGGGAGAATTATGGAGAATTTTCATCCTGTTAGTGGCACTACACAGCCTTCGCCCCACTCCTCGCGAGGTCACAATGACAAGCCAAGGTTTACCCAGTGAGTTTTTTAGGGTCACTGACCAAGCATCGATCTGGCAGGAACATAGGTGATCCCCAAAACAGCCCCACTGACAGTCAGTGCCCAGCCTGTAACTCCCCCACGTGTTTTCAAACACACAGTGCAAACAGGGTAAAATGGTGGACACCCTGACTGAATGGCGAGGCCGGTCACTCCCTCAGGGGCCAGACGGCCTCTAGCCCGCTTCCTCTGTGAAGAGCATCAGGAATCAGCGAGCACAGCAACTGCCTTTGCAACTGGTATCTAGAGTGTTTGCTTGTTTTTTAATAAAAATCTCCTTTAATCCCAGCACTTGGGAGGTAGAGGCAGGCAGATTTCTGAGTTCGAGGCCAGCCTGGTCTACAGAGTGAGTTCCAGGACAGCCTGGGTTACACAGAAACACAGGGCTACGGCCTGTCTCAAAAAACACAAAACAAAATAAAATAAAATAAAATCTTTCTGAATTTCCCAGTGGCATCAGACATTAAATCCAAAAATGTTCAATTCATGGTGCAGCCTGAACACCTGTGGTACCTGTGGGTGCCTGTGCCTCAGCTGATGCGCAGAGCAGAGGTGAGGAGGGGTTCCATTACCAGGACACCCGAGACCCAAACAGACGCCTCAAAATGGGCGAGTTTCTGATATTTAAGAATTAGAATTAGTAGAAAATATATCTGCTATGTATTGACTCTCAAGCCCAAATCTACTTTGGTGGGACTCACAGGCACCCTCTGCTTTTCTTTTGACAACTGGAACAATGACACACTTAGTCACTAGGGTGCGTAGAACAGACTCAAGAAGAGATGGAAGAGGAGTGTATTTCTTCTGGTGTTCCCCTCTCCCAAGCCCCCTGACTGCTCAGTGCCCACAGCTCTCCGCTTACACCAGCAGTGGACAGCAGTGGGCAGGCTGCTGTTTCCCGGAGCTCCCGGTGGGTGGCGCTCTGCCCCGAAGGCAGAACAGTTCTCTCGGTCGTTTCCTCCTCTGTGTGGACTCTGCACTTTCTCTGAGTAGGCAGGGCTGGCCACTCTCCAGGAGGTTTGAATCCCAATGAAGAGACGCCTGATTGGGTTGGTAGGCATTTCTTTGAAAGTTGTTCCTTCCTTGCTCTTTCTTCCTCCCTCCCCACCCCCCTCACCCCTAACTCCCTCCACCCCCACCCCCACCCAACCACCACCACCAACACCCCACTCCCCCACCCCAGGGCCATGGTTGCTCTTTCAAACACTTTTTCTTAAAGTTGTCGAAAACCTCCTGGTAACGAGGCTCCCGCTACTTCCTGGTAATGGTTAACACTTTAACTTTTCCTTTCCAGCTGACTACTCTGTACTTCCTGGTCCGACCAACGAACGCTTCAGAGAAGCAACTTGAACACTGTTTCTCTCCCTGATAACAAGACTTTAAAAAAGCCTTTGACCTGGCCTTAAGGACAGACATGTGAATTTGCTAAATTTAAAAGCCAAAGTTGTGATCCACAAAAGACAATAGGCTTTAGCTCCTAGTGGCAAAACCCACACAATAAGATCAACAGCTCCAGGAAAGAAACCTCTGTGGGCTTCTCTGAAAGACCTGCTCCTCAGAAGTGGCCACTCCTCCATCTCACAGAGAAAGTCACAGTCCCAAGCTGCAATCAAAAAGGCCATTGGTTATTTGTAGCCGTGATTTTATATAACATGATAGTAATACCATCAGTTCTTTTTAGAACCCACAAGTCAGTCGGGGCAAAGAGCAGGGTCTTCCGTACCAATATTAAAAACGCAGTCTTACTTGGTTGTGATTTAGGGGTGCTCCCTGCTAAGCCACTTTTCAGCACTAGGGGGCAATATCCTCATTCAGAATCCTCATTTATCCTCATTTATATGTCAGTACTCTCTGCTGACATATAAATAGTTCTTATTCTTATATTCATGCCAATGAGAAGATTAACCCAAGTAAAAGGAAGAAATTAAATGTCATCATCCGGGATTCACTTAGGAGCTGGAGAGAAATACTCTCCACTGGTTTTCATCCTTAGTTTTGAAGTTCCAGTGTGAACGATTCCTTAAACAAAGTCCAAACCTCCCACCAGTCTCTCTTGTCTTTCACCTGTCAACGAGTCATCAGGAAGCTCTCCACTTTTTTGTTCAAGAGTGGGTGTGAGGTTTAGGATGTAGTTTATGGATACAGAGAAGCATGCCCTCCCAGCACAGAAGGGGGAAATGGAAAGAAGAAAAGCACTTTTATCCCAACATTGTACGTTTCCAAGCGAGGAGCCCTACCCCTGGTACTTCCAAACATGGTCAATCACAGGCTGGTTCTATAGTATGGAAGGAAAAATGTCCTTGTTTGCTTTCTGTTGCTATAATAGTATCCCCAGAACGAGGGCAGTTTAGGAGAGGAAATGGTTTACTTGGCTTTCAGGTTACAGTGGATCATGAAGGGGAAAGTAAGAACAGGAACTTAAGGCAGAACTGAAACAAAGACCCTGGAGGAAAGCTTCTTACAGGTTTGCTCTGTGGCTGATACTCAATTACCTTACAATACAGCCCAGGCCCAGCAGTCTGGGGAGCGCATCACCCACAGCGGGCTGGGCACTCCCATGTGAATTAGCAATAAAATGCTCCGCAGACATGCCAGTCCGAGGCAGGCAATTCTTCAGTTGAGACTTCCTCAATAGCCAAGATTAGTCATCACAAAGAAAGAGAGGGCTTGGCTAATTAAACCTCAGTGGAGAACATAATCCTGGTTTGCCACTGCTAGGTGACACATGATCTCATTTTATCAGTCCAGGTCGGAGCCTGTTGTGCTCTTAGTTGGAAAAAATCAAAGGAGTCCTCAGCTCACGCATCAGGATTCCCTGCCCCACTAAACCTGTTGTGCCAACCCTAAAGCATGCATGCTTCACCAGGCAATGTATATAAAGCAAAGATACAGTTTTGAAGATGGGGAAACAGACCTTAGAAAAGTAATGCTTACATCCAGCAGTGATTACATCCAGAAATGAAGATTTCCCAACACATTGCTTTATGCAATGAATTTGTAATAAAAAGCAGAATAATAATATGAGAAGTCAGGCTCCTCCAGCAGAGTGAATTGAGGCTCTGTTTGCACCTAAGCCCCCCTAGCTAATTGCCAGCATACAACCTGTCTTCTGAGTGTTGGGTTCTATATCACAGTAGTCACATTTGCCACTTGCCAACACCAAGGCTTTAGACTGTATTTATCACAGAGCAGCATCAACAGCTCTGCACAGTGATGTATGTCAGTCTCTCTCAGTGCTATCTGTCTGTCCAGCCAGTCTCTGGTAGGAAGAAGGTGCCTTTTACAGTTCACACAAATGCACCCAAGGTGAGCTCTGACAGGAGGAACGCCTATGAGGGTGTATCTTATTTAGTCACTGCATCTGTCTGAGGTGGCTCCTATGGTCCCATTCCACAGTTCCATTCTCTGGGCTATACATCGTGTAGGTGGGAAAGGGGGAAGCTGTACCCACAGTTCTGCTCACAGCCGAGACCAAGAGATCCCGATACAGACCAGCTAAAAGCTCTGGGGTCAGTGCTTCAGTTTCCTTTCCTGTTGCTGTGGCAAAATACTCCGGCAAAAGCAACGTATGGGAGAATGGGTTTGTTTGGCTCACAATTGCAGGTGACGGCAGAGGATCAGGAGAAACAGACACATTACACCCGCAGTCAAGAGCAGGGAGCAAAGGATTAGTGCAGTCTACTGTTCAGCTTACCCTTCATTTTATACAGTTCAGAGGCTCCACCCACGGTATGGCCCCACCCACAATTAAGGCTGACCTTCACACATCAGTAATAAAATCAAGACAATCCCTCCCAGACACTCTCAGAGATTAACCTCAATCTAGGTGATCCCACACAGGTGGGCTCAGAGGCAATCAACTCCCACCACCCAGAGAAGAGTTCCCACGTGACTTTTCCAAAGTCCCCACTTGTGCCTTCCTCTCCAAAATAAGTGTACAAAAGGAGACAACAATTAGAAATCTACATTGGCTACTGTATTGTGTGAAATAACAGCCACATAAAAGCACATAAATATATATTATAAAGGATAAAGTGAGGACTCTTACAGTCCCTGCCCAGATTGATTACCCTTACTCCAGAAGTCAGGACACCTCACCCGTAGGGCCTGCACAGCTATGTCTTCCCCACTCTTCCTAGAGGTAATCCTGGCCTGAATTTTATGCTAATGCTGTTTAAAAATATTTCTATTCCCACATATAGTTTCAGTTCACTGCTCTATATACATAAGTATTTCTTGGCTTCCTTCTTTATTTTATGCCTGATGGACTCTCTGTATTTCTCAGTTGGGACCATGAACTTTCTCATACAAGGATCCAGAGGTAGGAGAGCATGAAATTTTCTGGAATAGACACCTATGAGGAGAATTACTGGGCCATTAGGTATGCTAATACTAAATTACTAGCTAATTTCCCAAAGTGGTTGTAGTAATCCACACTGCTGAGGTGGAGAGGCCTCTTCTTACTGGTGCAGACATTTGTTTAGCTTGTATAAAAGTTGTAAACATAAGATGCCCTATGGAGCAGGAATAGGTAATCCACAGTTACATTAGCAAATGTGAGTTCCCATTGATCTGGGCCCTTGCAAATTCTTAGCAACACCAGACCTCATTGTTATATTGTTATATTGTTATATTGTTATATTGTTATATTGTTATATTGTTATATTGTTATATTCTCTCTCTCTCTCTCTCTCTCTCTCTCTCTCTCTTTGTGTGTGTGTGTCTGTCTGTCTCCCTCTCTCTCTGTCTCTGTCTCTCTCCTCTGCTCTCCTCTTCTCTGTCTGTCTCTGTCTCTCTCTCTCTCTCTCTCTCTCTCTCTCTCTCTCTCTCTCTCTCTCTCAACTTGTGTTCATGTAATGGTTTGTATATGCTCAGCCAGGGAGTGGCACTATTAGAGAGTGTGGCCCTGTTGAAGTAGGTGTGACCTTGTTGGCATAAGTGTGTCAGTCACTGTGGGTGTAGGCTTTACGAGTCTTGTGCTAGCTAGTTGTTTGGGATTCAGTATTCTGCTAGGAGCCTTCAGATGAAGATGTAGAATTCTCAGCTCCTCCTGTACCATGTTTGCCTGGATGCTGCCATGTTCCTGCCTTGATGATACTGCACTGAACCTCTAAACCTGTAAGCCAGCCCCAATTAAATATAGTCCTTTATAAGACTTGCCTTGGTCATGGTGTCTGTTCATAGCAGTAAAACCTTAACTAAGACAGTTGGTCTTTGAGACTTTCTTCCGTGATGTTGCAATGTACTATTCATGTATAAAATGTACATGGTGTATTTCATGATGCTATTTCTTACACCTCAGCAGTGATACAGTTCTTGACCAATGTGTTTGATGTATAATTCTGTAGCATAATTATCATTATATACATAGATCTATTCATTGAGTTGGTTGGCATGAGGTGAAGCCTTTCAAACTTGATGATACTATGTTGAGAGACTGTTCAACAAAATTCATTTAGAAACAAAATGGTGCCAAATATTTCCAAACAATAAATGCTGTGTTTTCATACCCCCTACTTAGTAACTGAGTAATCCGAGGACCCTGGCCACTCTTGCTTGTAACCATCTACCCTGAAGAAATAAAAGATTTCCAGAGACTTTTTACCATTCTACCCATGACAAAGATATAGTTCTGAGGCAGCTTGTCCTTGTTTTTATAGTTTTAGAGATGTTTGAAACTTCCCAGATAATACAACCTGCTATCGGAAAACTGAAGGTATTCCAAGGAGATTGACACATGTAAATTATAGGTGTTCTTTAACTCTAGTAAACTCTAGTTTACTTACTGCAACTACATTCACACAGGTGAAATAATATGAGTTTTCAATTAAAAACTCATTTTAAATCTCTTAAAACCTTTGAAGAAGGCAGCTTGCTTGATGTTTAAATGAGAGTCACCATTAAAAACCTGTGATTGACACTGATAACTGTTAGATTAGTCTTGTACTCATCCATTTAAATGTGCTGGCAGAGCTCAAAGATTCTGAAAACCGATATGAAAAGTGGTTCTTTGGAGCTCTTCCAAGAATGAAATGTATGGGACTTCATGTGTTGACTTGTGTTCCCCATAAACATGTCCACCTCCAGAGAAGGTGACATATTTAGGAATCCAAGGGGAAAAAAGGAGTTCACTGGAGTAGGCTCTAATCACTGATGACTGTCCATACAGAGGGGGGCACTTTGAGCACAGACAATATAGACACCTGAAGAAAATGGCCACACTGCCACAACTACAAAACACATGGGGGCTGCCTTTGGGTAAAGGGTGCAAGGAATGGTCTTTCCCTACAGATTTCAGAGCGTGACGATCTGAAGTTGCTCTGGTGTCAAGGGATTTCTGTTTTTCTAAGTCATCTAGGTTGTTACTCTATCACAACAACCCTGGGAAAGTAGGATGGTGATCTGAAACTTTAGGAAGGATGAGAAAGGAAGCAAGTTGCTTGCAAGCTGGGAGTTGGGAGGAGATGGATGTGAGTACACCTCTGCAGTCCCCTTCCCTGGACACAGTGATGACAATTCTGGCAAAAGTTGGAGAGAGGGCCACTCTAGCTGCATGAGCCATATGCACCACAGTATTGGTGCAATCTACAAAGCTCCCGACTGGGAACCACTGAAAGAGAAGTGGTTGAGAACAGTAGAGGAAACAGAGAAGCAAGCCTGACCCTAAGGAGAAATCAGACATTTCTGTGATCAGTCCAAGACACAGAGTTACTATAATTTGCTTACAAATGTGTCACGAGCTGATCTGGCCTGGTGGTTGCTGAGCACATATATATGTTAGCTATAATGGCAGGCAAGCTACCAAGAAAATGCACCTTAAAAGGCAGCTCTGGAGTCATTGTTATTAAAGCAAGACAATAATCAAGGAGTGTCTTTTTCTCATCCAATCTAAGAAAATGCCATTGCTTTAAAATAAAACTGTTAAGAGTCAAGGGATATACAGTTCCATGTGCACAAGGTGAGTTCAGTCTCCAATACCAAAGCAAACAAACCAAATTAAGCAACCTGTTAAATTACCAGGAAAAAAAGTACCTTTTTAAAACCTCAAGCATATTCTGCATTAATAGGACTCTTAACCACCAGAAAATAAAAGGAAAAAATCCAAGCACTTCCTCAGTTTGGCAAGATCGAAGGAGATGCTCAGGTTACAGGGGACCAGGGATAAATTCCATCTGCTGAGAAAAATACAAACTTTAGGGTTTCTTTCTTTTTTTTTTTTTTTCTGATTTTCATTGTTTATTACCTAATACTTTCACAAGAAACTTCTAGACTGAGGGCATAACTCAGTGAGCAGAGTGCTTGCCTTTTGAGAAGCCCTGGCTTTTTTATGGCTAGCACTGCAGAAGCCGTGTGTGATGACCCATACCATATGGGAGCTGGAGGCTAGAGGATCAGGAGCTGAAAGTCTTCCTTGACTACATACACATCAAGACTGAGATCAGACTGGAACACTAGAGACCTTGCCCCAAGGTGGGGCATAAAGCACAGGTAACTTTGTGAAATGTATTTCCAGTTTTTGAAGCAGGTAGACTCATATGCCTCTCAGCTATTACTTTATATAATCCACAAGAACTCTGCGGGTTTGAGATGCTTTATATAAGCTTGGCCCAAGGAGCAGCACTATTAGAAGGTGTGGCCCTGTTGGAGTAGGTGTGTGGGACCCAGATGTTTCATTTTAAGTTGCTCTTAAGACATCCAAAGGCAGGTGGCTTTGTAAGTAGGTGTGGCGTTCAGAAAGGTCAGTGCGGCAGAGAGTAAACTGTAGAATCACTGGCATATAAGTGCTTACTTGAAGTCATGGCAAAGAGGACCTGCAAGGTTAGGGTGATATGAGAGGTAGAGCTCATTAATTGACGGTGTTACTCAATTAACATTCAGAATTCTCAATAAACTCCTAAAGCAAACCCAGATGGTCTAAGATGACTCAGATGTCTCTCCTACAAGGTCATCTGAGAAAAAAAATATAATAATCTATACTCTCTAGTCTTTCTCATGTTTAAAAGAGACTTGATCATTAGATAAAGTTTCTTTTAACAACAACCCAATCTCTTGGTAAAGGACTGGTAGGCCAGCTTCACTTCAGGGGATGTGAGAATATTCACCATGCTCTGTTCCAAGGCTCCCGCCTCTTTTGCTCCTTCTAATTAGATCCCTCGGATGTCTAACCTTAGTCAACAATCAACCAAGTCCCAAAGTTTGCCTCGTGTCTCTATTTCCAGGGAATCCAGATAGGAAAGACATATTGTTGTACCCAGATAGCAAAAGCCCCCAAAGAGACCACCAGGAACCACAACTCCGATGCAAGCACATGAGGGTCTTTATTTAAGCTTGAGCTCGGGTCACAAACCTTCCTGTTGGAACAGGATAGGAGAGTGACCCCCAGGTCTAGGTGAAGGGGGTTTATAAAGGAAAAAACCTGCAGAGGGGATTCCAAGCCTCTGCATTACATGAGACAGTGGAGGAATGTTGGTCTTTAAGCTAATTGGTTTACAGCACCTGGTTAGACCACAAGGGGGGAGCTTACATCAAAAAAAGGAGCATCTTGACCTGGGATAGACATGTTGTCTTAGCATACTCTGTTGCTGTCAGCTGCAGCTGCAGCTGCTGCTGTGTCTGTTTTGCTACTACCAGGGGCATTTCATGATTTTTCTCAGACCTCAAAGGTGGGGGCCATGCCTCTCTAATGGCAAGTTAACTTAGAATGGAGTCTTAAGAACAAAATGGAGTTTATTCTGCTACCTCAATCCCTTCAATATAAATGTCACTGGGATGGGGCTGGAGAGAAGGCTCAGTCATTAAGAGCAATGATTGTTCTCCTTGAGGTCCTGAGTTCAAATCCCAGCAACCACATGGTGACTCACAACCATCTGTAGTGGTATTTGATATCTTCTGGTGTGTCTGAAGAGAGCAAAATTGAACCCATATACATAAAAAAAATAAATAAAATGTTTTTTAAAATTATAATAATAAATATCATTGGGGAAACACACACATAACAGAGTGAAGAAAGGGGTGACAACTATATAAAAACATGAGAAAAAACTGAGAGAACACTGTTACAAAAATGGCCCAAATAATAACTAAATGTCAACCTCATGAGTTCTCATAAGCTCACAATAACAAAGATCACTAACTAGATCTAGGTAAGTATTTCATTCCTAATGCAGAATATGAGATAAGTGGTTGAATTGAACCTTACCATTTATCTCTATTAACCAAACTTTTTGGACTGTATTCAAAGTAATGCTTTTCTTTCTTTTGTCTTGTTTTGTTTTGGAGATAAGGCTTCTCTGTGTAGCCCTGGCTGTCCTGGAACTCCCTCTGCAGACCAGGCTGGCCTCAGACTCAGAGAACTCCTTGACTCTGCCTCCTGAGTGCTGGGCTTAAAGGCCACCTGCTTCTGCTCAAGGTAAATTTTAAAATCAGTGTACACCACCCCCAAATAAGACTATATAGAGGGAAGATGGACATGTGAAAGAAAAGAAAGTTTGGGAAGGGGAGGAAAAGGCGACATGTGCAGGAATGGAAGTTAGCAAAAACAGAGCCCACCTGTAGGGGTTGGACTGCTGCTCCTATGTAGTCACATGCGTTATGCTGACCCCCAAGATATGGCTATGCCCACTGACCCCCAAGATATGGCTACACCCAGTGAGGAGTTCCTCATTCCTGAGGTCATCCGGGAAAAATTAATCTACATCTCGTCTTTCTCTTCTATTTAAAAGAGACTTGATTGTTAAATGAAGCATCCCTGAGGAGCTCCTCACATATACCAGCTTTTGCCATTTAAACCTTGCTTCCCAACTTACCCCTGATTAGTTAATTGGGCTGGGCAGGAGAGGGAGTGGACTGAGGTTCTGGGCTTGGGGTCTCAGGCAGGAACATGAGAGGAGGAAGAGAAAGAAATCACTGTGGGGTAGGTGGGTCATGAGTGCTGGTATAGGAGTGGCCCGGGTAGAACACAGAGTGATATCTTAGGGTAGTAGACAAAAATAGCATAGAGGATTGATATCTACCCAGCTGTAAATCTTAAGGGCTTTGTGTCTTTATTTGGGAACTAAATAGTCTAATATTTACCACAACACTCCCTATCCCGACTTGCCCTCCTTACCAGGCCAGTGAGAAGGTTGGAGACACTACCAAATCCTGTAGCCTGTGACTTTAACTGGACACCTACTTCACAGCTTGTAATTTCAGCCAGGTGATCTAGCCAGATGGGCATTTTTCCTGTTCTAATTCATGTCTGGATGGGGTGTCAGTAATGAGAGGATATTGAGAATTTCATCTTGTGAAAGGTAGAAACTCAGCCAAGGCAGCAGTCCCTACCTGAAGTCTTCATTTTTACTGTTGTTGGGGACAGGGAGAGAAAGTCAATATGTCTTATCCTGTCCCCTCCAGCTCCATAAAGAGCCTTTGAAAGCATTAAATAACTTTAGCTCTCAAGCTGCAGTATCAACCGTGCACCAGTTAAACGAGCTTTGAAGGACGTGTCTAAGGATTCCGGTTATTGTGGTCTTGGTTGAATTAAAAACTAGTGACATAAAAAAAAAAATCATTGGAGGGATTTCAGAAATGAAAGACAAGACCATGCAACGCATTTGAAAATTCTGAGCTGGAGATGTCACTCAGTGGTAGTGTGCTTGTCTAGCTTGTGTAAGATCATGGCTTCAATGCCCAGCACCATGAGGGGGGTGGGAGTACCTTTAAGTAGTTTATAATTTAGATAAAGAGTATAATAGAACAAACCCACAATAAAGTCAGATCAGGGAACACTGCCTCAAATGTACATGCATCTCCAGTAATGACAAAGTGCTACTGGGATTAATTCTACATATTGAAGACAATGGAATTCCTTGCTGGAATGGAATGGATCTAACAGTTCCATCCATTTGAGAACTGCTCGTCTAAATGGAACACACTGAGTAACTGTGTTTTGGGGAGAATGACTCCTTCTCTGTGGAGGTATAGAAGAGAGGCTGACAGCATGTTATTAGGCTTCAGGGAGAACTTAGAACATGCAATTGAAAGGAGGGCTTCCTTGAAGCTGGCCTCACGATGTTTACAAGGCCAAAATGAGCTCTCCAAGTGGTTTTGAGTTGCCTTGGGCTTTGAGCAAAGATTTGACTCCCCCAATGGATACAGGAGAGAGCTGTGACTTTGCAAATTCAGTGCTGGCATCACAGGGCACCTTGCTTTAAAACAAGGGCTCAGCTCAGATCTGCCAGGACAGGCACTTGCTTGGCTTTGCCTCTCCTCCATGAACTACAGTTGGTTATTTGCAAAATATGTCCACAACTGGCTGAAAGATTTGTTGGGTGGAATTAATCATTTCAAGCGCTTATCTGCTGAGTACCCACTCCAGGCTTTATGCTAACTGCTTTATGTAGATCCTATTTAATTCTGGTAGCAATTTAAGAGAAGTGTATCAGTTGTCCATTTCAAAGGACAGGAGATTGAGAGATCAAAATCAGCTTTCAACAGCTCTCAGGTGACCTGTGTTCACCGAGAAGCAGGAGTCATGAGCCGCCAGACAAAATGCTTATGATCTTTTCCCAATTTGTTGGTTGCCGATTTGTCCTTTTGATGGTGTCCTTTGCTTTACAGAAACTTTGTAATTTTATGAGGTCCCATTTGTCAATTCTTGATCTTAGAGCATATGCTATTGGTGTTCTGTTTATAAACTTTCTCCCTGTACCGATGTCCTCAAGGGTCTTCCCCAGTTTCTTTTCTATTAGCTTCAGAGTGTCTGGCTTTATGTGGAGGTCCTTGATCCATTTGGAGTTGAGCTTAGTACAAGGAGACAAGGATGGATCAATTTGCATTCTTCTGCATGCTGACCTCCAATTGAACCAGCACCATTTGTTGAAAAGGCTATCTTTTTTCCATTGGATGTTTTCAGCCCCTTTGTCAAGGATCAAGTGGCCAAAGGTGTGTGGGTTCATTTCTGGATCTTCAAAATTCTTAGGCAAATGGATGGAGCTGGAGAACATCATATTAAGTGAGGTAACCCAGTCTTAAAAGATCAATCATGGTATGTACTCACTAATAAGTGGATATTAACCTGGAAAACTGGAATACCCAAGACATAATTCACACATCAAATGAGGTACAAGAAGAACGGAGGAGTGGCCCCTGGTTCTGGAAAGACTCAGTGTAGCAGTATAGGGCAAAACTAGAACAGGGAAGTGGGAAGGGGTAGGTGGGAGAACAGGGGGAGGGAAGGGGGCTTATGTGACTTTCGGGGAGTGGGGGGCCAGAAAGGGGAAAATCATTTGAAATGTAAATAAAAAATATATTGAATAAAACACAACAACAAAAAAAATGCTCATGATCTAAGTTCACCACCTAAGTTCTTTCACACCGCATGAGCTTCCTTTCATTGCTATGTACTAACAAGAAATAGACCAGAACCCTACCCATCCCTTCCCGGAAAACAGGTCAGGTTTTTTAATTAACAAACTGAATTAACCTCAAATTATTAATACAACCCTCCAATGGGGAGTAGATGAGCTAGTCATTATGAAAACCCTCACTCCTGGTGTCTGGAAACCAGCTAAAGACTGAGTCAAAAGACAGAAACAGACAGATTCAGGGTTGTACAAGGTGTGGTTTATTAAAATCTTTCGGACTTTAAGTATGTCTTAAGTGGTAGCAAGTGGGTCTCTATACTCCAAGGTAGGAGGAAGAAATTTATGGGAAATAACACAAAAATGAGTGGAATCCAGTCATAATATACTTGGCCTTAAAAAAAATGTTAAACAACACTTACGAAACAGTCTAGTGTCAGCTAGATAGCTCCGAGCTAAGGTGCCTGTCAATTTGGAGATCTGAGTTTAAAAATCCAGATTTTTATACTGTGAAAAAAAGAGAACTGACTCTCCATAGCTTGTTTTCTGACTTACACACACACACACACACACACACACACCACACACACACACACACACACACACACACACACACACCACACACACCACACACACACACACACACACACACACACACACACACACACACACACATGATAAAATATAATCTACTATGGACCAGAAATGACCATATAAGTAGACAATGAAATAGATTAGCTCCATCATACTAGAATTAAATAAATGTTAGACATGACTCTGCATTAAACATAGGAGGCTAAGAGTGAGGATTGCTCTTGCAGGAGTCGCTAGAGCCGTACCACTCAGCTGGGTTGTTCACAACCACCACAACCACAATGACTCCAGGGCATCCGATACTTCTGGCCTCCACGGGTGCTTACATTTATGTATATGGACACAGTCACATACATGTACTTAAGAATAAACCTTTTTTAATTAAAAAAAAAATGAACATGTGCCACAAAGCATCTTATAAAGTAAGTGGTTTCTTTCGTTTCCCACAATGCAGAGTAAAACCCCCTAGAGTGCAGATTTGAATAACTACACTTGGCTTCCCTTTACTTACTTATTTATTATTAAAAAATGAAATTCCACTAAGCAATTTCTATACCGTGATACAGTGTTTGGACAGCTTCTTTCTCTAACTCCTGTTAAAGCTTTAAGTTTTAAAATGTCTACAGGACATGTGCTTACAGAGTATTGAGTACCGCACTAACCCACACGCGTGGAGACCTTAGCAGCTTTATTGCACAATGACCGAGGTAACACTGCACATTCTCTCCGTTTCCTATGTCATAAAGTGCTAGATATAAATGGGAGGGAAGGACAGTCACTAAACACAAATCCTCCAGACCTTTCTACAGGAGCGTAAGGGTGTGTCAGTCAGTACTGGGTCAGACGCAGTGTGATTGGCCTAACAGGCTTCCATTAAAAATAATCAAATAAAATAAGCAGCTTTGGTTATGCTATTAAAATGTTAACATTCCATACCTGATCAGTGCTGAAAACATGTAAGTCTTAGTGTCTGGACATTTTAACTTTTAGAAAGAAAATTCAAATAACTGGAAGATAATCTTACAGAAATTAATATCCAGTGTAGAAAAGGTATAAAAACTGACTAGACACATCCTTGTGATTTTCACTATTATTTCTAAGGAATCATGTATTTTACTGATTCACACTACAAATGCTTATGACCCACAGTGAGCCCACAAATAATGCCATCCAGCTGGACAGTAGTAACATGTAACATGTCTGGTATTTCAATGCCATCCAGCTGGACAGTGGTAACATGTAACATGTCTGGTATTTCATGCCATCCAGCTGGACAGTAGTAACATGTAACATGTCTGGTATTTCAATGCTGCTGAAGATGGACAGTGAACTTCTCAGATTGTAAACAAAAGCCAGAAAACATATGTACCAAAACCATAAAATTCACAAGACACAAAAAGACAGGTGTTCATTATCAGTCCATCCTCCCTAGTACCTCTGAAAAATAATCCTTTGCTATAAATAAGAATATTTTCTAAAGTAAGAAAATTTGAAGATAAAATTTCCTGGAAAAAAATTATATTGTAGTGAAAAGTTGCACGGGTTCAAGAACCCTGTGTTTCCTATAAGAAACAATGCTTGTCACATGTGCCAGACAATGGGCAGTACTACAAGGACACTCTTAGAGATGTCCTTACCAATACAGTCTGTGGTCTACAGGGAAAAAAGCAGTATTCATTTGCCAGGCAATATACGCTCAGTAGTTACACACTTTAAAATATGTAATTTTCTACTTAAATATACACCATTTTATGGCCTTCATCATTTACCTATCTATAAATTTATTTTCCTATTACCATCAAATGCAAGACACATGGCTTAGTACTAATTTCTATCAATAAGCATTTAAAAAATATCTTATCTTTGGACATGAACATGATACAAAATGAAAAGAAAAGAAAAAAACAAGCACAAAGAACCACAATAAATACTTTGTATCCCACCCCAGCCCCCAAACAAAGGGACATGAATAATCCCACCATAGCTGACTTACATCAATTAGAGTCCCTGTGCCCAAAGAGGAGGACTTCCATTGTAAAGTTATCTATCACAGACTAGTTAAGATAGAAAGTCTCCACTCCCACAATTTGTAAAAGGTATGACCATGACATGCAAGAGACAAGGTTGTGAAGTCCTTCTGAGTTTTAAGAATCATACACTAGCTGGGTATGGTGGTGACTGCCTATAATCCCAGCCCTCCAGAGGCTATAACAGAACAGTTTGAGACCAGCCTAGACTACACAGAAAAACCCTGTGTGTCAAAGCAGGACAAGACAAAACAATGAATCACACAGTACAAACAGGTGTGGTGACAGAGACGTAAATGATATGTAATTAGTTATAACACCAAGGCATGGCTTTGTTCACAGTTCTTATCCTCGTCACGTGGGGGTCCAAGCTACACGTCCTCTTCATATTCCAGATACTTCGCTGTGATGGTTTCCTCAAGCTGAATTCCTCCACTGCCCATTAAAGCAAATGCTGGATACATGGTATGCGAACAATCCACCTGGCGCTCATACAGGCATTTCATGTGGTCCATATCATAGAAGCTCACTTTGCCTTTATCACAGTCGAGGAAAATCCCTATACTGGTTGGCATGGGGAGAACTCTGTTTTCGGGTTCATTAGAAGAAGTAGGTGACTTGGGTATAAAAAATTTCTTCATGCCTATAGTAACTAATGTAAACGGTTGTGAAGAATCAAAACAGGCGTCCTCACTTCCGCTGTCATGCCCACTGTCCTGTTCGTATCTACAATACAACAATAAACACGGTAACTTATCTCCAGCCAGTCTCATAGGACCTCTTCAACACACTCAAATCATAATGCATGCTTCTCTAAAGTTAGCACACACAAAAATGTTGTATGAACACACCTCAAGCATAGACTCCAAGTTGCCATTTAGAGTTGCCCTATGTGGTCAGTGTCAAATTCCCCAAAGGAACCTCCATTTTTACCTAAATTTAGGTACAAATTGGAACTTTAAAGTATTTCCATTGGAAAAAAAAAATCAGAGGAGAGGCTGTCGAGGAGCTTAATTTGAGATTAAATATGTATGATGCATAATGATATGTCATAAAATACAAAGAACTATGTTCTTAGCCATGAAATTAACAGGCTAAAGTAAATAACCAGGCACTCAAAAGACCACAAGATAAGAGCATGGTCCATTCTCCTCTGGAAAGCCCTATTTCCTGACTGTGATTTCCACATCAAGTAAGAATAGTGAAATTACTTTCCTTTTCGTGGCACATGAAAAGTTACAGAAAATTCTGATACACAAGCCTTCCATTCTTCCCTGTGTACAGCTTGTCTTTTTATATATCTTGAATCATAGTGCATCAATAATTTTAATATGGTTTTTTTTTTGCTTCTCCTATTTCTCATAATATGGTCAACTCTTACATATCAGCACAAATATTTTACCAAGGGCATGCCATTATTTTACCGGTAAAACATTTATTATTTACAGTTTTTACACTTGAGCATACCATTGTATTTAATTAGCCCCTTACCCAGGATAACTCATGATTATGTCATTATCTGTGCAAAAAGTTTGTCCTATCATTCATGTGTCACATTAAACATAACACATAACACATTAAGCATTCATGTTTAACCATTCAGATTGAATGCTAAAAAAAAAAATATTTTCTAAGCCAGTTCATCTAATCCCCATTTAAAGGAACTAAACTACATAACCTCCATTATTCAACAGCCTAAGAGTTTACCTGCCAAAGAAACATGTGTGACACAAAAGGGCTGGTGGGAAAGGTTAAAGAAGCTATGTAAATAAAACGAGCTAACAACCGTGAAATGTGCAGTTCACGGCGCTTCACTGGATGGGTGTCTTAACACACATTTTAGCAACTATGGGAAACTTTCAAAATTTAAGGTGTGAAGCTGTGTCATAAGCAAGAAAAATTCAAAACAGACTTGCTTCCTCATAGCAGCAAAAATTAAATGCTAATCATTCTGTGAATGAATACAAGACACCCTGACTCCTTCCCTAAGACAGCCACATGACAGAGCCAATCACCCGGATCTAAGAAGCGTGTGTTCCAAATATAAGGAACGAGTCCCGGTCTGAGTTCAGGGTGATATTGGGCAATGCTGATATTTACAGTAGAGTCGTTGTCAAGTTCTCTGCCGAGGAAAACACATACCTTGGACTAGCTGCGTCCCGGGGAGAGCGCAGCCACTCTTGCAGTTTGTCACTGGAAGCAACTCCCACTTTCACCAGGTATGAATACGGTTCCACGCGGCAGGCCCAGAAGTGTTTACCCTTCGTGATTCCCACATCTCCGATGATGTAATCTAAGCTTGTGTAATGGCCCACTTGGATGCGGTCCGCAGCCAGGAGGACGTTGAAGCCCGCTCTGCTCTCCACACGGTCTCGCTTCAGGTTCAGCAAGAGATGCTCAGTATTGTAGCCACACTTCTCATCAAACAGGAAACTGAAAACTGAACAGAGGCCGAAATTATTCTCGCTGCAATCTGAGCGACGGGTACCAGGACTTCCACAGTTTAAAACTGCACCTGAGAGCTTAGACGCAGGGACGCTGTCACACTCTGCCAGACAACTCTGACAATCGGAAAGGACAACTCCGATGCAGCGGTAAGTTCTAGAACACTCTTTCCCTGAAGATCTTCAAAAATAACCAAACCAGCAGAAAATGTCCTATATAGCTATGAACATTTATGAGTATATACCTTGGGTACTTAAATACTTGGGTATTTAAATAACAGTAATGTTATTTACTATATATAGAATGTACTTGGCCAATCATCCATTTTTAAAAAATATTTATTTTATTATATTTATTATTGGGGGCGGGGAGGAGTATGTGTACAGGAGTGCAGGTGCCCATGAGGTCAGGAACTTTGGATCCCCAGGAACTGGAACTAAGAGGTGGTATATATTTATAAATACTCTGAATTTTCTTAATTTGAAAATTTGTAAGATATTTCCCTTGTCAACCAACACAACAGATATGAGAAAGATGATACTCTCTGAAAACATCATGGGTTTCCAGATGAAGAGGTTTGCATCAACACAAAGATTTAATAAACGATTCATCTAAACTCTAAATGCCCTCAGTGGTAGAATGGAGCTAACTCAACTATTTCAAATATAACATTTGTAGCTAGCTAATGCATACCCAACAAAAATATTCATCAACAGAATAACGAATAAAGAAAATGTGGTAGAAGAACAGGGTAGTGTTACTAAAACTTAATGGAAATCCTGACACACAGTACAATACAGACAACACAAAATACACCAGATGCAAAGTGATAGATACTGCAAATTTTCTCTCCTGAGGAACCCACATAGTCCAATCCTCAGAAAAAAAGAGAGATTACCAGTGTCTATGGGGAGAGGGCTGAAGAGTTGTTTATCAGATACAGATTTTTCAGGTGAGATTTACATTTTTTCTGAAGAGGTGAATAGTGCTAGCTATACGTTCACTGTACGATAATGAATGTACTTTCTATCACTAAACTGTATGCTACAATAATGCATCTACCTTTATCACGTGACATTTAAAAATTTAGCTGCCAGCAAATTAAACCCAGTCCCCACTAGAGGCAGATCCTTCTCTTCGGTGATAGCTAGTGTCCTGGCATAGTTATTCTTGATTCATTTCCATCTCTAGTATCTCTTACTTTGCACAGGAAATCTAAATGGCCCCACTACTTAAATGGATTCTCTCAGAGAGGAAGATAAACTCTTAGCATGCCTTCTCCCCCTCCCTATATAGCTCCTACTAGAAACAGCAGCCTTGTTTAGAATTATCTTCCTGCTTTCAGAGACCAGAAACTTAAAAACTTAAAAATAGCATATAGCAGCCGGGCGTGGTGGCGCACGCCTGTAATCCCAGCACTTGGGAGGCAGAGGCAGGCGGATTTCTGAGTTCGAGGCCAGCCTGGTCTACAGAGTGAGCTCCAGGACTACACAGAGAAACCCTGTCTCGAAAAACCAAAAAAAAAAAAAAAAAAAAAAAATAGCATATAGCATTAAATGTCTACTGGATACTTGAAAATTCACCCTCTCTATTGGTTTTACTAAAACTCAAGAGAAATAATTACAGCCAACCCTATATATATGTGATGGTTTAATAGGTTTGCCTCCACCCCATAGACTCATGTGTTTGAAGACTTGACCCACGGGGAGTGGTACTATTATAAAGTGTGGCCTTATTAGAGTAGGTGTGACCCTGTTGAAGGATGTGTGTCACTGTGGAGGTGGGCTTTGAGGTATTATTTATGTTCAAGCTAAACACTGTGTGGTACACAGTCTCTCATTACTGCCTTTGGACCAAAACGTAGACCTCTCAGCTCCATCTCCAGCACCATGTCTTACCTGGTAGCTGCCGTGCTTCCCACCATGTTGATAATGGACTGAATCTCTGACATGGTAAGCTAGTCCCAACCAATTAAATGTTGTCTTTTATAAGAGTTGGTAATGGTCATGGTGTCTCTTCACAGCAAAGAAACTCTTAAGACAATATCTATGCTATAAAACTTTTTAAGCCACAATATTCCTGAAAAGCACGCGTGCACACACATATAAACACACTCAGACACACACACACACACAAAACCACACACACTTTTTATATTTGGACAAAAAGGGAAAGGAAAGAAAGAAGTCAGAAAATATGGGTACATAAGACACTAAAACAGGAGGGGTAGGGTGGTCCAGGGCCTAAAAAAAACAACTGAGTTTGTCTGAGGCATGACGGGCAGGAAAAGTGCTTCCCATGACCATGAGTCAGAACAACTTTACTTCCAAGCATCCCCATCTATGAAGACACTGCAGTAGACACTAACTAACCCATATGTCCTTTCTATCCAGTAAAACTCTTCAACCTCTCTAATCAATAATTAATGTCAGCATATCCTGGGAAAAGAGCTGGGGGTAATATGGAGCTGGGGGAAGAATTTTTCTGTGTTGAAGGAAAACCTGCAATGCGGTCCTAAAATATGCCATCTGCCCTGGTGTGCAGAGAAGCACACTGCAAGAGAAAACCTAGGCAAGTCAGACAAATCATGCCAATGAATATAAAAAGTAACTATCAATATCCTGCACCTTAGACATTGCCATTAACTGACTTAAAAAAAAGCCCCAGAACCAGGTAATTGTTTGATGGTTTGGGCTCTTTGAGACAGGCTCCTATGATTTTGCCCTTGGATGGTCTAGTACTCACTATGCACACAGGCAGACCAGACTCATCTCAAATTCAGAGATCTGCCTGCCTCTGCCTCCTAAGTGCTGGAATAGAAGACGTGCTCCCCCAAGCCCATCAAGTCATGCAGTCTTAATGGTTTAAAATAGCATTATGACATTTTGATGCCAATTTAGCTCCAGTCATTAACATCTTTCTTTTTTTTTTTTTTTTTGGTCTGATATCAATCAAAATCTAACATAGCCTATGAGGTGATATTTGTCAACTCAGGCCATTTCTAAATCTCACCCAAGTGTGGAATCTACTTGTCTAGAGTCTTTCAAGTGCAAAAGGCTGGTTTCATTGTAGGTTTATGCATGGAGACACTCTACACTTCCGGGCCTCTCCCACTCTGACTCCGTTATTCCCAGTACCTGGAGCTGGAGGAGTATGCAGAATCAGTTCTCTGCTGCAGGGGCTGCAGATAGAACCCCTGTAAGCTCTCACGCGGAACGCATAGGGACTGTTGCTTTCAAGGTTGGAGACGACTTTACTTGTGCCGTGAACTTCTATCTCATTCCATGATATCATTTCTTCGTCTCTGTTAATCCTGCGGTATTCGAGAACATAGCTGTCGGCTTTGTCCTTTTCTGGATGGCGCCAGTCTATCAAGGCATTATTGTACACTTTACTCTGTTCCTCGTTGATTTCAGGAATGTCTATGCCTGAAAGAATTATGACATACAAACACAATGTTAAGACGGTATTTCCCTCAGCAAAAATAAAGTACTGGCAGTTTCTATAATGTCCAAGAAATTTCTAAATTTATAATATTATGTATGTATAAGAAGACAGTAAATCTCAAATAAGGTAAATCTGTAATTATAGTTGAATTATAATTATATAATAGCATTATAATAGCATTAATTATAATAGCATTAAGTGATATCATTATTAATTCTGAAACACTGGAAATTCTATTTTGTAAAACCATAGACTTTTCCCATAATGAGTCATATCTCTGGAGTTGAAATTATTATGTAAATTTACAGAAACCATTTTAGTACTTAAAATGGTAAGTTTTGTGATTGTCCACCTAACTCTACTGAGCATTTTCTTTAATATTTACCAACATGGACTTGCAAATACTTTTTCTTAGTATGGCATGATAAAGCAGCTGGCGAGGTGCTGGTGAAATGTTTGCTATGCAAGCTTGAGCACCCCAGTTAGTGTCTCCAGCACCCACAGAAAAGCTGGTAGTGGTGGCAGGAGTCTGTTCCACCAGTTCTGGGGCCAGGGTGGGGGAGACAGGTGGATCCCTGAAGCTAGCTGGCCAACTCAGCTGCCCATACTGGTGAACCCCGGGGTCCACTGAGGCCCTAGTTCAAAAGAATCAGACAGACAACTGAGCAAGACATGGTACTAACCTCTGGCCTCTGCTCTCTCTCTATATATACACACATGAAATGCAACAAACACACACACACACACTCACACTTAAAGAAAAGAAAAGAAAGAAAAAAAAGAAAAGAAAAGAAAGAAAAAGAAAAGAAAAGAAAAAAGAAAAGAAAAGAAAAGAAAAGAAAAGAAAAGAAAAATCAGAAACTAAAAAAGGAAAACCCAAAAAACTATTTAGGCAATTCCAAGATAATCAGTATAGCAATCTTGTTTAGATCCTGCCAATATTTTGCCATAAAGAATTCCACTGTCTGGATCAAGATTTATACATTTAGGGGAAATAAGTTCCTAATATTTTGCTGAAAGTATGTTTATTGCCTACATGGTATCTCACAATTGTAATCTCTGTACTTAGGAAGAATCAGGATCACTGTAAATACAAGGGCAGCCTGGGCTACATAATGAATTGCTGATTAACCTAGGCTATATGGTTTCTCAAAAAAGCAAAATGTAAAGGAAACCAACATCACAGCTAACTCTTGGTGCACACACCTTTTCTATACACTAAATTTGGAAGCTTGGATCCACTGGTCTTTCAGCAATGTCTATAAGTTACATGTATGCTGGGCAGGACAGCACATGCCTATAATACCAGAGCAGCCAGGAGAATAAATTTATGGTGTTCCTTGGCTACATGCTAAGTTTGAGTTCAGTGTGGATAAATTACATATACAAAAACATGTGTGTCCACACCCCGCCCATCTCCATCAAGCCACAGAGGAGGAAATGGAATCAGGGAAGGCCCCGCTCCCTTTCACTTACCCCACAGCCTCGTATAGGAATGAGCCTCCTATAAGGAAGCCTGGCAGTGCATTAACACATATGAAGATTACACAGCCACAGTAAGATCAGCAAACGCATCCACAACTAAAAACTAAACAGGGCTGAATCACGGGGTATCTTCAGCCACACGGTCCCAGTAAGAATGAGCACATAGGGAAAATGAAATACATCCACAGGCAGGAAAGGAGGCTCCCCTCTCTTTTGCCCAGTGTCTTCTTAGTACTTGGTACTATGCATAACCAACCCATACTCACCCACATCAGCCTTACCCTGGCAGGGGCAATGTGTGGATCCATAGGTAACAAACTTAAAGTCAAAAGTAAGCAAAAAGCAATTGATGTGTGAGAACCAACAGTCTGGGAAGTAAAACCAGCATTTGAAATGATAATAAACACCTATTTAGAAAAACTAAATCCATAATAAATACCAGATTTGGAGATACATGTAAAAAGAAAAGATGCCACAGAAAGCCACAGTTTTTAAATCTTTAAGAAGCCAAATTTGGTTTTTAAAAAGACAGCTTTTTAAAAATATTATTTACTTAATGTATAAATGCTCTATCTGCATGCCAGAAGAGGGCATCCGATCCCATTACAGATGGTTGTGAGCTACCATGTGGTTGCTGGAAACTGAACTCAGGACCTCAAAAAAAGCAGCCAGGACTCTTAACCACTAGGCCATCTCTCCAGCCTGTAAACATCTTTTTTATTTAGGTTTTAAAAATCTTATGCTTGGGGATTAAGTATGGGCAAGTGAGTGCAGGTGCCCTCCGAGGCCAGACACTATCAGAGCCCCTGGGGCTGGCACTCTGGTGGCTGTGAGGCACTGGATGTGGGAGCTGGGAATCAAACTCTGGTCCTCAGGAAGAGGAGAGCTCGCTGGTAAGACTGAGCACCTGTCTAGCGCCCAGTCTGTGCTGCTTCAACGTCACAGGAGGAGAAGCCTCTGCAGGGCAAATGTATCACAGTGTAAGGATAGAAGGAAGCCCTCCTTGTGATGGTGGCCTGTGAGGGTGTTTCCTAAAAGTCATCTGTTGAAGTCAGGACCCCCACCCACAGCAGTCCTCAGAAGACTGACTATATTTAGAGACTTGATCTTCAGAGGGGATATTAAATGAAGCTGAGATCCTCACAGCATACCCTAATTCAATATAGCTAGAATTCAGAATATATTTTAAACCAGATTTCTTTTTTTTTAAGATTTATTTATTTATTATATGTAAGTACACTGTAGCTGTCTTCAGTGTCTTCAGACACCAGAAGAGGTCAGATCTCATTACGGATGGTTGTGAGCCACCATGTGGTTGCTGGGATTTGAACTCAGGACCTTCAGAAGAGCTGTCGGTGCTCTTAACCGCTGAGCCATCTCTCCAGCCCTAAACCAGATTTCATATACTAACAATACCATAAGCCTTTAATTTTTTAAAAAATGTGACGCCATGTACACAATGTTTAAAAAGCCGAGAGTATATAGTTCTGTGCCCAAAAACTAAACTTCCGGGATGATGATCAGGAGCAGCTTAAATCAAAGGGGAGGGCGGCGCATGCGCTGCACACACAGCCGGGGAGGAAGCGCCGCCTTTACTACTTACCACTGGAGAAAAAGGACAATTCTCCAAGCACCTCTGTTTGTTTCGATATGTTAACGACATAGTCTTCAAAAGAAGCCTGGGCTGCAGGTCTGAAGCTCTTCAGGGATTCTGTAGCTTTCTGTATTCTGTGGGCAGACATATGTCATATAAAAGCCATTCTTTGAAAGGGCAAATCACACTAAACACTGGCAACGTGGCAGGCCAAAGAAACGGACCCTGCATTCAGAACCCAGGACGCAGCAGAGCCAGACTGCTCCTTGACCCACCACCAGGAACTACTCGGCCAGTCGAGGTTTTTAAAAGCTAACCCAGCAAGTACCTGAGATGGAGCTGCTTCGCCGTCTGCACAAAGCAAGACTGATCCGTCTCCTTCAGCACTTCCTGAGCGTATCCCACAAGCCCGTTATTCTCTAGAAGGCCTTGGTACTCTTCCATTTGAGTGTGGAATTTGTCCAGTCTTAGTTTCTTAGAGGCATCGATGGCTTTCAGAACAGACGACTTCCTGTCTTCCAGGATTTCAAAGAGCTTTTCAAAATGTGCCAGCGCTTCTTCCTTCGCCCTCTCTCCGTTGCACTAGTGTAAACCACACACGCGTTAGCTCGTGCTGAATCCAACCTCCCCATTGCATGAACACAGAACACACGCATTAGCTCAGCCATAAACCCAATCAAGGTCTTCTTCTGACACTCTACATAATATCAACGAAACAAGGCCGGATGTCTGCTTCCAAAATCTTCAAAGCAGTAGCGTGGGGTGAGGCACATAGAGAACACCTGTCTGCTTCCGTTTCTATTTGCTTTGTGATGTCAGAACTTTGTACTGTTAAAGTCCGGCAACAGACAAATAATTCGATCAAATGGGAAGCAATTTTCAGTGATAAAATTAGTTAAGGGCAAAACTGAACTGATTTAACCACAAATACAGCAAAAGCACAACTCTTGAAAGTTTGCAACTCATCTCAAAATCAGGAATATTTCTAAATACAGGAAGCTATTCTAAAGTTAAATTACAGCTTTTACAATCCTCAAAATTCTATATTAAGGTGTTTAAAATGAATTTTCTTTAATCCTCACCTAGCCATGTGCTCTGGGCTCAGCTGAATCTAAGCATGAGTTCTGGGTTCGATACCCACCATTCTCGCTCTCCCATGCAAAACGCATGGATAAACATAAATTATTCAGAGTCTTATGAGGATGAGTAAAGATTGTTTACCTGACAAGCATGCACTGTGTCACACACTCTGAACACTCTTATCACTGCATAATTATTTTTCTGTTTCATAAAACAACCTATCTAGAATGCATATTATAAACATGTTGATTGGGGGTTCTGTTTGTTTTGTTTACATAACCTGGCTGGCCTAGATCTCAATCCTCCTGCCTCACCCTCCCTAGTGTTGGGATTACACTTCTGTGTCACCCTGTCTGGGCCAAATGATTTGAATTTTTATAAAATCAGGGCTCAGAGTGACTTTGAAAGAATCCAGTGACTACAGGTAGTACTCATCATTACAGACCTAACACAAAGTCTTCAGGAACAGGCACTGTGGGGGACACTGCAGGGACACTGTGGGGACACTGCTGAATTCCCAGCAGCCTCTGAGCCCAGAAAGGAATGCTGCTCAGATTCCCTTCTCCATGCTAACCCCACCAGTTCAAGTTTTGGTTTTGGTGGCCTTTTGTTTTTTAATATAACATACAAAGTGATGGGGTTTATTATGGTATTTTCGTATTTACCAATATACTCTGTTCTAGTTCAGTTTTTAAAGGAAACGTTCAGAGAACAGTAAGATTCTCTCAATGGTTTTCCACATTAAGCTCAGAAATATGCATAGATAAAATTATAATTGCAGACACAAAAGCTGTCCCATGTCACTGAGGAAGTGTTAAGGACAGAGACAAACATGGCATTAATATGCTTGGGGGTGGGGGCAGGGATAAGACAGGGTTTCTCTGTGTAGCCTGTAGATCAGGCTGGCCTTGAACTCATAGATCCAGAGATCTGCCTGCATCTGCCTCCCAAGTGCTAGGATTAAAGGCGGGCACCACCACTGTCAGTTTAATTTGCATTTTCTTTTTTCCTTTCTTTTCATTATTTCTTCTACAGTAATGGTGATCCAGACCAGAATCAAGACCTGCATATCCTGTACAGGTCACACAAATTTTCTACCACTAAGAAACATCCCAGGCCCCTGATGTTTCTTCACGATCTCACTTCCTACTGGGAAAAAAATATTTCAAGAAATAACAATCTTGAGCTAGCCTAGATTTTTTATATTTAATTATAAGTTTTAAAGTGAGCAAGAAGAAAAAAAAAACTCCACTCTACATATCAAAGCCTACGAAAAGTACTTAAATTGTCAAATAACCCAGCCTTACTCATACTTACTGTATTTTTAAAATGCTATTACTTTTTATTCGTTTTATTGATTTACATTTTGTTTATTGTGTTTGTGTGTGTGAGAGTGTGTGTGTGTGTGTGTGTGTATACATCTCTGGGGGGGTGTCAAAAGACAACTCAAGAGAATAGATTCTTTCCATCAACCATGTAGGCTCCAGAAATTACACTCAGGTAAATTAAGCTTAGCAGCACATACCTTCACCTTATAGGCTATCTAACCTATATCTATCCCTTTTTTAGACAGTCTTGTGTGATCCTTTAATTTCTATGAAGCCAAGACTGGCCTTGAACTCATAATCTTTCTGCTTCCATCCCCAGTGCTAAGATTACAGGTATGAGCCACCATGCTAGCTTATGTTCTGCCGCTTCTGGCATGGCCATGGTAGGAACAGAATAATATGGTTCCTGCCCCTAGAACAGAGCCAGCAGGGCATGGGCCTCTATGAGCATTGATGGCTGCTGTGAGCAAAAGGCTTTTTATGTAATAGTGAACATATGTTCATGTTCCTCCTTCAAGGAATGTCCTCACTGCCAAGGTTGATGACTCCAGGATAATGAGAGACAGTGTGAATCTGGGAGGTATAGGTATGTCTATGTCTCAGCAAAATGGTAGAACGCAGTGACCTTTGGGACGGCACTTTAGACTGTGGGAAAGAACGCTGAAAACATGAGTTCAAAAACACATAATTTCTCAACTATGCAAGACTGGGCTTTTGATCTGCAAGAGAAGAGCTATCCAGAGAGCTTTAAAAATTACTAAAAATATGTCTTGACCAGAGAGCTCTCTGGAGATCTCTAGAGAGATCAAAACAGAGAGAGAGAGAAATCTGGGAAGCTGTCTCCAGCAGAACATTGGCTGTCAGCTTGTGATCCATGATTTGACTTCAAGTTGTTTGTTTTACCACTCCCAGGCATCTCTTCCTAAGAACTCCTCTCCAAGTCTAGATTGGTCCTTGGCAACTTTCCTACTTAAACTGAAGTAGAATATACAAACAGAAAAATGTGCGTGTAAGCATAAAGGAAGGGACTCTATAAATACATACTGACCAGCAGAACATTCAAATAAAAACACATTACTGTATGTCAGCAGTCACCCTCATAACCTCTGCAGTGCTGATTCTCCTCCTCAAGGATAACTTTATGAAATTTTTAAATATAATTCAATCTCACTACTTGGCTACTTAAAAATATATCTAATGCATAAGAATGTTTTGCTTGCATATGTCTGTGTACCATGTAGATGCCTGGAACTGGAGCTATAGATGGTTGTAAACCACCATGAGGTGTTGGAAATTGAACCCATGTCCTCTAGAAGAGTAACCAGTGCTCCCAAGCATTGCAAAATCATCTCTGCAGCCTGTTCTGTATACTGTCTATAAATGTCATCAAGGCATCATTCCTTCCATACAATGTATGGCAGGATATACCTAGACTACACAGTATTAGGTCTAATAGTCTCATCACTACTTGTACACCACTGCGATAGACATTTGGGTTGTTTCTACCTTGTGGCCTCTGCAAACAAGACAAGCATGAACACTCATCTTTATGTATATAAGCAAGCCAAAACATGTATTCAGCAGAAGCTGGAATTTTAGATAACCCTGGTACTATCACATACAGTAACCTTTCAAAGGCTATCTGTTCATGTTCACATGCTGGTCAGTGTTGAAAGCTAATCTTTCCCTATGACGCCTGAACACTGATCACCCGGAAGTCTACTCTGCATGTGTTTCCACAAGATCTAGGGAAGCAAAGGTGTGAGGTCACACAATTCCCAGCTCAGAGAACACATTTAGGATGTTATGAACAAATTAGACAATGTCTGGATGAATGAATGGAAAGGTACTCTGACCAGCTTACAACTTACCTCTGTTTCTTTCATTAGCAAGTTTAGTTCAGAAATTTGACTTTTCACCTGGCTTTCCTTACCAATAAGGTAATCAATGTCTTTTGAAAGTTTCTCCTGTGGAAACACACAGAACACAAGTACAAAAATAAGTCAACAAAGACTTAATGCAATTTTGGAAATTATATGGTACTCTTCCTTCCTGATGAAGGATCAGCAAAACCAACTATGGTGATTAACTCAAAGTAAATATTTACTGGCCTTAGCCCTTAGGTTCAAGGTCATCTGAAGGGTTAAATGACAGTGGGGTCAGGCGACAATCAAACATTCCAAATGTGCAAGTAGAACTTATCATTGCTTATCACTCTCAAAATCCTTGTTTCTAAGGCTTCTAAGCAAATCGAAGGTCAAATAGTATAGCAGCTAAAATAGTACAGCCTTCTCTCACATTTCACAATTTACACACACACACACAAACACACACACCAGGAAAACCAGCAAAGATCAATCCAAAATAATCCCAGCTCATTCCATCCTTGCTATTCATTCACTATACACTGGTAAAAACTTGGATTTTTCAACTAATTTGTTTGTAAATTAGCTATTCTGAACACTGTGATTTCTCAGAGAAATTACATCGAAGATTTTGGTGTAATCTCTAGCTTTGTCAAAAAGTTATGCTTTGAGCAATTTTCTCAATCTAGAATCCATTTTTAAAAAGCAAAAACCACTTGAAAGTACTTGGCAGGATTAACAAGTGTCAACGGGACAACTATTAAGTCTAAATGAAACTGAGAAAGGCCAGGAAGCCCCTCCCACGGTCCAGTGGATAAGATGCTCAGGATGAGTGCTCTCCCGGATGCTGACTGCTGAACCCCTGGAATGTAAAGTGAGGACAAGAAGAGAGACAACCACTTGGTGCTTAAGAATTCAAGAAGTGTCTAACCTACTTCATCTTCCTCTTTATACTAGAGAGTGAAAGAGGATGTGTACAGAAATAGACGTGGCTGGCTCTGCAGAACCCATGTCAGTCTTAGAGGGACACCCAGCAACCAGATACACAGAAGCCCTCTGGGAGTGCTCACTGCAGAGGGAGGAAGTGGCTGACCAGAAAGGAACAAGATTTCTGGACACAAAAGACAGAATGGGTTTGGAATCTAGCTTAGGGATAGAGTATGTCCCCAGCAGGTGCAAAGTCCTAGATCAATCTCCAGAGCCCACATCAATCAACTCTAAGAGCTGGACATGGCCATACAAGCCTGTAATCCTTGAGAGAGACAGAGAGACCAAAACAGAGAAAAGAAAACGGGATTTTACAGGATAATAATGCTACAAAGCGACAGAAAAAACCTTCCATTTTGACTTAGCATTTTACCCATCCAAAGAACCCAAAGTTCATGAGGTACAAATACCACAGTAAATAGCTGAACCAGAAACCTCCAGGATTAGGGCGTATTTAACAGCACACTGCAAGCCAAATGTCAGGTCTGTACTGGGGCCACAGGCATGAGCACAGGCGTGAGCACAGGCATGAGCACAGGCGTGAGCACAGGCGTGAGCACAGGCATGAGCACAGGCATGAGCACAGGTGTGAGCACATGCACTCTCTTTTCTTGACTACAGTGACAGAGCTGCATCTGCCCCGCCCCCCATTGTCCACCCTTTGTACGCTCAAAGCAGCTAGACATGGTCATTGCCCCCAAACCCCAAAAAATCAGTCAGGGTGACGTCTGAGAGAAGGGAAGAAGAGACTAGGAGTTAAAACTTCCTGGTAGGCAGACATATAAGGATGAGGACCATGGCTAGGTAATAAAGGTACCAAATCTCCAAGATGGCCAGCCTCTTTTTCAATTTTCTGGCTTGAGACAAAACCATGGCCTCTCTCTCTCTCTCTCTCTCTCTCTCTCTCTCTCTCTCTCTCTCTCTCTCTCTCTCTCTCGTAGTCTAAGATAGTAATACTTATCTAGCATAGCCCCTGTACTCGGAATACGCAAGTTTAAAGCTGATACCAGCTTCAAACTGACCAGCCCTAAAGTAGAGGGGTAAACTCTTCAGAGGCTTCCCTCCAGCAGAGACTGGATTTATAACCCTTTGGTATGAATCTGAGTGTCCTAAGGGCTTGCCATGCAACAATTTCCTCCAAATTTAAACACTGTTTTGCCCATCACAAAGAGGGACTCCTTAAGACTTATGAAGTAGACTCATCTCACAAATCTCAGAGAGTTCCTGAAAATTACAAGATTAAGCAGGCCCTTCCCAAGGTTACACAGTCCATAACTCCCCCACTAGCCAATAAGCTCATTAATTTGCCAAATTGGACTCTGCTAGATGGTTCTAGTCTGTCATCAATTCAGTGCCTGTCTGAGGTGAGAAGATACTTATTCACACCTCCCCATGAAAGCAGGCCACACAACAAAGCTAAAACCCTGTGAAGTAGGACTAGTCTGGCCTCTATAGCTATCCCAAAGGTCCTATGAGAGGCTAATTCCAAGCCAAGTTTGAGAACTATTTTTCCCCTTTATATATATCACATCCCCAATAAAAGACACCATTAAAACACTAGTAAACAAACAAAGGAAAAGTCACTTAACAACAGCACCAGTCTGTTCATGCGAGCAGTCTAGGGGAGAAATACATATCTAGCATGGTCCCTGCACTCGGAAAGACAATATCAGCCTTGCTTCATCTCTAAAGATGTTCAGAATAAGATCTGTGGAAAAGCAAATATGTGATACTTCCTGTGCAAATACAGTACCTGAAAAAGATCCCACAATGCTACATATTCAAGCTACTATCTTATTTTTGTCTTGATGTGATACAAAAACTAAAAGATAGCCCTTAAGGGAAGGAAGATTTATTTTGGTTCTCTTTGAGAGGATGTGAGTCCCTCACAGCAGGTAAGGGCACACAAGCAGCCAGGGCTGTGGCAGCAGGAGCATGGCGTGGCCATTTATATTGTTTGTAATGAATTCAGCTAGAATCCACCCGGGATATAACTGTGAGGCCTAACATTTCCTCCAGTCCAGCCTCATCTCCTACAGGCCCCAGACCCTTCCAACTGGGAATAAATGTTCAAACACAGGAACACATGGGGAGCATTTTAAAGTCAAATGTTAACCACCACCATGTTGGGAAAGCCCTACATTACCAGCTCTTACAACAGCAATAAGTGTTAACCTACTTCAACAACTCGGACAATACTCACTACAAACATCTCGCCCACCCTAAAATATGGTTGCTACACCAAGCATCTCCCGACGCAGTGGGGACTGCTTACGGGAATGTTTGCATCTTTTTTTTTTTTTTTTTTTTTTTTTTGCTTCTCTGAAAGTAGAAACTTGTGTAAAATTATCAACTTGTCTAAAATCAAGGTGGTTTTGAGAAGAGCAAACAGAAAAGGAGCAATACTTATCCTTAGAAGTGCATGAAACTAACAGGTGGAAAACTCAGAAATTCCTCAGGAAATGGAGTGCTGGCCAACTTCTGCAGATGTGGTTACAGAGTGAACAATTTAACGTAAAATGAGCCGAGCCACGACAGAGCTTAATAAGAAACCTGTACAGTGATGTGAGAGGCTGAGAAAGATACAGAAAAGCCCCGACTTTCCAGCAGTGGAGAGGCTCAGTGACTGAGGCGCGGCCAGAGCAGGAGACACAGTGAACCATGCATCATCCAGGAGACACAGTGAACCATGCATCATTTCAGGACACGCCAGATTCAAAAGCCTCAGGGGCCAAATGCTGAGAGGAAACGGCCAACAGCAATCCCCGTGCAGACTCTTTCTGGGGTGCCGGTTCAGGAAGACTAAAGGCAGGAGTCTTGAGGAAAAGGGACTCTACTTTAAGCCCATGTGTGCGTTTCTGTCAATATTAACAGAAGCCAAGCAAGTGCTGGGACGGAAAATATCCTAGCCTCAGCTTACAAAACTGCTAGCAGTGGATCATTCTCCATTAACTGGTTAAGCCAGTTTCTCCAAAAGTGCAAGCCGTTTGCAGAATTGAACTCACACCTTCACAGCCCAACACACACTACAGCACAGATAAGAAACCTGGTGTTTACCTCGGCAGATTCGACAAACAGCAGACACAAGACAAATGCAAGGCTACCCTTCCATTCATTTCTCTAACTCAACACCCACTGGCCAAAAATAAAAGAAGTGATACTGTGTCTTTGTATTCTGTAGCCAGTTTCCTTCAGCTTAAATCTAAAACCAAGTGGAAAGGAGACTCATTACTCTTAGCAAGTGGCTTTTTACTAAAGAGTATGTAAATAGTGTGTTATAGAATATCGTTCTGAAAGTGTGAAACGAAAGAAATTAGCGTGCAATAAAAGATAGCTGTGTCTATGTATATGTTCTTCATCAAGTTTCCTGGTATTTCTCTCCTAAAACCTTGATTCTAAAATGATAGCTTTTTTCTTTTCTTTCTTTCTTTCTTTCTTTTTTTTTTTATTTTTTTTTATTTATTTATTTATTTTTTTTTTTGGTAAGTTAATGATTCAAGAGGCAGCTGGCTTCAGGGTAAGAGATGGTCACTAAGAACACAGAGGCATGACCAGACAGGTAAGATTCAGTCCTACCTCACAACCTCCAGGGAAGAGAAGCCCCGAGGTGGAGGTGATCATCAGTTGCCAATCCAGTGTGCCCATCAATGAGGCTTCTATAAAAAAGACAGTTCAGAACTTCCAAATAGCAGCGCCAATGGAGGCTCTCACACATCTCAGAGTCCACAACCAGAAGGTGTGGCAGCTCCTCCCTTCCTACATGCCTCTCCCTGTCCATCTCCTCATCAGCACCTATTGTAATATCCTGTAGGATAAATTGCTATTTGTGTTCTCCCGAGTTCCAAGAGCCTCTCAAATAAAATAATTAGACCCAAGGAAGGTGAGTAACTGAAACTTTTTACAACCATGTGATAAAAGGCAAACAAACCACATGGAGTCTGCGGCTAGCATATACAGTGGGGCAGAGCACAGACAGCCCTGCAGACTGAGCCCTCCCTACACCGGTGGGATCCAACAGCACATCCAGGTACAATGTCAGGACTAAACTGAATTAGAGGATCCCCAGCTAGCATCTGCTGTAGAACCCATTGCTTGCTTGCTGACATCACGTGAGGTCACACGTGTGGTAACACACACCTGTAAATCACAACTTGGGAAAAGAAATAGAGGCAGGAGTGTCATGGCAAATTTGAGGCCAGCCTGGTTTACATAGCAAGACCCTGTCTCAAAAAAAAAAAAAAAAAAAAAAAAAAAAAAAAAAAAAAGGCTTGTCGGGGGTGGTCTGGGAGCAGCAGAGAAATATAGATTGTTTCACCAACACTGAAGATGCTGTGTAAGTGTAGATCCCATGATGTGGAATGAGAAACAGGCAGATCTCTGTGAGTTCAAGGACACTCTGTTTGGAACTTGTTAGCATTCACAGAAGGGAATCACATTGCATCAGACAAAAGGAGCAGCAAATAATTATTGTTTCCCTGAGAGGAAGTTCTTGTAGCTTTACTGGTGTCAAGGCCTTAGTACATTTAATAAAAACTGGGGCAGATCACATGAAATCTAATCTTTTACAAATGTGCCATGTTGAGCCGGGCGGTGGTGGCGCACACCTTTAATCCCAGAGCTTGGGAGGCAGAGGCAGGCGGATTTCTGAGTTTGAGGCCAGCCTGGTCTATAGAGTGAATTCCAGGACAGCCAGGGCTACACAGAGAAACCCTGTCTCAAAAAAAAAAAAAAAAAGTGCCATGTTTTAGATTGTGCCATGTGACGCTGACCAACTGCAGATGCAGATAAAGGGACAAAACGTGTCTGTCTTCCCACCTGAGACAACCAAGCACAACATCTGGAATCTCTCGCCATGCACCAGATCTCAGAGATCTCATTGAGACATTTTCCTAGACCATGGGAAACCAGAAAAGCTGGCTATCCTAGCTTGCTGTCTGCAGTTTCTAGGGCTTAAGGCAAAGACCTCAGTCGGATCCCAGCATCTCTCTGAAGTGGGAGATAAGAGGGCCAGGATTTCTAAAGCCTAAAAGCACAGAGACAGGAAGAAAAGGGGAAACGGGCAGAAAGATACCTAAGAATGAATCCTAGTCAACCTTCCTAAGGTCAAGGTCCAGAAAGGATTAAAGTTTGCAATGCTCCCTACCATCCAGACCCAACCCCAAGAAAGAAAAGCTTCTGAATCGCTGGAGATGAAGAATTGTCAAAGGTTTTACCTCCAAAGTCAGTCTGATTAAGCTAAAACTAAATAAATGTGTCCCAGCCCTGCCCAAGCAAACTGAAAACACGGTGTAATTAATAATGCCTGAGAGCTAATCAAAACTTCCGGCTGACTGGTTTTCTGTCAACTCGGCACAAGTTAGAGTTATATAGGAAGAGGGAACTTCAGTGGAGAAAATACCCCCTGTCCTGGTCTGTGGTCAGTCTTCTTGTCTAATGACAGCTGTGGGAGGGCCCAGCACACTGTGGGCGGAGCCGCCCTTGAGCAGGTGAGCCTGGGTGGTAAGAAAACAGGCTGAGCAAGCCATGGAGAGCAAGCCAGAAAGCAGCCTTCCTGGCTCCAGCTAGCTCTCTCTCTGGCTGGAGTTCCTGGACTGACTCCCTCCATGATGGACTGTTGTCTGGAAGAATAAGCAGAAATAACAGCCTTCCTCCCCAAGTTGCTTTTAGCCATGATGTTTTACCACAGCAATAGAAACTCTAAGACACCAAGCTAGCAAAGGAACAGAGAAATAGAGGCTACAAGGGCCAAACCTGTCCGTGACACAGACATACGACGCTATTTGTGTATATAGCCGCATACAGGACAATCTGTACACATTCTGCTAAGCAAAGAGAACACTTTGTTAAAAGGGAAGCTTAAGGATGAATTTGTCCCTTTAAAACTCTTTACAACACAAAGCATGAAACAGGGAAACGTGCCATACAACTGCCTGGGCTGCTCCTGACCATCAGACTTGAAATTTTTCAGGAGCCTCCTACCTCTGCTCCCAGAGGATCCTACCAGGGTTCCAATTCCTTTCTCCCTCACACCTCAGAACTACCTTTAACACTCAAAAAGACTAAAAACGTTATAAGTATATTTTAAATAATTTGTATCTAATTTTTCATAATTACATTACATATTTATATGTGATTACATAATTATATGTAATTTATTTACAATATTATATAATTTATTTTATATTAATATGTGTAACAAAATTATATATGCTATGTAATATATAAATATATAAAAATAATTTTAATTATTCAAATATATAATTATTTAATATATTACTATATATTAAATAATTAGTTTTTATAGTTTTTAATAATTATATCTTAAGTTTTACTTTATACTGCTAACTCCATTCAGTGAAACAGACCACATTACAAACCATGGCTTTTATACATACAGTCATGAAATCACCAGGTATCAAAACCTACTTCCCAGGGACGGCTAGGAGTTAAGAGCACTGGCTGCTCTTCCAGAGAACCTGGGTTTGATTTCCATCACCCATAGTGAGGGTGACAGCCCTCTGGAACCCCAGTCCCAGGAATCCACTGCCTTCTTCTGACCCTCTGCAAGCATTGCACACACATGGAGCACAGACATACTTGCAGGTAAAACACCTATAAAGGTAAAATAAAGTAAAAAAAAATGAAATTTTTAAACCAACATCTAAAATAACAAGTCATACCTTTAAGGTTTTGTAGGCACTGCTCATGGTGGTTACCCGGTGATTGGAATGATTCCCACCCAACTTACAGAGGTGGCAAACCGGCCTTCTGCACAGTTCACAGTACATGTTTATTCTCTCTGTCTCATGTTCTGGGCACATTAAAATCTATTGAACAAAAACAAATGAAGTGTTAAAGATCTAGGCTTCAAGTAACCTAGTAAATCCCCCAATACAAAGATTCGCTATATAAAATAGAGCCATATAAGTAGAAAAAAATAGACGTACAAAAATGTCACATGAAAACTCTAGAATTACCATTTTTAAATTTGAGGATTCAAACAGTCAATGCACAAATGCTACTTCTCCTAAATCTGGTGAAAACATTCGTGCCAATAGGACTCATGTAGACTACAGGCTTAAGCAAACTAGAAAGGCCCTCTCACCACATAGATTAGGCACACGTATTAATGAGCATCCCTACAAGGCATCAGAAGAGCTTAAGAGAATCAATGCCCTCACTCCCCACATAAGCCTGTTGCTAAGAGGGCCCTGGAAGGTTTTGTGATATAGGAGTCCAGCAGGCGAGCTCCACAAGCCACACAGGCCCTGCCCAGTGGCAGCCCCTAACTCAAGGAAATGGTACATTTGTACTTACTCTATGAACTATCATCATAGATGCATTGGAAACTATACATAAAATACTGTTTCCATTCAGAAACAAGTATTTACATAGTATGTTGATGAAATCAAATAATTGTTCATTATTTCCAGAGACTAGATGTTAGACAACTATAACTGGTCTGAAAAATTAAGAAAATAAAAGATCAGTATGCAAAGTCCTCCTACCAACACAGCTTCAGGGAGGAGACAAAATGGGAATAAACAATGTTTCAGAATATCCAAATTCCATATTCTCAAAAGCATATGGTTGGTTTGTTTTATTGTTAGTTTGGGGGCTTGCTTTTGTTTGTTGAGACAGGGTTTCTCTGCTCTGGCCATCCTAGAACTCACTTTGTATATCAGGCTGTCCTTGAACTCATAGAATTCCACCTGCCTCTTCCTCCTGAGTGCTGGGGTTAAAAGCATGCACCACCACACCCAGTGTATGTGTTTTAAAGTAGAAAAGCTTAGAACTTCCATATGAAGAGACTCAGTGAGGTCACTTATAGGTGAGTAGTCTCTATGGTAAGAGGCAACTTTTAACATAAATGGCTTGGAGGGACTATTTTTGTTAATATAGCCTGGTCATACACCTTCAGGTTACTCATCAGGATTTTACAGTTGCAAATAAAAACTTATGACTAATTTGCATCCCAAATTCTATGGCATACTTAACTTATAAAAACCTAGCCTTAAGGTAGCTCAGTATCATGTGTCCTTCCGTGATACAACATTACTCATGTGTGATCTTTTTAATGAAACACTAAAACTTTTTGAAGTCATACATTTTTAAAACCCAGTGACCACGAGGAGTTACGGTGAGACATATCATAATAGGGAATTCAAAGCTATTTGATAAATCTGTTATCGGACTAACAGTTTTGGCAAGGTGTCCTTCCAAATATGGGTACAATGAAATATCTTTGCTTTAAACTTTCAGGCTACATTATATAAGAAATATTCAGTGAATGCTTTTTAAATATTTTTAAGACTTTAAATTTTACTTTAAATTATTTGTATGTGTCTGTGTGGGGTATGGAAACAAAATTGCAATACGCAAAGAAGACCAAAGAGAGGATTGGATCTCTTGGAGCTGCAATTAAAGCTGGCTGTGAGGAGCCCACGTGGGTGCTGGGAACCAAATCTGGGTCCTCTGTTAAAGACAGTGGGCGATCTTAACCACTGAGCCATCTCTCTGGCTCCAGAAGAGTTTTTGTGATTTACACATGAAATTATTACAAATTAAAGGCTGTCTTCTTAAGAATACCATTATATTTTCACATTCATACCAGTTACTAAGTTATAAAGAACAACTTTAAAAGCATTCATTGTTTCAATCTCACAAATCAGAACATCTTGGAGACACACAAAAATTACTTTATTCATCAGAGCTCATAGGACATGAAGTTCTTATGAGCAATCAAAACCAATCACCCAGAATACCTGAGAAATGCAAATTCCACCTAACAGACTATAAAACCACTATGTCCCACGCTTTAAAGTACTGGACTGTAATCATTAAAATGTTACCCAATCAAATCTTTCCATCTCTAGACTCCTGGAGATTTCTCCCATCACATTTGGAACCCTAACTTACCTTGGGTCTGAAGTTAGTAGTGGGGCCCACATACTCATGCTGGGCTTTTACAGTGCCCCAGGGATGATAAATTTTGAAGCATTCATTGCAGTAGCTTGCACTGCAATCCATGCAGCTCTTTGTAGATTCCTGGGGTGGTGGTTTACACAGGTCACACATAATGGCTGTGGCTGCCCTAGCGGCCTGCCGGTATCTCTCCACAATTGTTTCCAAAGTGAAATTTCGAAACAGACCACTGACTCCTCGTTCTCCAAGATCCACATCATGCTCACAGCCAGGACAAGGGAACGTGGTTGTTCTCGGGGTCAGTGAGTTACGCTTCCAGCCTGTGTAATTAGGAAGTCTTCATTCAATTACATCATAAACAATCAATACAAAGAAAAGTCAGGTTTTAGAAAGAAATGTCTCTACAAGAACAAACATCCCAAGTGGCTCCATCTACATACTGAAAATGCTTTTTAAAACAAATACTTTTACTTGGCATATAAAAGACAAGTTGAAATTATTAAAAGTTATCATAAAAAGGAAAAAATCTATAATAAATTGCATATAAGCTCATATTAAACCGAACATAGTTATGAAGACAAAACATATAATACAATACTTCATAGAGATAGGAGTTTACATAATTAAGATTTCTAGTTAAGGGACTGGAGAGAGGGCTCAGCGGTTAAGAGCACTGACTGCTTGCTCTTCCAGAGGTCCTGAGTTCAATTCCCAGCAACCACATGGTGGTTCACAACCATCTGTAATGGGATCCTATGCCCTCTTCTGGTGTGTTCTCACATACATAAAATAAATAAAATATTTTTAGTTAATTTTATACATCATACCTAAAGTCACTGAGTGAATGCCCTTAGCTGACCAGGAAGAAATGGGGTAGATGAAAGAGGACCTTAATCTGGGCACACGAGTCAGTATGCCCAATGCAATCCCAGGGCCAATTTGGAGCTGCAGAATTGCCACCTACACGTACAATGTCTTTCTGGTTAGTCTGCACTTTCATCACATATACAAAGAAATGGGTGTCATACATCTTAAGAACCATCTCAATAGAATGTTTCCCACTGCAGCAGTATTTTATCTGGGAAAATTTCATGGGAAAGACCAGAGGGGATTGAAATGCAATCCATGCAAGAGTGACTAGACCATTCACAGACCTAGAACTTATAATAACTTTAAGAGGGACCAACCACTGAGACCTAAAACAAAGAAGCATTACATGCAATTTTGTATTATAGAAAATATACATTACTTTAAACATTAGATGTTTTCATTCAGTATTATCATCATGATCTTAATAAGTCAAGAAACTAAATTATGGCAGATCTTACCTGCTGGTTCACAGAAATGCAAGCTGTCCGTTTAACATAGGTGGGCGCATACTTACTTAACACTGTTAGAGTATAAAATCTTGGTTGCCCACAAAAGAGCTTCCATAACACACAAACCAAGAAACTTCTTAACAACTCCGCCTTCTTTCATACCACCATGTTCAACATCAAAAATTAATGGGTAAACTCAGTATGCTCTATTTGGCAAAGATCTTTAAATGGCTGCATTAATATTGCTCTTGAAATGACTGTCATCTAAAAATAATGTCTTAAAAGATGTCCGGTGTGACATCACAATAGGTAGCAGACAGTCCACAGCATTGTTTATATTAATTTAATGGCTTTATAGCATGCAAAGTATCACTGGACTCCCAAAGCAGCTAATGTAACAGGCATGCACAGTATCTTTAATATCTCCATTTAATGACATTTTAGCCTTATCATTTTAAAACATGAATCATATAAAAAGAAGCTTCCCACACAAACTTGAAAATCCTACTCTAAATATATTCCTGTAGTCATTTTTAAAACATGCAATACAGCCCAAGATGTTTCACACCACAGCAGGCATGGAATGAAAGAAGCGCCAGGCTAATTACAAAATAAACAAAACACACACACATGCCGATGGAAATGTTTTTGTGAAGAAAAAAAGAAGAAGAAGCCAAACAATTCTTGAAGTCAAATAATGCAGTGGTCAAGTTTAAATAGATGGAAATTCACATTTTGTTAGATCCTTCTACACATTAACTAGATGCTAGAAGCTGAAATGGTGGGATAACCAGGCTCAGCAGTGCTTGTGAAAAGCAATGGTCTACTGTAGTTCAGGAAGGTTGTGACCAATCAAGTACGGACAGGAAACAAAATCATGACAATTAAGCCATGCTTTAACATGAAAGCTGGTGGCACACTAATTTTGGTTGTTTTCATGTTTAGAAATGTTTTTTTAAAAAATGCTGCATCCCTTTTCTGTATGTATATCTCTGTTACCTTTTTATGGCAAAAATAAAAGTTTTTATAAAATATTACACTGGACCTCTTCAATGAGGTAAAATGTCAAATCTAAGACCTGAATAATTTCCAGATAATGTATTCAAACAGGTATTCTGGCTGTTTCTCTAAACAGGTCCACAAGTGTCCTTAAGAATGTTAATAAGCTTTCATTTGATCTGTCTTATGCTTTTACTGTTGTTTTCATAAAATAGTATATTCAGAGAAACAAAGAAAGCATGACAGGATGTCCTGGAAGGTGAATCTCATGAAATATAAAAAACAAAAAGCACTGCACTCTAATAGGAAAATGTAATAAAGTCAACTTTCAATAGCTGTGCCACCTCAAGGGTCATGAAACCAAATGACTATTGAAATTTAACATAAATGTTCACTTTTTTTGGTAGCAATAGCCATAATTCAAACTCTCAAGAGTACTTGAGGCTAGTGGATACCACAGCGCACAGCAAAGTGTTGAGTGTTTCCGTTATTACAGAAAGTTCTATTTACACAGTCTTTCTTTACAATGTGACACAATCTGATGAGCCAGGGACTAACCAGATGGTGACAGGGGAGGCTAGGAAGGCCTGGAGACCAACTACCAGCCACACAACCGGGGAGGCAGCATCTATAAGTTAGGTAAATACTCTCAACTCAGGCAGCTTTGCTTCAAAGGCACAGTAAGCAAACATCGAGACACGATTTAAAAATAGTTAAAGAATTTTCTAAATGGTTCATAGCCACCCAAGGAGCCAGATCTCAGTTTTTGATTTATCACTCAACTGCCGGGAGAAGAACAAAGCATTTCAGAAGTGATGCAAGAGCACCAAATATGAGCAGCACAGCTCAGCCTGCAGCCGGTACATCCTCTTGCATGCTCTGGTGGTGAGGGCTGACTGCTGGTCTCACGGCTTGCCCGATTGCTGGGCGCCACCAGAAGGACTTCTCCGAAGGTGAGAGAAACAGAAAAAGGGTAACATTTCTCCAACCAAAGAGTACCACCAGAATTTGGCCAAAATATAGTCAATTTTACTTGAAGAGGTCAGTTGGAGTGGGGGGTGGGGGGGATGCTGTGTACAGGACCCACAAATGGGTACAACCACCATATTAAAACTCTGATGGCAAACTCTTTCAAACATTGACAACAACAACAACAAAAAGGTACAATATGCATAAAATGGAGAGACTATGAAATTGACAGCTTCAAATAAAATTTTAATATTTGTTTAACCTTCCCAGCATAGCCTGTTATGTTTCATTATAGTCTATGGAAATATAAGAATATTTTTTCAGGTACCAGATACCAAAAGACAAAATCTCGTCGTGTATATGGAGAAAACGAAAGTGGGAGTCATTTTGACATACACCCCTTAAAAACATCAGAAATTTCGTTCTGTTTGGCCTGTTTGTTGTGTCATTCCAATTTGTTTACTTTCTATATAATTTTGGAGACTTGACCACTGGTGTTAGTCAAACTCTAGATACACAAGAGAATTTAAATCTAACACCACACTGCCTTCAGCCACAAAAGCAATAAAGCGGGTTTTTTTTTTTTCTACCTCTCCACCCCAAAGATCTCCGCTGTGGTGCTGTGAACAATGAACAGAAAGCTGGATTTAAAACTCCATCCCAAAGAGAATACTCACAACTTGTTAACAAAAGAGAAAGCAGTGACTGTGTCCCTCACAGAACACGATTATTGGATCAACAGTAAGTGTGTGTGTTTCCTGACACACAGGATGTTTACAAAGGCAGCAATATAAAACAGTCAAGTGATGATCTTACAGAATTTGGCTGCACCACTATCAGGCAATACTTGAGAGACATATGTTTTTGTCCTACAAATTTGTGTTTTTAAACAGCCTCATATCTGGTCACTAAGTAAATTCAAATATTTTTTTGTTTGTTTATTTGTTTTCTGAGCTAAAAAACTAATTTACAAAAAGATTATTAAAACTCACTATCTCTGATAACAGGAAAATATAAAATGGAGGAAAAGATTACACACATATAATCAGAAATATAAAACAACACATCTTTTCTGTTTACACACCTGGATGGGTAATTAACATATATACAGAAACCTTATGCTCTCAAAGTAGCCTTTTTTAAAAGTCTATTAAGTATGTATTCTGCACACAGAATCAAGTAAATCTTTATATATGTCATGTATATATAAACCATGTATATAAAAATATGTATATATAATGCATGAAAGTACTACTACTGTTTACTCTGATGGAGTAAATACATGGATAGAAATACTGACCAAGGGGACTCCACTGCCTAAGGCAGGCACAGAAAAAGATGATACTCTTTAAATGCATCTTAGAAAGAGAGATGCTTTTTTTGAAAACTGAAGGGTAAATTCACAAGACTAAAAAGTGGCCCCTGTCCTATCAGTGGGAGAAACAGAGTAGAGTAGGCCAAAGGTTTAAAGATAAAACCCAAGTGCAAACAGCTCAGAGCAGAAGCTCTGCAGTCTGGAACTTCTGGGTACTCACATACACACTCCTCAGTATGGACCAAGATTAACATGAGCTGCAGTCACCACTAACTTTAAAAGAATTCCACTTGCTTCTGTAATTTTAAGGTAATTTTACTTTACATCACCTCTACAACTGTTCAGAGACAAAACCATCTTGACAGAAAACAGGGTAAATGTTTTCTTGACAGAAAACAGGGCCTGTGATATAGGTACAAAATATAGGCTATGTGTCATTAAAACTACTTCCATATATTATTGCAGAATTCTAGTATTCATGATGATCAAAACCCTTGTTTGGTGGGAAAGGCAGATTGTCATGTATCCCAGAGTGGCCTTGAGGTCACAGATCCTCCTCCCAGGTGCTGGTAATACAGGCCTGTGCCACCATACCCTGCCAAAACACTTACTTTAAAAAAAAAAAAAAAAAAAGAGAATGTCATGCCAGTAAGGAGATAAAGGTTCTCAGGTAGAATGATACCACATTTGATTTGCTTTAAAAAAAAAAAAAAAAAAAAAGTTCTCTAAGGTTGGAAAGATGGCCCAGCAGTTAAGAATACTGGCTGCTATTCTAGAGGGCCTGGGTTTGATTCCCAGAACCTACATAAGGCTCACAACCAACTATAAGTCCTAGAGGATCTGACGCCATCTTCTGGCCTGAGAGGACATTGCAGGCACATGGTATACAGACAAACATTGAAACACACAAATAAAATAAAAAGTAAAATCTCAACAACAAAAGTTTTCTAGAAGTAACTTTTATGTAGTCCCATCCTTAATTCTGCACTATTTATTTGCACATTAACTTTATCGGTGCTTCTCTAAATACTTCATTATTCTACCATTATTGATCACTTAAAATAAAGACAGTTGTAAGCAGTTTAGCACAAAGTTAGTATTCAATATCCATCTTAAGTGCCTATCAAAAAACACAGGTTCATTTTGACATTTTAAGTGGGGGCTACTATTATAACTTGTTCACTTGGAAAACAATAACAAAACCCATCCTCCTTCCAGTTATAACTGAACCTCTATCAGTAAGCTCCCCCTGCCCCACCCAGCTTCTCCCACATACCTGGTCTGTTAATCTTGTCAATTTTATCCATGCTAGGGGAGGTGAGCCGGAGTCGGGGGCTGCTCTGATTAGAGCTGTCTGACGCCACATCGTTGAATGAGTCATCAAGAGACAGTAAAAGTTCTTTCACACACTTATGGCAGACGCTGTGCTGGCAGGGAAGGATCAGCGGGTGTGTAAACAGTTCCTTGCATGCTGGGCAAATAAGCTCCTTTTCGATATTCTTAATAGTCACCTTAGGATGAAAACCAAAACCAGGGTCAGAACTCTCGTGGCTAGATATGTCAGCATGCCTGTTCATTCTGTGTAAATACATGTGCTTACCGTTCCAAAATAGAATTGTGAAACAGACCTTAAAAAGTGTGACCTTCCCAGATAGGGGGTAGTGGTGGCCATACCACAGAGGCAAGCAGATCTCTGAGTTTAAGGCCAGCCTGAACTTGGCTCTACAGAGCAGGTTCCAGGATAGCTAGGGCTCCAGAGAGAAATTCTATCTTAAAAAAAAAAAAAACCTATAACTATGAAATTCCTTTAATATACATGGCATGGAACTAAGAACTAATGATATAAGACAAAAGAAAGTAAAATGTAAGAAAAAAAATTTTTTTTGGTTTTTTCAAGACAGAGCTTCTCCTGGAACTCACTCTGTAGACCAAGCTGGCCTCAAACTTAGAAATCCACCTGCCTCGGCCTCCCAAGTGCTGGGAATAAAGGCGTGTGCCACCACGCCCGGCTAGAAAAAAGTTTTAATAAAGATATTAAAGGACCACACCCTATCAAAAATCACAAACCTGTTCAAACCATCAGGGACAAGTTCCTGATTTAGGACTTTAGTGAAATTCTAAAAGGGATAATTTTCAACAAAAAAAAAATAATTTCACTATGTATGACACTAACCATTCTTAATGCATGAACTCCACGACTGCCAAATAGCAAGAGCTGGTAATAATAAATAAACACCCATGATAAGCCAGTATGTTAAGGAAATCTTAACTGAATTCTATTTATAAGTTGATTGTGAGCAATTTTCTACATTAAATTTGACCATTTTCATGTGTTTTATGAAAATGCCGCTAAAATGCTTAAGGCTCTGAATTGCATATCAAAGCAGTTGTCATAAAAGCACATCATAAATATTAAAGGTATGGAGAGGACTAAAAGACACCACCCTAAAAGCTGCTTCCTTCAAACCTATAGGTATTAAATTATTTCACCACCTTAAATGAAAAACACTTTAGGGTCACAACTAAAAAGGTTTGGTGACTCCACACTATTTTCCCATCCAGCACCTATACAGATTGGGGGGGGGGGGGATACTGGGAAGGTGGGAGTAACAGCACTTACATTTCAAATTCTACAGATTACTGTTGGCATCACTGAAATTTTAATGAAAAGCCAACATGTTTTTAAAAATCTCCATCTTATGTAATCATTTCATCTATAGGAAATATACAAAAAATTGTTGGTGTGTTTCTCTTTTATTTTGGGGGTGGGGAGGATTCAAAACCATTTTCCTGTGTAGCCTTGGCTGTTCTGGAGCTAGCTCTGTAAACTAGGCTGGTTTTGAACCCAGAAATTCACTAAATATGCATTCCCAGTACTGGTTTTAAAAGTGCTCAGAAAGTAAAATTTAATTCACTCGTTTTGATGAAACAAGTGTATGCTAATCTATTTCCCCACCGGTGACACAAAGGACTTTAGTAAACCTTGATAATCACACCAGGAGCAACTGGCTTCATCACTGCCAACAGATCATTAATGCAGTGTCTCTTGAGGAATCACAACTATTTAAAAAGGCTCACAGCAGGCTACGATTTCAACGAACCTGGAAATAAGAACGGTCACACCTAAACTCACACACCAAACACTGGATATTCACATTTTTATGTCTCTTCACCCAGTATCACACTAATTTAAGGGAAAAAGAAAAGATATATGCTGACTACCCAAAATCGAATCTTGTCCCGTTTTACACAAAACCAATACCATCAGCTCCACCTCCTATAGGAATACCTAAAAATCATTTCCATTTTTCCTTGTGCCTAAATCATTTGATTACGCTGGATATAATGTAATTCTTTCTTCAAAGAAAAACCAGTTTTGTTTTGTTTTTTTACATCCTTCGAGTTAAAACCAATGTGATGCGATAGCTCACTCAACTGTAAAGGGGTGGGTCAGGAAACTTCGGTGGTAGACGTGCCTACTCAACCTCTGCAAAGAAAAGGCTTGAACCGCACAGCCGCAGGGGCCCCGGCCCCGCCCAGCGAGCCGGAGACAAGGCTCCCAGCCGGTGGCAGGAGCAGCCAGGGTCCAGGAGGGACGCCAGCGCCCCTTGGGGCTCCAGACAAAGGGCGGCACGCTGGGGCACGCGCCCTTCTCTTAAGCGCACAAGACACCCCGAAGCGACTACTTCTGCAGACGGAACCCCACGGAAGAACCTGTCGAAGTCCCCAGCGTGTCCAGGTGCACGGTCCCGGACCAGCGTTTCGCTCCCTCCCCACGGGACCCCAAGCCCCTCTGGTCCCACTCAAGAACAGAAAAAGGCGCCGCCGCACAGTGGGACCAGCCCGGAGAGAACAACCCGGAGAGTAAGCGCGTACCTGAGAGTCTGAGGCATCCCCCTCCATCGCAGCCCTCCGCCGGGTGACATCAACCACGGAGTCCTTACAGGCGCAGCCGGCCCCAGCAGGGTCGTGTGGGAGAGTCCCTGCGGCGGCTCGGGAGCCTCGGGTCAGACCGGAGGGCAAGCTGGTCAGCCAGATCCGGCCAGCGGGCCACGCGGCGTGGGACTGGCCGGCGCAGGCGAAAGCACGGGCTCGGGAGAGTGCGGTTGCTCCCTGCGAGGGCCCCGGGAGCCGCGAATGACGCCCCGCTGCCGGCTGCGGCGGCGGCTCGCGCGGACTGCAGCTGGACTAGCAGCCAGGCGGAGACTGGGGCGGTGGCGCGGGGCGGGGCCGGGAAGGGGCGGGGCTGTCGCCCCGGCAACGGCGCGGCCGCACAAAGGAGGCGGGACTAATTGGGGCGTGGTCAGTGGCGAGGTGGGGCTCCGGAGGGGCGGGGGACGGGTTTATAGCTACCCACCGCTCGCGCTCCCTCTAGGTCCCCGGGAGTTTAAGTCCCGCAAGTCCGGGTGACAGCTCCGGGGTCGTGGGACGTACGTTCTGGCTCTGCGGAGCTTTGGTCCATTTCACCTTTTTCTGAGGGCGTTCCCAAAGTGCGCGCGAAAGCCTGGAGACCAGTGACGCTCCCAGGGAACTAAAGTGGGGATGGGGCAAGTGCGCCCCAGGGAGCACCCGGAGCGGTACTCCAGGGCCAGCGCGAGATCCCTCCCACTCCTACCGCCACCCCTAACCAGGCTGGCCTAGGGGAAGTTCCCGGGTGGGTCCCCCAGTCTTCTCCCTCGGCCTCTTCAACCTACTCTTCCTGCTTGGTTTGGGTTTTTTCTTGAAGTCGCGTTCCCTGGTCACTGAGCACTTAAAGTATGTCCGGTTTTTGCTCAAGCAAGGGCTTGGCGCCTCGCGCCACGTAGGAGCCCAGTGTCACTGGGACAGCCAGCCGGAGGAGCAGGAATTCCAACCCTGGGTGCTGGCCAAGGATTGAAGTCAAGATACTGCGGCAAAGCCCCCGCCCTAGCCCAGCCCACAGCCACCTTGGGGTTTCGCATCTGAACACCATGGGCAGGCATCCAGAAAAGCCCCGGCAGCCACACCAAGCCTGCACTGGCCAAGGGTCTAGATGGGCGCATTTTGCCTGCTTCCTGCGCACCCACCGGCAGAACACCCACCAGGCAGCCCGCTACAGTCGGGGGCAAATATTACTAGGTAATTAAAGCCTGCTTTCTTGATGGCTAGTTTCATCTGTAGATATTAGATTCAAAGAGCCTTTGTCCTAACTTCAAGGAAGCACGGAGCTGCAGCGCGACAGCTCCTTTAGGTTTTGAAACGCATCCTACTTTTAATTTCCTGCTTGGAAGAAATCTGTTTCCTGCGGCAAATTCCACATCTTCTCACAGCTCTGACACCAGCGGTAACTTCGTTGTCACCAGGCAGTTAAATGACCATAGCAGTGAAGAACTGAGAAGAACAAGGGACTTCCGCATCTAATGGCTACCCTCAGTCTATTGAGAGGATTCACGCCCTGCGGGAGGACGGAGGGTGGGGGACCAGCAGTGGGGATGACTGAGCTGTTCCTATCCAGATAAGCTGCAGCACACGTTAGACCCTGAAAGCTTCCTTGGATCTGAAGCATGCGTCCCAAGCAAGAAAGAAAAGAGAGAGCAGCAAACCTCTCACCCCACAACACATCCCTAAAATATACTTCTTGAAAGTCTTGCCTTTCAAAAGTATAAGTCTATTTTTGTTTCTAATGTTGGCCTTTGTATTAAAGATACATTAGCATGCTTAGATAGGCCTTTGAGCCAAAACATACTAGATGGCAGAGTAAAAGAAATTAGGTTTCATTAGCACAGACTGAGGATAAAACTTTTATAGACAACACCTGGGCGAATGTAGCACTCAAGGGTCTCCCATTCTACAAAGCAAACTTCACTGATGTATTTCACATTTGGCCAGCAAACTTCTGTTAGACAACTTGACAAAATGTGGGGTTCTAGGCACTTTCAAACGTTTTTTTTTTTTTTTAATGACAGTATGAATTGCTACAGCTTACTCGAAAGGGAAATTTATCAATTCCTATTTTTAAAATTGCAATACAATAAGATTTGTGAATGACTCAGGGCTAAGAATGGTCCTATTTCAATACTTAACGTATATTCAAAAAAATCTCACTTGCATTTGTAATGACTAAATACTTTCCATCATGTCCATTTGTGCTACAAAATTCTTTGTAGCAGATCCATTTGATGAGAATGAACCCCTGACTCAGGGAACCTCACAGAAGAGGGGAACAAGGAGTGTGGAGGACTGTAAATACTGCCATGGGGACATGTCATGGCGGCTGCACCTATGAACTCAAGGGAGCTGTGGTTTCCTTCCCAACAAGAGCAGTGAGCGTTCCCACAGACAGAACTAGCCGGGACTCAGTGGGTTATTAACCAACTCTGAGGACACAGTGGACATAAGAGGACATGTTGGGGTGCCTGGGAGGGCTGGAAGTTGGGGGGCATATGGCGAAATTCACTGCTTAAAGATATGAAGTCACCAAAAAATACATACAATATTTTTAAAATATTAAAGATGTCTAAAGCATAGTGTTTTTTTTTAAATTAAATCTGCCAAACATTTATAGAGCAGAATTTTAATCCTCAGCACTATATTGCTGCCACTCTGGGGGATGTGTGTGTGTGTGTGTGTGTATGTGTGTGTGTGTACTGTATTGTGTGTAAGTGTACAGGCATGTGTTCATGTAGGTAAATAAATGAATAATAAAAATGAATACAAGTGAGGCTAGAGAGATGGCTCAGCAGTTAAGAGCACTGTCTGCTCTTCCCAAGGTCCTGAGTTCAAATCCCAGCAACCACATGGTGGCTCACAACCATCTGTAATGAGATCTGATGCCCTCTTCTAGTGTGTCTGAAAACAGCTACAGTGTACTTACACATAATAAATAAATAAATCTTATTAAAAAATGAATACAAGTAAGTATAATATAGGTAAATAAAATGATTGAAATACAGTGCAAAGTGGGTCAGGAGAGATAATAGGATTAGTCAAGTGTATGAGAATTACTTTCCACTCGTATTGTATCGCTGGCATATTTTTTTTCCAGCATGTGCTTGTTTTAATTCTAAAGCGTTTTTGTTGAGAATTCTATTGATCTAGAAACTGTTAAAAGCAGGAAGGGAGTGATGCTAGCGGCAAGTCTGAAGTCTGCTGCTGTAAACCACCGGCTCCCCACTTCCGTAGGGTCAGCATCCTCTTTGGCTGCCAGGATTCCATCTGCTTCCCATTCTTGGCACCCACAGCTCTAAGTCTCCCCTTAAAAGGTACCACGAGGGCTGGAGAGATGGCTCAGTGCTTAAGAGCACTGACTGCCCTTCCAAAGGTCCTGAGTTCAGCTCCCAGCAACCACATGGTGGCTCACAACCATCTGTAAAGAGATCTGGTGCCCTCTTCTGGTGTGTCTGAAGATAGCGACAGTGAACTCATATAAATAAAATAAGTAATTCAATTAAAAAAAAAAGTACCACGCCCCTTCCTGGGTCCAGATTAAAATCCCCGGGTGGCTTCTTGTGAGTCCCATTTGTGCATTTGCTTTGAGATAGGCGTGTTGCCAAGCTTGGTCTCAAGCCATGATCGCTCTGCTTCTTAAATGCTGGGATTACAAAGGTGTACTACCTTGGGCTGGAAAGATGGCTCAGTGGTTAAGAGCACTGACTGCTCTTCCAAAGGTCCTGAGTTCTAATCCCAGCAACCACATGGTGGGACACATCTGTAATGAGATTAGATGCCATCTTCTGGGGTGTCTGAAGACAGCTACAGTGTACTTACATATAACAATAAATAAATTTTTTAAAAAATGTATACGACCACGTCTGTCTTGCATAGGTGTCTTATTATTTGAGCCTTTGAATCCTTTTTATTTCTCCTTTATCCAGATCAAACTGTTTCTTTTCAGATACTGCTCTTTTTCACCCTCACAATCCCTCTGCCTACCAAGGATGCCCCTCTGCCTGCCTATCTTGCAGAGACAGTCTAACACAGTGGTTCTCAACCTGTGGGTCACAACCCCTTCATAGAGGTCACCTAAGACCATCAGAAAACGCATATATATGCATTATGATTCATAGTAGTAACTAAATTAAAGTTATGAAGTAGCAACAAAAATAATTTTATGGTTGTGGTCACCACAACATTGAAGAACTGTATTAAAGGGCTGCAGCATTAGGAAAGTTGAGAACCACTGGTCTAGTGGGTATTAAGGATTGCTTGCTTGAGATAGAGTACTGTTCTGGTGGCTCTGTGTACATAGGGGGCAGAATACACTATGCGCTATGACATAGCACCTTGTTCTTGGGATGTAAGGAGAGAAGGGTGGATGTGCATGGGCGGGTGTGTGTTGGGAGGCAGGAATTAAAGGAGAGGTGGCAAACTTTCAATGACACAAAAGGAGTGAAAATACAGAGGGCTGGCAACACCAGGATTTCTATACACGCTGGGGATTTTTTTGAAGGCTGTGAATAAAGTGGCATGACGCTGGTGAGAGGGCTTGGTGGTTAACAGGAGTCGCTCTTCTAGGGACCAGGTTTCCATGCCCAGCACCTGCATGTTGGCTTACAACCATCCCTAACTCGAGTTCCAGGGAGTCTAATGCTCTCTTCTCACCTCTGCAGGCCCCAGGCACATGCAGGGCACACAGACATGGCTTTGCATTGTATAAGTGGTCCTTTGTTTGTCCCCCAGTTTGGTGTGTCCTACCCCACCAGTCCTGCCAGGTTCTGTTAACATGTGGGCCATAATGAAGCACACGGAAGCTTGGTCCACACCTGCCAGCTCCCTCAAGACTATAGACCTTCAACATCCTTGGTTTCCTCTCCCTCTCCCTCTCCCTCTTTCTCTCCTTCCCTCCATCCCTCCTCTCCCTTTCTACCCCTCCCTCCCTCCCTCCCTCCCTGTCTGCCTCCCTCCCTCTCTCTCCCTCTTTCTCTCTCACTCTCTCCTTCCTCTCTCCTCCCTCTCCCTCTTCTCTGTCTTCTTCTCCCTCTCCTCCCTCTCTCCCTCCTCCCTCTCCCCCTCTCCTCACCCTCCCTCCCTCTCCTCTCTTTCTCTCCCTCTCCTCCCTCTCTCCCTCCTCCTTCTCCCCCTCTCCTCCCCTCCTTCCCCCTCTCTCCTCCTTCTCCCTTTCCCCCTTCTCCCTCTCCCCCTCCCTCTCCCCCTCCTTCCTCCTCTCCCTTCCCCAACCCCCTCCCTCTCTGCCTCCGTATATGTGTGTATGTCTCTCTGCCTGTATATGTGTGTGTTGGGGGGGGGGGGGCGGGGTTGATAATAAACACTAAACCCAGAGCCTGACTTAGGCTGGGAAAGTGCTCTATCATAGTCGAATCTCCAGCCTACTTACTTGCTCTGCCACAGGACTGTGCCTAGTTCATGAAGTCCAAAAGGTTAACAACTGATTAGCACTACTCTCTCGGCTCACCTGCTCTCTTATGTTGGCTCCTGGCCACCAGTAAGAGATTATATCCTCTACTGGGTTGGGTCCTAGTGACCACGGTGCATTTTTCAGTGAGCGCCCTGAAACACCAGGCTTTACCTCGAGTCTAAAGCAGGCAGAGTGCCTGTTGTTGTGCTATGTCCTAAACAAAAAGTAGAAGTGAGGTGACTACAAACTAACTCATGACTAAGGGGAACCCCCTCAATCCTTCAGTATCCCTGGAAGAAAATGCAGACAGTTCCTAGACTTAAGGGAAATGTAGAAGCTAAACATGAGGGAAACCACAGGGTCTTACAGTGGTTTGACACACTGCAACCCACACTGCCAGGTATCGGAAGTTCAAGGTGAAAGGCAGTAAACTGAACTGTCTACCAGTTAGACCCAAACCTGGGACAGGGCATGTTCCCCAGTCATAAGCTGTTGCTATGGTAACAGTCTGGAGAGAGGCATCCAGAGAGCACCTGGCCAGGTCCTACTCATCTTTCCAGCTGACATTCCAGACTGACTGACTGTGAAGAGGAGAAAGAACAGCACCTGAAAAGAAAAACCAGTGTCGTGTGACAGGTAGCCAAGAGCAGAGAAGAAATAAAAGGTATCTAAAAGTGCAAATGCCCAAAAGCCAGGCAGAGTAGCGCATGCCTGTCATCCCAGAATTCAGGAAGCTGAAGCAGAAAGAGAATGGGTTTGAGGCCAGCCTTGGCTACATGCTTGCTTCAGAGCAAGCACACAGGTGTGATCCCAACCCCACAGAGGATTCATTATGGTCTAATTTTCATTGGCCATCACCTCTAACTCGGACCTCATGTGTACTTAGAGCTTAGGATGCTCAGATGCTCAGCTTAACTGAATTACACACCCTCGTTTCTGAAGTCTGAGTCAGGGTTTCTATTCCTGCACAAACATTGTGACCAAGAATCAGGTTGGGGAGGAAAGGGTTTATTGAGCTTACACTTCCACACTGCTGTTCATCACTTAAAGGAAGTCAGGACTGGAACTCAAGCAGGTCAGGAAGCAGGAGCTGATGCAGAGGCCATGGAGGGATGTTTCTTACTGGCTTGCTTCCCCTGGCTTGTTCAGCCTGCTCTCTTATAGAACCCAAGAACACCAGCCCAGGGATGGCACCACCCACAAGGGACCCTCCAGCCTTGATCACCAACTGAGAAAATGCCCACTGCTGAATCTCATGGAGGCACTTCCCCAAGTGAAGCTCCTTTCTCTGTGATAACTCCAGCCTATGTCAAGTTGACACACAAAACCAGCCAGTAAAGAAGTCATGTTTGATGTTTGGAAGCCTTGTTCAAAAACTACTTTAGCTTTTAGGTCTTAAGATAAAACCCTATAGGCACTTAACACTGTAGCACCCAGCCAACAGTTCCGCAATGGGAAGATAAGAGAGGTATAGGTCTGCCCTGGCAGGAATTTCTGGTTGGTGTCAGGAGTATAGTCTGCATGGCCAGTGGGCAAAGGTGAGGTGAATAATATTGGTATATACAGGTTGTCTACTTTTCCTTTGATTACACTGTATTATTCTCCTTAGGACTGCTAACATTAACATACCCAATTAAAATTGGATGATATATAAAACATTTTTAGTATATGATTTAAATATTATACATACTTGAATTAAGTTGTTTTTATATGGATTTCGAATTTAACTGTATAGCCCATATTTGTATATGTGTGCTCATGTGTGTACATGTGTGCATATGGAGGACAGAGGACAATCCTGGGTATCATTCTTTAAAGTGTCAGCTATCTTTTTAAGTATTTTCAATTTTTTTTGCATTTATTGAAGTGGGTCACACATATGTCCTTGTTCATATGCACAGACACAAAAATCATGGTACACATGTGGAAACCAGAGGACAACTTGAGGAGTTAATTCTCTTGTTTCTAATATGTGGGTCCTGGGGGCCAAAATTGAGTTGCCAAATTTGGCAGCAAGTGCCTTTGCTTTCTGAGCCATCTCTCAGCCCTTTTTGGTTTTTATTTTATTTTATTTCCTAAATTTAAAACCGGTCTCTCATTGGCCTCAAACTCTCTAATAGGCTAGGCAAGGCTAGATGACCAATGAGCCCACAGCCCACGTGATCTGCCTGTCTCTATTTTCTCAGCACTGAGATTGCAAGTAGGTGCCATTGTGAGCAGCACTTTTTAGTGGGTGTTCTGGGGACCTAAGACAGATCATTCCTCGCAAGTCCTCTATGGATTAAGCTATCTCTGCAGTGCTATGTCAAGCATTTTTTTTTAAAACATTACTTTGTAGGAGTCAGTTCTCTCCTTATGCCATGAGGGTCAGGTTTGGAAGCAAGAGCCTTTACCCACTGAGCCACTCCACCAGTCTTATATTAGATATTTTATCTAAATATCCAATATCTACTTGTTATTGATCATATGGTTACAATATAAAGTGTCTCGAGACCTGCTCCTATTGCCAGAATACATAGCATGTCTGTTGAAGTTCTATTGTGTATCAATAACAGGCCGAGGAAGCTTGCATAAAATATTCCTTTAATCCTTGCAGCAATCCTGTACAGTGGGCATATTTTTTTATAGAAGGGACATGTACCAGTCTCTACTCTTCCCTACCTCCAGCTGAGATTAACTAATGTGCTAGTTCTCCATCAGCCAGCAAACCTGGATGGTACGCCACCGTTCCTACTGCATTGTCCACAGACAAGTATAAAGCACATAATTAAGTCACTTCATGAAGATACCCTCTTACCCTTCTAAATGATACTTGGAGATACTATCTTCAAATTACTTCCACAACAGTGTAATAAAGAAAGATAGAGAGCCGGGCGTGGTGGCACACGCCTGTAATCCCAGCACTTGGGAGGCAGAGGCAGGCAGATTTTTGAGACAGCCTGGTCTACAGAGTGAGTTCCAGGACAGCCGGGGCTACACAGAGAAACCCTGTCTCGAAAAACCAAAAAAAAAAAAAAAAGAAAAAAAAAAGAAAAAAAAAAGAAAAGAAAAGAAAAGAAAAGAAAAGAAAGAAAGAAAGATAGGGTATTTGTGAGACCAGCTATTTTTAAATGATACTGCAAATCTCTGTCTTCTTTTCTTCTCCCACAGCACATTTGCTTGACTCAACTCTAACCCACAAAAAAGAAGGAAAAAGAAAGAAAGAAAGAAAGAAAGAAAAAAAGAAAGAAAGAAAGAAAGAAAGGAAGGAAGGAAGGAAGGAAGGAAGGAAGGAAGGAAGAAAGAAAATCCCACAGCATATATATTTGATTCAATTTTAACATACAAAAAGAGAAGAAAGAGAAGGAAAGAAGGAAGGAAGGAAGGAAGGAAGGAAGAAAGGAAGGAAGAGAGGGAGGGAGGGAGGGAGGGAGGAAGGAAAGAAAGAAAGAAAGAAAGAAAGAAAGAAAGAAAGAAAGAAAGAAAGAAAGAAAGAAAGAAAGAAAGAAAGAAAGAAAAAGAAAGAAAGAAGTCACTTTACATTGGGCTGAACTTCACCATTATTCCCTCAGTTTGGATTTCAGTTGAACAACTACCTACCTGTTCCGCCATTTGAAACAGCCTTCAGTGGGATTTTTTGGTTTCTGTCCCAGATGCTAACACTTTACAATGCTCTGTTTGTGGATTTCCTAAACCTAATTCTTTTTATTATTTAAGGGCATTCTTGTTTCGAAGTTAATTGTGTATTTGTAAAAGTTCTTGTGTATTGGAGCTGGAGAGGCAGCACAGTGGATTAAGACTATTAAGGCTGCCCTTTCGAAACAAAACAAAAAACAGAAAAACACAAGTCGGGCTGTGGTGGCGCACACCTGTAATCCCAGCACTCTGGGAGGCAGAGGCAGGCGGATTTCTGAGTTTGAGGCCAGCCTGGTCTACAGAGTGAGTTCCAGGACAGCTGGGGCTACACAGAGAAACCCTGTCTCGAAAAAACCAAATCCAAAAAAAAAAAAAAAAAAAAAAAAAAAAAAAAAAAGCTGCCCTTTCAGAACTACTAGGGGGCTCACAACTTCCAGGACTCCAGTTCCATGGGATTGGACGCCCTCTTCTGGCCTCTTCAGACACCAGGCACCCGTGAGGTGCACAGACATATATGTAAGCAAAATATACACAGATAAAATAACAAAGTATTTTAAAGTTCTTTAGTCTTTCTGTACCTCACAAATGTTCAAAGTTCCAATATCCAAGTGATGGTCCCATTGCCTGTTCATCCAAATGAGATGTAATCTCTCCAAATTTCCTTTCATTTTGCTGAAACTATTGTGCTCCTAGGATGTACTTAGAGGCAACTGTTAAAGAAGAATCATTGTCTGGGTATTGATACTCAGGTATAACTCTGACAAGCACAGCATAGACGAAGAAATGTTCTGGGGGCTGGAGAGATAGCTCAGTGGTTAAGAGCAATGACTGCTCTTCCAGAGGTCCTGAGTTCAATTCCCAGCAACCACATGGTGGCTCACAACCATCGGATGTCCTCTTCTGGTGTGTCTGAAGAGATTGACAATGTACTCACATACATTAAATAAATAAACAAATAAACAAACAAATAAATAAATAAATAAATAAATAAATAAATAAATAAATAAATAAATGTTTTAAAAAGGAAATGTTCTAAACTTAAAATTCCATTCCACACACTCCATTCTGCTAGTCAGTCTACAAAAGTGCATGGTGATCTGAAGGGAAGATATGTATGAAGATGATAAAAAAATGAGGAAACCCTTTCAAGAGACCAAAAGCATTTGAGGACATTGCTTTGAGTATCTCTAGATATTGACCGCAGATTTTAAGCTCCATTTTTGTCCAAAGTCTCTTCTGTTGCAAAAGAAGCAAAAAGCTTCCAGAAATGGCAAAAGTTTTCCTGGCAGTGAGGAAGCATTTACATTGATTTTTAGGGCCCTTGAGAATTACCCTATGTCTTAACAACTGTGTGCCTCCAGGGTATTGTTTGGAGAGCTGGGAGATCACAATGCTGGGGCTCAGCTCACAATGCTGGCGCTTGCTGTGGACTTTAAATATTAAAGCACGCTCCATGAGAGAGCATTATAAGTGGCTCAGGTTGGGCTTGTAGGTTTTAGGTTACCCTAAGATTAAAGGCTCGCTCACCTCCGCAGGCAGGGAATACACCACGCTAGTTTAATTTGAGTCCCTAGTTAAGCAGTGTCCCGATGTTGCTGGATAGAGGGATGAAAGTGGAAATGAACTCCCATCGTTTCTTCCATGACATCCCAAATGTCTGAGTATTTTGCAACAAGCACCCATCCATGTGTTCTAGTAAGACTTTTCAAACCATGTATTGTATTATTTTATCTTTTGTGGGGCTGGGAAGTGAACCCGTGGCCTAGTAGTATATACTAGTCAAATGTTGCACTACCGACCTACATCCTACATCTACAGCCCCCAAAGCCGTGAGTTTTAAATGAGCAGTTTTGTTTCAGCAGTTCTAGCGATCAAAGCCGAAGCTCTGCGCATGCTCCCTAAGCATTCCGGTGGCCAGCGGCGTGACTGGCATGGGGCTTGAGAAGAAAGCGCTGCAAGGATGAACCAGTGCTGGAGGGAAAGCGATGACCAACTCGCAAACTTTGAAGGAAGCAGGGAGAAGGCTGGCTGATTACCAGCCACCCCACTGCCTTTCATGCTCAGACCAGCCTCCTGTCCTTCCCTATGCTGTAAACTCAAGCTGCCAAGTGAACCCCAAATCCAAAACAAGACAAAAACCCTCACTCTCAAAAATCTGTTATCCCATGGCTAACATTAAGTGCTTAAAGCACTTACAATCACACACAGAGCAGAGATTTTTATATAGTGTTGGAAAATTACAAGCTGGTTGGTGGCAGCACATGACTTTAATCCCAGGACCTCAGGAGGCAGAGGCAGGCAGATCTCTGAGCTTGAGGCCAGCCTGGTCTACAGAATGAGTGGGCCAGAAGAGCCAGGGCCACACAGAGAAACCTTGTCTAGAAAAAATGAAAACAAAAACATGCATAAGGAATATATGAGTTAAAATAAATAGTTAAGCTATTACTGCCACCTGCCCCAACTTTGCAACCTTTAAGATTTCCAAGGATTTGGGGCCGCTCTAGCTGTGGAGGTCTGGGGAGAGTGCGCCCCCGGCAGCCTCTCCCCAGCCTCTCTGGAGCCAAGAGAAGGCAGTCTGACTAGTCAAGGGAGGGAGGCAGTGCAGGACACCAGATGCATCTGTTTAAGGTTTCTATTACAGACAGCAGTTTGTAACAAACACACCATGGCTCTGAGAGATTCCTGGGTTCATGTGCCTTAGTTTGTTCTAAGAAGTTTCAAGAATTCACCAAGGTTTGCCTTCTCCATTTAGTGTCTAGGGGTACTTCATAGTCACCAAAGTCGTCAATATGCCCAACCCTGGCCTTGAACCAACCACCACCACCACCACCACCACCACCACCACCACCACCACAGCTGCCAAGGACTAGTTTTTCAAAGTTTCTCGGTTTGGATGCAGTTGGAGAAAAGCACATCCAACTAATATAGCTCTGGCTTATATTGAAGAACATCTGAACACAGCTTACCTATCAATCATCCTATTGCCCATCCCATCCAGAGTGGTCTGCTACACTGAAATTCACAAAAGGCATCTTCTCCCCAGCCTACTTCCAGCTCCTAAACACATAGCCCCCTATTCAAACACTGTCCCAGCTCTCCAGAGTTCTACCTCTGACCCAGGGCCCTCTTCCCTGGTTGTTTGGGACCACGAAGTGCTTGAATCTATTCTGGCCAGGACGACTGCATACGCGCTCAGATGACACTCGAGTTTACCGGATGGAGTACCAAGTAAGTGGGAAAGTAGACCGAGGGTCTACCACTTGTGCTTCTGGTCCAGGCTATGAATGCTACTGGTGGCCCAAGTAGCATTCATCACTTTCAAATTGCTACTGGATATTCTATTCCGGATTAATGTATTCCACAGCTTTTTCAGGAGAATCCAGAGCAGACTAGTTGTCCAGATACTAAGCTTGGGAGTCGCAGGACTGTCTAGTCTAAAGCTAAATTACTCCAAGCTGCGTGCCAGCTATGAGTATTGGAGTGGGGTGTGGGATTGGAGTTTTAAGGGCTCACAGCAGCGATGACCACACAGCAGAGCCTGGTTCTCCCCCCCCCCCGTCCCCCTCCCTGTCCCCAAGCCCCCAAGCCCCATAGCTGCAGTTAAGCACTGTTTCTTCCAACCCAGACCAGCAGAGCCCCACTCAGTATTTCCCGACACTCCCCGCATGCACACCACTCAGGGACATCTCTGGACAGTTTTGCAGACGCTCCCTGTGGTCCAGCTTCTGGAAGGGCTTTCCACTCAGGCGAAGCCACCTTACCAGCGTCCTGAGCCACTCCCAGCTTGTGTCCCAAAAATTTCAGGAGAGGTATGGGGCTGGCATCTCGCCAGTCCACGGCGCCTTCCATCCTACTACCAAAGGAAGGCTGCTCCGCATGTTTCCCGCCCAGGGCGGCCGCTGGGAACCAGAGAGAGGACTGTCCCGGTCCCACGCAGCGACAGGCTGCGCATGGACCCGCCTCCGGGCCTCTGAGCTAAGGAATCGGCGGACCCTCCCTTCACATCCCGCGCCTGTCACCCATTCCAAATCTCCGTGCTGTCGGGCAGCCCTTTAGTTTCCATCCTCTCCCGCCGGGCTCCGGCACCGCTCCGCCAACTAGCTCCATGAGTCCCCTTTCTTCGACATAAAGAAAAGGCGGCCACGGTGCATTGTGTACAGCTGGGATGCACTAGTGCGGAGCACAGACCCGATTCCGGCTTGTGTGCCCCCAGCCTGGGACCACTCCGATGCCACAGCCCACCCTCAGGTCCTGAGTGCCCAACAGGGACCTCGGACACAGACAGCCCCACAGCGGAGACGCTTACCTTGCCCTTGGCAAGCAATTCCATAATGTAGCCAAATTCACTCATCTCCCCTGAATCCGACATGGTCAAGAAGCTTTAGGAACTCTAGACCAGCCAGAGGATTCATCGAGTGTGGTCCTTTCCCAGCCTTTCTCTCTGTTCAGCTTGAGTTTGCCCAGCCCTCCTCCAGAGGCACGGATAAAAGTAGAGAGGAGAAAGCCGAGGGCGGGGCCGGGTGGGATGCGGGCTCAGGAGGAGCCGGACAGCCTTGTCCAGCCTCCCGGGTCCTGGCTGCACCAGGCTGGCCAGCGCCAGCTAACGGAACAAATAAGGGCGGCGGCAAGCTGGTGTCCAGGCCTCCCGGGTGGTGCTGGGACGAGGCCACGCCTCCTCGGGGGTCGTGTCCCCCAGCGGTCCCTACAAACGCCGGCACACAAGGCACACAAAGCGGGGTTCCTGGCAGGGGGTTCCTGGCAGCACCCAACCCTGACAGCTCCAGGGACTTGATCTGATGCGGGGGTAGACTGTCGCTCCGGGGCTCTAAGAGCCAGGGACAAGAAAAAAAAAAAAAAATCCCCATCGCATTGTGGGAGGTGTGAGGGCAGAGGAAAATGAATGCAGAGGAGACACAACAAAGAGCCTGGCTTCCAGAGGGGGGAAAAAGTGAAGGCCCAGGAAATGGCAACGCTGCATTTCAAGTCAGCCTTCCTGAAATCCAATAGGTAACAAAGACCAAGACCGGAGCTTCTGAGATGAGAATAGACACAGGGATTGTGTTGTAAACACTCTGAGTGTGTAGGGTTTGATACGATCTCAATATCCTCCAGACGCTCAACTTTCCCCGAACAAAAGAACGAAAGAACGGAAAAGCATTTGTGCCAGTAAGGCTCCTGGACTCCCACCTTCAGTTACAACACACTCCGCTAATTGTTCCTTTTCGGTGCAGCTTCCCAGATCGAATACTTCTTTTCTTTATAGCTGTTTCTCTAAGAGGTTTGCGGCTGGAATGGCCACACCTACTACTCTCCTTCGCAATCTACTTCTCTGCTGCGGGATTGCTCTGAACCATAAGACTTGAATTATTTGTTTGTTGTTTGTTTGCAATTGGCAGCGATAATTAGATTGGACACAAGCACCATTGAACAAGAACACCTCTTCAGGAAACTACTTTCTGAAGAAGGTTGGCATGGTTTGCCCTGGGCTGCCCATCAGAGGCAGGGAGCTGGGTGGAAATGATGTGATTTACAGTTCCTTTGGAGGTCCTCTGTCTCAAGAAGCCATAGAAGTTTTTCTTCTTTGGGGATATTTTGTAATTTCTCCTCTGTGACAGAGAAATCCAAATGTATACATATTTCCTCCTCCCTCACTCTACTTCCCTCTTAGCTCTCCTGAATGCTGCCAGAACTGCTGAGTAACTGGTCTCTGCTCTCCCAGGGCATTTCTGCTTCTTGGTAGACTGTTATTGTCTGGCAACAGATAGCAAGCAGCCTCTCTGAATGGCAGCAGGAGTGGGTATCCCATGTTCAGTCAGAACCTTGCTGGAAACAAACACCGTGGCAGGGCTTCTAGAGCGCAGTCCAGCAGCTTAATCTTTTGTTTGTTTGTTTTTTGTTTTTTTCGAGACAGGGTTTCTCTGTGTAGCCCTGGCTGTCCTGGAACTCACTCTGTAGACCAGGCTGACCTTGCACTCAGAAATCTACCTGCCTCTGCCTCTGCCTCCCAAGTGCTAGGATTAAAGGCGTGGCCACCACCGCCTGGCTCAGCAGTTCAATTTTGTACTCACTCTTTGCTTCCATAGAGGAAACTCTGCGTAGATGTCCAAAACAAACAGACAGACAGACCGACAGCAAAAGCAGCCGGTAGCACCCATGAATGGATTCCCTTTCAGTCTTAGCAATTCGTGATGGATAGAGATTTCACTCTAGAAATCAAACATTCTTACACCCAAAATGGACTCTGACGCACGAAAGGAAAAGCAAAACAAACAAACAGACAACTAACTGCTGTGTGGAAGGTGAGCAGTTAATCCATGTCTCCGTCGGAATGAGGCCGTGCGGAAGGCACACAGGCCAAATGTTAGGACTTTAGCGCCGTCCCCACGTCACTGGAAGCCGCAACTCACCTCCCCTGTGGGAGAACTGAGTCCTGTGCTTACTCCTCGCTGGAGAAGGCTGGCAAGGTGACCATTGTACTCTAGGCACATCGCCATTCGAAACAAGAGCAAAGATTTGTTAGTGAGGAAGAGGAGGAGACAGATCCTGGGGAGGAAACTGTTTCTACTACATCTTGGGTTTTAAGTCTATTCAACTTCCCGAGTTTCAGTTCTCACTTCTGTAAAAACAACTGGTTCGAACTAACAGTTTTCTAACTGTTCTTCGTGCCAGGATATCTGGTCTGAGTATCCTTCTGTCACCTGACCACACAGGCTGCCCATCTCTTCCATGAAGATGCTGCTGTTACAGAAGTGTTGTTCATTTGCTCCCAAGAAATCCTGTAGCAAGGAACTTTACCAGTTCCCTGGACTCCTACAGAGGCCAAGAAGTGGGAAGAGAGGACGTGAAGCCTTAGAGCCACGTCAGTGCCTAGGAGTGAGATACGGGTTTGGTCTTAGTGCTTTGGTGGCATTTGTGTCTCATAATTCACATGTGAGGAACTATATAGAGATTAAAAAACCCCCAAAGATGACAAGAAGACAAAATGAAGAGCACTGCAGGACTCCTAAAATCCTCTGCAGTGACATTAAAGACAGATGGTCACTAGGCACCAAATTAAAAGTTGCTTCATTTTTAACTACTAAGAACAAAAGCAGACTAAAACCACATAGATTAATATCAAACTTCATTCCCAAAAGTGAATTTATATTTTTCAAAAAAAGGGAGAGAAAATGAAATTAACATGACAGATGTTGTTCTCAGAAAACTTTACCACCAAAGAAAATACTCAATAAAGGATTACATACTGTACAAAGTATCAACACTGAGACCAGTAATGTTAAAGGGTCTCTTGTGGAAAAATCTGCTACTTGCCGATTTCCATGAAACCAGGAAAAATCTTCAATATAAAGAAGAACTGCTCTCCTGGAATTGGACAAATGGCCCAACAGTTAGAAACAGATTGTTTTTCTAGAAGATTCAAGTTCAGTCTCCAGCACCTAGATGAGCCACCTGAGGCCATCTTGAAACCAGGGGTCCATGCAGGTGCTGAGGATCATGAATGGATCTGTGGTTCTGATATGGTCAAAGGCAGAGTTGATGGCTGTGGCCTGTGCTACCACCGAAGGTAACATGGATTTCCAAGCCCTGGGCTACAGACTAGAGCCATGTTGATATCCTTGAGCCGTGCCGAGCTAGCCCCACCCCTCATTCCTCCCTCCCTCATGGCTTTCCACAGTTGATGGATTCAGGCAGGGGTGCAGACGGAGAAAGACTCAGCGTCCCTTCTAGGGTGTGGGCGGTACAGGTGTGGGCGGTACAGGTGTGGGTGGTACAGGTATGGGCGGTGCAGGTGGAGAAAGACTCAAGGCCCCTTTTGGGGCTGGCCACTAGGAATTTGACCATGCTCCAGTAAGTGTATGGACAACACAAAGTGAACTTTTTTTCTTTCTTTTCCTTCTTTTCTGTTTTTTTTTTTTTTGGGGGGGGGAAGGGGGACTTGGGAGAGAGGACATGGGGGAGGGGGTAGACATGGGAGGACTGGGAAGTGATCAAGATCAGGATTTGTGATGTGAGATTCCCAAATAACCAATTAAAAAACATAAAGAAGAAGAAAGCCTTGTCTTTTAAAACCACCTTTACTGAAGCAACAATTACATACCATGACATTCAGTGTATTCTAAGAATACACTTTTGTGATTTGTTTTTTTATCTTCCGGGTGAAGAGTTGGTTGGTGTTTAGATAAGTTCTGGCTATGTGTTCCAGGTTGCCCTCGGACTCAGTATCTCCTTCCTCCGGCTCCAAGGTGCTGGCATCACGGCTGTGCCAGTGTCTGTCTTACTGACTTTAATTACAGAGCCAGGTGACCCTATCCTAATCTCCTTCTTAAGCCTTAGACTCTCTCCATGCCTTGAGATTTTCTTCATTGCCTTGAAGTTTGCTGTGTTTGTGTTTTGCATGTCTCTTATTTGTGTACAGCTAAGAATTTTATTCTGGGTAGTACTGTTGTATCCCTGAGTGGCACACAGCAGGAACTGTTGAAAACAGCTCCTTCACCGCCTCAGCCTGCAGCCACCGTGAGGCTCTGCCACAGGAGCTGTCCACGGTGGTGACACCAATCATCACTCTGAAAATCTCTACTCTGGAAAAACTCCTCCTCCTAAGAAACCCTATAGAAGCCCCTCCCTTTGTCTAATTCCCTGCTGCCCACTCCCGGAGCAGAGGACAACCATCCCCGGCTTCATCCCGCCACACCCTGGACCCTCCAATAAATCTCTTTCATGAGATTTGCTACCTGGTGTGACTCTCATTGAGCCAAGCAGCAACGGGGGGGGGGGGGGGGGGGGGGGGAAAGAAAGGAAGAAGTGGAGCAGGGCTGAGGCTCCCGAGCTCCTCAGCTCAGCTAAGGCTCCCCTCCCCGGGAGCTGCAACACCTCTGCTGAGGAGGCTTCCTCTCAGAGCTGTGTGGTGCCTGGGCTCCCTAGTCTCAGGATGCCCTTCCATGGGACACTGTACCACCTCAGAGCTGTAGGTTCCTGAGCTCCTGTATCTCAGGACGCCCTTCCACTGCGATACTTTCTCCCCTTAGAGCTGTGTGGTGCCTGGGCTTCTGGGTCCCAGGATACCCTTCCATCCATGCAGCAAGGCCAACAATTGCTAGGAGTGAAAGTTGTCTCTCTTAGTTTCTTTTTTATTATTATGTTAGTAGGTATAAACAAATTAATTTTTGTATCCTCTGATGGTATAGAATTCATTTAGTTCTACTAGAATGTGTTTGTAAATTTTTATATAGTCTTTAATTCAGATATTTTTATTTTTTTCCTTTCTAATCATGCCTTTAACTTACCTTCCTTGCCATATTGCTATGGTTAGTATTTTCAGTAAAATAATTAATGAATGTTGCAAGAATGGATAGCCTTTCCTTATTCCCAAAATTGAGCAAAAAGTGTTCAGTCTTTCATTTTTATTTACTGATTACTTTCATTTTATCTGTTAATGACTTAAACTATTTCATAAAATTTTATATTGTACTTTTGTCATTTTGTTAATTAAAAATTTCAGTTGTCACTTGTAATCTTTTACACATGGCCTATCTATAAGTGAGTTACTTAATTTTCAAATTATACTAAATATTTTATATTTCTAATACATTTGTGTTGGCTTCTACTATAGTTCTTCTTGTATAAAGACTACTCTAAAATAATTTGTTTTTATTTTTTAGATTTATTTAATTTAACAGGTATAAATAGTTTTCCAATATATATGCATGTGTTATCATGTGCATGCCTGGTATCCTCAGAAGTCAGAGGAAGGCACTGGATTTGCTGGAACTAGAGTTATGGATAGTTGTGAACTACCATGGGGGTGCTGGGAATTGAACTCAGGTCCTCTGCAACAACTGATCTTAATCCATGAGCCATCTCTCCATCCTAGTTTTAAAATATGTGGAGGCTATTTTATGATCCAATACAAAAGGTGGCAATTTTTCTTAAAGTGTAAGATATTGGTTAAATACTTTAGGTTCACAGCCAAATAGTTTATGACACTACTCAGCTCTGGTGTTAAAGAATAAAAAACAAAAACAAAAACAAAAAAAAACCAGTTGACAGTTGATACACAAATCAGTGTAACCTGTTCCAACAACATACACAATTGTGCATGAAGGTTAATCTTCTTTTCAACTTGACTGGATTTAGAAACACCTAGGAGACACACCTCTGAATGAGTCTGTGAGGTATTTCCAGTGGGGTGTAACTGAGCAAGAATGATTCACCCTAAAGGTGGATAGTACTGTCTCACGATATCAGCCATATGGTACTCCCTTAGCGGGCATAAAAGATGCAGTGAGAGGTTTGTGGAGACTGGCCTCAAGCTTCTAGGAAAAAGCAGGCCAAACAATATAGGTATGGTAGGGTCACATACCCCGAAAGGACGAGCCGCCTTCATAAGGCACTTTGTGGATCTTGACGGTGAGGCCTAAGTTGCAATGATGATCCAGGATATCGGAGATACCAACATTGTAAGCCATCCACACAAACCACATCTCTAGCCTCAAAGAGAAACAGTTCACTAGGAGCCAAATATGAGTGACCCTGGCCTGGGAACTGGGATTGAGGTTGTTCCTCTGTGGAAGTAGTTACACAAGCTTCTAGTAATTACAGAATGAAAGAAAGTTATAAATCAATGTATCACCAAACACATAAATGGGGACTGGAGAAAGGGAGGATTACAAAAGTGGCAAAAATTCTGTTACAGCTTTTAGTTCAACTGAGAGTTGACGATTTTGTTTTCCTGTGCACTTTTTACAGTCTCCAGGAAGCCTTTGTCTCTGAATAGCTAAAAGTGGAAATGCTGGGCCATGTACAATTAGAGTCCATGCTGCCAAACTGCCTGTCCAAAGAGCTGTTTTACCTGCTCAAAACAGAAACATCTGGAAAGTACCCATTGCCCCACACTCTTATGAGAACTGGAATCCTCAGGTCTTTAATTTCTTATTCCTCCTGTCATGTAGTCCAAAGAGCTTACACTGAAAATTTACAACCACAGAACAAAAGACAGTCATTAACCAATACTTTGACCAAGTACACTGCTGGAGATATTGGGTGGGACCAGCAGAGCAGTGAGTGCCTTCTGTAGGATTCTGATAGCGTCTTGCAATGTTCTTCGCTTTAAGATGGGAGATAGATGGTCAGCTAAAAGTAACAAAACATCTTAAAAGGTTTACCTAGTACTCACAAAGACACTGGGTCATAGGTTGGTAGAAAATGGCTACCTAGGGGACTATCAAGAGCTCAAGGCAAACTTGGCTCTGATCTGCTAAATTCCCTCTCTCTGTGTTGCATTCCTACATCCCACTCTGTCTGCAGGGTCTTCAGCACAGATGTGAGTTCAGAGGACTTTGGTTCACATAAGAAAGAAGACATGCCTAGCATTTTCTTCTCTTTCAATACTGTGGGCTTTAAATTTTAATTGCGTAAAACACTATCTGGAAGAAAAGCAGTTCATTAGCCAAAGATCTGTCTCTGCATGTCTTTCTTAAGTAGCTTTCCAAACAACATTTACCATAAATTCTTACCGTTTCCTCTGATCAAACCAGTTTGATCAACTATCTTTCCGTCTACATCAGTGTATCAGTACCCTGTCCCACCTTAGCTGGTAACCACAAGTGAACCAAAAACAAAGACTTCTTTCCACATTCTTTTTTCTCTTGAGGTAAAACACACCCTGCTTCCTTCACAGACACTTATCTTCAGGAGTTTATGAAGCACAATCTTTGGCCAAAGGTGGCAGGGAGTGCCTTGAAATCCTTTTTGTAAGGACAGGGAACCAATCCTTATCCCAGGCTTTCCATAACAGTGAATCTGGGACAATGAGCCCATGTCCTAAACCCATCCCCAGCGTCAAAGGAGGAAAAGCTGTTCCTATGACAAGCAAGACTATGCATAGAAGGAAGTTTAGTTACAGCAAGGCCAGGCTGTCCTGGGAGACAGTGGCCTAAGACACTTCTTAGACACATGCTTCTAAACACATGACCTCCAGGGCCTGGATCCCAGTATGACAATAGTCACTCACAAAGTCATCCAACAAACATGAACAACTACCTACTGTGGGCTATGCAGTATTCATAACATAAACAACTACCTACTGTGGGCTATGCAGTGTTCATAACATAAACAACTACCTACTGTGGGCTATGCGGTATTCATAACATGAACAACTACCTACTGTGGGCTATGCAGTGTTCATAACATGAACAACTACCTACTGTGGGCTATGGTGGTGTTCTGGTAGTGGAGAGTCCAATGTGAATAAGGAAAGAATATTCTCAAAGTAGGACTGTCCCTTAGTGCCATGCTTATGTTTTGGGCGTTTTGATGCTGAGGTAATATGATCTCAGCAGGTCAGGAAGAGCCTTGTCTCCTTCAGGCCACAGGGTGAAATGATACACCATTTCTTTCCCGGGAGATGAGCTATACAAAGACATCATCGGTTGTCATTAGATATGGCAAGACCATATCAGATAACTGTGGTCCTGCCTAGCTCTCGCCCCGCCCCCACACTGGGGCAGGAATCTTTGAGAGACGTCAGCTTTGGTAGGTACACAAAGGTGGGACTCGGCGAGAACTCTGATCAATACAACCGCAGTGGCAGCATAAATAATTTAGCCATGGGCTGTTTTTAGTTTCTTAGATCTACCCCACTCATCAGGCCTAGTTGTGTTACTGACACAGAAGTTTGCTTCTTTCAAGGCTGAGGGACCTTGTGGCAGTACCTAAGTCATCTTCTTGGGTCAGAGGTCCACTTTGCCTTCTTCTATCTTCAATGTGGCTAAGCTTTGAGTGTTCTGTTTACCTGTACTGGTCTGAAGCAGCCGGGCATTTCTGCTTTAGGGTTCCTTCTAGCACTGAGAATTGTTTTAAAGGTAGTGGTTCTCAACCTTCCTACTGCTGCAACCCTTTAATGCAGTTCCTCATGTTGTGGTGGCCCTCCCCAACCATAAAACTGCTTCAGTGCTACTTTATAACTGCAATTTTGCTGCTCTTATGAATAGTATAAATATTTGACATGCAGAATATCTGATAAGCAACCCCTGTGAAAAGGTCATTTGATCAGCAAATGGGTCTTGACCCACAGAGGGGTCATGACACACAAGTTGGGGACCACTGATAGCCTGACTGCAGAAGCCCCCCATTCTCCCATCCCCATTCTTCAGGTACTTGGGGAACTGTTTGCTTGGTAGGTATTGACTAAGGGAAGGTAGGAAGAGGACTGGAGGGGGCCAATCCAAGGCTCTCGGGTTGGTATCTGCAATGCTTTTACTGGGCAGTAAGAAGAGAAGGGACATATTAGGAGGTCAGAGATAGTAAAAGGTTGGTTACTGATTGCTGAATATAAAAAAATGATAAATCGTGATGAGTGCTCTATTTTTCCACTGAGATATGTTTTTAAGATTTCCTTCGTATTGCATCAGGCATCTCCAATAAAGGGCATACCACATCTCTCCATTAAATGGAAATTCAGAATATTAATAACACCAGCACGGGCCACTCACTTATTGATTAAACTGAGTATTTGGTAAGGCTTAAGCGCTGTTGTTTCTCTATAGAGGATGGAAGTGTCTGGGACGAAATTCACTTAATGCTAAGAAAGAGCTTCTGTGCATCACACTATAAAAATTGCATTAACTTTGAAGAGCAGCAAGGACAACCTCTGCCCGGGCACATTGTCACCAATCCTAACTTATAACCTTGTCATGCGCCACAAGGTCAGGAGCTATGGTGCGTGCGTGCGTGCGTGCGTGCGTGCGTGTGTGTGTGTGTGTGTGTGTGTGTGTGTGTGTGTGTGTGTGTTTTGTCTGTGTGATGTGTCTGTGTGTCTATCTGCATGCGGTATGTATGTATGTGTATGTGTGTGTGTGTGTGTTTTGTCTGTGTGATGTGTCTGTGTGTCTATCTGCATGCGGTATGTATGTATGTGTGTGTGTGTGTTTTGTCTGTGTGATGTGTCTGTGTGTCTATCTGCATGCGGTATGTATGTATGTATATGTGTGTGTGTGTGTGTTTTGTCTGTGTGATGTGTCTGTGTGTCTATCTGCATGCGGTATGTATGTATGTATATGTATGTGTGTGTGTGTGTTTTGTCTGTGTGATGTGTCTGTGTGTCTATCTGCATGTAGTATGTATGTATGTGTATGTGTATGTGTGTGTGTTTTGTCTGTGTGATGTGTCTGTGTGTCTATCTGCATGTAGTATGTATGTATGTGTATGTGTGTGTGTGTGTTTTGTCTGTGTGATGTGTCTGTGTGTCTATCTGCATGTAGTATGTATGTATGTGTATGTGTGTGTGTTTTGTCTGTGTGATGTGTCTGTGTGTCTATCTGCATGTAGTATGTATGTATGTGTGTGTGTGTGTGTGTGTGTGTGTGTTTAAAGCCATTTTTTTCTCTGAGGGATATCAAGGGACATAGAATTGTAGAGAATTGTATTTATTGATGTGCTTTTTACCTCTTAAAAAAGCCACAATTACTCAGATTGGGCAGATGGCTCAGTCAGTGTTATGAGCATTGGCTGTTCTTCCAGGAGACTTGGGTTCCATTCCCACACCCACATGGTAGCTCACAACCGTCTATAATTCTAGTTCCAGGGGATCCAGTGTCCTCTTCTGACCTCCGTAGGTACCACCCGTGTATGTAGGCAAAGCACCTGTCCACACAAACTCAGAATTAATTTTAGGAAATTACCTCTACTCCCTCAACACAGAACACTCTCTGGGTTTCACTTCTTGATGATTTCTCTGGGACTGTGCGTTCCCTGAACATGCTGTCTCTTAGGGACTGAGCCTCCATTTGACCTGTGTCCATAATGCACCTGCACAGCTTCCCAGCTGGACCTCTGCAGCCCCAAGGGCTCCAGCTCCTCCCTCAGCCTCGGTTATGAAGGGTTCACTCTGCAGATAAAAGATGATGCCACCATCTGCGTGGCCGGCCAGATATCAGAAGATAAGCAGAATTAGTCAGACACTGAGCGTGACCCACAGCATCGGAACCACAGCCCTGGCTTTGTATTGGAGGTTATGACTCTTCATTTACTGACACACGCACAGCTCTGAATTCTATCATGGGAAATGATCCACATTTCTTCTACTAAGTCTACTGCAATTTTCTTCCTAAGTCATTTCTGGAACACAGTGGCAAAATTTAAGAATATTTCCTTAGAGAAGCTATGGGGCTACCTTAGCATAAATGAGAAGATTATTTTAGAACTGCATCAGCCTTTTGGGAAAGTTCTGTGTTTCAGAAAGGTATTTTGCAGTATGATGTTTACACTCAAAAGGGGATTTTTGCTGATATTTCTCTTGTACCATGTAAACGTTCACAATGTTTCTTGTTCCATGTAATTCATATTTATTTAAAATATGTGTATTACATATCATCCCAAGGAGGTTTTAAGTCTTCTTTCTTAATGTACTGTTAAGACATATTTGGTTAAGGTGTATTAAGGGGAGCACACTACACATTCAGCCACAGAGGTAGTCATTCAGCAACAAACTTATAAACATTTCTTGCAAGTTACCCCATTGCTTTGCTAATAACAAAACAAAAATGGCTATAAAGAAAAAACATATCTTGGGACCTGCTAAGTCCCACGAAAGTCTATTCAAGGGCTAAATGAATATTATCAACTTTTTAACTGAGTGCGCGGGGCTGGAGAGAGAACTGGAGAGACGACTCAGTGATTAAGAACACCAACTGCTCTTCCGGAGGTCCTGAGTTCAATTCCCAGCTACCATATATGCTCACAACCATCTGTAATGAAATCTGATGCCCTCTTCTGCTGTGTCTGAAGACAGCTACAGTGTACTTACATAAAATAAATAAATAAATAAATCTTTAAAAAAAAACTTTATAACTGAGGTCAAGAGGAAAGTTTTAGCCTACTTCAGTTAGGAAAACTTCTAAATATCAAATTCAACTACTCCATTTCTTTTCCTAAAAGACAAACCAAGGTCTTAATGCAGAATGTTTCTTCTTGAAAATACAATCTGAAAATAATTGCTCAGAAAGAAATTCTCCCAATTAAAATTTCAGAATAAAAGAAGGAATTACCAGTTTTCTTTCCTCTTGATTGTCTCAGAATACTACTTAAAGTTAAGTTCTGTGAAGTTAAAGGATTTCCTTAATTCTGAATAAGTTCTGTCTAAGCCAAGCCTGGCTGCCTTCTTCTGCCAACTCTAATTCTTTAATTGTTCAACCTGCCTGACCTGCGTTTTCCAGATGCACTGACTAGTGCAGATGGGAGCCAGGGATGACGATGCAGCCTGTCTACACCTGCCGCCTACAGCACAGGCCCAGTGTGACAACTGTCCTTTATGATACATGGTTCTGCCTTCCTTGTCACAGGATCCAGAGAAATGTGAGCAACTCAAAACAAAAATACAGATACATTTGGTAGCCTTCTTTGCATAAGGGCTTGCCCATGGATGGCAAGACCTGTTATTAAGTGGCTTCTGGAAAAAGCACAATGTATCACCACCTTGAACAGCTGAGGAGATCCTGAGGAGAACAGCTGGAAATTATGCACTGAAATGACCCCAGAAGAAAGGACCTGAGGGACAAAACAGTGGAGCTGCTACTTTAACTCTTAATTACCCACCTCCTATTTCTTTCATTCAAGAATTTATTTAAACCATGTCTTCTGTTAAGTACAGCTAAACATAGATCCCAATGAGAGAGTCACCTAACAGCCACTTAACTGATAAAAATATTACTGGGGGCTCATCACATAAAATGCTCCTTGCAGAGGACCTGGACTTGCTTCTCTGTTCCCACATGCTGGTTCATAACCACCTCTAACTCCAGTTCCAAGGGATCTGACTGCTTCTTTTGACATCTTCAGACACCAGCCATATGGCATTACATACATACATGTATGTAGGCAAGACACTCATATGCATAAATAAAATACACCAATTTAAAAACATGTGTGTGAGAGAGAGACAGAGAGTTTGGAGGAGGTCAGAGGAATGTGTGGGCACCAGTATTCCTACCATGTAGATTCTGTGGATCAAGGCTTAACAGCAAGCACCTTTTTACTTGCTGAGCTATCTTGAAGCCCCCACCCCACCTCCGTTTGTCTTTTAATAACATACTAACTTCTCTGTATCTCACTCTACTCTTTTTTAATGGGTATAATATTGACCCAAAGATTATTTCAGGGAATGAGCTAATACATGTTAAGATTTTAGAATGACAGTCAGCATGGACTGAGGGGTCAGTGAATCCTTTCTGCTGCTGCTGGTCACACCTGTGTCACCCATGACTTGGTAGTTGGAGTATAAATGTAATTGGTGTACGAAGAGGAAAAAAAATCTCTGCCGTGGTTTCTTACCACCTTCACTAGAGCCACGGAGCTGGGCACGGAGCTTAACGGAACACATGATATTTCTCAGCGAAGAGTTCCACGTAGACTGGGAGGCAGTTTCAACACATCCATGCTGCTCTCATTCCTACCAGTTTCTGAGAGGGGGAAATGTTGGTGTTGGTTTGAGTGGCAGGTCGGAATGACTGATGATGTGCTCCAAAGCTGGAGTCCACATTCACTAGATCAATAAAGGCTACGGTGTGTTTCTCATGACCCTAGACTGCTTAACTGCTGTTGGGCTGCGATTCCAATTTTAAAGCATGTGGGAGAGAAAAATCAATGGCTGTGAGTTTTACATGTGTAGTAAAAGGAGTTCTTTTCAAAAATGCTGGACAAACTGAAGCCACCATGTTGGCAGGTACTCTACCTCTGATGTATATGTATATGTATGTGTATGTGTATATGTATATGCATATGTATATTACACACACACATATCCCAAGTGGCTAGCTTACAGATACACACTGTTAAGTCTGGCTGAAATCTGAAATGTTTCTGCAGATAGTTTGTTTAGAGGCCTTACTACGCGCCTTTGGGTTTGGACTGTAGTATGCCTCCAAGTAAGCTCTATAGCCATTTTCCACAGGCACAATGACAGTGACGAGTATATGTTGACACTCTGGGCAGGGCCCCTGTGCCAACACTTACCATCCCATTAGATTCCACAGAATTCCACAAGGCAGGAATTTGCCCTTCTGAGAGGGTCAGAGGATCGAGCAGGAGTTCTGAAGGAGAGGAGAGATGAAACAGTGTGGCTCTCCTGACAGAGCAGTCTCAGGCAGCTCCTGCTGCCTTGGCCTGTGTTTGTAAACGCCTGACTTTTCTGCCTTTGTGTTTCAAGCTGAGCTGGGGCTGGGTGTGCTTCAGTGCCAAGTGCCTTGAACTGTGGTCACACTTTTATCACCAGCGCTCCGCCTTCCTTTCAACAGCCTCACAGGATTGCCCCATCACCAGGAAGCTCCCCGCACTGTTTTGACTTCGGTGTGGAGGCTGGTTGCTTTGATGGAACCTTCCTTCATTTCTGTTCACTTTCAAGTCCCAGGGACCCTGTATCCTGGGAGTCCAAGGTCAGCCCTCCAGGAGGCTTAGTTCTAAGGAACCTCTTGCTGCTTGCTATCCAGTTGGGTGAGACCAACCTCCTGTAATGGACAGAAAATAATGGCACTTTTCCTTGACCCTACCAGATACTGCCAATACTATTTCTGCTCTTGTGGAGATGAGGGCTGGAGGGATAAGAGGAACTTTTCGAATGGGATTTATGTGTGTGTGTGTGTGTGTGTGTGTGTGTGCATGTGCACACATGCACATATCTCAAGGATGGGGGTGGGGGTCCTTTTCCTCTTGCCATTTTCTCTTCCAAACATTTAATTCCTGTCTAACTGTGATAAAAACATCAGACAAATCCTAGTTAGGGAACATTCCACAAAATACATGACTATCCTTAAAACTGCCAGTCATCAAGGACAAGCAAAGCCTCAGAACTGTCACAGTCAAGAGAACACAATAATAAGATATAACGTGGCATCCTGGAAGATGTCCTAGATCCAGACAGCCACTGAGAAAACCCTAAGGAAATCTGTATGTATATAGTTAACCACGATGCAGCAATATTGATTCATTAGCTGTGATAATAAATAAATCAAACTAAAGCAAGATGCTCAAAATAGGAAGCTAGTGGAGGTTTGAGAGCTCTACTGCACAGTTTTTCTATAAACCCAAGCATCTGGAAGAAGGTTCTGCATGTTATTTCAAAGCTCAGTGTGAAGTCTGTGAGTCTCTTGGGCAGGCTGCTGCCATATTCCTGTCTTCATGGAAACCTTGGGTTGCTGCCCTCACCTCTGCAATGTGTTGGCCACTTCCTAGACAAGCACACAGCAGCTTTTATTGTTCCTGCTGATCCAGGTGGCAATGAGTTTATGATTCTCATGTCACACAGTCCTGTGATCTGGATGCAGAATTGCTTGCTAAAGGTCACTAACTGGGGGCGTTGCTGGGTGTGGCTGCTTACCACTCCCAGTGCCTTTGGAGGCTGGGAGGGAAAGCTGCTTAGATGAATTCAACTCCACACAATCCAACACATGTTAACTTGAACTTCTGTACTGTAAGAGCTAGGAATCTGAGACAGAAATGGGCTGTCTCCTGTTCGAGTCTGCCTGGTGCAGGAGGAGAGTAACAACTATGAGCCAACACCACCAACTGGGTAAGGGTATGGAGTGTGTGTTGGGGGTGGGGGGAGCATTTCACTGAAGTAGAGAGTTACTCAGCCCGGGCACAGTCTGAGTCTGAAGTGCCTAATAATTCTCACTAGGGGGAACAAGGCTTAGTTCTATAGGGCTCTGCAGCTGCTGGGTGTTCAGAGCCTCAAGGCTTTTTGAAAGTTACTTGGTACCAGTGGGGGGACTACACTAAGGCCAGTTTTCTTGGCAGGGCATTCATCTTACATTCAGTGGTCTGGTTTTTGTGAGAACATGAAAGGGCTTTGATATACATGAGTAGCAAACTCACAGTCCAAGTAATTTGGCTAACTCTTGCGCCTCTGAAGTATGAATGGTGAACAGAGGTTTGTGCAGGATTTCCAGGCTGTGAAACGTGTTGGCACCCCTGAAGAGTGGCCATAATCTTGCATTTTCTGCTAATGGCCTTAGGACTGATTAGCAAATGAAGTCAGTGGAGAGGCATGGTCTTTCTCACATCCTTGGATAGTAAGACAAGGAGTGGTCCCCCTGCCCCCTTTCTTCTTCCTTCCTCCTCCTTCTCACTCCCTCCTCCTCCTCCCTTCCTCCTCCTCCTCGCTCCCTCCTCCTCCTCCTCCTTTATATATGAGCCAGATCTGGAAGACTGCTTCTTTGGATTCCTTCAGTCTCTGTGAGATTTAGGAAGTCATATTTTCTTTAGCTCTTAGTTCCAGGAACTGGGCAGTGCCCATTTTGCCAACAAGGGGATTTTTCTTTCTTTGATGTTAGGTCATCACATTAGAAAAGCGAATTTCCAACAGGAAGGCTCCAAGTCAGTTGTTCGTTCCTTGTAAATCCACTCTACAGTGATCGGAGTTAATCTTCCATTTCTTTCCAACGTCATTTTCTGAGGAACGGAGACTAGCCAGCTATTACAGCCCCCTCTCCCTCTGCTTCCCCCTTTTCTCCAAGGCAGGTGCATACAACATAGCCCAAGTAAACTGATATCCTTCCCATCACAGACACTTTTGTCGGCACCAGAAATTCTACCTGCTGCCCTTTATTTAGCACCTGTGTGGCCTCACAGACTGCAAGTTGTTGGTAAATGATACAGCTAATTGTTGAGTAGTCAGGGGCAAAAGTTTGCTGTTGTTATTTTGAAACAAAGTCTTGATATGTAGCTTTGGCTAGCATGGATCTATGTAGGACCAAACTGACCTTGAACTCAGATATCCCCTGCCTCTTCCTCCCAAGTGCTTTGGCTACATCCAGCCTAAAATTTACATGTGTTTTTTTCTTTCTTGTATACCTGCACATTACTTGTGTGTGGTGACCTCTGATGCCAAGAGGGCATCAGATTCCTTAGAAGTGGAGTTATAGACTATTATGAATCATCAGGCAGGTGCCGGGAATTGAACCTGAGTCCTACAAAAAAGCAGCCAGTGCTCGTGAGTGATAAGCCAGCTCTCCAGCCCAGGAAGTTGGTCTTTAATATTTCTCTTTTTTCTTTCTTTTTCTTTCTTTCTTTTTCTTTTTTTTGTTTTTTTTTTTTTTTTTGTTTTTTTTTTTTTGTTTTTTGTTTTTTGTTTTTCGAGACAGGGTTTCTCTGTATAGCCCTGGCTATCCTGGAGCTCACTCTGTTGACCAGGCTGGCCTCGAACTCAGAAATCCGCCTGCCTCTGCCTCCCAGAGTGCTGAGATTACAGGCGTGCGCCACCACAGCTCGGCTAATATTTCTTTTCTTTTTCAGATTTCCCAACATAGTGGACTGACCCCAGCAAACAAACGAAGATTATAAAAAGGTAGTATGTGGAATTACATTAAAAATTCATGAGCTAAAAAAAGAGCTAAGATATAAAAACATGATTTTTAAGATGGATAGACAAGAGTCCAGGACGATTTCTTTGTATCTTTGAAGAGAATGAGTAATTGATAATTGGGCATACATTAGGAAAATGGAAATCAGAACTACTTCATCTTACCCCAGTCAGAATAGCCAAGATCAATAAAACAGATGACAGCACACACTGGTATGAATTTGGATAAAGTGGAATACTTATTCATTTCCAGTGAGAGTGCAAACGGGTACAACCACTGTAGGTCCAGGGTAGCAGTTCCTCAGGAGGTTGAAAATTGATCTAGTTCAAGATCCAGGTATACCACTCTTGGGCATTGTATTACGGTTCTCTAGAAAAACAGAACTTATACAATGAATCTCTCTATAGATAGATGGATGGGCAGATAGATAGGCAGACAGGCAGACAGACAGACAGAGAGACAGAGATCAGAATTTTTTTAGAACGACTTACAGGCTATCATCCAGGTAAGCCAACAATCATGGCTGGCTATGAACAGAAAATCCAAGAATCCATAAGTTGTTCAGTCCAAAGGGCTGGGTGTCTCAGCTGTTTTTCAGTAGATGCTGATGCCAGGGGCTCTTACAGTGGAGAGCAAGCAGGCAAAGAGCAAAGCTTCCTTCTTCAGTGTCCTTATATAGGCATCCAGCAGGTGTCGCCCAGATTAATGGTGTATCCTACCTCAAGATTTGAATCACAGATGTGTGTCTTCCCATCTCAAAGGTCCCGATTAGAAGTGGATTCTCCACTTCAAACCAAGTGAAACCTTTCTCACAGGTGTGCCCTTTATTTCTGGGTTGTAATTCATTCCAGATAAAGTCAAGTTGACAACTAAGAATAGCCACCACATGCATACACTCAAAAAGCTCTGTATCCTACGACAGAGACCCTTGCTCATCATAGTCATTGATGCTCTGTTCACAACAGCCAGAGGCTATTGGTTGCTCTCTACAACCTGATGATAAGGCCCTGTTGCTGAGGTCAACACTATGTCACCAAACCTGGAGAAGTTCAGCTGGTGCCTAACTAGAAGCCTTACCCCTACTGACCAGTGTTCATGATGTTAGACAGTACCCTGCATGCATGCTACTGGAAGAGAAAGGCAATAATCAGAATCACCCATCCACAAACGCTGTGACCTACAATAGTGATCAACCTGCAAGATATACTGGTCCAATAGTGGCACAAATATTATGAGAGTAACTAAACACTGTTCTTTTAATGTTGGATTTCAGGCCCACTCCATGAGATGTGGCCAAGAACCTGTGTCTAGATAGCTCATCAGCCTAGACTCTAGGCCCCCAGAGGAAACCTACTATTAGTCTGCTAAATAAACATACTGATAAAATGACCCTTAATGACATGTTACTGTATTCACAGAACAGAGCATCACTCAACCCTCATCAGAAATGCCTTTTCTTGCAGTAGATGGGAATTTACAGAGACCCACAAGACAATGGGTATGTCTTGGGGTGTGTGTGTCTGTGTGTGTGTGTGTGTGTGCTGGGGCTGGGGAACAGCGACTTTGGAGCACTCAGTCCTAAACGGAACATTTTCATCAAACCCTTCCCCTCAAAGCTCAAGGAAGAGGAGGTAGAAAGATTGTGAGAGCTAGAGGTGATGGATGAGTCCAATGAAAGCTGATCTTTTGGATAAACAGGACTGACATTCCTAAGAACTCACATACACTGTAGCAGTACACACAAGACTGCACAGGTTCAAGCCAGATGAGGCCCCAGCACTGAGAGGGGAAGTGGATGTGGGTGGGGTCTCCGTCCTAACCAAGAAGCTCTTTGCAGTCGATTTCAACATGCAAAGGCAAAGTCAGTTTTCTCCAATGGAGTATCACCACTGGGTATATCCATGGCAGGTCACATGCCCAAGAGTAGTTGGCTAACACAAAATAAACTCCATAGTTTTATTGGTTTGTGTGTAGGGGGGCAGCATTCTGTTTATTTTAGGTTTTCGGGGTAGGGTCTTATTGGTTTTTGTCTGTTTTGATTTCCATTGTGTATGTGCATGTGGAGAGAGGGAGAGAGAAGCAGGGAGGTAGATATTAGGTGTGCCTTGTTGAAGTGTCACTGGGGATGGGCTTTGAGGTTTCAAAAATCCAAACTACAGCCAGTATTGCTTTCTCTCTGGTCTGTCTCTCCTTTCCCTCCTCCTCCCATTGTCCTCCCACATACCTGCTGCTCTCAGATTACGATGCAAGCTCTCAGCTGCTGTTCTAGCACCACACCTGCCTGACTGCTGACATGCTCTCTGCCATGATGGTTAAGAACCAACCCTACAAAACTGTGAGCAAACCCCCAATTAAATGCTTTTATAAGTTACATTGATCATGGTATGTTCTCTCTTCACAGAAACAAAACAATAACACAGTTACTAAGACAATCATGCTTTAAAAAGGTTCCCAACAGCTGGAGCTATAGGGTAGATGAGAAAATATTTGCCTAGTATTCATGAAGCCCCAGCTGAGCTCCATGATCAGTTCTGAAAAACACAAACTGGGATGTGGTGATTCACACTTGTAATTCTATCACTTGAGAGGTGGAGGCAAGAGGGTCAGAAATTCAAGATCATCTTCAGGGTGCCTAGCAAGTTTGAAGTCAGCCTTTGATACATAAAGCCTTCAGCTGATAGTTTCTGTTCTGCCCTATGTTCAGACAACAGTAAAATAATTGACAAGACACGGCATTACAAAAAGAACCAGAGGAAAAGACATTTGTTTTCAATGCCCATCTCTCAGCCACCCCTCACCCCCAACTTTGCCATAAACTCTGGAGGAGAGCACATCCCAGCTATGTACTCTACAGACCAGTAATGATTAATGGAGAGCTTCCATTACGCTATTATATATTTATAAGCACGGAAGAAGCATTATTGTCTCCCATAAATACTGTATTAAACATTCAGAAGCTAGAATCCAGTCTGCAATCCCCCGACTTACAGAAAACCTCATTTTAATAAACTGGAATGAGCTTTCCAAGTAACAGGGACTATAAAGTTGGTACATGCTTGTGTGCAAGGGCGACCTGTAGCAATTAGGACCAGGGCTGAAGCTCATCCTAGGTTTACACCTTTCTAAATGTTTGAAAAAGAAGCCAGTGCTCTTAACAGTGCTTCCAGAAACTCGGCTCTCTACCTATACCTAATACACCTGCCATTTAGAATTCTTTCCTTTAAAAAGATTTAGTGGGCAATTTCACACATGTATGCATGTATCTTGGCACATGTATGCATGTGTCCGTCACTCTCGTGTTCTCCTCTTCGTTTTACCATCCCTCCTACTCCTTACCTGTCTTTTTTTTCCAGATTCATTGTGTTAGGTTTGGGTTTGTGGACGGACCATTTAGTTTAATTGGGGTTACCTGCTGTGACCACTGGGTTGGAGCCTGGTAAGGTTACAAACAAGAACTAAAGGTAACAACTCTGCCCATAGGAAGCAGTTCAGCACTGAGGGACAGGGTCTCCTGAGCCTTCTTCATCCATGTCTGACTAGTGACGGGAGCATTCTTTTTCTTATTTTTTCTTTTTTTTTTTTTAAATTTATTTATTTATCATATGTAAGTACACTGTACCTGTCTTCAAACACCCCAGAAGAGGGCATCAAATCTCATTATGGATGGTTGTGAGCCACCATGTGGTTGCTAGCATTTGAACTCAGGACCTTCAGAAGAGCAGTCAGTGCTCTTAACCACTGAGCCATCTCACCAGCCCCCTTTTTTTTTTTCTATATTCTTTGTTTACATCCCAAATGCTTTCCCCTTTCCCCCCTCCCCATATGTCCCATAAGCCCTCTTCCCTCTGCCCATTCCCCAATCACCCCCCTCCCACTTCTCTGTCCTGGTACTCTCCTACAATGCTGGATCAAGCCTTTCCAGGATCAGGACCCTCTCCTTCCTTCTTCTTGGGAATGATTTGATATGTGAGTTGTGTCTTGGGTATTCAGAGCTTCTGGGCTAATATCCACTTAGCAGTGACTACATTCCATGTGTATTCTTTTGTGATTGGGTTACTTCACTTAGGATGGTATTTTCCAGTTCCAACCATTTGCCTAAGAATTTCATGAACTCATTGTTTTTAATTGCTAAATAGTATTCCATTGTGTAAATATATCACATTTTCTGTATCCATTCCTCCATTGAGGGCCATCTGGGTTCTTTCCAGCTTCTGGCTATTATAAATAGGGCTGCTATGAACATAGTGGAACATGTGTCCTTATTGCATGTCAGGGAATCCTTTGGGTATATGCTCAGGAGAGGTATAACAGGATCCTCCGGAAGTGTCATGCCCAGTTTTCTGAGGAACCACCAGACTGATTTCCAGAGTGGTTGTACCAGCTTGCAATCCACCACCAGTGGAGGAGTGTTCCTCTTTCTCCACACCCTCGCCAACACCTGCTATCTTCTGAGTTTTTAATCTTAGCCATTCTCACTGGTGTGAGGTGAAATCTCAGGGTTGTTTTGATTTGCATTTCCCTAATGATTAATGATGTTGAACATTTCTTAAGGTTCTTCTCAGCCATTCAAAATTCTTCAGGTGAAAATTGTTTAGCTCTGTAGTGATAGGGGCATTCTTTTGCAGGCCCTGGGAAGATCTGGATCTGTGGTTGTGTGGTTGTATACTTCTGAGAAGATGGCATTTTGTAGCCCTTCTCCCTGTTTCCTGGATTTTGCATCCTTTTCACCCTCTTCTGCAGCAATCCCTGAGACTTATCGTGGGTGGTAAAAACGTCTTGTATTAGTCTCTGCATTCATGGCAGAGGCTTCTCTAAGGCTAAGAGTGGCTATCTATGGGTTAGAACGTTTAGAAGGCAGCTCAATGTCATGCCAATTAGCTACATAACAGAAGAGGACCTAGAACCTCAACGTTCATGGATTTTTGAGTGCGAATATATCCCAGGTTTAGTTTCTCTGATGTGGACCTCAAATACAGTCTGAGAGAGATCCTTCAAATCTCCCAGTTTTGTGTATTCAGGTTAGCTCCCGAGAGGCCCAAAGCTATAGAGAACCCGGGTGGAAAGTGATGCCTCACAGGAAGGGGACAGGAGAACGTGGGTAATATGGAAAATAGACAGGGGACTTTAGTCATTGCATTGAGTTTAGAACTTTAAACTGTTAGCCTCTCCCAAGGCTGAAGATGCCAGTCCTCCCCAGTCCTGAATAGTTTCTAATGATAACTCTACTGCCACCTACCTCTACTCTGTGCACAGCTATTTTTTCTAATTACTGACCTTAAGCAATTTGTTTCTTGAAGTTATAGATTTACACTTGAAAAAAAAAAACAAACTTGGAAACATGTCACCATTTCAGGTTCTCTGAATGCTCTCTCAGACTTTGAAGCTCCTGAACACCGCCCCACAGTCAGTCCATGGAAGGCATTTTTATTTTCAAAATTCTTTCTCTTTGCACATCCTCTTCCATAAGCCTCTACTGCTGTGTTCAACTCACGAAGCCTTTCTGTAATGTCTTACTGCCAGTACTGTCTCATTTCACTTGTCCCTATGGAAAAGCTGAGTCCACATTTTCCATGTCTATATTCAACGTGTTTCATCTTTCTTCTACTCATTTTGAGCATAAGCATTATAAGACTATAACTGTTATGCCTGGTGATGGCAGTCCATACCTTTAATTCCAGCACTTGGGAGACAGAGGCAGGCAGATCTTTAAGATCAAGGCTAAAGTGGTCTACAAATTGAGTTCTCCAGCCAGGGCTACACAAGAGAAACCTGGTCTCCAAGAAAAAAGAAAATAACTGCTTATGACCTCATCTCCTTATACTTTGACCTATAAACCCAGCCCATCTTGACCTAGAAACCTTTGCCTTCTTTGCCTGAGTCTCCGCTCTATGTGATGGTGATAGGAATTCTCAAAGGAGCAAGATAGGAAACTGCTCATCTCACTTTTCTTGTGTCACACAGGGCCCACTTCCCACTGCCTGATACTTAATGTCCTGATAGCCACCAGCCCACGGATTTCACTAAAGTTTTAATGTTTTCCTGAAGAAAATAAATCCAGTCTTCACTACTCTGTCTTGGGAAAAGTGGAGATTCCACTGTACTCTTTTTAAAAAGTGAAGCTCTCGAGGAAGGCAGAAAAAGGCGGATCTCTGAGTTTGAGGCTAATTTGGTCAACAAAGAGAGTTACAGGTTAGCCAGGGCTACAGAGAGAAACCCCATTGGTAGGGAGGGAGTTCACATCAACTCCATATTTAGAAGTCTTTAAAGGGGCATTTCTTTGATACAATACAGCCATTATCATAGGACCAAATAATTCTTTAAAATGCTCTGATGGCTAGTATATATCTGATTTTTTGTAAGCATCTCAAAATATCTGAGGTTTGTCTGACAAAGAATCCGAGTCCATGCATTGTTTTGACAGCTACATCTCACTTTTCGTTCACACTAGAGATGAAGCTTCATCCTTCTCCACACTCCTTATGCCAAAAACTCGCTAAATACCAGACCTGTCCTTGGATGCCTTGCTTCTGGAGATGGTGCCCTGCTTCTTTGTGCTTTCATTATATTCGTTCCCAACTTGTTAGGCCTGTTGGTTGAATCCAGCAGCGATTGGTGACGAATTGCATGCCGTCAGAAGGCGTGCCACTTCTGATTGCTCCCAGCGTCTTCTAGGAAGCTAGTGTGAGTGGGCTCATGTGGCGGCAGCTTAAGCCTTCCAGTTCAATGTCCCCATCACCGTTCTCCTAGACGCTTCAACATCCAGCGATAACTGTCACATCAGCACTTAAGTATTACTAACACATCGCTGCTTCTGCTTATGAACTTTCTGAAAAAGGAGAACTTTCGCTCATCAACGCAGGCCCATGCATTCACTCTGAAGATGCAATCTGTTGACAAGAGACACTACTTAACTGATTTGGGGGAGGGGAGGGTGCGCTAATGCTGAAAAAACAAGAATGTACTTAAGCACTGCCCTATTGGATCTAAATGTACCGAGGCAGGTCTGCAGCCCGGCTTCCCCCTCCAACCCTGGAGGAGCTCAGGAAGGTTTACCCCTGCCTCAAGCCGCTCCAACGCTGCACTGTATTTGGCAGCACTCAAATACTCTGTCATTTCTTATTTAGTCAACACATACTATTTGTTGTGTGTGTGCTGAAAGTTTTGATGCTGGTGGTGTCACCAAACTGTGAATAAGCATGGATACATGTTGCGTGGGGCTTTGCTGCCCTGCCTAGCTCCAGGAACACTGTGCTACCTGTACCAACCCAGGTTCTCTTGGATCCATGGACGACAACACACACACACACACACACACACACACACACACATTCAGTTTCCAACCCACCTTATTGGTTCAGTTCTATTCATCTACTGAGGTTGCTCTGCTTGAGATCTGACACAGCTGGCTGGCTTTTCTCCCTCTGAAGCATGCATGGCAAGCGCCCCTTTCCCCTCTCTCCTGTGCCTCTTAGCTTGCCTGGAGGGGCCCAGAAGTCCCACCCATCCTTCCACCCAGCATCTTTACTGACAGATCAAGAACCAATTCCGCCCCTACACCTCACCTTTTCTATACAAACAGGCAGTGATATATTTTTTAGGAATCTTACAGCAACATATTTGTAACTGTGAAAATCAAGGCACCAATGATAACTTAGGCAATATTCAACAATCGTTAAAATACACATATTAAGACATTTGTATCACTGAGTTACAAAACATTACAGAATATATAGTATCTTGGCATACAGTTCAACATGCAGAGGTTCAAGACAGATAAAGCTATATATTTAAGAACTTGGAAATATGTGGATAATTACAGAGGGCATCCCAACATACTTAGCTAAAAGTTCTCTCTCACTGAATTTAGATGTTGCCTTTATATGCTGCAGAGTCTATTTCTAACACATCGTTCATCTTGTTTTATTGGATTATTTTTCAAGACCAAAATTTTAGATTATTTAGCAATATATTACAAATACCATTGTGTCTTTCTTGACACTAGTATTGCACTGTATCAATGTAACATAAACAGCATCTTTTCCCTATGACTTACAAATACCTCAGAAGATACTGGAGATACAACTTCATCTATTTGTGTGCTTAATCTAAATTTGTAGATAATGGAGTTGCCTAAGCAAAGTGTGTATGTAGTTAATAAACATAGCGTTTGCGAACATACTCAGTGTTTAGTGGGGCTGGTTTCTTCTCACTTTTTCAGTGCTTAATGCCTATTCTAATGTGTTCTCTTAACTGAGAACAAGCATATCACTTATGGCAGTGGTAGTAACTACACATCAACCCAAGAGGAAAGCTGCTTTGATGTTTTCTTCCTAGTAACAATAAGGCAGATCCTTGTTTCAGTCTACTGGTCTCCCAGGACTTTTCTTTTTTCCAAACTGGATTTTCTCATGTAGGTTTTTTAGACATGTTTTATTGAGTTCATACACAAGTTTCAGTAATCACAAAGAGAGGTCTTGCAGTTTGTCTTCTAAACTGTTTAGGTTTATGTGGATAGATATGAATGTAGATAGATAGATGAAGTCTTTTTAAACTAAACATTTTTATTGAATTGTATTTACAATACAGAACAGTACACGAAGCATGATTGATTGAACAGCTTGGTAAATACTCATAAAATGTAGAACGCACCCATGTAACCAGCACCAGAGAGCCCTTGTGTTCTCCTCGAGGGCAAAGAAGCCAAGTAAAAGCCAGTGTATTCCACAAGGCTGCACCTGCACAGCACATGTTGCACACAAGCAGGTGGCCCTGGCCAGTCCTGATAGCACTTACTTTTGGGTAGGGAGGAGTTTGCTGAAAGAGAGATTTCTGACGACACTTAGCCCAATCTGAAACTGTGGAAATGAAGGCCTTATGCCCAGGTCTGCTAAATCTTACTGCTGCCTACATGCTAACTACTGCAGTTTCTTAGCTTCTTTTATGGTTTGGTGTTTCAAGTCGATGATCCTATATGCCAAGTCTGAACTCTTCCTAACTCATGGCTTTGCTCTAACTTCCTGGGGAAAAGTTCTAGCCTGGTGTTAAACAGTAAAGGAGACAGTGAGCATAGTCTGGCTTTGTCAGGAAGGCTCTTTGGTTTCAATGGTAAGACGCTTGCTCTAGGGAAGAATTGCCATGTCAGTGAATTATGTACCAGTTTCTAAAAGGAGTGCCTAATTCCATCAAAGCAAATCTTATAATACTGCATTAAGACTCTCTAAAATTGAATTATCCTTGTACTCCTAATATAAACTCAAACAAGCCATGAGTTTATTCTTTATTTCAAGTGATACTGAGTTGTGGGCCTAACAAATTACTGAATAACGTGTCTTCATAGTTATGTATTTGGATTATTTTTCAATACATGTGTGGAGGCCTGAGGTCAACCTCAGTTGTTCTTCGGCTTTTCACACTGAGTTAAAATGTATTATTTGTGTGTGTGTGTGTGCACCTGCCATGGGCATGCGCATGGAGGTCATAGGGCAGCTCTGTGGAGTTCGTTTCTCCCTCCACTTTACATGGGCTCTAGGAAATGGAATTCAGGTGGCCAGGCTTGTATGGCAAGAGCCTCCACTGACTGAAACAGCTCATCTGCCCCACCGTATTTTCTAGACAGGGGTCGCCAGGCGGATTTGAAGCTCATCAATTAGGCTGGGCTGGCTAACCAACACGCTCCACGATCTGCCTCTCTCCGCCTTCTCTGAGCTGGGAACAAGTGCTCAACATCAAGACCAGTTGTTTACCAGAGTGCTGCAGACCACACTCAGGCCTTCAAGATGGAGTGGCAAACACTACTGAAAGAGCTATTGCCCCACTCTCTGGAGGCGATAGCAAGCCAGACTTACCTACAATTTCCTTTTTTCACACAATCTTTACTGTGTTTTTCAAATCACTTGTTATTATACCAACTTTACAAAGTAAATATGGAAAAAACTTCTTTTATGTAGTAACTTAAGATTCCAGATCCCTTCTCTAGCTTGTGAAATTATGAAAGCAACACTGAGACTCTTCAACCTTCCAAGTGTGTCCAAAGGTCTTTTGTTTGTATTGCCCTATGACAGTTGTATTCTCTGTATTAGATTGTATCAATTAGTATTTTTCCTCTAAAAATTTCATCTCTTAATTTGTAAAATTCCTCAGACAACTGAAAACAGTTGTTTAACAACCCGTTCTCCTCACTTAGAGTTTCTTACATGTCTCTCCTCTTAAAGAGGTTAGCTGGTGGGTTATTTCCCTGAGCATCCTTACCATGCCAAGAAGCTCTTGAATTTCTTGGCTTTGGACTAATTAATTGCCTCTTCTTTCATCTTTCCTGCCTCCTTTGTCTGTTTTGTTTTGCTCCTTGCCCCACTCCTGGGACCACAGGTATCACCGCAATCCCTACTCTACGTTACTGCCTGCCCTTTCAAGGATGGTACCCCAGGGGCCTTGCATGTGCCCCTGTGCTCCTGTATGGAGGAACTGCTCTGCTTCTTTCACCTTTAGGAACCAACTGCACTCTTACATTTTACTTTCAGTGAAGTCCCTGTCTTGAAGGAAGGGTTTCTCTAGGAAATGGCTCTATCTTTCTAGCCCCCTTCCAGTTCCTGTGATTTAAATGGATATGTATGCCTCTATGTGTGCATCTATATTTACAGGCTTTTCCTCCCAACATTTATCTTAGCTGTCTCTTCTTTATGTCTCATGCCTATCCTGTCCAATTTGGATTAAATTCTAGCAGTTTCTTCCCAGTGCTATGCTTCACCTCATTAATTTTAGAATGTGTAGAGTATCCGGCCAGGCCTCCCACTATTTCAACACTCACCAGGCTGCTGACAGGATTCTGTAGAGCTCATCTGCGTTTCAGCCATGATTTTTGGATTGGCCCACTGTTCTCTGAGGTGAGAACATTACAATGCTCCCATTTGCAAGGTGTCAGACTACGGCTGCTTTCTCCTACATCCTCCGCACATCTGTTTTTTCACTTGTACTCTGAGGCTCATGGGGGTAACCACCTGTTACCTAGTTCTACGGTGACCATGGCCATACTTGCTACTCCTTCTGTCACTTACGGTGACGGTCAAAACAAACAAACAAGCAAAAACTCTATACCACTGGCAGCATCTTCCTTCAGTTTAAACACTGTTAAGAGTTCTACTGTACCAGAGATTTTGGACTTTTATGATCACATGAAACTATAGTTAGGTACCTGCTCTATCCACAGTGCTTTTAATATACACTACCTCATTCAGTCCTGACTCGGCTCGGTGAATGGAACTCTGTTACTTCATCTTGCCAGTGGCAGAACTGGGTCCAAGATCATGCTGCTCAGTGGACAGACGAACTGCAAACCACCTAGCTTCAGATAACCTCCTTCTCACTCTGCCTAGCACTTCCTAAATTATGACCATTGCCAGCAAAATTTATATTTGAACTTAATTACTTATAACTGCATATTTTAAAATCTAATAAAAACAAATATTACAGGTCAAACCTAAAAGTGTAGGTGATAAAACAATGTTTCTTGCTACTATTCTTCAGAAGTGCAGAAGAGGAGGACAGAGGCTGCTGAGGAGCTGCACATCCCAACTACGGGTTTCTCTTCTTACTATCCCACTACTGCTAGAAAACATTATATATGTTACTTATAATTTATTAATAAATATTTTCCTTATACATAACTATTTAGGAAAAGCTAGAAACAATTCTTCCATACTTCATAACAACTCAGTATTTTTTGGTTGGTTCTATGAAACATGAACATTCACTGGTCCATAAAGTTCCTTATCTCTTAGATCAGAATCACTGATCCATAAAGTGGAACCTTATCTCTTAGATAGATCAGAATCATTCTGTCATTAATATTCCTTTGCTAGTAAATTATTCAAGAAGTGTGAAAATATAAATTACTTTTATGTTATAAATCTATTTTATAGTCACTTTTTGTTGTTTGAGACAAAATTTCTCTGTGTAGCCCTGGCTGACCTTGAACTCAGAGATCTGCCTGCCTCTGCCTCCTAAGTGCTGGGATTAAAGGTGGACACCACCTCCTGGCAATAACATGTTTCTTACTTTTTTAACAACTAATGGCAACTCAGGCAAAACCCTGGCCTCGCAGTACCCCTGGCCTCACAGTACCCGGCCCTGGCCTCGCAGTACCCCTGGCCTTGCAGTACCCCTGGCCTCACAGTACCCCGCCCTGGCCTCGCAGTACCCCTGGCCTTGCAGTACCCCTGGCCTCACAGTACCCCGCCCTCACAGTACCCCTACAGCACTGACACATGCTACTTCGGTTCCTGATGTCCTGAAGATCACTCAGTTGGAGACTGCAATGATTATTAATATTGAGATTAAATAGAAACAACTGGAAACACTCATGACAGGATAACTTTTCTTGGCAAAGCTTATCCCTCCACCACTGGAAGACTTATTTCTAATTAGGATTTCCATTGGTTTGCTAGTTTGGGGGCCAAGGATCAAAGCCAAGGACCCCAGGGCCTTGTGCACATCAGGCAGCAAGCTAGACTCCCAGCACTACAAACTCAAGTCTAACGCCAAGTTTGCCAACAAGATAGGTATTTTTTCAATCATATGCCAGGTTTCCCTTTAGAAGAAATGTTATATAGGAAATATCTCTTTAATTTAGGAATTAAACAAAAATGCTATTATCTATCCAGGGACACTAGAAATTTAGCTTTTACAATGATGTCTGTTGGTCAATACAACTCTTATAACTGCCAAAACTAACACACCCATTTCCTCTACTGAAGAAATTTCCTACTTGTCACCAAGTCATATGTGATTTAATGTGACATGTTGATTGCTAGCAAAGGTTTCACACCACCTCCTTTTGGTTGTTAGTTCATAGAACTAAGACAATAAAACAAGACAGTGAGTATGTGAACCCCTAGTTTATCCCTCTAAATGAATGTATTTCCCTCCCACTTAGCCAAAAATATAAAAATATAAATGACTATGTATACTTCAGTGGTTCTGTTTATATTTAAAGATATACCAAACTTAAAAACATTAGAAAAGTATTTACAGGTTGAGTATCACTATCCAAAATGCTTGGAACCAAAAGTAATATTTTAGATTTTAGATTCTGTTTTCAGATTTTGCATATACACTTTAGCTTGTGGATAGGACATGGGTCTAAATATGGAATGCATTTATTTCATACACTTTATTCATTAGTTTCGAGTAGTTTTATACACAATAGTGTCTCTGAAATTTATCTTTGACCTGTCACATGAAGAGTGAAATTTTCCAATTGTATCATGCTGTCAGTTAAAAAATTTAGATTCTGGAGCATTTCAGATACTGGATTTTATTATTTTTGTAGTTGTTATTGTTTTGTTCACCGAGACAGAGACTCATCATATAGCTCTGGCTGACCTGGAACTCATTCTGTAGATCAGACTGGCCTTGATCTCAAAGAGATCTGGCTGCCTCTGCCTCCTGAGTACTGGGACTAAAGGCATGTGCCACTCTGCCTGACCCAGATATTAGATTTTGGATTAAGGATGCTCAACCTGACAGATGGAAGATAAAGCAGTTAACTATGGTGGCCACAAAACACTGAACAAAAAATCTAAGCAACCAGAAAGAACTCAGCTATAGCCATACGAGTATAATTTACAGTTTCTCCGAAGAATAAAACACTGAATGTCTTTCCTCTAGATAGCAAAGATTGTTTCCTCCCTTGCCCCAGACAAATGACAGTCAATGATTTGGGATTAAAACAAAACACAGCAGGTACTCACCTAAGGAATCTCTAATAAAGACATATAACTTTTTCATTCATAATTAAAGAGTTCAATTACTTCTCCCTCAATTAGGTAATACTCTCCTTTTAGAAAACTATAGTATTAGTTAAACCTACTTTTTTCTTATATGAACTTTTAATTTTTATTTATATAGGTTACACAAGTCTAGTTGGCACACTTTAAGAATAACACAAAATATGTTATTCTTTAAGAAAATTATGAGACCATCAATTTTTAAATAATCCCAGATACTTAATTCAATAGACAAAGTTTTTACCATCAGCAGTGGAGGTTTTTTTTAAAGTGATCATTAAATGCTCACCTGAAGATTATCAATGCCATATGAGTGTAAACTTGTTTTGAAAATTTGTGTCCATTTTGTAAGCCAGAACTTGTACTGAGGGTTTTGAGAAGATAACCTACAAACATATAATCAATCTGCCCCATGAAATGTCTCAGAAACACAGTATAAACAGTTAAGAACCATACCAGAGTCCTGCTGATGTCCAAGCTTCAACAAGGATTTTCTTGAAATCCAGTAGAGTGGTTACTGGCTCAAGAGAACATCCTGAAATATCTGCAGTACAAGCTGTTGACTTTTGAGACCACCCCTTAGAGAAGAGCACACTTGGTTACACATGGCTTTTAACCTTGAGCTACACTTTTGCTACAAACCCATTACCCCAGGTTAGTCAAGTGGAAACATGGACATCATCTGAGCACTGTTTAGAGTCCTTGGTCTTCCAGCTTTGATGGAGATCTCGGAGGCGCTCAGAAGTCCGTGTGCTTACATTCAGAGCAGGATGGACTTTACAAATTCCACTCTCTTCCATCAGTGACAGGCCGCAAATCCCGAAGTATGCATGCAAAGCATCTGGAAAGGCATTTGAAGCTACGATCAGCACTCTCACTTGTATACATCGCAAAGTATATACAACAAATCACTACTTAAAATTAGAGAAATGCTAGTTTGTTATATAATTAGTCTCAATTTCAAACACTATTTTAAAAAGTCAACCAAAATATAAAAATATAATATAAAATAAAATATAAAATATACTAGAAAATATATAAAATAATAAAAATAAAATATAAAAATTGCTATTAGAAGAACGCATCACATGATTTTCTTGCCTATGTTCTCTAAGGATCTGGAGAGCAATACCTTCTGCTGACTGCAAAATACAGGGAAAAAAAAGAATTTATATAATAATTTTTTTCTTTCATTCCCAATTTTGTTTTTGTGGTGCTAACTGCATCCAGGGCATTCTAGATGCTCAGCATGTCCTTTACCAGAGTCTTAGAAAATTCTCTAAACATGAAAACAAAAACAGCTTTTGAAACCAAGCAGGAGCCCCTGCCTGCCCCTCGGCCCCGGCTTTGTCTCCACAGCTCCTAGGCATACACCAACCCTGTGTGCAGAGCAAGCAGGGAGGCCACCTGGAGCACTGTGCAGCTTCTGACCGGACACACAGCACAGACTCGCTTTCGGTGTGGCTAGGAGCACCCGTGCTCCCGCCTTGCCCGGCTCCCAGTTATCCCAGTTATCGGTAGCCACAACCTTCCAGTGAGCAGTCATGAAAATGCATGGCTCTGCCTGCCCGAGGACCTTATATAGCCTTCTCAAGTGCTCAGAGCTCTGCAGCTAAGGACACTACAAAAAACAAAAAAAGTTCCACGGCAGCCAAGAATGTGTTTCTATTTTTGAAATGACCAGCACTTAAGATCCTAAGAGCTACTAAAGTTTAGAATACCTTCATGAGTCTAACTTTGTCACAAGCTAAATGGCTCATTTTCCTCTAAATGTCAGAGTAAAAGAAAAAAATTCCCCCTATTCCTTAAAGTTACTCTAAAACTGTAGAATAAAGCAGTATTAACCTTGTTTAGAATCAAAAAACTTTCAAGGAAAAAAAGGACTGGAGCGACAGCTCTGCAGTTAGGAGCACTGGTTGCTCTCTCCGAGTTGTACCATCTGTACCCCCAGTTCCAGGGGAGCTGACACTGTTTTGTGGCATCTGCAGGCACAGCATGCATGTGGCGCATAGACATACACACAGGCAAAATATCCATACACATAAAATAAAGGTTAAAAGAAAGAGGCGAATAGCAAGGGGTGTAACACATGGAGAACAGTATCAACTGGATCTTGTAGAAAATCTAAATCTCTCCATAGGAAATTTTTTCCTCAAAGGAAGTTTTCTAACAGCCAAAGCTTTTAATTTTAAACTTCTAATCATTATAATAGAGCAAACCAAAGCAAAACTACCCAAGCAGTCTAAATCCCAAAGCCCTCTTCTGTAGACTGTGAAATATTCTCCACAAGAGTAGCAGAAGCCCTGAGTCTGGAACTTATCTTACTAAACAGTCAAGGCGCTCATCTGGAAGACAGGGGCTCAGAGGCTCTCCTATAGGCTCACTGAGCAGGCCTTGCCCGCAGACCCTCTGTTCAATGGTGCACAGGCTCCAAGACACTGTCTCTAAGTCAGCCTCATATCCACCACATAGATAAAACTAAACTCAGCAACTGATCCCTTTAGAAAAAAAGCTTCAGAAGTCCCCTCTAAACACAAAACTGGAAAGCAAGGCTATTGCAAGATTTTCCATGTCCAAGCATATTAGAGCAGTGGAAGGCCTGTGATTGGGCAGGAAAGGGGAGGCGGAGCTAGGAGTCAGGGAGTGACAGTGGTCTCAGAAAAGGAGAGAACTGAAACGGAGTAAAGGTTAAATTTGGGTTAAGGCTTTATTATTATCAATTGGCTCTGAAATTATTGTATTGTAGTTAGCTAACTACGCAAGATTTTAAGAGTCATACTTCTACCAGATAATTGAGGTAAGAGCTGGCAGACCATGGGATGTGTGGACTAGCCAGATGAACTTGCAACCCCTACCAGAGGTATGGCCAGGCCAGCAGTGGGGGAGCTAGGATCACAGGACATGGTGTTGGACCATGGCGGGGCAGGAGAGTAGGCAGGCTGGTCTTTTTAATATTTCCCGCAACACTAAGCCTGGTGGTAGTCCGCACCTTGAAGCCAGCAAGAGCAGGAGGATTAAGAAATCAAACTGTTGGAGAGATGGCTCAGAGGTTAAGAGCACTGACTGCTCTTCTAGAGGTCCTGAGTTCAATTCCCAGCAACCACATGGTGGTTCACAATCATCTGTAATGGGATCTGATGCCCTCTTCTCTTCTGGTGTGTCTGATGACAGCTACATTGTACAAGAAAGAAAGAAAAGAAAAGAAAGAAAAGAAAGAAAAGAAAGGAAGAAAGAAAGAAAGAAAAGAAAAGAGAGAGAAAGAAAGAAAAGAGAAAGAAAGAAAGAAAGAAAGAAAGAAAGAAAGAAAGAAAGAAAGAAAGAAAAGAGAAAGAAAGAAAAGCGAGAGAGAGAGAGAGAGAGAAAGAAAGAAAGAAAGAAAGAAAGAAAGAAAGAAAGAAAGAAAGAAAGAAAGAAAGAAAGAAAGAAAGAAAGAAAGAAAGAAAGAAAGGGAGGGAGGGAGGGAGGGAGGGAGGGAGGGAGGGAGGGAGGGAGGAAGGAAGGAAGGAAGGAAGGAAAGGAGGAGAGGAGAGGAGAGGAGAGGAAAAGAAAAGAAAAGAAAAGAAAAAAGAAAAGAAAAGAAAAGAAAAGAAAAGAAAAGAAAAGAAAAGAAAAGAAAAGAAAAGAAAAGAAAAGAAAAGAAAAGGAAAAAAGAAAAGATCAAAATGAAAATCATCTCTGGCTATGCAGTGGGTTCATGAGAAGCATGGGCCATATCATAAGATCCTGTCTCAAAAACCTACAGCCCACAAAAATAAAACTTCATGGTACCTGAAATAATTGGCATTTCAAATATATAAGATGGATTCAAAAGATTGAATTTATTTCTGTTATTTGTAAAATACTGCCAGACTGTCATATAAGGGGGTGGGGGGGGGGCAGGACCAAAATAATCACCAGATTTCTTAGACATCAAACTTATTTACAGTTATGTTGGCTATATGTTATACATACCAAAAAAAAATCTCAAAACTATTATTTTGCCTGAGAAATTTATTTGTGAAAACATCTTGGTGTATGCCTCTGAAACACCCCACATTTTTCTCTAAGTCAACATGCTTTTAATAAAAACAGGTAAGCCAGGCGGTGGTGGCACACGCCTGTAATCCCAGCACTCTGGGAGGCAGAGGCAGGCGGATTTCTGAGTTTGAGGCCAGCCTGGTCTACAGAGTGAGTTCCAGGACAGCCAGGGCTACACAGAGAAACCCTGTCTCAAAAAACAAACAAACAAACAGACAAACAAACAAAAAAAACAAATCCCAAAACCCCAAAAAACAAAAACCAACAGGTGTAATTTATTCCTTTTACTTTAAGCAAAACTACACACTTCATGCACCTCTTCTTCATGTTTTGATTCAGGTACACACTCCAAGCCCAGAAGCTCTACAGAGATGAGCAGAAAAACAGTCCCTGGTGTCGTGATAACCAAGACCAGGATCTCATCCAGTGCTGCAGTAGCCATGCCTCGGTGTGAGTCCATGAACATGTGATCAAATCCTCCAGAGCTCCCCATGATTTTTATAGACAAGCTGCAAACGGGCTCATTTTGTTGAAGTAAAATGAGGTAAGTAAAGGCTGAAGAAGGATGCTGGGGGGGGGGGTGCTAATTTTGGGGTGCCAGTCACATAATCTGTAGTTATTTGGTTCCTGTGTTTTAGGTTATAAGCACGAGAACCAAGAAATTAAAGTACCTGTCTAAGGAAATTAACTGAAACCAGAGTAGTGAGTGGCCTTTAATCCCAACACTTGGGAAGAAGCAGAAGGTGGATCTCTGTGTGTCTGAGGGCGTCCTGATCTACACAGTGAATTCCAGGCCATCTGGGGGCTACAAAGTAAGACCCTGCCTTTAAAAAAAAAAAAAGCTGAAAAAATCTCTGAAACTGCCAAAATTTAGAAGCAGCATAGGATACTTGTAATTCAGAATTTGAGAAATTTTTGTAACTGTTAGCATATGCTCACTGTACTATGTATGTACTATGTATAATGAGTTGCATAAGAAATTTTCATTGAAGAATATCATGTGCGCTGTCCTTTCTCTCCAACCTGACAGTCTCTGTTGCTTTAGTGTTATATGCATATAAATGATCTGTGTCTGTATGAAATCAAAGATCCCAAGCAAGAGAAAATGGGACAGGTACCTTTCTGAGCCTCATGCATTTTAGTTGTAATCATTTTCTGCCAACAACATAATTTCATTCTTTATGGCTGACTAAACTCCATTGGATATATATATATACACCTTACTTTATTTACCCATTCACAGTTATTTAACACCTAGGCTGGGTCTTATCTTAGCTATTGAGGATGCACGGCCCGGCCCAAGGCTCTCTGTAGTATGGTCCCTTATGCTCCTGAGTGTACACCCAGAACTGGTACAGACTCTTCTGCATTCACTGTTCATGAGATGAGATTGCAAACATCACCACATCTGGTTTATGTTGTGCTAGAGATCAAACCCAGGGCTCCAACATGCTAGCAAACATCCCACCAACTAGCCACACTTGGGCTTGAGCAAGCCCTTGAGCAGTGTTTTTAATGTGTTGTTGAATTTGGTTCTGAGAATTTTTTTTTAAACTCAGAAGTCTCTCTTGTTGTCCTCAGAACTCAGTGTCCTGTATCAATGTAAAGTAATTGAGAATCACTTGTGAAGAGAGACCCTCAGTCTCTCTGACAGAACTCTCCAGTTCAAATTGACCTGTGACCAGATTTGTGGGGCACTATCTTGATTTCTGCTGAATGTAGGAGGGCTCAGCCCACTCTGGTTAGTAACATCACTAGGCAGGTGATCCTGAGCTATATAAAAAGCTAGCTCGAGCACAAGACAATGCAAGCCAGAGAACAAGCCACAAGCAAGTGTCCCTTAACTGACACTCTCTCTATGTTTAAGCCTAGTTGTATAAGCCAAATAAACCCTTTCCTCCTCAAGTTGCCTTTGTCAAAGTAATATTACAGCAATAGAAAAACAAACTGGAACACTGTTAGCTCAAGTCAAAGCTAACAACCATGACATCACAGCTAATAACTATGACATTCTAGATGAGCCAAGTAGCTCCTTGAAGAAGACCCATTCAGAACATCGGCCTTCCTTACTTTCACACATGAAATAAGACACTGCTAAGTATGGGGATGTGGAGAGATGCACACCATTGTAATAGGACTTAACAATGTATACCCTTCCTTTACACCACCCTTACCTTGAACCTGTCTCAAATATGTTTATGATTTTCATTTTGTATGTAGCTATGGGTTGGTCCATGTGGAGCTGGTTCTCCTCTTACCGTGCGGGTCCTGAGAACTGAGCCACTTCACTGGCCTCCAGACATCATCACTTACAAAAAACATTATTGACTATAACATTATAATGTGGCAGTATTTTCTATCATACAATTTCTGAAGAAGACATATACTTACAAGGTCTACTCAAGAAGTAAAACACACACTCCTTTAGATTTGTGTCAATGTAATTACCTGGATGACTGTCTGGCCATTTAGCAAATCCCCCCACGAGACGATCTTGAGTTGATAAGATGTAATTCCTATTCTTCTCAAAGTTAGTGTACTGGAAAATTTTCAAAAGCTAAAAACAAAATGACAAACATTAACAGGCACAAAACTCATTGGCCTATGGCTCACAGCTCGGCTAATGTTCACTCAGATAGACTTATTCTACCTTAGACTCTCAGAGCAAATCTCTGGAGACTCGAGCACTTAAAATAGCCAACTACAGTATCTTTTTTATTTGATTACCAAGCTCATTAGTAGAAAGGTTTGATATTGTCAAGAAATGACTTCTACCCAGGCACACCTATAGATTCAGTAAATATCTAAAATTATACACACAACACATGCAGAGGAACATTACCTAGGCACAAAAAGGAAAATTTCATATATATTAAAAAAATAGATGGCTCCTAACATCATGCTAAAGTAAATAAGGACGACACAGAGGAACAGTATTGCATGATTCTGATATACAAGTGTGATAGTTTACAATGTCAACTCAACAGGATCTAGAGTCAACTTCCAACAAAGTTTGGACATGCCTCTGAGGGATTATCAAGATTAGGTTACCGAGATGGAAGACCCACCCTAAATGTGGGCAGCACTATTTCCGTAGGTTAAGATGGTAGGCTGTATAGACAGGAGACGTTAAGGGAGCCCCAGCAGTGCCCGTGCTCTGCTTCCGTACTATGGACAAATTCGAGGGGCCACCCCTGCTCCTGCTGTCAGAGCTCGCCTGCCCCAGCAGGAGGTAACTTCCAAAATTCCCAAAAGCCTATGCAGAGCTTTTCCCCTTCAAGTTGCTTGTCAGGTATTTTAGTAACATGCTGAGATACCCAGGAAGGACACGTGGAGACAGCGAGTACAACATGAGTATAGGAAGCTGGGGAGAGGACAGTGAGGCACTACTGCGGACAGGATCGGAGATCATGTGTACAATGGCAGTGGTGGTTATATATTATTTTGGATGTCATTATTACTACTAAATGGTTAAAGTGCTAGAGCCGGGCAGTGGTGGCGCACGCCTTTAATCCCAACACATGGAAGGCAGAGGCAGGCGGACTTCTAAGTTCAAGGTCAGCCTGGTTCTACAGAGTGAGTTCCAAGACAGCCAGGGCTACACAGAGAAACCCTGTCTGAAAACAAACAAACAAAGAAACAAACAAACAAAGAAAAAAGATTTGTTTAAAAAAAAAATGCTAGACACAAAAGAAGAGTTCCTAGGAACATTACAGCAGAACAAGCTTGACGACTCAGACCCTTTTGAGTAAAAGAGATGGTCTGGCATTGGGAGCTTCTGAGTGCGATGCAACAGGAAACGCCTGATATCACTTACGTGATACTTAGTGGAAAGTAATTACAGCTCATTTTAGATGTGGTATTGATACTAGCAGTTTTGTTTTGTTAAGTCATTTTCATTTAGAAGACATATTGAAGCATTCCCAGACATCACATGGTGACTGGGAGGAGTGAGTATAAAATGGACGAACACGGCTGCTCTGGGACGGCCAGGAATGGTGCATGAGGATGGGACTTTTGGCCAGTTATGGTGCACAAGGAGTACATGGGTAGTCACACCGTCCTCTCTACTGTACGGATGTCTAAACTCATGTTTAAATGGCATTACAACTAAGCAGACAGGCTATTGCCTTCATTTTAAACCAGTCTGTTTTCAGATTTGTTTCAACTGCATGCATGATTTTTAAGAGGGAAAAGATAGGACTGCGGTGGTCTGAATAGGTATGCCCCCATAGACTCCTGTGTTTGAATGCTTGGGTCATTAGGGAGTGGCACTATTAGGAAATATGGCCTAGTTAGAGTGAGTGGTCTTGCTGGAGGAAGTATGTCTCTGTAAGGACAGGCTTTGAGGTCTCCTAGCTACACACAGTCTGACACACAGTGCCCTTCTGCTGCCTGTGGATAAAGACGTAGACCTCTCAGCTTCCCCAGCACCATGTCTGCCTGCACACTGCCATGCTTCCCACCATGATGATAATGGACTGAACCTCTGGAACTGTAAGCCAGCACCAATTAAATGTCCTTTATAAGAGCTCCCTCCCTTGGTCATGGTGACTCTTTACAGCAGTGAAGCCCTAACTAACACAAAGACATTACATCTAAGATGAACATAAGCTCTGTTATATTCAGAACATCTGCACAAAGGGTGGTTCTTAAGAATAAAGACATTTCAAGATGAAATGATATAAATAATGGCTCGGTGACTTTATATAGCAAATCCAATCAACGCATTTGCAACTTTTAGGCAAAACAAACAATAAAAAGAAAATTTTCTAATGGATTTCCAGTGAGTGAATATCCAACATGATCTTTTTAAGTTAACTTCCTGTTTCCAGTTATGGCTTCCTGATTAATCCCTGTCCTGGATGCTCTAGCTAGCTTTACTAACAAGGTTTCTGGTCTAATGGGCATGTAACAAGTCCTATAAATGTTTTAAGCAGGTACAGCCATCATGTGGCTTGGGTCTTATTACCTTTAGCGTTGCGCCCACCCAGAAGGAGTAGCAGGTGTCGACCGGCTTGTTAGGTCTTCCGTGGTACCCGTTCTGCTGCCTCATTATGCACCACCTCTTTATCCTGTTCAGTTCTTTCTCTGAAAAAACTTCTTCCAGTTTACCCATCAGGCACAGTGACGCAATGCCACAAAAGGTGGATCCTCCTGATGATCAAAACACAAACTGTATGTCTATGGGCCTATGAAAGCAGCACGACATGGCGGGCGGGCGGGAGAGGGGAACAGTCCCATTAGCCTACAGGACAATGAGATAAAGTTCAGGAACAAACTCAAAATACTACAGTAAAGTCTCCCGTGTCAACTGGCAAGACAGAATAGAATTTAAAATAATTTAAAGCTCTAAGACATTATACTTATAAGGAGCAAGATCGAGGAATCTGTTCCAAATTACATGATAGACTCTTACACCAGACTCTTCATCCCCTTAAGTTCTCTGTCCACAGCTCTGCCTTCAGGGAGGCAGCCAAGAATCCAAACCATTAAAAGCAAATGGCATCTAAACAGACTTTCCTCTTATCACTTTTTTAGCTAATTCAGCAAAACAGTACTGACATAGGCATTATTGCCCAAGAGATTTAAAGACAGGAGCAGCAACACAGGCTATATGCAGATTAAACTCTGTCCCAAAATGGCTTTATCAGTCACGTTTGTGAATTTTATCAGCACTCATGTTTGTATATACCAAGTTATCCAGAAGAATTTCTGTCCTCTGAAACTTGGAACGGAAGTCAGTCAACAAGCATGGAGTCAGAGGCAAGGGAGAGCAGGAAGCTAAGTGCATGGGCGCATAAAACAAGTGCATGTTTTTATTACTTAAGCACCTTACCAAAAACCATAAAGAGAAGTAAGTTCATGGGAATTCAGTGTTCAAAGGAAATTAAAGCCAAAGGGATTTAACATTTTTGTTCTGGATTAAGGAATAGAGATATTTTTAAAGAACCATAGAAACAAATTAATTTGTCTGAGATTCCTATTATGAATCTTTAGAGACAAAAATAATTGTATTCATCACAAACTGAGGCAGCCCAGTTCTTACACAACATATTCAGACTGTCCCCCCCCAAAAGTGCTTTGCTCCTGGTGAATTAGTGGGATAAAGTGAGCGGCCCACTTGGTAACCATGGCCCAGGAGGCCTCCACCTGCCTGGTCCGTCTCTGTCTATATGACCACGCAACAAAAAGAAACAAAACAACCGACTTAGAAAAAGGTGAAAAGACCATCCCCAAATTACATGTTTAGACTGGGAAGTTAGGAGTGAAAGCACATGAAAAATCAAGAATACCATTAAGCCAAACTCAACTTCCCAATCAACTGCACACATATCAATGCACAAGCATACTGTAGGTGAGCTCAGGACGTAAGATGCAAACATGCGTTTCCAGCCTAGTAGATCAGCAGTGGCAAAGAAAGCAGCATGAAGTGTTACAGAAGCCAGAGCGTGCTCAGGGCTAGATGGGGACGAGTGACCAAGTTTTACCTAACAAGTGACACTGGGACAATGAAAGGAAAGGCAAAGCACACACAAAAGGAAAACAATGAGAGGAGCACCAGGCATGCTGGCGATCACCACAGCTCAGTGAGGCAGCTGGAGGGCTGCAGGCCTGAGCACTAGCAGGGGGTGCTGCCTCACCTGCGCCTTTACACGGTTGAGACTCGTTCCTGAGTACTATACTGGCTAGCCCTGATTATCAAGCTGACAGGATTGACATTTCCTGTGAAGTTTCTACCTTAGGTTAGCTGAGGTGGGAAGACCCACCCTAGGGGGAATGGCATCATTACAATAGCATCCATCTCTCTGCCTCCTACCTGCAGATGTGTGTGACAAGATGCCTCAATCTTCCTTCTCCATGGTGACTGTGCCTTTAACTGTGAGTCAAATAAACCCTTCCTCCTTAGTAATTTCAAGTATTTGGTCCCAGCCACAATTAACTAGCATAAGTAGGTAAAGGCATATCACTGAACAGGTCTGTTTCCTTCTGGCTCTCACAGGGGTTGGCCTTTCTGACTGACTCTCATCACTTCAAAGATGACTTTTCTCAGCAGGCTGGTATTCCAAATAAATAAGACTATGTAAGTTATCAAATGGTAGCTAGCACAGAGCAACAATAAATTACAGAATACCTTTCATCTTAATATGCAATCTGAGATTACAAATTGGTGACATGTGGGGGACAATTAGTTTAAGTGGCTAACTAAAAACTAAAACCAAACAAAAAATCCAGCCAAAAAAACCCTTAAGACATTTAAATTCCTGAACTGCTGGCTACTCTGAAACCTCAGTATATTTGATAGTAAGTTGTTCTATATTTCCCACATAGTGCTAACATGCTTGGAAATGAAGACCATGGTGTCTATGTATGTGTGGTATATGCTATTCATGTAGTGTGTGCATATATGTATGTGGGTGCACATGCACATATGTATGTCAGAAGTTATGTCAGGTGTGTTCCTTGAGCAATCTCAATGAATGTGTGGGAGGGTGTATCACATACATACATACATAAATACACACATGCACACATACACACATACATACATACATGTTTGTTGAGGAAAGATTTCTCTGTGTAGCCCTGGCTGTCCTAGAACTCCCTCTGTAGACCAAGCTGGCCTCAAACTCACAGAGACCTGCCTGCCTCTGCCTCCCAAGTGCTTGGATCAAAGGGACACACCACCACGCTGGGCTCAATGCTATATTTTTTTTTTTTGGTTTTTCTGTATAGTCCTGGCTGTCCTGGAACTCACTCTGTAGACCAGGCTGGCCTCAAACTCAGAAATCCACCTGCCTCTGCCTCCCAAGTGCTGGGAATACAGGCGTGCGCCATGCCTGGCTCTCAATGCTATTTTTTAAGACAAGGTACATCACTAGGTTCCAGTGTTGGGGTTCTAGGTACATGACAGCATGCCCAGCCTACGGAAGGAAATCTGAACTCGGGCCATCCATCACCATGCTGATATGGCAGGTGCTTCACCGACTGAGTCGCCTTCCCACTGTGGTCTTGTCAGCAGGTTGAGTATAGCAGTGGAATGCCTGTAATCTCAGCACTACGATGGTAGAAGTAGGAATAATGCATGCCTGAGGTCTGCCTGGGCTACAGAGCAACAAGCCCTCACCTCAAGAAAATTAATAAGATTGAGAAGATGGCAGCTCAGTAGATAAAGCACCTACAGGACAATGTAGTTCAGCTCTCTGAAATCTGCATAAAGCTGGGCGTGGCAGCACAGGTCTGTAATCCAAGCATGTTAGCTAGTCTAGTTTGTCTAGCAAACAAGGTGGAGGGTGAGAACCCACACCTGAGGCTGTCCTCAGATCTCCACATATTATGTGGCATGCGTGTGCCTATACTTATACCCAAGTACACATACATGCATAGTAGAAAGGGACACACAGACACATTAAAAAATTTAAAGTATGCATTCTGAGATGCTAAAATGAGACATGCTCAGCATGTAAGGGGGATGACACTGTTCAGATTTGGGTGATCATAGGGTTAACTGATAAAGATGATTTGTTCAGCTATATACCAAATGTGTTATAAATGAACCACCGGATAAAACAGGCCAAGTTCCTGTGGGGATATAATTAAGTGGAAAAAGGCAAACAGTAAACAAATATATAAATGCAGGTCACTTAGAAAATGCAAATTGTAGGAAGAAAAATAAAACAAAAACAAGAATTACAGAATGGGCTATATACATGTGTGGTTGGCCTCAAAGTCACAGAACAGATAATCAGAAGATGTCAAACTGCTGTGCATGAACTACAATCCATTACTGACCACACTGATGGTTACTCAGGTTAAATCAATTCCAAAGGAAGACCTGGGGGATCCAGGAAGATTCTTCTTCTTTACAAGATACTTCAGAGAGTAAGTATCATGTTTGGACGGTCCCTCATATCCCAGAAAATAATATTCCAATTTCTCCTGCGCCAGTGAGGCATCTCCCCAGAGTGCTACAGCAGCAAGCACGAGAGCCCATCCTTCTAGAAATTCTTGGAGCTATCATATTTCCTCTTCATGTAACCACATCCCTCCCAATCATGGGGACGAACAGTAACATAACTGCTCCTGAGACCAGTTAGCACTTGGGCATACATGGATGGAAGTTGCTCAAATAATTGTTTATTGTATCACAGCTTAAGTCTTTGAAATTCACCCAATGATAGCTTCAAATTCACTTTTCAAGAATAGAAATACATAGAAGCCAGCCATCAGTCACTGACATTTGATGTAAAGTTTCAAACACAAAATCCCCAACCAAGAATACAGTCCACTCCAAAGAAGTATGTGGCCTATAGAGAGGTGTGACGGACCATGTATGTCTATAAAGGTTTAGGGAAACTACCCTTTCCACCATTTAATGATTACACAGCCTCTCCCCTCTCTCTGCCTATAAATTCCCAGGACTAGTTCATGGGAAGGCAGACGAGTTCATGGCCCCTGACCTCCATGCTGACCACTCATGAAATAAGACCTTTCAGTGCCATATGTATTTGGCACTTTTGTCCCTTGTTTGGAAGTGGATCTTGTTTGCTGTCTGTCACCAGCTACACATACAGCCATCTGTGGAACTCAAGCATATTAAAGCATGGAGTCATACTGCAACAGGGAGTCAGAGAAAAAGTCAAACCATTCTTCTATTCAGAAGGACAAAAGGTCTGTTCTGCTGATGAGGAGACTCTTAGGGAGACTGAGGAAGCACGGTCACTGTTGGCAGTGTCAGGCCAAGCCATTCTCCAATCCTACAAGCAGAGGAACGGCGGCAGGGAGTGAGCACAGCACAGAACAGCCAGGGATGAGAACCCTAGAGGTCACCGGACTCTCCAGAGCCTGGGCTGCTTCTTAGAAAAGCAGAACGGAAGCTTGACTATTTCTGAGTGCAGATCTGGATTTAAGAGATGTGCTGGCAAACTTTATGGCTACCCTCACACAATTCTAGTCCTGCCCTAAGTGAGAGAAATGTGAGAGAGTAGATTGGTTTCAACAGAAATATGTGATTATCACTAAGGATAGTATGGAAGGTAAATAAAAATTTTCATGTTCGGTATAATTCTTTGATTTAGTCTTACAAGTGTTATGCCAAAGTGAATAACCTGGTTTTTCCTAGTAACAGTCTAAAATAACAATACCAACATATTTGCATGCAGCTAACATTTCAACAGATTACTAGAAATCTTCTGGTCTGAATAATCTCTTAATGATTAGTAATCTAAGAGGTTTCAAACAGCTAAGTACCTCACTGTAAAAAAAAAAGAGAGACAGAGAGACAGATGTAAGAAGGCAACAGAGTCATGCTACAGCAAGAGTTGAGAAAGGCTGAGGTGCTCGCATTCTGATGCTGATGCTGCATGCTCTCTTACAACTATCCAATCACTTAGAGGACTTACCATGGGACTCAAGGCCTGCTCCCTGCGCCAGCCCATTGTCATAGGACTGAAAAGGAAAAACAGATTAGTTTAATGGAGAAATAATTATCATAGTAGATAAGTGAACAGTGAGTTAACTTTGACCTCTTTTATATACTCTAAAATAAGTACCCTCTCCAGAGTAGTAGTAGTGGGAATTTTGAAGTCAACAATAATGTCCAACCCTTATTCCTCACACTCTTCCAAGTGAGCAGATAGTGAATTAAAATGCAAAGATTTCATACCTGTGCAACTCCAGTCACAAACTAAATCCTTCTGAGACACTGGTTTTACTGAGGATGAGAGCCTACTAAATGTCAAGGTCTTCATACATCTTCCAAAATCCAAACAGTAAGAACAGTGTGTGTGTGTGTGTGTGTGTGTGTGTGTGTGTGTGTGTGTGTGTGTATGTATGTATGTATGTATATAACTGAAATACAGAAAGCCAAAAGACCTGGGCTGGTAATGTAGTTCATGGTGGGGGTGCTTACCTAATAGGCAAAAAGACCTATGTTTCAACAGTAGAGGTAGGCAGGTGGATTATAGCAGGATAAAGAAATAGGAAGGAAGGAAGGAAGGAAGGAAGGAAGGAAGGAAGGAAGGAAGGAAGGAAGGAAGGAAGGAAGGAAGGAAGGAAGGAAGGAAGGAAGGAAGGAAGGAAGGAAGGAAGGAAGGATAAAAGACAAGACAAGGGATTTTTAAAAGTGTTTAACATTCTATTGGAAAGGCTATGTTGAAAAATACACTTTCCTATAGAGGATGGAACAGAATTTGGCTTATTTTTTTTATTAAGTGTGTTCATTTCTCCTAAGGAAGAAGCAGGCTTACTGAAAACAGAAAAAGCAGTGAGCTGGGCAGTAACAAGAGTACTATCCCCAGCCTGGCCCACTTGGTCTATCTTTCGGAGGGAAGAAAACAAAATATAATTAATAAAATTGCTTATGTACTTAGTTTTTGACCAAGCAATATACCTGAAGATGTAACTGTAATATATAAAAAGATATGTGGGTTATCAATAATAGCACTGTTTGTAAGTGAAAAAAAAAGTATTCTCTATACAGAATAATTGTAAATGAAGAATATTAGAGGAGACTATGTCATAGCCACACAGTTATGTAATGTAAATTATAAGAAAAATGTAAGAAAAAGAATGAAGAAACTGTGATTTACAAGGTATGGTATTCAATGAGGAAAAGGTACTTTACTAGAAAAGGTATGTGTAGTATGTTATGACCTGGTTAAATATATGATGTGTTTGCAGTTCTATGTGGGATAGTTTTGTTAGGCATAATTATACCTAGTTATGATTTTCATTTAGAAGTTACGTATTACATAAAGAGATATGATTGTGCATGATGGCTAATTTGGTTGTCAACTTGACTAATCTATAATTAACCATCTGTACAAGTAACTAAAAACTCACACAGCTAAGCATATCTGTGAGGGATTTTTCTTGAATTATTTGAGGTGGGGAGACCCATCCTAAAACTGACTCGTTTCAGATCAAACGACTAACCCTAAACCTAGGCCACTTCGGGTAGCAGTGCACATAAAAGGATGTGAAAGGAGGAAATTTTTGCTTTTTGCCTTGTCAGAACCAACTAGGAAAGGCTAAAGGCATGCAAGTAAGTGTTCTGGGCTTGGCCCACTGCTTTGCATGACTGTGATGGGTAAGCTCTGAATTGCAGAGCCTTCAGAGGCTTTTATTTGAGAATTGCTTATTGCTACTGATATACCTTTCCTGTCACTATCACATAGTCTGATGATTCCTGGGCATTAGTTCACCCTGTTGGGCAGATTTTCTGCAGATCGGTGATGATATACTATCATGTAGTAATGTTGTATAGACATATTGATGATTTCATAATTCCTAATAATCATTTTATAGAATACCTAAATTTATACAAGTAATTTTCAGCAGTCTGAAAAGCTGCAAATAGGGCTCTGTAAACATTCATGTGTCATAAGCTAATTGCACTAGGATATGAAAGCAGGCATGGAACAGATTTACTACCAAGGAAAACCATTCATTCTAGGTCAGGTCCAAGGATGAAGCCACAGGTGTGACTATGATAATAAAGGGAGGCCATGCGAAACTGCTGCTCTGAACTACCGTGAGCTTATAGAATGAAACACTGCTTTGAACTTAGTATCAACATCCTTCAGTAGCTCCCCTTTGTGTAGCATTTCATCTATGGGTAATTTTCTAAAGAACTTTTGTCTAAAAAGTTATAAGAAGGCCAGAGAAAAAGAATAAAGGGTGGCTTAAAGCATTCTGCCCCATCTACTAAATGTTATATATGTATATGTCTGTCTATATATACATGTGCAGGTAGGTGTATGTGTCTATATCTAAGTATGCATGAACATTTGTGGAGGTATTGAGACAGGTGGTCAGGCCCAACCAGAATGTGTGTGTGTGTGTATGGAGAGAAGGAGGGAGGGAGGGAAGGATAAAGAGAGAGAGAGAGAGAGAGAGAGAGAGAGAGAGAGAGAGAGAGAAGAAAATAGTGCTTATTACGGCACAAATATATAGAGTCACAGAGAAACAGCCCAGTGCTCATTAAAGCACAAACAGTAAGATGATAAGACCAGGGATCTTTAGCCTTCATCCAACACTCTGTCCCTCCAAGCACTGTTCCCCTAAAGGCCAGGGCAGGCCCGGCATTGCCTGCTTGCCCTCACTCTCACTGGCAAGTTTATCCTGTTGCTGAGGCATTGTTTCCCTGGTATTAAAACCTACTTCCTTTGGGACTCCAAAGTAGACTGATGGCTGGTTCAGACATCTAGCCTCATGGACTGAACAAACCAGATTTATGGCCTTTCCATCAGGAGACACCACTGTTGGACCAGCCAGAACACAGCCTATATAAGCCACTCTATGACTCCCATTTGATATACATATAGGTTTAATACAGATTTTAAAAGAAATAAAAGGTACAGAGATCTTCTTATCAAATTAAAATATAGGAAAGATAAGTGAGAATGTTACCTGTAGAGTGAATGAAAACAAGAGGTAGCTTTAGGGGTTAAGAGGGTGGTAGTAAGGGGGAGTGAGAAGTTATACTCCTCTGGGTTCTTTCTTTAACAGTTCTGACATCCAGAAAGGTTAAGTTATACATATTAAGTAAATAACATGATAGAGTAGATAGATAGATAGATAGATAGATAGATAGATAGATAGATAGATAGATAATCAATGACTTTTGGGGGATGGGGAATCTAAATGGAATGAATAACTACAAGAGGAATTCAAACAGAAAAAAAAATCTAACTGTAGTTGGAATAAATTATTTATCAAGAGGGAAAATAAATAGAACCTGTATAGTAAATTAAAACTTGAGTTCATGTATATAGACTCATGGTTCTTAATACATAGGGTAATAAAAACACAGAGAAGCCCAGACTGTGTTAGCATATGTATGTATGAGGGGATAGTCTCTGCATACATACATATATAACTTTCTTAGTTCTGTTTGATGAGAAAAGGCCCAGCAGCAATGACATCAAATGCTTAATAAGCATACTTAGAGCCCAGATCCTTGTTTCTAACAAGTTCTTTCAATACATTCCAAGGCTAGTTCAAGAAATGTATGAATGCAGGCCTAAGTTAAAAAAAGTAAAAGTTGAAACTCAGGTACTACAGTTGAAGAGTTGAATCTCTTATACCAGAAAGCCTTCAAAGAATGAAACGAACACATCAAAGGGGCACTGATCCAGCATTCTCACTGACTAAATCTGAGACAACCTAAGTATCAAAATATAGTATGTTCTAGTTGCACTAAGATAAAAAACACTTCACCAAAAGCAATTTAGGGGAGGAAAGGGTTTTAGTGTACAGTCCATCACTGAGGGAAGTCAGGGCAGGAACTCAAATAGAAACTTGAAGCAGAAATCATGGAGGAATGGTGCTTGCTGGCTCAGAGGCTCATGCTTCTAGCTTTTTGTAGGACTGCCCACAATGGGCTGGGTCCTCCTATAGCAATTCAATCAGCGGTTAAGACTGTCCCCCACAGACATCCCTACAGGACAATCTAATCTGAGCAATTCTCACTTGAGACTCCTTGGTCAGATGACTCTAGGCTTTGTCAAGTTGACAATGAAAGCTAAGGACAATTTGATAATGAAGGGCTATATTCTATTGAGTCTACAGTGATATATACGTAAATAAAGAAATGAAGGCAGAGATAAGACTTTCCCTAATAGACTTCCCACTTATATTATTATAGGATAGACACTAGGGCTGGAAAAGCATCAGTTCATACTACATGAATGAATAAAAGGTTATACGACACAGGCTACTTATTCTCTGCATATTTTATCATTAAATGCTTAATAATCTCAAAAAAGGAAAAAACACTGGCTTTAAAAAGAAAACTAGCACATACTACCTAAACCATGCAAGCATACACAGGATAAATTAGCACCTATCATCCAACCACTTACCATGCTCCTTTCCTCCTCCCTTCCTTCCTTCTATACTCTGACTCCCATTTCTTCCCCCCTCTCTCAAATTCCCAACCATTCTCCTGCCTCCGGCTCTTGACAACTCAGATTTTAGAAATGAGTTCAGTTTATGACTCTTTCCCTCTCAAAACTCTTCAGGGTCTCTTCTTTCTGCAGTCACAAGCTTTTAAACTCTGTGTGTTTGTGCAGGTGATAAAATCTGATGCATAAGGCTCTCAGAAGCCGGGTGGTGGTGGCACACACAGTACTCTGGGAGGCAGAGGCAGGCGGATTTCTGAGTTCGAGGCCAGCCTAGTCTACAGAGTGAGTTCCAGGACAGCCAGGGCTATACAGAGAAACCCTGTTTGGGGGGCAGGGGGTGGTGCAGGAACAAACCAAATCCCCCCCCCCCAAAAAAAAGGCTCTTAGAAGGCAGAGGCAGGAGATCTCTGGGAGTTGAAGGCCAGCCCAGGTTACAGAAGGAAACATCTGATGCACAGTTAAACCAATCCCACTCCTTTATGAGCTCAGGTATTCCACAGAGAGAAACTAACAAACAGATCTCCTACAGGTTAAGTTCATAGCTTTAATAGACTTCAGACCTCTCATCTGTAAAATGAGAACGAACCCTCAGGGCTGGGTGGTGAAAGTGTGGAGAGCAGCTCTTCTGCCTCTAGTTTATACAGCAGCTACAGGAGCAAAGGGCTGTCCCAGCTGCAGCCTAGCTCTCCTCCCCACTACAGAATAAACTGGACTGTGTGAGAAGAACATTTCTAGTTATTGTCTTTAAAATTAGACTAGAAAGTACAAGTATATACTACGTTTTAATGATCAAGATATCAATATCTCAGACCATTTCTCTATGGTGCTCTGAGACAAATCCACCAAAAAAAAAAAAAAAATCTTACTGCTCTTATCTTCAAATTTTGATGAAGAGATGAGGGATACACTATACTGCGGCACTCAATACCAGGAATAATAACCGAAACTGGTCCCGTTTTAACGACATAACTCACCATACTTCTTCTGATGTAGCTGATGGCTTTCTTCACGTCCATGCCTGACCAGTTGTTGAGCATATAGCAAATGCAGGAAGCGCAGTACACGAACCTCATGTCGTTCTCACTGCCCTCAGGAACAGCACAGAAGCTGCAGGCGACAAGGACGTAAGGCCTCACTCGGTAAGCTCACATTCCTCAGGTCAGGAGCACGTGCTCTGCATCCCATCTCACTCACAGAAGCATCTCCTGCTGGCTTTACCTGTACCACATACTACAAAGGGCCCCTCAATCACACTCACAAGTTGTCACTGCGTATATGTTACTATACGGCAACCGTACGTTGTTTACTCCCAAGAAGGGGAGCTGTGCAACAACAGCTACCAATTAGCTACAGAAAAAGAGGCAAATAAGCCCGCACACACACTATCTAGTAGTAAGAAACTCCTAAGCCCGTGTCTTCCTATGTGAAATGTCTTCTAAGTGTATATAGAGAACACAGAGAATGTACATGCATAGAGAATGTGTGTGTATTAATTGAGCTATTATACTGTGTTTCATTACACAGTTTTCAAGAGGTAATTGTCTGTGTTCCATTCCTCTTTCTGGCAGAAATCTGGGGCAACACTGGATCCCCATTTATTGGAAATAACCATTTATTATGTCTACAGTAACTTTCCCTCATCAACGTTGAGCAGTGTCCTGAAAACACAGACAAGAAAATAGGGTCACAGTGTACAGCGCAAGGCTGTGACCCAGCAACTGTGACACAGCAGTGGACTGGTCCACAAAGCCGTGTTCTTGGAGATTACGACTTCATCACACTATCAGCTTAGAGCTCTTTGTTACTCTTGGAAGAATCTTCAGCGTACAAACCATAAGGCATCGGGTATCAGCGGCACTATCTTCTCTGTCATTTAACCATGTACCTCAGTGGACTGGAGAGCAGACTACCTAACTTTGAATGTAATGTTTAATGTGCAGTCCTTTCCCTCCCATCAGTACTTTGAAGGAACCAACACTCAAATTAAATAGCTTATTTCAAAACATTTGTTTCATCTAAAAGATAAAATTTAAAAAAGGAGAAAGGAGTTCTAACTAGAAAGGTAGCTTCATTTTTGTTCGTGTAAAATGAGATACTTTTTCATCAAGTATGTCACTGTATATGCAAACATGATGTGGTTCGTTTCCACTGTGTGAGTGGGGGTCTAATTCAGGGCCTTTGGCACATTAATTATGTACTAACTCTTCAACTGTATTTCTAGTCCTGCGTTCTAACGATCTACTATAGTACTATATCCAGTTTTTTTGAGTTCCAAATAGTTTTTACTTACACACGAAAACAACAATGAGTAGTTCATACCTCCCATCTTCCAGCTGAAGTGCTCTCAAGCCTGCTAAGCAAGCTTCTTTATCCACCCGGCTTAAGTCATCTCCAAGAATAATCAAACAGGAAAGACCCGTGTAAGTCATCGCTATGTGTCCACTGTCATAAGGGTGAGCTGTTCCTGGATTCTAAATTCAAAATGAACATTATGTTAAATTAATTGAAATTTTAAATTTTCTTTTACAAATAACATTCAGCATGAGGTTTTAGTAAATGTTGCTTATACTAATTTGTATAGATATCCAACTGAGGAAAAGATGCCTTAATTTTTAGATGTCTCAATATGTCTTCTTACAAGCTATATAACTTTCAAAATATTATGATCCTCCAACTTTATGATAGTAGTTATGACGTTTGAATAAACCACGTATTTAAAACTTTCTACTTAGTTCAACCCAATTTAGAAAAGTTACGTCTTATAAAGTTAGGAACTCAGTATTTTCAACCAAAATATTATAAAAAGAAGGAACATTTGGGCTGAGTGGTAGAGTGCATGCCTAACGTGTGTTGAGGCTGAGAGTCTAATTCCCGCACTGTCCAAGAAACAAAGAAAATGTACTCTATATGGTATAAACCTAAAGTAAATAGCACAGTATTATTCACCATATAACCTTATCAATCTATCATGAAGTTTAATCATTTCAATCTCTAAAAAACATTAGCATTCAAATACAAAAAGGAAATATAAATAGTTAATTTTATATATTATTCATCTGTATAATATTTAGAAAGGTCAGATATAAGTTCCATTTAAATCTCATATGTGGAATCTAGCCAATAATGTCTGTGTATTACAAAGGGTTAGAAAGTTGATCCCATAATTTTCTTGTACAGTGACCTGTGCTTTTTCAAAACAAATCTGCAAGAAATTCAATCCCTTGAACTCTGAACCCACCCACTGACCCACCCACATAAAATTCTTTATACAGTCTCACTAACACCAAACCAGTTTTCATCGTACCCCATTTTGAGTCCTTCCTCAGAGCTCAAGCTCTAATTCTCCTGACTATTCTTTTTCACATGTCTAATGGGCTTCTTGGAATGCCCACAGTATGTCTCACTTTTCAGCATTCAAACCAAACACCTGCTATTTTAAAAGAGTGTTAGGGAATCCAAACATGAATTAAATGTGAACCTTGGCCTTTCAGAGATGAAGAGAAATCTGAGTGGTTCTAATGAGAGAATCTAGAGTTGATTATTCAATCGGTCAGGAAGAAGATACAGTTCCACAGATTTAAACAGGGACTCTTTGCTGCAGTAGCTCAACAGCTTGGGAAGGTACAGATAGGGACAAGGTATCACAGGGAGATTTGTATCACAGAGAGAAAAAAGTCACAGTGAAGCAGAAAAAGAAAATCCCTGGACATTGAAGGTGTTACATAGTTTAACAGAGAAAGTAGGATTTGTGGTACAAACTAAATGAGAAGGTGAGATGGATGGACTACAGGGTCTGTGCCCCGTCAAAATTATTTATATATTAGGAGGGCAGTGCACACAGGCGATCTGGTGGTTTCTGACGGGAAAAATAAAAATTGATGGCACGTTTTTATTTATGTATGGTACTGGAAAATCTCTTTTCATTTCCTGGGGTTTTTCTGTCCCACAGACCTATACTCCCAAGCTCTGCGACAGCGTTTGTAGGCCTATGTGATTGCATCTGAGTTTCTAGCTCCTCTTACCACAGAGACAAATGACAGCCATATGTGCTCCTCAGAGGGCACAGGGAGGTATACTGAGGGTTAAAATTCGGTGTCACGAGAGCTTATGAACTAGGGGCAAACAGTTCATTCTTAGGGGACCTTCTAGTACCCTAAGAAATTCTAGTCTCGGAATTTCTAAAACATGCAGGGATTCAGGTACAATGGTGCACACCTACAGGGCTAGCTACATGGGAAGCCTGAACCCATGATTTTAGGGTCAACTTCAGCAATTCTGCAAGACCCTTTTAAATAAATTTTAAAAACCATGATATGAAATGCCTTGGAGGTGGAGGTCATCTTGGGAAGGGGTAATTAAATCACTGTTTTACACCAATAAGTACAGCTTACATCTGCACATGGTCTTGTGCTACACAACAGGCACCATTCCCTATGTCAGCAGATAATCCTGCTGTTGTAACTAACTCAAAAGCCTCCCTTTACTCGGGGTTGGCTTAAGTTTGAAAATACATGTAGGAAAAACAAAAGGAAGAAACACATTTTATGAATCCTTTGCTGCCACATTCCCTGCTACCAAGGCACTTAACCGCAGACATCTTGCTGATGCCATCTGACCCTGATGAGACAAGCTTGTCCTCAGTTTACGTGAGAGGAATAAAACCGAAAACAGTCTCAATCAAACCTTGTTATCACTACAACCACCATCACTTCTTCTAAAATCTTCAGAGTATAGGCATTTCTCATCCAGCTTCCAAGTGTACACAATTCTTGAAATACTCGGAGTAATTCCCTGACTGACAACCAGCCTATAAGCAGACTAATTCATCAAGAAAAAAAAGCCTCTTCTTTGTTTCTGAGGCATATTTTTACTTGTAGCCCAGGTTGACATAGAAGCAATTATAGAATCCAGGCCAACCCTAGCCTCATTATAGAGCTTCCTATAGCAGGCACCCGTAAGACCTCTTTTTTTTAAAAGAAAAGAAACGGTAGGGATAAGGCTCAGCAGTGGATCCTGGTATGCTGGAGGTCCTGAGTGCCACGGCATCCTAGTGAAAGAAAGGAAGGGTGAGCACACTTTTCTCTCCGTTGTATTATAAAGAATCTTGGTGATTCTGGGCACAGCGCTTGCTCTGGCCCTGCTTGTCTGAAGAAAAAGCTCTTTGCCTCATGGGGACTTCTCTGTGTACTGGCACCAGCTGGTCCAAAGCCTCTGTCCACAATGCTGAGGTCACGAAGCCTCCTGCTGTAACAGTCACTTCCTGGAGAGCAGCTCTCGTGCTCTCTCTCTCCCCCCCCCCCCCCGCCCCCCATCATAAATCCTGCAACACAGGCAAGTTCACTGACTGCACAGAAAGTACCTGAGCATTATATTTTGTTTCTCCATGAAATCACAAATGCTTAGCATATTAAGCCTAGAAGTCAAAACTAAACATTTCATCTGCTCTCTCACTAAATTCCCTTCTATCCTCTTCCAACCCTCCAACCTGCAGAGAACTAACCTTCGATGGATTGAATGGAATTCCCAGGTATGAAGAACCCCGGAAACCACAGCGACTCAGATTTGACCCTAGAAAACAAAGTATTTGCTTATTTAAAATACACCATCTCTGAATAGACTGCAGGCAGTATACAATTAACTATACAATTGTTCAGTAAAGGTATTTTGGTATCAAAGCTCCGCTTTCCCTACATATACATACGGTGCACGATGGTGAATAAAGGTGTACATGGCTGTGTGCACACACAGAGACCAGAAGAGGACACCAGGAGTCTTCCTCTACTGCTCCCATCTTTTATTTCAAGATAGGGTCTCACTGAACCCAAAGTTCACTGCTCCAGCGAGGCTGGCAAGCCAGTCCACCCTCCAACGGCTGGGGTTACAGACATGCACAGCCTTGCCTGGCTTTTCGGTGGGTGCTGGGGGTTGAACTCAGGTCTTCTTGATTTCATAGCAAGTCCTCTTACATGTTAAGGTTTGTTGTCTCCTCTACTATGTGAGAGAATGTTGAAGGCTCATCAGGAAACGAGCCCAGAGGTTAAGCAGCATGTCAGAGGGAATAGCTCATACAACAGCTCTAGAATCTTCATGTCCCATCCAGTGTCTTCCACCTTGACTCACTGTTTCTTGACACATGAGTAAACTAAAGGTGTCTTATTCTATCATAACCCTAGAGAAAATGTATATTCATGTTTCAGTCTTAAACCTGTGTTCTGGGTGCCTGGTTTTAACATATATAGGACACTTAAGTTCACACTTGTTTCTACTCAAAGTATATCTTTTTTTTCTATTTGTAAGTTTCCCTTTTTCTGGAGATATATATACACATATGTATGTATATGTGTATATTTATATAAATATACCATAAGTTGGGAACTCAAAAACTCATCTATAATTATGGGTTTAATGTCTGTTAGAAAACCATTATGATAGATATAAAAGGTAAGAATGTATTAGCATATCGAAAATGGCAGCTAATAAAAACTCAAGATGGTTTAAAATGGACTTTGATGCCATGAACTTTCATCTGTCATGATGGGTGGAAGACCAAATCCTAACTTTCCCATTCTGACTGACCTGCTGCTCATGTGTACATATGTATGTACGCATATGGGAGAGACCCCTATAAATATGCTGCATTTTAACATCAGGAGATTAGTTTAACCTTAATTGTCACCTACAAAGTCCACCAGCAGTTACCCAGCGTCTGATAGAAAAGGAATAAACAAGAATCTGTGGTGCAGGGTCTGCACCATTCCACACAGCCTCCACCAGATGCCTTTACCCTTCAGCATGACTTTGTTCTAATCACTTTCAAGGTGGTAAGCAGTGTCTAAAGTATATTTCCTATTTGATCCAACCTAAACATCAGCTTCCTCTTTTTCTCCCCCTGATTAAAGATCTCATTCCATGTTATCAACTCATTGATACTTCACTATGAAAGTCTGATCCCATTTCTACTTCAGCTTGAAAATAAAAGTTCTATGCATATTCTGAGTACAACCCCCTCCTTAGGAAGTTCTTTGTTGGAGATTGGTTCTAATGCTTTGATTTATTTGGGAATCTGAATGTGACAGTAGCCAATGGCTGGGCAGAATGGCTGGGCAGAGGGAGAAGGGGCAGGAGCCTTAGATTTCCATGGACTAGGATGCAGGAGAGAGGAATGAAGAATTAGCCACGTGAGAATCCAGATGGGTGGTCACTGGCCACTTCCCTGATCAGCCTGGGGTAGCAGGGAAAGGTTTAGGAGTGCTCAGTCTTTGGGGTAGCTAAAGCACTTTAAAATTAATTGATGGGCTGGAGAGATGGCTCAGCAGTTAAGAGCACCAACTGTTCTTCCAAAGGTCCTGAGTTCAATTCCCAGGAACCACATGGTGGCTCACAACCATCTGTAATGGGATCTGATGCCCTCTTCTGGTGTGTCTGAAGAGAGCAATGGTGTACTCATATACATAAAATAAATAAATCTTTAAAAAAATTAATTGGTATATGTGTGTGTGTTCCATCCTCAAATTCAGATAGCTCCTGGACAAGCACACTGTGAAATCCCTGGGAGCCAAAGCAGTACAGCCCAAACTCACTGCTACAATTCGTGAGCCCCAATTACTTAGGACAATTAAGTAAGGTGTTTTACATACAGTCTGACTTCAAAGAAAATGCTTATGAGTAAAATATCACTTCCTTAGAGACAAAGTAGACAAGAAATTGATGCTCAAAAATACTGTATCATTAGGAGACCTTAGCCAAGTAGCCAAGATTGTCAAATGCAAGAGCCTTTTCTTCCTAGTACTTGTGTTCTACATGCAATTAACAACTTGTCAGAGTTGGTTTCTCTATCTACCTATCTACCTACCTACCTATCTACCTACATATCTATCTATCTATCTATCTATCTATCTACCTATCTACCTACCTATCTACCTACCTATCTACCTTCCTATCTACCTTCCTACCTACCTATCTCCTATCTATCTATCTACCTACCTACCTATCTATCTATCTACCTATCTATCTACCTATCTCCTATCTACCTATCTCCTATCTATCTATCTATCTATCTATCTATCTATCTATCTATCTATCTATCTATCTATCTATCTGAGACAGTCTCATATAGCTCAGGCTGGTTGTCAAACTGTTATATAGCCAAATCCTTGAGCTCTAGTTTCTCCTGTCTCTGCCTCTCAAGAGATGAGATCACAGGCACATAACAAGCATTCCCAACTAAGATTTAGTCCACTTCCTAACGGGAACAGTAATATCCTGCAAATAGAATGTTTCAGGGTTCTTATAAAAGATAAAGGGCATGTTCAGGTTATAATTTGGCAGTGACTATGGCTTAATAAAGAGCAATCATTTATAATTGGCCAATTAAACATTATCAAAAGCAAACCAAGAAGAAACAAAGAGCCCCTTGCTCCCATTTTGTTTTGTTTTGTTTGTAATTTTAAAGAAACACTTCTTCAAAGTAAAATGTCCTTTCTTCTTTTTCATATAGGAGAAAGCAGTGTCACTGTGAAAATCTATTTACAGTCTTCAGAGACAGTCACAGCATATACAGTGCAATGTAGTATTTCTTCCCTCTTTTGAATTGCTGTGAACTGTGAAGCTGGATTTAAAAAATGCTTTCAGTCAGCTGGGCGGTGGTAGCGCACGCCAGTGATCTCAGCACTCGGGGAAACAGGCAGATTTCTGAGTTCGAGGTCAGCCTGGTCTACAGAGTGAGTTCCAGGACAGCCAGGGCTATACAGAGAAACCCTGTCTCAGGGAAAAAAAAAAAAAAAAAAAAAAAAAAAAATCCAAAAAAAAAAAAAAACAAAACAAAAAAGAAAAAAAAATGCTTTCAGTGTAAACAAAAGCATCGAAGAAAGACCTTAGTTCTCATGCATGTTTACTCACTTTAAACCTAGGGCCCGAGAAAGATGGGTTATTCATCAAATTGATTTATCAGCCATACACTTAAGTACCAATGTTTTGAAAATGATATTAAGAGGACAATATTTAGCATTTCTAAGTTCATTAGGCATTCTTTTCTAGTTCCTGTCAAGTTTCTTTTCTACTGAAAAGAAACTTAAACATTTCATCACATTCAAGTATAATTGCAATTCTCTCCAAATTTATCTCTGCAAAGGGTGAAGCTTTATTCAAGAGCACCACCTAGCGTTCACACAAATGAAAGGTTTCTAACTCTGTGAAGAATTGAGTTGGGATTTTGATGGGTATTGCATTGAATCTGTATAGTGCTTTAGGCAAAATGGCCATTTTAACTATATTGATTCTACCGATCCATGAGCATGGGAGGTTTTCCCATTTTTTGAGGTCTTCTTCCATTTCCTTCTTCAGGGTCTTGAAGTTCTTGTCATACAGATCTTTCACATGTTTGGTAAGAGTCACCCCAAGATACTTTATACTGTTTGAGGCTATTGTGAAGGGGGTCATTTCCCTAATTTCTTTCTCAACCTGCTTATCCTTTGAGTATAGGAAGGCCACTGATTTGCTGGAGTTGATTTTATAACCTGCCACTTTGCTGAAGTTGTTTATCAGCTGTAGGAGCTCTCTAGTGGAGTTCTTTGGGTCACTTAGGTAGACGATCATGTCGTCTGCAAATAATGATAGTTTGACTTCTTCCTTTCCAATTTGTATCCCTTTGACCTCCTTATGTTGTCGAATTGCCCGAGCTAGTACCTCAAGTACAATATTGAAAAGATAAGGAGAAAGGGGGCAGCCTTGTCTGGTCCCTGATTTCAGTGGGATTGCTTCAAGTTTCTCTCCATTTAGTTTGATGCTGGCTACCGGTTTGCTGTATATTGCTTTTACTATGTTTAGGTATGGGCCTTGAATTCCTGTTCTCTCCAAGACTTTAAGCATGAAGGGATGCTGAATTTTGTCAAATGCTTTTTCAGCATCCAATGAAATGACCATGTGGTTTTGTTCTTTGAGTTTGTTTATGTAGTGGATTGTATTGATGGATTTCCGTATGTTGAACCAACCCTGCATTCCCGGGATAAAGCCTACTTGATCATGGTGGATGATCATTTTGATGTGTTCTTGGATTCGGTCAAAACAACCCTAAGATTTCATCTTACACCAGTCAGAATGGCTAAGATTAAAAATTCAGGAGACAGCAGGTGTTGGAGAGGATGTGGAGAAAGAGGAACACTCCTCCACTGCTGGTGGGGTTGCAAATTGGTACAACCACTCTGGAAATCAGTCTGGCGGTTCCTCCGAAAACTGGGCACCTCACTTCCAGAAGATCCTGCTATACCACTCCTGGGCATATATCCAGAGGATTCCCCACCATGTAATAAGGATACATGCTCTACTATGTTCATAGCAGCCCTATTTATAATTGCCAGATGCTGGAAAGAACCCAGGTATCCCTCAACAGAAGAGTGGATGCAAAAAATTCGGTATATCTACACAATGGAGTACTATTCAGCCATTAGAAACAATGAATTCATGAAATTCTTAGGCAAATGGATGGAGCTAGAGAACATCATACTAAGTGAGGTAACCCAGACTCAAAAGGTGAATCATGGTATGCACTCACTAATAAGTGGTTATTAACCTAGAAAACTGGAATACCCAAAACATAATCCACACATCAAATGAGATACAAGAAGAAAGGAGGAGTGGCCCCTGGTTCTGGAAAGACTCAGTAAAACAGTATTCGGCAAAACCAGAACGGGGAAGTGGGAAGGGGTGGGAGGGAGGACAGGGGAAGAGAAGGGGGCTTACGGGACTTTCGGGAAGTGGGGGGGCTAGAAAAGGGGAAATCATTTGAAATGTAAATAAATTATATCGAATAAAAAAAAAAGTTTCTAGCATACAGCCTGCCCACTGGAATCAGCTATACAGAGAACTTGACAAGATGTAGAGAAATTTTGGGTTCTATCTCAAGCTTATATGAAAACCATGAATATGAAGCCTAGATAATCATATTTTAATTTAAAACACCTTGATGAATGGTGGCACCCTTAACCAAAGAAACAAAGAAAGAAAAGAATCACATTTTTCTTGCAATTTTTAAAGAAATACTTCTTCAAAGTAAAGCGTCCTTTCTTTTCCATATAGGCGAATGCAGTCTCACCATAAAAGTCTTATTTACAGTCTTGAGAGACAGTCACAGCATAAGGAACACATTGTAGTATTTCTTCCCTCTTTTGATTTTGTGGCACCCTCTTGGAAGGCAGGGAAGTGTAGATTACAAAGAAAATAACGGGGTGGGGAGGTGGGAGTGTATAGGGTAGAGGGGCATATACATGGAGGCAGGAGGTAGGAAGGAGGCGTAGGGAATCTTTGGGGTGGGGGGCTTTTGGGAGGGGGAAATTGGGAAAGGTTTTACCATTGGCAATGTAAATGAAGAAGATATTCAATAAAAAAAAATAATAAAAAAAACAAAGAAAATAACAGAGCAAAAGAATAGATGCTAATAAGAAAAATAAAAACAGTAGCTGGAGATGTCCTGAGCATAATTTATGTAATATACATGTTTATGATAAAGTATTTGGAGTTGTATTATCAAAGAACATGTTTATTTGAAATGTATGCTTGAAAGATATACACTAAAATTGACTTTAAAGGTTGTTGGTTTTGCTATTAAGTTCAAAATAAAGACCAATTATATGCCAAGCAATATAAGATACATTTAGATAGTCTTAAAAAAAACAATATTGAGGCGGTAAGATGGCTTATGTATATTCTTACAAAACAACACTGGACAGGTAAGGTGCTCTCTGGGTAAAGGCAGGCAAGGCTCATGACCCGAGTTCAATCTCAGAATCTATTTAAAGTGGAAGGAGAGAATCTATTCCTTGAAGTTGTCCTGTTTTCTTTTTTTTTTTTTTTAAGATTTATTTATTATTATATGTAAGTACACTGTAGCTGTCTTCAGACACACCAGAAGAAGGCATCAGATCTCATTGCAGATGGTTGTGAGCCACCATGTGGTTGCTGGGATTTGAACTCAGAACCTTCGGAAGAGCAGTCAGTGCTCTTAACTGCTGAGCCATCTCTCCAGCCCCCATGAAGTTGTCCTATGATCTCAAAACAAGTGATGTGGCATGTTCTCTCTCTCTCTCTCTCTCTCTCTCTCTCTCTCTCTCTTACACACTTACACACACACACACACACACACACAAGTTTACAAATATAAAATCTTAATGAGAACTTTAGCTACATGTGGTAGTGCACAGTTATAATCCCAGTTCTTTAGAACTGAGGCAGGAGAATCATGAGTTCATGTTAAACCTGGGGTATATAGAACAAACTAAACAACAAAAAAGACTAACTTTACTTTTTTATTATTTTATTTATTTACATTTCAAATGTTGTCCTCTTCTCGGTCTCCCCTCCACAAACCTCCCACCCGTCCCCCCCCTTTGCCTCTAAGAATGTGCTTCCCCCACCCACCCACCCACTCCTGCCTCACCCCTCTAGCATCCCTTTTCTGGGGCACCAAGCCTCCATAGGACCAAGTACCTCCCCTCTCACTGATGCCAGATAAGGCCATACTCTGCTACATATGCAACTGGAGCCATGTGTACTCTTTGGTTGGTGACTTGGTCCCTGGGAGCTCTGAGGAGTCAGGCTAGTTTATACTATTGTCCTTCCTATGAAGTTGCAATCCCCTTCCACTCCTTCAGCCCTACCCCTAACTCTTCCATTGGTCCCCAGGCTCACTCCAGGCTGTGAGTAACTGCATCTGTCTTGGGTGCTGGCAGAGCCTCTCAGAGGACAGCCATACCAGGTTCCTGCCTGCCAGCACATCCTGGCATCAGCAATAGGAAGACTAACTTTAATAAAGGGAGTTGCTTTCATAAGAATCTATATATTACATTTCCCCTTTTAAGAGATAACTGTATTATGAAAAGTAAACACATTGCAGATCTTACGTAGGCACACATAGCACAAGTTAATGCTTAGGCCAGAATATCACCGTCACTGTGAGCTCAGGCGTCTAGTACAATTTAAAACCTGAATCAGTTATTGTTTGATTTCCACTTGAAAACTTAGGTTTCTGCACTAAGCAGAAAGAATTCCAGTGAGGAATATAGTAATTTTAATTTAAAAGGTGTGTGTTTATGAATATAGAAGTAATTCTTCACAAATATCAAAAAAAAATGCAAGGCCTTCTTATTAGAAGGAGCATTGTGCCAAATTCCTTGCTTTAAGGCGCCAAGAAAGAGCCCCAAACCTGAAAGCTGGCGGCTTGGCCAGATGCCTGCTGTGCTCTGGGCCTCAGTTCAGTCCACAGCTCCGCAAACAAACAAGTGCACCTGTGAAACCAAACCAAACCACAGCTACAGAGTGTTTTCATGTGCACTTTCTAAATTCCAAAGATAAGCTTTAGAACAAGGCGGAGACCAATTAAAGATTTGGAAGATGGTGGACTTTCTCAAGAGACTGCAGACTTAGACCTGCTGAGCCACTACCGATGCTGGGGTCCTACAGACACGGGATGGGCTGAAGAGCTGGATCAGCATGTTATCAAACTGATGCTCTGTCATTGCCTAAACATGTACGATGCTTAATCTAGCCTACATGAAACCTAAATAAATAAATTTAAAAAGAAAAGAAAAGCAATGCAGTCATGGGATAGAGCAGAGACTGAGGGAATGGCCAACCAATGACCAGCCCAACTGGAGACCATTTCATGGGCAAGCACCAATCCCTAACTCTATTAAGGATACTGTTATGCTTACAGACAGGACCGAGTGGTCCTCTGAGAGGCTCCACCCAGCAGCTGACTCAGACAGACACCCACAGCAACGATGGATGGAGCCTGGGGACTCTTATGGAAGAATAGGAGGAAGGATTGTAGGCACCCAAGGCGATAGGAATTCCACAGGAAGACCAACAGAGTCAACTAAACTGGACCCTTGGGGCTCTCAGAATCTGAACCACTAACCAAAGAGCCTGGACCTAGGCCTCCTCACACCTATGCAGCAGATGTGCAGCTTGGTCTCGGTGTGGGTCCTGAACAACAGGAACAAGGATATCTCAAAAGCTGTTGCCTGTCCACGGGATATGCTCCTCTAGCTGGGCCGCCTTGTCTGGCCTCGGTGGAGAGGAAGCACCTAGCCTCACAGAGAATTGAAGTGCTAGGGTGGGGGGATACCCAGAGGAGTCCCACCCACTCAGAGAAGAAGGGGAAGGAGAGATGGGGGAAGCACTGTGGGAGGGGGTAACCAGGAGGAGAGCAGTGAGTGGTAGGTAAAGTGAATATGTAAAAAATTTTTTTTAAAAAAAGGAAATATCTATATAGAAAGAAACCAGAATTTTTCACCCTGTCTTAGTTAGGCTTTTACTGCTGTGAACAGACCCCATGACCAAGGCAACTCTTATAAGGACAACATTTGATTGGGGCTGGCTTACAGGTTCAGAAGTTCAGTCCATTATCATCACAGCAGGAAGCATGGCAGCATCTAGGCAGGCATGGTGCTGGAGGAACTGAAAGTTCTTGTTCCAAAGACAAATGGGAGTAGACTATAGCTAGGAGGAAGCTAGGACAGTCTCAGAGACACCCCCACCGTGATGACTTCCTCCAACAAGGCCACACCTCCTAATAGTACCACCCACTTCCCTGGGCCAAGTATATTCAAACCACCAAATCCTCTCACCAGTCAGTCTTCTTACAGATGTTCCATACTACCCCACCTGATCTGTTATCTTACAGGTTTTACTAAGCTAAATGCCAATTCATTTACTGTCATGATAGCCTCAGAATTACAGCATTTACTGCCCTGAAGCAATAGAGAAGAGAAAACTCTACCTAATGCTTCCTCTAACATCATTATAGTCTGTGTTACTGTAAACAAATTATAAAGCCTCTGGACCTCACTATCTTTATCTATACAATGTGATGTAACCTCTCATTAGTGGTCAGGAGAGTATACAATTCCCAACCTAAATAGTCCTCTGCTGATAATGGCCGATGCTCCAAGGGTCTAACAACATACTTACTAATAAGATGCCAACAGAGTATTTACAATCCCTAGAGTTAAGTGGCTAACTAAATATTTACAATGTCCTTAAATGTTACGCATGGCACTTAGGCAGTGAGGCAGCACTGACACCTGGGAGCTGTCACTTTGGTCCAACTCTATCCTTTAAATTTGTGCTGCTCATCCCATCTTGAGTATGGGGCCATCTACAAAAGAAAGCTTTATGATGAACACAGTTCTGTCCCTCTTCTAGAAGCCACCGACTGGTCACAGCTCCCTGGGCAGGGCTGAGAGCTTGGGAGCCCCTCCTCTCTCCATCTCTGCGCTAGAATGCTGACTGGCTTGATCTTGGGAGGGATCTCCTTGCTCAGGCAGCCACAGCTACTGTGGGTGTGAGTGTAGCAGTCCTGCTATGTCCTGTCCTCCCCAACTGCTGGCTCTTACAATCTTCTCCGTGTGTGTGTGTGTGTGTGTGTGTGTGTGTGTGTGTGTGTATCTAGTGCACAAGGAAGCATCTCTGAAGAGGCCTGAGAGCTGGACTCATTGGTAGGGAGAGGAATACGGAAGTACAGGGCAACTTGGTGCTTACATTGGTTAGCAGAATAGTAATACATTCACTTCTGGGGCCTGGAAGCCCCACCACAGGTTCTGGTCAGGTTTACAGAGCCAGGCTTGCATTTCCTCTGTGAAGTAGTCCTAAAATCCAAAATCCAATCAGAAGGGAGCTAGCTGGTTAGCCCCAAACACCCTGCCTCTCAGTTTCTTCTTCTGGGTTAGGTGAAGAATAAATCTGATAATAATCTGGCTGTGCTTTGAAAATTACAAAATATTAAATTTTGTACACTATTTGTTCTATTAGCAAATAAATATTTGTAAATCAGATTCAGTTTTAAATAGTTTCATTGTTTGAACGGGGTTAAGCAGAACATTTTCTAATTTAAAAACAAACTTTTTTATTAGATAATTCAAACACTTTAAATACCTAGAAAAAAAAATACCTCATCTTGCTATCTCCTATCTCTGCTCCACCCACTTCCCCCTCCACAGAGGTTTCTCATAAGTAAGACCAGATGAAAGGGCCCCACTAATTTCTAAGTTGGTCTAGAACTCCTGTTCTCAAGCAACCTTCCGGCCTCAAGGTCCTAAGTAACTGGAACTGTAGTGCACATCACCACGCTGACCCTATAGATTTTCAATTTATCACATACCCATATATGTAACTTTAATTTTTTCCAAATCAAATTTTTAATGATAGTTCTTAAATGCTTTAACCTCCCTTGTAGCCCACCACCCACCAGAGGTAGTGGAAAAGAAAGGATGCAGGGCAAGTGGACCTGTTTAGAAAGTTTTTTTTTAGAGCAACTCCTGTCTGTGTAGTCTGGAAATCAGCAGTTCAGTTCACAGATTAGCAAGGCATCAGCTGCTTGATCCACTAGCAAACACTTCAGATACACCAGCAGTCCAGTTCAGTACAGCTGGGACAGCCACAGCAGTGACATGATCCAGCAGTCAGGCCTCAGCCTCAGCTTGAGTCAGCAGGAGAGACCAGTTCTCAGCTGTGCCTCTCAGAGAAGCGATGACCTACAAGCGCGGCACAGCTAGCTGTACCAGGGCCAAGCTCTGTCTCCATCACTCCATGGAGTCCTAGTTATACCCTCCAAACACCATGTGTCCTCCACGTGTCTTCCCTCAGCACAGGCCTTGCCTCTGCATGTGCATCCAATCTGCCCAAATCCTTGGTGTCCCGACAAAAGCAGCTCAACTACACAAAGTAAGGCGGGCCAATACATCTGTGTCCTTAGCAAAGAACTCTTCATCCCATGTCCTTTCACATGCTTGCTTTAGCAGAACACCTCTCTCCTGTGTCTGCTTCAGTGAAACATTCGAGTCTGCCTTAGTCTTCCACCTGTGTCCACTTCAGGAAAACATTCCTTCACCTGTTTGCCCCAGCAAAACACCATCCAACACAAATGACTCTCCAAAGAACCCTTAAGTTTCCACCTCACATATATGACAGGCAGACTTTTAGTCAATACATATACAGGCCTCTTTCTATCTCTTTACTACAATATAGCATTTTTTACTATGCTATAGTTTATTTAAATATTTTAGTCTTGATAAACACCTATTTTGTTTCTAATTTGTTACTATAACAAAATATTTTTAGTTCATTTTCTAAAGCTAATAACAAATTACCACACTTGTAGCGATTCACATTTATGTATTTGTGTGTACGTGTATGTGTACAGTCAGCCATGTGCATGCCACAGCACACAAGTGAAGGTCGGGACAACTTGTCAGAGTTGGCTCTTTCCTTCACTCATGAGAGTGCAAGGAATCAAACTCAGGTCACTGGGCTTAGTAGCAAGTACCCTTAACTGCTGAGTCGTCTCATCCACCTAAACTGATTTAAAATAACAACAACAACAAAACAAGTTTCGTAGGCCAAAATCCAAGCCCTAGTGTTAGTGGTGTTAAGTCCTTCTGGAAAGAGTCCAACCTGTGCCCTCTCCTTAACTGAGTGACTGTGAGCTATCCTTGCCATTCCTCAGCTCGAAGAAGCCACACTGCAGTCCTTATCTGCTACCAGACAACCCTCCCGTGTGCCCTGCGCCTTCTTCTTAAAGAACGCCAGTCTCAACTCAAGCTCTGCCCTAACTGACATATGCAAAACCCTCATTCAGCTACGGTCACAGCGTGAGGCTCTAAGTAGACCTAGCCCTGTGTTGCAACCATCATATAGTACACTCTGTACATGAGACTTGTCAGAAAAGATGAAAAAAAAAGTATACTGCTGATTTGCATTTCAGGAAATTTGAATATTTTTACCTCTACCAGTAGACTGTTAAACATTGTCTCCCCCATAGTCTTTCGAACTTCTAAAACTTTGCTAAATTGATGCAATATGAAATAATATGCTTTTATTGTTTTATCTGCATATTTTAATTAGGCAACCACAATTTTCGTCAAATCTGTCATGTACTTTGTTATCATTCATTCCATAAAACTAAAAATATGTATTTAGTCAAATTATAATGATCTGCAGGGTTTATTTAACATTTAAACTGTAAGTGGCCTGACGAAAATCATATAAATATGCATCTATGAGCCGCAGAGGCAAAGTCAACTCAGTATGCAAACACGTTTTAAGAGAAAATATGTGAAGGAACAGAAAATGTTCTAGACTAAATGTAAAAACATAAAAGAGGACACCAGCCTAGCAATACTGACAGGGAAGACAAATGCTCTTCAGAAGTTGACAAACCCAGCAGAAGTCAAGCTATTTAAAGCTACAAAGACTGATAGCTTTAAAAAAAAAAAACCAAGAAGTTCATGTAACAAATAACATAATAGACTTTCAATACATATCAAAAGATATGGTAAAAAATCCCAATTCTAACTCCAAAGAAGCTTTAAAATTGTTACCAAAGTGTAATAAACAAAAGGGAAACACATCTGTTAAAACTAAGCTCATGAACTGCTGTGAAATGCACGGGGTAAGAACTCCAGAAGCGTCTGTCTCCACATCCTTCTAAGCACATGCCATGACTTCAGATCACTTGAACTCCATTTATATTTTGTATAAATCAAAGATACATTATATACTTATTTCTCTCAAATTATGTCAATCATGAAGTTATACATTTTGTAAACTTAGTGAAAAAACTTTATACTTTAAGACATATAGTAGTTGACTAAGAAAAGTTTCCTAAAGAGGAAAAAACGATGGCTGGGAATGAAAACTAGAGCAAATACTAAAGGACTAAAGGTCACATATAAGCATTAAATACAAATAATTACTGAATCATTGATACAGGCATATACAACATAGTGTGCAGCTACATTTGTGAATCTCAATGTAATTCCCATGACTAATTGTTCTCTCAAGACACACTAAGGCTAATAATACTAGTTATGTGTCATGTCTGGACAGAAAGGGATCCTGAACCACAAGAAAAATAAAGATATGCAAAGCATGCTGTGAGTATGAATAAATATTATGATTTGCTAATCCCAAGCATGTCATGCCAAGAACAGCTAATCATACTAAAAATAAAATGCTAAAAACTCACTCACTGTCTTCTGTGGGAAGAACCTGCAAGGAGTAAATCCACTCTATGATGTCGTCTCTGTTCACCACATCCAAAGAGTCCAGCATATCCAGCCCGGAGAGTGCAAAAAACGCGATTGTCAACCTAAAACAAAAGAAAAGGGAACCGTCACCTTAACTACCACCAACGAGCCATTTTCTGGCCTAAACCCAAAATAAAACAAAACACCAAAGGAAAAGCCAACAATAAAATACAACCAACCAAAACCCTTCATTCTACTTTTAAAATAATTTAAATGCTATCCCCACCTTGACAAATATGGAAACAAAACAAATAAAACCTCACAATTTATTCTTAGTAACTGAATAATACCAGTCAAACCCTTGTTTGAACTTTTGAAGAAAGGGACTTTTAGAATCACGAACCTTCTCAACTGTGTGGCACAGGAATCCACTGAAGCTTATTTGTCAGCAACTTGAAGGCTAAAAGTCAGTTTTATGTGTTTATTGTGGGTTCTGACACACCACTAGATTTATTTATTTACTTATTTATTTATTATTTTTAGTTTGAGGTGTCAGAACATGGTCTAAGAATGGAGTGGTATGAGAATTCTGAGTGAGATTCATGAGAAAACTCCAAGAAAAGAAGGCATGAGTTTGACCTCAGTTCCTTCCAAAGTCACAGACCTGTTCTTAGATTATGTTTTCATGCCCTTCCCAGTGGTCATGGATAGGAGTTTACTTCGGATTATTCATTTAAACTGGCTGTCATGATTTGTTTACATGCCTCCATAGAAAATGGAGGCATGCCACTTGTGGCTTGCCCAGTGTGCAGCTCGCCCTTGCGATTGCAGATGCTTTATTCACGCGACTCCCCTCAACCCTCAAAAATCTAATGTGTCTGCTGCTCTGAATAAAGTCTGCTATTGCGTAAGACCTTAGTCTGCTTCACATATCAGCTCCACTCTCCAGGTCCCACCACCAGCTAGAGTGTGAACAACGAGAATGTGGGTTTGTGCACAGGGGTTCAGGTCCCTGAAGAGGGGCAGAGTTGTCTGTGAAGGTAGAATTGCAGGCAGTCTGTAAGTAAAGCACTGTGGATGCTGGGAACTGAACGTGGGTCCTGGCGCGAACAGTATACTCTTACCTGTGGGGCTACCTCTCCAGCACCATCCAGTTCTTCCTGTAGATGTTTAACACTAGAAGAATGTAACCTTATTGTACATAGCCCTACTTAAGGCTACACAAAGATGTCTTCATTGTTGAAGACACTTGACAGTCCTAGTCAGAAATGATTACTCAGAAAGGAGCAAAACAAGAGTTCAGTGCCTGGGAACCTCCTCAGCTCATACAGAGCAGAGTTTCCAAATCACTGTCAGATCATCACTGCTACACACTCCCAACACACTACTCATCTGTCTCAAGTCTGTAAAGCCAAATTCCTACACTGACCAAAAATGGTCTTTGAAAATTTCATCTCTGTTAATTAAAAAAAAGATGGAAATTTTTGGTGAAATAGTAAATAATATACTTCTATTCACGAGGTCAGTACCATTTGAAAATGAAAAATCATTTATTCTGTGAACACAAAAACTACAACTGTCACCTTAAAGGGGATAAAAGATAGTTTATTCTGGAGCCAAATACAAGTGATCGTGGCCCAGGAACATAGGTTTAGCTTAGCCTACATAGAGTTTGATGAAGTTTTTATAGTAATAGATCAAAGAAAGTCATAAATCACTTTTAAAATACATGGCAGAAATATTAGGTGGGTGTTAAAGATGAAGGCCAAGGGAGGAAACACTCCCTCCTTATTTTCTGACACTCTTGGCCTTTTTGCTGGTAGAAGTTTGTTACTACATTTCACAGGTTTTTTATCTATTAGGAACAAGGATGTTAGGTCAGACTCAGAGATGATCAAGGGATGGCTATTGGAGGGATTGAAGATAGAAAGCCCAAGATAAACTTCAATTTGGCTCTAAACTTGCAACACTCCACCCTCTCCACAACCATAGGTTCTAATCAGTGAGCTGGCCTTGGAAAAGTTTCAGTGGAAGGTGGAGTTCTTTCCATAAACTTTGGTTCACACTTCGGTACACACTCCCAAATTAGCACAGTAGAAACAGAAATGGTATGTTTTACAGAAGCAGTGAATTGGAAAATATCACTGGGTATCTAAATATACAAACCAACATTAGCCCAAGCGTTAGGTGTTTTGGCCAGTGTGGTTGACACACCAGTAATCCCAGTACTCAAGAGAAAGAAGCCTGAGAGCTAGAGGCCACCACTGACTATACAGTGAAACCCGGCTTCTATAAATAAATAAGCAAATTCAGCTGCTCTGTATCTGTCAGTAAGAAGAACACAAGCAACTTAAAATCAACTATGAACCACAAAAAAGCAAACTCAAAATACAGGTGAAACACAGATTGAATCAAGAAAAAAAACACTGCAATTGCTAGGCCATATCTCTTAAATGACATTATTAATGGGCCTCCAGACAACTAAAAAAAAATTTAGTTCTATAGAAGGGTATGGACCTTATGCTGCTTTTGCATAGGACCTTACTTCACCCACACTGGGCAACTCTCAACCACATGTAACTCCAGTTCCAGGGTTCTAATACCTATTTCTGGTCTCCACAGACACATGCACACATACATATAGATTTACATACACATGCACATACACACACACATATATACATAAATAATAAATCTTTAAAAGTTCTATGCGAGTGCAATGTACTTGGCATAGAGGTGAAGGCAGAAGCTCTCAGCAATACATTGAGATGTCACATACACACTAATATATAATGGTATAGACTGCTACGGTTACACTGTAGTTATTTAATGAATTATGAGTTCAGACAATCTTACTGTTAGTCATGAGTAGAAACTGTAGTAATGCTGACATGCACCATTCTAAGTTTACAGACATACACAATGGGATTTTGAAAATGCAATTATAAATCTTTACTGACAGTTCGGTTAAATATCTCTTCACTGTATTAATGGTGCAATTTTTTACTTTTTTTTAAATGTTGGAATTAATTCATGGCCTGCAGCATGCTAGGAAGTTGCTCTACCACTGAGCCACATTCCCATCTCTGGAAATAGTAACTTGAAATCTAGGCATGTAATGCATGAAGTATAGCAACTCATGCTGGCCAATCAGTATCTGTGGTGTGGAGAGCTTCTGAGGCTGCCTGGCAGGAATTAGACATTGGGCCAAGACAAGGAAGTGGGCTTCAGGCAGTAATCTGATAATAGGCCAGGACAGGGAAGAAAGCTTAGGCAGAAATCTGATTTTAGGCTAGAACAAATAAGTAGACTTCAGGCAAGAATATGACTTTGGGCTACGAAAGGAAAGAGGGCTCAGAAATCTTGGTCATCCTGATAAGCCCTTAGAAACAGTGATCAAGGGACTTTGTTTATTGTCTTGCTTCTTCCTCAACCTTATTATTTGCATGTAATTAAAATGGTACAAAAGCAGCCGGGAAGAAAATAAACCCACCTCAGCCTCAGAACCGGCTGGGGCCGGGCTGCAGTATTGTCTAATTTTCTCTTTTTAATCCTCACTCCTGCCCTGGAGTACCTGATGACTGACTGAGCTGGCTTGGTCACTGTGGATAAAGGGGGAAATTTTTTTTCACTGTTTCTTTTTAAACATCTTGGAGCTGCTGAAATGGCTCACTGGCTGCTCTTCTAAAGGACTGGGTTTCAAGTCCCAGTGGTTCACAACCAGTCCCAGGCCCTCTTCTGGTCCCATGGGCATCTTCTGGTATCCATGGGCATCTGGTACAAGGAAGGCAAAATACATACATGGAATAAAAAATTTTAAATGCTTAAAAATTCTGTTCATCCTCTAGGGCTCAACTCACATTATTTGACAAATATTTGTTTATGCCTTGCAATATGGCAGTTGCCACCAAAGGTTCTAGCGCAAAGCTATCCTGTAAGACATAGTGAGATGTCGCATACGTTGGGAAACAGCAGCCAGTGGCTAAAATGTTGTGGAGAACTTGAAGTGTGTTGGCCATTGTAAAAGAAGAACTGAATTTTAAATCGGGCCTAATTAATTCAGATGCCAGCAGCTAAATATAGCTACTGACTACTCAAAAAAGCAGCTAAATATAGCTACTGACTACTCAAAAAAGGTGTTATATAAAATACAGTTATTAAACAAACCAATAACTACAGGTGGTTGGGTGATAGTCAAGAATGGCTTCTGTAAAGAAATCCGGATTATTGCTATTTACTTCAGAACCTCTACATTAACAGCAAAGAACTCTACTCAAGAGTGCTTGCCTGCCTTGTTCCGCTATTTTGGCACCCACCACAGCTAAGTATTTCTTGATCACATCTGTAGAAGTCATCTGTAAAAAATCCTCAAACTGAATCAGTCATGAAGTGTTCTAAATATACTGTAAGTTCCTAGTTCAGAAAATGTAGGGGATACCAGCACAAAACCAGTGGGGTTACTGGGCGTGGTGGCTCCTATCTTTAATCCCAGCACTTGAGAGGCAGAGAGAGGGAGGTGGTTTGCAGATCAGCCTGGTCTACACAGAGAGGTGCAGGCTATTATGAGATCTTGTCTAAAATGAAATAAAACCAATGTTTCTTATCATCCGACCCTGGGTTACCAGACTCCAAAGCACAGCAGTGCACAACAACCATCTCTTCCTTTTGTTTTCTCAGTTGTACTTCTGTAACAGTCCCTTATCCTTTGCCAGGTCCAGACTTAGGGTGCTTCAGGCAACACCGAACCTTTTTATCTTACCATGAGATTTACAATTCCTAAGTAAACTTTTAATTGTATCTTAGGGGGTTTCCCTGCCTTTTAATAAGAGTTAGGGGGAGGGCAGGACAGGCATGATGAGGGACAAACCCTTCGTATTTTACTTTTGTAAGCGTAAGGAAACAGAAGTGACCCACAGATGTCAAGGGAGTGGGAAAAGGAAGCTCATAGAAAAATGGTTGGGAAGTGAAAAGAGGCGGAACGGGGAGATTCCAAAAGTCCTGAGCTCCACACACCTCCCGGGGCGCTAGGAGTGGGCGTCGGCAGCCGGCGGAGGTACAGGAGGGAGGCCGGGACGGAGGAAGTGCAGAGTGGCGGGGAGCCCGGGGAGCCTCGGAGAAGGCAGAGGTCGCGGTTAAGGCCCGGCCGGGCCCGGGAGCAGCGCAAGCCCGCAGGTCCCGGCAGTCCAGCCGGTCCGCGGCGCGCATCCGGAAGGCCGCCATCGCCAGCCCCGCCGCGGCAGCGTCCAGTTACCTGCTGGTCTCCAGCGAAGAATACCGCTCCGGCAAGACCTGGAGGCAGCGCTGGAAGAACCGCACGTGTCGGTCCCGCAGGAAATCCAGCCGCTCTCCTTCTCCGCTCCCCGCCAGTCTGTCGTCCTCCGTGGCGGCCATGCTGCTCCGGAAGTGGCCCCCACCGCGATCCGGAAGCAGTTGGCGCGCAGAGCGAAGGCAACGCTAGCAGGCCAGGTTGGGGTCAGGAGCCTGCTCCAGACCGAGACAGCCTGGGAGACTCATCCGGTCGACCACCGAAAACCTCAGTGGTGCGGTTCTCCTGTCCTCGCCCTAGGTTGGACAGTCTTTTCTACTCAGTCCTTTCCATTCTCGCGTCTCGTAAAATCAGTTCATAAATGCATTCCATAAGATTTTGTTTTTTGTTTTTCAAACAAACCAGTTTCTTTGCGTGCAGCCCTGACTGTCCAGGAACTCGCTCTGTAGACCCGGCCACAATCGATCTCAGAGATCTGCCTGCATCTTCATCCTGAGTGCTGGGATTAAAGGCATGCAACACCATGGCACATGAATAAGATGTTTTGTGTTTGTTAAAAAAAAATTAGAGTGAAAGCCATTTCTTCTTGTGCTAACCAAAACATTTTAAATCCTAGCCCTAAACGACGTTAAGAGTGTGAGGTCTGAAAGTTTAATTTTGCAAAGACACAGTTTTGGAGGGCGCACTTTTAAGCTGAATGAATAGGGAAGCTAACCATAATATGGTTAGAAACTGGAGACAAACATTTTATTAGAGATTTATCAACATTTTGAAGATTCAGGCTTTTCTAGATATCTTTAGAATATCTGAAATTATTTCAAAATGCATGCACAGATGGTCCTCATTTTATGTTTTGACCTATGCTGTGTACTGAGTATGGTGCTTTTAAAGTGACAATGTCAAACTGGCAGGGAGCAAGTCAGTTGACTCAGAAGACCCTTGAAATGGACCCATCAAAGACCAAAGTATTGTATGTTAGAACTCAAGAATAATTAGGATTAAAAGAATATGGTCAGGCACTGGCTTGTATTAAGAAAGCTCAGGCAATAGGAGCAAAAGATAAAAATAAAGGTATCCAAGCAGAATTTATGAAAATCAAAAGAGTCAAAGAAATTTAAGTAGGCAGTATATGTAAAAGTGTTTGCTTAATAACGATTATTTTTTACTTAAAATTTAAAAAATATTGATTGTAAAGGGGAACTAGACAATTTTTTATTTTTAATTGTTTTGGTTTTTCAAGACAGGGTCTCTGTGTAGCCCTGACTGTCCTAGAACTCACTCTGTAGACCAGGCTGGTCTCGAACTCAGAAATCCGCCTACCTCTGCCTCCCAAATGCTGGGATTAAAGGCATGTGCCACCACTGCCAGCCTAGAACTAGACAACTTAAGAACTATTTCTACTTATACTTTATTTCCTCATTGTTGATAGTTTAGAAATACTAATATAGATTTCCTCTTAATAAGTGCAACAAAATAGTAAATTTAAATTATGTTTACAAATACACAGACATTCAGTTATGGGCTGACTTTTCCACTAGAGGGCCAGACTATAAAATGATAGACTTTATGGATCAGATAGACTGTCACAAGTATTCAGGCCTTCAGCTGCAGTTTCACTAGAATGCATAGATAGCTATAGACAATGACGTATAACCAATGGGCAAGGCTGTTTTGATAAAACTTTATTCATACAAAAATAGAATTTAGGTTGCCTTGGTCATATACTATACCCTTTAAGTTCACAAGGCACTAATGAGGAAGGATGCCACCAAAGATTAGGCCTAAACTAGATTCTTTAAAAACCAACCAAATTTTGGTGTACTTTTAATTGTAGAAAATCAGTTTCTTACAAAACAGCAACCATTCAGACTATATGTCTCAAATTATAATTAAAGACATTTAAAGATAAAATTTGTGATAAGTAAAGATCCTATATTTTATGTATACAGTACTTTCCATGTAAATTGAAATCTATTAAAGTTAGGATGACATAAAACACTTTAAATGAAAAAGCTGACTTGAGTTCTGCTTTCATACATGAAGTTTTCTACTTTTCAGTCCAAAAACATCAGTATACTGTTTAATATGAGCTTACTTCAAAAGAAAGGATGTTCCTACTTTGGGCCAAGCATAAGAAAACGGTACCAGCCAATAAGGTACAAACACAAAAAGATTTTACAAATCTGTAGAGTCCAAAAAGGTTGAAAGGAAATTTGACATAGTTGCAGGAAACCCAGAGGATGCCATCATAATATATGAAAGAGGTACATGTAGAAGGGAGGTTATTTAAAATCGTCTTCATATAAAACAAAGCATGCTTTAATCAAATACAAATATCCATAAATATCCATTACACAAAAATGAAACAACTGACAAACTTAGAATGAACAACTCTTTTTTTAAAAAAAAGACACCTTATGTTTTTGTTACTCGAGCATAGTTACTTCCAAGTTATAAAAGTAACAAAATGTTGGCTTAAAAAAGACTGATTCCCCCAAATTACATCACTAAGCCATGATAAAAACATCTTTGAAATATTTTGAGTATTTAAATGGAATAACGTTTGTAACACAAACCTATTTAAATAACTTTCATATCAATAACAGGCTAAGATCTACCATCTTTGTAAAAACAAAATACTAACAGTGCTATAAGACACTGAAACCTCTCGATTCACACACAGCACAATAACCCCCGGCCTACGTTAGTGACAGCTAAATAGCACAGCTAATCGCTTTCTCCAGAAAGAGCAATGTACTGACATTCTTATCAAGTCCTAGCAATTGTATTATCTCAGTCCCTCTAGATTCCTTGTCGCCAGGTAGGAATGGCCCTAAAGAGAAAAAGAGAAAATCAATTATAAATATGTAGGATTAAATGGCGACCTAAAGTACATACAGGGCTGGTGAGAGGGCTCTAAGGGAAAAGCAGGTAAAGGAATGGACAACCCTCCTGGATTCCTGAGACCACATTGTGGAAGAAGCAAGTTTTCCTCTGACAGTCACATGCACACCATAGCAGCCATATAGCTCTCACATACCCATGCACACAAAACATACAATACACATATAATAAAACACTAAAAATAGAGATTCACTTTAAATCTGTTGATGAAAATATATATTCAGAAACTGCATAAAAGTGCATAAAATCAAACACACTATAAGTGTCTATAAAGGAACACCTCCACCAACCCCTCACCTGTGTGGGATATGGAGCAGTGGCCCAGAGCCGGATGGACCTATCTTTTTGGTTCGTTCTTCCCAGCCTTTGGTAGGTTTGTGAAGCCTAGAAGGATCTCTACTGACATTATTTTCAACCTGTGAACAGAAGTAAAACAGTATCAGTTAACCTCTATTAACTAAATTTGTACTGAGTAAAGTCCTCAGTAACATGAAGGAGTTTTAAAAACTATACTTGGTATTAGCCAAACAAGAACAAGTGTGTCCATGTCCAGAATAAGCCCTCACTGTGCTTATGCTGCTAACATCCATTAATAAACTGCTAAGTTATCCTCTCAGAGTTCTATCATTTCATTTCTACTTTAACTGCAAGAAACAGACTACAGCTTATATAAGAGCGCTACAGTCGGACAATAAGGGTAGAATAACTAACACCAATAAAGACATCTACTTGACTGGTGAGGGTGTGCACCCACATTGGTCCTGAGCCATTACCAGTGGGACTAGGCCATGCCCACAGCTGCACAGATGCTGAATGGAGGGTCAGAAAGAATAATGCATGAGAGGAGCAAGAAAATTCAAGGTCAAAGAAAAGAATGCTTCTAAAATGACATGACAGAACTCAAATAATTGCTAAAAATGTATTAAGTTCTGCTCTGAAGTATGTAAGTGTGAAATATAAGGCAGAGGGAACAATGAAATATAAACAGGCTGGGTCTGCCAGTCTCTTTAAAGTCAAGGAATCAGGAGGTGGAGGAGGGAGCCGGGGAAAGGGAAGGCATTCTGCTGTGCTCTGCTCCTGGCCTGACTACAGAGATTCTCTGCTGGACATTTCAGAAAGAAAGGATTAGTACTGACTTTGCCATAAAGAAATGATAAATATATGAAGAAATGACTGTGCTTAATCTCATTTAAGTATACATATATGCATGTTACATACATGAGAAAATGTAAAACTCATTCATGTAAAAAATGTATGACTATATATAGTTTGAGAAAATAAGTTTTAAAAGTAAGGCTATATTAAAGCAAGCCATGATGGCATACACCTATTCATCAAGGACAGCCTGGGCTACGCAGCAAGAGTTATGTCAGAAACAAAACAGAATAGAATACCTTTTCTTTTAATTTTGTCAGTCGCCTTTGTTTCTCTGCCTTCTCTTCTTCTTTTGCCTGTCTATCTAGAATTTTCAATTCAAGTTTATGTAAATCCTAAGAAAGTACCAACAAAAAAAAAAAGATTACATTAAAAACACAATTAACATAAATTTGCTTCCCTCGATGTAAATCAAGTCAGCTGCCCACTCCTTCAACGTTGGCTTTTTCACGGGAAGACTAAGAGCTGCGCTCTCCTGACTGTGGCCCCTGCTGGCCTTCCTGCATTAATGTCTTCTTAAATGCCACTTATTTTACTCAAAGGTTCACTCTAAACCTCTTAATGAGTAAACTAAACCCATTTCTTACCTATCAATAAAGCCTCATTTAGTCTGGAATCTCTGTGTGAGTTCATATTTTCAGCTTTGTTTCCTTTTTTTTCCTCATCTTTTTAAAGTTTTTATTATGAAGTCTGCTTACTTTGTGGGGAGAGGGGGATGAATAAGTGCGAGTTCTTTCATCACTCAGTAAGATTATAGATACATATACACAGAGAAATGGAGTTCACACAACTCATGTCTTTTTAAGTTTTCCTTTGTACCTCCCTTTATGAATGCTGTTGCTGTGCATTTTGATGTCTTGAACAATTCCTAACAATTTTATTCATGGAGAGCTATTTTGTTTATACTTTGAGTATCTTAGCATAACCTTCCCTGTCTTGCCTAGGGAACACAGTCGGCCTTGTTCATAGCCTCCACCATCTGTTGCCTGATGTTCTGAAATGTGCAGGGAGGGAGGGCACACTAGGAATCGAACCTAGAGCCTCCGCCTTCTAGGCAAGTGTTCTTCCACTGAGCTACATCCCCAGCAGTGTACTCTGAAGTGTTTAGTTTCCCACGGACAACAGCTGACACTCCCCCAGCCCTCAGATGTGCTCTCCCTTCTGTTAGAGAACTCTCCTTCTCTTCTCTCTAACACTCACAGTTCTGGTAAGCAGGTTCTGTTCTACCCACCACCACCCCTCAACACTCTGTCTATACCTTATTTACCACACTGTTTGTCCTAATTAGGTTTCTAGTAGTGTGATGAACACCACAAGCAAAAGCAACTTAAACCACAAAAGGTTTATTTCAGCCTTCAGTTGTAGTTCATTCCTGACTGAGGAAGTTAGGGCAGGAACCTGGAGGCAGGAACTAAAGCAGGCCAGGAAAGAGTCTGCTTACTACCTTGTTCCTCATGGCTTGCTCAGCCTGCGTTCTTATATAACCCAGGAGAAGCTGTGCAGAGAGGGCACAGTGGGCTGGGCCCCCCACATCAGTTAGTAATAAGGAAGATGCCCTGTAGATGTGCCTACAGGCCAATCTAGTGGAGGCTTTTTCTCAGTTGAAGTTCTCTCTTCCCAGAAGACCCTTGTTTGTGTCAACCTGACACAAAAATATCTGACCAGGACACTATCATTTTACTTGCAAACATCTTTTCCACTAAATCGTACCTTACTAGAAGTTAGGGGTAAAGCGAACTCACTGTTATAGCGATGCCAGCAGCTGTGATGTGTGAGATGATGGGACGACCTCTGCTATGTGAGCAAAGCTAGAAGCGAGGCCTTCAGGACTCACTCGGGAGCTACCTAGGAAGGGTGTTTACTCACTCTGTCTTGGAACCTGGAAATCTCAGCAGCAGCAGCCTTCCTCTTCTCGGCCCTTTCTGTCTTTTCCTTTATCTCTCTCTCAAGCCTCAGGAACTCCTCCTGCTCCCTCTTCTGCTGTGTGTAGCTTTCCAGGAGCAGCTTGAGCTTCGACTGCCGCTGGCGCTCCCTCTGCTGCCTCCTCTCCCTCTCTTCCTCCTCTCGGAGCTGGGACGCTTGCTTTGCTGACATCTCTAGACTCTTCTGCTTCTTCCAAGCTTCGACTGCCAATTTCTGCTTCCTTCTCTGTTCCTCTTTCTGCTTTGGATTATCTTCTGGTTTGTTTTGAGAAGGCAGAGGCTCGGGGTTTACCTTTTCTTTTAACTTGAGTATTTCCTCCTTCTTTTGCTGCTTTTTGGTTTTCCAACTTTGAATAGACTGAAATGATGAGAGTGAAAGACGACAAAAAACAAACAAGCTTGGGATCAGCTCAGCCAAAGGCATTTCAAGTACGACCCAGTTCTACTTCCCAGAAAGATGTTCATTTGTAGATGCTGGATGTTTAGGTTTTTAGGGTTTGTTTTAAACCAGTGCAATTTTTTCTACTCACATTTAAGAAACTTACGGTATGCTGTAAATCTCTGGGCCCTGGGTTATTCTTTGGCCTTCCTATGCATGCAAGAGCCCTCCTGTCCCCTCCATCATTCTTGGGTACTGCATTTCCCTCTAATCACCTCACTTTTGTTTTCAAATTCTATTTTTAGGCATATAATGTTATCTAAGAGATCTTTCTCTTACCAGGTATCAAAAGAAGATTTAAAAATGGGCCTGAATGTGCTGTGAACTGAATGAGAGCAGCCCCAGGCTCCCATGTCTGAATGCCTAGTTCCCAGTCAGTGGAGCTGTCTGGGAAGGACTGGAAGGTGGAGCCTTGTGAGAGGACATGTGCCTCATGGTTATGGAGCAAGATGTAAGCTCTCTCTTCCAGCACCATACCTGCCTCTCTCCTGCCATGTTCCCTGACATGATGGCCATGAACTCTAAAGCCCCTGGAGCCATATGCCCCAAATCAAATGCTTCCTTTTATGAAAACTCACTAAGCCATTCATAAAGTGGAAGGAAGTAATTTTTACACAGAGTTCTTGTGACAAGTAAATGAGTTAGTACCTGGTACATGATGCTTCATAATCACAGGGAAGAAAGGCTAAAACCATCCCATCTCTAAGTATGAAGATATCAAAGATTTTTAAAATCCTAGCAAGCTTTATGCCATACAGTATGCCATCTAAGGTATCACTCGGTCCCTGCCCCAATCAGGAAATTTTTTCCTTAGAGTATATCATTCATTCACCCATACATTCATTCAATAAATCCTACACAGTGAGATAATGTGAAAATCAAAGCTATAGAATTCAGAGAAGATTAACAAAACCAAATACCATCTAGATAGTACCTCTTGACATCCTCAGTCCTCAAACACATCATGGATCTGTGGCAGAATGTACTTCTTTCACTAAAACGGCAACCAACAAATTGGGAAAAGATCTTTACTAACCCTACATCCGATAGAGGGCTAATATCCAATGTATACAAAGAACTCAAGAAGTTGGTCTCCAGAGAATTAAATAACCCTATTAAAAAATGGGGTACAGAGCTAAACAGGGAATTCTCAACTGAGGAAACACAAATGGCTCTAAAGCACCTAAAGAAATGTTCAGCATCCTTAGTTATCAGAGAAATGCAAATCAAAACAACACTGAGATTCCACCTCACACCAGTCAGAATGGCTAAGATGAAAAACTCAGGAGACAGCAGATGCTGGAGAGGATGTGGGGAAAGAGGAACACTTCTCCATTGTCGGTGGGATTGCAAGCTTGTAAAACCACTCTGGAAATCAGTTTGGTGATTCCTCAGAAAATTAAATATAGTACTACCTGTGGACCCAGCTATACCATTCCTGGGCATATACCCAGAAAGTGCTTCTACATGTAATAAGGACATATGCTCCACTATGTTCATAGCTGCCTTATTTATAATAGCCAGAAGCTGGAAAGATCTCAGATGTCCCTCAACAGAGGAATGGATACAGAAACTGTGGTATTTATACACAATGGAGTACTATTCAGCTATTAAAAACAATGAATTCATGAAATTCTTAGGCAAATGGATGGAACTAGAAAGTGTCATCCTGAGCGAGGTATCCCAGTCACAGAAGAAAGCACATGGTATGCACTCACTTATAAGCGGATGCTAGTTCAAAAGCTCAAAATAAACAAGTTGCAATTCACGCAGCACAGGAAGCTCCAGAAGAATGACTTAAGTGAGGGAGCTATGGTTCCTCTGAGAAACGACACAAAATGCTCACAGGAGCAACAAGGGCGGCAATGTGTGGAGCAGAGTCTGAAGTAGAGGCCACCCAGCGAGTGCCCTACCTGGGGATTCATCCTATAAATAGTCAGCAAACCCAGACACTACAATGAGAAGCATGTACCAAAAGGAGCATGCCATGGCTGTCTCCAGAGGGGCCCTGCCAGAGTCTTATGAATTCAGAAGCAGAAACTAGCAACCAAGCTTGGACTGAGCTTGGGGTCCCCAACGGAGGATCTGGAGGGTTGTCCGGAGGAGCTGAAGGGGTATATAGCCCCATGGGAAAAACAATGACTTCGGACACCCAGACACCCCAAGACTCCAGGGACTGAATCATCAACCAAGGGGTATACATGGTTCCAGCCAAAAATGTGGCAGAGGAAGGCCTTTTTGGGCATCAGTGGGAGGAGTGGTCTTTGGTCAGGTAAAGGCTCAATAGAGGCCACAACAAAGGGAAACAGATGGGGGGGGGGAGAAGCTAGGGGGGAGGTGGGACTGTGTTGGGTAGAGGGGCATGTACATGGAGGCAGGGGTAGGGAGGAGGGGGAGGGAATCGTTGGGGAGGGGGGCTTTTGGGAGGGGGAAATTGGGAAAGGTTTAACCATTGGCAATGTAAATGAAGAAGATACTCAATAAAAAAAAAGACCCCCCCCACACACATACACACATACACACACACATACACACACACACACACATACACACACACACACACACGCACACGCACACGCACACGCACACGCACACACACAAACTATGAAAAAAGTCAACTGAAATGAATAGTATGCTTACTGGCTACTGACTGCCACACATCACCTCACTTCCTGATAGAGCAGTAAGGGTTACAGACTGCTGTCAGGTCCATGGATCAGCACTGAGGGCCACAGTCCAGGTGAGACAAGGTGAGCACATTACAGGGCGAGGTGAAGTCGCTAGTGAGTGCCCCAGTGGGTCACTTCTTTTTGGGTTGAAAAGAAGGTGGTAACCTTTGATCTAGGAATAGTTTGTTGGTCAGGGAATGGATGGGGAAAGGAGATGTACATAGAAAGAAAGGGTCTTCAAGGCACTCAGAGCATCTGAAAATGATTAAGTACCATCGTTTATGCAAAACCCAGACTATACTAAAGGATTCGGGGTAGAAATGGTAAACTCTACTCAAAATCTTAAACTCTGTATAGTCAGCTCTCTACTCGCCTTTCACCCAACTTCCCTCGCCTCTAATCTGCAAGCCACTTCTGTGCTCACACCGCCTTCTACCTCAGCATAACGTCGAACACTTTAGGAAATAGAGCATGGAACTGGAGTGCTTGCTTCTGTTCTAAGGAGCACTGTGTCTACTCCTTTTTGAGATACGGCATCCTACAAAGCTGGGAAACAACTAGGCAACTTGGTAAAAAACTCTTGTTGGGCCCAGAGTTGCATCAGGGTTAGGGGCTGAGGTCTGTGAAGTTGTATCAAGTTCCAGGACAATGCTGATGTTGTGTCGCAGACCACCGACAGTCTTGTGTTCCAAGCTGTGGTAGAAGAAAAGCCTACACATATTTTAGTAGCTTATGATTTTGAATCTTTAAAAATTATTTATATGCTAAACTTGTTCAAAACTCCCAAAGTCAATCTCCTCACGTGGTCACCTCATTTTATACAGGTCAAACAATGAGAGCAAGAACACAAAACACACAGCTTTCTCTAAACTTCAGTTATGCATGAGATCATTGCTTGTTTAGAGGTCATGTATTCTTGCTAAACCAAACAAGTTAAAGTTCACCACAGCTGACCTCAGACAATAGGAGCGAACATGCATGAACTACAGCAAGCACTTCAGACTTTTCAGCAGGTAACCCATTTCTTTAAATTAATGGGTCTCAGCCAAGGTGATTTTGCTCTCCAGGCAAAAGTAGCAATGCCTAGAGACCTCCAGGCAAAAGTAGCTAGTGACGACAGTGAGGGGAGTGCTGCAAGCACCTAGTGCTGGAGCCCCGCTGTGACAGCACTAACCACTCCACCATGGACAGGACAGCCACCACAACCTAGTTATTCAGCACCTGACCCACGTCAAAGCTGGGCTAATATGTATTTGAAAATGAACCTTTTAGGATACTTGCTATAACTTTTATAGCACTTAAAATTTAAGTCTTTACACAATGATGTTAAAGTTCAAAAATAGCAAAGAAACTTTTAAGAGTTTACTCGCCATAGCAACTAAGGTGGCATTTGCTAAGACGACCTTTTCCTGCCGTCATGTAATTTCTTGTGGTAGAAATGGTTGGTCTTGGGAAGTCTAACCGAAGTTGTACTGCTGAGCACAAGTTCCCTAGCTTTTCAACACCTTGGTTTCATCTGCTGTAAGACCACACCACAGGCTACTTTATGCTGTTTGTGGAAAGCTAATGATACAGTTAATCTTTGCAAACCTGGCACACGGACACGCATAATTAAAACAGCTGTGGTAATTACTATTACCTCTTTTTTTTTTTCTTCTAGAGCCAGGAATTTTTGGTACCACTTCTCATGTTGCTGCACTTCATCCGGTGTTCTCCCGGGAAGGTGTTCCACAACTTCCTTCATAAATGTCGGCTTCCCCTTGTGTTTGTTCCTCACTTTCACAAAGTTCTGGTGGTCCAGGTCATCCCAGCCCCCCTGGCGCCCTCCTGTCTGCTGGAGGAATCTTTCGAATTCGACCACTTGCTCCGGAAGCGTACTCGATGTCACTCTGTCCATGAGAACTTTGCTTGAGATGGCTCTGAAGGCTTTCTCTGTTTCCGAGTTCCCCAGAGCCCAGGTCTCGATCCTCCTGGAGATGGCACTCAGCTCGCTGCTGGTTGTTTTCTCTTCCTGAATAAGCTCTTCGTATCTGAAATGAACAAGAATGAAGTCTGAATAACATGATGGCCGCTCCAAAGTAACCTTTCGCTCTTTGAAAATTTAATTATCCCTGACTGTTTCATCTACCTTTGTTGGCATTTCTAATATTAGTAATATTCATATATGAGCCAAAAAGGAAATTTGTTTCCTTGCTCATAAACAATCTTGCAAACTTTTATTAGTGATCGTCTGGTGTCCAAGATAAATGAAAACTTACTTTAAGTATGAAAGGCCAATTAAACCGTAGGACAGAAGGCAGTGTTAATGTTGCTTTTGTGTAAGACTCAGTACATCCACAGGCAAAAATGAAAGGGTGAGTTATTGGAAAAATCAAAGTAAAAATTTTAGGTTAAGGTAGTTTAAAACATACATTAGCCTCTGTTCTTCTTTAAAAGTATTGATTGCATTTTCAATTTCTTCCATCATTTCTCTGAGCTTCTCGACAACTGTAAAAAAAAGTCATATTTTAATTTAGCCGAGTTAATAATTAATAATAATAAATATGGACCTCCCCTATTTAAAAACATTTTTTAGCCTAAGCAATTAAGAAAACTTGCTCATAAGTACATTTTAGTGATTATAATTTCTGATTAAAGGTAGTTTCCTCACCCATATTATTAAATCCTATAATCAATATTACTTTTATAAAATTAGTTCATATAACTATTGTTTGACTTCTAATTTTTATTTAAGAAAATATTTTGGTTAAAAAATGTGGACAGTCAGGCACAGTAGTGCGCACCTCTACACCCAGCACTTGGGATGTGGAAACAGGTGAATATCTGTATTAGAGGGCAGCCTGATCTACAAAGTGAGCCTCAAAAAAAAAAAAAAAGTTGTGCTTAGCCTAGCATGTAAGCGTGCAACTACTGCCTCACGCTTTCTAAGGCTACGAATGGCATCTCAGAGTCTAGAACGGTCTTGATTCATTTAATTTTCCCGTTGATGAACCTTTAAGTATGCAGAATGATAGAGTAAAAATATGCGAACATATATTTATAACATGTCCAAGTAAGTAATTTTATAAAATAACTACTAAAATGTGAAATGCCAAATAAGGAAAGTATGTCACTCTACACTGTGGTAGGCTTGTCTGTCTGTCCTGCTGAGGCTCTGCTGACTGTCTTACCGCCTTCCTCCCGTGTGCTTTCCATCATGTCCAAAGTAAGCCCAGGACCTGTCATCAATTTAACTGACGTTATTGTGATTATTAAGAAGCATAGACATGCCGGGGCAGTGGTGGCACACCTGTAATCCCAGCACTTGAAAAAACCAAATCCAAAACACCAAAAGAAAAAAAAAAAAAAAAAAACAAATCCAAAACACCAAAAGAAAAAAAAAAAGCATAGACATGTATTTCACCTGAGTTATGTATTTCTTTTTTTTCCCCCTGAGACAGGGTTTCTCCGTGTAGCCCTGGCTGTCCTGGAACTCACTCTGTAGACCAGGCTGGCCTCAAACTCAGAAATCCCTCAGCCTCTGCCTCCCAAATGCTGGGATTAAAGCCGTGCACCACCACTGCCCAGCTGTTCTTTTCTTCTTATGCAACAGAATTCTATGAGAAAGATGTTCCATGTTCCCTCTAGCACACTGTGGCTTCACTTCATTTAATGAACACTTCCCATTCTTCTCCTGTGTGTCAGTGTTACTGCTTGCCATGCTCCAAGCACTCCCCCATATTCTAGAGCACTGCTCCAAGCACTCCCCCATATTCTAGAGCACTGCTCCAAGCACTCTTCCATATCCTAGAGCACTGCTCCAAGCCTCCCCCATATTCTAGAGCACTGCTCCAAGCCTCCCCCATATTCTAGAGCACTGCTCCAAGCCTCCCTCATATTCTAGAGCACTGCTCTAAGCCTTCCCCATATTCTAGAGCACTGCTCTAAGCCTTCCCCATATTCTAGAGCACTGCTCTAAGCCTTCCCCATATTCTAGAGCACTGCTCCAAGCCTTCCCCATATTCTAGAGCACTGCTCCAAGCACCCCCCATATTCTAGAGCACTGTTCCAAGCCTCCCCCATATTCTAGAGCACTGCTCTAAGCCTTCCCCATATTCTAGAGCACTGCTCCAAGCCTCCCCCATATTCTAGAGCACTGCTCTAAGCCTTCCCCATATTCTAGAGCACTGCTCCAAGCACCCCCCCCCCATATTCTAGAGCACTGTTCCACTCCATCCTCCCCACAAGCTATGAGAAGGCCTATGATCTCCACTGCACAGCTGAAGACATAGCTCGGAGAGAAAGGCTAACTTGCCTAAAATGTCCTAACAAAAGACAGAGGGAGGCGCTGACACACCTTCTTCTACAGGGTGGAACACAGTGCTGTGAGCCCTTACAAATGAATTTTGAAACAGGAAGTGAGGATGTAATTCTTTTACTTCTTCTTCCTCCAGACCAGCATTTGTCCCAGTAGGGTCAAACCATTTCTTATGTGTTTGAAATACTTCTGAAAGATATTTTGTTTCTGTCAAAAAGCAAATGGCAGGATAAGCACTGGACTAGGAACTGGGAAAGCAGTCATGCTCTACTTCCTTGGCTAACGCTGAACAGCGTTTCCACCTCAGAGTGGCTCTTCTGCCTACTTCACACGGTTTTAGGATTGAGTGACAGTCCAAAGGCTGAAAAGTCTACATAAACTCTGACTACTATACTTCTCCACTCTCCCCCGATTAGTTCCTAACAAAGGAGAACTGGCTCCACCAATACCAAATAGAATGGGACAAAACGTTTACTAGAAACACATACATTGTTTTAATGCATCACCGGAAAAGAACAATGTAGTAAAGAGAATGTTCTACTGAACTCTGCTTACAATCAGGTGTAGGCTTCACATCTTTGAGCTGGTTCTGAAGTTTCTTTACATTGTTATGTATCTTGGCCAACTGTTGCTGGATTTTTGCTCCTGTAAGGAAAAGTTTACACTGTGATAGTGTGGCTACAATTAAGCTTTTGCAGGTAAACTCCATACTGTCCCTTAGTTGAAAGACAGTCAAAAACGACTGAACAGCAGCCATTTCTGTCAGAACCATATGAACACCAGGAATCGTTGTTCTACATCAAAGCATCTCAGTTTACACCTGAAAGGATAAAAAATAATACAGCCTAACTCTAATGACCCCAAGAAATCAGGAGTTTAAAATGCTATCTCGTTTTGTTAGAAACTAGGTAAAAGGTCACATTCCAGAGCCCACCCTTTGTTTAGACCTAGCAGAAAGGCCTTGAATAGGTGATCCTGGCCCCATAGGGTAACTGGAAATGGGCTAAGCTTATCTTGCTTCTGTAAACTTACGCCATTACCCCTAAGCAGGAGTTCACACAGCTGTAGACATTATAGGAAACTAATTGGTCCACTGAGCGTGGGCTCCAATAATTTAAACTGATTGGCCTAAAAACTATGGAGTGGTACAAATCGATTGGCTCACATTTCTCGGGCTCTCCATGCTAAGAAATGATTGGTTTATGATTCGTGGGCTCTGTCGTAAACTTATAAAAGCTTACGACACAATTCGGCACTCGGGGTCCATAGTCCTCTAACCCTGCGTGGTGCACGGCTATGCAACCCAGAATTCTGGAATAAAGAAATTCTCATGCTATTGCATCGAGACCGTTTCTCGCAAGTGATTTGGGTGTCGACTTCCGGGGCGTGGGGTGCTGGGGTACCCTCAGTTTTGGGTACCCCAGCACCCAATATTTGAAAGGAGCATTGGTTCCACTTTCCGGTAAACCTGTGACATAGAGAGAATGTACCTTTCTTACTTCCTGTGGACAATGAGTTATTGACTTTTGTTTTAAAAACATGATGAGTAACTGATGATTAAAACATTGTACTCTTTTTTTGTTGTTTGTTTTTTGTTTTTTTCAAGACAAGGTTTCTCTGTGTAGTCCTGGATGTCCTGGAACTCACTCTGTAGACCAGGTTAGCCTTGAACTCAGAAATCCGCCTGCCTCTGCCTCCCAAGTACTGGTATTAAAAGCAAGCACCACCACTGCCCAGCTCATATTGTACTCTTTAAAACTATCTTTCTTTTTAATGTGTTACAATTTCTGGAAACAGAAATTGCTTTTAACTTATTTTGTAAATATTAACTATGTAACCAACAATAATTCTATGTAGTGTGTGTGGGGGGGGCACATGTATGGCGTATGTAATTTCCTTTGTATGGATATATGCGTGGAGGCCAGAGACCAATGTCAGACATATCACTTTATAGTTCTCTAATTTACTAACTTTTTAATAAGAGGGCATACCTCTATCTTCTTTTCAAAAGTGTATTACATTTATTATGCATGTGTTACATGTCACAGTACATGTATAGAGGTCAAAGGACAACTTTTGGGAGTTGGTTCTCTCCTTCCACCATGTGGGTCCCAGATATCAAACTCCAGTCATGAGGCAAGCCTGCCAATCCATCTTGTTGGGACCTCCACTGTCATTTATTTCTTATTTCTTGAGGCAAAGTCTCTCACTGAACCTGGAGCGCATCAATCCAGCCATCTTGGCTCAGCAGTGAGTTCTGGGAATCCCCCTGTCTCTACTCGACAGCACTAAAGACACATACACACCATCACACTGGATGCTTACATGCCTACCAAAGATCTTAACTTGGGATGTCAGGCTTTCTCGATCCATGACTAGCATTGACTCTACAAGACTGACAAATTCCTCATGTCCCCAAGCACATGCTCTTTGACAGGCATGTGTGGCACTTACTGGTTTCTATGCCTCAGGTTGCCAAGAATATCCAGAGAACCACCCAGAAGTAAAATGGTAGGTCAAGAATGAAAAGTTTAAGAACAAAATAATGACCTGGGTGGTGGGCAAGGGTGGAAACCAGTGAAGGAGTGAAATGAATAATTAGAAAGTGGCTTTTGCTTTTTTCCCCACAGCTTATCAACAGTTAAGTCATTATCTTATGCAATCTTATTTGTCATTTGGAAGTGAAATACTCACCATACAGCCAAACCTCTCAGAGTCAATAAAAATGCATTTATCAAAAACCAAGGTCTGGTCCCAGAGGTAAGGAACAATTATTTACTTCTGTAGAACTGGGATCCAGGAAGAAAAGTGTGTCTCTTTGCATAGAGATTGTGGTGGTTTGAATGAGAATGTCACTCCATAGGGAGTGGCACTATTTGAAGTGTGGCCTTGTTGGTGTGGGTGTGGCTTTGTTGGAGGAAGTATGTTACTTGGGGAGGGCTTTGAGGTTTCAGATGTTCCTGCTGCCTTTAGATCTGGTCATAGAACTCTCAGCTACTTCCTGACCACCATGTCTGCCTGCATGGCCATGCTTCCCACCATGATGACAATGGACTAAACTAGCTAGTTTAGCTAGCTATGTTAAGCTAGCCCCCAATTAAAAGTTTTCCTTTATAGGAGTTGTTGTGGTCATAGTGTCTCTTCGCAGCAATAGAAGCCCTAAGACAGAGGCCATGTGCTCCCTCCTATTTAAAATAGGTACACAGTGTTACGAATGAGCAGCAAAACCGAAGAACAGAAAACAATTTAAAACATAAATAAATAGGGCTGGTGAGATGGCTCAGTGGCAAGAGTACTGACTGCTCTTCTGAAGGTCCTTAGTTCAAATTCCAGCAACCACATGGTGGCTCACAACCATCTGTAATGAGATCTGACGCCCCCTTCTGGGGTGTCTGAAGACAGCTACAGTGTACTTACATGTAATAAATAAGTAAATAAATTTTTAATAAATAAAGTTGCATTGAAAAAAGAGAAAAGTGAGTTGGACACGGTAATATGTGCCCATAATTCCAGCATCTGGAAAGTGGGTAGGGAACTCAAGAGTCTGAGTCAGCCCTGGCAATATAAAGAGTTCAAAGTCAGTCTGGGCCACAGGAGACCTTGTCTGAAAGGAACAAAAGAAAGGGTAAAACAAGTCACCCCAAAATAAACAAAACTGGATCCTTTGTTTAAGGATATAAGCAAGAGATAGATTACCCTGCCGGTATCTGCAAAAGCAAAAGTAGCAGGAGCTACAACATCACGATCTAGAAATTCAAGAACGGAGACTTGATAGGTGGTGTTTCTATTACAGCCTATTCTCAGTTCATAAGAAGAGGGATACTGAGTCTCACTACTACATAACAAAAGATGACTTTAAAAAATGGCATGATCTGGGACTGGAGAGATGGCTCAGCAGTTAAGAGCACTGACTGCTCTTCCAGAGGTCCTGAGTTCAATTCCCAGCAACCACATGGTGGCTCACAACCATCTGTAATGGGATCCTATGCCCTCTTCTGGTGTGTCTGAAGACAGTGACAGTGTACTCATTTAGATAAAATAAATAAGTCTTTTAAAAAATGGTATGATCTTATATTTAGAGAGGGAAATTACTAGAAAATGCATTTAACTGTATCTTTTAACTAAGTATCATAAGCAGTTTAATCTTTCCTAGCAAATCAGTATGTTGTAAAGCTTACTAATAGCCATTTGTTCCTGTATAAAGTAGGTTTCATACGGATTTTTGCAACATACAGAATCTAGCTCTGCAAGGTATTCTCACACCCTCTGACAAGGATTAATCTACATAACAAACAACAGAACATAGTCACTGAATAACTTGTAAGGCACTTTCTTGTGTTTCATCTCAGCATCAGATGCACAGGAATTGTAGACTTTAGAACTCAGGCTTTGCTGTAACCCGTATCGCAGCTTTGTACAGAGAGGGAGGCTCTGACTCTGCCGACATTTACAGGGTCTAGCACTCAGTCAACAATGCCAGAGGATGCACTAGGATCAGATAGCACAGGAAACAAGTTTTTAATTTTTAAAATATTAATGTCATTTGCTGATTATCAACCCCAATTCGTCTTCCCTATTAATATGGAAGAAATAGACTTAGAAAACAATTCATCAGAATACTAAACAGCAACCTGAAAATAAAATAAACGCGTCCATAAGAGCCAGACTTGCCAACAGCTCTACCACCACAGAGCTACAGCCCAGTCTATGTACAAGGACAGCACAGAGCAGCGCAGCCCTTCAGAGCCCGCAGCGGCCCATCTGCTACCGTGAACCCGACTCACTTTCTGTCTTCCTGCTGTGGATCAGTTTGTGTTCGAGTTCCTCCAGCACACTGTACTCAGTTCTGAAGTCGCCTCTTGGGTTGTAGAAATGACTGTGTTTATCTTTTTCTATGACGATAACTCTTTAGGAAACGAAACAAATGGTATAAATATGACTTAAGTATATTTTAATCTTTTAACATATGAATATATTTAAAATAACTAGTACTTTATGTTCAATTCATTTTAAAACTAAGAGTTGATTACTTAGACTAATAAGGTCAAGGAATCAAAATAGTAGCTAAAGCAGAGTAACTAGCTAAGTCTAAGTTTAACCAACTGGAACTTGAACTGTTACATTTTTCCTTTGAGAATACAGAAGCCTTTAGCTGTGAGGTTCTAAATGTTACAGTCCTCAAGTAAACAAAAGAAAAGAATATATATTATCAAGGAGGTTTTTTTTTTAACTTGGCAAAAAAAAAAAAAACAATTTTTCTCAATGTTTGTTTTTCTCCTCCCACCCGTTAAATATGAATATTTACTCTCTTTCTTTTTTTTATATAAAATCAGCTGATTTTTTAAAAGATTTATTTATCTATTATATGCCAGCACACTGTAGTTGTCTTCAGACACAGCTCAGGCACTTGCTTGGAAAGTCCACATGCCCCACGGCTCCATGGGTAGTTGGGGCACTAATGGGATTCGTCTTGAGCCCAGGCAGACTTTGGTGCCTAAGGAGTCCCACATTTTGTGCGGCGTCAGCAGAAGCTGTGGCCTGAGGCTCAGGAGCAGACCTGGCTCTCGGTAAAGGCCACAGGCACACAGCAAGAGGCCCAAGCTGATGCAGGATGGTACTTGACCCTCAGAAGAAGACCTGAGATAGAACCACCAGCCTTAAATACCAGGCCCACAGAGGGAAACACTGCAACCCTTCTGTGACTTAGTTTCTCTGCACTGAACACTGCAAAGGCCACCTTCACATCTCTTCCACAGATCGCTGTTCCTATAGTAATGGCAAATCCTGATAAAATACAAACATCCTGATAAAAACTTTCAAAGCATTCAAAAGAATGAGCACTCTCAAACAACTCAGAGAAGACATGATTGTGTTTCAAAAGGGCAAAAACAACTGAACATCACCCTAAGACAGGAAAATGGGAGTTCAACAAAGACTGGCTGAGGAAAATACAAACTGACATGATGCTGGGATCAAAAGCTCAGTAACCCAAATCAAAAGCTCCCTGGAAGGCCTAGCAGGTGAACTGACTGTTAAGGAAACTGGGACTGGCCGGGCATGGTGGCACACACCTGTGATCCCAGCACTTGGGAGGTAGAGGCAGGCGGATTTCGAGTTTGAGGCCAGTCTGGTCTACAGAGTGAGTTCCAGGACAGCCAGGGCTACACAGAGAAACCCTGTCTCAGAAAAAACAAACAAACAAAAAAAAAAAACAAAGAGAGAGAGAGAGAGAGAGAGAGAGAGAGAGAGAGAGAGAGAGAGAGAGAGAGAGAGAAGGAAAGAAAACTGGGACTAGAAGACAGCATAGAGAAACTGGATCACTCAGGGAAGGTGAGCATGAGTTCTTAGCTCCTGCTCCAGGTCCACACCTTGCTTGCTGCCACGTTCTTCGCCATGACAATCATGGGCTCTAACCCTCAGAAACTGTAAGTCACCTTGGTCGTGCTGTCTTATTACAGCAATAGAAAAGTAATCAGGACAGTGTGCTGGCTAGTTACACAAACTAATCATCAGACAGGAGGGAGTCTCAACTGAGCAAGTGTAGGTTATTTACTTACTGACCGATGTGAGAGGACCCAGTCCATTGTAGATGGGGCTAGCCCTGGGCTGGAGGTTCTGTGTTCTATAAGAAAACAGGCTGAGCAAATCACAGGGAGCAAGCCAATATGCAGTACACCTCCATGGCCTCTTCATCAGCTCCTGCCTTCAGGTTCTAGCTGTTTGAGTTCCTGTCCTGGCTTCCTTTGACAAACAATGATGTAGAAATATAATTCAAATAAACACTTTCCTCCTGGTTGCTTCTGGTGATAGTGTTTCATCACAGCAAAAGTAACCCTAATTTGGACAGACAACTTGATACTGGGAGAGAAAAATTCTTCAGTAATGTTTCTCAGTTATGAAACCTGTTAATCTACAATAAAAAATGGCCTGGCAAGATAATGACCGCTGATAAAATAGTAGGATCAATTTATAGGAGTAATCAACTACTTTCTGACTGCTTTTAAAGCCCTCTCCAGAAGACAGGTCTCCTGCCTGGTACTGTTAACTAGATCCAAACTCATGACTGGCTACAACATATGCCCTATAGGAGAACCTAATGCTATTATCCAGCTAAATGGACACAGTGTTAAAGTGTCCCTGCCAAGTGCTTATCTTCATACACACAGGTCAGCATGTCTGCCTGCTCTATCCCAGAAGCTTTTGTGCAAGAGGCAGAGACTGATACAGAGACCCACAAGTGACCAACATGCAGAGGTGAAGAAACAGTAGAGTGTTCAGATACAAACGAGACATTAGTTTAACAACCCTTTTCCCCAAAGCTCAGGGCTCACTGAGCAAGACATGGGGGAAGAGCATAGGACCTGGAGGTAGAAGATGTCTTCACTGAAACATGATTTGCTGGGCACACATGGATGTTGCACACGTGAACTCACAGAAGCCCTAACTGCTTATACAAGACTTACATAAGACCAAGCCAACCAAAACCCCAGCACGTCATGAGTTCTCTCGCTGAGAAGCTATTGGTACCTAGTGGTCCCTGGAGGAGAGACTAATTATCTTCCAGGATGTAGCTCCTGAAAGGACCGTCAACTGAGGATCCTGGACCCAGGCACAGAGGCAGCAATAAGAACTCAGTGGGTTGTAAAAAGAGGAATGAGAAATCACATGCTGCAGGGAGGGAAGGGGGCGGGGAGACAGGAAGGGAACTAGATGGGAGGGACTAGCCCTACATTAATCATTTGCCCACTTCATAACCTATAAGAAGATACATATCTTTAGAACCCTTACTCCAAAATATTCTTTTTGTTTGTTTGCTTGGTTTTTTGGATTTTGTTTTTTCGAGACAGGGTTTCTCTGTGTAGCCCTGGCTGTCCTGGAACTCACTCTGTAGACCAGGCTGGCCTCGAACTCAGAAATCCGCCTGCCTCTGCCTCCCAGAGTGCTGAGATACTCCAAAATATTCTTAAAGGGCCTACCTCCAACTTGAGATACAAAATATAAATACATTATTATTTTGTTTTCCTTAAAATACACTAATATAAAATGGTAAAAAGTAAAATAAAATAGAGACAATTTCACCTAGAGCTGGTTTATATTAAATAGACTGAATTGCACACCTCCCTCCTGCTTCTTGCTGTTTGTCAGGACACATCAAGTAGGCTTCATCCCAGGGATGCAGAGATGGTTCAATATACGGAAATCCATCAATGCAATCCACTACATAAACAAACTCAGAACAAAACCACATGGTCATTTCATTGGATGCTGAAAAAGCATTTGACAAAATTCAGCATCCTTTCATGCTAAAAGTCTTGGAAAGGACAGGAATTCAAGGCCCATACCTAAACATAGTAAAAGCAATATACAACAAACCGGTAGCCAGCATCAAACTAAATGGAGAGAAACTTGAAGCAATCCCACTAAAATCAGGGACTAGACAAGGCTGCCCCTTCTCTCCTTACCTTTTCAGTATTGTACTTGAGGTACTAGCTAGGGAAATTAAACAACATAAAGGAGGTCAAAGGGATACAAACTGGAAAGGAAGTAGTCAAACTATCACTATTTGCAGATGATATGATAGTCTACTTAAGTGATCCAAAAAACTCCACCAGAGAACTCCTACAGCTGATAAACAACTTCAGCAAAGTGGCAGGTTATAAAATCAACTCAAGCAAATCAGTAGCTTTCCTATACTCAAAGGATAAGCAGGCTGAGAAAGAAATTAGGGAAATGACACCCTTCACAATAGCCACAAACAATATAAAGTACCTTGGTGTGACTATGACCAAACAAGTGAAAGATCTGTATGACAAGAATTTCAAGTCTCTGAAGAAGGAAATGGAAGAAGACCTCAGAAAATGGAAAAATCTGCCATGCTCGTGGATTGGCAGGATTAATATAGTTAAAATGGCCATCTTGCCAAAAAGCAATATACATATTCAACACAATACCCATCAAAATCCCAACTCAGTTCTTTACATAGAGTTAGAAAGAGCAATTCTCAAATTCATCTGCAATAACAAAAAACCCAGGATAGATAAAACTATTCTCAACAATAAAAGAAATTCTGGGGGAATCAGTATCCCAGACCTCAAGCAATACTACAGAGCAATAGTGTTAAAAACTACATAGTATTGGTACAGTGACAGGCAGGCGGATCAATAGAATAGGATTAAAGATCCAGAAAAGAAACCACACACATATGGCCACTTGATCCTCAACAAAGGAGCTGAAAACATCCAGTGGAAAAAAGATAGCCTTTTCAACAAATGGTGCTGGTTCAACTGGAGGTCAGCATGCAGAAGAATGCGAATTGATCCATCCTTATCTCCTTGAACTAAGCTCAACTCCAAGTGGATCAAGGACCTCCACATAAAACCAGACACACTGAAGCTAACAGAAAAGAAACTGGGGAAGAGCCTTGAGGACATTGGTACAGGGGGAAAGTTCCTGAACAGAACACCAATAGCTTATGCTCTAAGATCAAGAATTGACAAATGGGACCTCATAAAACTACAAAGTTTCTGAAAGGCAAAAGACACCATCAGAAGGACAAATTGGCAATCAACAAATTGGGAAATTCTGGGGGAATCTTCACCAACCCTACATCCGACAGAGGGCTAATATACAATATATACAAAGAACTCAAGAAGTTAGACCCCAGGGAACCAAATAACCCCATTAAAAAATGGGGTACATTTCAATGAATAAGTGAAAGGATGTTTGATATGGGCTTATACTTTACAAGGTGACTAATGTCAGTGAAGGGGGATATAGGGATTCTTTGTTGATGTAAACATGGTTTTTTTTTTTTTTTTTACTGTTTTGACAAAGAAGAAAGTTCTGATAAGTTCATTGGATTGTAACATGAATAAATGTTTAAAACGTAAAAAAAAAAGGGGGGGTTACAGAGCTAAACAAAGAATTTTCACCTGAAGAACTTGGATGGCTGAGAAGCATCTTAAAAAATGTTCAACATCATTAGTCATTAGGGAAATGTAAATCAAAACAACCCTGAGATTTCACCTTACACCGGTCAGAATGTCAAAGATTAAAAACTAAGGAGACTGGAGGTATTGGCAAGGATTTGAAGAAAGAGGAACACTCCTCCACTGCTGGTGGAAATGCAAACTGGTACAACCACTCTGGAAATCAGTCTGGTGGTTCCTTAGAAAACTGGGCACATCACTTCCGGAGGACCCTGCTATACCACTCCTGAGCATATACCCAAAGGATTCCCCAGCATGTAATAAGGATACATGCTCCACTATGTTCATAGCAGCCCTATTTATAATAGCCAGAAGCTGGAAAGAACCCAGGTGTCCCTCAACGGAGGAATGGATACAAAAAATGTGGTGTATATACACAATGGAGTACTATTCAGCCATTAGAAACAATGAATTCATGAAATTCTTAGACAAACGGATGGAGCTGGAGAACATCATACTAAGTGAGGTAACCCAGTCTCAAAAGATCAATCATGGTATGCACTCACTGATAAGTGGATATTAGCCTAGAAACTTGGAATACCCAAGACATAATCCACACATCAAATGATGTCCAAGAAGAACTGAAGAGTAGTCCCTTGTTCTGGAAAGGCTCAGTGCAGCAGTATAGGGCAATACTAGAACAGAGAAGTGGGAAGGAGTGGATGGGGAGCAGGGGGAGGGAAGAGGTCTTATGGGACTTCCGGGGAGTGAGGAGCCAGAAAAGGGGAAATCATTTGAAATGTAAATAAAAAATATATCAAACAAAAAAAATGTTGAACATTTCTTTAAAAAAAAAAAAAAAAAAAAGAAGTTTCCTAATACTGTGAGACTGGGGAAGGTGGAGTTGAATCAACTTTATATTGTTCATTATAAAATAGCCATCGATACTATTTGGAGAGAATATTCCTATACTCACTGGTTCTTTAGTTTTTCTGATGTGCGTATGAATTCTGCTTTTTTTGTCCGACTAACTTTCTGTTTCCAGTTTTGAAGCTGAAAAGGACGAATCCCACCTGGAGCACTAAAGCCGCCATCACTCTGTAAAACAACAACAATAAGCATTTGAGATAAAAGTAGCAAGTGATGTCTACAGAAATACAGCATCGGCAGTTTTGGGGGGGTCATCACAGTTTGGGGGGCTGGAGGGCTTGTTCAGTTCCTAGCACCCAGATGACATCTTACAACGAACTGTAACTCCGACTCCAGCTCTGATCCCCTCTTCTGGCCTCTGTGGTGACCACACATGCACATGGTACGAACACACACACTTGAAGGCAAAATATTCATACAGATAAAATAAGAATATACGTTGTAGACAAAAAAATATCTATCTTAAAATGCTAAATTAAACATGAAATGTTGTATTTAGGGATTACTGACAAAAAGGTATACTTTATTCATAAGTCATTTATCATCTCTAGATTGAACAGTTATTTGACAGATACAACATGGAAGCATGATTCTCTACCAGGATGGCCCAGCATCGTGAGGAAAAACAGATTTCAAGAGAAAAGAGCTAAAAAGCAATAAAAAGTACACAAAATGAACAAAAAGCCAGAAAGTGTGCTAAGTAATAATAAGGAACTAAAAGGGCTGAGGCGGAGGAACCTGTGTTCTCTTAGGACACCCCAAGGTGTCTATTTGAGAGGCTCACATCAAAGGAAGAAGAGAGGCAGCCAGAAGCAAAGGTGATTATCAGGTCAAGGGATTAGCTATGCACATTCTGAGGACCAGAAAGACTGGCTATCGGAGAAAGACAACTCCCGGCAGGAGATCTGTAAAGGTGGCTGGGGCAGGTAGCTTTGTACCAGGCACATGGATTTTACTTAAGTACGCCTATATGTTGTTCAGTGTAACAGGGATGATGGGGAGGGGGGGAGTTCTGAAGGGAGCGGGCGTGAGTGAGAGGCTTAGAGCAGGGAGGCCAGAGATGCCTCTTCAGAGAATGGCCTTCAGGCCAGTCATTCTATCACTCCCCCCACAGTGCTTCATTTCTCCAAAGAAATTTAACTTTCCACAACCGTTCAGGAGTGGCAGTCGGTTTCATATCCCATGACTTACTTTAACCTCATTACTATGCAAATTTGCTTTCACTATTAATTAATGGTTAAATTATATGTATAACAAATAATTATTTTAAAATAAAATTCTTTATAATTTATTATCAGTAAATGTTTGATTTGGACAGCCATTCTATAAACCCATATACCCAGTGACACATAATAATTTCGGACCTGGGACTGGAGAGAAGACTTCGCAGTTAAAGTGCACGCTGCTCAGGCAGAGGACCCGAGTTCAGGCCTAGAACCCACCGTGGACGGCTCACCACTGTCTGGAACTCTAGCTGGAGGAGATCCTAGAACCTGGCCTCGGTGGACCCCGACTCTCACGGGCATGAATGCACACCTCCACCCCACACCCACATATACATTCTTAAATAAAATAAAGCTTGTAAAAACCTTCTCAGGTCTGTGGGGTTGATGAGTAGAAAATGCTTAGGAAATCCTGCCATACTTTTTTTTTATGATTTATTTATTTAGTATATGCAAGTACACTGTAACTGTCTTCTGACACTTTTTCTTCTCTCTTCGCCCTGCTCCCCCCCTTTTAAATATTTATTTATTTAAGTACACTGTAGCTGTCTTCAGACACCCCAGAATAGGGCATCAGATCTCATTACTGATGGCTGTGAGCCACCATTTGGTTGCTGAGATTTGAACTCAGGACCTTCGGAAGAGCAGTCGGTGCTCTTAACAGCTGAGCCACCTCTCCAGCTCCATACTTAGTTCTTAAATAGAATGTGTTGGCTGGGATTTTCGTTTGTTTTGTTTTTTGACATGTTAAGTTGATATCATTATGGCGATGAGGCTGGAGGACCCATGAAGTCAGTAGAGTACAGGCCAGGGATGAGACATTTTCACTTTCTTGTTTTAACATTTGAATTATCTTCTTATTGTTGACTTGGAATCATTGTTTATACATTCTGAATATAAATCCCTTATTTTATTTTATATTCATATATCACTAATAGTTTCCCCCTACTCTGATCATCTTTGTAGCAGAATTTCCCCCTAATTAATTGATTGGATAATAAAGATGATAAATCGCCAATCACTGGTCGAGGAGGAGGCAGGCCTTTCCATCCAAGAGAGGAAGAGAGACGCAGGAGGGATGAACGTCCCTTGGGTACTGTGAGGCCAGAGCAAGAGGAACAACGTGTAGACCAGGAGCTGTTAGATCTGGTGGCACATTCCACCACCATAAGATCTGCAACATAGAATAGTTGATGAGTTTAGGACAATAGATTCCACACCTAGTGGTTGTGTCACCTGTTGATTTTTTCTCCCCGAGACAGGGTTTTTCTGTATAGCCCTGGCTGTCCTGGAACTCATCTGTAGACCAGGCTGGCCTCGAACTCAGAAATCCACCTACCTCTGCCTCCCAAGCACCTGTCGATTCTAAACTAAGATCAGCTGGTGTTTTCCATCTGCGGCGAATCAGGTGGGCCAGGGGAAAGAACACAGCAGGGTGGAGTTCGACCAGGCCTTGGGACAGGAAGGTTGGGCAAGGATAAGGCTCCAGGGGAGAGGTAACCGAAGAGGAAGGTGGACTCATGAAAGCACGTGGACTCATGAAAGCACTGCAGGACGGAGAGTGAGCTCTGAGCTCTGGAGAGGCAGATCCCGTGTTTGGGTGTTTGTGGCAGAGGCGTTGGCTAGGGGAAACACGAGGTCTTGGTCTCCGGCTATGTGCCAGGCTGGCAACAGATGGAGACTGTTGCCGACGTGTAGCCAGCATTAGTGTGGATTATTTTTTAATAATTACATGCTGCAATCATTCACTTCCTTGATAATGCCAACTATTAAAAACATTTCCAGGTATTAGTAAACTATTTTCGTGGTAACTGCTTCATTTTACATTCCGTCATCAATATGTGAATGATTCTAATTTCTCTGTATCCTTGCCAACACATTATTATTTGTCCTTTTCATTACAGCCATCTTAATGGTTATAAAGTGGTATCTCACAATATTTTTTATTTGGTGTGCTGGGGATCAAACTCAAACAAACACTCTATCAAGTTACATACACAGCTCCTCTCAGAGTGGTTTAGATTAGTTCATCATGAGCAATGATGATAGATATCTTTCATGTATTCTTTGGTTAGCCTTAAGTCAGTACCATGTTTGGTTATAGTTATAGTGGCTTTGAAGCAATTTGAAATTAAGAATTATGAGCAATTCGATATTCTTTTTTAAAAAACATTTTTTTTTTTTTACTATTTTAGGTATCTTGCTTTGTTTAGGGTGTGTGTGCGTGAGGGGGTGGGGTGAGGGATGTGAGACGTGTCCCTCCCTGAATGTGTTCAGAGGCCAGGTCCTGCTCTATCAATGGCCACCTTCCTTCCTTGAGGCTGGCTCTCTTACTGCTCTCACCATGCCTGGATCTAGGCTGGTGGCTAGGAAGCCCCAGCAACTCTGTCTATGCCCTTGTACTGGCTAGTTTCATGTGTCAACTTGACACAGGCTGGAGTTATCAAAGAGAAAGGAGTTTCATTTGGGGAAGTGCCTCCATGAGATCCAGCTGTTGGGCATTTTCTCAATTAGTGATCAAGTGGGGAGGGCCCATTGTGGGTGGTACCACCTTTGGGCTGGTGCTCTTGGGTTCTATAAGAGAGCAGGCTGAGCAAACCAGGGGAAGCAAGCCAGTAAGAAACATCCCTCCATGGCCTCTGCATCAGCTCCTGCTTCCTGACCTGCTCGAGTTCTAGTCCTGACTTCCTTTAGTGATGAACTGCAGTGTGGAAGTGTAAGCTCAATAAACCCTTTCCTCCCCAACTTGCTTTTTGGCCATTATGTTTGTGCAGGAATAGAAACCCTAAGACAAATTGGTACCAGCGTAGTGGGGTATTCCTGTGACAACCTGACCATGTTTTGGGGAGGACTGTGGAATGACTTTGGAACTTTGAGCTAGAAAAGCCATTAGAATATTAAGAGCTCAGTGGAAAGTTCTGTAGGAGCTTGGAAGACAATGTTAAGAACAGTGCAAAAGATGGAGGCCTGGCTTGTAAAATTTCAGAGGGAAGATTAAAGACTCTTACAGTGGCCATGTTTTGATTGAGAAGATTCTGTGGTTTTGGTTAGCGGGGGCTGAAGAATCAGCTGTGAGTGACAAGATACCAGAACCACTAAAGCAAACCTTTGTGTTACTGGGACTATTGATGCCGGTTAGCTGGAGCTAAGAAATTAGCAGTGATTAAGAAGAGACCAGCATCACTGAGATGAAATCTTCTTGGAAGTATTTTCTGAGAGCACAGAGAGTGTGTTCTAGAGATAGCCACAGTTGTGTTTTATGCTGTGGCCAGACTTGGTACTGTGTAAGAGTCACCCAGATGGTACTGGTTTTGAAGGCATGAAGGGGTCATGAAGAGCAGCTGAGGCTCTTGGCACAGTGAGAGGCCATAGAGGCCATTGGTGAAGATGCAGCCTCAGTTGCAATTGATGGCCATGGAGCCACTGGGTTTAACATTTGGCCCTCTGGCTTTAAGTCTGGCTTTGGTCCTATCCCTCACTTTATTCTCCCATTATTCCCTCTCGGAATGCCTATTCTGTGTCACTGTGGGTTTAAAGTAACTTTATATTTTATTCAATAAGCCCAAAGTCTCGATGGAGTTCAACTTTTGGACTGTACTGGAACTTGTGAGCTGTTTCAAATGCATTTTGCATTGTAAGGTGGCATGAGTTTTGAAGGCTAGGAGTGGACTGTTACAGTTGGAATCTCCAACAGGCTCATGTTTTGAATGCTTGTTCACTAGCTGGTGATTCTATTTTGAGAACCTGTGGAGCCTTCAGGAGGTGGAAACTGTGGAAGTGGGTCACTAGGGCAGGTATTTGAAGATTATAGTCCAGCTTCTGACTCACACACTGCTTCTGGATCTTCTACAATGATAATGGTTTCCATCATATTTTCAAAGTCACGAACTAAGCCCTCGATAGTGTTTATTGTCTTCATCATCTTCTGTGTTTCCAGACAGCATAATCTACATGAACCTACATTCTTTTTCTTCCAGCTAAACCTGGGGTGGGGTGGGCCTCTCTGGTGGTGTTTCTATTTTTTGCACTTTTTTCTTTTTTCTTTTTCTTTCTTTTTTTTTCTTTTTCTTTTTTTCTTTTTTCTTCTTTTTTTGGTTTTTCCACACAGGGTTTCTCTGTGTGGTCCTGGCTGTCCTGGAACTCACTCTGTAGACCAGGCTGGCCTCAAACTCAGAAATCCACCTGCCTCTGCCTCCCAAGAGCTGGGATTACAGCTGTGCGCCAGCACGCCCAGACTAAAGATTTACTCCCCAGAAGAGGGCATCAGATCTCACTACGGGTAGTTGTGAGCCACCATGTGGTTGCTGGGATTTGAACTCAGAACCTCTAGAACAGTCAGTGCTCTTAACCACTGAGCCATCTCTCCAGTCCTTCTTGCACTTTTTAACCCCCAAAATTTGATTTAATACAAGAGAAAGAGAAAGATAGATCTTTCTCACATTTTTTATTTCTTTAGATATGATTCCCTTCCCTTCAGTTTTTTAGCATATTTCAATAGATGAGTAGATGATTGAGGCTGTGCCTGGTGGTTCATCTGTAGACCCATCTGCCCTGGAGGTCAAAGCAGGCGATCCTTGAACTCTTGAGTTTTAGATTAGCTTGGGCAACACAGGACGTACCCATCTCAAGGTAAACTAACAAAACACTACCATAATTAGTATAAATCTGCCTAGCACACCCAATGTCTAGTACCTCTTCATTGTTTACTCCTTCCTAAGTGTGAACTGTACTTTTCTCTGTGTAGCCCTGGATGTCCTGGAACTCACTCTGTAGACCAGGCTGGCCTCAAACTCAGAAATCTTCCTGCCTCTGCCTCCCAAATACTGGGATTAAAGGCGTGCGCCACCACTGCCCGGCATTTTTGTAAAGTCTAGCATTGCCTCATGTGTCACTATAGCCTCAGCTAGATTAGCTGTTGGCTAACAGTCACCAAACTCTGATGAACACTTTGACCCAATGCATCCCTTGGTCCTTTTGGGAAGGGAAGGACATCGGTGTGCTGCGGCAGCACATACAGAACACAGGCCAGCAGCTTCTGCTCCATGATCTCATCAGCACAGAACTCCAGTCAGAAAAAGATGAAGACCTCGAGGGCCTTTCTCCCTGCTTCCTCTTACCATGTAACAAACTATCCAGAAATTAATCTACTTAGTGACTGAAATATAACAGTTCTGCAAATCAGGCCTAAGGTCCAGGTGTGAACCTAGAGAACATTACACTAAGCATACCACAGCAAACACAGACAGACAAATACCACATGCTCTTCTTATACGGAAAGTCTTTAACAAAAGCTGGTTTTATAGAAAAAGACAAGAGAATGATGGTCTCCAGAGACTGGAGAGGAGAGAAGAAGGAAGTGAGTCGTTGCTGGTCCCCTGCATGTGGGCAGCACCACAGTCTGGGCTGGTGTCTGGGATGAAGAAGAGGCAAAGAGCCAAGTCCCAGCATCCATTTTTCTTGCTTCCTGACCGACCACCAGCTGCCTTCCACTCCCAATAGTGTATTTTCCTCTCCACAATATCCCCTCAAACCATGAGCCCCAAATCATCAACTTGTCAGGGATTTTGTCACACCAATGACAGATTCATAATATAGGAAGTTGTGGTTTTTTTAAAGAATTATTTGTTTGTTTTATATGAGTACACTGTAGCTGTCTTCAGACATACCAGTAGAGGCCATCATGGTTGAGAGCCACCATGTGGTTGCTGGCACTTGAACTCAGGACCTCTAGAAGAGCAATCAGTGCTCTTAACCGTTGATCCATCTCTCCAGCCTGTATAGGAAGTTTTGAGTTATGTATAGTAAGCTGACCCTAGCCAATAAAACCATGTATCAAATGGAAAGATAAGTTTCCAAATGTCTGACTACAAAAAAAAAAAAAGGAGAACAGATACAATTAGCTTTTATTTAGCAATTCTATGCTATGTACATTTATGAAAGTATCCCATTGAACCACATAACAATTGTTATATACATTTTCAGTGTCCCATTGAGCCGCATAAGTATATAATTTGTTCACTAAAATATTAATTAAAGGTATTGGAGAGGCTTTGTTCATTCTAGAGTCTTCCAGGGAGAATTCATGCCCTTACCATTTTCCAACTTTGAGAGGCTGCCCTCATTCCTCAGCTCTGACTGCTTCCTCACATAACTGCAGTCTCTAGCTTCTGTCAGTGTTTCTTACTAACTCTGGTTTCTCTGCCTATGCCTAAGACCTTTGGGGTCACAGTGGATCTACCTAGATAATTCAGGATCACCTACTCACTTTTAGTATCTGCCATATCTGCCAATTCTTTTATGATATAAAGTTATAGGCATACATACGTGTGTTTGTTCAGCGTTACAGTTCCACACTGTTGTTCATCACCAAAGGAATTTAGGACAGGAATTCAAATACACCAGGAACCTGGAGGCAGACGCTGATGCAGAGACCATGAAGGGGCGCTGCTTGGTGGCTTGCTCAATCTGCTTTTTTTTTTTTTAATTATTATTATCATTATTATTATTATTTGGTTTTTTGGTTTTTTGGATGTGGTTTTTTTCAAGACAGGGTTTGTCTGTATAGCTCTGGCTGTCCTGGAACTCACTCTGTAGACCAGGCTGGCCTCAAACTCAGAAATACGCCTGCTTCTGCCTCCCAGAGTGCTGGGATTACAGGCATGCACCACCATTGCCCGGCTCAGTCTGCTTTCTTAATAGAACCCAGGACCACCAGCACAAGGATGGCACAACTCACAATAGTCTGGGCCCTACCCCACTGATCCGTCAATCAAGAAAATACCCCACAGCTGGATCTCATAAAGGCATTTCTAAGCTTCTTTCCTCCCTGATGACTCTAGCTTGTGTCACGTTGATAAAAAAAAAAAAAAAAAAAAAAAAAAAAACCCAAAAAAAACCAGCCAGGACAAAGGACAACTGCCAAAATTCAACTTAGTGAACCAAGGAGTTTTATTGGGGATAGTTACAGAGTACAGGCGAGGGGTGACGTACAGAAGAAATTCCTCAAAGACATCCGCAACACTAAAAGCCCACTCCAGCACGGGTGAGAGCTCACTGTGCAGCACACAGGCAGTTCATCGGGCTGGAGTGACCTCTCCAGGCAGTGTCACTGGTCGTCGTCTTCCAGGTAGCTTGCCTCATCTACCTCTTCTAGGAAGCGGGTCTGGTCTGAAGAGTGTTTCTCAGCAGTCCTTCCCTTCTTATTCTTAAGAAGCTTAGAGAGGAAAGGCTCTAGTGCATTTGGTCAGTTTCAGGGACTTCTTGAGGCTTCTGAGTTGTTTGCTTCCTGCTTCTTAAGGAAGCTTTCTTTAGAACATCTGGAGTCTTTTTTTTTAAGATCTATTTTATGTGTATGGGTATTTTGCTTGTATGTATGTCTGTGCACCATGGATGTGACTGTTATCTGTAAAGGCCAGAAGAGAGCTTTGGATGTCCTGTAATTGGAGGTATAAATGTTTGTGAGTCAGCCTGTGGGTGCTGGAGATCAAACCCAGGTCTTCTTGAAGAACAAGTGCTCTTAACATGTGAGCTATCTTTCCAGCCCATATCTGGAATCGTAAAAGACCATATGAAGACATCAAGAGGACAGTAGAGAAACCTCACAAGAAACTAACCCTCATGGCATCTTTAATTTGGACATCAAACCTCTAGAAAAATGAGGACATTAATTTCTGATGTTTACATCACTCCATCTGTCCCATTTTGTCAAAGGAACTCTGGTAACAGGAACTTAAGATGTTTTGGCAGAGATGTCTAAAATCGTGAAACTATTATGATAAAAATTATATTTTCTCAAGTATTTTCAGGGTTTTTAGAGTTAGTTCACACATCCATTTAATCATCTAACAAATACTGAAGTTCAGTGCTGGAGTACAGTTTTTGTATGTGCAAGTGTGTGTATGTGGCTGGGGAGATACTGGGAAGAGTATGATGGAGAGACAACACTTAAACATGTTCAAAACATCATGCCATAGTACATCAATGATCCTCCTAACTTTTTCACATGTGTACAGTTTATGTGTTGGTACACATACATGCGGAGGTCAGTGGTTGATGTCAGGTATATTCCTTCATTTCTCTCCACCTTATTTTATTAGACAGATTCTCTCACTAACATAGCTCACTGATGTGACCAAGCTGGCTGGCCAGCAAACCCCAGGGATCTGCCTCTAACTCTCCAGCACTAGGATTTCCGGTGCATCCTGTAGTGCCCAGCCTTAAACTTCGGTCCTCAAAGTTATGCAACAAGCACTTCACCAAGTGAGCCCCTAGTTTAACTTAAAAAATAAAACCAGCCTTAATATTAATATTCCTGAGAAATTCTACTTCATTGCTACTGTGATTCTAAGCTATAAGGAAAATACAGTCTCAGTATACTGACATTATTGAGCAAATAATTCTTCAGGGAGGGACTGTCTCCCAGTCTCTACTAGGTGTTAGTAGCACCTTTCAGCAGTAGTAGTTAGTGATTAGTATCCTGCCTTTTGTAACAACCAAAAATGTCTCTAGGGATTGCTAAATGTCATATAGTGAAGCAGACCCACAGGTCATTCTGATCCAATCCCTGAAAAAGCAAATATGACTTTTGCAAATCACTGAAGCAGAATCATGATAGTGTATATACGCCAATAACTGTGTTAGGAAGCTGGTAAGAAAGGTACATCAGGATGTGAAACATGATGATTTAGATGGGGAAGTCATGTTGGCTTTTTAAGTACTGCAGAAAGTTGTCACGAAAAAAGACAATCAACATAATTACACCACTGGAATAAGACCTTTTTTTAAATTTTTGTTCCATTTTGCTTTTGAGAAAAGTTCTTTTTGTACAGCCTATCCTGGCCTCTAACTCTTAACATCACCACCTCTGCCTCTTGAAAGGCCAGGATTAGAGGCACACACCACAGCCCAGTGGTCATGCATTTTTTAAAATACATACTTAAAATATTTTACATAATCTATTTTTAAAATGTATTCTATATCTTCTCTTAATACACTTGGGAGTTATAGAGCTATATAGATACAGAGAGAATAAGGAGAAAAACGAAAGGATAGATAAAAAAATCTTCCCTAGATGTAATTTCCTTAAGTTCACACTAGAAAGAACACTGTATTCCCTTAGAAAAGGAAGATGGAGACTCCTCAGCTCACAGTAGTTTTCCTTCACGTCTGGACTGAACCACAAAATATTAGTTAAGTGCCCACTATCTCAAAGGTACACCGTGTTGGGCACACAACAGGTACAGTCCTTGGCGGAGAAACACAACAATGTCTAAAGCTGCCAAAAATGTCTACCTAACTGGTACTTACATTTTCATGGAGGAAGAAACACAATTTAAAAACATGAATAAAATATGGACTATAGTAACTGCTATAGAAAAAAACCTGAAGCAGAAAAGAAGTCTGACCATCTAAACAAAAGATTTCCATTCCACCATGTGGAGACTGGGGTCCAATCGGCCCCCCTCCCCCATCTTGGGAAACACCTATGGGTCCCTCCTGGTGTCCTAGCACCGATGCAAACAGATCCACTTCTTGGTGCTCAGACTCCGACCCAGCTTGGAGCCCTGGGCCACTGCCGACTTAATACCCAGAGCTCCCATCACTAGCTCCCTTTTTTTTTTTTAAAGAAAGGGAGTCCTCTCAAACTGAGGCCTGACGGAGCCCGGAACAGCTGTGGCTCCGAGCGCCTCCAAATGCAGGCCGGCCCCGGGCAAGGCCGGAGGCGCCGTTACCTGTTGCGGAGTCGGCGCCGCTCCCACGCCGGTCCCTGCAGCCGCGCCCGCCCCCGCCACCGCCCCGGCGACTGCTGTGGCCGCCGCCGCCACCACCACTGTAGTCAGAGCCGCCATGTTTCCTCGCCGAGACTCCCGCGCCCGTACGCGGGATCGGCTCCCGTGGGCGTTCTCCCACGCTCCGCACCCTGTTCCGAACTGCTGGACCACTGGGGCGGAGCCCGGAGCCGACCCCGCCTAGCCCTGAGAGGCGTGGCTTCACGGGGCGTGGCTATGTAGGGACGGGCAGCTTGAGGGCGTGGCTTGCTGGGGCGTGGCTGCTGAGGACTCCGGTGGGAGCGCAAGGGAGGGGGGCAGAGTTAAAGGCGCGGCTTGGAAGCGGCAGGGCCAACCCCGGCCTGTAGGTTTTGGGGGTGAGGGTACTGAACTTTACTGAGATGCAAGGTGGACACGGGGTGGTGTAAAGCAACGCGACTCTGCTCAGTTTTGTATTTTTATGAGCTTTCTTAGTGTTGGTGTCTATTCTGTTCGCTCATGCCCATAACTGCTAAGAAATGCTTTGTCTTCCTTTAGATTATATTAGTGTTATACCAACTTATGTATTTTTCATACGATAGAAATGTTTTCTATTTCTGTTTTACATGCTAGTGAAACTTAGTAAATGATAATATGTATTTCATTTTTTTTTTTAAAAAATTCCCTTAAAAGCAGGTATCAGAGTCAGAAAATCCATGGCTGCTGTCTTGGGCTGTATTCATGGGATGAAAGATTCCTAAGACCCTGGGTGGGAAGCTGAGAAAAAATGGCTCTTCCTCTCAGAAGCAACCAGTGGCTGGCTATGCGTACTCCTGCTTCTCCTTACATAAATGCACTCATCATTGTAGCTCCTGCTGTATGACAGGAGCCGTTCTAGATCCTGAGAATTCTTGTTTGAATGCCCTGTGCAATACTCCTCCTCTCATGACTTCTAGAAGGGAATACAAGCAATAAAGAAACTCTGCATTTAAGAACAAGTACTCAGCAGACCCTATGTGGGTGCTTTGAATATGGATTCCCATTTCATCTTCACAAATAGCTAGGTTTAACTATGTAGTGTATCATCTCCATTTCATGAATAAAGTTAAGGAAGACCAGTCTGCATAGGAAGAGACCAGAAAACAAACCCAGGCCCCTGGCTCCAGATAATACAAGAGGACATTAAACAGGCTGTCAGCCTTTGGCCTCTGCATCTCCAAAGGTGTGGATTTAGCCTTCATCTACATGCGGCTTATTTTGAATAAGATTTGATGAAATTTCTGAAAAGGACATAAACTGAAGTCTGGTGACTGGGTCTAGAAATTTCTAAGTAGTCTGCCACATACAGGAGGTGAATGAGTTTGGGGACAGAAGAAACTGTCTTCTGGTTTGAGAGTCCATAAAAGGAAGTCTATCAGCCCTGGCAGCTTCTGCCTGGCAGTCTAGTGACAAAAAAAGACAGTTGGGTTTGTCAAAAAGGAGTCTGTGGACGATCCTGTCAAGAGCAGAGCCAGTGGCTGGTGGAGAACAAAGCCTCCTTGAGTGAGTTAAGGATTTGGGGGTAACCCATTGTTGTGGTAGCTGGAGGAAGCTGTGTGACCATGGGAGAGATTTTGCTGGTAGGTAGGGAGCATTGTTTACTGTTGCAAATGATGCAGCAAAAAGCAGGAGTTTGATGCTGCAGAAAGTAACTTGCAACCAAGGCCATAGGAAAGCAAAAAGAGCAGAGCCCAGAACACAGGTTCTTGCTCATAGAACCATGATTAGTGGGTTTTCAAGTATAAGCCAGGACCGCCTTCCCACAGTGGAATGGATTCTCCATCAATAGTCAAGAAACCCCCATTAGACAATGCCCACAGACCAATCTGATCTAGACAATTCCTCTCTCAGATGTCGCTAGGTTGTATGGACAGACAAGGCTCACAAAGGCACACCTTCAGTGCAGATTGTAATTTTCTGATGACACCACTTAATAATCGCATCCCAGATGATGAGGTCGAGTCTATTACATCAAAATGAGTTTCAGACTGTAATTTTATTTTTACAGTTAGATATAAAAATAAACTCAAGTGTCATAAAATGCATACACTCCCAGTCATACAGAAAACTGCTCAGAAATAGCTCCTAGCTAAAACAAAACCCCTTGCCAATAAAATATTCTTGTCAGAGAATTTTTAATGGAAGCCATACCCTTTATATAAATGCACAAGTTAAGAACTTATGCACAAAGAAAACAATATCTGTGTATGGCAGTACAAGCTAGTAACTACTATAGTTGACATGCTGAGGCAGGAGGATTGTGGATTCTAAGACAACTTGGGCTAATATACTAAGACTTGTTTTAAGAAAAAAACAGAAAGAGGGGAGAGCAATAATATTGGAATATTATCAACTGTTATCTATATTAATATGAACAACTGTACTGGCTACCTTCTGAGCAGATGTTGCTTCTCTCCTACCCCTCCTCTTCCTCCTCTTCCTTTTTGTCGTCCTCTTCTGAGAATCCTCCCAATTTCCTTCCTGACCCCCTTTACCTTCCCCTTCCCTTGTCTCTCTGCTGTTTCGTTTCATTCTTCTCCATTGTGGAATCTACAAGCCTGACACAGGTTTATACACATACGTGAGAACACATGCGACCCGTCTCTCCATACTTGCTGTGTTTCACTCAGCGTATGCCCTCCAGTTCCATCTATGTTGGTGCAGATAACAGGATGTCATTCTCTTATATGATGACGTATTATTCCATTGCATAAATAGAGTGCGCTTTGTTTCTCCGCCACCCACTGAAGGCCATCTCGATGGCTCTGGCTTTTGAGAACACTGCTGCAGGTGCAAGTCTCTCTAGGTATAAGGACTTCATCTTCTTTAGGTATAAATCTAGTAGTATTCATGATACCAGTGGTTAGTAAAGACAGCTCCTCACTCAGTGCCTATTTAAGTCTTTCTTAGTGTACCATCCATGACCACAGAGGTAGAATGTCTAGAACTTTTATTACCAAGGATTCTCTGCAGCTAGGGTTCTCAAAGTAGATTGAGATGGACTCCCATTCGTGCAAAATATGATTTCAAAACAATGAAATAAGGCAAGAGGATCTATTCTAGGCTAGCTAGCAGCATGTGCAGAGACAGTATGGGACTGACAGGTCTTGTACCTGCTTGCTGATCCAGAGGTAACAGATAAGAAGGGGTCTTCCTCTCAGAATTATTCCAATGACATTGTGGTAGAAGGCTCTTATTTTTTTTATTGAAAATAGATTTTTTTCTCACATATCCTGCTTATAGTTTCCTTACATAATATATCCTTTCTTTTCTGTCTTCTCTTTTCCTCCCAACCTCACCTCCTACCTGGATCCAGTCCCTTTCAATCTCTCATTAGAAAACCTGCTTCTTGGGGATAATAATAATAAAAAATAATAGGATAAAACAAAAGCTAACTCATTGGAATTGGACAAAACAAATAGAAGAAAAAGAACCCAAGAGAAGGAAGGAAAAACTGAGACCCACTCATTCTCACACTCTGGAATCCTGTAAAAACACTAAACTGGAAGCCATAATATATATATGGAAAGGTCTGATGCAAACCAAGGCAAGCCCTGTGCACACTGCCCCAGTTTCTGTGAGTTCATATATGCTTCGATCAAGTTACTGCCACTCCAACCCCAGTAGAATCTGTGTGACAAAAACGTTCCACAGGCTGAGGCGTTTTTACCCCAAAGGGGGAAGTCTCCTGGGAAGGCTGAGAACTCTCCAGTTGGAGGATAGTTCTCAAAAGCAGTTTACTCTAAATGTCCTCTTTTTCTCTCTTCACCAGGGTATCCTTTTTTTTTTTTTAATTTATTGATATATTTATTTACATTTCAAATGGTTTCCCCTTTTCTGGACCCCCACTCCCCGAAAGTCCCATCAGTCCCCTTCCCTCCCCCTGTTTTCCCACCCAACCCTTTCCACTTCCCTGTTCTGATTTTGCTCTATACTGCTTCACTGAGTCTTTCCAGAACAAGGGGCCACTCCTCCGTTCTTCTTGTACCTCATTTGATGTGTGGATTATGTTTTGGGTATTCCAGTTTTCTAGGTTAATATCCACTTATTAGTGAGTGCATACCATGATTCATCTTTTGAGTCTGGGTTACCTCACTTAGTATGATATTCTTCAGCTCCATCCATTTGCCTAAGAATTTCATGAATTCATTGTTTCTAATGGCTGAATAGTACTCCATTGTGTATATATACCACATTTTTTGCATCTACTCTTCTGTTGAGGGATACCTGGGTTCTTTCCAACTTCTGGCAATTATAAATAGGGCTGCTATGAACATAGTGGAACATGTATCCTTATTACATGCTGGGGAATCTTTTGGGTATATGCCCAGGAGTGGTATACCAGGATCTTCTGGAAGTGAGGTGCCCAGTTTTCTGAGGAACCGCCAGACTGATTTCCAGAGTGGTTGTACCAGTTTGCAACCCCACCAGCAGTGGAGGAGTGTTCCTCTTTCTCTACATCCTCGCCAACACCTGCTGTCTCCTGAATTTTTAATCTTAGCCATTCTGACTGGTGTAAGGTGAAATCTCAGGGTTGTTTTGATTTGCATTTCCCTAATGACTAATGAAGTTGAGCATTTTTAAGGTGTTTCTCTGCCATCCGAAGTTCTTCAGGTGAGAATTCTTTGTTTAAATCTGTACCCCATTTTTTAATAGGGTTGTTTGGTTTTCTGGAGTCTAACTTCTTGAGTTCTTTATATATATTGGATATTAGCCCTCTATCTGATGTAGGATTGGTGAAGATCTTTTCCCAATTTGTTGGTTGCCGATTTGTCCTTTTGATGGTGTCCTTTGTCGTACAGAAACTTTGTAATTTTATGAGGTCCCATTTGTCAATTCTTGATCTTAGAGCATATGCTATTGGTGTTCTGTTCAGAAATTTTCTCCCTATACCAATGTCCTCAAGGGTCTTCCCCAGTTTCTTTTCTATTAGCTTCAGAGTGTCTGGCTTTATGTGGAGGTCCTTGATCCATTTGGATTTGAGCTTAGTACAAGGAGACAAGGATGGATCAATTCGCATTCTTCTGCATGCTGACCTCCACTTGAACCAGCACCATTTGTTGAAAAGGCTATCTTTTTTCCATTGGATGTTTTTAGCCCCTTTGTCGAGGATCAAGTGGCCATAGGTGTGTGGGTTCATTTCTGGATCTTCAATCCTGTTCCATTGATCTACCTGCCGGTCACTGTACCAATACCATGCAGTTTTTAACACTATTGCTCTGTAGCATTGCTTGAGGTCAGGGATACCGATTCCCCCAGAATTTCTTTTGTTGATGAGAATAGTTTTAGCTATCCTGGGTTTTTTGTTATTCCAGATGAATTTGATAATTGCTCTTTCTAACTCTGTGAAGAATTGAGTTGGGATTTTGATGGGTATTGCATTGAATCTGTATATTGCTTTTGGCAAAATGGCCATTTTAACTATATTGATTCTGCTGATCCATGGGCATGGGAGGTTTTCCCATTTTTTGAGGTCTTCTTCCATTTCCTTCTTCAGAGTCTTGAAGTTCTTGTCACACAGATCTTTCACATGTTTGGTAAGAGTCACCCCAAGGTACTTTATACTGTTTGTGGCTATTGTGAAGGGGGTCATTTCCTTAATTTCTTTCTCAGCCTGCTTATCCTTTGAGTATAGGAAGGCCACTGTTTTGTTTGAGTTGATTTTATAACCTGCTACTTTGCTGAAGTTGTTTATCAGCTGTAGGAGTTCTCTTGTGGAGTTTTTTGGGTCACTTAGGTAGACTATCATGTCATCTGCAAATAATGATTGTTTGACTTCTTCCTTTCCAATTTGTATCCCTTTGACCTCCTTATGTTGTCTAATTGCCCGAGCTAGTACCTCAAGTACAATATTGAAAAGATAAGGAGAAAGGGGGCAGCCCTGTGTAGTCCCTGATTTTAGTGGGATTGCTTCAAGTTTCTCTCCATTTAGTTTGATACTGGCTATCGGTTTGCTGTATATTGCTTTAATGATGTTTAGGTATGGGCCTTGAATTCCTGTTCTTTCCAAGACGTTAAGCATGAAAGGATGCTGAATTTTGTCAAATGCTTTTTCAGCATCCAAGCGCCAAATGCAAGGGCACCCTCATTCGTAAAAGAAACTTTACTAAAGCTCAAAGCACACATTGCACCTAACACAATAATTGTGGAGGACTTCAACACTCCACTCTCCTCAACAGACCGATCAGGAAAACAGAAACTAAACAGGGACACAGTAAAACTAATTGAAGCTTTGGACCAATTGGATTTGACTGGTATTTATAGAACATTTCACCCTAAAGCAAAAGAATATACCTTTTTCTCAGTACCTCATGGTACCTTCTCCAAAATCGACCATATAATTGGTCACAAGACAGACCTCAAAAAATTCAAGAAGATCGAACTAATCCCATGCCTCCTATCAGATCACTACGGTGTAAGAGTGGTTTTCAATAGCAACAAAAACAACAGAAAGCCCACATACACATGGAGGCTGAACAATACTCTACTCAATGACACCTTGGCCAAAGAAGAAATAAAGAAAGAAGTCAGAGACTTTTTAGAATTTAATGAAAATGAAGGCACAACATACCCAAATCTTTGCGACACAATGAAAGCAGTGCTAAGAGGAAAACTCATAGCCCTGAGTGCCTCCAAAAAGAAAATGGAGAGAGCATATACCAGCAGCTTAATGACACACCTGAAAGCCCTGGAACAAAAAGAAGCTATTTCACCCAGGAGGAGTAGAAGACAGGAAATCATCAAACTCAGGGCTGAAATCAATCAAGTGGAAACAAAGAGAACCATACAAAGAATCAGCCAGTCCAGGAGCTGGTTCTTTGAGAAAATCAACAAGATAAATAAACCCTTAGCCAGACTGACCAAAGGGCACAGAGAAAGTATCTAAATTAACAAAATTAGAAATGAAAAGGGAGATATTACAACAGAAACTGAGGAAATCCAAAAAATCATCAGATCCTACTACAAAAACCTATACTCAACGTAACTGGAGAATCTGGAGGAAATGGACAATTTCCTAGACAGATACCAAATACCAAAATTAAATCAGGACCAAATAGATCATCTAAAGAGTCCCATAACCCCTAAAGAAATAGAAGGGGTCATAGAAAGTCTTCCAACCAAAAAAAGCACAGGACCAGATGGTTTCAGTGCAGAATTCTATCAGACCTTCAAAGAAGAGTTAACACCAATACTCTTCAAACTATTCCACAAAATAGAAACAGAAGGAACACTACCCAATTCCTTCTACGAAGCCACAATTACGCTGATACCAAAACCACATGAAGATCCAACAAAGAAAGAAAACTTCAGATCAATCTCCCTTATGAACATCGATGCAAAAATACTCAATAAAATTCTTGCCAACCGAATCCAAGAACACATCAAAACGATCATCCACCATGATCAAGTAGGCTTCACCAGGGTATCCTAATGGCCTGGCCGATAATCCGTTCTTTGAAGTAGAGTTGCTGACTGCAAACTCTTCTTTAAGAATTGCAAGGCTTGGGGAGCTGGAGAGATGGCTCAGAGGTTAAGAGCACTGACTGCTCTTCCGGAGGTCCTGAGTTCAAATCCCAGCAACCACATGGTGGCTCACAACCATCTGTAATGAGACCTGATGCCCTCTTCTGGTGTGTCTGAAGATAGCTATGGTGTATGCACATATAATAATAAATAAGTCTTTAAAAAAAAAAAGAATTGCAAGGCTTTGCCTCATAGTCATTTACATAATTACAACCTTCCAACAATGTGCAGATCTATATGGCTATGCATATGTAGATGAGGGTGGCTCTGACACTGTGGTACTGAAAGCATTGATTAAGTCAAGAAGCTTTTACAAGGTAAAAGCTAAATGTTAGATAAGAATTTCTCACAAAAACTCATTAAGACCCAAGGGGGTATAAGAAACTTCACATTCTTTGAAGGTTTACTGTTAACTATAAGTGACTCTGTATTCTGATCAGAAAGTTGGATGGCATCTGTAAATTGATCCTCTGAATCTGTTACATGAGAAACATTGTACCTGGTTGATTTTGCATTTCCTTGTGCCAAATGGTTATGATAATTGTACCAGCCTCACTGGATACATCTTTTGAAATGGTAATACCAACTCTTAAAAATCTTTGCTTTAGAGCTCCTAAATACATTCAGATTCAAGCTGCCTCTGTGCTTGTTTCTGTTTGTCACCTCTGAACCTGTTTCTCTCCTGAAATCCAAAGCCCCGCCTCGGATCTGAGTCCTCCAGGCTGGGACCGTCCGTGGCAGGTCACATCAGAGGGCTTTGCTTTCTGGATGTCCTCTCCATCTGGCTTTTATACTTTTTCTATCTACAGGGTTCCCTGAGCTCTGAGAGGGGGATTTGATGGCGACATCCCCTTTAGGGGTGAGTGTTCCAAGATATATCATTGTCTGCATAATGTCTGGTTCTGGGTCTTTGGATTTGTTCCCATTTGCTATAGGTAGAAGCTTCGCTGATCATGGTTAAGCAAGACACTGATCTATGAGTATATCAGAATATCATTAGGAGTCACTTTGTTATTATTTTGTTGTTGTTTGTTTGTTTGTTTTGTGGAACAGAAGTAATTGGCTTTATCCTAGGTCCCTGAGCTATCTAGTTTTAGGTTCTTGGTGTCCCGAGCAGTGTCGAGTTTGAGTTCCATGTCATGGAGTAGGCTTAAATCAAATCAGATCTTGGTTGGTTACTCCCATAAGTTCTGTGCCACTATTGCCCTAGCAAGTCTGTCTCTGAGGCAGGACATCATCGTTGATCAAGGGGTTTATGGCTGGATTGGTGTCTACATTTTTCTTGTCAAAGCCTGCAGAGTACTTTTCTGTACCAAAGATACTAGAACATAGGGATGAAGGCTCTATGTAAGTGCCAGCTCAAGTTCTCCGTGTTCAGTGAGCTGTGTACGTGTCTTCTTCAGCAATGGGACTGTGCTGGCTAGTCTTATATCAACTTGACACACAGAGTTATCTGAAAGGAGGCAGCCTCAACTGAGAAAATCCCTCCATAAGATTTAGCTGTAAGGCTTCTTAATTACTGACTGATGGGGGAGTGCCCAGCCCATTGTAGGTGGTGTTATCCCTGGGCTGGTGGTCCTGGGTTCATTAAGAAAGCAGAGTGAGCAGGCCTGGGGGACACCAGTAAGCAGCACTCCTCCATGGCCTCTGTGTCAGCTCCTGCCTCCAGGTTCTGGCCCTGTTTGAGTTCCTGTGCTGAATTACTTTGATGATAAACAGAGATGTGGCTATGTAAGCCAAATAAACCCTTTCCTCCCCAACTTGCTTTTAGTCATGGTGTGTTACAAGGTATTTCCTATCCATTCACATTGAGGCAGTGAGAGGGCAGTGATTGGAGGGGAGAGAAGAGGAGAAGCTAAGGGAAGTGAGAGGCAGAGAGAGAGAGAGAGATGGGGGGGGAGGTCCAGAGGAGCAGAGCAGAGGAGGAAATGCAAATATCCAGATGGCTTCAGGTGTATTTCTGGTGTTTTGGAGAGGTTAGAAATATTGGGATAAGATTTTATCACTGTAAATTGGCATTATGTAATTGGGAGTTATATATATATATATATATAAAGATATTTGGTTAACTATTTAAGTTTAAGAGTCATGCTTTACCAGGTATTTGGGTGTAGGGCAGGAGCACGGGACTCCCTCCCTTTACAGAGTCTGTGGCAGAGAGGAAACATAGCTGGGATGCTGTGAGAGCTAGCTAAGAATGATTCTCAGGGCAGCGACCGTGAGAGGTGACCTGAGCGAGACCCCTGGGACTAAGTGAAGAGGCCTGGTGGGGGCGGGTACTCATATTAACTGTTATCTGCTACAATGGTGTTTCATAATAGCAATAGTAACCCAAATAAAACAGTTAGAAAGAAAATAAATAAGGAAAGAAAAAGCAGGAAAACAGAACAGAAAGCCCAAGTAGGAATAAGACATAGGGTATAAACAATAAATGATAGCTAAAAGTCCAGTTGTATCAATAATTATGTGGAAACACCAAGATTGTCAGGTGAAGCAAAAAAAGCAAGACCTAAATGTGTCCTTTCTGCAAGACACAAACATTTGCTTAAAGAATACAAAATAGAGCCCGGCAGCAGTGGCACATGGCTTTAATCCCAGAACTTGGGAGGCAGAGGCAGGTGGATTTCTGAGTTTGAGGCTAGCCTAGTCTACAGAGTGAGTTCCAGGACAGCCAGGACTCTACAGAGAAACCCTGTCTTGAAAAACCAAAAAAAAAAAAAAAAAAAAAAAGCTTGAAAGTAAAGAAGATTATTACACAAATACCAGCCTTAACAAGGCTGCAATAGCTATGCTAATTTCAGTTCAACAGACTTTAGATTTGATGGCAAAAAATGTTCCAGAGACATGAAAAATATTTTCTAGTAATGATGGGTCAATAGAACAAGAGATAAAATGTTTCCAAATGAGCTGGGTGGTGGTGGCGCATGCCTTTAATCTCAGCACTTGGGAGGCAGAGGCAGGTGGATTTCTGAGTTCTAGGCCAGCCTGGTCTACAGAGTGAGCTCCAGGTCAGCCAGGGCTACACAGAGAAACCCTATCTGGGGGGGGGGGGGGGGAGAGAAGGGGAGGACTTTTCCAAATAGCTATTGACCCAACAACAGAGTATCAAAGTACACAATTTTCTACATCATTTTCTATCGGCGGTGGGTGGGGGGAAGGGGGGAAATACAGAGATATCAAGAGGAAACCTCTCCCTTCCCCCTCAACCAATTGGTTTATAATGTTAGTTAGTTCTGGCATTTTTCTATTTAGTTTTTGTCTGGATAACCTACTGCAAGACTGGTGTATTGAAGTCTCCCTCTATCAGTGTGTGAGGGTCAGTAAGTGATTTAAGCTCTGGTGGCGTTTCTTTTATGGACTTGGGTGCTCTTGTGTTTGATGTATAGTTGTTAAGAATTAAAAATGTCTTCTTGGTGAATCTTTCCTTTGATAAGCAAGTGGTGTTCTTCCCTATCTCCTCCGATTTGTTTGGGTTTGAGGTATATTTTGTCAGATATTAAAATGGCTACACCAGCTTGCTTCTTAAGCACATTTGTTTGGAATAGCTTTTCTTGTTTTTGTTTTGTTTTTGTTTTGTTTTTGTTTTTGAGACAGGGTTTCTCTGTAAAGTCCTGGCTGTCCTGGCACTCACTTTGTAGACCAGGCTGACCTCAAACTCAGAAATCCTCCTGCCTCTGCCTCCCAAGTGCTGGGATTAAAGGCATGTACCACCACTGCCCGGCGGAATATCTTTTCACATACTTTTATCCCAAGGTGATATCTATTTTGATCTAGATGTGTTTCTGGGATGCAGATGAAGGGTGGAATCTGTTCCACAGCCCTTTTGTTACTCTGTGTCTTATTTGGGAAATTGAGATCATTGATGCTGAAAGATATCCAAGAGCAGTGTTTGTTGATTCTTGTTGTTTCAATGTAGTGGTGTGTATATGTGAGCCTGTGTGTGTGTGAGCACCTGTTTGTGAACATGTATGTGAGCATGTGTGAGTGTGAGTGAGTGTGTGTGTGTGTGTGTGTGTGTGTGTGCAAATTTCTCCTCTTTTGATTTGCTAGTTTGGATTATTTATTCCTTATGTTTTCTTGGGTGTGGTTAACTTCTTTAGGTTCTTTTTGGAGTTTTTCTCCTGGTGCCTTCTACAGGAATGGCTTTGTAGATAGATACTACTTAAATTTAATTTTATCGTGAAATGTCTTTTCTTCTCCATCTATTGTGATTGGAAATTTTGCTGGATATAGTCATCTGTGGTATCGAAGAGTCTGCAAAACAACCATCTAGGTCCTTCTGGATTTGAGAGTCTCCATCAGGAAGTCAGGCGTTATTCTACTAGTTCTGCCCTTATGTGTCACACTGTCTTTTCCCCCTTGCAGCTTTTAATATTCTTTCTTAGATCTGTGCGTGTGGTGTGAAAGGATGGCATAGACCCCACTTCTCTGCATTTTAGAACCAGACCTGACTTCAAAAGGAAAGTCCCCAGTCCCAGGAAACCAGCCCCAAGTTACCAGTTCCAGGAACAGACCATAAATCCTAGAAACAAGGTTATAACCTCCCACCCCACCCCCATCACAAGAACAGCCTGGAGACAACCCCAAGAATTATGGAAATGTCTTATCTTAGGATGGGCCACCCTTGCCGGGTGGCATTATCTCATCCTGTGGTCAAAAGTTCCGACAAAGGATGCAGACCTTGGGCCACCTGTCACAAGCCCATCAGAAACCGACCCACGCAACCTCCCCAGCACCCACCAATGAAAATTTAGATTACCAACCCACTTTTTCCCCTTTTCTTTTCTTTTAAATTTTACTTTTTATTTATTTTATGTATGAGTACACTGTCACTGTCTTCAGTGAGTGTACTGATATCTCCACTTCTGGTAGAAGAGGGTATTTGATCCCATTACAGATAGCTGCTCATAATTAAATTGAGGACCTCCTGAAGAGCAGTCAGTACTCTTAACTACTGAGCCATCTCTCCAGCCCACTTCTAAATATAGAAAAACTACCATAGTAGCCAATCAAAATTGTGCTAATGCCACTGCTTTGGAAGGGACTAATCACATTACAGATTACCTAATTGTTCTAGAAAATATCCCTAGCCCTGCATCCTGGTTGCCATGACTGTTTGGCCCTGCATGCCAGTTGTTTCTGCAGAAAAACTGCTCTTTGTTTTGGCACATTATCTGAGTCTGTAAAGCAGTCTTCCTTCCTGAGTCTGCAAAGCAGTCTTCCTTCCGTGATTTTTGGATCCTTACAAGTGTCCTGGTGACTATGCGCTCAGAGGACTTTCTGAGGTTCTCAATTTTAGATGACACAAAGACAAGACACTCAGCAAATACTGGCTAGGAGTACAACTTCCTTATTCTGACAGGAAAGTTCGTCCCTGGTAGGGCCATTTTACAGTGTAGTCAGCCTGCTTCTGCTTACCTTTAATTCAAAACGAATTGAGCCCCTGCTGTCCTTAAATCCATAAATCCCATTCTGTTGTCTGCCTGGTAAAACCGACTGAAGGTTAATATTTTTCCTCCAAATATGCTACAAAAAAGCATTCACAAATTTTGACATAGTTAATTTTATAACAATCTTATTGCTGTTGTTTGTTTGCTTGTTTTTTTTTGGGGGGGGGGACGGGGAGGTTGGAGACAGGGTTTCTCTGTGTAGCCCTGGCTGTCCTGAAACTCACTCTGTAGACCAGGCTGGGCTCAAACTCAGAAATCTGCCTGCCTCTGCCTCCCAAGTGCTGGGATTAAAGTTGTGGGCCACCACCGCCTGGCTGTTTGCTTGCTTTCGTTTTTGTTTTTGAGACTGGGTTTCTCTATGTAGCCCTGGCTGTGTCCTGGAACTCACTCTGTAAACCAGGCTGGCTTCAAACTCAGAGATCTGCAGGCCCAAGGTCTCCTAAGTACTGAGATTAAAGGTGTGCACCACCACCACCTGGCTAACAATCTTAACAAAACAGAAATTTCGGCGTTTACCATTATTTTGCTTAGGAAAGAAATGCTAAAGCCAACAGCAAGATTCTGTTGTTCTGCAGTCTCTATTTTCACTTAGCAAGCTTCTGGAAATTTAACCAAGGAATAAGAAAAAAAAAGTTGTAAACATTGGGCATTGATACAGAGATCACTGTTTTTAAATGGGTGTATACCAGGAAAATTCTGTAACCTCAAATATAAACTTGGAGACAATGCAAGAACATACCAGATCAATGAAAACAGACTTTGCCTGAAGAAGTTGAAGGGAGTTGGGACTTTTCAGAATCCATAGTTGAGGCAGCAAGCAGACTAGAGCCAGGGCACGCTGGACAAGTTTGAAGCAAGGTTGTGGTTGAGCCATTCCACAAACAGACCGGCCATAAAAGATAAGGGGCAGGCCTGGGAAAACTCCTATGGGTCATACACTATCTGGACTGGAGTCTCCAGTCTCCTGTCCTTGGATGCAGTTTACTAATGTCAAAGTGACCTTCTGGCTAACAAAAATAAACCGCCCTCCTACATTGCTGACGGCCCGATCTGCGCGTATGCCAAAAAACCCCACCCTGCGCGCCAGAATCCCCCGCCAATGTTTGAATCAGCAAATCATGTATAACCGCGTGCCAACCCCCCCTGACAACCCCACTGACTTTTCCTATATAAACCCCTAGCTTTTGAGCCTCACGGTCGACTCCTCTGTCTCCTGTGTGAGATACGTGTCGATCCAGAGCTCTGATAATAAACTACCTCATGCTTTTGCATCAAGTCGGTCTCTCACGTTTCCTTGGGTGTACGCTATCCCGAGAATGGAGTGGGGGTCTCCCCAAAAGGAGGTCCTACAAAGTCAATTGCCTTAAAGCCAGGTGTGTGTCTGTAATCCCAGCTCCTTGGGAAGCTGAGGCAGAAGGATCATGAGCTTGAAATCATCCTGGGTAATATACTGAGACCCCCATCTCAAAAGAGAAAATTGGAAGAAAGAAGAAGAAAAATTCAGTTGCCACAGTTATAAAACATAATTAGAATAAAGGTCCACTTTGATATACCTAAAAAAATACCTAATAATGAATAGAAGTAAAAATCTCCATTCTAGAAAGGACATTGTCAGTTTGTTCACCATTATATTTTCTGACTATGTAAAAGAAGAGAATGAAGCTATAAAGACAGAATATGTTTGTATTTATGTATCGTTTGCAGTGCTGGGGATGGAACCCAGGACTTCCCGACACTGTGCCATTAAGCTATGGTCCCAGACCCCAAAAGAAATAGAAATAGACAAACTGGACTCCAGCAGCAGCTCTCCACCTGTGGGTTGAGACCCCCATGGGAGTCACATATCCGATAGTTATCAGATAGTTACATTACAATCCATAATAGTAGCAAACTTACGGTTTTGAAGTAGCAACAAAAGTAATTTAATGGTTGGGGGTCACCACAGCATAAGCAACTGTATTAATGGTTCACAGCATTAGAGAGCTTGAGAACCACTGGTCTACACAGTTCATAAGGAAATATATTCAAATAAAAATATTCAGTCATTTTCAGTAAAACGATGCAGTATTAATTTTTTTTTTTGAAACAGGTCCTTTCTAGTTAGTCGTAGCTATTCTGTTACTAATTATGTAGAACAGGTTGACTTGGAACTCACAGAGATCCCCCTGCCTCTGTCTCCCTATACTCAGGATTAAAGGCTTGCACTTCTACACTGCACTACTGTGCAGTAATTTTGAGTAACTGTAGCAAGTATTTGTTGGAACACACACATCCTAGAAGCAGAAATGTGATAAATTAGAGTTCAATAAAGATGGCACTTTAACTTAGTTACCGCTTTAGGGAAGAATCATGCACGGTTTAACATTCACGCACATGCAAGTCTGGAAATGTGTTTGTTTCGTCAGTAGAAAGATAAGAGAGACATACATAAAATTTCCCTCAGAACCCCGAACATATTTTTAGTATACGTTAGCTATATGAAACTGTAGGGGTAGCTATGGTGTTTTCCTAAGTATACACGACATCCCTTGACAGTTTCCGCCCGTGAGCCTCTCGTCTCTGTTCCTCACAGCTCCGCTCTTCCTCCCTAGTAGCTAGCTGGTTTGGTTAGATTTTGAAACTGCTTTGATAAACACTGTGACCAAAAGCAACTTGAGGAAGAAAGGATATATTTCATCTTAGAGCTCCCAGTCCATCCTGAAGGGAAGGCAGGAACTCAAGCAGAGACCAAGAGGGAACTTACTGACTCCACCCACCTCCCCCGCCTCCTCAGTTGGTTCTCTTCTACACCCCCAGGACCACCTGCCAGAGATGGCACTGCCCACAATGGGCTGGTCCCTCCCACATCAATCATTAATCAAAAAAATGCCCTCACAGACGGTCCTACAGGCCATGCTGATGGCGGCATTTTCTTATTTGAAATTCCCTTAGATGACCCAGGCTTGTGGCAAGCTGACAGAAAACCTACGCAGGACGTTTTCCTTCCATGTTTATGTTTCCCACCTCTTAAGATTTCACATATGAGCCGGTGGTGGTGCTCACCTTTAATCCCAGCACTTGGGAGGCAGAGGCAGGAGGATTTCTGAGTTCGAGGCCAGCCTGGTCTACAGAGTGAGTTCCAGGACAACCAGGGCTACATGGAGAAGACCGGTCTCGAAAAACAAAAAAACAAAAAACAAACAAACAAAAAATATTTCACATATGAAAGAATATGATATTTTTCCTATATTGTATTGCCGCCAAGAAGTCCAAAAGGTGTCTCTTCAATTTGGAAGATATTTATTTATTTATTTATTTATTTATTTATTTATTTATTTATTTATTTTTGGGTTTTTGGATTTGGGTTTTTTCGAGACAGGGTTTCTCTGTATAGCCCTGGCTGTCCTGGAACTCACTCTGTAGACCAGGCTGGCCTCGAACTCAGAAATCCGCTTGCCTCTGCCTCCCAGAATGCTGGGATTACAGGCGTGTGCCACCACTGCCCGGCTTTGTAAGATTTTTAAAGGATTAAATTTCACTACATCAGTTAACTATGGGTAGACATTTGAGCAGGATTTACAGCCTGCCAGATGTACTGCAGCACAAGAGAGCGTTCTCCATCAAATCTCACAGCATAATGTCTATTTGGGAATAACTCAATGCCAGCAATATAAGCAACATTAGCCGCCAGTCAATTTGGCTAAGTCTTTAATGGTTTTCTAAACCTGTGGGATCTGAGAACACCGTCTTTCCTTTATAAAACTGCATTTTAGATTTATTCCACCAGATGTCAGCCGAGAGACAGGTTTTAGAAAGAACTGTCTGCTTTTGACTCTGCAAATGAGAAAACATTTTTCATCTTTCATGCGTGAAAATTGGAATGTTCTTGTCGTGATCTGTCAGAAGCAAGAGGAAGAAACCTTCTAGTTAGAATTCAGGCAGGCAAATAAACAAGCGTGTTCTCTCTCATATTCCCACTCTTGAACGGAGTCAACTGACGGCGAGTCTCCAAAACAAACCCACTTTCCCAAATTCTATATTAAATATATGAATACCTTTTCTGTGAATACTATTGTAAGAATTTCTTTGAATGGGATCTTGCTATGGAGTGCAGGATACCCTTGAGCCTTTCTAACTCGCACCCCACCCCTGCCCCACCCCCACCTTAGGGAAGCTCTTGAATAGGGAAGTCTTCCAGCTATTCTCCCAACCTTGCCCAGGGACCAAGGCGAGAATGGTTTAGTCAGCTATTCCACCAACATTCATTCCCTGGCTTTTATCATGTGCTCGTTACATTCGCCACTTAATATCATGGCAAGACTGTTGAGGAAGCCTCCTCCTGTCAAGTTGGGGGATGCTGGCCTCATAGCGTCAATGGCTGGAGTCCAATGCAGCTCAAATAAATATGATGCGCAAACTAGCTATAGCTCAATTCGAGTTCAAACTGGAGACATCTTCAAGAAGCCTTCCTTAAAGATACAGTAGCAGACAAGGCCGGCTTTTAAGGACACCTAGTCCCAGAAGCAGTCCATTATAGCAATAGGGGACAAAAAAACAACTTCTTGAGAGAGACAATAAAGCCAAAGAGAGCATGGAGGAGCCAGGCAGGGAGGCTTGCTTACGGAAAGAGGAAGTTCTTGGCTGTAGCAAAGCATGAAGCTTCTAAGCGGAAGCCGGAGACTAGAGCAAATCTGAGAGCCCACAGCCCCCACTGTCCACCCCTGCTCTACCAGCCCTGACCTCCTGAAGGGCAGTTCCCTTCTCCCTCAACCCCAGAAGACACAGATAAATCAGGGCTGGTAGAAAAGAAGTTTCCAGTGCACGTGATAGCGATGGAAATGTAGGCTTTCAAATTGGCCCGGGCTTCGTCAATGGAAAGTACCTGAAGCTAGCTTCACATAGAAACAAGGCGAAGGCTGTAGTGAGAAAACTTCGCGTCCGCAATACGATGTATTTATAAACCATGTTCCCTTAGAAGTCAGAGCCGTGGGGAGGGGAGGGCTGTGTGGTGCCACTTGTTGTGTGTTGGGGGGCGGGACAAGAGTGAGGCAGAAGCCAGCGAGGCATCCACAGACAGAATAGAGGCTTGAGCCAGCCTACTGTTGGTAACAGGTGCCATTTTAACACGATCTCAAGGGCGTGGCCGATTTTTAATACAATCCCAAGGGCGTGATGAATGAGGCACCCTGAGCCTACATCTGAAGGCAATCCAGCAAAAGGGAAGGAAAAATAAACTTTTTCACCTCTGCCCATTGTCTGGATCCCATTGGCCAAGAGTCTTCCAGGGCACCAAAGGGTACTGTGGTCATACCGTTTCACTGAAGTCGTTGTTTGGTCATTCGTGGTTTGAATGAGAAATGTCCCTCGTTGGCTCACATATTTAAATACTGGTTCCCAGTTGTGCTGTTTGGGAAGTTTTAGAGTCCACTGTCATTGACTCTGTTTCTGGAGCCTTAAGCTAAGATAAGCTCTTCTGTAAGTCACTTTTGGTCATGGTGTTTTATCATACCAATAGAAAATAATTAATACAGTTAGTTACTCATTACCTTTGAATCTGTTTTATATTTGGAGACTGTTCTGATTTCTCAGTTTGTGCTCCAAATGGGAAATAAAAACAACAAAATCACAAACGAAACAAAACAACAACAACAACCCAACTTCTTGACATCTTAGAGTTCAGGATCTGGAGACCAGACCCTGCCAGTCCCTGTCATCTGAGATCTCAGAAGGAGGTGTGTGAGACATCTATCATATCATCAAGGCAGACAGACGGAGAGTCAGAACCTTCCTGTACACCACGGTCAGATTCCAGCAGGAGTCTGGTGCACACAGCTAGCAGGTGCCACCTGCTCCCAGAGCAGCCTGCAGCCACCCTGCTGGGTGACTCCCATGTGGTGTCCATTTGTTATCTCCTTGTCCCTCACTGAGGCTCTGAGACCTTTCAAAATCTTTCCTGAAATGTGTTCTTAAAGTAGCTAAACAAAGAACTTATTTTCTGAAACTAAAAAAAAAAAAAAAGATCTGATTCCTGTGACATAAAAATAAATCTTGAGTTATATGCCAGGTGGTGGTGGTGCACGCCTGTAATCCCAGCACTCTGGGAGGCAGAGGCAGGCGGATTTCTGAGTTCAAGGCCAGCCTGGTCTACAGAGTGAGTTCCAGGACAGCCAGGGCTACACAGAGAAACCCTGTCTCGAAAAAACCAAATCAAAAAAAAAAAATCTTGAGTTATAATATTGAATTATAACATAAACCTTATTTATGTTGCTTGTGTGAGACAGAGTTCATGAATTCCTATACCATATTCTAGAATCATGGAGTTTTCTGATCTCAGAGCCCCATTTATCATTCACTTTTGCCTTTGAACAGAAGTTCATATTATAATATTTGAGAAAACCAAGTTTCTACTGAGCACAGGAGGAAAAATAATAATTTATATGGGCCAAAGCAGCTTTGTGTCAATTATTCATTTGGTGAGGGGGGCTGGAAGGGCACTCTTGGGAAATTTTATTTATGTGAAAGACAGGTGAAGGACCTGCAGGCTATGATCTACTTTACTCAGAGGCTTCTGGTCCAAAAAAAAAAAAAACAGTGACCTATAAATGAGCACTTTCTTCCGTTTCCAGGGAAACCAGGTCACTGTTTCTAGCCTTGTTTGGTTCCCTGATCTCTCAGCACCAAACTATGCCACAAATTTCCTTTCAATAAGGCTAATCAGTGAATCTGTAGGAAAAAATAGAAACTTAGTCATAATTCAGATGCACCTTTGGAAGACGTCACCCCAAAAGGACCCACTTAACACTCCTTGGATGTCAAAGCTGTATGATTGTAAGATCACAGCTAGCTAGAACTATAATGGTTATCTTTCTCTCCTTACTATCCTTTTAAAAAAAGAAACAGATGATGCTTGTCTTTGAGTTGAGACAATTTCCTTCCTTTTTTTTTTTTTAATCTAAGTACACTGTAGCTGTCTTCAGACACTCCAGAAGGAGAAGTCAGATCTCATTACGGATGGTCGTGAGCTACCATGTGGTTGCTGGGATTTGAACTTGGAACCTTTAGGAAGAGCAGCCAGTGCTCTTACTCGATGAGCCATCTCACCAGTCTAACAGTTTTCTTCCTAAGTGGACAGTCACAGTTGCCCAAGGCCCAGCCGCCATTGATCTTTGACTCTCTAAGGAAAGCTGGGTGGGAAGTCATCCTGTGTGTCAGGGGATGTGGACGGTGAGCACAGCTTGTGATCGTCGAGGACAATGTTACTGCTCCCCTTTGTGGGATTCTCAAATGCTGTCACCAGGTAAGGGTGGCAAGAAACAGAGCTCTGGCCGGGCCGTGGTGGCACACGCCTTTAATCCCAGCACTTGGGAGGCAGAGGCAGGTGGATTTCTGAATTCGAGGCCAGCCTGGTCTACAGAGTGAGTTCCAGGAGAGCCAGGGCTACACAGAGAAACCCTGTCTTGATTAAAAAAAAAAGAGAGAGAAAAAGAAAAGAAAAAAAAAGAAACAGAGCTCTGTATTTTTAAAATGCTATTATTGTGTACGATTTATAAAATAAAAATAATAACAACAACAACAACAAATTATGGTGGTTTGAATATGCCTGATTCAGGGTGTGGCACTATTAGGAGGTATGGCCTTCCTTATTGGAGTAGGTGTGGCCTTGTTGGAGGAAGCAAGTCACTGTGGGGGTGGGCAATGAGACCCTCCTCCTAACCACACAGGAGCCAGTCTTCTCCTAGTGGCCTACAGATGAAGATGTAGAACTCTCAGCTCCTCCTGCACCATGCCTGCCTGGATGCTGCCATGCTTCTGCCTTGATGATAATGGACTGAAACTCTGAACCTATAAGGCAGCCCCAGTTAAATGTTGTCCTTACAAGAGTTGCCTTGCAAAACAAACAAACAAACAAAAAAACAAAACAAAACAAAACAAAAAAACAGGTGGATTTCTGAGTTTAGGCCAGCCTGGTCTACAAAGTGAGTTCCAGGACAGCCAGGGCTACATAGAGAAACCCTCTCTCGGAAAAAGTCAAAAAAAAAAAAAAGAGTTGTCTTGGTCATGGTGTCTGTTCACAGAAGTAAAACCCTAAGACAACAATAATGATACTATGACATTTTCATGCATGTATACAATGTATTTCAATAATATTCCCCTGCTTTCAGTCTTATTCTTTCCCTCCAGCTGGCAGCTCCTCCTCCAACATGGTCCCTTTTTTGTTTACTAAATTATTTTCTGTCTTTCTTTCTTTTCTTTCTTTCTTTCTTTTCTTTCTTTCTAATAGGTTCTTCATGAGAAAGAAACTAGGGGTGCTTTTGGTTTTATTGTTGTTTTTGTTTTTGTTATTTTTTTCTTCTGAGACTGGCTTACTTTTGGCTTATATGATGGAGCCCATTTTCTCATAAATGACATAATTGTATCCTTTATGAATAAATATATTCATTTGTGTACATATAGCACATTTTATTTATTTATTGAGTTTTAGTGTGACTGATTAGAAATATTTTAATGCAAAATGCATTAGCTGGTAATATATCTCTAAATAATACAAAGAATTCTGATCTCAGTAGAACACATCAAAACAATCATTTTAAAAAATAATCAAGCCAGGTGTGGTGGCACATACCTTTAATTCTAGCACTTGGGAGGCAGAGGCAAGTGGATCTCTGTGAGCTTGAGGCCAACATGACCTATATACAGTGAGTTCCATGACAGGCAGAACTACATAGTGAGGACCTGTCTCAAAAAGCAAACAAAAATAAATAAATATAATACAAATAATCAATTCTTATCAACAAGGAAACATGAGCTGATCATACATGTAAGGTGTGTTTAGTGGTTTTATATGTGTTTCTTTAGACTGGGTCATCCTATGACTGTGCTTCTGGGCTGTTTTACTCTGTTTGCGATTCCTCCCATTCTTTTGTTAATAACCCCTTGAGCAAGGTCAAGTCTGTTTCTTGCAGACCTGCAAGAAGACCATTCTGTAGGGATGTGGCCCGGCACTGAGAAACCCTCACAGAACCATAGCTCATTAATGTCTGGATCATAATCCTCCAAGTGGTGGACCAATCAAGACACTGAAGAAAACAGAAGCTGTGTCTTGTAAAATATGGCTTTTCTTTTCCCGTAACTTTTTACATTTTTATTTACTTATTGGATGCATATGGCTATTTTACTTGCATGTGGGTCTGTGTACCATACGTGTGCCTGGTTCCCACAAAGGTCAGAGGAGGGGATCAGATCCCCTGGAACTGAAATAACACACAGCTGTGAGCCATCATGTGGGTGCTGGGAATCAAACTCTGGTCATCTGGTAGAGCAGCCAAGACTCTTAACTCCTGAGCCATCTCTCCAGCCCGCCTTTAACTGTAATGATAGTTACCGAACCCACGCTTACAGAGGTGTAATCCTTAGTTTGAGAATGCATACTTAGTGGAGGGTTGAACTGGCTACTGTACCATACCCATCCTCACATTTAAACACAAACACACAAATTCACACGGATGTGCACACATTCATGCAGCTACTCCGAACACTTACAACTGCGAGACGACAAGCAACTTGTGACTCTAACTTTCTTACTTCCTCTGTTGGAGCAGCTTTTGCAAATATAATTGGTAGATTTTTGTTTATAATCCTAGAGACTCTTTCTTATAAGTGCTACATATGTTTATGCAAATATACTTTTATACAACTGTTTGTTTTACATACACATATTTGATTTTACATTCAACAAATAGCTTAGAGATCCTGCATAACACACATGGATTTTCCTTCCTGGTGGGTGTATCATATATGGTCATATTAGGAAAGCTGAGAGTCTCTTGGTTGCACTTACTTTCCCTTTCATTGATCTCATATAATTGTCAACTGTCAAGTACTTATAGATATAAAATTATCATGGTATTTCATGATATCCAAATTTGCTGAAAGGAAAGTATTTTTGTTTTGCTGGCACATCCCTCTTATTTTAAAACCTGTTTTTAAAAGGCAGATCTAAAACTCTTCCCCAGCACCTTTCCTCCCTCGATATTGATGATTATTTGAAATCAATTTGTATGTGGTTTGTTTGATGTTCTTTCTCTTTTTCAGGCAGGGCTAGGTGACCAGATGGTTTGAGGTTCTGAGGGTAGTCTAGTTTCTAGAAGGTAAAGTAGAGGCCCGTTTACATCTCAACGCTGTTGGCCTGAGAAAGCCCACCCTTGGCATCTCTGTTGCATCAACATATGGCTGAACTTCTAATCCATTTCTTCCAAGTTGGAACTTGCAAGGTTACTTGGTACCCACTTGCGGCCACTGAGGTCTCCCTCAGAGACTGGGAAATGGTGAAGAGTGAATACCTCTGCCTTACCCTTGTCTCAGCCCCACCAGCGATGAACAACCCACAAAGTTCTTTCATTGAGCGCAGGGAGGATGACAAGCAGTAGCTAGGAGTGAGTCTAGTATTTCTGCTGCTACCAACCCCCTCCTACCTGCAGCCCCATCCTTAGCACAGAAAAGGCCCTGAATGCAAAATTCTCAACATCCCATAGCTCTTCCTTGAAAGCACTGGCAATGGCAGTGTGAGGTAATGGAAGGAACAGTCCGTTGCCCATCAGAAATCATGTCACCCTTTCACAGGCCCAGTAGCCTTGTAGATGAGGTCAGTGACGGTCACTGCTCTTTCCAGGCATTTAGGTGTCCTGGGTTTTTGTAGGCTGGAATTTAAGAATGATAATTTTATAAGAGTAGATGAGAGGAAATAACTTCTGACCTAGAGTGACGTAAAGGCTGGTCTTCTGGCTGGGTTGACACACAGGCTGATCTTTCAAAACAGCAGGCCCTCCTCCAGCCTGGGTCTCTGATTGGTTCTATAGAACAGATGTGTCTTTCCTACCCTTACCTATATGAACTTTATATAATTAAATAATGGGTTTCATTAAACTACTGAAGTTTCAGGGTATAGCTGTTATCTCTACTAGCCTCTGTTAACTCACAGCCATCTACCACAGCAAAATCTAACATAAGGGAACACACCCAAGGAAATCAATTACAGCATTAATTCTAAGGGAAAACATGGAATGCATTGCTCATATAATGAAACATTACACAAGAATTAGAAACGATATATATATTAAGGTGGATATATCCTCAGAACAAGTAGATCATAGGAAGATGGGCGTAGGATTTGAAAAAAATTCAAATACTTTAAACAAAATATTTGTATGACCATATAGCCATATGTCAAGATTAATACAAATATCTATGAGAATGGTATTTAAGCCCCGCTTAACACCAGGAAGAAGAGGAAAGCAAAATGATGTGAGAAGGAGATTAATAGAAACTTTAATTATAAAATAGCTGATAAATTATTTCTCTACCTGGAGAAATGAGCCAATTTATTTAAGCCAGATTAGATTATTAATAAACGCAGGTTTATTGGGAAGCTGAGCTCCAGGAAGTTCACTGGCCCCAAGACCAGGGGAGTTGACACTGGAAGGGAAAGGAGAGAGAGAGAGAGAGAGAGAGAGAGAGAGAGAGAGAGAGAGAGAGAAGAGGAGAGGAGAGGAGAGGAGAGGAGAGGAGAGGAGAGGAGAGGAGAGGAGAGGAGAGGAGAGGAGAGGAGAGGAGAGGAGAGGGAGAAGGAAGGGGAAGAGAAGGGAGGGAAAACAAAATGTCTGGATTATATAGGGAAGAGGGAAGAACCTCTGGGGGAAGGCCCAGCCCCTAGGCTGGAAAGTTCAGGGTTGGAGGCAAGGTATGCCAAGTAGGGACTGAGGGAGGCTGGGAGAACCTGGAGGCCAGGTCTGATTTGGTGTGTAAAATATGCACCTCAGCCCCTAGTCTCAGGAGGTCTGAGACCAAGCAATAACTTTTACTCATGTTTTGACTGTTTTTTAACATTATTTTGAATTCATTAGTGATGGTTCCATAAAGACGTTTTGTACTCTGGTGAAGAAAGCATTCTTCAGTGGCAGTGTTCCATTCATTCCCACGGAGACTCACTGCAAAAGCAACAGGGCTCAGGCTGGATAGCTTTGCTGTGTATGGTCAAAATGAGCATGTCCAGTGCCCTGGAGTATGTCCAAAGCAAGCCACTTTCCTCTAGGGAAAGAGCCAAAGGGACCTTGGCACCCACTTGACTCATATTTAGGTTTAAATGACATTTCTCAGCTAGAGGCCCTGGTGAAGTGAGGGGCGCTTCTGGTCTGCAGGATCAGGCCACACTCGGGCAGAGTCTCCCCGTAGGCCTGCTCACTGGAGGAGACTTTGGTAAACTTCTTAACTTGCTATTTCCACCAAATTTCACACTTGTCTGGACAAGTCATTTGTAAGATTTAGCTGAGGAAACTGCAGAGCCTAACAAACCTCTAGTGAACAATGTTCTCATGAACATGCATTGTGTATCATATGTCATTTTTCTCAAAACTCAATAAGTTCTCCAGTTTTAAAGTCAATCTAATACCTTTCATGGGTATGAAGTGCGTATGTTTTGTCTAAATACAACCATGTTTCAAGTATAATAGATCTATATGGTAACCCATTAAGTAGATAGTATCCTGAAGACTCTGACACCTCTGTTTCCGTTGACCTCACTCATCTATGTAGGCAGCTTAAGGGACTGTTTAGATTTGTAATTCTGTTGTGAGATAGTTGTTTTATTCCCAGTGCAAAGGGAAATTTTTAACTGAACTTGTTTCTTATGTTTTATGGTGCAGGGGATTAAGCCCAGAACCTCTCCCAAAAGGAGCCAAGTACTTTCCACCAGACTGCATCTCCTAGAGCTTCTGATCTAGGATATTCCAAGGGCAACTGGTGATTATATTTTGATGTTTATGGAGCTGTTAAATTGCTGCTCTCAGGTACAGGTTTACTTTCCTTATTGGACTTTATATGTTAATAACTTTTTGAATGTTTTAATTTTGATTTAAAATGTGAATCAAAAGTTCAGAGTAGCTTCTGTTGTTTTCAGAATGGGTGTGTCACCTTACCTGTGTGTTCATTTGGGCTTTTAGACGGGGTCACACTGAGTAGGCCAGCTGGCCTTGAACTATCAACTGATCCATCAGCCTCCTGAGTGTTGGAATTGCTGCTTTGTGCCACCACTTTTGGCTTGAAATGGTCTCTTTTGACTGTGATCTTTGAGATACTGAGGAAGACAACTGTCCCCAGGCCTTCGGTGGCCCCAGTGTTCAGGGGAAGTCCCCTAGTCCACTGCCCTTAGGTGACTTGTGAGAATTAATGAGGAAGAACATTATTTCCAATTAATATGAACCCCTCTAGGCTTCCCAAGTAGGCCATCTAAATGGCACTGAATTAGAGCCATGTATGTAATGGATTTAGAAAGCACATGCTAATCTGTCTAGCAGAGCCATCTGCCACCTTACTGAACCCCAGACTTTCAAGTGACCGTGTTCTTTAGTTGTAGAATAAAAAGCTTACTGGCTCATGCATGCATTGAACGACTATTGATTAACTACCTATTATGTCTGGTTAGAAATTCCAGGCTTCACAGACTTTAGATACTGATAATGGGAGGAAAAGGCAGTTATCAAGCACGCAAATAAATAAGCAAGATACTTTCACTTGTTTTGAGGCCAGGAATAAACTAAAATAGAGTGATGTAATGGAGACGGGAGTAAGGGTGCCCTTGAGAAAAGCCTGGCTAGGAGTATATATATACCTTGTGGTCTGTGATCAAGATAGAGTAGGAGGGGGCCCTGCAAAGATGTGGTGACACAATGGGTCAGGAAGAGAAGCAGGCACAGCTTACCTAGGACAGGTGCATACTCAGGCACCCTAGGAACAAAAGATGTCTTCTGTGGTGGCCCACTAAGGGAGGGTGGGAAATGGGAGACTTGAAGTCAGCAGTGTGGACAGAGCAGGGTGGGGAACTTGGCACCCATGCATCAAAGGAGAAACTATTAGAAGATTTTACAGAGGAACACGATCTGATTGTGTTCTCAAAGATCACTCTTCATGATGTGTGGAGAATAGACCCATATTATGCTAATGATTTGGGCCAGCATTGACTTACCTTCCTAGGTCAGCAAAAGGGTTATTATTTTCATTTTCCCTTGCAAATTCAGATTAGCATATGGTGTCTCTTGTTATCTTTCCTCCTCTGTAGACTTGACTTCTACAAATAGCAAGGCCCTTTTAGGCAATTCCTACGCCTGAAAAACACACCCATAGTATCCTAGATAAACAATGGGCCCTTTGTCTCCTGCTTTCCTAGCAAACAAGTTTGTTGTAAGACTTGGAAAAACCTCAAATACCAAAAGATTTTGATAAGTTGGCTCTACATGATCCATCACAGTTGGCGCTACAGTTTTCTTTCAAAGAAGCAATTCTTTTCTACCAGGCTGATGACCTCAGGACACAGGTCAGAGGCTTCAGAACTATGGCCGGAAAAAAAAAGAGTATTAAGTGTGAGCTGCATTAGTAGATGGGAAAGTTTGTTCTTCAAGACATCAAGGAGAGCCCCAAGCTTACCAGTGACAGCAGTCAGTATTGACTGTATTTAGTAGGCTTAGGCTAAGTCTTGCCAAGCACTCGCCTAAATCAGGTGTCTGCGGATGTTTTCTGTGAAAGATTAGAGTGTAAATGTATCCAGTGTTGTGAGTCATATGGTCTTTGTCATAAGTACTCAGTTTTGCTACTGTAGTGAGAGAGCAGACATAGGTAACACACAGAAGAGAAGCCAGGCACTATTCCAGCAGACCTGTTTCCTAGAGCCCCACGGGGGCCGGGGTTGGTTTGGCCCCATAGGATGCAGACTCCTGTTCTGCATAGCTGACAAAAGTTAACTTGTTTAGCATCTGGATGGGCTGGTTATCGATACTCTATTCTCACAGGTAAAGATCCTGGGGCAGAGAGTCATGAAACTGACCTCAGCTAGCCGGCCACACACAGTGCAGAGCTAAGGAGCTACCCACACAGCGGCTCCAGGAGCTGGGCCAGGATCAGACCTTGCTTGACTCTGTAGACTGCAATGACAATTTTATGACCTATCTGGTTCCATTATCTATAAAAATGCCTAGTCACAAGATTGCTTTTGGAGAAATGAACCAACAGCCAAATGTTTGCTTTAGCACCAACACCCTGTGATAACTGTCCTGTGGATCACTCTCTGTTTCTCAGACCTTCGGACACTCAGAGGCTCAGGGCTACTGGGGACACTGTGATTAGTCTTGTGATGGCTTTGACCATTCTAGAAGTGATATCACTTCTATATGTTTATGTTTCCCTGATATTTGTTCTTGCAGTTATTTCAAGGGCCAAATTATTTCAAAGGGAAAGAGAAGTGTGAAGAATTGAAAATTTAGGGGGTAACAGAATTCTGTAACAGAGTATGCATATGTGAGAAATGTGTGTCATTGTTTTCTTTCTCTAAAAGCATGGATATGCTGATAGTCATGCTGGGAAACTGTTAGCTTAAAGCCAATCCGATGGCCAAAGACCATGTAACCCTTTCCATGGTCTTCCCCCGCTGAACTTGCTTTATGTGTTTGATCTTTACAGATGTTCATCTTGTCATTTTTATGAGAATGGAATGGTCTCTTTGCTCTCCAGGGGTATCCAGACTGTGTTTCTCTTCCTTTTGTAAATATAAGATGTCATTTGAAAATGCCGGATTCTCCCAGCATTTTATAACTTAAGAGCAGAGGATACAGGTTCTTATTAGAGTATCAAAAGCATATCTGAAAAACCATGCCAGAATTTAGTTTTTATGCCCTCTTTTCTTTACATTTGTATATAGAGAGATGAAAAGACCGAATCACAGAACCTGCCCCCACCCCCTCCTTTTAAAGTGCTTTTAAGTGCAGCAAGTTTCTCCATATAAAAAGCAAATAGAAATGAGGACAGAGGGTGACATATTTTCAATGTGTCAGAAGAAAAGAACCCATAGCGGCAATATTTATAACTTGAGAACTCACTGTGTGCTCGACACTGCAGAGCACGCTGTGGGAGTTACACCATTTAGGGTGAGAAATAGAATACCTTCCCAACGTTTCCTGGCTAGCTGAGAGACAAGTGCATTGTGCATGAAGAAACCGGAGCACTACAGCCCTAGAGGGGGTGTGTGTAAGCATCCCCACCAAAGGCTCAGGGAGTGTGGGAGAAGGAAATGGGGAGGCCTAGAGCAGGGGGATGGGTGGTTGGAGTCCCTCACTCACTGGGTCCTCACCACAGCTCTGCAAGGTGCTGTCTGCATTTCTATTTTACACATGAAAAAAACTGAGGCTCAGCTGGAAGAATCATTTGGCACAAGCTAATTTTCCATGTTCATAGAAAACACCAATCCCATCTATGATGTTTCCAGCCCTAAGGATGAAATGAGCAGGTCTCCCTCCCAGTGCAGCTCAAGGCAGGACACAGACGGGCCTTCAGTCTGCTCTGGCTAGAAGTGCAGTGCCATCGGTACCTGCAGAAGCCACTGCATCTTGAGCTGTCTGAGGTTCAGGAAGTAGAAATTAGAACACAGATCTGTCCAGATCAGAAAGCATCCTTCTCTGCTGTTTTGCACTTATAATTTGAGCATAAAACCAATTTTGCAGAAATTTTACAGTAGGAAAAAAATAAGAGGAGAAAAGGAGATTGCTTTGACTGGTGAACAGGGTAGGGAAGAGTTGGTCCCACTCTCTCCACTTGACTCCCCTGAAGGGGTCAGACTTAAATGTTTCTGTGCATTGCCCTCTAGCATCCGGTCTTTTTCTTTGACCCCAAAAGGCACACATTATTCTGGCTGCAGTGGGATGAGAGTCCTGTTGGAAAGATAAGTGACATCCAGATGATCAGATGAGGAGAGTTATACTGCAACTTCTTGGGCATGGTCCTGAGATGCTCTAGAAACCTAAGGATCCCATACTGAGAGGGGAATGCATGTATGTGTAGTTGTGTATGTGTATGTATATATGTATATGAAAAGACTAAGAATATATGTATATGAATATATATTCTTTTCATATATATGTATATGAATATGTGTGAAGGCATGTATGTGTAGTTGTGTATGTGTATGTATATATGTATATGAAAAGACTAAGAATATATATATAAAATTTTACGTGTAAATGCATATAACTGAGTATATGTATGTGTGCTGTACGTGTACAGAAGCCCTTGGAGGTCAGAAAGGGTGTTGGACTCCCTGGAACTGGAGTTAGAGGTGGTTGTGAACTGCCTGACATGGGTGCTGGAAACCTAACTCAGGTCCTCTGCACGAGCAGCAAGTGTTATTAACTGCTAAGTCATCTTTTCAGCTCCCAGCCTTTGATTTTTTTTTTTTTTTTTGAGAAAAGATCTCACTCTGTAGCCCAAGCCGGCCTCAAACTCACAATCCTCTTGCCCCAGCGTCCTGAGTTTAAGGATTAAAAACTGATGCACCAATGCGCTCAGACAAAACTGCAGGTATGTCTTAAAGGCTTAAAGTCCAAGCTGTTGTTAATCATTCACATTCGAGTTGAAATAAAGAGTGTAAAAATTTGAACAGCTAGGGGAAAGAAAGAATCATGGGAGAAGAAGCAAATATTTTCCCAGTAGGGAAGGGGACAAAGTAAATAAATGGAAGATAATGTTCCAGGATCACAATGCCACCAAGATGCAACCTCTGGTGAAAGTTTGTGGCAGAGGCCTTGCTTCCTGACCAAAGCAGGTATATTTTGGTCAGGGAAGAAGCACAGAACAAATGGACAAAGCACTTCCCTGAACTGGTGGCCAGAGCCTTAAATAGAAAACGTGAAGCATGTGTTCAGCTCTGAGCTTCAGATATGGAACGCAAGGGCACCAGCCACTTAAAACAGGAAATTTAAAAAAAAAAAAAAAGGATTTTATTGCTTCCAAACTTATCCTCTGTTCTTTGGAGCCTTTCATACTTTGGCACCATGGGGCTTTTATTTTGAATTCTTAGGTTAAAAGAATATGATGGATATATTCAACATTAAAAAATTACAAAAACAAAACCTAAAACGCTACATTTCAAAAAGGGGAACTTTCACCCTTGTGCCTCTGATGTGAGTCTTTGATATTCTGCCAGGATTTGATTTTGAGCCATTAATCCATTAAAATGATATAAAAAATATCTGTGTGCTCTGCCCCATGACCCACAGCTGGCGGCATTCAAGAGGAAAGCCAGTGCCACATATGATGTTTCACAGGTCCAATGACAGACAAGCGGGTCAGAGATTCCTGAAGGGGACGGTTTCCTAGAGCGCCTGCCTCTATACAAAGATTCTTAGTGGGTTTCTTTTTATGGACTCTTCTGAGTCACTCACCTTCCCTTTTAAAAGAGCTAAAAGAGATCTGAGCAAGATGTTAGACAAACACATATGCCTCTCCAAATCCTTCCAAGTATCTGGATATTTTCTCCTACTTTTCTTCATTTTTTCTCTTTTTCTGTATTCCTTCCTTCCTTCCTCCTTTCCTTCCCTCCCTCCCTTCCTTCCTTTCTTGCTTCTTCTTTCTTCTTTCTTTCCTTTCTTTTGACCAATCTTGCTACATGCTAGCCTCTAATTCCTGGGCTCAAACAGCGGGAACTCCTGCTATCTGCCACTATTCCTCACTTAAACGCGCGCGCGCGCACACACACACACACAGAGCCTTTGAGACTTCCTCTTTGGGCCATGGGTTACCTGGAAGCATGATGCTTTGTTTCCAAATATTCGGAGGTTTTTATTGGTGTTCTCTTCCGTATTCATTTTCACTTTACTGTCGCCATGGACTGAGAATTTATTCTGTATTGTTCCAATTGCTTTAAAAGTTTTTAACTCTGTTGAAGAACCCAGGATATATTTTAGCTAAAATCATACATTGTGCTAATTGTTAAGAGGATTCTGTCAGAGATGACTAAATCCTATCAGAGTGTGGAACTAAGTTTTCCTCTCTGATTTTCTATCTACCTATTCTATCAGAGGTTCAAAGAGGGTAATGAAGTTTCCACAGCAGTTCTAAGTTTCCCTGTGTCTCTTTTCATCTCTGTTATTTGGCTTCATATAATTCTCATCTCTGTGTTTGTGGTGTACCCATTTAGGACTCACCTTTTTAGTGTTCTGTCTCTGTTTATGATAATTTTCTTTGTTCTAAAGTCTATTTTATCTGTCATTAATAGGGTAAGTTTTACCTTATTTGGATTAGTCTTTAAATGATAACCTCTTTTCAATAGTTTGTTCTTTTACATCCAGCCTTCCTTTACTGTTATATTTTGGGTAAGCTTCTTTTAGACAATGTATAGTTGGGTCGTGTGTTTAATTCTATTCTGCCAATTTATTTATTTATTTTCAAGACAAGGTTGTGCTATGTATTTCAGGTTCTCATTGGCCTCCTAAATTATAAGCGTTGGTCAATATCTTTTAATTAATGTATTTAGGCTGTTTACATTTAATATAATTGTTGATGTGTTGAGGCATAACTACCACTTTATGGTTTTATTTCTTTTCTGTTTCCTGAAGTTTTGTTTGCTATGATATGTTTTTATTTATGTTTGTTTTATTTTCTTTGTTTATGTTTTCTTTATTTTGTATTTTATTTTTATATTTTATTCTTTATATTTTATTTATGTTTTAATTTTTTATTTCTATTTTATTTTCATCTCATAGATTATTTGACCATTTTTCAATGTGTAACATAACATTTTAATGTATGTGTAACATTCTTAAACGTACTCATACAGTTTTTTAGTGGTTGCTTTTGGTATTAGCAGTGATTTATCATAGTCTACAAATGCTATCATTTTACCAGGTTCAGTGATTTATATAGATGCCTTACACTCTTCCTCTGTAACATAATTATTACAAATGTATTCCCAACACCTTCAGGATAACATCATGTTGTATTTTTTGCTTTGATTCTCACATGTAATTTAGAAAAATGAAGAGACTGTTTAATTTTTTAAAATCTGTTTCTTTTCTTCTTTCAAATTTGCTAATTTCTGGTTTCTAGTTGACTGATTCTTCCTTTCCCTTCATTCTGCTATTGAAGCCACTTAGAATGATTTAAAACTTAACTTTTCCTTGTTAGTTCTAAAATTTCCATTTGTCATTTTAAAATATGGTTATTTCTTTCCTGGGACTAAAGTTTTATTTGTCTCCAGCAGAACTGCAATTGCTTTTTGAAGCCCTTCTGCTGTGGAGAATTCAAACTGCTCTTAGTTCACTTAAGAAATATGCCCATTGTCCTAGTGTTAGCTTTAAACAATTGAATTTAAAATGTTCCTGGTTGGACGGAGACTGGGGCATTTGGAATGTTTTCTGGAAGCCCTCCTTCTGTTTTATCTGTCATTCCCTAGCACTGATGGGAGTGGGAGCAGTTTGCACTAGACTATCATCGCTGGATGGGTCACCGATTTACAGATTCCTCTTGTCCAGTGAGGCCTTGTTAATATCCAGAGGTTTTCTGTGTTAGGGCTGGGAAGAGGTAGAAGTTGTGGGTTCCCGCTAGACTTGATGCCTCACCAGCTGGTAAACTTGGAAGACCCCTCATTACAGCTCCACCCACTCAGGTAGAGGGGTAGCCATTATTCCTGGATGGTGTGAAAGCCCTGGATTTAAACCAACCAGCGGGTCTCTGATGTGGCCTCAGTGGAAGTGAGAGTGAGTATAGCCAGGAACAAAATATTCATATATATGAGTCTATGGGGGTCATTCTTATTCAAACCACCACACTCACTCTCATCCCATAGGCCACTTGCTGTGATCTCTTAAAGGTTACCATCCATAAAGCTTAGAAATTGAAGCTCCCCACATGTCTTAGCTGCAACTGTGGGCAGAAGGGCTCAGCACTTCCTGGTAAAGGTAAAATGTTGGTTTTTCTTCCTGGTCTTTTTTGGCACTACCATATTGGTAGTGAGGGTGGAAGTATAGGCTCCCTGCTCAACATTTGCTGGAACGGGATGTCTTAGGGTTTTACTGCTGTGAACAGATACCATGACCAATGCAAGTCTTATAAAGGACAACATTTAATTGGGGCTGGCTTACAGGTTCAGAGGTTTAGTCCATTATCATCAAGGTGGGAACATGAAGGCATCCGGGAAGGCATGATGTAGGCAGAGCTGAGAGTTCTATATCTTCATCTGAAGGCTGCTAGCAGAATTCTCACTTCCAGGTAGCTAGGATTAGTAGGGTCTTAAAGCACCTGCCCACAGCGACACACCTACTCCAACAAGGCCACACCTCCAAATAGTGCCACTTCCTGGTCCAAGCACATACAAACCATCACAGGGGACCACTGTTCCCCCCCAACTCCCTGTGGAGTTTGTCTGCAACGGCACAGTGTGTGCTGTCCTTTTTCTTTGCTAGAGGGAGCAGACTTATGGTGGGCATCGTTGTGTCGGCACCCACTGCATTCTGAGGGTGTCTGGCTTCTTTAGCTCCAAGTCTGTGATAAATGAGGCCTGATGAAAACACCAGAAACTTGACACCAGATTGCTCTTCGGTGTCTTGCAGTGTCTAGATGGCATGGCTCTCTTCTCTCTCCTACTTCTAGATATTAGGCAAAAAGCTCAGAATACCCAAGATACAACTCACAGACCATATGAAGCTCAAGAGGAAGACCAAAGTGTGGACGCTTCAGTCCTACTTAAAAGGGGGAACAAAATAATCATGGGATGTAGAGGGTGGGAGGGACTTGGGAGGAAGAGAGGAGGAGAAGGGGGAAAGGGGGAGGATGGGATCAGGTATGGGAAGAGATGTACAGAGGGTCGGGAAATTGAACAGTGGTGTATAGCAATGGGGAATGGGGAACTAGGGGTAGTCACCAGAAAGTCCCAGATGTCAGGAAACCAAGAGGTTCCCAAGACCCAATGGGGATGACATTAGCTGAAATACCCAACAAAGGGGAGAGAGAACATGTAGAGACCATGTGAAGAGGTTAGGCACGGTCCCTGATTAAGGGATGGACCCACCCACCCATCTCCAAAATTTTAACCTAGAATTGCTCCTCTTATCTAAAGGAAATACATGGACAAAAAGTGGAGCAGAGACTGAAGGAAAGGCCATCCAGAGACTTCTCTACCTGGGGATCCATCCCATATACAGCCATCAAACCCAGACACTATTGCTGATGCCAAGAAGTGCTTGCTGACAGGAGCCTGATATGGCTGTCTCCTGAGAGGTTCTGCCAGAGCCTGACATATACAGAGGTGGATGCTTGCAGCAACCATTGGACTGAGCACAGGGTCCCCAATGGAGGAATTAGAGAAAGAACTGAAGGAACTGAAGGGGTTTTCAACCTCATAGGAAGAACAATATCAACCAACTAGACCCTCCAAAGTTCCCAGGGACTAAGCCACCAACCAAAGAGTACACATGGAGAGACCCATGGCTCTAGCTGTGTATATAGCAGAGGATGGCCCTACCTGGCATCAGGGGGCAGGGTGAGGTCCTGTGAAGGCTTAATGCCCCAGTGTAGGGGAATGATAGAGTGTTGAGGCAGGAGTGGATGGGTGGGTGGGGGAGCACCCTCTTAGAAGAAGCAGGGAGAGGGGAATGGGATTGGGGTTTGAGAGGGGAAACCGGAAAAGGGAATAACATTTGAAATGTAAATAAATAAAATAACCAATAAAAAAAGAATGACCTCCATTGACTCATATATGTGAATATTGAATGTGAATTTTTGTTCCTGGCTGGTAAACCGTTTAGGAAAAATTAGGAGATATAGCCTTATTGGAGGAAGTGTGGCCTTACTGGAGGAGGTGTGGCCTTATTGCAGGAGGTGTGGCCTTGTTGGAGGGGGTGTGTCATCGAGAGTGGGCTTTCAGGTTCCTATGCCAGGTCCAATCCTGTTTCTCTCTCTCTCTCTCTCTCTCTCTCTCTCTCTCTCCCTCCCTCCCTCCCTCCCTCCCTCCCCCTCTCTCTCCTCTGCTCTTCCTGAAACTTTTGGATCATGTGCCACCTCTCAGCTCCTGCTGTAGCACCATGCCAGTTTGTCTGCCACCATGCTCCCCACCACATTGATCACAAACTAAAATAGAGCGCCTGCTTTCACTGTTGCATACCAGTGCCCACCGTTGGGGATAGAAGGAGAATCTCCCATCTCACCAACTCCTCAGAGCTCGGAAGGCATCCTGCCTAATCACAGGAGAGGCTCAGGCACCCACCTCTTCATTTGGATACCCAGAGCCAGGATAGAAGGTAATAAGACCCTTTCCCACCGACCACAAGATGGGGGGTCTTTATATCTACAAGGGAAATGAAACTTTTTTTTTAACCTTAGAAACAGGTCTTCTTAGCAAGGAATGAGGATACTGGCCCAGAGCCTAGGTCAAGGAGGACTGTTGTGACAGAGTCAGCTTCTGAGGGCTCTCAGGTGGTGATGACCTGGAGTCTGGCCTTGCAGACAGCACCACCAGCCTGGCTGCAGTCTTCCTCACTTTCTTCATGCATGTGGTCCACATAAAGTCTTGTTAGGAGGAGGGAGTCCAGTATATGCTCAGTCATTCTGGATAAAGACATAGACTTTATACTGTAGACTTGAACTCTAGTCCTGGAGTGACCTCAGTAAGTTATTCTTCCTCGTCTACTTATTCCTCTGTAAAATGGGCACCGCAAACGCAGGTCTAGTGTGAAGGTTAAAGACCTTAGAATGAGGCCCAACATACTAGCTGCTTTACATCTGTGTTTTCCAAAGCCACAGAGGAATCATGGTGCATCTTGAAGACACCACCACAGCTGTCTGTCTGGATGTCGCTGGCCTCCTTTGCTTATTTTGGATAGAGGGCATAGACAGTTCGATGCATTGAAACCTTTTCAAGAAGGCTTTGGAGAGTGATCTCTGAAGAATGAAGGCATCACGCACAGATGACTGGACAGGTATCCAGGAGACAAAGGAGAAGAGGCATGTGGTGACTCTCACAGTTGATGCAAAGGTCAGAAGTGATCAGTAAACCATGCTCTATTCATTACAAAATACAGTGGAATACTGCTAATCAACGTCTCCGTAAATTGTCTTCAGGGATGGATTTACCATAAGCTGTGGAGGAAGGCTCTTTTCACCTCAGAGGAACTGTGTGTGTGTGTGTGTGTGTGTGTGTGTGTGTGGAATTGTCTGCACGGCATCAGATTGAAGGGTTCAGCAAGTCATCCTCTCCATGCCCTTGGTCCTGCATTCATCCTCCAGTTAGGATGCGCTGGAGACTTCAGGCTCTCTGATCAGTTCTCTCAAAAGCAGATACTGGAAGGAACTAAACTGGTTTCAGTTTTGCATTCTGAATGTTGCCTTCCTATCAGATCTGACCATTTCCCCAACCTTTAAATAGAGCCATGTTAATTGCACATTGTTTGAAGCCCAGGCTTAAAAGAGGAGCAAATTGGACTCATTAAACCTTGGAGAGACACATGAGTTAAAGAAGGCTACTACTGTTCTCTTCCTCAATAAATGGTGCAACAGCTTGGAACCTGATTCGCAGCTATATCCCAACACTCTCAATATTATGAGATAGATGAGCATTCAAACTTCCAATGCTATTTCTACCCCACCGTCCTAAAGTACGGCAACGTCTGTTGCTGAGCCTGTTCCAGGGATGTTCATGGATTTGCATAATGAGTAGAGAACTTCCCATAAAAACACAGAATCTCTACTGAGGAAATACATCATTCCCTAGCAATCGCTGATCAGAGTAGGACACAATAGCCCATGCACTGGGAGGCCAATTCATGATGGACCATGGGATGCGTGACAAGTACCTATGAGTATTCATGAGGCACTACTGCTGAGCTCTCTCAACCCGAACCCTTTCCAGCAGGACACAGTGACCACAGTTGCATCCTGAAGATGTGACCACAGCTCTCTGAATTCCACCACTTACAGTTGATGACTTTGGACAGAGAGACAGGAACTGGATGTGTGTGTAAGCTCGGCAGGAAAGATTGCATGATTTCTGAACACCCTTCACCAGGCGCTTCTGTGTGCAATGGGACCCCATGCAGAGGTGGGTGTTATCCATTTTCATCTGCATAGGAGTTTTCTCAGCTCAAGTCCTAGAGGGGCTGAGACTATAGTTAGCGTCGCTAGAACCGGAATATCAATTTCCATTCCTGGAAACAGATTAAGGACCACTTCTGATAATTAAGATCTCAGAGACATCATAGATTGTTGTTTTGCTTTTGTTTGTTTTGATTTAGTTTGGGGCTTTTGCTTTATTTTGTTTTGTTTCTTATTTGGTTAAAAAAAAAGTACTAATCACTATTTTTAGTAAGCTTTTTATTTTCTGTACGTCTGGGACTCTTGAGTCACGAAGCTTTCCCTTCTCTTCTCTAGAACTGATTTAGAGTCTCTTAATCACGTGCCTCTTTTATCGACTGTGACAGTTGTGCACATAGCTAGTATCTAAGCAAGAATTCTGGAGGAGGGGAACTGCTGCCCACATCCTCCATATCTCCACCCCACCCACCCACACCCACCCATATTCACCCACACTCACCACCACACCCACACCCACACCACACCCACACAGCTGTGATCCTCTCTGGCACTGTCCTCTATCTCATTCTGAAAAGCAAAATTTTATTGTGCAAAGAGATATACATGCACGAGAAGTAATTTTAGATCAATACCACCGAGGGTCTGATACATTAAGTCAGCATTTGTCCAAGTGTTGGACCTACATCATGTACATCAGAAAACTTTATATCGAGAGTGATTTTAAAACACAGATGACTAGGCAGCAATCTAGGCAACTTATTCAAAAGTTTTATGGAGTGAGCTTGGGGACCTTCCATTTCCTTTTAAGACTTTTCTTCTAGGTCTGTCCCTTTTGTGTGTATGTCACAGGAGGGGCACAGGAGAGACGGATGCACCACAGTGGGTGGGCGCAGGTCAGGAAACAACCTGGAGGCTTGACGGCAGTGCCTTTACCCCCTAAGCCACCTGATGGCCTTGGCAACTCTAGGAACAAGCTTTCTAGATGATTCTTATGTTCAAGGAATTTTTCGAGGAGGACGGTCTCTAGACATGGTTTCTCTGTGTACAACTGGCTGTCCTGGAATTCACTCTATAGATTAGGCTGCTCACAAACTCAACACAGAGCCGACTGCCTCTACCTCCCTAGCGCTAGGATTAAAGATGTGAGCCAGCCCCTGGCATGCTCAAGGACATGTTGAGAGTGTAAAATTTGTTTAAACAGTTGTTCCCCTTCAGTCCCCTCCTCTGGGTGACAGCTTAATAACCACCCGGACAAAAATTTGTGTTCTCCATTAGTAGAAATGTGACAGGAACAGGGAGTAGTTAATGGGTGTGTGACATGTGCTGGGTACAGGGCTAAGTGAGAAATTTATATGTGTGACTTATTTAAATATGACATCTCCTTGTTGGGATGTTAAAGAGATGGAGGGTTAAGGTTATAAAAAGAACCCTCATGAGTATTCAATCTCTATAATCAGATAACTGACTCAGGAAACGTACCCTGCCTTCAGGAACTAGACAACTAGCTCATCCAAAATAAATACTCATTTTTCAACCTGGTTTTGTAGACCCCTGCCCTCCTTTCAAAAGAAGCCCTGCACCCCACCCATGTACATGAGTCAGTTGTCACTGAGATCTAAGAGAAAAGAGCCAGGAATAAGACTTTCTAGGTTTGGGACAGAGTAGCATCCAGCCAGGAGGGGCCATTTCCAGGCCATGGGACTCTAGAGAAACAACAGCTTAGCCTAGGCTCTGGGACCCTGGAGAAAGAACAACTTAGGGAGCAGCTAGAGGTCTGTAGTAAGCGTGTCTGGGAAGCCTCCTCCGCACAGTGGTCCCTACATCTCACCCTGCTTGTGACCCTGACACCTCCTCAGGTTTGCAACATCTTTGCTCTTGATCCTGAATTCCTGCTCAGTCTTCTCTGTTCCTGAGAGTTGACTTCCTCTTCCACGCTTCAGAAGGGGAAGTGGAAAGCAGGCTTTGCTAGCTCTCAAAACTGCAGGCTGAGGCTTTAGATGGGGCAAGCATTTCCTGTTGGCCTTGATCGCTGACTGGTGTGCTCATGACACTCACTTTCGACCTTCGACCATTTGGGTTCCTGACCTGTGATGTCATCTGAACCTTTGACAGCCTGTTGTAGCTGCTGCCACGTATACTTAATAAACGCTGACTGAATCTGTGAAGGGACAGGGCTTGATTTTGAACCAGCAGCCATCCAGTCAAGGAAAATTTTATATATTTTCATTCCATATTTTCTTATTTTTTTCTTCTTTTGCTTTTTCTCCATTGTTCCTTTAAAATTAAATAACTAATTAGTTAATTAATGATGGAGAAGGAAGATCCATGGGTAGGGGAAAGGACATTTTACCATTTGACTGATGACGCTATTTGATCTCATTTTAAATTGCCATCTGAGATCATTTCAAGAGAGAGCAAATATTTCACACTAGAACCAAAGAACAGAAGGTAAATCTTATCTTTTCCAGGATCAGGCAGAGCTTTGTGAAACCAATCACTTTGCTTCTAATTTCAAAGGAAAGAGAAGATTTGAGCAAACACTTTAACCGGTAGACTATTTGGACAGCTTTTCTTAATAAAAGCCATTGCTAAGCCTAACCTGGAGGCCAGACCTTAGGGATGGAAACAAGAAAAAAGCAGAACCACTGTTTATTGGAATAATATTTCTAAACCTATCTGCTGTTCACAGACGCGCTGCAGTGAAGCCTTGGGCAGCTCTGCTGAGACGCGGTGACTCACCGTTTGTTGCCTTAGCAGTTTTGATGCATATTCTCACTGCTAGCTCGCTGCCACTCGATTCCAAACTTCCCTTCTTCTTTCTAATGAAATAAAATCATCTTTGAAGAATTGCTTACCATTCTGCCTTCTCAGAGAAAAGAAAATCTCACAGAGCAGCCCTGATTGATTAACTTCTTTCAGTGCTGGAGTTTGCTAAATTACCTCTGGGAAGCAGGCAGGGGAGAGAGAGAGAGGAAGGAAAAATGCACACAGATATTAACTGGCAAAATAGATCATGTCTCAGTACATTATAAAATCAAGCTTTGAATTGCTTCCCAGCTCTGGGACTGCTGTGTGTGTGTGTGTGTGTGTGTGTGTGTGTGTGTGTGTGTGTGGAGGGTGTCTGGGTGTGTCTGGGTGTGTGTGTCTGGGTGTGTGTCTGGGTGTGTATGTATGTGTATGTGGGTGTGGGTGTGTATGTGTGTGTGTATGTGTGTGTGTGTGTGGGTGTATGGGTATGTGTGTGTGTATGTGTGTGTGTGTGTATGTGTGTGTGTGTGTCTGGGTGTGTGTATGTGTATGTATGTATGCGTGTGTCTGTGTATGGGTGTGTGTGTGTGTATGGGTGTATGTGTGTATGTATGTGTGTGTGTGTGTGTGTGTCTGGGTGTGTGTATGTGTATGTATGTATGCGTGTGTCTGTGTATGGGTGTGTGTGTATGTATGTGTGTGGGTGTGGGTGTGTGTGTGTGTCTGGGTGTGTGTATGTGTATGTATGTATGTGTGTGTCTGGATGTGTGTGGGGGTGGGGGGTGTATGTATGTGTGTGTGTATATTTGTGTGTGTCTGGATGTGTGTGTGTGTGTGTGTGTATCTGGGGTTTGAACCCAGGGTTTTGTATATGTGATACAGGTACTCTATCACTGAGCCATGTTACTAGCCTTCTCTCTGATTCTTCTTTTTAAAAATTGTCTTTGGGAAAGCATTTTGATGTATCTAGACACACACACACACACACACACACACACACACACACACACACGGGCAAGAAGAGGGCATTAGAGTCCGTGTAGCTGGAGTTACAAGAGGTGGTGACTGCCTGATGTGGGTGTTGGGAACCAAACCTGGGTCCTCTGCAAGAGCAGATGCTTTCTTAAATACTGAGCCATCTCTCCCAAAAGAACATTGTTAAGTCAGAGTATGCAACTCATCCCCTATGCTTAGGGGAACAGAATGATAATGCTATCGCTTCATGAAGCCAAAAAGAGGAACCTTCTAACCCATCGCTCCTGTACGTCTGACCATGGAGTAACGGAACATCTGACTTTAGCATGGCCTCTACATTCTCTGAGGCTGGGTGCCATGGCCCAGCACACACAGGCAGTTTTAGTGACTCCCACATCTCTCGTGAGGGTCAGACACCCCCTGGCTCTATACTGTCTTCCAGAGATCTTTCCAAGGCATTGATGACAGGCATTCAAAGAGTCTTTTCAGCGCCCCATGACCAAAGAGAAAGAGAGTGGCAGTAAGGAGCTGCTTGCTCATGTGCAACCTCTTACAGAACAGCGGAAGGCTCTCCCCAGCTAGAGGGGCCGCCATCTTGGACAGGGAGGAGGTGGCAGAGGCGATGAAGTGTGGAGACCCAGTCACAGCTGCAAGACAGAGACACCCGACCTGCTCTCGCCTGTGAGGAGAGGTCTAAGCAGGGGCAGGGCTGGAGGCAGAAGCTGAACCCACTGCCGTTTTCTGCTCACAGTAGGTTTTTCTGACATTCCTTCAGCAGCAGGGAGAAGCCGGAATGCTGAGCTTCTTCCCTTCGTGATAGGGAGGCCAGCTGCTCATTCTTTCTAAAGTTAAAATAATGCATATGTGCATGTATAACTCTATGTGCATTGTGTACACACATACATCAAAAGATAGAAGATGTTGAACATTAAATGCATTTTTAGACATTAACATATACTTAGATACTCTGTATTTTATATACACTGAGCATGGTGTATACATTTGTGTGTGTGTGCATTTCCAGATAGATCATTAACTTCTTTTCTTCAGCAGACGAGATCATAACTCAGCCTTTCTCAGCTGAGGCTATGTGAGAATTATTTCCCAAGGATGAATGTAATGAGCCAAGACTGCTCCGTGCATTTGCAATGATCCTGGTTTTGCATTAACATGGGTCTAAGGGGCTGCCATTTTTAGCACTATCTTTGGAAGAAATGACCACTTGCATATTTCTCTGTGCATGTCTCCTTCCATAAATGGCCTCAGATATAGTTCCTTGTTTAGAAAGTAGTAAAGGTAAGTTATAGGAATGGAAAAAGGCTAAGGAAAATACATCACCTCTGACTGCCTGCTTCTTCTCTTTCCTGGCTAGCTTCTCCCCTCTTCCCTCACTCCTCCTGCACCCCCAAAGGCAGGAGAGCTTCCTGCTTAGACAGTAAGGCACCCCAGTGGATTCATAGCATCAAAACGTGCCTTTTGGAAGCATTCCAAGTCAGCTGACAGTGAAGTGTGACTGACTTGCTCTCCTAGGGAGAGAAGATCATCCACTTATATAGCAATATAAAATGTACTCCACTTTATAGCTTGTGCAAATGCTGCCTATGTAATCAAAACACTGCAATAATAAAGGCTTGAGGAACTGCATGAAGATAGGATGAATTATTTATGCTTCAAGGGAGTAATGCTTCCCTTCTTTTAAGCATTTGGCTCTTGGCAACCCTGGCTGGCTGGCAGTTTACAAGACTGAACTAATATTTATCATTAGGAAAAAAATGCCACCCGTTCCACTTGCTTTATGCAGTTGCTATGCACCAGGTACAACTAGGGATTAAACGGAAGCACATATATTATGGCAGTTTAAAAATAATTCTGACGGCGATCACTATGGCATGAGTATTGTTCTTGCCATCATGCAAAGCCCCTGACCCATCCCCAGTGGCAACTCCGTGTCTCTCACGGCAGAACCAATCTGCCCAACTGGTGCTAGACAGAAGGCAGGATTCCAGCCTCAGCTATTAAATGTGCTGTGTATTCTTCTGTCTATAGCAACTAGTTCAGAGATCAATCATTCGGCTGGTGGTCCTTTGTAGGTTGCCATTCCCATATGAGCTCAACTGCAGCCTCTGGGAAGTGCCAGCCTGGCGGTTAGGAAGGGTAGAGCCCAAGCAGCCCATAGCGAGTCAAGGAAGAGCAATTGAGTCCTAACAACACTTTAAGCCACTAAATCTGACCAAACTGGGTGCCAGCCCAACCCCTGGGCCTTTCAGCTTTCTCTGCCTGTAAATTTGTTGTTTGTCTTATTTTTTTAAAAATAAAACATTTGAAGCTATGGAAGAACTAACTAACTAAAATGACAGTCACACAGAGGCAGTCACGATGTGACCGTGTACTGGGGGAAACAATGGGCTTTTGTGCAGAAGGAAGTGCCGTTAGGTGCTAAGACCATGAAGCTCTCATAGGAACTCGGCCATGGCAGGTGCGGGCAGTAATACGTGCACTAAAATGAGGGAGCATCCTTTGCTGACTCAACTCACTCTATCAACCGAATCAAGATAAGTTTATGGCAGTGGGGCCCACCAAACAAAATCCACACAGGAGACATTAACCTCCCAGCCCCTCAGGCTTTAGGATAGGACACTTTTCTGCTCCAGCTTAGAGACACCAGGCTGAACAGACTGAAGAAGATAGGCTCTCCATTCAGACTAGCTGGTGCAGACACTAGAAGCATTGTCATAGTACCTGCTATAGAGGATCCACGGAGCCTCAAAGCCATGAGCCAAAATTATGAAACAAGCCAGTCTTGAGGCTGGCAGATGACTCAGCAGCTAAGGGCACTTGGTGCTGTCGCAGGTGACAGTAGTGCAGTTCCCTGTCTCACCACAGGAGACTCACAAACACCTGTAACTCCAGCTTCAGAGGACCTGACATCCTCCTCTGACCTCCACAGGCACCCTCATGCAAAAGCACATACACACATGCATACACACACACACACAAACACACATACACACACCAACACACACATACAAACACATGCACATGCACATACATAAAAGCAAAAATAAATCTCTAAAGTGGATTGCCTAATGTGAAAGTAAATAGAACATGTATGATTTGAGCAGCCACTATGCTCCATCAAGCCATGTTCACAGACATACTCTTGGTTTCTGAAGCACTATCATATATATATATATATATATACATATATATATATATGTATATATATATATATGTATGTGTGTGTGTGTGTGTGTGTGTGTGTGTGTACAGTGCCATATATCACATCACTGAGGAACCCACTGGAGTTTAAGAGAATATTTGTTGCCCTCTTTATTTTCTTAGTACGTATGTATTTATTTTTGAGACAAGGTCTCACTAGATAGCTCTGGCTGTCCTGGGATGCACCATGTCTGGAGAGCTAGGATTAAGGTCCTTTGCCACCTGAAGTAAAGTTGGCTAGAAGACTGACTGACTACCAACTTCTTTACTTAATTAATTATCCAAAGCCACCGGAAAAACCAAAACCAAAAACCAATGACTATCTTCTCAGACACTAAAACTCTTTGGGTCCCCAATCTGCTGAAAATTAGAAATTAGGACTCAATGTGAGGTCAGAGGGGGTGACTCTCTTTTAAGAATTTAGAGCCTACTTTTACCCACCAGGCCACTGAAGACTGTGTCCTGTGAATACCAAAGGATGGTCACTGTGCCTTTAAAAACTCATGTTATTTAATTCCCTATATACCGTAACCCATCTATTCAGACAGTAAGATTACATTTCCAGAAGATGGCTACAGAACTCTCTCTGGCAATGGTTGTGTGACTGTTGCACTCCCATTTCAAGAACTAAAGTTTAGTTTTCTAGCTCAACCCCATGAGACCAGGCAAACCTTCCTGGCTGCTTTTACTGAAAGAACATGGAAGGAACACTGTGTAAGGCCTAAGGATTAATTCTATGTCTGTTGAAATCCAGGTATCTCATGTGATTACTGTGAAAAGCCCCAAGCTGTGGAGAGGATGAGACACCCCGTGGGTAGGGAGAAGACAAGGAACTAGACATAGAACTGGAGGAATCACCTTGAATGATCTGTCCAGGCCAGGCTCCAGATGAGTCCAGAAATAACCACTATCTGTTTACATCTCCTTAAAATCGGATGAAGAAGCCACACAAGCTGGATTCACCTCAAGACAATGAAATACAATCAATTAATTTTTGAAAGCTGCTAAGACTTGGAAAGGTTTTATTAGAAGCAGTAATGGACACCAGCCTTGGAACAGATAGCTACTTTACCAGTCTAACTGCCCCTTGAGGTATAGTGGATGTGGTAGATGTTTTTAAGGTATTGAATTTCATATAATAGTATATGCTATATTAGTTGGGGTCCTTCACAACAAACAGTTGAGGCCACTTATTGCTGAAGCTTTTAGTAGAACAGAGTACAGTTCACGAATCATCAGAAGGCCTGGAATCTGATTTACAGACAAGCGAGAACAAAACACTCAAAACTATGATCACTATGATCCCCAAATCCTTCTGGGATACTAACCCACTGCACAGGAATGACAGGGCACTCCACATCCCTTGGGATCACTAACTTTCAATCTTCTATTGGTACCTCTAACAGGCAGAGCCTGAAGCACAGGCATCCATCCTGGCTATAAGGGAGTCTGGAGAAATAAGTTGTCAGTATTTTAGATTTTTGCCTTTAGGAGTACTCATTATCATCAACTTCATATGAAATAGGAGTGAACCCTGCAAAGACAGAGTGTTAAAATCCAGAAGCCAAAATAGCTATCATTGCCACCAGAAACTGATAACTTACTATATAAGTTTATGCAACTATATGCATATATAGAAAGGGGTAGTTGTTTCATAGTACGTCGGTTCGATATTATTAAAATCCCTTTGCAACAAATACAGCATTCTTCAAATTAACATTAAATTTGTCATCCATATTCAAGTTAATAAGGCTTATGGGAAAGATATGAAGCAGTGCATCCTCCTAAAGTCTCTGCAGATTTGTAGGTAGAACATGACACAAATAGTAATAGTCACAGTAAAACTATAAGCTCATTAAAGGCAAGTTAAATTTGTAACAGGAAGAAATACTAAAGTAAACTTTTTTCCTTAAAAAGGTGAGTGTACCTTGATGGAAGGGGAAGAAGGCATATAGAGGATAGTGAGGTAGTGTGTTAAGAGTGAAATATATAATGTTTGGGGGAACCCATGCAGTAAAGACTCTCAGGACCTAGGAGGGAGTCATGGTGAAATAAGGAGTGGGTGGTGGGTGACCTGGACAGTGTCATGTTCCCGTGCACATCAGGAGCTCCCATGAAGGTTGTGGTGATCTGAAAGAGCAATGGCTCCAAAGGCTTATGTGTCTGAATACTTGGTCCTCAGATTGTGTACTGGGTGGGAGAGGATATGGGACTTTTGTGATGTGGAGCCTTGCTGGAAGAAGTACATCACTGGGAGGCTGAAGGCTTTGAGAGTTTATAGACTCACCCTATTTTCAGTTTGCTCTCTCTGCTTTCTATATGTGCAGCAGCGATGCGACCTCTTAACTTCCTTCTCCTGCTGCCACGGCCTCCCCACCATTACGGAATCTCTCTCTCTCTCTCTCTCTCTCTCTCTTCTCTCTCTCTCTCTCTCTCCCCCTGGAACCATTAAGTTCAAATAAACTCAGCCTTCCTTAAGTTCCCCTGAACTATGGTATTTATTATAGAAAAGAAGTAACTAATCCTGAAGTTGATACCAAGAGTGGGGTTGCCCGTGTGATGGCCTACTGCTATCATGGAGGCAACCATTAGCAGACCACTGCAAGTCAAGTGGGATTTTCATGGGATGTTAGCATTATGTTGATATTCATTAAGTATTCAATATAGACCAAGTAACGTTTACATAACCAGTTTACATAACCAGAATTTTGTCTATGAATGTAATTTCATTCAGCCTCTGCCATCTGTGTGTTATTTTTGTTTTGGAAATGATGACATAGAAGCTCAGAGAATAAGAAATCTAGCACAGATCAAATAAAACAAAGTATTAAATTGAGGTTTGATTTGTACAGTCAGGCTAGAAGACTGATGCTCTTTTACCCCCTCTCTTTGTGGAATGTTATTTACTAAGTAACTAAGTTTCATGAGGACTGATTTAGTACCCTCAACTCCAATTTGGTAGACAGATACTACCCTAATAAAATGGATTTAAGTTGTCATGGCTGTCTCTAAGAGCAAAGACAGGTCTGAGCTAGTTCTCCAACATAGAGCTGGCTTCATAAATCCATGAAATGGCCAGATGGGAGGATTTTTTTGTTGTTGGTATTTTGTTTTGTTTTGTATTTGTTTGTTTGTTTTATGTTTATTTGGTAGTTGAGATCAATTAATATTTTAGAATTTTATTTTCCAAAAAAGTGTCTAATTTCTTTGCAGAATACATTTTTCTTGCAAAATAACATGCCCCCCTCCCCAAAAAACACACACTTCTGATTGGGAACAAGAGAGAAGAGTGCTTTCCATTGTAAGCACTTCTGCTAATTTCATTGCCTGTGATCTCAAATTATGCATAGCACAATTAGTTTAACAAATAGAAATGCTGAAGTAGAGTCCTGCCAAGGAATGGATTAAGTTCAGTCTCTTGAGACCAGAGGACTCTGCCAAGTCCTCCCCCCCCCCCAACACTTAAACACTTAACACTCAGTAGATGGTGTTTCCACCCCAGCCAGTCAAGTCGCATGAATGAGAGGGCTCCATGTTGAATGGGCACAGGCTGGCATCCTTGAGAACATTCACATCTGGCCGGGCCTGTAGTAAAGGGAAATTGCTAACTACACTTTCCAACCACACTACGGAGCTGAAACAAGATCACAGGGAGTCATCACCTCTGGGCAAACCTGTCCTCTAGCAAACAAGACTTGTCACTCCCTCTGTATACACCTTCTGCATGGCGCTAAATGGCCCGCCCAGGGGCTGTGGAATTGATGTCCTCTCAACTGAATTTGCCTGTGCTTTGAATAGTGGCTCTCACCGTGGGCACAAGACTCAGCAGTGGGATTTCCTGGCCCCAAGAATCTCATGATTCTGCAAGTCTAGGGTAGATCAGAAGTTCGCCTTTCTACGAGTGCTCAGGTGGGTCATCCACACAGTTACCTGAGAGAAGGCAGCCCCACTTTGTTCTGTGTGACAAATTCGAGGTCAACAGTCCTCAAGCCACTTCAAAATCAGTGGACCTTCAAAGAAATCATATTTTTAAGAGTCGTATTTCATTGTGTGCGAACTACCTGTCCTAAAGAAGTACTTTAGGTTTGATTATTTTGAAATCCGGAGAGAAAAAAAAAACAAAACTGTTTTCAGTTTGTCAGAGAAGCACTTTGTTTGTCTTTATTTTTGTTTTTGGTTTTGTTTTTCAAGACAGGGTTTCTCTCTGTAGCCCTGGCTGTCCTGGAACTCACTCTGTAGACCAGGCTGGCCTTGAACTCAGAAATCTGCCTGCTTCTGCCTCCCAAGTGCTGGGATTAAAGGTGTGTGCCACCACTGCCCAGCACTTTGTCTTGAGTGCCAACAGGCTGACTGCTTCAATCATTTTTATATCTGTATGTGCATGTGTGTGCACATGTGTGTGCATGTCTGTATGTGAATGTATGCATGTGTGTATGTGTGTGCACATGTATGTGTACTTATATTTATGGCTGTTGTGTTAGTATATGTGCATGTTTACATATCTGTGTGCATGCATGAGTATGTGCATTTATATACCTCTCTCTGTATGTATGCATGTGTGTGCACAGATATCTGGCTCTGTGTGTGTATGTATGTGCATGTATACATGGCTGTGTGTGTGTGTGTATGTGTACCTTGTTGTGTGTTTCTCAGAGCACATTTGTTTTACTGATTCTCAAAGTGTTGTCCATAAGTATAAAATCATTTGCAAAAATATTTTATGAGGCTAGAGATGTAGTTTCATGGAAGAGCACCTCCTAGTATTTGGAAAGTGTTGGATGCAATCCCCAGGGTCACAATATAAAACAAAATAACAACCTCTCATAAAACTTCTGGACAGAATTCTTGCTTTAACTGTTAAGTTTTTTTCTGAAATATGTTCAAAGCAAATCTCAGGTATCTTGTCTCATCCCTGAAAACCTCAGCATATATCTTTCTTCTAAAAGAAACTTTCTACTTTAAAATCTCTCTCTCTCTCTCTCTCTCTCTCTCTCCCCTCCCCCACCTCCCATTCCAGTTTCTGTTGGACTACCTGTGGGTATGAGGCCTTCCCTGGAGTGCTGCTCAACATACCAGGTGTTGAAACATGAAGGAAATCTGACTTTTCCTCTCCTCGAAGCAATCAATTGCCAACAGCTGTCAGCTGGAGGTGGGACTTTGTTCCCCTCCCCTCCCCCATGCTGGGACCTCGCTCGGTTTGAGCCTGCACAGGTTCTGGGCATGCTATCATAATCCCTGAGTTCATATGTGCACCTGCTGTGCAGTGTCCAGAAGTTTCTTGGAAGCCAACCACCGCCTCTGGCTCTTCCGATCTTCCTGCTGCTCTTCCGTGAAGCCCCATGAGCTTTGGGGGAGTACAGTATGGTCATCCTTCTCAGGTCTGGGTGTTTGGACATCTGTCGTGCTCTGAACACTGATCACTTGTTGGTATCTGTGCCAACACTCTGTCATTGTAGAGTAGACTCTTCCTCCTCCTTCTTCACTATCTTTTTTTTCTTTTTCTTTCTTTTTTTTTATTTGATATATTCTTTATTTACATTTCAAATGATTTTTCCAATGCAGGGCTGCGAAGCCAAAGCCCTCTCCATCTTGCTAAGGTGCTACAATCTGGTTTTGACTGCTTGCTTTCTGGGGGGAACTGAACTTTGTGCCTTACCAGTGCACTTCCTGTGAACTGCAAACTATACCTCTGGATTGACTAGAGTGGAACATTTTTTTGGCAAGAATATCTGAGAGCTAGCACGATGCCACAGCAAGAGCCCCGTGGTTGGTTGGTCTGCTCTTGGAGATGTTAAGTCCCCTGAGTTCAGGCACTTGCCTAGAATCTGCCAAGGAAGGGCTGGGGGTGTGGTTCGCTGATAAATAGTAACTACCTTGATCCCATTTGTACAATTTTCTTTTAATCAACTTTGCCTCATGCTTTCCTCACCGGGGATCACTCGGGCTAAGTGGGCTGTTGCATCCCAGAGAGCTAGCACAAGCTGAATCAGAAACTATTTCCTCATCTCTGTCAGGCCCTTTTCCTTTTTCCTTGCCTTAGCTAAGTGAAGTGTGGGGGAGTTGCTGTCAATCATCTCAGGGCAGTGGGGGTGTTTGGGGATGGAGAGCTGCTATTTTGGAAGGTAACTTTCTAGCTCCTTCTGAACTTCCCCTGGGTATTGCTGTAAATGTTCCAAGATGAGGGGCCATATCACCAGGAGGAGAACGGTTAAGCTCGTGCTCTTTACTGAAATAACAGCTGTCAACCGACTTCATTCTCAGGATAATTCTATTTTATCCATGCCATGAATAAAGAACATTAAGACCACATTCCCCTCTGTTTGGGGATGCCATTGCCTGTTTCCCAGCATATGTTAGAATATCCTCTTTAATATCCTTGTCAATGAAAAGTGGCCTTTTAATCCAACCCCCTTCACTTTGTTTCCTTAAAGCCTTCTCTGGCAATTACTGTGACTGTAATTCGATCATTTTTATATCTGTATGTGCATGTGTGTGCACATGTGTGTCCATTCTGTATGTAAATGTATCCATGTGTGCATGTGTGTGTGCACATGTATGTGCACTTATATTTATGGCTGTGTGTGTAAGTATATGTACATGTATACATATCTGTGTGCATGCATGAGTATGTGCATTTATATGCCTCCCTCTATGTGTATGCATGTGTGTGTGCACGAATATCTGGCTGTGTGTGTGTGTGTGTATGTGCATGTATACATGGCTATGTATATGTGTGTACAAAGTACATAAGTGTGCAAAGGCAACACTTATGGCTCGTGGAAAAATACCCTGCTTGTTTATTCTATTTCTCATATGTTGGCCACCACTTATTTCTAGAAGATAGAATGGAATGTGTAGGCCCATGATTAGAACAGATTCTGCGTTGGAAGAATGCATCTTAGCCAAGGAACATTATGTCATAGCTGTGGGACATCAGACCTAACCTCTCTCCATCTCATGCCTCATCGGAGCTGCCTGCTGGCTAAGTACGTTCCGCTTTTTTTTCCACCATTATCACCAAGGCAGGGGGACTGGATTCTTTGCTTTGTTTGGTTTTTCTTTCCATCTGCACCCCACACGCTGAAGTATAGCAGCAGTTCCTAGCAAGCAAACCTGGCACAAAAATATCCTCCTCCAGATGCGTGGGCGATGGCTTCGAGGATGGGAGAGATGCGGAGGAGGCTTGTCTCCAGGAGAAAAGTACTATCCTGCAGGACAACAGAGGATCTGCAAGTAAAACAATCGTGAAAGGAAAGCCTTGTCGTTTCTGATGGACCGGAGGAGATTTTGTGGCTGAGATCTGGGTGTCATCTCCAAGATTCCTTTCCTGGTCATTTTCACACACACACACACACACACACACACACACACACACCACATTGAGCCTTCTCTTTCTCCTTTATCAAGCTGGTTTTAGTCCAGATTGATGATGGGAAAGGGGATAGGGCTGGTAGTGGAGCAGAGGAAACACATGAGTCTCCAGACTTTGGACCACCTCTCTCAGCATTCTGTCTAAGCTCCACCCCACAGTTACCTGGCAACAGCCGGGTAGGCCGGACCCACTGTAAAGGGAGCTGCTTGCCCCCTCCTCGCTCTCTTGGTCTCTTGTTCCTCTCGCTCTTTCCCTGCTTCCCTTCCCTCCTCTCTCCCCATCCCCTTCCCCTCCCCTCTCCACTTGCTCATGGCTGGTCTACAGTCTTTTACTTCTCTTCTCTTCTCTTCTCTTCTCTTCTCTTCTCTTCTCTTCTCTTCTCTTCTCTTCTCTTCTCTTCTCTTCTCTTCTCGTCTCGTCTCGTCTCGTCTCGTCTCGTCTCGTCTGGTCTCGTCTCCTCCCCTCCCCTCCCCTCCCCTCTCCTCTCGTCTCCTCTCGTCTCCTCTCCTCTCCTCTCCCCTCCTCTCCTCTCCTGTCCTGTCCTCTCCTCTCCTCTCTCCTCTCTCCTCTCCTCCTCTCTTCTCCTCTCTTCTCCTCTCTTCTCCTCTCCTCCTCTCCTCTCCTCTCCTCTCTCTTCTTTTTCCTCCTCCTCCTCCTCCTCCTTCTTCTTCTTCTTCTTCTTCTTCTTCTTCTTCTTCTTCTTCTTCTTCTTCTTCTCTCTCTCTCTCTCTCTCTCTCTCTCTCTCTCTCTCTCTCTCTCTCTCTCTCTCTGCCTCTACTACTCTCTTAACTCCCCTCCCCATGCCCTGAATAAATTCTATTCTATACTGTCATGTGGCTGGTCCCTCAGGCGGAAGGGATGCCTCAGCATCCTGGTCCCTAAGAATGCTTAAGGGTTTCCTTCCTCTTCACCCCTGGTGGGGGCTCACCTTCTCCTCTGAGCCCTTGGATGTCCAGGTTGCTTTTTTTTTCCCCTCCTTACTGAGCAACTCTCCATTTACTCAACATCTAAGGAGCCACTTTACCATTAGAGAAAAGTCACCCAAGACTCTACAGAACGCAGTGGAAGGGTAGGATCAGGCAGGAGGCAAGGCTACTCCCCAATCCTGGGCCTGCTGTGCCCATTGGAGGGCACAGGGCACAGGGACCAATGCTCTTAAGGAGCAGAGAGAGTGATTTCTATAAGAGACTCCAGATCCTAATTTCTTCCTCTTCTCTATTTGGATTACTGTCTTTTGATTTTTTTCTTTTGTCTGTTCCCTTGAAGAAAGCAGAAATCCAGGGGGGGGGAGGGTGTTGTGGTGTGTTCCCAGACTTCCTCAAAGCTGAGGATCATTCTTGAGAGAGAAACCTAGAAGGTGCTGAGTGACTTCCTTGGGAACCGTCTGGGCCTTGGGCTGTGTGACCTACTGTATTTCAGCTGACACCCAAGGGCCTGCTGACCCTGAATTCAGTGTTGCATGGGGTCATTGGTCTCCTCACAGAGGCTACAGCCTGGAAGTTAACAATGACTTCACCTCTACCTGTTTCAAAGCATAGAGAAATGGATTTACTTCCGTGGAAAAGTTGACTTCACTTTTTTTTTAAAATTGTTTTTCAGATTCTTATTTCTGCCTGCCAGATGCTATATAAGCCTATCTAGAAATACCAAATTGTTTCCAGGTGACTGAGTTCTTTGCCCTAGTGCCTTGGGCAGATAAAAGAGCTCAGCATTCTCTCTACCGCTGTTTGACACACACCAGCACATACGTAGGCGGCTTGCAGTCTGCCCCTTCAGGAGCCTCTGCAGGCACAGGGCTGGGGTGTGGCCTACAATACAAAGGAGGGGCAGAGCCCTGGCCAGTGACAACTGTGATTATCCAGGGCCTGGTATGCTTGGGACAGTTAGATGTACTTTTCTGAAGAAAAAAAAATCTAATACTCTGTAGGCTGTTCTGACTCTTATGACAAGGTGGCATTGGATTTACAAGGGTGGACTGCCCAGCTCTTAACTTATCCTAGAAAGTTTTGGAGACAGAAGACTGGAGAGAAGTGTGAGGAAGATCTCAGGCAAAAGGATATGACTTTGTAGAAGACGGAAAACATGTATTTCAGGGTATTGATTGCAAAAGCCAAAACCAAGAGGGCGGGGAATGTACAAAGGGGTGTGGGTTTGGGAATAATTTTAATTTATTCTTTGACAATTTCCTACGTGCGTGTTGTGTACCTTGATTTTAGCCGATCCAAATCCTTCCTTCCACTTCATTCAGTACACCCCTCCTCTTCCTCCTTTCCCTCCCGCTTAAAAAAATTTGTGAGTACACTGTAGCTGTCTTCAGACACACCAGAAGAGGGCATTGGATCCCATTAGATGGTTGTGAGCCACCTTGTGGTTGCTGAGAATTGAACTCAGGGCCTCTGGAAGAGCAGTCAGTGCTCTCAACTGCTGAGCTATCTCTCCAGCCCCCTCCTCCTCCTTTTTCCTATTTTTCCTCCCATAAGCCACTGAGTCCAATTAGTGTTGCCCACACACACATAGTGCCACTCACCTGGAATGCTGGTGTGTGCCAAGGCACCATGAGGGAACATTGTGTGCCCCTGCACAGATGCTCATTCACAGTGTCCTGGCTAAAATCCATCAATCTAAATGAGACAAAAGCCCCAGCCCTGAAAAAGAGACGTGGACACAAAGTCCCGTGCCTAACCAAGAAGCTATTGACAGTTACATGCTGGAAGAAAGTCAGTTTTTTCCAATGGATTGTCAATGGGTGTATCAACCACACTTCAGCAGGTTCCAGCACAAAAATGACTCCATGTTTCTGTGCGATTTTTGTTTGTCTTCTTTAGGTTTGACATGTTTTGTTGTTGTTTTATTTGTTTTTGTCTTATTGACACCTCTTTTATTTTTAGTTTGTTTTTATTTATTTTTTGTTTCTGTTTTACCTTTTTTGAGAGAGAGGGAGAGAGAGAGATATGGAAAACATGGAGTTGGGAGGGTGGGGAGGGGGGAATGATCTGGGAGGAGTGGAGAGAGGAGACAAGTATGATCAAAATATATTGTATGAAAATATTTAAATAAAATAGACAAATGTGGTTACAAGAAAAAAAAGCATTAATCAAGGGTCATATGCAAAACAACAAAGACTTCCAGGTAAAACAGAAAGAAGGAAAGAAAGAAAGAAGGAAAGAAAGAAAGAAAGAAAGAAAGAAAGAAAGAAAGAAAGAAAGAAAGGAAGGAAAGAAGGAAGGAAGGAAGGAAGGAAGGAAGGAAGGAAGGAAGGAAGGAAGGAAGGAAGAAGTTAGACAGCCAGGCATGGTATAGAAAAGCCCAAACATATGATCTATTCTTCTTGGGATCTTGAGTGACATGCCAACTATGAAGGCTTTAATTAGAACAAGCGTAACAGTTTGATATGGTGTCTGCTACTAGACAACAGTGGGGTGACAATGACAATTAACGACTCTGTGAGTCAGGCAATCCTGCTGTGGTTGTGTAGGTGACTCTTCTGGTGTTGCCTGAGACGGAGGTTTTCTGTCACGTGGCTGGTAGCCAGAAGAACCCTGGCAGGAAATGCATCTGCATGAGCCTCTGTGAGGCCTGTCCATTAGGAGTCAGCTTGCCAACTTGACATCAGCGGCACAAACATGATGGCGTTTTCTGTACTTGCAGACATTGGGTCTCCACCCCATGTGTGGAACTATGGGAGTGGGAGCAAGGAGAGAGGGGCTCAGAGGTCAGCAGCTCCCCTAGGTTCAGTGTAGTTTTAACACATAGGTTTACAGCGAGTAGGCAGAAGGCCCCATAATGGCGGAGAGGTGGCCACATTTTTCAGTGGCGTATCTGCATCTTCTGTGGAGGTGCAAGGTTTAGGGAACAGACGAAGAAAGCATAAGGCTGTAACTTGTCCGGAGGAGCTGAGCCTGGTTTCTGGACCAGGAAAGCCCAGATGTACTAGACTGAATGCCAATGCATTTATAAGCAGTCGCCATTTCTAGTTCTTGGGGTAAAACTGCCATAACATTTAAGGATGAATTGAAATTATACTCCTAGCTAATTCTTATATGGTTAAAAGAACATGTATGTGCATATACAAGTATGGAGACATACAGAGGCACATGGAGGAAATGTGAGAAAATGTTAACAATAGACAACACCTGTCCAGTTGTTTATTGAACTAGTCAAGGAATGTTTGTGGTGGATTGAGAATTTAAAAACAAGCAGATCAGCTGGGCGGTGGTGGCGCATGCCTGTAAACCCTGCACTCTGGGAGGCAGAGGCAGGCAGATTTCTGAGTTCGAGGCCAGCCTGGTCTACAGAGTGAGTTCCAAGACAGCCAGGGCTACACAGAGGAACCCTGTCTCGGAAAAAACAAATCCAAAAAACCAAAAACCAAACAAAACAAAAACAAAAATCAAGCAGATCAGGGAAGAAATACAGTGGCCTGAATCCTCCTTGAACCTACGGAGTCTGGAGCCCGGGACAGAGGCATGCGTGGTCTGCGGCTCTCTCCTAGGATTGGGATGAGAGTTCAGAAACCAAGTTATAAAGCATCTAGGAAAGCCACCAAGCTCAGTGCCTCCTGAGGAAACTTCTTCCAGCAAATCCAGTTACTTTCTTGAAAACAGCACGGCTAAGCAGCAGGGGGACCGTGCTTATTCAATGCTTTAAGGCCAGCAATTGTCACAATGAAAACACAAATGCCTGCTTTGTCTCAAAATCAGCAGCAGGTGAGTCTGACATTTACATGCAAAAATAAAACTGTGAGAATACTAGGAAAAAATATGAAATAAATCATTTTTAATTTCAATCTTGGAACAAAGAAGACCTTTCTAAAGAAGACACGAAACCTGGAGCTCTGAGCTGCTGGGCACAGTTGTCTGTATAAAAGTTAAAAACAAATAGTCTTTGTGTCCAAAGCACTTGGAAGAAAAACCAAAGACAAACCACAATGGGAACTAATAATAACAAAGCAAGTGGTTGAGGCAAATATAATCACTAAGTAAATATGTTTTATTGATTAAAGAGAAGGTTTCTGGGAAGCTAATGAGACAATGGTTGGCTTACATAAAGAGGTTAATCAAAATATGGAAAGGTATATCATTCTCGCTACCCATAATAAAGCCTGTGTACATTAACATTAAACAGATAACAGTTTGAGAGCATCAGCATCATTCTAGACTGGTGACATTCCCAAAGTCTGATAGGCACATTTGCCAAGGCTGGGGGTGGGGTGAGGGCAGCCGTGAGAGATGCTAAGGAACCGAAAATGATGGATGGACAGAGGAGAAGGAGGAAGAGGAGGAGGAGGAGGAGAAGGCTGCTCCCAGCAACAGCAATGTGATCCCCTATGGTAGTGTATGCTCGCCTCCAGAGAGCTCCCCTCTTGGAATCTGCCCAATAGACTCCTTTTGACAGGTGTGTGAAGAAGTGGAAAGAAGGTACAAATCCCAGCATTGCCTAAAGTTAAAGTTTGGACCAATGTATAAACACATACTGGAGCATCTGCATAGGGAAACTCCTACGGATGACACAGACTTCGGAAATGACATGGATGTGTGTTCACGTAGGATCATGTAATCACAGATGGAGAAAAAAAAAGATAGAAAAAGTGTATTTAGTATGAGCCCTTTATGGAAAAACTTGATGAGGATGCTTCATGCTTATACAGAATCAAAATGCCATAGAAATACTTAAAAATATGTCATTATCTCTGACTCAAAGTCTGGGTAAAACTATTCTCTGTAGCTCTATAGACCAGGCTGGCCCCTAACTCACAGAGATCCAACTGCCTCTGCCTCCTCAGTGCTGGGATCAGAGGCATGAGCCGCCATTGCAGGGCTAATTTGCCAACCTTTTGATCTTACATTTGCTCTTCTCTTTTGCTTTTTCTATAATCTAATTTTTAACTTTCTGATAAAGAAACATTTACACGAAGTTCATCATCCTTCCTGTTTGTCAGGGTGGGACACAGGGTGTGTTATGCACTGTACAGCTATAAGGCCATGCTCTTTCTAGAGGCATGATACGGATATACCACTATAGTTTAGTTTAGTTAGGCGATGTTGACCTGCCCAACTGTATATGGCTGCCAAGATTATAATTCCATCCTCCTACAACACTGAAACACATCCCTGCCACTTGCCCAGGAAGCACATGCCCATGCACGTGACTCTGTTGGACAGAGTGTATTCCTTCAGCGCGGCAGAATAATGTGGCATTTAGAGAGCAAGTTTGGGGATTGAGCTGCATGGGTGTGTCCACTGTCTAGCTATATGACTTTGGGCAAACGTATCTTTCCTCTGTCCTGGTTTCACCATCTGTAACATAGAAGAAGTGAAGCCCAAATGGCACCATGGTATAATCCATGCAAACCACTTAAGCTGTAACTGTCAGGTAAGTTGGCAGCCAATAAGCTGCCTGTCAAGAAAGAAAGAACGGGTGGTGTTTGCACGATGGAGGTGGAGGGGAAATCTAGTGTCTAGCACTGACCTGTGATTCTGGAGGTACAGCTCAGTTGATTACTGTGCACCAGAGACTCATCCAATTCAGGTAGGGAGAGGTCTTATGGCGTTCAGTTACAACATGAATTGTTTGATAGGAACTATAAAAATAAGTTTTATTGTAATTGTCCTCTCAGAGTTTCACTGCCTTAGACTACTAACCTGGGCCTAGTCCTGGAAGCTTCTGGACTCTGTACAATCTAATCTAGGCCTAGGATGTTTTCAGTCTCTGAGACTTACTGCTGAATAAGCTCACCCCTTCCTAGTTATTTCTGATCCATGGAAGGCAGGTAGGTGAACTCAGCTGTTCTGGCTCAAAACTCTTCTCCTAGCTGACTGATTCAGTCTCACTTCTCTGGGCTTCTTCTACTTGACCTCAAACTAACTTTGGCAAGCTGTTCTAATCTTCTGGCTCTTTCTTATCCTCTGGTTCCTTCTGTCTTTACCTGTCTCTAGCTTGTTTTCTCTTCAACCTGTCTCTGTAAAAAAAAAAAATCTCCCAGTAAAGCTGTTCCCTCTTTTTCTCTCTCTTTGCTCTCTTAAGTGGCTTTCCTTCCCTCTCTCTTTCCATGAGAGTTGAGCGTATCCAGTTCTGTCAAATCCTTCTCTGATTCATCACTTTGTCTGCCACTCAGTTAGATATCACTATCAAACATGGGTGCTGCCTTACACAAACTAACTCTATCTTCATTGTTTGAGATTGAAGGTACGTACTAAGGGCGTGTCTATATTCCAGCCAGAGGGATTAAAGGTGTGTGCTAAGAGCTGACCACACTCACAATTAATTTTTTTCAATAAATAAACGCAAACCCAGGGATCACAGTGTGATTTTCCTCCAACATGGAACTTTTGAAACATTATGCAATAATAAGAAATACAAGTTTTGTATTTTCCTCTCCTAAAAGACATAATTTAAGGATTACACATAGAAGCTACTTTGGTATCTTTATTCATCAATTATTTGGGAAATGAAAGCTTTTGAACATGGTCTCTCTGCTGAGAAATGAACTATATGTGAAGTGGGACATATGCCAGTTACCCTGGTCTGATTATATTCTCTGAAGAGCTTAGGCACCTAGACTACATAGTGATTGATTTGGCCATCCCAGTGGCCAACTGTGTGTGTGGGACTTTGGGACTTATTTTTCTAAGGCTCAGAGCTGAGCTGCAAACTCTTAGCTGTATTAAAGTCAGCTGTCATGAAGTAGTGTGGTCACTACTTTTAAAGAGGAATAAGGCACTAACAATTTACTTGGATACAATGGACCTTAGAACACATGTGCCATGTCTACATGAGGTTGTGAACTGCTCAGCTGAGAAGTAATTGGCACTTCTCTTGCAGTCTAGGAGAACTTTCAGACTCCCTTCATTATCAGGTTCTCAGAATCAGACTGGAATGTAGCCAGCTCATAGTCCAGCCCAAGGTTTCTGTTGTAGGCCTTGAGAATGGCAAGGGTGTCTGAGTTCAGCAGGCGCTCCCTCTTGTGAAGTTTTGCCCTTGGCTCAGACTTTGATGTCTTGAGGATGGCATATATCTGATGTTAGCCCAGAGGAAAATCCCCGTGACTTGAGTACAAGCAAGAAGACTCAAATCACAAGCATTTTCTTTCACCAGAAAACAGTGCCAAAGGTCAGACTCAGAACTAGACCGTAAGCACACAAAGAGAGTGTGGCAGGCCCAGTTGTCCATATCTTTGAAACCTTGAGGTAAAATAACAGTGACATCATGGGAGATCTCAGAGCTCTTCTGAACCACCAAAGAAAAGGCAAACTAATTCTAATAACATGGCTGCCAATACAACCCATGGAACTCCAGATCTCTGAATGTCAGTAACATGAGTCTGATTCTGGTGGTCTGGCCCCTATAGATTTGTGTGTTTGAATGTTTATCCCACAGGGAGTGACACTATTAGGAGGTGTGGCCTTGTTGAAGGAAGTGTGTTATTGTGGGGGTGAGCTTTGAGGTCTCATATGTTCAAGTTAAGGCCAGTGTGGCACACAGTCTCCTTCCTGCTGCCTGGAGAACCAGATGTAGAACTCTCGGCTCCTTCTCCAGCACCATGTCTACCTGCACACCACCATGAGGATAATGGACTAAACCTTTGAACTGTAAGCCAGCCCCAATCAGGTGTTTTCCTGTATAAAAGTTGCTATAGTCATGGCATCTCTTCACATCAATAACATCCTAACTAGCACACAGATCACGGCTCAGTAAGAACAGTGATTAATCTGAGGATGCCAATTTCTTATGCCGCAACCAGGTAAAAAGTCACCAAACCAAGAGGCGCATGAACAAATAAACCTACAAAGGATAGAGGAGATGTCTTCCTCTGACCAGCGGCAGGCACACAGCTAACCCATTCTTTGTAAATAAGGCTCTGTAGGTTTAGAGTTTGCAAATTTAGCACGTCTCTTACTGCAGCAGACTACTGTGAGGAGAGGCTAACAAGAATAAACCAAACTGTAGTGAAGTCTTGCTCTAGGGTGAACGAAGGTCAAGTTTATTATAGAGCCTGCTGGGATTTCATCAGTGACGCCAACATTTCTTATATTTAGAAGCTGCTTCCCCTCTGCCTTGTCCCTTGTCAGTCTTGTCCATCGGTCACTGCTGGAAGCCACTGGAGGATCTGGCACAGGCCCTCACCTCTTGGACTGCTCAGTCTGCTTGTCAATCCCCTGCCCCAACTCCTGAGTTCAGGTGCTGAACTTCACCGCTGGTGTAAGTGATTCAATCATATAAGCATTTCCTTATTATTGCCCACTCTTGGGCATCAGAGAAACAAGTATAGATATATTTTTTAATGCAATTCTCTGAGCATTAATGCATATCCTGCTTTCTTGCTTTTTTAAAAATGAAGGTCTGCATATGCTCTATTTTCAAAATCAGGCATAGCAGCACATTCTAATAATCCCAGCACCAATGACGTGAATTGCTGGCCAGAGAAGAGGAGGGCAAAACCCTGTGTTCCTGTGGAAGGAGAAGCCATAGCCAGAAGTAGCAATGGAAACAGACTTGTAGGGGAAATGAATTAATTCTTCACTGAGCACATTACTTCGTTTTCAGATCCAAATGGAGATAACAGGGCTCTGAGTCAGACCCTTCGTGAAGCTAGTTGAAACCCTCCGAGGAAAACAAGAGAGTCAGTAAACACCACTCTGTGTGTCTCACAGCTTCTCCTACAGACTAAGTCAGCTGTGTGTAACTGGAATCTCTCCACAATCCCATTACCATCTATCTGATAGCTCTTGAAAGAAGGCCTGTGCGTGGCCTTGGTTTTGCTGTCCACATCTCCAGCTCTGAGTACTTTCTTCAATTAACTCAGTTGCAGAAAGCCACCTTGACCAAGGCTATGCTCTTCCCAGAGGGGACCAACATTCAGTGCATAGTAACAGTGGTGGTCTGTATGAAGACCTGGACAAACTACCCAATCACAGACAACTATGACAGGCTTTAGATGCCTTAGAGCTCCCACAGGTTCCACTGAGGCTGTAGACCTGCAGAGTCACTCAGATCCTTCTCTGTCTCTCCAGGGGTGTTGGCCTCAGGGATGAGCCCTAATGAATGTCCTTTGTAATGTCCTCTTCAGTCCACCTAGAGAATGCAGCCCAAAATAATGCTCTGCATAGGCTATGGCCATATGAATGCTATCATATCCAAAGAAAGGGTATTCATTTGTATATGATGAATTGTATAGAACCTAGGACACCAGACTAAACTGGATGTTATTTCAGTATCTACTGTGTTTGTGGTACCAATATCAGCAGGAATGACTACATGTTATCGGTTCAAACAAGGAATATGTGATAGTTATTCGTTGCTACCCATTCTGCATTGGAGGTATGTCAGATTTTAAAGATGACTGACTCCCTGTTTCCATGTCTTTAATAATATGACTCAGAAAGAGTCCCATCAAGAGCTGGGCTAGCCATGAACCTTGTGTCTTGGTCAACAGAATGTGTTATATGGGTGTGATGTCAGTTCCCAGTCTTGGAGGGACTCTTTTCTCCAGGGTCCCTATACAGACACGATGTGGAAGAGCCTAAGGGATCTTCTGGATGGCACACAGGCCATAACAAGCAACAATGCACCAAGCATGCAAAAGACGCCCCAGGTCCCAGCAATCCAGGAGACCGTCAGCTGAGCCTGGCCCATCTTAACTGCTGATCTGCATAACTGTCAACCACAGAAATAGCTGCTGGGCTACACCACAAGTTTTGGGGGCAGCTAATTATACAGCAAATGCTATCTGAGAGAGCAGTGTGCGGTTAATTCCAGGACTGATCCTATGAGAACAAGTGTTCGGGTAAGCTGGTCCATTGGTAAAGCCTAAGAATCAATATTTTCCACTTCTGTCTTCTATCTTTCAATTTCAAAGGCAGATATCCAATTCAATGGTTTTGAGTAGATGGGAAGAACTGTATATTCTATACAAGTGTAATTGGAATGCTACTTTAAAAACAGCTCAGGCAATGGCTTAATAAACTAAGTACCATAAAAAAATTAGTCAAGTCTGGGAATCAACAGTTTGAAAATCTCTACATAGTGCATCATTTAATGTTCTGTGTCTCATAGACATGCAAATGGGGGATCCTAGACACTGGGGAGATGGTTCAGTGGTTGGAAACATTTTTTCTGCATTTCCAGAGGACCAGAGTTCAGTTCATCATATTCACGTTAGGCGGCTCATAATCATTTGTAACTCCAGCTCAGGGGGGGGCAGACACCTGTGGCCTCTGCAGGTAATCACACTGACATGTGCAGACACACATGCAGACATACACCTGTGCATAACTAACAATAAAAAATATGTATACTTTTTAAAGTGGAGAATTCTCAAAGTCATTCTTAGAGACTCTAGAAATCTAGACATTTCTCTCTACTTCTTACAGGTGTGGGGATGGGCCTTCAAATAGAGAAGGAAGTGAGACAGGAGGTAAGGAAGGAAGAATGGAAAATAAATAATCTTTACATTAAAAAACAACCTTCCGGGCCCTGGCTCCAGTCTTGATGTAAACCCCTTTACTGCTGTTGCGACCTGTCCAGATAATTGGCACTAAACAGCTGTTTGCACCTGAGGAATGAAGCCATGTTTCTTTAATCTGAAACTTGGCAGTTTGCTGAGTCATAGGCCAACCTCAGAAATCAGAATCACCTCACCCTCACTCTTCAAAGCGAAATTACTCCCAATTCAACACAAGTTCAAGCAGCCCCTATAAACGCTTTTGGAAAGCATTTGATGTCTTATACCTTTTGCTTTTCCAAACAAGACACTTAAGATCATCAGCGTTAGAGGCTATCTGGCCAGCAGCAGCAGCAGCAGCAGCAGCAGCAGCAGAAGCAACAGCTATCTATACTGGAGCTGTTCCCTGCCTCAAAGACTGATGTTCATTCGTTGACTAATTATGTGAATGCTTGGAGTCCTGTGAGTGCAGCTGGCCCTGGGCAGGCGTATGTAATTAGCATGTATTAGCTATCCCTGAACTCGGATCATCCTGTGAGCAAATCTTATGAAATCTTTCTAAATGGGGTCTTGACCTCTCAGTAAAGTCCACATATTGGCACGAGACCAAGGATCCTATCACAGTCCCATAACAGTGTTGCTTAGAGGTGGATGAGCCTATGAATTATGGTGTCTGACACTCTCTAGCATCCAGAGAAACATGGTTTCACTTCTAAATAATTCCTTGTGGCTGTTTCTACTCCAGTTGACTTGTATGTGTGTGTGTGTGTACGTACATACATGTACATATATCCATGTATACATATTACCAAAATATTATTAATAATAAATCATTAATTATTTATTAAATAACTATGAAACTAAATTAATTGGTTATTAATTAATGTTAATTATTAATAAATTGTATGTATATTACTAATGCATTGTTAATAGATATAGGGTTGTTGGTAAGGTAGAGAGTTGCAGCCAGGCTAGTGTATTTCCAAGGCATATTTATCTCCCTCTCTTTTTGAGATAGAATCTGGACAAGATGAATATTAAGAGTGGTCTCCAAGGGAACGCCGTGGCATGTGGGCATGGGCATGTGTGTACAGAAAAGGGAACACCGTGGCATGTGGACATGGGCATGTGTGTACAGAAAAGGCAGAGCACCACTGGATGTGTGGCCCTGTCATACACTACCAGAGAACACAGGCTTGAGTCCTTCTGATTCATCCAGCAGATCTTCCTGGGCTCCTGCAGGAATGAATGTACAAGCGATTAAGGATCCCATAAAAGCCCTAGCTAGTGATTAGTGAACTGAAGGTGAGGTCAGCTCAGGATCATCGAAAACATTTCTGAGCATTATTTACTGTACAATTTAAAGCAAAGCATCCGGTTCCTGCAGTTCTAACTTCTGAGGCTAGTAAAGTATGGATGCTTGCCAATAAGACGTATTTACATTTTTAGATGTTTCAAAAGAAAACCAATTTGCATATTTGAACATTAGATGCCTAAGCATTTTTTTTAAGAAGTGAAAAAAATCAGGTGTACTATGGAAGTCACCATATGCAAGATTTAAGACTAAATAGATATAAAACAGCCAGGTGGTGGTGGTGCATGCCTGTAATCCCAGCACTCTGGGAGGCAGAGGCAGGTGGATTTCTGAGTTCGAGGCCAGCCTGGTCTATAGAGTGAGTTCCAGGACAGCCAGGGCTATACAGAGAAACCCTGTCTCAGAAAAACCAAATCCAAACAACCAAAAAAACCAAAACAAAAACAAAAAATAAAAAAACAAACAAACAAAAAACCCCAAAAGACTAAATAGATATAAAACAACCCACAATCCACAATATGGCCCCAGCAAGATGGTTCAGTGTTTAAAAGTGTTTGCAGCACAAATCCAAAGACTGGAATTCCACCTCCAGAGCCCACATGAGGGTGGGAAGAGAGAAAGAACCACCTCCACAAAGCTGCCCTCTGATCTCCAGGCACACACCATAGCCCCGGGTCACCCACTCATACCAGACACACACACAACAGAAGGAAAACCAAACCAGGACTGGAGAGATGGCTCCGCGGTTAAGAGCACTGACTGCTCTTCTAAAGGTCCTGAGTTCAAATCCCAGAGCCCATGTGATGGCTCACAACCATCCATAACAAGATCCGATGCCCTCTTCTGGTGTGTCTGAAGACAGCTACAGTATGCTTACATATAATAAATAAATAAATCTAAAGCAGAAAAAAGAAAAAAAAGAAAGAAAAACCAAAACAAACCAAATCCTGAAGACAAGTAATTAGTAAGCTGCTGTTAAAAAGAAACTTAAGAACTATAGAAAATGAATGAGGAAACTTCAAAGTAACTCTTTGGGTACAAGAATTAAATATAGTAATGTAGTAGAAAATATTAAAATTTCAAAAACAGTGAGTAGAAATATAGGAAAAGCTAAAGTGGACGTATAAAACTCACAGGTTGCCTAGGCACTGTGGAGGTGGGCTCTGTTTTAGCAGCAGTTACTGAAGCCAGGTCTTTTTCTCTCCTCTGGCTGAGTGACCAGCCAGTCCAGAACACCACTGCAGGGCATCTGATCCACAAGGCCACTAGCCAACAATAACAATAACTAACAATAACAATAACAATTAAAAGGTGTGTGCATAGCCAGGTGTGGTGGCGCTCAGGAGGTGGGGCGGTCAGGAGTTCAAGGTCCTACTTGGCTTTATAAAAAGTTTGAAGCTATTTTGATCTACTTGAGACCCTATCTCCATACACACACACACACACACACACACACACACACAGAGAGAGAGAGAGGGGGGGGGGAAGAGGGAGAGAGACAGAGAGACAGAGACACAAAGAAAGAGAGAACAAAATAATATTCAAACTTAAGCTTAATGAAGACCTTTCTCTTAGCCTCACTCTCGCTCCCTCATGCCCCTCCCCTGTTCTTCCCCTCACCTCTCTCTGGTCCACTTCCTTTGCCCTAATAATCCTGTCTCCTACTTCCATGGCCCCCCCCCCTCCTCTAGATCCCACTTATAAGAAAGAGAAACGCATGATTCTTGTTTTCTGAGCGTGGCTTCTTTCCTCTCACAGTGTGAACTTCAGCTCCGCCCATTTTCCTGCAAACAGCATGAATCATTCTTCTCTATGGACAAACACATTCTCACTTTTTGTGTATTTTCCTCAGCTAGTCATCTGTTGATGGGAACCGGGCCCATCTGATTCTGTAACTCAGCTATTGTGAAGAGTGCCACAAGACGTGTGAGTCTGAGGGAACTGCGTGCTTGGCTTCCTTCAGCTGTATATCCAGAGTGTTATTGCTGGATCAGACAGCAGTTCAGTTCAGTCTCTGAGGACCCTCCATACTGAGTCCTATAGTGTCTGCACTGACATCCTCATCATCAGTGTATAAGGGTTCTTCATCTCCCTGCATCCTTACCAGGATCACTTGTTTCTTGGTGGTACCCACTCTGAATGTGATGAGAGAAATCTCAGGGAAGCTTTGGCTTCCATCCCTGTGATGGTTAGAGACATTAAACGCTGGGCTGGTGAAAAGGCTCAAGGGGTAAAGGCATCTATTGCCAGCCCAGACCATGTGAGTTCAATCTTTTCATTCCACGTAGTGAAAAGAGAGAGCCATTTCCTGCACGTTGTTCTTGCGAGTGTCAATGGTCCTCTGGCCTCCATCCTTACAACTGGTAAATGACCACACCCCCCAAATAAATAAAATCTAATAAAAACATTTTGACAAAAGCACTGAATATTTTTCATGCATTTACTGGTTGTGTCCTGGCTGGTTTTGTGTGACAACTTGACACATAAGCTAGAGCTATCACAGAGAAAAGAGCCTCCCTGGAGAAAAGGCCTCCATGAGATCCAGCTGTAAGGCATTTTCTCAATTAGTGATCAAGGGTGGGAGGGCCCACTGAGGGTGGTACCATCCCTGGGCTGGTAGTCTTGGGTTCTACAAGAAAGCAAGCAAGCCAGGGGAAGCAAGCCAGTATGACACACACACACACACACACACACACACACACACACACACACGCCGTGGTTTCTGCATCAGCTCCTGCTTCCTTAGTTCCACTCTTGATTTCCTTTGGTGATGAACAGCAATGTGGAAGTGTAAGCTGAATAAATCCTTTCCTCCCCAACTTGCTCCTTGGTCATAATGTTTGTGCAGGAATAGAAACTGTGACTAAAACAGGTTGTTTATAATTCTTTGGGGAAGTGTTTGTTTGTTTGTTTGTTTGTCTGTTTTGCGTCATTAGTTCATTTATTAGTTAGGTTAATTGTTGTTTTGTGTTTAATTGCTTTGCGTTCTTTATATATTATGGATATTAATCTCCAGTCCCATGAGTAGCTATCAAAGATTTTTCTTCCATTCTACAGGCCATCTCTTCACCATGTTAGTGCCTTTGCTCCGAGAGCTCTCTTTCCTCCCAGCTTGTCCAACCCACATCCCTCTAAGTGAGACAGTAATGCGCTGCACCAGGAACTGAGATGGGAATCATGACATCACTTTACAGGCTGGGTTCCTAGACATGAGCAGCCTTTTCTACGTACATTTCTAGGGTCAGAGTTGGGTAGGATAATATGAAGGCCTGGGTTGCTCAGCCAAAGGCCTTCCAGGCTTGTTTGAGAAGCACACTAGGCTGTGAGCTTTCCTGCTTCCATCTGAAGTGTTCCCAAACGCAGCTGAACCGCCTTGCTGACCGAGCTCTGTACTGGTAGCTGGAAGCTTAAACCACCAACCTAAGAATACACATGAAGGACCCATGGCTCCAGCCGCATATGTAGCAGAGGATGGCCTTGTTGGACATCAATGAGAGGAAAGGCCCTTGGTCCTGTGAAGGCTCCATGCCCCAGTGTAGGGGAATGCTAGGACAGGGAAGTGGGAGTGGGTGGGTTGGTGAGCAGGGGGAGGGGGGCTTCCGGAGGGGAAACGAGGAAAGGGGATAAACATTTGAAATGTAAATAAAGAAAATAGCTAATAAAAAATAAACATTTGAAAATAAAAAAAAAAGTTTGTGGCCAAGACTGTGCATTCATTACCTCCAGTCCAAGCCTTGCTTACTGAACAATTTCATTACCTACCCAAGGCAGAAAAAAAAAGAGGGGAGATTTAGAATCAGGCTGAAGTTAAATCTTGTATGTACCCTTTGCAAGGCAATCATGGGCAGGTAATTTAACCTCTTTAAGATTTGTTTTCTCCTACACTGCAAAAAGGCGAATGGAATTGGGTTTTACCTGCAGGGATGAGGAGTTTAAGTGAAAAAAAAAAAATCAATACACTCAGGTTTCCCTTAGTCAGCACTTCTAAAACCTTGGCAGGTTCACTGGGAAGTTGATGGAATTCTCTTTCCCATGAGGCTTCAAAACCATGTAGAGCTCACGAGGCAGAGGTTGCAGTGAGATCATCCTCCACTGTGCCTCCCTGGTGCCTCTGTGAGGGACCTAAGGATGGCCCCTTGTCTGCCACTATCAATGTTAATGAGTCTTCTGTATCATCTGCTTAATAAAGACCACTTGACTTAATGAAGTTTCTGTCTTATATGCCTCCATCCACATTCAAATCAATGAAAATACACTGGAAAATGAAAATATTTTCACTAGAAAATTAGCAGCCACTTTTCTGTTTCAAGAAAACCCTTGATCCAAATTAAGATGTATGTGTAGCTCTAAGTGGCATCTGTATCAAAACCAGCCAATTATTTCCATGTATCAAAATCAACCAATTACTTCCAGGCATCGGTGAGATAAATGAGCAGAGAAATAGATACGAAATAAGGAATGGTTATATTACACAGAGAAGGCCAACTTAAATTTACTTATATTTATTTGTTATTCTGTATGTGTATGTGTGTGTGATGTATATCCAAATATATCAGAGTTGAACACACTGTGACACACATGTGGAAATCAAAAGATAAGTTGTGGGAATTAGTTTTCTCATTCCAAGGTGGGTTCTGGGATTAAGCCAAGGTCACAAGGCTTTCAAGGCAAGCTAGCTATTACTTCTTGATCCGTTTTGCTCACTAGTTAAGCAGAGAACTTCAACATCACCTTTGTATGCATGGGCACCAACCAAAATGATTAAATTAGCTCTAGAGATGTTTTGCTTGTTTGTGGTGGGGTAGCCTGAAAACATAGAGACAGATAATCAAGCACAGAGAAGATAATAGTGAACTTTTAGAATTTGAGGAAAGTGTGTGACTGAGTAAGTCAATGACTTAGGCCATGGCCATCTCGAGGCCACTGCTGAAGAAAATGAGCTCAGGTTCTTTGCTGCAGGAAAGACCAGACCTAGAGAAGACTCTGAACCCTGACCAACAGCGTAGCAATAGATCCGGCCTCGTTCCCAATATGACGCAGACCCAGGCCCACCATATTACTGTCTAATGTTTAAAACTGCCTGTCAAGCTGGAACATTTCATTTAATGGAGAGGAACCCTGGAAATTCATCCCACCGTTCAGAAACACATGCCAAGCTTTATGCTATGCAGTGAGCAAGACACAAGGCTTGGCTCTCAGGACACATGAAGGTTAGTGATTATAGAAGTAACTGTGAGTATGAAAATTGCAAAAAGCAGGAATGGCAGGTCCTATCTGGCCTTGACCTGCCGTCTCTGTATCAAAGAGTACCCAGCAAAACAAAGTTAGACTGAAACATTAAAAAGAAAAGTTGACTCAGTACCTACGGCAGGAAGGAAAAGAGACATCTACCACATAGAACAGTTGGAATTTATAGCCAGAAAATGGGGCAAGGGGATCAGTGGATGGAAAAGTACTGAGAGGAAGGAACGGTGAAGATGGGGGATTCTGTTTCTTTGTTGTTTTGTCTGTTTGTTTGAGACAGGGTTTCTCTGTGTAACCTTAGCTGTCCTGGAACTCACTCTGTAAACCAGGCTGGCCTTGAACTCAGAACTCAGAGATCTTCCTGCCTCTGCCTCCTCAGTGCTAGAATTAAAGGTGTGTGCTGTTACCCAGCTTGGGGATTCTTGATATACTGTCTTAACAGGATTCCTGAAAAAGATAGAGCGTAGACTTAGATATCAAGAGGGGGAATAAAGAATCCAAGGTGGTCAGATAAGAAAGGCAAGGGAAATTCATTTCACTAAATGAATTTAGGATTTTTGCTATGCTCTGCCACAGCAGCTAGGTGTAGAGCCCGCAGATGAGATCTAGTCACGAAGAAGACTTGGACTAGAGAGATGGTCCACTGCATTCAGCACTCAATGTGCAAGTGTGAGGATCTGATTTTGAATCCCAAGAATCCATGTGAGGCTGGACTCAATAGTACACATCTGTAATCTCCGTGCTCATCCTGTGAGATGGGAGGTGGAGACAGGAGAATTCTGGGTTAGATAGCCTGCCATACGCAGTGGAAAAACAATAAAGGGACCAGTTTCAAACAAGGTAGAAGGTGGGGCCAACACTCAAAAATGTCCCCACATGCATCCACACACACACACACACACACACACACACACACACACACAGATATACAATCACATGCTTGCCACAGAGACAGAGGGAAAGAAAGAGAAATGCCTGCATACAGATATACAATTGCATCCACACTCACACACACAGACACACAATCACATGCATATCACATAAGCAAACATATATACACACAGAAATGCCTGCACATATATGATCACATGCACAACATACAATCACATACATGCCACACATATACCCACACACTACTTGCACACAGATATACAAAGCACATGCACATCACACATAGACATACAATCCCATGCATATCACACACCATGTACTCTTTGCTTTTTTTGGTGCTTGTTTTGTTTTTTATGAGACAGGGTTTTCTGTGTAGAGCTGGATGTCCTGGAATTCCCTCTGTAGACCAGGCTAGCCTCGTACTCACAGAGATCTATCTGCCTGCCTCTGCCTCCTGAGTACTGGGATTAAAGGTGTGTACCACCTGGCTACATACAAATATTTTAAAGAAGGAACATTCAAGCTGAACATTGAAAGCTGATTAACCCTGAGTGAGGGTGCTCTCAAAGCAGAGGGGAAGGGATCTGTAAAGACCTCTGCGAAGGTAAACAGAACATTGGGGAACGTAAAAAGATCTGGTCGTGACTGGTAAGGAGAATTTAAGACTTAGACATGAGCGCAAGAATTGTGGAAACATAGTAAACCTTGCAAGAAGTTCAGTTTTTGTGCTGAGGCTGCGGGGAAAGCAGAACTGGAAAGTTAAAAAAAAGTTTGGCTTCTTTAGCCTGCAAAACAGAAAGGAAGCAGCCTGGCAGGGGCAGGCCTGGAGAAAGCAGCTGGATAACGTGCGCTCCCAGGCTCTGAGTTCACGTGGCTTGGATGAAGGTGGCACGGAGCTGAAGAGAAACACGGGTATCAAGATAACCAATCAGAATAAAGGGGCTTGAATGTGATGGGCGGGGCAGAGGGAGTGGTGAGATTAAGGCGGTTAAGGCTGGTCTGCCACCTTTCACTTGGTGAACTAGGAACGTGGATGGAGAAGCAACTGAGGTGGAGAAACAGTGTATGCTTTTGGGATGGACTGAGATCGAATTGGAAGGCATATTTAGAACTCAGGGAGCCGGGCCGTGGTGGCGCACGCCTGTAATCCCAGAACTCTGGGAGGCAGAGGCTGGCGGATTTCTGAGTTCGAGGCCAGCCTGGTCTACAGAGTGAGTTCCTGGACAGCCAGGGCTATACAGAGAAGCCCTGTCTCAAAACAAAACAAAACAAAACAAAAAAACCAACCAAACAAACCAAACAAACCAAAAACCCAAATCAAAAAAAAACCAAAAAAACAAGAACAACAACAACAACAACAACAACAAAAAACCCAAAAACCCCCAAACCTCAGGGTTTGAAACACTCCTCCATGTTTTCACCTTTGAGAGCAGCCCTTGACGCCCTCTGTGCTCCTCGGTGATTACTGAGAACTTGTCCTGATGATTGACGTCATGAGGGAGTGGGAGCCAGAAGACAGGTGTTAGAGAAGAAGTGTTCAGGAGAGAAAGGACGACAAGAAGGACCGCCAGTGAACAAGCACGTCAGAGTGGTCACCTGGGAGGATAAGTAGTTTCTCTTTTTCCTCCCTCCTAGCTGCACGCCCACCCCTAGTCCAGTTTCTTAGGACAAAGTCAGGACATGTCTTTCACATCTCACCCCGAACCCTGGGAGATCTCACACCCCCTGGGTAGGATTAAGAACTGCAATACTTTCTCCACATCTTCTCCAGCATCTGCTGTCCCCTGAGTTTTTCATCTTAGCCATTCTGACTGGTGTGAGGTGGAATCTCAGGGTTGTTTTGGTTTGCATTTCCCTGATAACTAAGGATGCTGGACATTTCTTTAGGTGCTTCAGAGCCATTCGAGTTTCCTAAGTTGAGAATTCCCTGTTGAGCTCTGTACCCCATTTCTAATAGGGTTGACTCTCTGGGGTCTAACTTCTTGAGTTCTTTGTATACATTGGATATTAGCCCTCTATCAGATGTAGGATTGGTAAAGATCTTTTCCTAATCTGTTGGTTGCCATTTTGTCCTATTGACAGTGTCCTTTGCCTTACAGAAACTTTGCACTTTTGTGAGGTCCCATTTGTCGATTCTTGTTCTTAGAGCATAAACCATTGGTGTTCTATTCAGGAAAATTTCCCCTGTTCCCATGTGTTCAAGGTTCTTCCCCACTTTCTCCTCTATAAGCTTCAGTGTATCTGGTTTTATGTAGAGGTCCTTGATCCACTTGGACTTGAGCTTTGTACAAGGCGATAAGAATGGGTCGATTTGCATTTTTCTGCGTGCTGCATGATGATCCAGCACCATTTGTTTAAAATGCTGTCTTTTGCTGGGCGGTGATGGTTCACACCTTTAATCCCAGCACTTGGGAGGCAGAGACAGGCAGATTTCTGAGTTCGAGGCCAGCCTGGTCTACAGACAGCGTGAGTTCTACGACAGCTAGAGCTACACAGAGAAACCCTGTCTTGGAAACAAAACAAAACAAAAACAAACAAAAAATGCTGTCTTTTTCCCACTGGATGTTTTTAGCTTCTCTGTTGCTGGTGGGATTGCAAGCTGATAAAACCACTCTGAAAATCAGTTTGGGAGTTCCTCAGAAAATTAGACATAGTACTACCTGTGGACCCAGCTATACCATTCCTGGGCATATACCCAGAAAGTGCTCCTACATGTAATAAGGACACATGCTCCACTATGTTCATAGCAGCCTTATTTATAATAGCCAGAAGCTGGAAAGAACCCAGATACCCTTCAACAGAGGAATGGATACAGAAATTGTGGTATAGCTACACAATGGAGTATGATTCAGGTATTGAAAACAATGAATTCATGAAATTCTTAGGCAAATGGATAGAACTAGAAATTTTTATCCTGAGAGAGGTAACCCAATCACAAAAGAACACACATGGTATGTACTTACTGATAAGTGTATAGTAGCCTAAAAGCTCAAAATAAACAAGTTACAATTCACAGACCATAGGAAGCTCAAGAAGAAAGAAGACCAAAGTGAGGGTGCTTTGGTTCCTCTGAGAAAGGGAGCAAAATACTCACAGGAGCAATTATGGAGACAAAGTGTGGAGCAGAGACTGAAGGAAAGACCACCCAGAGACTGTCCTACCTGGGGATTCATCCTATAAACAGTTACCAAACCCCGATACTATTATGGATGACAAGAAGTGTGTACCAAAAGGAGCCTGTTATGGTTGTCTCTGGAGGAGCCCTGCCAGAGCCTTACAGATACAGAGGCAGATGCTAGCAGCCAACCACTGGACTGAGCACAGGGTCCCCAATGGAGGAGTTGGAGGGTGGTCCGGAGGAGCTGAAGGGGTTTACAGGCCCACGGGAAGAACAACGATGTTGGCCACCCAGACGCCCCAGGACTCCCAGGGACTAAGCCACCAACCAAGGCCTACACATGGCTCCAGCCAAAAGAGTGGCAGAGGAATGCCTTGTCAGGGGGAGAGGTCCTTGGTCCTATGAAGGCTCAATAGATGCCCCCGTGTGAGGAATTTGAGGGGTGGTAAGTGGGAGTGGGTTGGGTGGAAAGGCATATTCTTGGAGGCAGGGGGTGGGAGGAGGGGTTGGGGGTTTTCGGGGAGGGGAGGAACCAGGAAAGGTTTTAGCATTTGAAATGTAAATGAAGAATATATTAAAAAAAATAAATGCTTTTATTGAAAAAAAAAAAAAAAAGAACTGTAATACTTGAAACAGGATCAGGAGTTTAAGACCAGCAACAGAATGAATTGATATCCAGCCCGGGCTCCAGGAGACACTGTCTCAAAAAAAAAAAAAAAAAAAAAACTAACAACAACAATAATAAATGGATCTAGGAAGGAAACCTTTTCTCAAATAATCTAGTTTATAGAGTGATTGAAGACAGTGCACAAGTAATATGAAGATGGCTTCTTATATTCATGCTTCATCCAGAACATATAAAATTGAATGAAACGATCCAGTTGCAAAAAATATATACAGATATAAAACTCCTTTCACGGGTTGATACCATACATGAAAACATGGTTCTTTTGTCTGTAGAAAATGAACCATGAGGATGAGTTAGATAAAGGGAGAAGTCAACGACATTGCTAACGATGCCTTTCAGATTTAAAATAAAGACCTGGAGCATTTTTAACAATGTGTTTACTTTTGGTGTGTGTTAAACCTCAGGGTTATGTTTAAAGCATTTTATTAAAATTAAAATTAATGTGTAATTTTTTTCTCAATCAAAATTTTTCAACAGTGTCATAGATGTTCGCCATTTGAGGAAACACAGCCTTGCCTGCTTGCTCTTTCCAAGGGCAGCTGGTCTTACTGGCCCAGCTGTGAAGAGAGAAAGAGGATGGAAAGCCAGTGCTCGGACAGCGGAGAGAGCGTCAGGTACCACGGTGCCCAAGCGCTGGCTCTGAATCTCACCAGGATGATGTCTGGCGTCGTTGGCCCTTGATGTGATACAGCAGGCAGGACACTTCAGGCTAGCACCATTCTTTTCAAAAACATGCAACCCCAGTCTACCATGTGATCAACACGGCAAATATAGATTCGAAGTCCCTGAGAAGTACTCCTTAATATGTTAAGGTCGTTGCTTTTTAGAGGAAAGATAAAGAAATTGCTCCAGACGAGAGGAGGCTGGAGAGACAAGATAACCCCATGTAATGTCACACGGCATAATGGTTTTGAACCTGCAGAAGAAAGGACAATAATGGAAAATGTGGTGAAATCCAGATAAAATGTCTCTTGGTTGCAAATCTTAGAGGAAAAGTTGGGGGGGGGGGGAGAAGGAAACGTCAACGTTCTCCATAAGGCTCAGCAACTTTCTGCAAAGCTAGCACTATTCTAGCTTAAAAGTTTGTTTGAAGTGGCCATATCTCATCAAGATCCTCTTGGCCCTAAAATGACAACAGCTGGAAGTCCTGCACCCCAATCCCCAGCATGGCAGCCCCGCACAGCCCCAGCCCCGTCTGCCGGCCTGCAGAGGAGACCATGTATTATGTAGCCAGCTCTTCAGAAAACTGAACCTAACCCTCCAATCACAAAACTACGTTATTATTTTCAGCAACTTTTTATAGCAAACTTTCAAAAAATGGGTGACAAGATTCAGTGCCCTCTGAAGAGAGGTCACGGCGTAATTGGATCCTCCCTGGGTGAGTCAGAGGGACCAGTGTGAGCAGGTTGTTAAATGACAGGATACAAAATACAAACCTACCTTTTGTTTCTTATATAGGGGCAGGAAAGCTGCAGTGCAGGAGCTAGCTAGAGAGATACAGAGATAGAGCTCTGAGTTATGAGACTCAGAAGCGGCTGAAGGAAAGCTGCTAAAGACAGCTGATTATGTGACCTCAGCTGAGCCAGCACCGGGAGGTCACCCTCCAGCCTCTCAAGAGTGACAAAGCACCTGGCAGCCTATTTCCCCATCTCGGGTACCATAGCAGGGTTAGTGACGCATCTCTGCATGAGCTCTAGACAGCCATGAAAAGGCACCAGTAATGCCTATGTAGCGCATTCAAGGGAAGCAGGTGTCGCATCTGAGATGGCCAACTCACTAATGCTTTCATGAAAAAAAATTTTTTTTTTTGAGACAGGGTCCTGCTATTTAACCTAGGGCCCTAGCCCTGACCTCACTGCGATCTGGATGCCTCTGCCTCCTAAGTGTTGGCATCACAGGCATGCATTACCACACCTGGATTTCAATGAAGGATTGTAAATCTCAACTTTTCCTAGATCTATTTGAAGAACATTTTCTTTCTTTTCTTTTCTTTCTTTCTTTCTTTCTTTCTTTCTTTCTTTCTTTCTTTCTTTCTTTCTTTCTTTCTTTCCTTCTTTCTTTCTCTCTTTCTTTTTTCTTTCCTTCCTTCTCTCTCTCTCTCTCTCTCTCTCTTTTAAAGATTTATTTATTTTATTTTATGTATATGAGTACAGTATAGCTGTACAAATTGTTGTGAGCCTTCATGTGGTTGCTGGGAACTGCATTTAGGACGTCTGCTCCCTCTGGTCAACCCCGCTTGCTCCGGTTAACCTTGCTCACTCAGTCCCTGCTCGCTCTGGCCCAAAGATTTATTTATTATTATAAAAAAGTACACTATAGCTGTTTTCAGGCGCACCAGAAGAGGGCGTCACATCTCATTACGGATGGTTGTGAGCCATGTGGTTGTGGGATTTGAACTCAGGACCTTCGGAAGAGCAGTCAGTGCTCTTAACCACTGAGCCATCTCTCCAGCCCCCTGAATATTTTCTTTGATAAACATATCAGAGGAAAATTATTTCATTCCCTTTATATATATTTTGGAAGTTCCTACTTGAGCCAAAGAGGCAATATAATGTGGCTAATGCTGATAGACAACCACAAAAATAAAAGGAATTTAGAGCAAGGGTCATGATTCTGTAATCATCACCAGTGGTTACCTAAGTATTTCCTGTAACCCTATTCAGATTCCACATACCAACCAGCCGGTGGTATATGACCATGTCTTCCTGGACCCCAGACATTGCCCAACCTCACAGCCCAACCTGACTCTCCATCCAGGCTCATGATTTAGAAATTTTCTATGTTAAGATCTGGTTATTCTTGCCTGTAGAAAAGGAGTGGTAACAATTAGAAGAGGCACCTGACATGCATGCTGGGAACCAAGCCACCATGCAATCTTACATGACGATAGGATTTAGAATTTCCTTCTCCTCTATTCACCTCTGAAACTCCACACATCTCTCAAGAGCCACGGATTTTATTTTTTACTTTTAATTAACTTTATTACAAAAAAAATTGGAAGTGAGAAACATCGCTGAAATGAACCAGACCCAAAGTCTACCTGACTCAATGGACATCTACAGAGTTAGAACAGCCACCCTGAAACCGTGGAACACCATACTGGATTTTACGATTTCACCTTCGAGTATATTTTTAATGCATTTATCCACTGCCAAAGAAATAGAGGAGGAAAGAAAAAAAGAAAGAAAGAAAGAAAGGAAGGAAGGAAGGAAGGAAGAAAGAAAGAAAGAAAGAAAGAAAGAAAGAAAGAAAGAAAGAAAGAAAGAAAGAAAGAAAGAAAGAAAGAAAGAAGAAAAATCCACAATAGTTAGAACTAGAAAAAATAGCTTTCTATGTGTTATACAGTATCCAGATGTGCATTTGTTTACATATATAACTGTCTATGCATTTGAAAGGTAGCATGCAGCTTTTTTCTTTCTGAGATTGTGTGACCTTGCTTAATATTATACATTCTAAATTCATCCACCTCCTTGAAAATTTTATGATTGCATTTTTAAAGCTGATTAGTATATGTATACATATATGTATACAGATACATCATATACATCATATAAATCATACACATCATATACATCATATGCATCATATGCATCATATACATATGCATCACATACACATACACATACATATACGCTGGGGCAAGAGGATTGTGAGTTTGAGGCCGGCTTGGGCTACAGAGTGAGATCTTTTCTCAAAAAAATCAAAGGCTTGGAGCTGAAAAGATGACTTAGCAGTTAATAACACTTGCTGCTCGTGCAGAGGACCTGAGTTAGTTTCCAGCACCCATATCAGGCAGTTCACAACCACCTCTAACTCCAGTTCCAGGGAATCCAACACCCTTTCTGACCTCCAAGGGTCACATACATCACACATACTCAGTTATATGCATTTACACATAAAATTATATATATATATATATATATATATATATATATATATTATATATATATATTCTTAGTCTTTTATATATATATATACAATACATACACATACACACGCATATACATATATATATTATTTGTCCACCTATTGATGGGCCTTTAGAATGGTTCAGGCTCTGTGCTATAGTAGATAGAGCAATACACATGGTGGTTCTACAGATCCAGGGTAGAGAATGGAGCTCTCTAGGTATATGCTTAGGATGGAACAGTTGGTCAGGTGCTAGTTTCAGTTTACTAACCTGCCTTTAATCTACTTTATGTTTCTATCCATTGCTCAAATCATTTTGCCTAGTGCCAGCTTCAACAAGTATTTCTGGATTAGCCTGTTTGTGTATGCAACAGTCTCTCCAAGTAATGTGATCAGTTAATAGGTGGCTCATGTAAAATTATCAGCACAGTGAGAGGGTGTTTAGGGAACAAGATTTCCCCCAGCATGGCCACCTCTGATTTGTTTGCCAGAAGCAGGGCTTCTATTTCCATCTGCATCACGGATGGACCAACTGGATAGAGGCTGCAGGTTTTAATCCAAAATTGCCAGCATCTAATGAAATTAAAAATCTTCACAGCTGTACTCTTCTCTCCGTTCATCCAGGAAATCATGCAAGAGCTTGAATGTATAGCCATGTTGCTCAGTTCTGCACTGTTCACTTTGAGACCAGGGAGCTCTCTGACATGCCTTAGAGCAGGTTTGGTGGTTAGGGTTGACAGGGTTAGCAAATGAAAACACAGGGCTCCCAGGTCAACTTGAACTGCACATAAACAAGTCCCTTCATATAGCCCTATAGTTTCATCATTTTTATTATCTGTATCTGTGTGAGTGTATGTCTGCTGAGGACAGGAAAGGACATTAGCTCCTCTCAAACTGGTGCTCCAAATGGCTGTGAACCACATGATGTGGTCCTGGAAACCAAACTCAGGTCCTTTAGAAAGGTGGTGAGAGCCAACTGTCCAGCTACAATAAACACGCTGTTAGAATGTGTGTGTGTGTGTCCTGGGCAGCATTAGCAAGCAGTATCCTTGGCTTTTGTCCAGTACATGCCAGTGGCACGGTCTCCTCAGTTGTGAGAATTCTAAGCACCACGAGAGCAGGTCAAACAGGCTCTGGTAAAGCGGCATCCATGAAAGAATCATATGAACTCCTTATACCTCACTTAAAGCATTTGTAAATGGGTTTGGTGTGTGTGTGTGTGTCTGTGTGTGTGTGTGCGCATGTGAGAGAGAGAGACCTGGAACTTGCTATATAGACCAGGTGGGCCCTGAACTCTCAGAGATCCATCTGTCTCTGCCTCCCAAGTGTTTGAACTAAAAGTGTGTGCCACAACCTTTTTAGAAGTTTCTATACCAGGCATAATGGCGCACTACTTTAATACCAGCACACAGGAGACAGAAACAGGAGAATCTTTGTGAGTTCAAGGCCATCCTGTTCTACACAGAGTTCCAGGACAGCCGGGGATACATAATAAGACCCTGTCTGCAAACAAACAAAAAACAAACAGAAAGTGCTATTATTTACAATCCTGCAGAAAATAAACCTATAGCAAGAGGGCAAAGCAGCCATGGTTGCTGAACATGGATGATAGATATGCAGGGCTTCTCTTGCTATCTCTCCAATTTTATGAATCTTTTGATAGTTTTTGTAATTTAAAAATTTCAAGTAAAACATACCTATCAAACTCAGGGTAGAGATGGTGACAATCTCTCCCAGAGACTTAACATCATTCCAGGATCCCGCAGAAAGGCAATTGTCACACTTTGGGAAAGAAACATTGACTCACAGTAACCACTGCAAAGTCACAGTTATGGACAGACCTTTAACCTGCATAATGGTGGTGGTGGCAGGGTGTCCCTGAATGTAGTATAACTGGTCCCAAAAATAAATGCCCAAGTAAAGTTTCCTGGACTCAGTGAATGAATGAATGAAGTGTGGTCCCATGGTCTTTAGCTCATTGCCTCTGGTTTCCTGTCTTGCTGTCTGCCTTAAACGGTGAACAAAAGATTCACATAGAAGTTACCACTAGAGAAGAATTAATACTACAGGCAGAAAGGCTTATCTAGAGAAGCTCCTGTCCGTTTGATTTCTGTTAGTGTGAAGAATGTATCTAGAAAGTTTCAATACATGTCTGCAGTCAGTTCTTGCTATATAGACCAGGTTGGCCTTGATGTGGCCATCCAGGTTGGCAGTAGATGTGACCTGCAGTGTGACATCCAGAGGCCTGGTGCAAACCCGACTCTTCCATGTGTTTCTCTGTGACCTTAGACATTACTCCATATTGAGTGTTATTTTGCTCAAGACTATTTACCAGGCACCATTAAGAACGAACACCACAGGTCTAGCTCAGGTCTGGACTTCCATGAGGCAGCCAGAGTGGCTCACTGGCTTCCCAGTCAGACGTGTGCCTGCTGTGAGCTGTACCAGAACATACTCTCTCCCACTCAGACTTGGAGCTGAGCAAGTGCTAGCGACTCTTCACAGACATTCTATCTGGAATACTCTGGGATATTCTGGGATCAGAGTCTGATACTAAATTAGACACCTCAGTTAAAGACTAAATATACTAGAAGTCTAAACCCATTCCAGGGGCATAGAAAGGCCAGGGCAGGATCACCTTTCGTGTATATCATGCAAATAATTAATGCAGTAAATAATAAAAATAAGTTGGCTTTGTGAAAAATACTATGTTAAAGAATAACAATGTTTTCTTCCTTTGCTGGAGGACATGAGCCAAATTCTACTGCATATCCATAAACGTTTTTAATCTATGTGTTCAGTGTCACTCTGAAAAACAATAAGAGAGACTACATGACTAATTTAAAGATTTGAAATAGCAGAAACAGTATTTGAAAGTCTGAAAAACTGGAGCAGCATTTCTGTTCTGCCCCCACAGAATTCAAACGCAGAAATCAGGTTTCTACTCTCAACACCTCCAAACTGGAGGCAGCTCTCCCGCCTGCTTATAGAATGGTGGCAACCCATCGCATTATTTTTACAGATCATTTTTAGAAATGAGGTGGCCTCAAGGATGGCTTGGGAATGAAGGGATGCGTGGTCGGTGGCTCGGCAGCCCTTAAATAGCTTTGGCGCCATATGATGCAGGGCCTACACTATATCAAGCCAGTGCAATTGGACCACTGAAGGCAGAGAGGAGGATTTCATGTCTCCTGCAGCTGCCTCCTTCATCGTGCGTTCGGTAGAAAACTGCTTGAAGAGGCTGGAAAAGAGCCTGGCAGAGGAGGGAGCAGGATGAGAGGAGATAATGGGGTTGGGAATAAATATGAGCAAGTATGTATACAAAATAGCATAACGAAACCGTTACTTTGCATGCCAATTTAAAAAGTTAATAAAAGAAAAGTTACATGAAAAAGGAGAGTTATCTGCTTAAAAATACTGCATGTCTCAGAAGAAAAGGAAGGAAGGAAGGAAAGAAGGAAAGAGAGAAAAGAACAATGTTGTGCTCGTATACATAACATAAATAAATAGAATTGCTAAGAGAAAAAAAAGATTCTTATCTCAGTCATAATTGGAGAAATCAATGTTAAAACAGAACTATCTCAACTCTCCATTAATCTGTTGAACTAGCCTCCTAGTCGCTCCTCCTGCCTCTATTCATGCAAACGGGACTATCCACTCATGCCTTTCCACTCCAGAAAGCTGCCATTGGCTTCTAGCTTGCTTTATAGGTTTGTTTTAACATTAGTTTCCATATGTAATTTTCTGGAGTCTTCTACTTATAATGTCCTAGAAATCCTTTCATGGAAATACACTAAGACGTGACTCCCCATACTGTTTTATAGCAGAACTGGTGTTCAGTTACCTATTTTACTGGTGAACACTTAGATTGTTAGCCACATTTTTCTGATATAATAAGATAGCTATGAACATCCTATTCACTCTTCATTTTTATTGTGCGGAAGTATTTAAGGGGAGGATACCAACAGATAATGTTTACATTGAAAGTACATTTTATTATTTGTTTATTTTGTATATGTACTTGTGTGCATGCGTGCACAGTCACATACCACTGTGTGCAACTAGGGGTCAGTAGACAAGTTGAGGGACGTGCTTCTTTCCACCATACCAGTACTGCAGTTGAGCTCAGGTTCTCTGGCTTGGCAGCAGGTGCCCTGATGTATGCACCATCTTGCCACCCTTCAATAGATAACCTATAGGTTAATAGCCACTTCCAAATTGCCTACTAACCTAGCTGCAAGGGATCCCATGGGTGAGTATAAGAAGACCCATCTTTCATTCCTTTGACAATATGTATTTCTCCATTCTCTATACTGCTCTATTGATATGTTTGCCTATTCCTGAAGACTTGGACCTTCCCTAATTTCTGAGAAATTCTTGACCATTTTTAACTGTTTCTTTCAATATTATTATCTCCATTTTCTACTTGTAAATGGTGGGACTTTTGAATATATATATATATATATATATATATATAAAGTATATATAATCCAAATTTCCTTTCATATTTATCCACATTATATACTGCCTCGTGGGGGAGTATCTGGGCTCAGTATTCCAACTCTTACATCTCTTAAGGCCCTTGGTTCTCACAGTGGATGCTGGTGGAGGCTTGAGCCAGGCGCAGCTCTGTTGCTGTCACTACCAAGGCTCAGAATGGTTGTATGGAGTTATCTGAGAGCTGTTGTCTGATAATGGGGGATCCAGGTTCTGGCAAGCAGATTCTCATTTCAAGTAAAAAACAAAACAAAACAAAAAACCCTTCAGACGAAATCAGATGCTCCAAGACAATTAATGGAAGCCTACAGAGATTTGGGCAAGAGACAGAGGCAAGACTCACTGAGCAAGGACACTCCCTTGCAGATCAAGTCAAAACTATGTTTCCCCTCCAGGAACTGAAACTCTCCCCCAGCTCCACTGGCTGAGGTATACCTCTTCCAGGATAATCCATAGAGCAGCAGCTCAGATAGGGTTTATCAGATATACCTGGAACCACTAAACTTGCCTTTTCAGACCACCAAATAAAACCGAATGCTGAGAGGAGTCACACAGCCAGTGGCTGGCCTGTGAATTTGAATTAAAGCCTTTCCAATTGAACCAGCACGATTTGTTGGCATGCAGAAGAATGCGAATTGATCCATTCTTATCTCCATGTACTAAACTTCACTCCAAGTGGATCAAGGACCTCCATGTAAAACCAGACACACTGAAACTAATAGAAAAGAAACTGGGGAAGACCCTTGAGGACATGGGCACAGGGGAAAAGTTCCTGAACAGATCACCAATAGCTTATGCTCTAAGATCAAGAATTGACAAATGGGACCTCATAAAATTACAAAGTTTCTGTAAGGCAAAGGACACTGTTAAAAGGACAAAATGGCAACCATCAAATTGGGAAAGGATATTCACCAACCCTACATCTGATAGAGGGCTAATATCCAATATATACAAAGAACTCAAGAAGTTAGACCCCAGGGAATCAAATAACCCTATTAAAAAATGGGGTACAGATCTAAACAAAGAATTTTCACCTGAAGACATTCAGATGGCCCGAGAGGCACCTTAAGAAGTGCTCAACATCATTAGTCATTAGGGAAATGCAAATCAAAACAACCCTGAGATTTCACCTTACACCAGTCAGAATGGCTAAGGTCAAAAACTCAGGAGACAGCAGGTGTTGGTGAGGATGTGGAGAAAGAGGAACACTCCTCCACTGCAGGTGGGGCTGTAAGATGGTACAACCACTTTGGAAATCAGTCTGGCGGTTCCTCAGAAAACTGGACATGACACTTCCAGAGGACCCTGCTATACCTCTCCTGGGCATATACCCAAAGGATTCCCTGGCATGCAATAAAGACACATGCTCCATTATGTTCATAGCAGCCTTTTTTATAATAGCCAGAAGCTGGAAAAAACCCAGATGCCCCTCAAAGGAGGAATGGATTCAGAAAATGTGGTATATTTACACAATGGAATACTACTCAGCAATTAGAAACAATGAATTCACAAAATTTTTAGGCAAATAGTTTGATCTGGAAAATATCATCCTAAGTGAGGTAACCCAATCACAAAAGAATACACATGGAATGCAATCTCTGATAAGTGGATATTAATTAGCCCAGAAGCTCTGAATACCCAAGGCACAAATAGCATAACAAATGACTCCCATGAAGAATAAGGAGAGGGTCCTGATCCTGGAAAGGATTAATCTAGCGTTGGAGGGGAATATAAGGACAGAGAAAAAGGAGGGAGGTGAATGAAGAATGGATGGAGAGAAGAAAGTTTATGGGACATATGGGGAGGGGGGAACTGGGAAAGGCGAAATCATTTGGAATGTAAACAAAGAATATAGAAAATAAAAATATTTTAAAAAAAAGCCTTTCCAAACCCCAAAGCTGGAGCTTAATGAGCTGCCTGGAGACTCACTCATGCAGAGATGGCAAACCAGAGATTGTTATCAGATATTGTCCCTCTCTGCAACACCACAAAAGAAAGAATTCATGTTCTTGTTTTATTTAAAACAAAAACAAGGGTCTGAGACTTAGAGGGCAAATACTTGCCTAGCATGTAGCAGGTCCTGGGCCTGGGTGGGAATAAGAGAAGGAAAGCGAGAAGGAAGGAAAGAAGGAGTGAGGGAAGGAATGGGGCACAGAATGAGGGAGGGAGGGAGGGAGGGAGGGAGGGAGGGAGGGAGGGAGGGAGGGAAGGGGGAGGGTGGGAGGGAGGGAGGAAGGGAGGGAAGGAGGGAGGGAAGGAGGATTGGAGGGAGAGAAAGAGGAGGGAGGGAACAAGAGAAGAGGGTGATAGACAGGCAAAGGGAGAGACTAGCGATTCACTGACCTGGAATTCCTTTCTCACTCAAGACTGAGCAAAGTCCTCAAACCTCCAGTGCAAGTGGTTCTAGACAATTACCAGAAAGGTCCTGGAAGCATTCACCAGAACAGAAACCAGGCTATTTGCCTCAGTGAATAGGCTGCACAATTAACCAGAAGGCCTCAGCTTCCTACAGTCAGCAAGGTGAATACAAGTCATTGTTCTGAGCTTAGAATGCTTGGATTCTTTGAAAATCACATTGCTTCCACCCCTGCTGATTTTGCTTTGTATCCCTAAGGATGTGCCAGCCAATGGATCACTACTAAGATGTCTTTTCTGAAACTCTCTAGTGTTTTTCATCTAGTCATCTCCTACAAGAGCAGAATCCAAAACAACAGAGATATCTATATACTAAAAACCCCCTTGGACTGAAATTAGAAGAACAGTTGGTAATAATATGACTTCTGAGTGTGTAAGAGGTTGTTATGGTTACCATGGACTCCTGCTTGCTTGTGTTTTTGGAGGTTTTTTGTTTGTTTTTAATGATATGGTCTCACTATGAGGCCCTGGCTAGCCTGGAGCGTGCTATAAAGAGCATGCTGGCTGTGGACTCTCACAGATCTGCCTACCACAGCCTCCCCAGTGCTATGCCTAAAGCCTAATACCATCATGTCAGGCCCAAGTTTGCCATGTTTCCTTGAAAAATTAAAAACTGCATTATGCTAATCTGAAGAAAACACCTCAGAAGTTTTCCATAACTTGGTGTCAGACAAGACCTTTCTAGAATTGGAAAGAGGCTTCAAGAGAGAGTCATTCTGAACCTTCCTAAAGCTGTGACCTTTTAATAGAGTTCCTCATTTTATGGTGACCCCCCAACCATAAAATTATTTTCTTTGTTACTTTATTACTGTAATTTTGCTGTTATGGATTGTAATGTAAATATCTGTGTTTTCCAAAGATCTCAGGAAATCCCTGTGAAAAGGTCATTCAATTCCTAAGGGGTCATGACCCACAAATTGAGAACCACTGCTTTAGAGTATTGGAAAGAAAAACAACTGAATCAGAAACAGAAAGCAAGTTGACCACTGCCTTAACTAAGGAACCTGTAAGTTGGCAGCATTCATTGTATTTATTTTGTTGGTGAACTCTACTTCGCTTCTCACAGTTGAGATTTTTAGTTTGCTTTAAAGATGTATCAGCGAGTACTTAGGAAAGCATTATTTGCTTGTAGCTTGCCTTTGAAAATGTGTATTTTGAAATATATAACACGTGTTAGACATTGTGGTTTAAATTCTTGGATAGGCATCAAATTTAGAGTTTCTGTAATGGAAAATGTTATTGAAGTCTTATGTCTTCAGGTGATGTGTGGTAAAGAAATGTGTGTTTTACTTTGATAACAAGACATAGACAGCTGGGCGGTGGTAGCTCACGCCTGTAATCCCAGCACTCGGGAGGCAGAGGCAGGTGGATTTCTGAGTTCGAGGCCAGCCTGATCTACAGAATGAGTTCCAGGACAGCCAGGGCTATACAGAGAAACCCTGTCTGGAAAAAAAAAAAAACCCAAATCCAAAAAAAAAAAAAAAAAAAAAAAACCAACCAAACAAACAAGAACAAGACATTGATTATAAGCTGGAACTGGAACTGACATGAAAACTTCCTCCCTGCTCACTAGTGTTCATAGTTGCAGAAAGTACTGTGCAGGCTTCTAGGGGAGAAAAGTTATTAATCCAGCATGAGTCCTGAAAACTACAATAGCAACCTACCAGGCAAGATGGATGCGCCAGAGACATAGGTGTAGTGACCTGAGAGTTATGGAGATAACCAACTGACTTTAGATTGAATTTGAAGATTGCTTCATAGGAGTGTGTGTGTGTGTAAAATTTTTGGGACAAGGTCTCACATAGCTCAGGCTACCCTTGAACTCACTGTATAGCCAAAGATAACCTTGAATTTCTGATCCTTTTCCTCTTCCCTCTACCTCTAAAATGTTGGGATTTGGCTTAGTTACTTTCCCATTGCAGTGATAAGATACCATAAGCAAAGAAATTATAAAAGAATGTGTTTAATTGGGGGCTTATAATTCAGAGGGTGAGAGTCCACAATGGCAGAGCACAGGCATTACAGCAGGAATTGCTGAGAGCACACATCTTGATCTACAAGTTGCAGGCAGAGAAAGACTCAGAATCATGTGAGTGTCTCGAAACCTCAAGGCCCACCCCCAGTGACACTCCTCCAATGAGAACATTCCTCCTAGTCCTTCCCGAACAGTTTCAGCAACTAGAGACCTAGTATTCAAACATTTGACCCTATGGGGGCCATTCTCGTTCAAACTGCCACAGGATCGTGGTGTGCACTGCTGCATGCAGTCTTATGGATAAAAACCATGTCTTTGTGCATGCCAGACAAGCACCCTACCAACTGACTTAACATTCCTGGTCTTGAGTTATTTCCCTTGTCATCATGCTAATGCCTTTTTTGGAACTTATGCTTATTTTATTTTTAAATATTTATTATTATTATTTGGGGGAGGGGGTTGAGACAGGGTTTCTCTGTATAGCCCTGGCTGTCCTGGAGCTCACTCTGTAGACCAGGTTGGCTTTGAACTCAGAAATCTGCCTGCCTCTGCCTCCCAGAGTGCTGGGATTACAGGCATGCGCCACCACTGCCCGGCTAATATTTATTATTTTTAATGTACATGTAGGTAAGCCTTCATGAGTACATGTTCACCTCATTGTGCAAGAACATGTGAATAGCATGAGAGGGAATTGGATTCCCTGGAACTAAGATTATGGGCAGTTATGAGCTGTCTTGTGGTTGCTGGGGACCGAACTTGCTTCCCCTAGATGAGCTGCAAGAATTATGAACACTTAGACATCTCTCCAGTCCCTTCAAATTAATATTATTTTAAAAGATGAACTGTCCTTTGAAGTTCTAAAAAGGCATTATTGTGTGTGTGCAGATGCTTGTATACCTGGGTACAAGCTGTGGAGGAGCGAGTGTGTGTGTAAGGCAGAGCACAGTTTTGCAGGATTGGTTCTCACCTCCTGCCTTTCTGTGGACACCCAGGTTGAACTCAGGTCCTCTTGGCCCCCACAGCAAGCACGCATCCGATGACCTATCTTGCCGGATCTTCATGATTATCCGTGATTCCTGCTTTGCTTCCTCCCTTATCAATTAAGTCTGCTGTCACCTCCACAGAGTTGGTTGTCCTGGAAAGTGTGGTCATCTTGACTGCCATCTTCCTTAAAGTTGAGATGCTCAATAGATTGTATCCTGAGTCAGAGGCTGTCGGACTGGTATGAGAAATCCTTCCTTTGTTTCCGGTTGAATATTTATGGTCCTATCTTCCGGTCGGCTGTTAGGGAAAGTCTGGAACCCCATGGCTATAGCCAGTCACATAACACATGGCCACGCCTATCTAATTTGGGTTCTCTACCCACAATTCCTACCTAGAGGATAGGACTTTGTCGTTGTTTGGTTCCCAAGGCAGAGGAAGGGCACCTGTGGAGGACGAGCTGCCTGCTTCTCTTCCAGCAGTGCCCTCAAGGACCTACCCGCTGAGGAGCAAGACACAGGGCCACTGTGCCACCGCTTCAGGGTTGCAGTGATCCTGACACCTTTTTGTCATTTTAGTGACACTAGTCCATGTTTTCGAATCAGCTGGGTTTATACTCCATATTTAGGATTTATCCCAGTTTCTGACTCGCTGAAGAAATCACTTCTTCCTTCAGCCACTAATGGAGGACCTTGCAATATCCTCAGCCCGCCGTCCTGACGCAGGAGGAGGTTCCCTTGTCCTGGCAAAACAGCTAAACCTCCCAGAGCTGTGGCATTCAGCGCCAGCTGCACAGTAAAATCATCTGAACAGCTTTTAGATGCATAAGGACATAAGACGAGTATTTTGATTGAAGCAAATGAATGGGAATGTGTATGCTTTGTCACGGTTACTTAGTTCACTTTAAAAGTCCTTTGGCGCTTGCGAACCACTGCTTAGAACAGCAGAGCTGATGACCCCCAGAGGTTGACACGGGCTTGGAACCACCCGGCAGCCTCACCAGCTGGAGCTTTTACCATCAAAGCCTCTGTCCCCGCCCTCACACTTCCTCCACACATGCATATTAAAGCGATGGATAGCTGATCATTAATCACCATGAGATAATTAACATTTTTCGTTATATCTGTGTTGCTCATCAAATACCACTCCGCTTACAGATTATTCAAAGCTTTCTTGAATAAAAAGCTTTGCCCACGTGACCAGACCTCGCTCTGATTGGCATCCTTTCCGGACATCTCTATTGTATTTAATATCAGCTAATGATGCTTATTTTCCAGTGTGTACGCTGTGAAAACAACCTGTGAAAAAGGAACAATGGACAAGCACCTCTTGGTATCCATAGGGGATTGGTTCTAGAACCCACCCCTCCCCAGACACACAAATCTGTGATGCTTCAGCTCTTTATATAAAATGGTTTAGCATTTATATAAGTTAAATTACTTTTTATTATTATTATTATCATTATTATATCTCTTTTTACAGTCCAGTCATTAACTCCCTCCCGGTCCACCCTCCAACAGTTCCTCATCCCATTCGACCACCACCCCACCACCATCCCCATCCCCACCCCCATCCCCACCCCCCACACCCCCCCTGTCTCCAAGAGGCTGTCCCCACCTCCCAACTCCACCAGACCTCCCCCCTCCCATGGGGGCCAACTATCTTTAGATTACTTTTAGTAACCCATTACAATGTAAGTGCTGTTCAGACACTTGTTTAAGGGAAGCGTATGAGCACAGCTGATCTGTGAGATATTTTTGAACCACATTTACTCAAATCCGTGGAGGTAGATTAGGGAGACAGAGGGTTAATTCTATCTTATGTTTTCTAATCATCAACACATCTTGTTTTGTTCTAAGTAAAAGTCAAGAGAAGACCAACTGAATGGATTCTGAATATGAATTAACGTTAAGAACAGCTCATTGCTGCACAAATGATCCAGCTGAAATGTGTATTAGTCACTCTTAAAGGTCTATCTTGAAAGGGGAATGCATTGCTCTGTGGCACTGCGATGTATTTACTGACTATGGGACTTACAGTCTGGGCCTCTGTCATTGTCTTGTGAGGCTCTTATGCACTTTGGGTAGAAGATCATCTAGTCTCTTCCAACCTTACAGTGACCCTTTCTCCAGCAGGGGGTAAAAAACACCAGGCTTTTCAGGCCAAATGGATATTGTGTTAAGGCGAAAGGTAGAGAGTGAATTCTGTGGAGAAGAAAAGAAGGCTGGGGTTATTTTTTTTCTTTTTTTTGTTTTTTGTTTTTTGTTGTTTTTTTTTGTTTTTTTTTTTTTGTTGTTGTTGTTGTTGTTGTTTTTTGTCTTTTTTTTTTTTTTTCGAGACAGGTTTTCTCTATATAGCCCTGGCTGTCCTGGAGCTCACTCTGTAGACCAGGCTGGCCTCAAACTCAGAAATCCGCCTGCCTCTGCCTCCCAGAGTGCTGGGATTACAGGCATGCACCACCACCGCCCAGCTAGGGGTTATTTTTATAAAAGGAATTTGATTATTGTGCACAACACTAACAAAAAGAATCCTAGAGTATGGACAACTGAAAAAAAAGTTGAAAACTGGTAGAGGTGATTGAGTACTAGAAAGGGACCTAAATTATCTGTGGTCAGTGTGCATAGCTAGTGAAGAGGGTACCAGCCCACCTGAACACTGGCTTTGAAGAATCATCTGATATTCTCTTGTTTTAGCCAGTTTAGTTTCCTATCAAAAAGTACGGAAGATCATGTGGTTCTTAAACAACAGAGCAGTTGTGACAGTGTGGTGGGATTTGCTGAGGGCCCAGTCCTGAGCTTCAGACGTCAAACTTCTCTTGTGTCCTTACACAGTAGAGAAAGGCAGTTCAACAGCAAGTGCTCTTAATGCTACTGAACTCACCACAAGGACGCCAATCTCATGACAGACCTGACTTTTCAGAGATCACAGATCCTAATCTGCTGGGGATTAGATTTATACATCTGTTCTTTTTATGAGGAAGGGGACATAACCAGTCCCCAATGCCCACCAAGCCAGTGTTGGATGCCTAAGGCCCACCAAACTATGACTCTGTTAGCTAGAAATAACCAGGAGATAAAGAGGAAGGAATGTTGACTACAAAGACTCTCTGGTTGGGAGATGGGAAAGTGGTATTTTGGCAGGACATGGGATGTGGGGGTGGCATACACTAGAAGAAAACCTTTAGAACTAAGAAAATAAACAAAGCTATAAAACATTGGCAAGAGAATTGACAGACATTAGGAGAAAATGGAACAGACCCACATTCAGAGGAATAGTCCTAGGTCTAACTGAATAAATACCTTTTATTTTTCCTTGATAAGAAGCATTTACACAAATGGGTACACATATGTGTGTGTTGTATTTGTGTGTATGTGTATGTGTTGATTGTGTGCATGTGTGTGTGTGTGTGTGTGTGTGTGTGTGTGTGTGAGTCCACAAAGGTTTTCTTTGTTACAGCAGGCTCTTACCCATAACACATCATCCCCAAAAGCCACTGTGTTTTTGCTACACTGGAATTCTGTAATCCTCATAAACAGCCACTTCCCCGTGCACGTGCTCCTCTGGGGGAGGGCTGGCCACTCAGTGCGCTGATGCCCCTCCCTGCTGCACTGCTTCGCGTCTGCTCATCCCCTCACGGCTGTGACGAGATAAGCACTTACACCTCGTGCATTTCCTGGGAGTCATGTGATCCCCCTTCAGCGACCTGAAGCTAAGTAGTAGGCTCAGAATTTAGCCAGCAGTCCTTTGACACACCAGCTACTTCATAAATGCTCATATGAACATCACGGGCACATACTCATTCAAGTGTGCATCATCCCCTAAACATGCTCCGTAAGCAGACAGAAATCCCAAACATGCTTCACCCGGTCTTGCACTGCCTCTGATGAGCTGGTGCTCGCTTAGGAATCTGCATGTTGGCATAGTTTAGCAGGAAGTCAGGCCACAAATATGTCGCTGCTGACTCTCTGTTCAGACTTTGGTGCTCCCACCCCCCCCACCCCCCAAAACTACAAGATACAGCTGTATCTGAGGAAAACCACCACTGAGTTGAACCACCTCAGCAGGGTCACTGACTTAGTCTAATTTAACAGTAACCAAATGGAGTCTTCCTAAGACTTTGGACTCGGGGTCACAGTCTCCCTGAGGGATCGCTGCTGTGTTTGGTCTCTCTTGTCCACACTCACCTTCTATTTTAGACAGCACATGACTCTGACTCACACACACACACACACATGAGCAAAGTCTGCACAAAGGCATTAAAGCATGCCACACACCCACTCGCTTGAACAAGATGTCACGCAATGTCTCAGTGTCCAAGGTAAAGATCCATTTCTCTGTTGCCATTAATAAGCAGATCCAGTGAACACACTCATCAGGATTGGGGAGGGGAAGAAGCAAGCAAAGATTTGCAAATATGAGACTATCTCCCAGGCATGCAGGTTATCCTCGAGCAAAAGTGTGGGTGCAAAACTAAAAGTCAAGTCATTTATAGCTTGATGTCTTCCATGGTATAGTTAGCTCTGCCCAGATGCTGTGGGCGGGAAGAAGACACATCAGCGGGGCTCCTGAGACTGCCAACGAGGCATGTGAAGGCTTGATTAAGGGCTTTTGGTGACTCTGGGTGACAGACCTCATGGGATACAGGCAGATCCCTCAACACACAGTCTATTTTGTTTTGTTTTGTTTTGTTTTTTTTGAGACAGGGTTTCTCTGTGTAGCCCTGGCTGTCCTAGAACTCACTCTGTAGACCAGACTGGCCTCAAATTCAGAAATCCACCTGCCTCTGCCTCCCTAGTGCTGGGATTAAAGGCGTGTGCTACCACTGCCCCGCTCACATGGTCTATTCTTTGTGAGAGTAATTCTCACCCACTGTCCAAGTGAGAGCCCCTTTGGCAGCATCCTAGTTGGCTTTCTATTGCCACAAAAGACAGCAAAACTAAAAGCATCATATGGAGGGAAGAGGCTTATTTCCCCTTTACAGCCTGTAGTCCATCGCTTGGGAACGTCAAGGCAGGAACTGAAGCAGAGGTCTTGTAAGAATGCTGCCTACTGGCTTACTCACCTTGCTGTGTAATGTAACCCAGGATCATCTGCTAGGGATGGCACCACCCACAATTTGGGCTTCCCACATTAATCACTAATTTTTTAAAAATGTCCCACAGACAGGCCAGTCCTAGGGAAACATTTTATCAATTGAGGTTCCTTCTTTCCAGAGGACTCTAACTTGTGTCAAGTTGAAAACAAATAGATATATAAATGATAGCTGATAGATAGATAGATAGATAGATAGAAAGATAGATGATAGATAGATAGATAGATAGATAGATAATAGATAGACAGACACACAGAACCAGCACAGGCAATCAAGTCTGAAACCTACTCACGTTGGCACAGGTGTATTGTATATGGTATGGATTCAGCAGAGACATGTGAGAAGACTCACTCTAAAACCCTTTCAACTCAGACCCCAAATTGTTACTGTCTGAAAGAACTGCAGGGATGAAAATGGAGGAGAAGCCTGAGGAAAAGAAGGTCCAGCAACAGGCCCAAAGTGGCATCCAGCTTGAGAGGAGTCCCAAGTCCTGACACTATTACTGAGACTATAGAGCGCTCACAAAAAGGGACCTAGCATGACCAATTTCCAGAAGACCCAACAAGCAGCTGAGAGAGTCAGATGCAGATAGTTGCACTCAATGCACAGAGGCAACTGATCCCTGTGGTTGAATTAGGGAAAAACTGGAAGAAGCTGAGGAGGCGGGAGACCCTGTAGGAGGACCAGTAGTCTCAGTTAACATGGACCCCTGAGATCTCTCAGACACTGGACCACCAACCAGGCAGCATACACCAGCTGATCTGAGGCCCCCAACACATATACAGCAGAGGACTGCTGGGTCTGAGTTCAGTCAGAGAAGATACAGCTAACATTCAAGAGACTGGAAGCCCCAGGGAGTTTAGACATCTGGCAGGTGGGGTGGGAGTCATCCTCGTGGAGACAAGGGGATGAGGGGAGGAGGTGTGAGATGTGGAATAGTCAGAGGGTGGACTGGGAGGGGAATAAAATCTGGAGTTTAAAAAAAAAAAAAAAAGAAAAGAAAAGAAGTCAGGCGGTGATGGCGCATGCCTGTAATCCCAGCACTTGGGAGGCAGAGGCAGGTGGATTTCTCAGTTTGAGGCCATTCTGGTCTACAGAGTGAGTCCCAGAACAGCCAGGGCTACACAGAGAAACCCTGTCTCGAAAAACCAAACCAAACCAAAAAAAAAAAAAAAGTTGTTTTCGAATTGCTAAAGAGCCAGGCTCAGAAGAGGCGGAAATGTGTCCTTTTGGGAGCCCTGCACAGGCACAGCATGAACCCCTCCCCTCTGGCAAGATTCTGAACTGCAGTCCCTGTGAGCTCACAGTGAAACAGCGAAGCTGAAATGGAAACTCACAGAGCCTGGGGAGCCACAGCAGGTGCTGCGGGCATGGACTATGAAAGGGAATTCTTTGCGAGTCCTGGGCCAATCGAGTCGAGTCGGCTGGAGGTTGTTCATTTACCCTGCACACCACTTGAGTGAGGACCAGGTCCACTGCTGCACCGCATGGAACTTTGGGGAATTACACTTATGCATATTATGAAAGTCTGAGAAACCACAGTGTACCTGAAGTCTGGCTCTATGCTGTCAGTGTGCTCCTGTTTAAACAGCTACAGTGTCTGTGTAGCTCTCTCTGGCAGGCCCGTTCATTTTAAAATGCAAAACAACCCAATTCTTAGATGTCGGCAACCATTTCAAATTTAAACCCCATACACAGGCCAAGTGAACATACTGTAGATCTGCCGAGACCTCCTCATGACTGGTATGAAGCAGCGTGTGCCTTCTCTGTGGACATATTCCACATGTCTGTTTCCTGATGATCCTCAACCCATGGACAAGTTCTGTCAGATATCTGAGTCCTGAATTCCCCAAGGATAAAACTGTGGGTTTCTTGCTTCTCTAGATGCCACCCTGGTCTGGTGACAGGGTATGTAAGATTGCTGTTCCTTTCTTGACATCGTCCTCAAATGAGGAGGTGTGATGATACCCTGAGAGTCTTCTCAACAGGAAGCAGACACTTCAAGTTTTTGATCCCTCTTTGTATCTGTCCTGAATTGCAAAGGGAGGATTTGTGTTGCCCAAATTTTGACTCTTCCTGAACAAAACTGATTATCCAATGATCCAAAGCTGTGTGATAACACCCAACTTGCATAAGGTAGTCATTCAGCTCTGACAGCCATCATGGTTGGCACGGTCCCTACCAATGTCTTCTTGGTCAGTTTTTGAGAATATAGATAAGAACAGGCCTCCCCTGAGCGTCTCTGTCTCTAGGCTGCTGTTGTATAAGGCTATACAGCAGCAGTTTGATCCTCCAGGTCAAACTGTGGCCATCTTCAGGAGTCCAGCTGAGCAGACTCACTAAAGATCATCAAAGCCAGACTGGGTGACTCTTGATCTTTCTCAGAAGGAGGGGTCAGGGAATGTCCTGGGACCCTCATCTGAGTATCTAGCCACCCCTCCCAACCAGTTGGATGCAATTCTGCTCTAACTGAGTGTGTCCTCAATGTTTCTAGGAGGTGCTAGTGTTAGTAGCAGTAAAGGATTAAAACAAGACAGATCTGCCAGGGTGGCTACTCTAAGCCAATCTGTTCTCCTGCCTATAGTTCTGTAAATAAACCTAATAAACTCATTGGTTCCCCTGGGTGAAGTACAGCAGAATTCTATCTCAGTTTGTCATTAAAACCTTAGAAGGAGAGGTAGATGTCATTTATGTCTCCACCTGGAAAGTAATTTCAGCAATAGATGATCTCTAGTTTCACATGATGCCACCTCCTCCTACTAATGCTTATTCTAAAAACATTAATGTAATAAAAATTCTAGAATATTCTATCAATAAGAAAAAGAACTAGTAGTCATTAGTTTCTGGGGGAAGCAAACTGCCTCGTAGGGTTCCAGCAGGCAGGGGTGAGGAGGGCATGGGCAGGCTGTTACTCTTTGAGCCTGTCCATCTGCTCAGCTAACTTACATTCTGACCCAGCATTTAAGACGCACGTTTAGTCACTATGGTCACTTTTTCTATCTCTCAGTGACAGGGTTTCTCAGCCTTGCTAAGATTTCATGTCACACAGCTCATTCACGGAATGACACCAATGTCCTTTGCAGCTCTGTCTACCTACTCACAGCAGGGACAGAGCAGCCTGCAAGCGATCTGGGGTTAGAGACCTGAGCATTGACCAAGCCCCGCAGTGCTGGCTGCTGGGGAAGCCCTGAACTGTGTAACAGAGGCAAAAATGGAACAAAAATAACTTGGGTTGGCACCTTTGCCTGTCAGGAGAGGAATTCAAAAGTCCTTAAAAAAACTTTTTAATTGCCACCTAGGCCAAGAATTGACTCAAGCCTGGGGAATATGCATGTATATATATTCAAGTCCTTTTGAAAGCCAAGAACATGTGATAATCCCAAGACACCCAAAGACACCTTTAAATCTCCAAAGTATCAGAGAAGGATTACATGCCACATTGATAGTCCCCCCCTCCCCTAGACACACACACACACACACACACACACACACACACACACACACTTCTTCCTTTCATTTATTTCCTTTTATTTATTTATTACTGTGAAGTCTTCCCTAGAACAGAAGATATTTTGTTCTCTGCTAACTATCTCCCTGTTTTGGAGGACATCTTAATGTCCCTCTGCATCCCCTCTCCAATCCCACTCCCTGGTCTACAGTGACTCTAGTTCCAGGCATGGGTACCTGGTTTGGATCTGAAATGTTCCTGACCTGGTGACAGGGACCGGCCTAGGTTGGATCAATGAAAAAGCAGCCCAGAAACTGATGAAAGAGGTGTCTAGGGATGATGAGCTAACTGATAAATAAAACAATCAGTGGCCATCTTTTTTTAAAAAGAAGATTTATTGAGTTTTAATGTGAATGTCTGCATATGTAAGTACCACATACATGCCTGGTAGCTGTAGGGGCCAGAAGAGAGTGTCAGATGTCTTAGAAGTGGAGTTACAGGTGCTTGGGAGCTTCCTGATGTGGTTGCTAGGAACTGAACCCAGATCCTTTGTGAGAAGAGCCCTCCCACTACTTGGAGGCCATCTTTGCCTCCTTGTGTAGAATGCCTGCCCGTAGATGGAAGTGACATCATAAACAGCAAGCCTGAGAGGAAGAGAGGCAGAGTAACCTTCACACGCTGACGAAAGCTTTGGCTCAAGCTGTGTCCGCAATCACCTGCTGAATCTCCCAGGGACTGCATCCATGAATCTGGCTATTTGACTTGGGCACAGATTTCATAAGCAGTCCACCTAGCCTCAGGACAAATCCCACAATCCCATGTTTCCTTGTTGTTGTTGTTGTTGTTGTTGTTGTTGTTGTTTGGATTTGGTTTTTTTGAGACTGGGTTTCTCTGAATAGCCCTGGCTGTCCTGGAACTCACTCTGTAGACCAGGCTGGCCTCGAACTCAGAAATCTGCCTACCTCTGCCTCCCAGAGTTCTGAGATAACAGGCGTGCGCCACCACCATCCGGCTCCACGTTTCCCATTTACATCTCCCTTCTTGTCTAGATTTGATTAGCTCACATGAATCCATCCCTGCGAGACTCCATGCCTGACACCGATTAGTACCCTGTCTATCCCGGGAGAGTCTATCCCTGGAGCGACCTAGAGTATGCCTCTGTATAGACATGAATTCTCTCAATCTTCTAATAGTAATCCTTTCCTAGAAACTTTGAATACCCAGGACATAATCCACAAATTAAATGATGTCCAAAAAGAAAGGAGGAGTGGCCCCTGGTTCTGGAACGACTCAGTGCAAGAGTATAGGGGAATTCCAGAACAGGGAAGTGGGAAGGGGTGGATGGAAGAACAGGGGGACGGAAGAGGGCTTATGGGACTTGCGGGGAGTGGGGACCCAGAAAAGGGGAAATCATTTGAAATGTAAATAAAAAATATATCAATAAAAAAATACTTGAAAAGAAAATATCTCTACTTCCTTTTTTAAATATATTCTAAATGAATTTGTATGCCTACCATTGTATCCGATATTTTTTAAAATCTTCAATATTGTCAATTATCCAATTAAATCCTCAATTTTATAATATATATGTTAAATGAGAATCTTCAGTTTTATCAGAAATATTTCCACTTCATTTTTCAATTATATTCCAAATGCATTTGAATGCTTAGCATTGTATCTGAGTGTTTTTCCAAACAAATCTTGAATTTTATCAATAACACTATGTAATCCTCAATTTTATCATACATTTGTTTTATGGAAATCTTCAATTTTATCAGATTGTCTCCACTTCCTGTTTCATGTATATTCTAAATGCATTTGTATGCCTATCATTGTATCTGAGTTTTTTCCAAAAAATTTTTATATTATCAATTATCCTATGTAATCATCAGTTTTATGATACATGTCATATGAAAATCTTCAGTTTTATCAGAAAATATTTCCACTTCATTTTTTAAATTAGTATTAAATGTATTAATGTGCCTATTATTACATCTTAGTTTTTTCCAAAAAATCTTCAATATTATCATTTATGCTATGTAATACTCAGTTTTCACACACTGGTTAGGTGAAAATCTTCAGTGTTATCAGAAAATTTCTACAATTACTTTTTCAATTATATTCTAAATGCATTTGTGTGCCTAACATTGTATCTGAGTGTTTCTCCAAACAAATCTTCAATTTTATCAATAACACTATGCAATCCTCAATTTTATGTTTTATGAAAACAATTATATGTTTTATGAAAATCTTCAGGTTTATCTGAAAATGTCTCCAGTTCCTTTTTCATTTATATTTTAAATGCATTTGTATGCATATCATTGTTTATGATTATTTTCAAAAAATTTTTCTACTATCAATTATCCTATGTAATACTCAATTTTATCATACATATGTTATATGAAAATCTTCAGTTTAATCAGAAAATTTCTCCACTTCCTTTTTTAAATTATATTTTAAATGAATTTGTATGCCACCATTGTACCTGATATTTTTTTTTAAAAGATCTTCAATATTATCATCTATCTGATTAAATCCTCAATTTTATAATATATATGTTAAATGAAAATCTTCAGTTTTATTAGAAATTGTCTACACTTTCTTTTTAAGTTATATTCTAATTGTAGTTGCATGGTGAACATTGTATCTGAGTTTTTTCAAAACAATCTACAATTTTATCCATTATCCTATATAATACCCAGTTTTATCATATATATGTTAGATGAAAATCTTCAGTTTTATTAGTAAATGTCTCCACTTCCTTTTTCAATTATATTGTAAATGTATTTGTACGCCTTTCATTGTATCTGAGTGTTTTTCCTAACAAATCTTCAATTTTATCAATAACACTATGCGATCCTCAATATTATCATAAATATGTTGTATGAAATTCTTCAGTTTTAGCAGAAAATGTTTCCACTTCCTTTTTCTATTAAATTCTAATTGTATTTTATACCTACAATTTTTCTCAAGTTTTTTACAAAAAACTACAACATTATCAACTATCCTATGCAATCCTCAATTTTATCACAAATATCTTAGATGAAAATACTTAGTATTATCAGAAAATGTCTCCACTTCCTTTTTCACTTATATTCTAGGTAAATTTGTGTGCCCATCATTATATCTGAGTTTTTTCCAGAAAATTTTTACATTATCAATTATCTTATGTAATCCTCAATTTATGGTATATATGTTATATGAAAAATTTCAGTTTTATCAGAGAATGTTTCCTCTTCATTTTTCAATTATATCCTAAATATATTTATATGCCTATTATTTATCTGAGTTTTTTCATAAAATTTTCAATATTATCAATTATCCTATATAATCTTCAATTTTATCATACATATATTTTATGAAAATCTTCAGTTTTATCAGAACATGTCTCCACTTACTTTTCAACTTATATTGTGAATTCAATTGTATGCCTTGCATTGTATCTGAGTGATTTTCCAAACAAATCTTCAATTATATCATTAACACTATGTAATCCTCAATTTTATCATACATGTTTTATGAAAATCTTCAGTTTTATCAGAAAATGTCTCCACTTACTTTTTCATTTATTTTCTAGATGCTCTTATATGCCTATCATTGTATCTCAATATTTTCCAAAAATTTTTTATATTATCATTTATTTTAAGTAATCCACATTTTTATGATACATATGTTATATGAAAATCTTCATTTTTTTCAGAAAATGTTTCTACTTCATTTTCAATTAATATTTAATGTATTAATATGCCTATTATTATATCTTAATTTTTTTCCAAAAAATCTTCAATATTATCATTTATACTATGTAATGCTCAATTTTTCCACACACAAGTTAGGTGAAAATCTTCAGTGTTATCAGAAAATGTCTTCATTTCATTTTTCAATTATATTGTAAATGCATTTGTATGCCTAATATTATATCTGAGTGTTTTTCCAAACAAATCTTCAATTTTATCAATAACACTATGTAATCCTACATTTTATGATACATATGTTTTAGGGAAATCTTCAGTTTATCAGAAAATGTCTCCACTTCCATTTTCAATAATATTCTAAGTGTATTTGTGTGTCAATCATTGTATCTGAGTGTTTTTCCAAATAAATATTCAATTTCATCAATTAAAAAAAATAGTAATCATTTCTAGATCATGATTGCCAGCACTTATTCAGACTTTATCATGAAAGCACACAGCAAGCAGCTGAGGTCACCTGTCATGACAATGGCGGTTCTAAAATTAAAAGCTTCTCCTGCGAGTTCATAGGACCCCTCTGCCATCTGCTCATTGCACAGGCTGGCAAGCTGCACCCTTTCTCCTGCGGTTCCATCCTGCTCCCTTAGGCAGCTCTAGCTACAGGACAAGTCAAAATAAACCTTTGCCTCCACATGAGGCCTGAGTAAACAAACCTCTGATCATATGCCAACTCCTGTCAGAGCATATATCCTCATTCATCCACAAGACACAAACAACCTGGCTGCATCTACCTGAGGGCTACTGACTGTTCCCAGGACACTGCGTCCTTGCAGAATCACAGCATTCAGCCTAGGGCCACTGTGAGACTCCTTAGCCAACTCATCCTTCCCAAGATTCTCTCCCTATCCCTTGCATGGGCCCTCGGAAGACTAGGCTCTTAAAGACCTAATATTATGGTTTTATAGGAGAAGGTCGGGGGGCAGAGACAGGAGGAAAGGAAGGAAGTGAAAGATGGGGAGTATGGGAACAGGGGAGCAGGGAGAGAGGGCTGGAGGGGAACCAACAATACTTTTGTTCTTACTATTTTAAAATTCCTAGGATGGAAGTAAGACTCTAAGATAAAGAAACTGTAACAAATATAGACTCTTTGTGCTATTTATTAATTCAGGCAATTAGATGGTGCAAAAAGCTGTTACCTGAATTATTTCCAGGTTAGAGAAAGACAGATGATAGAGAAATAAATTTAATTTTAATTATTTTTAATTTTAATTAAATGATATATATATATATTCAGAAAAGCCTTTCTTCTTTTTGTTTTGGTTTGGTTTTTTGGATTTGATTTTTTCGAGACAGGGTTTCTCTGTATAGCCCTGGCTGTCCTGGAACTCACTCTGTAGACCAGGCTGGCCTTGACCTCAGAAATCCACCTGCCTCTGCCTCCCAGAGTGCTGGGATTACAGGCGTACGCCACCACCGCCCGGCCTAAAAGCCTTTCTTCTTGAAACTATTCCTGGCTTTCTATCTTTAACAGGATTTGTTTCCTTTGACATGCAAAAAGTGTGTGTGGGGGGGGTGGGTGTGTGTGGGTGTGTGTGCGGTCACCCCTCATTATCCACAAGGGATTGAGGCCAGATACCAAGTATGAAATAACTCGGGTATGAATACTATGCTGAATTACAAGTGTGAAGATTCAGGCCTAACTCTGATTGGTACTGCTAATGAGGCATTATGGATTTGGTACTATCTATCAAAAAAATCTACGTACATAGAGCCATTAGCTCACCAATCCCAGAGTTAAGACTTCATTCTTCAGAAATGCACACAAGAGACCTTGTCATTTATATTATACAACTCGAGTTGTTTATAGTATTAGATATTATACTTATACTTAGGGGAATGAAAGGCTGCCGTTCAATACAATTCAATACGAGTATCTCAGATACTACATTCCTTGTTTAAATTAGCATGGTGTTTTCATGTAATCTCTGCACACCTCCCACTTGCTATTTTCCTAGCTAGTATATGTACAAAACCTATCATAATATAGACTGTGTAAATAATTGTTAGATTAATTCCTTCAGGGAATAGGAATGGTCTGTACATGTTGTGTATAGACACAACTTCATTTTTAATATGTTTGTCTGTGTCTGGTTGAACATAGACCGCCCCCCCCCCAAGCATGCTTGTGTATTGGCATGCACACTTTTGTAGTTTGGGTTCTCACTTACTAATGGGATGCAAGGCTCTTCCATGGCAACACATACAGAGCTCACTCGTGGAATGACAGCCTTTTATTACCCTAAGTAGCAAGTCTGTCTAAGCACAGGTAGCTACTTGGGTTGTTTATAGTATTAGATATCATAAGTGGCAAGCTCTCTTGTGTGCACACCTGTACAGTGAAGTCTTAACTCTGGGATTGGTGAGTTAGTGGCTCTGTGTACTTTGATTTTTGATAGATAATACTGAATCCATTATGCCTCCTTTACAATGTCAATCAGAGTTAGGCATGAGGCACCATACCTGTAATCCCAGCACCCCAGAAGCGAAGGCAGGAAGACTGCTAGAGGAGGAAAAGATCCGTGCTAACTTCCACGTTTGAAAACCCACCAATCTATGAGCTCAAAAGCCCACTAGTCCCTGAACTCCAGAATTCACCAATGCATGAGTTCAAAATCCTGCCAATTCCATGGCTCACCCCCCACCCAGCTCAGGATTTGAAATTCCACCAATCCCCACCCTAAAAATCTCTACTCTGGAAAATTCTGTCCCTAAAAAGCCCCATGTAACTCTGTCTCATGCTCAGTTCCCTGCTGCTTCTCTCTAGAGCAGAAGCTGCCACCCTCTTGTGTCCTTCCCAATAAATCTCTTGTTGTGAGGTTTGTTGTGCAGTGTAACTTTGTGAGGTTTGTTGTGCAGTGTAACTTTGTGGTCTTCCTTGCCTCCTGACTGCCAGGATACCTTTCCCTTCAGAGTTGTAACTCTTGCATTGTGGAAACTTTCCCACTCTGAGTTGGATCATTCACTCTGCCTCCAGTTCCAAATCTGCACCCAGCCCAGGATACAAAATGAGACTGTTGCAAGCAAACCCCTAAAAGAATAAACCAACAGTTATCTGGTCAATAATAATGAAGTCTTTGGAATAATCAGCAACATGAGGCCATTTTGGTTTAATGACATTTCTTGCCTAGTAAATTCAGAACAGAGGTAAAGATGCATCGATGACCAGAAGGGATGCTGGGGCCCTTTCTTTCTGTGTGTGAGACTCATGGCTTCCACTTCTAAGACTACCTCATGGTTATGGAATCTCTAAGCCTCACATCTGCACTCGAAGCATTGGATGCGGGAGAGAAGTGGGGAGCACCATACGGTCAGCTGACTCTGAGGAGCCTTCCAGAGAGCCCATATAATATTCCTTACACCCCATTGGCTAAAGCCAAATCACATGACCATACATTATATGGGAATCTGGGAAATATATTCTTCGAGAAGCAAAGAACCCAGCAAAACAAGTCTCTGCTACTAAGAAAGACAAAAAGAGAGGAAATGGCTTCTCCCACACCATCTCTCTTCTGAGTAAATTTCCAAATGTGGCTTTCTTTGATTTTTAGCAGAAAGAAGAGGACAGGATATATACATTTAAAATAAACATCTCTACAACTCCAACAGTTGTTACTGTTTCTGCTCTGTTATGTGCACATCTACAGGTCTTTGTTCTCATGGAATAGGAAAATTAGTCTGTATGAGCAGATGCATGGCTCGAAGCATCCTTGGTATGTAGCACCAGTAGTTATCACACACACACACACACACACACACACACACCAGCTCCTGGTACAAAGACCCCTTTGACCCCATCAAACAGCTTAATAAGATTACTAACTTAGAGCCAATCTTCATTCTGCAAATCCTTTTTCATTTCTCTGTATTTAAATTTTTTCCCATTTTAATATATATACTGAAAAGATAGATTCCTTAAAAACTACCCACAGTGACATTATCACATGTAATATAATTATTTCATGAATAAGATGTCTCAACTTCCAAATGTGATGGTTTGTATATGCTTAGCCTAGGAAATGGCACTATTAGGAGGTATAGCCTTGTCAGAGTAGGTGTGTCCCTGTGGCTACTTTAATACCCTCATCCTAGCTGCCTGGAAGCCAGTCTTCTACTAGCTGCCTTTAGAACAAGAGATGGAAGGAACTCTCAGCTCCTCCAGCCCCACACTGCCTGCACACTGCCATGTTCCTGCCTTGATGATAATGAACTAAACCTCTGAACCTGTAAGGCAGCCCCAATTAAATGTCATCCTTATAAGAGTTGTCTTGGTCATGGTTTCTGTTCACAGCAGGAAAACCCTAACTAAGACACCAAGTCAGCTTGAATCAAGGATTCAAATAAAATTCAATGTGGATGGCATGTCTGCAGCCTTCATGAGCGGAAAGTACCATTCAGTAAGGGACCTTTATAACCACATGGTCAGCCTCTCCTAGTTTCTCATCAGGGAGGTATGGAGAGCTTCACAAATAATCCTGACTCTCTGATATTAGTTTTTAAATCAACTATATAAAGCTACAATGCAGTGACTTCATTCTTCGCCCATGTATATGGCCCCTTTCTGAGAGAGCTAAGATTTCAATTGGTCATACTGCTACAGCAGATAGTTCTGATGTCAGTTGGTCTCCCAAGGAACTGGGATCCATGTAGTCCTTAACTTCTCTGCTTCCTTTTGGACATCTTGGTGTCAGTTGTTACACACAGGACATATCCTTACATTACAACTGAAAGCTATGTTTGAGCCTCATAAACACACAGATACGTTGAAACCCATCTGTTGTTTTCTTGCAACTATAATTATCATGGAACATTTAAACCACACAACAAAAGCCTACATGCCTTTGGTTTAACTCACACCTAAACCTATCCTTTCTTCTGAATCTACATTTGTTCCCATACACACCCCACCACCATCTCTTTCTGGACCAGTGCAGTGTCTCCCCAGCAGACATACCAGTCACCCTTCCATCCTCCACCTGGCCCAAGCCTAAAGTAGGTAAGTTTCACCTTCTGCTTAGTTAAGGATTAGAGGGTGGCTAACAAGGAATTTGTGTCATTTGCTTTCTTATGTTGTTCAAACATTATCTCTGAAGGAAATTCCCAGCTGTGAGTTTCATAAATAGTCAGTTTCACCTGAATGGACACCAGATGTCAGCAGTTCAGGCAGAGCATTTAGGCGACAGTAAGTCCTGCCCACTGCACAAACAGGAACAATCTTAGTCTCAGTTGCACCTTGGGAAGTTGAGACTGCATGCACATTCTCTTTGTCAACATCGGGACCTCAGAGATGTCTTCTGGAGGGGGTCTCTCAGTAAGTTTTCTGGTGTATGCTCTACAACTCCACTCACAGGGTTATAGGAGAATCCATTCCAGATTTGGTTCCTGTTCATGACCCGAGGGTCTGTTTCCAGCCGCATTGACTGCTACAGTCACAGCTTGATGTTTCCTTCCTAACTTTGGACATACCCAATTTCAGAGCTGTCATTTGCAACAGACTCCATGTACCCTCCTGTACACATACTATCCTCACCACCACCAAAGACCCAGGTGTTCTGAACACTCATCCTCAAACACCTACATTCAGTCATGACCACACCCACTACCTCCTTCTCTTTCAAGGGGGCTAACTACCAAGTGAGTGAGACTGCAAATCAAATCAGCACCCCACAGTGACCATGTTCTAGGTACTGAGTACTAGGTTGACCTAGTAAATTCCTCAAGGTGTTAAATTATCAGAATTTTCTATACTTCTTTCTTTTTTATTTTAAAAGTTTTTGTTTATTAGATATATTCTTTATTTACAGTTCAAATGTTGTCCCCTTTCCTGGTTCCCCCTCCCCCAAAAATTCCATAAGCCATCTCCCCTTCCCCAATCAACCCTCCCCCGCTTCCCTGTCTTGGTATTCCTCTACACCATGGCATGAAGTCTTTCCAGGACCAAGGGCTTCTCCTCCCTTTGGTATCTAACAAGGCCATCCTCTGCTGCCTATGTGTCTAGAGCCATGGGTAACTCCATGTGTACTCTTTGGTTGATGGTTTTGTCCCTGGGAGCTCTGGGAGTACTGGGTGACTCATATTGTTGTTCCTCCTGTGGCCTGCTGCAAACCCCTTTCAGCTCCTTGGGTCCTTTCTCTAGCTCCCCCATTGGGGAACCTATGCTCAGTTCAATGGCTGGCTGAGAGCGTCCCCTTCTGTATTTGTCATGCACTAGCAGAGCCTCCCAGGTGACAGCTATATCCGGCTCCAGTCAGCCAGCACTTGTGGGCATCCACAATAGAGTCTGGGTTTTGTAACTGTATATAGGATGCATCCCTGGGGAGGGTGGTCTCTGGATGGTCCTTCCCTCAAACTCTGCTCCACCTTTTGTCTCTGTATCTCCTTCTGTGGGTATTTTTCCCCTTTCTACAAAGGACCCCAGGATCCATACTTCATATATCAAATGATGCCCAATAAGGAAGAAGAACAAAGTATTTCCTATACTTCGTTTTTGTTTTTGGTTTTGGTTTTTGTCTTTTGAGGCAGAGTCCCATGTACCTCAGGATGGCCTCCATTTTCTATACTTCTTAACATATAATGTATACATAAGTATGGGTGATTCATCAAGCTCAGTAGATAAATCACACTTTTAAAATCCAAGGTTTTGATCGGTAGAGCAGTCAAAGGCAGACCTGACAGTAGGAATCCAGTTACATTTATATCCAGCTTATTCCCTTTGATTCCCACCCCGAGGTCCAAAGTTCCTGGCTTTTCTGCACAAACTTCTCCATAGGAATCTGTCTCTGCTTTCTTTGGTTGAGTAAATGAATATGTTCCCAGTGGCTACCTTTTGCCTGAACTTTCTGCCTTCCAGAAATAGAGTACAGCTCATCCTGCGGACTGTAAAATGCCCTGGCAGGGAGGGGCAAGCTGCTGTGTGCCCAAGTCTTATATAAGACCTTATACATGAAGAGCTGCATGCAGCAGAAGGAGCAAGACTCATAAGGGTGTTAGCATTGGGTTCAGTGAAGGTGGCTGAGAGTGGGTTACTCAATCTCTTTATGTTCATTGCAGTCTGGTTGCTATAAAGGAATTACAACTGAAACCCATGCTGCCCCTCAGGCTAAGGAGAAGCCATTTTGAAAAGTAGCTTGTACCATGAACCACTTGGATGTCAGTTATTTAGGTACAGAACCTTTGAGCTGGAGAGGACCTCAGAGGAACCAAAGTTCTACTGCCTCATAACTGGTTAGAGGATGTTGGTATAAGCATCGACTAGATATGTTCACCCCTGGGTCTTCCATTGATACAGGAAAGAAGGGACTAGAATAATGGAAGAACACACTTCTACCCAGTTCAGAGAAGAGTCTTGCTCTACAGGCCCAGTGTATTAACAACCCTGGATGTTGTGGGGAACATGTTGCTCTGTTTCTCTATACTATTCCTCACTCCTCGTTTCCATGGAAAATAAGAGGAAATACAGCTGAGATCAAAAGTGTCATTTCTGACACAGGGCATAAGATCAGTGGTGCAGCTGGGACAGAAGTCTTCCCACCACCATTTGCACCAGGGAGCCCAGAAACTCCACAACCTTCTGTGCACAGCCTGCCAGGAGAAAGTGATCTCCCAGCAGTGCTTTCACTTCTGATCACATAGGTGAGAGCTCTACCTTCTCTCTGGAGGGGACCAGTTAGGAACACACAGGGCATAAGATCAGTAGATCAGCTGGGAGAAAATCTTCCCGCCACCATTTGCACTGGGGAGCAGGAAGACTCCACGGCCTTCTGTGCATAGTCCACCAGGAGAGAAAGATCTCCCAGCAGTGCTTTCATTTTTGAGCTCAGAGGGGTAAGGACACCGGCTTACAGGCCCACAGGAGGAATAAACTCCAGCCAGAGACAACAATACCAATTAGCATCAAATGGCGAAAGGCAAGCACAAGAACCCTACCAACAGAAACCAAGGCCACATGACAACATCAGAACCCAGTTCTCCCATCACAGCAAGTCCCGGATACCCCAACAAAAAGCATACCGGAAAAGCAAGAGTTGGATTTAAAATCCTATCACATGATGCTAATAGAGGGCTTCAAGAAAGACTTAAAAGCTCCCTTAAAGAAATACAGGAGAACATCGGTCAACAGGTAAAAGCCCTTAAAGAAGAAACACAAAAATCCCTTAAAGAAATACAGGAGATCATGGGTCAGCAGGTGGAAGCCCTTAAAGAAGAAACACAAAAATCCCTTAAAGAATTACAGGAAAATACAAACAATGAAGTGAAGGAACTGAACAAAACCATCCAGGATCTAAAAGTGGAAGTAGAAACAATAAAGAAATCACAAAGTGAGTCATCTCTGAAGATAGAAAACCTTGGAAAGAATTCAGGAGTCATAGAAGCATCAACAACAGAATACAAGAGATAGAAGAAAGAACCTCAGGTGCTGAAGAAACCATAGAAAACACTGACTCAACAGTCAAAGAAAATGCAAAATGCAAAAAACCTTGTAACCCAAAACATCCAGGAACTCCAGAACACAATGAGAACACCAAACCTAAGGATTATAGGTATACACAAGAGCAAGGATTTACATCTCAAAGCCCCAGCAAATATCCTGAACAAAATTGTAGAAGAAAACTTCCCTAACCAAAAGAAAGAGATGCCCATGAACATACAAGAAGCCTTCAGAACTCTAAACAGACTGGACAAGAGCAGGAAGTTCTCCCAGCACATAATAATCAAAACACAAAATTCACTAAACAAAGAAAGAATATTAAAAGCAGTAAGGGAAAAAGGGCAAGTAACTTATAAAGGCAGACCTATCAGAATTACACCAGACTTCTGACCAGAGTCGATGAAAGCTAGAAGATCCTGGGCAGACCTCATACAGACCCTAAGAGAACAAAAATGCCAGCCCAGGCTACTATACCCAGCAAAACTTTCAATCATCATAGATGGAGAAACCAAGATATTCCATGATAAAACCAAATTTACATAATATCTGTCCTCAAATCCAGCCCTACAAAGGATAATTGATGGAAAATGCCAACACAAGGAGGGAAACTATACCATAGAAAAAGCAAGAAAGTAATCTTGTTCCAACAAACCCCAGCCATTAGAAACAATGAATTCATGAAATTCTTAGGCAAATGAATGGAGCTGGAGAATATTATACTAAGTGAGGTAACCCAGACTCAAAAGATGAATCATGGTATGCACTCACTAATAAGTGGATATTAACCTAGAAAACTGGAATACCCAAAACATAATCCACACATCAAATGAGGTACAAGAAGAATGGAGGAGTGGCCCCTTGTTCTGAAAAGACTCAGTGAAGCAGTATAGAGCAAAATCAGAACAGGGAAGTGGAAAGGGTTGGGTGGGAAAACAGGGGGAGGGAAGAGGACTGATGGGACTTTTGGGGAGTGGGGGTCCAGAAAAGGGGAAATCATTTGAAATGTAAATAAATATATCAATAAAAAAATAATATGTGAAAAAAAACATCAAAATAACATCAAAAATAACAGGAAGCAACAATCACTATTCCTTAATATCTCTTAACAACAATGGACTCAACTCCCCAATAAAAAGACATAGACTAGAAAAATACTTATCATGTAAATCTTCAATTTTATCAGAAAATGTTTGTGATTCAATTAATTTAGTAATGTTTTTATGTCTACCATTTTATCTGCATTATTTTTCATGATAATCTTCAATTTTAGTATGTCTTTCTATATACTTTCTCTATTTTATCAGAAATGTTTTAAATATAAATCTTTGACTTTATCACAAATGTTTCTAATTCCACCTTCAGTTAATTTAGAAAGAGTTTTCATATCTACCATTTTATATGTAAAATTTTCCACAAAATACTCCATTTTAATGTGTTTGTCTATATATTTCTTGAATTTATCAGAAATATTTTCCATGTAAATCTCCAATTTTATCTGAAAATGTTTATAATTCCACCTTTAATCAACTTAGAATTATCTTTATGTCTATCATTTTATCTGTATAATTTCCATGATAATCTTTAATTTTAACATGATTTTCTATATATTTCTTCAATTTTATCAGAAATATTTTCCATGTAAATCTTCAAGTTTATCAGAAAATGTTTATAATTCCACTTTCAATCAACTTAGGAAAACTTTTATGCCTACCATTATTATATCTATATGAAATTTTCCATGATAATCTTCAATTCTAACATGTTTTTCTACATTTTTCTATAATTTATCAGAAATATTTTCCATGTAAATCTTCAATTCTATCATAAAATGTTTCTATCCCATATTTCAATTAATTTAGCAATGTTTTACATATCTACCACTTTACTCTTTAATTTTCCATGAAAATTGTCAATTTTAACATGTTTATCTGAAATATTTTCCATGTAAATCTTTAATTTTATCATAAATTTTATCATTTTACTTCCCTTTTCAATAAATAAAAAATGAAATGTAAATTAAAAAATAAATTTTAAAAAGTGCCATTTCTGGTAAATACAACTATCACTGAAAAATTTGGTGATCTAAGAAAATATTTTCCCTGAAGACTATATCCAGCTCCATGCTTTAATTATTTATCCACACCATCTTTTTCTTTAAAGATTTATTTATTTATTTTATGTGCACTGTATTTTTCAGTACACTGTAGCTGTCTTCAGACACTACAGAAGAGGGCATCAGGTCTCATTATAGATGGTTGTAAGCCACCATGTGGTTACTTGGAATTGAACTCAGAATCTCTGGAAGAGCAGTCAGTGCTCTTAACTGCTGAGCCATCTCTCCAGCTCTTTTCCACACCAACTTTGGTATGTTATCATAAAATGCCAAGAAGGTGACCCCCTTCACAATAGCCACAAACAGTATAAAGTATCTTGGGGTGACTCTTACCAAACATGCGAAAGATCTGTATGGCAAGAACTTCAAGACTCTGAAGAAGGAAATGGAAGAAGACCTCAAAAAATGGGAAAACCTCCCATGCTCATGGATCGGTAGAATCAATATAGTTAAAATGGCCATTTTGCCTAAAGCACTATACAGATTCAATGCAATACCCATCAAAATCCCAACTCAATTCTTCACAGAGTTAGAAAGAGCAATTATCAAATTCATCTGGAACAACAAAAAACCCAGGATAGCTAAAACTATTCTCAGCAACAAAAGAAAATCTGGGGGAATCAGTATCCCTGACCTCAAGCAATACTACAGAGCAATAGTGTTAAAAACTGCATGGTATTGGTACAGTGACAGGCAGGAGGATCAATGGAACAGGATTGAAGATCCAGAAATGAACCCACACACCTATGGCCACTTGATCCTCGACAAAGAGGCTGAAAACATCCAATGGAAAAAAGATAGCCTTTTCAACAAATGGTGCTGGTTCAACTGGAGGTCAGCATGCAGAAGAATGCGAATTGATCCATCCTTGTCTCCTTGTACTAAGCTCAAATCCAAATGGATCAAGGACCTCCACATAAAGCCAGACACTCTGAAGCTAATAGAAAAGAAACTGGGGAAGACCCTTGAGGACATCGGTACAGGGAGAAAGTTTCTGAACAGAACACCAATAGCGTATGCTCTAAGAGCAAGAATTGACAAATGGGACCTCATAAGGTTACAGAGTTTCTGTAAGGCAAAGGACACCATCAAGAGGACAGATCGGCAACCAACAAATTGGGAAAAGATCTTCACCAATCCTACATCAGATAGAGGGCTAATATCCAATATATATAAAGAACTCAAGAAGTTAGACTCCAGAAAACCGAACAACCCTATTAAAAAATGGGGTACAGAGTTAAACAAAGAATTCTCACCTGAAGAACTTCGGATGGCGGAGAAGCATCTTAAAAAATGCTCCACTTCATTAGTCATTAGGGAAATGCAAATCAAAACAACCCTAAGATTTCATCTTACACCAGTCAGAATGGCTAAGATTAAAAATTCAGGAGACAGCAGGTGTTGGAGAGGGTGCGGAGAAAGAGGAACACTCCTCCACTGCTGGTGGGGTTGCAAATTGGTACAACCACTCTGGAAAGCAGTCTGGCGGTTCCTCCGAAAACTGGGCACCTCACTTCCAGAAGATCCTGCTATACCACTCCTGGGCATATACCCAGAGGATTCCCCACCATGTAATAAGGATACATGCTCTACTATGTTCATAGCAGCCCTATTTATAATTGCCAGATGCTGGAAAGAACCCAGGTATCCCTCAACAGAAGAGTGGATACAAAAAATGTGGTATATCTACACAATGGAGTACTATTCAGCCATTAGAAACAATGAATTCATGAAATTCTTAGGCAAATGGATGGAGCTAGAGAACATCATACTAAGTGAGGTAACCCAGACTCAAAAGGTGAATCATGGTATGCACTCACTAATAAGTGGTTATTAACCTAGAAAACTGGAATACCCAAAACATAATCCACACATCAAATGAGATACAAGAAGAAAGCAGGAGTGGTCCCTGGTTCTGGAAAGACTCAGTGAAACAGTATTTGGCAAAACCAGAACGGGGAACTGGGAAGGGGTGGGAGGGAGGACAGGGGAAGAGAAGGGGGCTTACGGGACTTTCGGGGAGTGGGGGGGGCTAGAAAAGGGGAAATCATTTGAAATGTAAATAAATTATATCAAATAAAAAAAAAAAAGACAAAAAAAAAAAAAAAATGCCAAGAAGGGAATGGTCGTTGTCACAGCCATGCAGTCTCCCCATTGCAGCTCAAGCCAGTAGACCTTATCAAAGGGAGTCAGCATTCTTCCTCCCATAGGCATAGGCTAGCCTGCTGCAAACAAGGTGTCCTCTGAGGCTGGCAACAGGGGGTCAGCCACTGTCAGTGTCAAATGCTTAGGACAAGCTTAGTTACCAAGCAATTTTGAGTATATGTGTTCTCATACATGTAAAAATGCCTCCTTGGCTTGTTGGGGGATCCTTGAGGGAATCACAGCCCACAGGGAGATTAAAATCTTAGTAGAACTGGACTTGGTCAATCAGACTGGATCAAAGCTGCTAGACTCTAGACTCTAGAATCTAGCAATTCCGACCTGTGGTTTAATTTTCTCACACTTTGAAACACAGTAAAACTTTGGTGGTGGTAGAGATGGCATGGGGCGGGGTGGGGGGGGGAATCTCCACATGACAATTCTCAAAACGAAGATTCAGGAATGGCTATACCAAAATTCCTTCACAAAATATCTGCTATAGCCAAGGACCTGAGACCTTTATCATGAGAATGAGTTCCATTGACTGGGAAACAGTGCTCAGGGATAGGGAGGTCTAGACCTGTGGGTCATGATCCCTTTGAGAGTCAAATACCAGATATCCTGCATATCAGACATCAGCATTATGATTTATAACAGTAGCAAAGTTACAGTTATGAAGCAGTAGCAAAGTAAATATGGTTGGAGGTCACCACAACATGAAGAACTCTATTAAAGAGTTTCAGCATTAGGAAGGGTGAGAACCCCTGGGCTAGAGGAAGGATTTGTAATAAACATAGGATGGATTCTATTGATGGAGCATGCAAAGCACCTGGGGCTTTTTACATAGGATGAGTTATGTTCACCGAGAGGCAAAGTCCACAAGTAGGGCCTTAAAATTCTCAGGATTTGGGGGAAAATTCATATGGAGGACAGTTTCTAACAGCATAGCAAAGGACCACCAGGCTGTCTGACCATGTTCATTCCTGCATTCCAGATGACCAGATACCACTCTTCCTTCTGTTTACTGTAAGCTGTACTTCCAACATTGGTTCCTTGGTAGGATCTACTTGCATAAATCCAGAATGCCTTTCAAAAGCATTTCAGAAACAACTCTCTGGAGGACTCATGATTTATTAACAAATGAGCCAACACGGTTGGAATCTGTAGTATGTAGATAAATATCTCAAGACAAGGCTGCAGGGAGTCAGAATCCTGATTTGTGGCATTTGCCTTATTTTCCATGGTGCAAATACTCACTTTTGCAAATTTACTATTTTAACCTCATGTAATGTGGAAATTGGAAGATTTACACATCACCAGCTCTTAATAACAGATCTGAGTTAGGCCAACCCAACATCAGCGCAGCTTTGTCTGGGACAATCAATAAAAGTTGTCCCCTCTAGGACATCTTATGTGTCCTAGACAAACACACACACACACACACACACACACACACACACAACTCCAAAAGGGAAATAACATGATTCTTATCAAAGGAGCTACTGCTTTTTTAAAACAAACAAACAACAACAGAATCTTAATGTGTGTGTGTGTGTGTGTGTGTGTGTGTGTGTTGTATAACTTTTCCTCAGGAGATTTGAAAAAAACATCTACTCCAAATAGGAAATGGAAGACAGATCAAACTAATAATTACACCGAAGTCCAACTTGGGGAACCAAAGAGTTTGTTGTCGCTGTTACTCACAGTACCCTGGGTAAGGGGCTGCTAACAGAACTAACAACTGCGTCACTGGCAAGTCCACCCAGTCAGAGGTAGAAATCAGGAAATCTGCAACCCTGAACTCTTCTTCACCACTTCCAAGCAGCCAGCCACACTGGGGAGTTTCTTCTCCAGGCAGCTGGCGTGATCACAAGCTCCTTTCTTTGTCCAGAAGTTGTTGCTGTCTCCTTGGGGAGACAGCAGCTCTGAGAATCTGGTAGATTCCAAGGCCTTTCTGATATTTGCAAGTTATCAACTTCCCGAGTCTTAATGGACCCTCCAGAATGGAATGTTTCCAAACAAAATGCCCCTAGGGTGGAAAGTTCCAACTCAGAAAAAATTGCTACACGTATGCATGTGTGCTCTGTGTGCATGTATGTTTGTGTGTGCACCCTTATGTAGAAGCCAGGGGACGCCTTGGGTGCCAGCCATCAGGTACACTATTGAATCTTGCCATTAGGCTGGGTCAGCTGGCTTTGCTGCTTCCATCTGGGATGACAAGCACATGCCACATTGCCTTGGAGCTTTCTGTGGGTTCTGAGACTCGAACTCAGGTCCCTGGGCTTGCAATGCCACCACTTTGCTAGATGAGCTATCTCTTCAGGCCCTATCTTATTTACATTTTATCTTAGTTTGAAAAGAGCAAACCGGGTGCTTCTAGGAAATTTCTTATGGTATCTTTATCTCTTCTGTGTCTAGGTCTGACATGCTTTGTAAGAACTGTGTAATTCAGCTAACATCCAAACAACTTTGGGCTGACTTGATCCAAATCTTTGTACCTAAGAGATAACAGCCTGGGGATTAAGAGCAGGATCTAGGGTTCAAACAAACTGGGTTCAAATTCTGCTTTAGGGACAGATTGGACAAGTAAAGTTCTACCACCTCTCCTAACTTCTTCTTCTTCTCGATACTGGTATAAAATAATGGTACACCAGGCTCATAGACAGATAGAAAGGTTAAATAGCAAACATGCATGAAACAGCTCAGCCTTTGGCAAAAACACAGTGCTCCATAATAGTACCTGTAACTATCATTATTTTGTTAGCTGGATGGTTGCCAGTTAGTCTACTAAGCACAGTCAAAGGCCTCCAATTCCCCTGCAGGGGCCATAGCTCATCCAGTGTCTCAGTGGACCAGAGAGGCCAGAGTGGAACATCAGCCATTGGCCCCTCTGGGGCACACAGTAAGGAATTTTCTACTTAAAAGAGATCCTGCCACAGAGGGGCTGGGGGCACGGTTAGTAGGCAGAGGCCTTGCTAAGCAAGCATGAGTAGCTGAGGCTGGACATCCAGAACTCACATAAAAGCTGGGTGTGGAGGCACATGTCTATAATCCCAGGATTGGGGGAAAGCAAGCTGATCCTAGGGGTCTGAGAGCCCTAGGTTTAGCTGACATGGTAAGATCCAGGTTCAGTTAAAGGCTGCGTCTCACACACATACACACACACACATACACACATACACACACACACACAGAGAGAGAGAGAGAGAGAGAGAGAGAGAGAGAGAGAGAGAGAGAGACTCCTGACACACACATAAACATAAACACACACTCCCACTCATACAGTCAGAAAGGAGGAGAGAGGGAGAGAATCAGTATTGCAACAGCAATTTCCAGTAGAAAAGTCGTCCATCAGCAAACATGGTGTCTTTGGAAGTAGGTGCTGTCTTGAGGATCCTGTGAACAGGGCTGAGGCGGATATAGGCCTTGGAGCCCCTTCCTATGTCTGCTCACTCTCTGATCTTATACTTTGCCTCCCCACCCCTTCACTCACCCACCTGACCCAGATGCCTAGATTCTCTCTCCTTTATCTCAGGCTAAAACTCTGCAGTCCCTGCTTTCATCCTAGGTCCTGGGCAGGTCGAGAAACAGCTTCCAAAGTTGACCACAATCCTGCTTCGGGGCCACGTTATAGATTTGCTTCTATGTACTCTGTCCTTATCAAATATCTCACAGAGGCGGGGCTAGCCCTGCTACCTTCTCTTCACGTTCACTTTGGAACAGGGTCCCAGGGAGAAAGGAGAGAGCAGCCAGAAGTCTGGCAGTGTTCCCACCATTTCAGGACTGTCCTTGGGTGTAAATCTCCCTCCAGCACGCCTATTCATTACACCAGGGTTCTGACCAAAAGCCAGGTTTCTCTGTCAGGCACCAAACTGGAGAGCAGCCCCAGACCAAGGCCTGTAACTTCAAGGCGATGAATTCTCCTGACTCTGTCTGAACATCCTGTTCCCAACTCAGCCAGTTCTTACAGTGATGGTGACCAGATCACAGCGAGGCCTTCTGTTTACCCTAAATGGACTTTCAGCCCAGGGAGTTATGTAAAGGCTTCAAGGAGTCTCAGAGGAAAATCCTCGAACAAACAGCAGGGCTGGGAAGGGCTGGAAATAAGCTGCCCACCTTCTCTTCGCCTACACGTGCCCATCTCAGCAGAGAGATGGAGAGACTGGAACAAAGTCCACAGACTATTTAGGCAGTGGATAAGGACTCCAGCTCTCCTATCTCTGTACAAAGCTTTCGCCTTAGCCCAGGATTGTTTCTTGAACTTTTAACCCTCTTCTAAAGGCTAGGGATTGTCCATTGTTTTTATAAGAAGGGCAAAGCAAGATTGAAAATCTCAATATAAAAAGAAAAAAAAAGTATTGCCTTTCTCTGTTGCAAGCTCCTGCTGTGTCTTGTTCACTATGCTGAAGGCAGAGATCAGACAACGTCAACCACTGTCAACCATGTTGATCCATAAAGCACTATGGTTTTAAACATCCCATGACCCTATGACCTCTCTTGAAATACATGTCTGGCTTCTTTGTCACAGACGTTTGACATCAAATGTCTGGATGGTAGGAACACCTCGCTCACCTGACTCACGATCATTCTGGAATTGTCTAGAGAATCTTCAGCATGGTCCTTCATGTGTCTTAGTGAAATGACTGAGGTCCTATCTTGCAGAAATCATACTCTAAGCATCTTCTTCAGCAAAGGCTGTAATTCCTCATCACCTTTCCACTGCAGCAGTTCAGAGAATATTGGCCATGTATGTGGACCCAAGTCTGCAAGCTGTGAGCTCAGGAGAGCTTGTAGCTCCTGCTCTGCCTCCAATAGAGACTTGAACGGTCCTTGCTAATCATCCTCAAGAAAACAAACCAGCCTCCTTCAATACCAAACACACAGCACCAGGGGCACATGATTTCGGCCCTCCCTCCTCCTGCCTCCCAGATTTAAGGACTACTGGTAGATTCTTAATATTTTTAAAAAGTAGTTGTAGATATAAGGATTACTAAATTTGGAAAGTGTTCATTCTTCAAGAAAAGATTTTTGTTTCTAAAACAAGAAAAAATTAGAAAGGTTCGGGTAACCTAATTAAGGAACCACCAAGAGACCAGTCTCTTTAAAGACACCATTTTGTGTGTAAGGGACCTTCAGAGGCACCCTTAATTTGTATGATCCATTTGTCACTTTTCCTATTGCTGTGATCAGATAACTGACAAGAAGCCATGAAAGGGAAGAGGGCTTATTTTAGCTTACAGTTTAGGAAGGCAGACAGTTCACCTTGGTAGGGAAACCATTGGGAGAGGTCACATTATGTCTGTAGACAGGAAGTGGGTCTGAGCTATGAAACCTCAGGACCTACCACCAGGGGCCCACTTCCTTCTGGGAGACTCCACTTCCTAAAGGTTCCATAAACTTGCCAAACAGTATTACCACTGAAGGACCAGCGTTCCACAAAGGAGCCTGTGGGAGACATTCAAATTCAGACCACAATAGATGGTTTGACAGGCTAGGGAAGAGCCCAGAGGGAAAGAGGATTATCTCTGGTGTGGGAGGAACACAACACTCTTTTCCTCACAGCTTGACCAGGACAAATCATAATAATACCAGCAGAGGGAGATTTAACAAACACAGAACTGATGAAATTAAAGGTTCCGGTTTCCCCTGTCACACTGGTTCATTCTAATGCCTCCACGGTAACTTTCTGCTTATACATTTGTTTTCTTTCTTCTTAAAGTCTCCAGTCTTTAGAAGATTAGAAACCCAAGAAAGATTCTCGGCCTAAGATGAAAGAGACTTTTGAAGGAGTCAGAAGCCCTGGGCCTAGACCCATTTCAGCCTCTGGCCAACCAAAGTCACACACATTTCAGCCAACAAAACCTAAAGTGTGTCCAGTGGCTTTGTGGTGTGCAAGTTGCTTATAGGTACCACTCAGATGTGAAGTATTGAGGGAAAGTGCATAGAGAGTCACACTGCACACAAAGGGGGGTGGGGAGAGTTACTGTTGCCGCCTGCGGCCACATGCGAACCAGAATACCTGGAAGAGAATTCTGAGGGTAACAGGAAGGGGGCGAAAGAGAAATGAGTCAAGAGGACAGTTGCCCATAGAGACTGACTTTACTATTATTTAGCCAATATTTATAGTCTTTGGAAAAACCACCCTGCCCCCCAAATGGCCGCGAATTCCTTGGATCTTCTTCTCCGCGGGTTGCCTGCTTCTAGTCACGCAGTTTTCTGCTGGTCTCCAGGTGAAACTGCGCTGAGGAGGCCCTGGTAGTTAAGGTGAAAGTGGCTGTATTGTTCCCTACAGAACAAGGACTGGAGATAACGCCAGGGGAAGAGTGGGGGTTGCCAGCCAGGAGGGTCACAGCTAAATGCTGTGGGGGGAAGGGACAAGTTACTGTCTAAAAGATAATTATTGTAGGAACTGAACTACAGTACAGGAATCCCCATGTTCTCAGGATATCATGCAACCCTTCCCTGTGAAATTTTGCAGCTTCCTTGGGCTTTTCTGTACCAAATGAAGGCATATTCCCTGCTGTAAACACCCTCACCCTGCTCCCCCTTAGTAAAAGGGGCTTCCTCCTTATTAATGGCTCCCTCCCAAACGTCCTGCCCCTCTCCCAAACCTTGTCCTCTTTCCTGATCTTTTGTAATAACACTTGGTCCTACTATACTCTCTGGTTTGACTATGTTTGGCTCAGGGAGTGTCACTACTTGGAGTTATGGCCTTGTTGGAGTAGGTGTGTCACTCTGGTAGTGGGCTTTAAGACTTTAGTCCTAGCTGCCTGGAAGCCAGTGTTCTCCTAGCAGCCTTCAGATAAAAATGTAGAACTCTCAGCTCCTCTCATACCATGCATGCCTGGATGCTGCCATGTTCTTGTGTTGATGATAATGGACTGAACCTCTGAACCTGTAAGCCAGCCCCAATTAAATATTGTCATTAAAAGAGTTGTCTTGGTCATGGTGTCTGTTCACAGCAGTAAAACCCTAACTAAGACATATACCCACAGAAGGATGATTAGTCAACTAAATGTTCATTTGTAGCATTTGTAGCATGGCCCTGGTCAGTGAACCCTCCAAGAGAAAAGAGAACTTAACATGAAGTTCTCTCATGGCAAGCAGAAAGGGAGGGAAGTATACACTGCAACCCCATGTTAAAACAGAATGATTGTTTTCATAAGGCCATATGTCACCATTTGCAGTTGATTTAACTGGTTATTTATCAAACCACTGGGAGGAAAAGCTGCAGAGAGCCAGTGCAGGTTGATATAGATGGGGTGTGGACATCTCTACAGTGGGAGACTCCAGGTTAGGTATAACACAGTGCTGGTTTCCAGGCTGAATCCCAGTTCTCAGGAAGACCTCCCTGAGGAAGACTCTGTGCTTTGCCTGGTTGGCTCAAATGCAAACCAGCTTTATTTTTCATTCTCAAACTTAGTGAGCCAATATTGGCATAAGGGCTGCAAATATCACCTCAAGGAAATCCTATTATGTATCCCTGTGGCCTTGTTTTTATTGTTTTTTTTCTTCCACATTTATTATAAGGTCCCTTATCAGGTAGTTTTCTCTCTGGTGTCAAATGTCCCAATGATGTATAAAAACCACCAAACACAGACCCTCCTGATGTCCACAGTGAAGCAAATCAACCCCAAACTTTTCCAATTCCTTAAGCAAAGTTGGCCAAGACCCAAGGGGTTGGAGAGCTAGTTTTAAGAAAAGGATTGTAGAGCATTTACCTTAGTGAGGTATTCAAGGGTGGCCCAAACTGTCACAGAGCCCAACATAAAAAAGAAAGCAGGCTCCGGCGGCACGGAGCTTAGGTTCCAGTTCTGAGGCCTCTGGCGGGAGCCTTCAGATCTCTGCTTCAGGATCCAGAACAGCCTGGGCTGCAACACCACATCTCCAGGTCCTGCAAGAGGCAAGAGGGGCATCCGGGAAGCCAGCTCTGAGGAGTCAGTGTGCTCTGGTGAGTCCAGCAGGCCCCTGCGGAAGCCTTCAGGTGTCTGCTTCCGGATCTGAACAGCCTGGGCCACAGCACTTGGCCTCCAGGAAGTGCAAGAGACCTGGTGTGCACCTGGAAGCAGACTGGGAGCGCACAGCTTGCTCCAGTGGCACGGAGCTTAGGTTCCAGTCCTGAGGCCTCTGGCGGGAGCCCTCAGATCTCCGCTTCGGGATCCAGAACAGCTTGGGCTGCAACGCCACATCTCCAGGTCCTGCAAGAGGCAAGAGGGGCATCCGGGAGGCTGGCTGGGAGGACTCAGGGTGCTCTGGTGAGTCCAGCAGGCCCCTCCGGGAGCCTTCAGGTGTCTGCTTCGGGATCTGAACAGCCTGGGCCACAGCACCCTGTCTCCAGGCAGTGCAAGAGGTCAGCTGTGCACCAGAAGCCACCTGGGAAGAGGCAGCTTGCACTGGTGAGTCCAGCATTGACAAGACCAACTAACACCAATGAGAACTAGATGGCAAAAAGCAAACACAGGAACGTCACTAACAGACATCAAGGCAATATAGCAGCATCTGAACACAATTCTCCTTTAACAGCATGTCCTGGATACCCCATCACACCAGTAAAACAAGATTTGGATTTAAAATCACTGGTCATGATGCTGGTACAGGAACACATGAAGGACATACTTAAAGAAATTCAGGAGAAAATGGATCAAAAGTTAGAAGCCCTTACAAGGGAAACACAAAAATCATTGAAAGAAATTCAGGAGAACACAAAAGCCAATAAGGAGGAAATGCAAAAATCACTTAAAGAAATACAGGAGAACTTTGGTCAACAGGCTGAGGTCATGAAAGAGGAAACACAAAAATCTCTTAAAGAATTACAGGAAAGCACAAACAAGCAAGTGAAGGAGCTAAGCAAAACCATCCAGGATCTAAAATCAGAAGTAGAAACAACTAAGAAAACTCAAAGGGAGACAACTCTGGAGATAGAAAGCCTTGGGAAGAAATCAGGGGACAGAGATGCAAATATCAACAACAGAATACAAGAGATAGAAGAAAGAATCTCAGATGCTGAAGATTCCATAGAAACCATGGACTCAACAGTTAAAGAAAATGCAAAATGCAAAAATCTTGTAACCAAAAACATCCAGGAAATCCAGGACACAATGAGAAGACCAAACCTAAGGATTATAGGCATAGATGAGAGTCAAGATTTACAACTTAAAGGGCCAGCAAATATCTTCAATAAAATTATGGAAGAAAACTTCCCTAACCTAAAGAGAGAGATGCCCATGAATATACAAGAAGCCTACAGAACTCCAAACAGACTGGCCCAGAACAGAAGTACTTCCCGTCACATAATAATCAAAACCCCAAATGTACTAAACAAAGAAAGAATATTAAAGGCAGTAAAAGAAAAAGGCCAAGTAACATATAAAGGAAGACCTATCAGAATCACAGCAGACTTTTCACCTCAGACTATGAAAGCTAGAAGATCCTGGGCAGATCTCATGCAGACTCTAAGAGAACACAAATGCCAGCCAAAACTACTATACCCAGCAAAACTTTCAATCACCATAGATGGAGAAACTAAGATATTCCATGACAAAACCAAGTTTACCCAATATCTATCCACAAACCCAGCCATACAAAGGATAATAGGAGGAAAACACCAATACAAGGAGGGAAACTTCACCCTGGAAAAAGCAAGATAGTAACCTTCTCTCATCAAACCCAAAAGAAGTTAACCAATCAAATTTAAAAAATAACATCAAAAATGACAGGAAGTAACAATCACTATTCCTTAATATCTCTTAAAATCAATGGACTCAATGCCCCAATAAAAAGACATAGACTAACAGACTGGATACGTAAACAGGACCCTACATTTTGCTGCATACAGGAAACACACCTCAGGGTCAAAGACAAACACTACCTTAAAGTAAAAGGCTGGAAGACAATTTTACAAGCAAATGGTCTCAGGAAACAAGCTGGAGTAGCCATTCTGATATCAGATAAAATTGACTTTCAACCCAAAGTCATCAAAAGAGACTCTGAGGGACACTTCCTGCTGGTCAAAGGAAAAATACAAGAAGAGCTCTCAGTCCTGAACATCTATGCTCCAAATGCAAGGGCACCCTCATTCGTAAAAGAAACTTTATTAAAGCTCAAAGCACACATTGCACCTAACACAATAATTGTGGGTGACTTCAACACTGCACTTTCCTCAATGGACCGATCAGCAAAACAGAAACTGAACAGGTACACAATGAAACTAATTGAAGCTTTGGACGAATTAGATTTAACAGATATATATAGAACATTCTATCCTAAAGCAAAAGAATATACCTTTTTCTCAGCACTTCATGCTACCTTCTCCAAAATCGACCATATAATTGGTCACAAGACAGACCTCATCAAATATAAGAAGATCAAACTAATCCCATGCCTCCTATCAGATCACTATGGAGTAAAAGTGGTCTTCAATAGCAACAAAAACAACAGAAAACCCACATACACATGGAAACTGAACAATATTCTACTCAATGATACCTTGGTCAAGGAAGAAATAAAGAAAGAAATTAAAGACTTTTTAGAACTTAATGAAAATGAAGACACAACATACCCAAATCTATGGGACACAATGAAAGCAGTGCTAAGAGGAAAACTCATAGCCCTGAGTGCCTCCAAAAAGAAAATGGAGAGAGAATACACTAACAGCTTAATGACACACCTGAAAGCCCTGAAACAAAAAGAAGCTATTTCACCCAGGAGGAGTAGAAAGCAGGAAATCATCAAACTCAGGGCCAAAATCAATCAAGTAGAAACAAAGAGAACCATACAAAGAATCAACAAAACCAGGAGCTGGTTCTTTGAGAAAATCAACAAGATAGATAAACCCTTTGCCAGACTAACCAAAGGGCACAGAGACAGTATACAGATTAACAAACTTAGAAATGAAAAGGGAGATATAACAACAGAAACTGAGGAAATTCAAAAAATCATTAGATCCTACTACAAACACCTATACTCAACACACCTGGAGAATCTGGAGGAAATGGACAGTTTCCTAGACAGATATCTGACACCAAAACTAAATCAGGATCAAATAGATCAACTAAACAGTCCCATAACACCTGAAGAAATAAAAAGAGTCATAGAAAGTCTCCCAACCAAAAAAAGCACGGGACCAGATGGCTTCAGTGCAGAATTCTATCAGACCTTCATAAAAGACCTAACACCAATACTCTTCAAACTGTTCCACAAAATAGAAACAGAAGGAACTCTACCCAACTCGTTCTATGAAGCCACAATTATGCTGATACCAAAACCACACAAAGATCCAACAGAGAAAGAGAACTTCAGGCCAATTTCTCTTATGAATATTGATGCAAAAATGCTTAATAAAATTCTTGCCAACCGAATCCAAGAACACATCAAAACGATCATTCACCATGATCAAGTAGGTTTCATCCCAGGGATGCAAGGATGGTTCAATACAAGGAGATCCATCAATGCTATCCACTACATAAACAAACTCAAAGAAAAAAACCATATGATCATCTCATTAGATGCAGAAAAAGCATTTGACAAAATCCAGCATCCTTTTATGCTAAAAGTCTTGGAAAGAACAGGAATTCAAGGCCCATACCTAAACATGGTTAAAGCAATATACAGCAAACCGGTAGCCAACATCAAACTAAATGGTAAGAAACTTGAAGCAATCCCACTAAAATCAGGGACTAGACAAGGCTGTCCTCTCTCTCCATATCTTTTCAATATAGTACTTGAAGTTCTAGCTAGAGCAATTAGACAACATAAGGAGGTCAAGGGGATACAAATTGGAAAGGAAGAAGTCAAATTATCACTATTTGCAGATGACATGATAGTCTACTTAAGTGACCCGAAAACCTCCACCAGAGAACTCCTACAGCTGATATACAACTTCAGCAAAGTGGCTGGTTATAAAATCAACTCAAGCAAATCAGTTGCTTTCCTATACTCAAAGGATAAGCAGGCTGAGAAAGAAGTTAGGGAAATGACACCCTTCACAATAGCCACAAACAATATAAAGTATCTTGGTGTGACTCTAACCAAACAAGCAAAAGGTCTATATGACAAGAACCTCAGGTCTCTGAAGAAGGAAATCGAAGAAAACCTTAAAAAATGGAAAAATTTGCCATGCTCGTGGATCGGCAGGATTAATATAGTTAAAATGGCCATCTTGCCAAAAGCAATCTACAGATTTAATGCAATCCCCATCAAAATCCCAACTCAGTTCTTCACAGAGTTAGAAAAAAGCAATTCTCAAATTCATCTGGAATAACAAAAAACCCAGGATAGCTAAAACAATTCTCAACAACAAAAGAAATTTTGGGGGAATCAGTATCCCTGACTTCAAGCAATACTACAGAGCAATAGTATTAAAAACTGTATGGTATTGGCACAGTGACAGACAAGTGGACCAATGGAATAGAATTGAAGATCCAGAAATGAATCCACACACCTATGGTCACTTGATCTTCAACAAAGGAGCCAAAAACATCCAGAGGAAAAAAGATAGCCTTTCAACAAATGGTGCTGGTTCAATTGGAGGTCAGCATGCAGAAGAATGTGAATTGATCCATTCTTATCTCTATGTACTAAACTTCACTCCAAGTGGATCAAGGACCTCCATGTAAAACCAGACACACTGAAACTAATAGAAAAGAAACTGGGAAAGACCCTAGAGGACATGGGCACAGGGGAAAAGTTCCTGAACAGATCACCAATAGCTTATGCTCTAAGATCAAGAATTGACAAATGGGACCTCATAAAATTACAAAGTTTCTGTAAGGCAAAGGACACTGTTAAAAGGACAAAACGGCAGCCATCAAATTGAGAAAGGGTATTCACCAACCCTACACCTGGTAGAGGGCTAATATCCAATATATACAAAGAACTCAAGAAGTTAGACCCCAGGGAACCAAATAACCCTATTAAAAATGGGGTACAGATCTAAACAAAGAATTTTCACCTGAAGAAATTCGGATGGCCGAGAGGCACCTTAAGAAATGCTCAACATCATTAGTCATTAGGGAAATGCAAATCAAAACAACCCTGAGATTTCACCTCACACCAGTCAGAATGGCTAAGGTCAAAAACTCAGGAGACAGCAGGTGTTGGCGAGGATGTGGAGAAAGAGGAACACTCCTCCACTGCTGGTGGGGCTGTAAGATGGTACAACCACTTTGGAAATCAGTCTGGCGGTTCCTCAGAAAACTGGACATGACAGTTCCGGAGGACCCTGTTATACCTCTCCTGGGCATATACCCAAAGGATTCCCCGGCATACAATAAAGACACATGCTCCATCATGTTCATACCAGCCTTATTTTTAGTAGCCAGAAGCTGGAAAGAACCCAGATGCCCCTCAAAGGAGGAATGGATACAGAAAATGTGGTATATTTACACAATGGAATACTACTCAGCAATTACAAACAATGAATTCACAAAATTTTTAGGCAAATGGTTTGATCTGTAAAATATCATCCTAAGTGAGGTAACCCAGTCACAAAAGAATACACATGGAATGCAATCTCTGATAAGTGGATATTAATTAGCCCAGAAGCCCTGAATACCCAAGGCACAAATCGCATAACAAATGACTCCCATGAAGAAGTATGGAGAAGGTCCTGATCCTGGAAAGACTTGATCTAGCACTGGAGAGGAATATAAGGACAGAGAAAAAAAGGAGGGAGGTGATTGGAGAATGGATGGAGCGAAGAAGGTTTATGGGACATAGGGGGAGGGGGGATCCGGGAAAGGGGACATTATTTGGAATGTAAACAAAGAATATACAAAATAAAAATATTTAAAAAGAAAGAAAGAAAGAAAGAAAGAAAGAAAGAAAGAAAGAAAGAAAGAAAGAAAGAAAGAAAGAAAGAAAGAAAGAAAGAAAGCAGCCTCCTCAACTGAATCCATTTCATAGTAACAGAACAGGCAGAGTCATACAGGGTCTTGTGTTCAAAATCTGACAAATTAGATGCAGCAATGTATCAAATCTTTGGGTAAGTGAGCCTCTCAGTGTCCTTCCTAAGGGTTCTATCAACCCTGTTAAAAAGCTAGCTGAGTGAATGCAGTTTGGAGGCGCAACATATCCTCCTCTTTGAACTGTCCTCACGTTCCCTGCCCTGCACTGATTCTCAGATGGAGATGAGGCTGGCCTATCCTCTGGGAGCCTAGACTGTGTATCCACTAACTAAACACAGAAGCTGAAGTAACAGCGACTGGAATTCAGCCCTCAGCTTGGCCCCCAAAGACAAATAAAGAGACTATCTCTCCTCCAGGTACTACCTCCTCCTCGATGGTCTTCTCCAAACCAAGGAGTGAGTGACTCCCCCCTAAGACCTCTGCAGGGGTCTAGATGGACAGATCCAGTGCTGTGATCTGCCCTGGTGATCTGGCCTGGTTTCCCAGAAGCAGACCCATGAGCTAATTTTGAATTGAGCATAGACAGGCTGTTAGGTTGCGCCGTGTAATGGCCGACCTCCTGTGTTCCAATCATCGAGTGAGAGAGTGTCTGTTTATAGGGAAGCTGCTCTGTCATGTCACACACATAGGGGAGCACACACATCTGTAAACTCGAAGCTCCTTCTGCGAGCTTCCCACCCAATCTGATCATGGAGAGAAACCCAACCACATGCAGTTACTCCAAGATACATGTGCTTAATGTAGAACACTTAAGAAATGAGAAGTATAAAAAGTGAAACAATTATCCATCATGCAGCCTTCTACAGATAAGCAGTGTCCTCCCCTTGATGTGGTTCTTCCCTTCTGTGCGAAAATCTTTTCCATATAACTAATTGTATGTAGTTCAAATCATAAGTTGTTTTACTTAACAGTTTTCTTAGCATTTTCTCAAGAAAAATCCCCCAAACACCGGGGATTTTTGAGCATAGACAGGCTCAAATAAAACACAGGGGACTACTGCTAGTCACGTGCAATGCCTTTATAATATTTCATGTGTCAGATTTAGCTGCAGTTTTATTAACTTGGTGTTCATAGATCATAGTAATATCATTGGAAGATACAGCTAGGAAACCTAACTCAAAACAATCCACTAAAATCCTTTACTGGAAAGGAAAAAAAAATGCATCAAGGAGACATTCTTCCAGTTGAAGAAAAGAGGTGTGGCATGTCCTGACAAAACTTAAGTTTTCAGGTCTGTAACAATGACCTTTGTAGTATAGTGACTTCATTGCTGCATCCTTGCCCTAGTCACTTGAATGAACCAGAGAGTCCTTCCTTGTTAACCTGCAGCTTCTACTGTAACGTCCCTGGCCTTTCTACGCCTCAGCCTGGAGGATTCTCTAGGTTCGTCCCTAATAAAGCACTCCGTCCCTAATGAAGAGAGAGTGTCCCATTTACTCAAAGGTTCCCAAAAGCCTGATCCAGATGCCTATTGGGGGGATGGGTACTCCCCCAACCATTGGCCTCTTCTTCCTTTGTCTCATTGTCTGGGTTCCTTGATGAGTCTTCCTGGGGTTCACTAGTAAATAACAACCCAGATCGGGGACAGGCCTGACAAAGCATATCTACCTAAAAGCTGATTTCTGAAAGAACATAAGCGGCAGGAAGGAAAAACTGTATTTCACAGTCAGCAAATAAATCATTTACTACTGCTAGTCACGTGCTCTCTCAGAAAAATACAAGAGCTGACATTGTTACCTGAAATCCTGTCTGGATCCCGGCTGTCTCCCGAGCTCTCCTGACTCCTCTTAGCCCCTCTGTGTCTTCTCCCCATGCTTCTGAGTGGATATAAAACACCAGGCCCCATGTCTTCCAAGGTCATCCTTGGAACACACACATTGCGTTCAGGGCTGTTTAGAAACAGCCCTGTCACATTCAACAGTTGATTTGTGAATAAACTAGAGACGCCGTCTTTCAAAATGTCAGTAGATTTAAACAGTCTGAAGTGTCTTCTAAATCCAGCCAGTAGGTTAATAGTCTTTGTTTATACAACTGTGGCTTGATAGGAACCTGCAGCCCCAATGACATGCCACATAAATAATTTACTGAGATGCACTTGCGGCCACTTTATGAAGCAATTGGGTGTTTCCAATAAATGGGAGAGACAAGGACTCTAAAATCTCAAACTGGTTACAAAGAAATCAAGACTCCCCTTTCTGCACAAAACCTTAGCTTCCAGAATGTTCTCTGCTCTCAAGGGCCTTCTCCCCTGATGCTGAAACAGCCTATGTTCCTTTGCTCTTGGCTTTTGTTTCCTACTCTACTGTACCTTTTCTTCTTCAGATCTCACTTTTATGCTTCTTGGCATTTAGGGATATTAAACTGTTTAGAGGCTGCATCATGGTAATGGATTTCTCATTCCCCACTGGATCATAAAAAATCAGCGCAATTCTAAGTCACAAATGAGCAAGTGCTACTTCATTAGCCCTCTTCGGGATCTGTCTCTGCACCTAAGCATCCATGGAGCAAAGTTATTGCTGTTGTTGAAGTGCATCAGTTAAGTCAGATATGGTGGTATTTACCTGACATCACAGCACCCTGGGGGCAGGGTTAGAAGGAATCTTCCACATCCTAGGCTATTCTTGGTTTACATAGGGAGTTCCAGGCCAGGCCAACCAAGGCTAGCTACATAGCAAGACCCCATCTCAAAAACCACAAAACCAAACATAAAAGCTGAACATATATACTTTTTCTTGACATTATTCCCTGGACAGAATATACTGCAGTCATACTAAGTATGACTATCTACAAGATATATATATATATTATAAATGATCTAGAAATGATTTAAAGTATTCAAGAAGACCCCCATCAGTTAAATACAAATACTGTGCTGTTTTATCTAAGGGACTTGAACAGCTCATATTGTGGTATCCTGGGTTACAACAAGCCTGGAACCAGTAACTCATGGGAGTACCATATTAAAAAGACAACACAGCTCTGATACGATGAATATGGAGCAGTTTGCAATATAGAATTCTGGGCAAGAGGAAAAACTGGCTGAAGCCACAAGAACATATTATGCTACCTCCCAAATCTATGCTTGACAAGATTAGAAATAAGTTTGGCTCTCTGGGTAGCATTCAGATTGATGTAGGATTGATTGTATTGAACAGAAGGAAGCCCTGTGAAGTTATTGATTAATGTAATTAAAACAAGGTTCTAACAGTGAAAAGCAAATTAATCTTCATAGAAGCAACCAGTAATTTCTCTCCTGGCTCCTGAAATCACACTGCCCTCAAAAGATCTGGTGGTACAACCACTGAACCTAATTTATCAGCACTCATGTTAAAGTTGTTCTTGAATGGCAACATTACCATGCACCAAATTAGCTAAGGCAAAACTAAGTTCTGGGACCCTTGTTGGACAGAAAAAACATCCAAGACAAACTAGCCAGAGGGAAAAAGAGTAGGGATCAAAGGTTACTTGTCATGTAACTGGAAAACTCAGTCTTCAAAGAGATGCAGGAACTTCAGGCAAAGCTTGATCCAGTGGTAGAAGATAGTAATGTGCCTATTTTAATTCCTCTCTAACCTCTGGATACTAGAGTTCTGGATCACCTCACAGAATGAAGCCTCTTCTTCCCAGTGCCAGGAAGTCTTAGGTACTGATAAGACTTACTACTGGGAGAGTTGATCTACCTGTCTTCCTATGGACCCAACAAGAATTGGAGATAGAATTTCAGCCAAGTTCACTCTAGGGCAGTGGATTTCAACTCATGGCAAATCTCTATCTCCAAAAAATATTTACACTACCATTCATAATGGTAGCAAAATTACAGCTAGCAACAAAAATAATTTTATGGTTGAGGGGGTCACCATAACATGAGGATCTGTATGTATTAAAAGGGTCAAAGCATAAGAAAGGTTGAAAACCACTTCTCTAGGGAGCCAATGATTCTACTGAACTTTCTTACAGAGCATAGGTGTGGGGCTACCTACATGGAAAAGACCTGGAAATTCTTTTACCCAGCAAGGAAGAGGGATTCCCCATAGTCACATGAATGGAACACACATTCCCTAGTCTTCCCAACTTAGATACTCTAGCCTATCCACAAAAGCCTGTGCAATTAAGGCAAAATTGGATACAATAGGTGGGAGGGAGTAGCTGGATACTCAGGTGAGGATCCCATGGCACGCCCCACCCTTCCATGAGAAGGTATAAACAGTCAACAAGATCAGCTGTGTTCATTGTTAGCAAACAAGCACAGCTGGACACCTCAAGATGGCAGTTGTTTGGCTCAATGGATGTACAGATTCCACCTCCTGACTCATATTCTTTCCTCCTCCTCCACCTTCTTTGACAAAGCTTCCTGAGCGAGCCTTAAAGTGGGTGATAAAGATACCTGATTATCCTCTTTCAAGAGACACACTGAACCCTTGTGCACTGTCATCATAACTCTGTCTCTGGTCCATGACTACTGGCAAGTCTTTGAGTTCAATTCTCCTACTCAAAACACAATGAGGGAGTAGATAAGAACAGAAAATGGAAAAAAATCCAAATGGGTGTGTGCTGTAACCAACATAGGGAAGCACATTAGCTGGTACATCAGTTGACCAATCAGTGGCAGTTGCTTCTCCATTGGCGAATTTGACTTCTGTACTCACAGACTTTTGTCTAAATTCCCCATATCAGATATGACTTTCCCCTGGCCTTAAGTCAAATCAGAGGCTTGATTCTAGCCATAATTACCTGAGGCACTATTGTACAGATTGGCACATGTTGCTTGGAACTTCCATTGTGAAGCAGGCAGGAGTCGCAGGTTAAATAGGACTTTGGGGTTTAACTCTTCCCAGCAGCCTTAGTAATAACGTCTGGCACTACAGGAGCTAGCTCACACTGTGGATATACTTTGGGTCAGGTTCTAGCTTTATTTCTCCACATCAGGCAACCAAAGCATGCAATTTCTTCAGCAGTGGGTCCTACCATTCAATTCTGGGACACAGCCAATAACTATTTCCAGCCCCAAGTCTAGTGTAGAGATGCCCATATGCATATAACCTAGGGATGAGAAAAGGTGGTTTCTGAAGAGATGCTAGGCAAGCTAAGGTGGTGCCTTATCCTTTGTGTGCATCAGATGTTGACTAAAAGCAGCTCTCCATGCATCTTCAAGCTCCAAGCATCTGCAGAGATCCTCCCCTGTAAAAGATGTTCCTTTCCACTAGTTGATGGGGACTTGGCTCTGGCTTCCTCCCAGCAAAGGCCACGCCATGATGATGTAGGGACTGAAGGGAAAGGAACTCTGAAAGGACTCTCATGCAGGTTTTCAATGAGTCTTTGAGGATGCCCCACCTATATCCGAAAGCATTGTAACTTCAGACATCAAGCTCAAAACAGGTGTGCTAGGAGAACTGGCTCAGTCTAAATCTAGATACTCAACAACCCGCAATAGTCTCGGCGATGACATTATGCCTGGTCCTATATAAAGGAAGTGGGAAGAAGCTATTTCTACAATATTCTGACAACTCTCATGAGCCCTGAGAGTTAAGTCTCTCAATTTCTCCCTAGCTATTAACCAAAGTCTGTGTGGTGAAGCATCATTTTAAAAAAAAACAACAACAACAATAACAATGACAACTAGGTCAAAGTACAATGAGTATTCTGTTATGGATATGATATATGGTTTAGAACAGATCTCTACCTCTAAATATCACTTGCCTTATCAATAACTTTACCTCTTCAAGCTTTGACACTCTGTAATTGTGGGTTACTCAGTTCTCCAGGAGAGTAGTGACCCCCACCTTGACTGCATATTAGAATTAACTCTGATTTCTAAGCCACAGCCCCAACACATTAAATAGGAATTTTGGTGTTGGGCCTCAAATATCCATGCTTTAAATCTTCCTAAGAATGTCCAGGCAGGATAAAACCACTATTCCATTTTATCTCACAACTGTCTAAGAGAGAAAATTGAATGAGATCCCAAAAAGAGCAGGTAGGAGAGGACACCTTCCAGAGCCCCCAACTATCAGTGTGGCTCTACAGTTCAACGTATCTGACACAGTACAGCCCTTGCTCTATTAGAAATTACATTCTCTTATTGGTGCTCCTAGTACCATCTGGTGCTCAGCCTCCTCCAAAGAAAGCTTCCAGAATTAAGGCATTATCGTTTTGGTGCTGAGTTCTTAATACAAATGATTTACCTGCAACCATTTCAGCCAAAAGATAGTTTTCACTATTAAGAGAATAAAAACCTCAGTATCTATGACAACTTGCATAATGGATTCGGAAACAAGAGGCACCCAAGTGATAGTTTAATCATTTCCATCCTCTTATATAATAACACATATTTTTGCTCAATTACATGAATCATCAAAATTTTCTGTAACATTGAATGTGCTGGAAAGCTGGGGGAAATATATCTTCAGAAATTAGCTGCTTTTGAAAGAAATAAAAAAAAGTCAAAATCAGTTGCCCTTTCTGTGGTTCAATAACTAACCAGCAGTCATGTCACTTTCAATGATAGGTTGGTCTGTTTCACTGAACCTTTTTTCCTACGGGGAGAAATTGCTGTACAATTTCATGATTCATATCCACCCCTCCTGCTCCCTAAATCACATGTTCTGTGGAAGCCTGCCTCGCACATAGCAGGGTTCTCTTCTCACCTTTGTTATTTGTTCCTTCTTGCCTTGGCTTGTGAGCCCTTTGAAAGTAGCAAGACAGAAATAGCCTGGGTAGAAAGTTCAGGAAGTTACCTTGTCTTCATAAAGCTCCATTCAGTTACAGGCTTCTAAAAATATATCTGGATTTGAAGGATTTGAAGGTGTGATATAAACAAAGTCAACAACAACAACAAAAAAAGCTGGACGTTCATTCCCCCTTTCATCTTGAGTAATAAAACAAGGAAATATTGTGATTACATAAAAATGAAGGCCTCTTGAAGAACCAAAGTAAGAAACATTAAAACAATTTTTTTCTGTTGAGAGAGGTTCAAATTCATGAGCTATTTGTCTCCTCCCCCTCTCTGAAGGATGGTTCTTGAGTATAAAGAGGTCTTGTATCCATTTTCTATGGCATCAAAACCAGTATTTCCTACCCAAAAGACATGGAGATAGTTTCTGTGCATACATATGTATACACATGCATATGCAAGAAGGGAGGTTTTTTAAAAGAAATTTGGTTTTGTGAGAACTGGCAACTCAAAAGTCTGTATGGCATTAGCAGAATCTGGCAGGCTAGCATGTCAGGTAAGAGCTGACTTTGAGCCTTGCATCCACAAATAGTCTCTAGACTGCTGTCTTGAAAGAATTTCCTTCTCCTTTGGCCTTTGAATGATCAGACAAGACCCATGTTGGGTAGGCTCTTAAAGGGTTGGGGCCCCCTGTGGTTCTCTTTGCTTCTTGGCTGTCACAGCAGTCTCTTCTGCTCCATTTTCTAACAATAATGTCCTGAGCTTCCACAGGCTCAAAGCAATACATCCAAGCAACTGTGGACTGTCAAGCTATAGAACAGAATGAACCTTTCTTCTACTTACGACTGAATATTTATCACTGTGACAGAAAGCTAACTGCCACATTCTACAGATCTTAAGCTTTTCCATAATTTCTCTGATTGGCCACCAGTAACCTCCCCACACTATTGAAAGGACCCCACTGGTCCATACAGTCACTGGAGCCTAGAACCTTCAACCTAAGCCTTTGATGACCATCACTTCCCTTTGGACATTCAAGTTCCTGCATCCTCCTGCAGATACTTAAGAGATATCAAGGAATCTTCCAGGTGATCAAGGGAACTACTTACTTTCCACAAGATAGGATGGCCTATAGATGAACTTTCCTTGGCCCTTTAACACAGCAGAAACAGTCAATGAGGAATATGAAGTGTAAATTGCTGGCCTTGGTTCTGAAGTGAATTGAAGCCATTCTTCAAAAGAAATAGATCCAATAATGTGTCAAAGAATTCCTCAGTTTCTGCTGCAAACCAATTTGTTCTTCAGTCAATCGTACCGGAGAGGAATTTTTAGAGAATATAATTGAACATACACACTCCACTATGTTTTTCTTCTAGAATGTTGGAGGAGCACGGTTAGTGCATCAGGCTTGTGCTGGCTAATTTTCTTGTCAACTTGACACTATTACATCACGATCGATGGGAGAAGTGTGAAAGTAAAAGCAGACAGGCATCTCCAGAAGCAGAATTGTTTAAAAGAAGAAATTCAGGGGGGCAGTCTCTCTCTTCAGAAGTGAAGACTGTGTACACATGGCATGGGGACCTAGGGATTTTATAGGAAACAAAAGAGGGGAGATTTGGGGACGGAACGATCTACAGGTCACCTCTCATACAGTCTGGAGGTGGAAGATGCCAGTGGGTTTGGTGTGTGGCCCTTCTGATCAGGGACTTCCACAGGTGTCATCAGTCATGTCGACCTTCCTGCCCAAAGCTTCTCAGTCCACCTGAGGCTTTCAGGCCATTAACCCTTCTGACACAAACTACAGTAACCTGGGAAGAGGAAAATGCAACTGATGGAATCATTCTATCATATTGGCCTGTGGGCTTGTCTGCGGGACATTTCCTTGATTAGTGATTGATGGGGGCAGGGGTCCAGGCTATGGTGGGTGATGCCACCCCTGGGTGGGTGGTCCTGGGTATGAGAAAGCTTAAGCAGCCTTAGGGGCAAATCCATAAGCATCATTCCTCCATGGATTCTACTCCCCGCCCCCAACTCCCCAGGTTCCTGCCCTGACTTCCCTTGATGATGAACTATGAGTTATACGTGAAATAAACTCCTTGCTTCCCAAAGTTTCCTCTTGGTCATGGTGTTTCTCACAGAAATAGAAAGGTGACTAGGACTAGAAGTAAGCTTTCCATATTGTTTTTAATATTAATATTTTTAATAAGAGGAGGGATGTGCTCCCCTTGGAAGGAGTTGCAACCTCTAAGCAAGCCAGAGCTTTTCTGCTCAAAAGCATCTTTGGAGTCTACTTGGGACCAGAAATGTATATAACATTCTAATACATTTTACTCAGTACATGTACGTACGTATGGATGCATGTGTGATCATGAAGAGCTACAACTGTACAGTAGGCACACATGAACTAAAGGCCGATTATTTCATGTATGCCTCCACCTCCCACATGGACAGCAGGCAGCCCACCCGGGGCTGTGTCACATTCTCAGGTCTACCCCAGACACTATGCATATGAGGTAGAGAAGGAGAAGGTTCAGGCAGACCCAAAGAACTTGCTCCTACACCGTCTCCTGGAAAGTGTGATAACTGTATAAAATATGGGCATCTACGTAAGTTTCCATCGCTCTGGGGTACTGAGAGCATTTCTCAACAGCCCTTCTTGGGTCAAAGGTAGATTAGCTGCCGGGAGGGAGGTGCTCAACACTGGGACCCTCCTCCCAGAGTTCCATTCTTCTTAGCTGGCAAGTCCTGATTCTGATAGTTCTTTCTTCCCATCTCACCGTGCCTCACCAAACTCTACTAGCACAGGCGCTAAGGACCAAGAGCTGCGGCAGGAGGATTTTGATCTTCCTGGAAAGTGTCTTTTATTTTCTTTCCACTCTGAAAGCCAATGTTATGGCCCCTCCCTTCCTTACTTTTCTTGTTGTTGTAACAAAATACCTGCTGTAGGTAGGCGACCTAAGGCAGGGTTTACCTTCATGTATAACTTGAAGTTGTGATCCACTGGCAGCAAGGACACGAAATGGCTGGTCACATCGAATCCACACTCAGGAAACAGAGAGATGCTACTGGCATTCAGCTTGCTTTCTTCCTTTCAAATGTCAGCCTGGGACCCCAGCCATGAAATGGCTGATCTGGGATGGAGATGGCTCTTCCCACTGCAATTAACCGAATCTAGAAACTTCCTCGCATACGTGTCCAGAGGTTTGTTTCTATGGCGATTATAAATGTAAACAAGTTGACAGTTAAGGTTAACCATTGCAGGGCCTCAGCTCAGCAGTGTGTGCCCTTGCACTGAATATGTCTCTTGTTCCTGTGGGTACGGCCCCTCAATCTTCCAGCCTTCCAGACAACCACTCCCACAGACCCCTCTCCACAACCCTTGGCGCATAAGTTCGTTGCCCAGTTATATGACTTTCTTCTCCAATGTATGTGTCTTCTCAGTAATGTTTAGCAGTGTATGTTTTAGGTCCTTTCCATTGGAAACAATGAGTTCCTTAGACATGTGCTTGAAGAATTTTTACACAAGACATTTTCAGGGGCTTTATTGCATCATAGAAAAGGTGAATTTTGTGGGAAAACAGAGAGAAGGCAGAAGTGTCATTTCTTTTCACGACATTCTTTCAGATAGATAAAAGAGAGGTATGATAACCCTTCCCCAGACAAGAAGAGGCCTACATAGTGGTGGAGCAACTACAGACATCCTATGGCTGGGCTTGCAAGCCTAGACTTGTAGTCAGAGTTTATTCCATCCAGGTAAAGAGAGAAAACAAAGAAACTAGTTGAAACCAGACCAGCCAAATGAGATCACATTTCTCTTACTTTGTTGCATGCTTCTGTGATGCCAAGAGTTGGAAGTGTGAGAGAAAGCCAGAGAAAACTAAGAGGAAGGGAAGAAGTTCCTCAGCTGGGAATCGGGGTGACATGGCTCCTGCCTGTTGAAAGTGAAGAATTTGGACACAAGTTACAAAAAAAGATTGCTACAAAGATTGCCTACATTCGGTGTATTTTTTATTCAAATTACATTCGTATTTTTATTCAAATTACATTTGTACACATGCGTGTGCCACCTTGAAAGAGTAGAGGTCAGAGGGCAACTTGCAGGAATAGGTTCTCATCTTCCACTAAACGAGTCCTAGGGTACCATTCAGGTCGCCAGATGTAGCAGTAATGTCTTTACTGGTGGAGTCATTTCCCCAGCCCCAGTGTTCTTCTGTATGGAGACTGTTCAGGTATGCCTGTTAAAGTAGCAAGAATCAATGCTCAAGTCTAAAGATATATGTGACCTTTGACATTAATCTTATTCCTTTCTCATCTGTAAGCCTGGAACTTTATGAACATCTCACAGACAAGATTATCTATGGTGTTTATAGTTAGAATGTAATGACTTCCAAAGGATTCCTTGGACCCTTTGACCACTGTTCTGATTTTATTGACCTGGAAACCTGTAAAATGCACCTCAGAAACCATCATGGTCTTGTTTCCTAAAAGGAAACTTCTTGGAGAAGAATAAGTGTGCCAAAACACATGGGCTTCATCCAAGGAACAATGTAGATTCAGAAGCCACCTAAATGATATTGTATTTCTATCTATTGGCCTTAAATGGGTTCTTTTGAGAACCCCTTACCCACACTTGAGTGAGTACTGTCCTTCTTCCATAAACCTTTCTCTCCATTAATGACCATGCTTAAATATAATAAAAACCATTGTTTTTATAATGTCATGTGTATAGAAAAATATGCCCCAAATCATTTTCTTAAACCCCAAGTATGCCTCATCCTGATATTCATGTCTATGGTGTTTGAACTCAAGGACCTCAGCTTTATCTGAGTAGAGAGTTTTAGAGAGAACTCTTTGACCTGTTACAGATGACAACATGGACCCATGTCTCCTGCTTCTGCTTCAGGGTCTGGAAGTTCCTGTGTCCTTCTGTTCCCAAGACCTTAAAATGGTCATGGGGTCTCCTAAGGCATGGTTCAAAATCCCAAACAAATGCAGCCAACTTGGGCGTGGCCTGAGCTGTGGACTGCAAACGTACCTTTGCTTTGAAAGAAGAATGCATGGGTTTCTTCTGCACCACTCTCATGGTGCCAGGAAAATGGTTCCTCAACTTGTGAGTCACAAGCCCTTGGGAATCAAACGGCCTTTTCACAGGAGTCACCATGAGAAAACACAGATATTTACTTGTACAAGACATGCACATAATAGTACAAGATCACGGCTATGAAGTGGCAACACAAACAATTTTATGGTTGGGGGTCACCACAGCATGAAGAACTTTAATAAAGGGTCCCAGCTTTAGGAAGGTTGAAAACCACTGCTCTAGCGGAAATTGTAAAAGTCATCATTCTTGCACTGAAGTGGACTGGAACATGGGAACCAGTAATAGCCAGAGCTTTCTGTCAGCTTGGCCGCTGGAGGCAGGGCTCCCTTTATTATGTGCCAGAAAATAAAAAGTAAAAATCACTCCTTGAACTGTATGTATAAAGGGAGCCAGAACAGAGAAAGGGCAAGGCTGTGGGGAGGGAAGGTATGGTGCAGGAGCTTTTGGACAGAGCCTGAGCTGTCAGAGCTGCTGAGTAGGAATGGTCAGGTGCTCTTGGTGACTTAAGGTCTGCACGCCTGATAACTGGGTGGAGTAGTTGGTGCCAAGATTGCATTCCTAGGAACCAGGTCACTCCAGGCCACATGCCAGGTGAGGTCAAGTGCAGCAGTGGCGTGTGCACTGATTTTTAGAGCAGTGTCTCTCAGTTCTATGGAACGGGACAAGTCAGGGCATTGCAGGAATGGCCTGGGAATTCACCTGTATTCCAAAGAGAGAGACCTTAATTTCCACCAACTCCAAAAGTTGTTGGAGGAAAAAAGAAAATCTGTTGAGATGCTTATCCATCTGCAAAGCACTCACTCTGTCCTGTCTAGCCCCAGAGAAGTCCCTCGCTTTCCCTCATATCTCCATTTAGAGTGACGTTTTCCCTCTGTCTGGATGGAGACTGTCTTCCAGTCATATGTCATGGAAGCTCCCATGTTAAAAATGTCAGTACATCCTTCCTGCCTGGCTGGCAGGGACAACCGGATTGGATTAAACTGAAGCATTTAACTCATGAACACAGTTCAAACCCAAGTAGCTATTGAAAAGTCTAACCCCCCTCATCTCTATATTTATCTATCTTCCTTTCTACCACTGACAAACAACCACACACTGGCACTGGGAAGCAGGTTTAATGATCTCCACCCAGCCATCCTTGCAGGTAAGCATAGCACTCAAGGAAGCTCTTCCCAAACTGGAAACCACTCTTCATACATTAGAGTTACTGGTCTTGAAAGGCATGTGTGTTCAAAACACTGTGAACTGTGGTTCTAGCAAGAGAGGAAGTAAAAGGTAGGTTATGAGAAACTGAGTCACATAGGCCAGAGAGGGAGCTCCAGTGGCTTGTGGCGGGGCTGCTGCAGGGCTGGTACACATGCCAGCCTGTTCTACACACTGCATACAAGCTCCACCATGAGAAATCCGCATGCTCTTTCTCCAACACCCCTTGGACTTTGATATGTTTCTAACACAGAGAAGGGACATTCTGTTTCTTTGCTGTTGGAGGCTGATTCATTTCCCTCTATAATACAGCACAAAGGCCAAAGCCAGTCCACCCTCCCCACCCTCCCGGAAGCAGCAAACAGCTCTCTGAGTGCTGTCCTTCCGGCTCCTCAGGGGGGAGTATGTGTCTGTGAATATTCAGGCACTGCTCATTTACGAGTGTTCTGGGTGAAGACCTTTTTTGAGAACAGGCATAAAGGAGTTTGATTAAGTCCTTACTCGGCTCTCTCCTACCTCAGAACGCATGCAGCGGTTGTCATAGAGAACTGGTTTACAAAGAAAACGGCTGCAGATGTGTGGGCTTCTTGGAGAAGCTGCCTTCTATTCTCCCACAACAGCAAACAGAGGAAAGAAAGGAAGAAAAAAGAAAACAGACTCTCTGAACCCCAGATCCCCAAACCAGTGTGTCCATCTCCTAAGGGGACTAGCTTCCATGCTCATGTTTTCTAGGAGGGAAGGTCTGAGTGTGGAGGTGTCTCCTCAAATGCTCTCCCTTCTCTGCTCCCTTGATTGGGCTCCTCCCATCCTGACAGACCCCTTGAGACCCTCTCGGCTATACTGTACAGGACATTTCATTCTTCCACAATCAATGAGAACGAGCCAACTGCTTGTAGGCTCCTTGAATAAGGGAGGTGTTACATAGCTTGACATTTCTCTCTGCATTATTGGATTGCTTTAATAAAGAATTTTGTTATTGTTATTTATTTTTTATTTTAAAACTTTGTTTAGGTCTTTTCAGACAGGATGTAATGTATCCCAGGCTGCCCTCAAACTTGCTATGTAACTAACAGTGGTCTTGAACTCCTGATCTTCTTATCCCACATCCCAAGTAACAGGATACATAATGCTAATACACACACACACACACACATATGTATATACGGTATGTATACATATATACACATATGTGTATATACATATATCCATGTGTACTCATATATGTATTTGTTGTTGCTGTATGTTCTCTTGAGAGATTCTCTCTGCTCATGCATTCCCATGCACATTTTCCTTTGTATACATACTGAGCTATGATGACGGTGGCAGAGCAGGAGACACAGCACAGGCATGGCTATAGCACTCACCCAGCACTAGATCCCAGCTTTCAGGTTATATTCTGTCCCAGTTAATTCATACAACAACAACCTTTTCAAGGTTTATTATTACCCCCACTTTAAGGTTGAATAAACTAAGGTTCAGAAAGGCCAGTGCATTAGCTTGCCTTTGAGAAGGATAGATTCTCTAGAAGCCTAGTAGCGAGGAGAGACATGACTGGGCCATTTCAACCACACAAGAGTCACTTTGATAAAAGGCAGAGTGACACAGGAGTTCAGAGGCAGACCTGCCAGAACTGCAGGAAGAGTTGTAAAGTCCACTCCCTGCAGGAAGAGGGCAAGGCCTGAGCTGAGTCACAGAAGACAAGTCAATAAAGGAGAATTGGCCAGCCTGGGCTACAGGTGTATCTCCTCATACAGCAAATACAAGAGGGATGGATCAGCTTTCTGAGAACAAAGATCCGTAGGAGAATCCTCCTGGCCCAGGTTACACCTTCTGCTTACTGGGTCTGCTTCAGCCCAGCTTCTGTCCGGTCCTTCTGAAACCCAGACCCTGGTCTGGATTCTGTAGGGATGATGGGTACTCTTGGGCATGATGCCATCTTGGAGACTATTTCTTATTTTTAAGTGCGTGCGTGCGTGCATGTGTGTGCATCTGGGCACATTGCATGCTTGTTGGGGTAATTCCCCCCAAAGAAGAGTGGAGAGGTAGCTAATAAAAGAAAGCACATAGATAATAGACAGGCCAGAGGACTGTGGACTAACAGAGCAGGACTTCATGGACTATGGGAGGAGTTGAGGGGATTCTTTGCTCAGAATCATGGGTTGTAAGTCTGGGAATGACCTGATGGCATGTCAATAACATTCTGGCTGTTGTGTTTCATAAAAAGATAAGAGAAGGCAGGGATATGTTTGGTGGAGTGTGATGGTGTGGGGGAAGGGGGTATCTCTGTAGGCCCATGCTGAGGCATCCATTCCCCCTGAGTTACCAGCCATATACCAGCTATATAATATAGAATAGAGTTTGTTTAGGACATGGAGAGGGGAGTTAAGGGAGTAGAGACAGAGAAAGGAGAGAGAGAGAGAGAGAGAGAGAGAGAGAGAGAGAGAGAGAGAGAGAGAGAGAGAGAGAGAAGGAGAGCGAGAAGGAGAGAGGGAAAAGAGGGTAAGGGAGCAAAGTGCAAGAGAAGAAGCCGAGAACAAGAAAGAAGGGAGGGGCCAAACAGCCCCTTTTATAGTGAGTCAGGCACACCAGGCTGTTGCCAGGTAACTGTGTGGTGGAGCCTAGAGGAAATGCCAACACTGACCACAGGCTAGGACCAGGAGTAGAGGATGGGGCTGCATGCTGAAGGATTGGGTTCAGGGCTATGACTTAAGGACAGGTAGAGTTTGAACCTTGAATCAGTGTAGCAGTAATAGGAGTCAAAGAAACTCACACAGATCTGAGCTGCCTTTGTGGAGGGTTGATACGTCTTGTTGACGAGCTAGAGGCAGGTATATGGCTTGGTCACCTGGGTGAACTGGAGTGCCTCCCATCTACCAAGAGGGAAAATGACAGGAGAGGTAGGAGACCAAGACAGAAGAGCGGAAGGCTGAAAACCAAAAAAGCTGCAGAATAAAGGTCTTTTCTAGAGTTCTAACTCCAGGAATCATAATCTTATAGACATAAGATTAAAAAGACCACCTAGGGGGCCACCTGGGTGGAGAACAGAAGGGGCGATTACACAACTTCCCAACAAGATCCTTTCTGCTCAACCTCTAAGCAAGCATATCCTCTATTGTGTCTGAATGTCTTTTCCACACCACCCCCTCTGCCCATAGTGCTTTCCCTTCCCTTCCCAGCGCCTCTGAATACTCACTGAATGATCCATTCACACCCACCCCCTCCAGAGCCATGGGCCTCACTAGCCTATTGCAATGCCAGCTTTCTCAACGAAACAATATCCTGGCTTGTACGGCTGTCACATCCCCGCAGCTCAACTGTAAGGTCAAAGGGAACAGCTTCCTGCCTATCCACTCTCCAGTGTCTGCTAGGCTTCTCAGGAAAGAGTTATTTTTGTTTTAATCTGTTGAGCAATAATGACATTGACTCTTGTTCTCTTCTAATAGTTCTGGGCCAGTAGTTAGAAATTAATCTCAAATGCCTGGGCTTAGAGTCAGCAGCTCAGCGAGCGTGCACCCATTGTCTAATGCTTTAAAAAGACTAATGGCAAATAAATGCTTGCAGCAGATGAAAAGAATACGATTTGATCTCAATTGAAAGGAGCTGGTTGAAAGCAGTTTCCCACAGAGAAAAATCAGAACATTAAAATGAATGCCTTTGAACTGCTTCAACTATTTCTGCATCCGTCCTTGAATTATGTTCCTCAGTGGAACACATCTCAGGGTGTTCCTGTCCATTAATACTCCTTCCTCCCTTCCTGGACCAGAGTCCACAGCTTTTAGGATGTAGTTATCCCAAAAGGTATCCAAGTGTGAGGTAGGGACTGAAAAGCCTCAGTTACAACTCTTCTATTGACACCGCCTAAGACTCCCAGCAGGGTCTCCCCCATACTATCCCTAGGCACCCCCTAGTTGTATTTGCCTTAACAGGATCCCAATTCTCCCAGCCTGTCCAGCTCCCCTCCACCTGGTACTGCTGGCTGGGCTGCCCGACAACACCACTCTCCAATTAGGCAAACCACTAACAACTCTCTTCAAAGTTACAGTAAACACACTCATCACCCTGACAGACCCTGGTGCTTGTGACAAGACTGAATGAGATTCCTTTGATATGACTCAGTTTTCCCAAGCTGACAATTGTTCTGCGTCATACCTGAGTATCTTCTAGAGGTCATGTCACTTCTCCTTTTGACTGGTGTTTCCTGTCGAAGTTGACTGTCATTTCAGTCTGCCACTTGATGTAACCCTGTTTCCTCACCTAGTAGATATCAAGTTCCACTTAATTCCCAGCCCCAGCCTGAAGAGCTGTGTGGTAGATAGGGCCTGACTCTACTGAACCAGCTGGTGTCTGTTTTTCAGCTAGTAAATCTGTCTGTTTCCTCGTGAAGAAAAAAAAAACAAAACAAAACAAACAAAAAAAAAAAAAACAGAGGGGAAAAAACACTCCAAAGGATTTCTGTGAACATTAAAGGAGATGCATAGGAAAATGCCAAGACCCAAGCTTGGAACCAAGAAGGTAGGGTTCAGTGAACATTAGACCGAAGAACATTTGAAAAAGTCAGAAATGGCCCAGGGTTGACAATTCCATACAGTTCTACTGGCCATCGGCCTTACTACTCACGCACTAATATCAGAGTTGTTTGTCTGGGCTACTGGGTACAAAGAAGGTATAATCCTAGAGGCAGAATCTTTTACTTACATCATCAAAGAAGCAAGGGATGCCAGCTCAGTACTAAGCACTTTCGATGCCAGAACCAGTCAGCAAAACTGATTTAAGAGAGGAGCTGGTAATATGGCCAAAAACCTTGGCTTGTGGAAGACACGGATTTCCTGGGGTCAGATTCCAGCTCTCTTATTAGCATTGTGAAGTTTAGTCATCTATTAACCAATCTGAGTCCCCAGGTTTCTCTCCTAGGGTATGAGACTAACACAGGATTATCATGAGGATTACATAAATGACTATGCAAAGATCTTTGTTTATAGGGAAGGGTTAGGCAGGGCTAACTGTAGATAACTAACCCGCTGACCGAGTCCTTGCTTTGCATATGCAAAGACCTGGGTTCACTCCTTAGCTCCAGGAAGGAAAGATAAGAGAAACAGGGAAATAGACTGCTATTCTATTAAGGGCCTCCCACCAGTAAGTAGCAGAGACTGCTCTGTACAGGAAGCAGAAGGCACATCTGAGTCAGAATCCAGTGTTAATTCAAGGCCTCTGGGTTTTCTTCTAAGCATTTTCACATAAATTTGAATACGTCCACACACAGCCCTGTGTCACTGTCACAAGGCAGTGCCATTCCCTTAGAGGATGAGGTGCTAGTTGTGACACCAAGACTCCAACTGCCTTCCCAAGGAGACTGAACACATGAGTTCCTGGTGTGTCAGGGAAATGACCCAGGGCCACAGACAGACAGCAAGGAGGGGACCCTCAGTTTGTGCAAGGAGAGGCTATCAGTTATCACAAAAAAGCTTGACAGCAGGTGGCAATCTTCTTTCCACACCTGCCGCACAGGCCTTAAAAACAATTTTATTCAAGAGGGCTCAGTAGGTAAAAGCTTATTGTTAAGCCTGATAAACCAAGATTCCCCAGAACCTACACAGTGGAAGAAAAGAACCAGAAAGAACAAATCAACCTCTGACCTCTGCATATGTGTGAGCTATGGCACACAGCACACACTCACAGAGACACAGAGGCACATAGACACACACAGAGGCACACAGCTCACACACACAGAGGCATACATGCATGCATGCTAGCACACATGCCCATGAAAGAGGGAAAAAAAAATAAATCTTTTGAAAAAAAAAACTTTTTTTTTAAATTTGTGGTTGGAGGCAGGGTCTTATGTTGCTGACGCTGACCTCAAACTCAATATGTAGACCAGACAGACATTTGAACTCAAGACCCTCCCATGGCCACCTCCCGAATGCTTGGATTAAGACCAAGGTGTGCACCAGCGTACCTGGATCAGACTGCCTTTGTTAACTCATCTGCTCCCCTCAGGTGGTCTTGACATGATCCTCTGAAGCAAATGAAACATACTTTCCACAAATATAGGATGCACACATGCCTGCCAGCTACACATTGTCTGATGTGATGTTCCTGTACACATGTATACAGGAACACTTACAGACAGAGGAGCATTTGAAAATTGCCAGAAGATCTTGAGATGGCAAACTTTTTTTTGTTGTTGTTGCTTACATCTTGGAAGGGAAAAGTAAGGCAACACGAGACTGGAACTCAAACAACCTCGAGGTCGACAGCCTCCCACCTCGAGGTTCTCCTACCTCTTCCTCTGCAATGAAATGGAAACCCCAGGTTCCTGCTACCCTGTCTCCGCAGGCACCTTCAGCGGTTTTGGAATTGTTAAGGGAGATGGTGCTTCTCTGGAATGGAGGACAGGGAAGTCTGAAGACATCAAGACAGCTGGGAAGACTGCCAAGACACCTGCTGTTAATTGGAGGCCCCTTGGCAGCCAGTGACAACTCACATGGAAGTTTGATGATGACATGACTCCACAGGCCCTCTTGTGGGTGCTCACGACAGGTGACACCTGTCCTACTCGCCACGTGTCGCCCTGGCCTCTCTCACTGGCTCCTTAGATTGCTGCTCATTCTAACCTGCCTACGATGTGGGTAGAGGGGGCGGGGCATTTACTGATGTAACTTTCTGTCCTGAATCTTTTAGAATTTTCTGAAATTTTGGCACAAGGTGGGCTAAGGTATGTGTGCAAAGGGGATTTATGTAGTTTGCCTTACTCAGAAATGTTAGCAAACTAAAAATGAAATGACACAATAACGATAACAAGAAATAGGACCTTCCACCCGTTCTTTCTATCCTATCCGTCTGCACCTCCTGCTATAAGAGCAGCAGTGTCTTAAATCATCCTGATCCTTAATCCTCTGTCCTATCTTCTTCTCTGTCCTTCTACACTGTGGTCTGGGGTAACCCCAGAGATCAGGCTTCAAACTCACAAATTTGCATTCAAACCATGTCTCTTTGACTTATCAGCAGAGGAGTATTTTAGTGACAAGTCTAACAAGAAGGAAGGGTAAGAACTCAAAGAAGGTCACAGTCAGGAAAAGAAATGACGAGATTTCCCACGCCCTTGAGTCAGAGCGCACAGTAACCCCTGAACTGACAACTCAAATCCATCCACAAACCTGAAGCGACCTTAACGAAACCTCAAGAGAACTGTTTGTAATGGATAAAGCTCAAGTGAATGTGGGTACATTTTTAGGACAGTGAGTTCTGTCCTTTCTCTTACCAGAGGCCTCCTTGAAAATAAACTATAATACAACCAAGAGAAATTATAGACTCATAAAAGACAGTGAATAAAGAAGGCAGGCTGACAGAGAATTCAACACAACTTGAAGAGAGACAGGACTGGATGGAGGAAAGGTGGGTGATTGACAGGGCAGAGGAGGTAATGATCGGAACCGCACAAAGAGAATCACTGTGGAGGGAGAAAGAACAGCTGTGGCACTGAGCAAACCCCAGCTGCTTGGGTTTGGAGTCAGCAAGCCCTGAGGAAGGCTGGGTCGGGGAGGAGCTAGGAACAGTGTTGCCCAACCAGGCAGCACACACAGGCTGGTCCGATGCCCCTGACATATATACAGCAGAGGACTGCCTGCTCTGGCCTCAGTGAGAGAAGACACTCTTAACCCTCCAGAGACTTGAGGCCCCAGGGAATGGGAAGGCCTGGGGATGGGGGGATGGGGGGGCGTTGGGAATCCTTTTGAAGATTGGAAGGAGGAGGAATGGGATGAGGAACTGTGGGAGGACAGACCAGGAGGAGGGTAATGACCGGGGTAAAAAAATAAAAGTAATTAATAATAATAATAATAATAATAGGTTTTGCTGGGGATGTGTTGATGCAGGATGTGTGGTTAGACTATTGATTAAAGAATTCTTTTCCTAACCGTTGGTTGGGAACAGCTTAGATTCAGGGTTACTCAGACGGCAGCAGCCCAGCGATGGTGCATGACGTTGGCAAAAGAAATAATTGAGCTATACATTTGTCCTAGTTTGCTTTCTGTGGTTATAATAAGAACATCGTGACCAAAAGCGTCTTGGGGTGGAAAGGGTTTATACAGCCTGTTAGCAATTGGTCATAATGGGAGGTTAGGAAGGAGGTCCAGCAGAAATCTGGAGACAGGAACTGAAACAGCGGGCACCGGGGAATGTGCTTATTGGCTTGCTCAACTCAGCTTGATATATATATATATATATATATATATATATATATATATATATATATATATACACATACACATACATATATATATATATACAAATCAAGGCCACTTGCCCAGAGGTGGCACCGCCCACAATGGGCTGGGTCCACCCATATCAATCATTCACAAGAAAATAGCTTCTGCAAGCTATGAGGATATAAGGAATGTCGGAAGGTTGTTTTTGTTTGTTTATTTGTTTTGCCTTGTATGAGACCTGGTCTTAAGACATGATATTTTCTTCTGGAAATAGAAATTCAATCAAAATAAGAAAATCAGTAAAAGACGGAAGAAAGAATGTAATTAATCTAGACCAGTGTTTCTCAACCTGTGGGCCGTGACCCCTTTAGAGTTAACTGACCCTTTCACTGGGGTTGCATATCAGATATTTAGAATATGATTCATGACATTAGCAAAATTACAGATATGAAATAGCAACGAAGCCAGGCAGTGGTAGCACATGCCTTTAATCCCAGCACTTGGGAGGCAGAAGCAGGCAGATTTCTGAGTTCGAGGCCAGCCTGGTCTACAGAGTGAGTTCCAGGACAGCCAGGGCACACAGAGAAACCCTGTTGGGGGGGGGGGGGCAATGAAAATAAATTTATGGTTAGGGGTGACCACAACTGTATTAAAGGGTTGCAGCATTAGGAAGACTGAGAACTAGCACAAAAGAAGTTGCTCTGAAAAATAAGGAAGAGGAGAATTCTAAGAAGACCACAGCCAACCAAAATGGTATTGGGTGGGGCTGGGGTGGGAAGAGGAAGTCCAAAACCAATGTGGCAGTAAAATTTCTTAGCAGGAACAATGAAAGTCCACAGGGAAATGGGTGAAAGAAAACCTATTCATGTCAAAACCTTGGGCCACATGAGGGGCAAGAAGTTAAGTTTGCCCTGAGAAGGAAACGCAGCCGCAATCTGGAGCTGTGGTATTTGGTAGCTTCACTGCACAAGACTGATACAGAAACCTGCAGGGAGAGAGCCTAGCCAATAGGACACATAAAGCTGAGGTACCGAGGGGCATTTTACTCTTGAGCAGAACATTTGAAGCCTGTCTGTGGGCTAGAGCCCTTGTAGAACTCGAAAACTCCCAAAGCAATTGGTCATAATGGGAGGTTAGGAAGGAAGTCCGGCAGAAACCTGGAGACAGGAACTGAAACAGCGATCATGGGGGAATTTGCTTATTGGCTTGCTCAACTCAGCTTGATACACACACACACACACACACACACACACACAAATCAAGGCCACTTGCCCAGAAGTGGCACCAGGCTACACGGCAGCAGTCACTGGGGGCGGAGCAGACATCAGTAGATGGAGTTTCCTAGGTGAGGTCAGTGAGGAGAGGCCTGGGAACTACCGCTTTGAGAGAAAGTGAATCAGAAACATCGAGTCCTCCAGTGAAAGATTCAGAGAATCCCATGCAAAAACTCCAATTAAGGAGGCCCTGAAGTGCTGGTCCCACACTGTTGGTGCAAACCCAAAAGCTGTATGTAAGCAGATGCTTTCAGCCGAAACTCAGGTGGTTTCTGCAAATAAAATTCTAGCAGAATATGGTCTGTGTGAGTGACATCCAAGACAATAGAAACAAGCCCACATAATTTCAGATCGTGTTGGGTGTAATGGCCTGTGCCTATAATCCCAGCATTATACAACTAATGGTTCAAGAACAACCTGTGTTATATAGTGAGACTCCACTGTTCGAGGGTAGCCTGGGCTACATGGTGAGACCCTGTGAAGGAAACAATTCATATAGTGAAAAGACTGGGTGCAGAATGCAGAGCCACTGTTTTCTGTGTTCAAAAAGAAAATGAAATGCTGAACATTTCATCAGGAAAGTGGAACCTATACAGAGAGACTGATTGGGGAAAGGAACAGGGTGGAAATTCTAAACTACAGCATGCAGTAGTTTAATTAAGGAATTAATGAATAAGAACTCTACTAAGTAGCAGAGGACTCACCTAACATTAACAAGCCCTAGATTTAATCCAAAACACTGCAAAAAACCTTTTTAATACATCAGATAGCTGTAGCTAAAAATTATACTGCAGAACTGTGGTATAAATTCAGAGAAAATATTCAGGAAAAACTACAAAAGAAGAAAGAGAGAAGGAAAGAGAAGAAAGAAAAGAAAAGAAAAAAGAAAAGAAAAGAAAAGAAAAAAGAATGCATACACTACGGATTAGTAAACTTTCCTGATGGACCAGAGTTAATATTTTTAATCACAAAACCCATTCTCCCTTCCTGTTGTAACAATTCAGTTTCCCCATGTAGTTCAAGAAACAAAAACAAAACAAAAATCTATAGGTAGCAACCTATATTCAAAGCTTTATTTACAAAAACAGATGTCTGTTTCACGAGCCGGTTGGTCCACCCAACACAACACAACACAACATAATGTTGCATCTTGCAGACATATGTCTCCAATTAGTCACAGGAGGCAAGTAGGGAGGAAGATGGTCTTTTAAGCAACAAATGAAGAAAAAGAAATGCCGACTTTCCCCTAGGTGTCCCTAGGTGACAGGGTCTTGCTCCACAATGAAAGGCCGTGATGTGGAATCGTAAGCTGGATAAACTCTTCTTCCTTAAGTTTCTTTATATCGGGCTATTTTATCACAGCAACAGAAATGACACTGACACACAGCAGCTAAAAGAACAGTCACTGAATGATGGAGACACCTGGTTATACGCTTGGTCCCTGGTCCTGCCCCACACAGAGACAGACGTCTGCTTCCCCCCCCCCCCCAAGTGCAAACCCAAAGGAAATGAGCAGCCGCCAAGGTGTGTGCTTTCCTGTCGGTTTCGAGTAAATGTCCTATCCAGGTCACTTGGACGGGGCGGGGAAAATGCTGTCCACACGCTGATGGTGGTAGGCTGTTCAGTACCCTTGGTCTCTGCTTTGGCTCAACCGCTCCCTGATATCAACATTGTCCCAAGGCTCTTGTCCTGCAGACTTCTGGGATGCCCAGAACTCTTCGACGCCCAGTTCAGCCCTTCCCTTCACTGTCCAGCCACAACAAATGTCCAAGTTTACCATATTTCCAGAATCTGTAGATAGAGTCGTAGATGGAAGGTCAGAAGTACAATTCAGGGGAATAGCTTCGAGCGAATGGCGGAGCCAGCCCCAGCCTGAGTCTCTCATACCCTTTCCCTTTCCTATGACCAACCTGCCAGCATGGGGGTACCATGGAGACAGGATTTTCCTTTTCCTAAATACTGAGTGCTCCAAGAGAGGCCAGTGCCTTGGCAAACACTCTGTTTACCAGTGTGGTTTTAGAAAACCTGAGTCTCTTCCCTTTCACACTCCAGACCAACCCACTCTGATAAAATTCATGGTTTCCTTGTATATCTCCCCCCCCCCCCGGGGGGGGGGGTATCTTCCCCAGTGTCAAGGATCCAACTCCTCTCCCCCAACTCCTCCCCAGGTCAGAATCCCACAGTACTTAGACAACAACTGACTGAAAGTATTACTATATTTACCTATCTGGCTCATGCAGTCTAATGTAGTATCGTGTGTGGACTTCTAGCAAATCAATCCATGTTGCATTGGCATAGAATCAATACTGCCCCTTTTAGTCAATTCCTGTCTATTATTGATTGGGAATACGAGTGGTGTTGTAGTGTGAAAGTCTAGTTTCACCCAGGATGCCCCTTGTCACATGTTGTTTGGACATAGGAGCTGCTTGTCCTTGGGACAATTAAAGGTCTCAGTTTACCCTCCATGGCAGCAGCTCCATCTATTAGAGCAGGATCAGCTTTAGCAAACTGTTCTAGATTCCTATCTGTTGCTGTGGTAAAAAAAAAAATCCCTACAAGCAATTTGGAGGAAAAGGGGTTTTATTTGGCTTAGGTTTCCAAGTTACAGTCAATCATTTCAGGGAAGTCCAGGCAAGAACTCAGGTTGACTTCAAATTTTCTAGGTGGCCAGAGAAGACCTTAAACTCTTAATCCTCCTGCCTCCACCTTCAGAGGGCTGCTTTTGCTCCTCCATGCCTGGCGCAGAAGGATCTCTCATACTTGGCTGGTGAAGAACTGTATCCTAAGCAACCTGATAAGCAGCCTCATGCCATTTGCATGGAAGCAATGCAATTCAGGTCAGGAAGGGAACTGGCTTTTCCCGGTCATCCTCAAAGGCCATCAAACCAAATCAGGATGGTGTAAACGAGAGCTGTAAAGAGGCTCAGGTGTGCGACGGCCCTGCCTTCTGCTCACCACAGGCTCTGTTTCTATGTTTAAATTATAACTGCCCAACACTGCTCCCATCGGAGACCTTTCCTATATCATAGCCAAACATAGCACAAGAGACCATTGGTTACAGCCAGGTTGCCCAGGGACCCAATGGGCTATGAGTATGTAGCTAAGTTTTTGAGACAAGTGGGCACTCAGTCCCCTAGTACAAACTTCTCTGGCAGTCAGGGTGGCATACATCCTAAGGGTGTGAGACACTCCTACTTTCCCCTGTGGGTGGAGCTATAAGAAGCTTTTTTCATTTGCTAAGTTGGGCCAAGTCAGATGTAGACCTCAGTTCTATTCTAGCTTCCCTTCGACATCTCTGCCTTCAACTCTTCAGATCTTGGAATCTTCGCCTGGGTGCTGCCATGCTTGGCCTGTGAAGCCCGTGATGGTAAACCTGCTGTGATATCTGGAGGGGTCCTGCTGCCCGTGGCCACCACTACCAGGTCATTCCACCCAGGTAAATGTTCTCTCTGGATTTCAGTTTCCTTATTTGCAAAGGTGCTGTTCACACCATAGGCACCTTGAAGGGCTGTTGGTGGGCTGGATCCCCCTAAAAGCATGTGGCTTGGTTAAGTGCCCAGAGGAGGCCCTCGATGTGTGATCATTGGTGACATCAACCAGATGCCACATCTGTAGAAGAAGAAGGATTCTTGCCTGTGAAAATATATGGAACAGAGTGTGATGATTGTGTGCTCGGGAGACTGAAGCAGGGTTGTGGATTTAAGGTGAGCTGGGACTTCATGAAGAGCGGTCTGAAAAATAGGGTTTGAGGTCATGGTGGGTACAGAGTAATAAAACGAGATGGGAAGGGCTTCGAATCGAGAAAAACATGACGTCACTAGTTCTTACAAAAATGGAGCAATGTCGGCTTGCTGGAGCCTGTTTTAGGTGCCTGGTTGTGTATTTAAAAGACTAAAAACCTTAGCGAAGTCTGCTTAGCCACTGGCTTTGTCTCAAGAGGAATCTTGGGTATTTCTAGGATCAGATGGGCCCAGAACCCAGGTGAAATGAGTGGGAGAGAGAGACAGAGGACAAGGGCCGGAAGGGGGCTGGAAGTGGAGCCACGCCTTCGAGAGCAAGGGGTCAGCAGGGAGACATGCGGGCAGCTGACACTGATGGTTGTTTCAGAACTGCTTACTGGACTAACAGACCGCTAGGGCTCTTGTCAAAACAAGAGGAAGTTGGGGGGGGGGGGGGCGGGTGTTGCTTCTCTTGTTAGGAGACAAGGTGAGTTTTTTTCTGTCTGGAAGGTGATTACCACAGAGCTGCCTGTTTCCACATAGTCTAATAGCCCTTGGCTGGTGACACAGTGGGTTTTCTCAGATCCACAGGAGCCCCCAGAGCCTGGTTACATAGGCAGAACTCCTGGGCATCGGAAACCAAGGTGTGATGAATGGGCCATTTTTCTCACATATTTTTTTACACAACTATCTCAGACATTAGCACAATGGAAAACACTTTCAAGGGCGCACCGACAGGGCCTTCCTGGATTCCGTCACTTCCATTTTACTAAGCAGACACGATCCCAGCTACGCATCTACACTCCGCATGCTCATTGTCCCATCTTCATTTTTGGTGTGGCTGAAGTAAACGCCAGGTCCCCAAAGACTTCATTCGATCCATCTAATCACACACCTCACTTCCAGGTCAGCTACAGACTTACTGGGTGACCTTGGTCAAGACCCTGTTTACCACGGCTCCTAGCATGTGTCAGAGTTTTCTGGTCATAGAACTCTTTTTCCAAATGTCCAAGAATCCCAGCGTGTACAGTCAAGGCCAGGTAGAACATTGAGAGCCATTGAGTTCAAGCCCCAACATCACAGCTGACTAAAACTGAGAACTGGAGAGACCATTGATCCTGGTCACTAAGCTGGTAGCCTCTTACAACCTGCCTCACGGGATGGTCATAAAGGTGAATCGTGAGTGTACTGGAGCATCCGGCCCTGTGCCCGACACAGTGAGAGCACACTCCCTTCTGCTTCTCCGCTCCTCTATTCCTGCCACAGGCAGAGTTTGCAGTGTTCACAAGGCTAAGGCGGGCGTGTCTCCTGTGTTCACAAGACTAAGGTGGGCGTGTCTCCTTTGTCTCATACCGTAACAATTAAGTGAATGAAAGGGACTCCTGTGGCAAGATGGGTTCCTGCCATCAGGAAAGTTCAAAGGTTTTTAGGAACTTTGTGCCAAGAGCCCAAAACATGGGAAACAAGCAAAATCTACAGCTTAAGGCATGTTGTAACTTTAGGGGGTTTGTTCGTTTGTTTATCTTTGATAGACTTTCACTATGTACCACAGGATGCCTTCCAATTTGTGATCCTCCTGCATCAGACTCACAAGCATCCTGAATGCTGGGGTTACAAGTTTGTACTGACACTCCTACCAGATTTTTAAAATCATACCATAATTTGCCTCAGAAGTATATAAAACTTTCCTTTAAAAGTTTTTTAAAGGAGAAGTAGCATAGTAAAAAATGCTAAATGGTAGCCCATTAGGACAAAGTACAGCTCAAACACTTATTGCCCCCCCAAAAATGGAGAAAATCTGAGCAGTTCCTCAGTTCCCTAATTCCACAAAGGAAATGGAATTGACCAGTCATTTTCTTTCTTTCTTTCTTTCTTTCTTTCTTTCTTTCTTTCTTTCTTTCTTTCTTTCTTTCTTTCTTTTTCCCCTCCCTTTATTCCTCCCTCCTTCTCTCCCTCCCTCACTCCTTTCTCTCTCTCTCTCTCTCTCTCTCTCTCTCTCTCTCTCTCTCTCTCTCTCTCTCTCTTTCTCTTTATGTGCTGTCCTTACCAGAAAGCCTACCTGTTCTCTCTCAAGAATGCCATGCTTAAGACCAGGAATCCAACAGATACATGAGGTCCAGGAAAGCCTCAGGTGTCTATCTTCAAGGATGCTGGGTGTATGGTGTACATCCCTGTGGTACATCGTGACTGCCCTCAGAGAGTGTTAGTCATCAGTGAAGTGTTCAGTGGCTTCTCCCATTATCTCGGCCACCATTTTGAAAACCAGATTGGGCAGTAGTTACTTCTACTTAGTTGGGCCTTGTATTATTGTTCCTACTAATGGGGCCTGAGACAGGGGAAGTGAAAGGATATCTCCCTACTGCTTCTTCTTTTCCAATAAGAGATGACTAAAAGGAGACAAGGCTGTGGCAAAATTAAAAGAAGTCAGTAGATTTTGTTTGGGCCCCTGCCTCCTACTGGAGCTGCTTCACCCCATAGTCTTTACCTTCCCCCCGCCCCCACTAGTACCCAGTGACTTCCTCCATTCAGACTACCTCAGTGGGGTCAGCAGAGGAAGTAGATGAGGAAAGGAGGTACCTAAGAGGCCAGAAGCCAGCAAGGCTCAGCATGGCGGCTCTTGGAAAACCAGCAGCTGTGGAGTGAGGAGCAGGCCAGTGACACTTGAGTGGGCCGACGCCAAGGCTGAGTGGTCGTGAACAACGAACGGTGTGAGAGGACATTTCTGGAAAGCAAATTACAGAGTCCTCAACACCCAAGTGGAAAGAACCAAAAATGTAGCTTAGCTGGACAAATTTCATACTGATTAAAATGTCATTTTGTTCTTTAAACCCAACGTAGATATTAAAATTGGCCTCTGTATCATTACCACACCAAAGTCTATGGCGGCCACCATGATATAGGCTAATGTAATTCAATGCCCATTTTGGTCTACTGAATGCAGTCTCTCCATGCTAGCCAGAGAGTAACTGTTTTGCTTGGTTTAGCTTGGGCCTTTCACTAGCCCAGGCTGACCTAGAACTCAGTGTGCCTCTGCCACACACTTCTGTTGCCAGAAAGAACAGCTCCTTTCTTCACTATGATTCATTGGAACCTCTCTGGAACCATGAGCCAAAATAAACGTTCCTTTTTTCCCCCTAGTTTCTGTCATGGTTTTGGTCACAGCCTAGCAAAAGAAACTAATCCATCACCTCTCTCCTTTTGACTGAGCTCAGGACAAGACCTATGTGGTGGTTTGAATAGGTTTGGCTCCTATAGATCCATGTGTTTGAATGTTCCGCATAGGCGTGGCATAGGAGGTGTGGCCTTACTAGGGGAGGTGTGGCCTTGTTGGTTAAAGTATGTCATTGTATGGGTGGGCAGTGGGGCCTCCAGTGCTCAGACTCCACCCCGTGTGGAAGACAGTCTCCTCCTGGCTGCCTTCAGACCAAGATGGAGAACTCTTGGCTCCTCCAGCACCATGTCTGCCTGCAGGCTGCCATGCTTCTTGCCATGATGACAACAGATTGAACCTCGAAACTGTAAGCCAGCCCCAATTAAATAAGACACACTTTATAAGAGTGTCCTTGGTCATGGTGTCTTTTCACAGCAAAAAAAGCCAAGCTAAGACAGCCAACTTTTTTAGTTTCTTGAAATGCAAAGAAATTCCTCAAGACTTTCGTGGCAGCTGTTCCTGCTGCCGGAGGAATCTGCATTGTTCTCCTACATGTCTCTTGCTAACACAAAGGTCTTAGAGTACTCTGTCATCACACACACACACACACACACACACACACACACACACACACAGTTTAAATTAGCTCCTCATGCTATTGAACCTTCTGGAACCCTGAACCTTCAAAAAAAAAATTAAGAAAAAAGACATCAAGAAAACAAGGCCTTCTAGACACAACAGGACTGCCGGCCGCATACACGCTCAGACACTGAGGCAGCATGCACAAGGCCTGAACAGGTCTAAGCCAGACGGGGTCTCAGAGCTGAAGCGGGAAGAGCACCCAAGCGCCCATTCCTAACCTGGATGCCATCCCCAGCTGATAGACGCTCACAAAGGAAAAGTTCGTTTTCTCCAATGGAGTCTTAAGGGCAAGGCCATGCCCAGCAGTAGGAGGTCAACACAAAATGAACTCAGTGACATTTGGGGGAAGTTTTTTTAACCTTATGGGTCTTTTGCTTCTCTATTACTGTTTCTGATTTTGTTTTTCAGTGGGAGTTCCATCTTGTGACTTCTCTTTGCCCCTCCACCGTTTATTTGTTCTGTTCTATTCTGTTTTGTTTGGTTTTTTTTTATCATTTTATATATTTTATGTATTTATTTTCAGATGTCTGTTTTCTTTTTCTTTCTTTTTTCTTTTTCTTTTCTTTTCTTTTTCTTTTTTTCTTTTTTTTTCTTTTTTTTTCTTTTCTTTTTTTTTTTTTTGGTTTCTTTTTTTTTGGTTTTCTGAGACAGGGTTTCTAAGACAGGGTTTCTCTGTGTAGCCCTGGCTGTCCTGGAACTTACTCTGTAGACCAGGCTGGCCTCGAACTCAGAAATCCACCTGCCTCTGCCTCCCAAGTGCTGGGATTTAAGGCATGTGCCACCACTGCCCAGCTATCTGTTTTCTAATGAGATAGAAGAGAAAAGAATATGGATTGAGTGAATGGGAAGATGGCAGGAGTTGGGGGAAGAGAAACTGTCAACAGAACATATGAACATGTTGTATGAAAAAATAAACCTTTTTTGTTTGTTTGTTTGTTTTCTGAGACAGGGTTTCTCTGCATAGCTCTGGCTGTCCTGGAACTAACTCTGTAGAGCATGGCCTCGAACTCAGAAATCCGCCTGCCTCTGCCTCCCAAGTGCTGGAATTAAAGGCGTGTGCCACCACTGCCCAGCTAATAAACCTATTTTCAATTAAAGAAAAAAATGCTATTTGCATATGAATATGTTTAGCTGTTATATGTCACTAGAACCATTTTTTTTTTGTCAGACTCCCAGTTCCAAGCACAGCACCTGACACAGGGAGCCACACAGTCAACATCTGTAGAACAAATGATGAACACATGGACAGGCGTGCATTAGCCTGGGATCTAACTCCTCACACCCCACTAGAAGCACCTGAACTCTTCCCAGGTTCCATTAGATCTTAAATACCAAGAGGACACACAGCATACGTGTGCATTCTTCCTCCTTCCCTGGAATGTGTAGCCTGGCACCTTGACCTTTACAGATGCTCTAAAGTATTATGGGGAGGTGAGGATTAGATCTTGTACCTCTGGCTGGCCTGGTGATTACTATATAGTTCAGTTTGGCCTTGAATTCACAGCAATACCCTGCCTTAGCCCCGAGTGCTGGTATTGCGGGTTTGCACCAACATGCTGGAGTCTCTACAAAGCATTTTATAATAGAAGTGCTAAACCGAGAAGGCTGGCACTGCTGATACATCTTACATTCCCTGTGCTGATGTGGTCCAGGTGCATCTTCACATTTCTAGAGCAGCAGGATGCAACGTGAGAGGACAGAGTCAAAATGGCGGGTGGATTCCTTTTCCTGTCTCCTTGTCAGCGAAGCTCAAAACCCCTATACCCTCAGCTTGCGGAATGTGGCACCTAGCCTTGGTTAGATTACAGGTTCAACTTCCTTTCTCCAATAAGAACGCAATCAGCAATGCCTCCTCCCCACGCTGTTGAGGCATCTCACTCAGTACCTTACCCTTCAGCCAATGATGTTTGCCCACCCTGGAGATTCTCAATCCCTTCCCCAAATCTATATAACCTTTGGTTCACCCCGGAAAAAGTGTATGCATACAAGCTCACCCCGAATAAATAAATAAACACAAGCTAACATCAGTCTCAGAGAGCTGTTTCATTGAAGAGAAGGCCTTGACCTAAAAGTGCTGTAACATTAAGATCCTTGGAAAAGTCCTTCTGCCCCAACCCTCTGCCCCTGGCATCCACACCAAGCCAGACTGGAATAGCGCAGAACTCCGTCTGGTCCGGGAGCTCTGGCCTCCACTTCATCCTTTGGATACCCTGAGAGGGAGGAAGCAGAAGATATGGAACCAGAGCTGGACTCCCAAAATGCATACCACAGTAGAGACAGCTGAGTATTCCACTGACACAGTCCGTGAAAGACGCCTCCTTCTACAAAGAAAAGGATTCGTGTGATTGGTGGGAAAGACAAACAAACCTAAATGGTATTCATTTCCCATAAATAGCCTTCCAGGGAGAAAATCATTCAAAGCCCAGCAGAGTGTTCTTCTTTTCCCCATTAACTCAACTGATGCCCTGAGGGAGGTGTATTCTCAAATAAGCCGAGCTGCCTGTGAGTACTTAGAGGGAGCAGCCTGAGGCGAATGACTGAGCTGAGGGGGTTAGGAATGTGGGCTCTATCAACCGCGCTGTGAGCCAGCTAAACCAAACTGCCAACAGAACCTCATGTTTCTAAGCTCCAATAATAATTTGAATTTGCCATCATGTGACTTCTTCCTATTGACCCCAGTCTAGGCACAAGATTAACTCAAGCAAGAGCTCTTACCTGTGCACATGACTGATGTTTAATCATCTAAAGATATCAACATGGCTCCCCTGCCCAAGTTAAACCTTTCTTCTTCCTTGTTGTTTATATAAATCATTTCCAGGTATTTCAACATCTTTTATGCCCGTGCTGTGTGTTCCTTTGCTTATCAGTGCCAGCCTTAAAATATAGTCCCCAAATCTAAACTGGTATCTTTGCTATATGATCTCAGCAGATGGCCCAAAAGGAAAACCAAAGAGATGGCCAATACAGGAAAACACCGTTGATGTCTCAGAGGAAATCTGCAACTCAGGCTCTTTCTCTGGGGTAATGGAGAAATGTGGGACCCCTATTATAATAAAGATGAGGAACCAAGCTATGAACTGATAAGCCAGAACTACGAATTACAAAGCCTCAGCTACAGTCACTGTAGTTGTCTCCTAGACTAGCCCAGTGCTTCTGATAATCAAGGCATGGGAGGGAAGGATAAGATCACTGGAAACAAAAATTCCCCCACCTCTAAACTCTTAGATACCCCCCTCCCTATGTTGGACTTTCCCAGTTTGATTAAAAATAAAATAAAAAAAGTCACTATTCTGGGAACTAGAAACTGATACTGTTGGTTGCATGTAGGGTCATCAGAAGTTGTATTTTATTTGTTCATAGTGTACTTTATAAAATGTCTACCTAAAAACACAATGATAATAATCAATATGAGAAATATATCTAGCCTAAACATATATACATCAACCTGGTGTTCTCTCTTTCTCTCTCTCTCTCTCCCCACCCCCACCCACCCCCATGGTATCTCAAGTAACCCACATTGGCCTTAACCTTACTATGTAGGTGAGAGCAATCTTGACCTCCTGATCCTCAGTCTCCACTTCTAAGTGCTGAGATTTCAGGCAAGCGACACCATGGGGGGGGGGGGGGGGGGAGAGCATATTTCAGATATGTTTAGTAAATAGCATTGTTCATTATTTTAGACATTTGCCAAATTAGTAAATTTTTTTTCCACAAAGTTACTAGAGCAGACAGAAGACCAAGAGATCAGAACTCTATTTTCAGTTCTGTTTTTCCCTGTTGGTAAAAACACAGAAAAATTGACTGTTTGTAGGATGAATCCCCAGGTAGGGTAGTCTCTGGGTGGCCTTTACTTCAGTCTCTGCTCCACACATTGTCTCCCTTATTGCGCCTGTGACTATTTTGTTCCCTTTCTTAGAGGAACTGAAGCACACACACTTAAATCCTCCTTCTTCTTGAGCTTGGTGACTTGTAACTTGTTTATTTTGAGCTTTTGGGCTAACATCTGCTTATTAGTGAGTGCATACCATGTGTGTTCTTTTGTGATTGGGATGCCTCGCTCAGGATGACACTTTCTAGTTCCATCCATTTGCCTAAGAATTTCATGAATTCATTGTTTTTAATAGCTGAATAGTAGTACTCCATTGTGTATATATACCATGGTTTCTGTATCCATACGATAAGCAGTGTATATCAAAAGGAGCATGCCGTGGTTGTCTCCGGAGGAGCCCTGCCAGAGGCCTACAAATACAGAGGCAGATGCTAACAACCAATTGGACTGGGCATGGGGTCCCCAATGGAGGAGCTGGAGGGGTTTACAGCCCCATGGGAAGAACAATGATTTCGGCCACCCAGACGCCCCAAGACTCCCAGGGACTGAACTATCAACCAAGTGGCACACATGGTTCCAGCCAAAAATGTGGCAGAGGAAGGCCTTGTTAGGCATCAGTGGGAGGAATGATCCTTGGTCAGGTAAAGGCTCAACAGAGGCCCCAACAAAGGGAAACCGAGGCATGGAGGAGGGAGTGTGTTGGGTGGAGAAGCATATATGTGGAGGCAGGGGGAAGGAGAAGGGAGAGGGGTTGGGAGTCCTAGGGGAGGGGGGATATCAGGAAAGGTTTTACCATTGGCAATGTAAATGAAGACAATATTCAATTAAAAAAAAAAAACACAGAAAAGTCTTTCTACTCTCACAGGGATTCAGAACCCCCAGGCATAAAATAAAGAGGATAAATAAGATGAATTCTAAGGGATTTTTCTAAGATTTTAAGAATTAAAATATTTTTAAAAAGATACAAAATACCAAACTTGATACCTATCACTAGGGATGTTGATTATATACGGAGCCTTAAGTGTGATTGTAGAATCAGTTCTTGTGGAATGGAAACTTTAGACTGTTTTAATCATGCTTTTCCAGCTATTGGGGGGGGGGTGGAGCTAACAGCAACAGCGGCGTGAGCGTCGGCTCACAGCACCTGAAGTAGCAGATGGTGTCCGGAAACTTCCACACACTGGCGAGAGGTTCTACAAAAGATACCACGAGTACCAGAACACTTAGGATCTGAGCGACTCAAACAATTAAAATGAGAAGAAAGCCAAAATACCTGGGAGCATGTCAGTCACACAAAATGGGCTCAGAGGCCTGGCCTGCTCATGGTACCACACATCAAAACTCAAGAGCCAGCCTCCCCGCTGGCACAGCGCATCTACAAAACCAACATCTAAATTCAAGGATAAAAAGTCACTTGTACTGACCTAGCCTCCGTTTCCAATATGATATATTTTCTCAGATTCCAAAATTTTTCTTAGTATGAATAAGATAAATGAAGATATAAGGTCAAATGCAACTATCAGAACCCAGAGTGCGCATTTCTACCAAATAGGTAAGTATAGGTAAGTACCAAATACCAAGTAAGTAACAGTTTGATTTGCAAAGAAAAAGTCCCTTTCCTTATTAGAGACTCAGTTTAATGTGAAGTTAGACAGGGGGAAAAATCACCCATTTTTTAACTGTGATTACAATGAAATAAGTTATAAAGTAGTAAGTGTTAGATGGGTTAATAAGTGCTTCAAAATCCAGGAGAATAAGTCTTCCGGGAGAAGACAGTGTAAAAAAATGTAATAACTTAAGCCTGAGGCAGCTGCATGACACATGCCCAAATTCACTGCGACCACAGCACTCATCTCAAATTTGATTATTTTATATATCTGTAAACAAATCACATACAGTTGTTCAAATTACCATGATAGCCTAAAATTCCTATCAATTCTTTTCCTTAATAAATTGAATTTTAATCGCAAATACTGACGTGGAAAGGCTTCAATGCAAGCGAAAGTCTTGCAGTATGATTTTCAAATTTCCACCTTTCTTCTAACCGTCCCAGTGACACAACAGACATACACAAGCCACCAAAAAAAAAAAAAAATTGTTAACATATTTGAAAAGAAGAGTTTAACTACTACGGGGCAGATTTGTAATGGTGAAAAACTCAGTCAACAATTGTCAACAATTGCCTCAGAAGGGATAGAGAAATTATTAGCGTGTGTTGAGATAAAACTTACCCCCCAGAGAACACCTCTTGGTAAAAACTAAAGGGACGCGCAAACATTTATAGGAACAATTCTTGAACTCTTATTAAAACCAACAAGACAAAAGAAAACAAAACACTTCTTGGTGCATTTCACCACGTACTGAATGGGCAACTGGCTCCTGATGGTCTGATAATATGCAATCTGTCCAGTAGCCCAACAGCTCTTTATTTGGTTTATTCGTTTATTGCGTCCTCCAATCACAAGAGATCATTAGGGGCGAAGCCTATGTGACTCTACACGCACACAAAGTTTGTCCCCGCGGGCGGGCCATACTTCCAATGAGATGGTGGGTAAAGAAATCTTTTTTTTTTTTTTCTGGTCTAAGTGGGGGTAGGGTGAGGGGAATCGTGCTGTGCGTGCCTCACTCTACAAGACGAATTTCCCTAAAAAGAATCCAAAGAAAACTGCTCCGATGACCAGCAGAACAACGGGAAGGGGCGTGGTGCAGTCCAGCTTCAAGGGCGTGCAGGAGGAGGGTCCCGGCTTGTCGAGATGCGCTGCCTTTCTGAGTCTCAAGCCTTCTTCCAGTTTGTCACTTTCTGTCGGCGCTTCAAATACACACCTCAGTTTCGAATCCATTAGTTCCCCGGGGTTTGCCGCCCGCCACACGGCCTCCAGATCCGAAGTGTCCGGAGGAGCAAAGACGGTCTGCACCATGAACTTGTGCTTGACCTCCCGGCTGGGGCCGCAGCAGGAGGGCTGCAGCATGGCGGCGACCGTCACCGTGCTGCCCGGCTCGATGACTCCGCTGTTGGGCCGCACGCAGTAGCGCCGAGGGCTGGTGCTCTTCACCTTGAAGCACACTTTCCTCGCTGATGGGTTGCGAAGTTTAAGATGCGCCGTGACTACCGCGGTGAAGGGGCCTTTGAACTTGAGGTCCGTGGGTGGGTCGAGGACTAGGACCTGCGGGGGCTTCGCGGGGGCGCGGGAGGCGGACGCCATGGGGACGGGAGCGGGTGGCGGTTCGCGACCCCAGGCCTCCGCGTCACAACCGCCGTGGTCACGCGCGACCCCATCCTGGGCATCCCGGATCCCAGCTGTGAGGGGATTGTATGATAATACAGGGTGTGTAAAATCATGCCCCTGAGATAAACATGGGTTATTAAGCTTGAACAGCCAAAGAATTGTGAGGTAGCGTCCCTTAAAATAATTATCTACGTATCTGAGACTTTAGGGAAGGAGGGTCCGTGTATATTAAACATGGTTAGGGTAAGTGAAGTGCCTCTGAAATTCTACCTCCCTGGTACTCTACACACAGTGATGATGTCTTTGTAAAAAAGAATTCTGAAAATGACAAAAAGTGGAAAAATATACACTGAATTTAAAACATTTAGCAAATATCATTTTTAGGTGTCTGATTCTGTGGTGAGAAGTAAATTTACCACCACCACCACCCCATTATTACAAGGGCACCCCCACCTTAAATCCCTGTGCTGGTTAGTTTTAGACATCAACTTAACCTAGAGTCATCTGGGAAGAGCCTCAACTGATTGGCCTATGATCCCTTCTATGAGAGATTGTCACCATTAATTATGTGAGATGTCCTAGACAGGTGTGGGAACAGGTGGGGGTGGAGCAATGTTCCTCTGATGGCGCCTGCTTGGAGATCCTGCTGATTTCCCTCAATGATGGACCTGGAAGTGTTAGCTGAAATAAAACCCTTTCCTCCCCTGACTTGAGTCTGGTCCTAGTGTTTATCACAGTAACTGAGATCCAACTAGAATCCCATCTAAAGAGAAACATACAGGAATTGTTCTATATTTCCTAGGAGCTTTATATACATGTTCCTCTTAAAACAAGGTCCCTGTCAGGATGTGGCATGAACAGAGGACTTCAGAAGTCCTTTCGGGGTGTGAAGCAGGACACAGAATTGCTACTTTGCTGAGGGTTATTCCTGTAGGAATCCAGGCAGCCCCTCCAGCCTTGATTTCTTCATCTATAAAGCAGATAACTGAAGTTCTGGTGTCCGTGCTGTGTGGGTGAAGTGAAGTAATACATCACAAGGAGGGTCGTTACATCACACACCCAAATCTGTTGTTAGTCCTTGTGCAGTTAGTTCTGGCCCTGGTTAATAGCATTAGGCTACAATCTCCAGATAAGGTCTGGTTCTTGCTTACAGCTAAGGGATACCAGACTGAGCAGCTGCTGGCAACGAGCCAATATTCCTTAAACGGACAGAGGGGCAAGAGAACATCATCCTACTGTAAGATGCTCTGGTGGTTCTGGGCATCAAACTCAGGGCTTTAAACCTGTTTAGACAAGTGCCCTACCACTGAGCCCAGCGCACAGGAAGGGTCTTAATGTATTCAAGTGGAGAAGCAAACCCACCAAGCAACAGCAAACGGGAGAGAAGGAAGCCTGTGTGGCGGGCTCGCCCTGGGCGCAGTGGGTGGAATTCTTCTCTTTGGCACGTAGCCATTGCTCCCGTTCTGCCATTGCTCAGGGCACTCGGAGAGAACCGTGCAGCACACTGCATCACACCCTTGTGCACACCTTGATTTCACACAAAAAAATCCCAACAGTGGTTTAAGGAAATCACAAAAACACATTCCAGAGAATGGTGCCCAGTCGCTAGGAAGCAGGATTTGAACTCCAAAAGAAAAAAGGTTTAAAAAAAGGGGGGGGGGGGATGGGATGGAGCCTTACAAGAGGCAGGCTTGGATGTCATTTTTGTCCTGGGTCCTTTAGTTAAGGCAAATGAAAAACATGTCTACCTTGAGCTTCCTGGCCTCTGTCACACAGTGACGCTACCCACCCCTGCCCCCACTCCCCACCCCCCAGCCAGCTTCAGACTCACTCCCACCAATGTCCAATCCCTTTCATGAGGAGGTCTGGTGATCTGTGCCAAGTAACAATGGGAAGTATTGGTCTGTGCCCTGGATCTCTAGGTCAAGTTTAAGACTTAAAAGCCACTGGACTTCCTTCTCCCAGGGTAACCAGTTAGGAGGCTTCCAGGCAACACTGACAGCCAGTTTCTGCCAAACCCGAAGCAAGGCATGGGGCTCAGCCAAGGGTGACTGCCACACAAACCGATGACTCAATCTAGAGCACAGAAAGGGGAGCCCAGGACAGAAGTACAGCCAGGCACGGGTGCCACACGCCCGTAAATCCCAGCACTTGGGACCCAAAGGCAGGAGAATTAGGAGTTCGAGGTCATCCTCAGCTACATAGCTAGTTTGGGGCCAGCCTAGGCTACTCAAGATACTGTCTCAAAACAGAACAGAAGCCAAAATAGTACCGAGAGGGGGAGGGTATAGAGAGGGGGGAGAGGGAGAGAGAGGGAGAGGAAGAGAGAGGAGAAGCAGCATCAGCTAAGTATCCAGAAGTACCATTTCCACCTCTCTAAATTGCTGAATTGCTACATCTTCTGGCTGACAATTGCTTCATTCTCTTAATGAACCTGTCTTTGCCTGCCTCTCACCTCTCCTAACTTACGGGGCTCCCCATGCCTGTAGTCTGGAGTACACATGTCTGTTCAAAAGCCAGGCACACAATTAGAAATTCTTCATAGGCTTCTTTTATCTGAAAATGTGTGACCCTGTAACAGACTTCTGCACTGCCACACTGGTCCTGAATCCCCTCAGTCCAATCAAAAGAGAGCAAAAATGGTTGGTCTCTAGCAGAGCCTAGGCTGCCAAGACCACAGGCTGGGTTTCACTTCACTCTCCTCGACCTAGGAGGAGGAAGGAGCTGAATCAGATTGCTATCTGTAGCAAATGCCTTCTTCCCATTAGGCATGAGTTTATAGCACAGATTTAATAATACAGTGACTGGGAAACTTTGTCAAGGCTTTGGTTTCTAGTTGATAAAACTCCCACTATAAGCAAAAAAGCAAAAAGAAATGCTTTCGCTACAGGAAATGAAAGTTTCAAAGGTGACTATTTGGATAGATAATTTAGATCAAATGATGTTAGGACTTAAACCATTTCTCTCTTGCTAAATATCCGTCAATTTCCCCTATATTAGTTCTGTTCCGAGAAGACTGGTGGACTCCCATCCCCCAAGAAAATTTCTCTCCTTTTGCCCCCTACATCTTTATTATAGTATTGTACTGGCTGGCTTTGTGTGTCAGCTTGACACAGGCTGGAGTTACCACAGAGAAAAGAACTTCAGTTGGGGAAGTGCCTCCGTGAAATCCAGCTGTGGGGCATTTTCTCAATTAGTGATCAAGGGGAGGAGGGCCCCTTGTGGGTGGTGCCATCCCTGGGCTGGTAGTCTTGGGTTCTATAAGAGAGCAAGCAGGCTGAGCAAGCTAGGGGAAGCAAGCCAGTAAGGAACATCCCTCTATGACCATTGCATCATCTCCTGTATCCTGACCTGCTTGAGTTCCAGTCCTGACTTTCTTTGGTGATGAACAGCAATGTGGAAGTATAAGCTAAATAAACCCTTTCCTCCCTAACCTTGCTTCTTGGTCATGATATTTGTGCAGGAATAGAAACCCTGACTAAGACAAGTGTAACTGACAAAAATATATGTTATAGCACACAATGATTTGATGTATGTATATACTGTTAAGTTATTAAGTCAGACTAACCAACTCATCACCTCACATACTCATCATTTTGTGATTTTTTTTTAATTTTTGTTAAGATGGACTCTTGCTATGTAACCCAGGCTAGCCTTGAACTCATGACCCTTACAGGTGTGCACCACTACCCCCAGCTTGTAATGACTTTGGACTTTAAGTTAAATGTAGTCCCACTTACCTATTTCTACTCTTTTTTTTTTTTTTTTTTTTTTTTTTGGATTTGTTTTTTTTTCGAGACAGGGTTTCTCTGTATATCCCTGGCTGTCATGGAACTTACTCTGTAGACCAGGCTGGCCTCGAACTCAGAAATCTGCCTGCCTCTGCCTCCCAAGTGCTGGGATTACAGGTGTGCGCCACCATGCCTGGCACCTATTTCTACTCTTTCTGTCCTTGTTTTTAAATCTTTCCGATAAAACACTATCCAGGCCAATGACTGCCAAGAAAACGTCCCCTGTATCTTCAGAGTCTGACAATTTCAGGCCTCATGTTTTAGAGACACACTTAATCCTTCCAGGTTGATTTTCGCCCATGAGATAGATATCTAGTTTCTCTCTCATGCCTGTGAATAGCTCACCTTCCCAATGCCATTTATAAAGAGACTGCCATTGCCACTCTTTTTTATCTAATTCTGTGTTCGAGTGTGTGTAAGGTTATGTGCACATGGGTGCAGTGCCTGGGCAGGAGACCGTGGGTGTCTGATACCTCGGGAATTGAAGCTACAGACTCCTGTGAACCAGCCAGCGTGACTGCTGGGAACTGATCTCATCATGTCTTCTGTAAGCGCAATGCATGTCCTTAACTGCTAAGGCAGCTCTCCAGTCTCCTGGTGACCATCCTTTCTTTCCTGCGTGTCCCTGACACCTTTGACATTTTTGTTTAAGGTCACCTAAGAATAAAGTCACACCTTCATATCCCGGCTCCCTATTGTGCCCCTATACTTCTGACTTCATGCTGGCCCCAGGCTGCTGTGAGCGCTGTAGCTACGTAGGAGCTGTAAATTAGACGGCGTGGTGCCTTCACTTTCTTCTTTTTGCTCATGTTTATCTTGGATACTCAGAGTCTTTGAGGATCTATATGAATTGTATATAATAGGATTGTTTCCTATTTCTGTGGAAAATGACACGAAAATGTGGTAGGGATTGCACTAGTTATCTGGATTGCTGAGTTGTGTAAGCATATGCATAATATTAACTGTTTCGTTCCACAAGTGTGTTGTATCCAACCATTTATGGAAACGTGCCTTGCGTTTCACCATTTCACCAAAAGTTTTATAGTGTGGATTTGCAGATTGTTTATATCCCTGGTTGTATTCAATCCTAAGGGTTTTATTGTTTTGGTTTGGTTTTTGTTTCTTTTTCCAATGGTACTAAAATAGCAGTTGGGTTTTTTGTTTTTTTTTTTTGTATTTTCTTTGTTCCTTTTGTGAAGAGTTCTGTGTTAGCTCATAAAAGCATTCTGACTTTTTTGTTTCTTCCGGAAGACAGGGCCTCATTAGGTAGCTCTGGCTGTCCTAGAACTCACTCTGTAGACCAGGTTGGCCTCTAACTTCCAAGTGCTGGAATTTAAAGGCGTGCACCACCGCTGCCAGGCAACCCACAGACACTTTGTGTTTGAATTATATATCTTACGTAATCTTTACTGAGTTTTGCCAAGTTTAAGTTTGTGTTTTGATGGTGTATTTAGCATTTCCTAGAGATAAGATCATGGCTTTTGCAAACAGAAATCTACTTTTCTTCCTTTCCTTTCCTTTCCTTTCCTTTCCTTTCCTTTCCTTTCCTTTCCTTTCCTTTCCTTTCCTTTCCTTTCCTTTCATTTTCCTATCCTTTCCCATTTGGGTTTCTTCCTTCCTTCTTTTGAAACCCCACAGCAGTCAGTCTCGCTGTGATTCGTGCTGGTACTTGCTTATGCTATCCTCTAAGAATAAGTTCTCTTTCAACAGATCACATGATTTAAGAGATGAAATACAATAATTGGCCAGGTTTAGTAAGAAGCCCTTCTCCAGCTACTGAAAGAAAGATATTTGGAGAGATGTCTCCAGGGCAAGAAAGGATGGAGATCAGGCCAAACATTAGCTGTCCTCCACCATGGCTGTGCCATTGTCTCATAAGTGAAATGCAAGCAGGACACCTCAAGAACCAATGACTACAAAGACCAGCCTTGACAATGGGCCATAAGCCTGACAGGATTGGAGGAGGGGTGGACACAACTTAGAGAATTATGCGTATTGGCCTAGAGTCATGGTAGCTCCTAAATGGCCAACTACCTTTAGGGGAAGGGGCCTTATCTGAGATAGTGAATTTCAAAAGGCTTCAAAATAAATAAGACTTGTACCATGTCTCAAGGATTGAACCCGGAAAAAGAACTGAACTCTGGAAAAGTAGGGCAGCAACTCAGATCTGTGGTAGGAAAAATGGAAAGGGGGGCATAACGCAAGAGGGAAGGGAGAGGCTTTGGACACAGCATGCCTAGCAAGCATCAAGGAATTGCAAACTCTAGAGTTGCTTCTCAACCTGTGGGTCTCGACCCCTTGGGGGGGGTTGAATGACCTTTGCACAGCGGTCACCTGAGACCATCAGAAATCATGTTTACATTATAATTCATAGCAAATTTACACTCACAAAGTAGCAAAAAGAATAATTTTATGGTTGAGGTTACCCCAACATGAGGACCTGTATTGAAGGGTTGTAGCACTGGGAAGGCTGAGAACCCCTGAACTAGGCCTGCTTCCTATCAATGAAGTTGTTCTGTCTTCTTTTCCCTGTACTGTTCTGATTTGTAGACAATATTCCGGGTCCGGAAAGATGATGGCTCAGCAGTTAAGAACTGTTTCCAGAAGGCCTACATTTAATTCTCTGTGCACATATGGTGACTCGAAGCTATCTATAACTCCAATTACAGGGAATTCAACAATCTCTCCTGAACTCCGTGGGCATCAGGCACTCGTGTTATACACAGAGATGCATGCAGGCAAAACACCCAAACACATAAAATAAAATGTAAAAACCTAACAAAACAAATATCGTCAGTATTCAGTTCTGTCTGGGCCTAAATATGGTAGAGGCTTCCCCCGACTCTTCTCTGCCTCCTCCTCCTCCCTCTCTCCCTCCCTCCCTTCACCGCCCAATCTGATTTATACACAGGAGCAGAGTTTGAGCTGGATCAGCCTGTGAGCTCAGTGCAGGAAGGCCTTCTCTCCATGTCCTGGCAAAGCAGACTGAAACAAACCAGAAACGAGCTATGTGATTTGCCCTGTTGGGTAGTTGTCATAGATCTCAGAGGTTTTTCATCAGAGGTTTAGGACTGCCAAGAGGCAGGGGCTGGGGCCGGATACCTGTCCCAGTTAGGGTTACTACTGCTGCGACAAAACACCATGACCAAAGCAATTTGGGAAGGAAAGGGTTTATTGGGCTTACGCTTCTATATCAGTGTTCATCGCTGATGGAATCCAGGACAGGAGCTCAAACGGGGCAGGAACCTGGAGGCAGAAGCCGATGCAGGCCACAGAAGGGTGCTGCTGACTGGCTTGCTCCTCAGAGCAATCATTAAGAAACTACTCTAAGCCGAGTGATGGTGGCGCACACCTTTAATCCCAGCACTTGGGAGGCAGAGGCAGGTGAATTTCTGAGTTCGAGGCCAGCCTGGTCTACAGAGTGAGTTCCAGGACAGCCAGGGCTATACAGAGAAACCCTGTCTCAAAAAAAAAAAAAAAAAAAAAAAAAAAAAAACAATAAAAAAAAAAAAGAAGAAGAAGAAGAAGAAGAAACTACTCTCTAGGTTTACCTGCAGCCTGAGCTTATAGAGGCATTTTCTTAACCGAGGCATCTTCCTCTCTGGTGATGCTAGCTTGTAGCAAGCTGAAGTACAACCGTCTAGCACAATTTCCTATTTCTAAGTGCCGCTGTGAAGAAGTTATGTAACTTATAAGTAGAGATGAGGAACAGTGCTCACTGAGAAGAGAATGAGGCCTGAGAAGACGTACAGAACCGCTCAGGGGTGGAGAGGGAAGAGCTGAGAAGAGCGGAGCATCAGTCTGGGCAGAACCTAGGCCCACAGGCCTGTGCCGGGAAGGACCGCCTCACTCTATGTCCTCCACTGACCAATCATGGACAGAACTTACTCTCTTTAAACTTCAGGTGCCTCATCAACAGAGCGAAGATCACAAAGCTTTTGTTGTATTGCAAGAAGTGAAGTGTCTGGGGCTTCGAGGCTGCTCAGTGGACATCCCAGTGTGAGTCCTTCAACAGATTAACCCCATTGAGCCGTAATTCCATTGTGTCTAAAATGGATCTGGTAAAAGAAAAAGCGCCTGGCTTATGGGGTGTAGTGAGGACTGAGTTAAGAGAATGCACGGACAAGCTCAGCAATGGCTGGCAAGAGAGAGCAGTCACCAGGGACTGAAATATGATGGCGTACGGACGATACTAACCGGATTAGTTATGCTGCAGCAGTCTGTGTGGCGTGTAGGCCAAGCAGAAATGACTGCTGCAAGAGGACAAGATGCTATTTTTCTTGTGACTAGAACCCATAAGCCAAGACGCTTTAGCATAAATAATGTGTTTTTGTAAAGTCATCACCATCAAGTTGGGCGCTGTGGGGCACGCAATTAATCCCAGCACTTGGGAGTCCGAGGCAAGTGGACCTCTAAGTTCAGGGCCAAATTAGCTTACATAGAAATTTCCAGGCCAGCCAGAAAGAACTACACAGAACCTGTCTCAAAAACAAAGAAACAAATGAATAAATAAAGCAAAAACAATAATAATAATGGTAGCAATGACAACATGAAGACATCACTAAGGATCTATCTACTTTTCTGACTCACACTCAGCCTGCTGCTGTTTCCCAACTTGGGTTGTTCCCTCATGGAGCAAGATGGTCACAACCAGATGGCCTATCTTACAGTCACCACACTTGAGAAACAAGATGGAGGTGATCGCTCCTCTTTACAAATGGACTGTTTCGTGAATTTGTGAGTTACCCTTGCACGGGGATCTGCTAATCTCTGTGTCAACCCAATTAGCATACGTGCTGCCAAAGCAAGCGCTATCCTTTTTTTAAGGCAAAAACTTTTCTGGGCACTCCCCTGCCCCAGCAGTTTCTTCACGTCTCATTAGACGGAACTAGCGCACAATAGCTAAGCTCAGCGCTTGCCTCAGAGGAGACAAAGGCAAGGATCTGTTAGCAACAAGGAGGTAAGCGCTGCGTTGTCTTTGTGTGTTTTGAAAGTGACCCACCATGAGCTACATTATGAATGACAATGTAAACTGTGGGCTCACAGAGAAGAGAGAACTGAGAGTAAAGAGACTGTGAGAGGAAAGGCAGAGAGAGGGAGAGAGGGCAAAGCAGCTGGAGGGTATGATGTTAACCTTGGTTGTGAGAACCTCTGGGCCTGTCTGTGAGAGCATTTCCAGGGAAGCATGACTGAGTTTTATAAGACCCACACTGGCTGTGGGCAGGACCACTTCCATGGGCTGGGGTCCCTACGGAGCCCAGCATTCATATCTAGTTTATGGCTATCAACAATATGGCCAGCCATCTCAACGCCTGCCCATGGTGTTTTCCTCCATGACAGATCGTACCTTCAAACCATGAGCCCTAAGTTGCTTCTGTAAAGCATTCTGTCACAATAATAAATATCACTAATATGAGACATTGGTACCAAGGAATGGGTCTGTTGCTGTGATAGATCTGGAAATGTGGTTCGTTGGCCTTCTGGGATTGATATTTTGAGAGATGTGGAAGAGTTTGGCAGTGAAATCTAAAGAAACCTAGAATGATTATAAACAACACTGAATCAGCATCTGGAACTCTGGAAGACCCGGAATGCTGAGAGAAACGTGGAGGATGGATTTCCACTCTTGAAATTTCACAAGGGATTGAGTAATCTTGGGGAACTGGCCTTTTGTATACTACTCTAAAGCTGCATTCTGCCTATGTAGAGAGTATTGGCATGAGGCTGAATGAGGAGTAAAGGGCTACTTTGTTGCAGGAAATGTCAACAGAATAGCATTCAAGTTGTAGCATGGTTTCGGCTCACTACTTTTTTTTTAACTTTTTTTTTATTTGATGTATTTTTTATTTACATTTCAAAATGATTTCCCCTTTTCTGCCCCCCCCACTCCCCGAAAGTCACATTAGCCCCCTTCCCTCCCCCTGTTCTCCCATCCACCCCTTCCCACTTCCCTGTTCTGGTTTTGCCCTATACTTCTACACTGAGTCTTTCTAGAACCAGGGGCCACTCCTCTGTTCTTCTTGTACCTCATTTGATGTGTGGATTATGTTTTGGGTATTCCAGTTTTCTAGGCTAATATCCACTTATCAGTGAGTGCATACCATGATTGATCTTTTGAGACTGGGTTACCTCACTTAGTATGATGTTCTCCAGCTCCATCCAGTTGCCTAAGAATTTCATGAATTCATTGTTTCTAATGGCTGAATAGTACTCCATTGTGTATATATACCACATTTTTTGCATCCATTCTTCTGTTGAGGGATACCTGGGTTCTTTCCAGCTTCTGGCTATTATAAATAGGGCTGCTAAGAACATAGTGGAGCACGTATCTTTATTACATGCTGGGGAATCCTCTGGATATATGCCCAGGAGTGGTATAGCCGGATCTTCCGGACGTGACATGTCCAGTTTTCTGAGGAACTGCCAGACTGATTTCCAGAGTGGTTGTACCAATTTGCAACCCCACCAACAGTGGAGGAGTGTTCCTCTTTCTCCACATCCTCGCCAACACCTGCTGTCTCCTGAATTTTTAATCTTAGCCATTCTGACTGGTATAAGGTGAAATCTCAAGGTTATTTTGATTTGCATTTCCCTAATGACTAATGAAGTTGAGCATTTTTTAAGATGCTTCTCAGCCATTTGAAGTTCTTCTGGTGAAAATTCTTTGTTTAGCTCTGTACCCCATTTTTAATGGGGTTATTTGGTTTTCTGGGGTCTAACTTCTTTAGTTCTTTGTATATATTGGATATTAGCCCTCTATCTGATGTAGGGTTGGTTGGTGAAGATCTTTTGGTCTGAAGCGAGAAAGAACAAAAGGCAAAGAAGAAAGATGATGAGGTAAAAACAAAAACAATTTTAAAGAGGAAGACAAAGGCAGGTGAGAAAGCCATTTGGATTGTTAAAGAGGTTAGCATAACTACATAAAAGTTCTCTGCACTGGGGCTGGAGAGATGGCTCAGCGGTTAAGAGCACTGACTGTTCTTCCAGAGGTCCTGAGTTCAAATCCCAGCCACCACATGGTGGCTCAAAATCATCTGTAATGAGATTGGATGTCCTCTTCTGGCGTGTCTGAAGACAGCTACAGTGTACATATATATAATAAACAAATCTTAAAAAAAAAAAAAGCTCTCTGCACTGGTATAAAAGAAAAGATGGCGAGAAACTGATATGCTTAAATTCACTACAGCTGCAACGGAATGGGAGCAGATAACGTTTTGAGCTGACAGCAGATATGACAGCATTATTCACATAACAGTTGTTTTCAGGCATCCAAAATAAGTGTGGGGGCAGGAGGGCCTCATGGAGGTTTGCACCAAGGTTCTAGAAAGCTGTTGAGGCCAGTTAACATGTAACAGGTTCCCTGCAAAGAGGTCCTGAAAAGCCATTGCATGAAACTGAGAAAATAGTGCCAAAATTACAATCAAGACCCCAGGATGTTGGAGCTGCCAACACCATAGGTCATCTACTAAGGAAATATGCAGACACTGTGGTGTCACCCTGAGAGAGGTCACTTAGGCAGCAGGCAGAGTAACTGGTGGGATTGCTGCCCAACGCCATTGTGGTCAGATGTTGCCTTACAAACTCCAAATGCCAGATATGGACCTGTGGGGTTTGGGGTTTTCCCTGCAGGGTTTTGTCTGATTTCTTTTCCACTTTGGAATGTGACTATTTACTCTGGGCTATGGCATATTGAGATATTTAACTTGATTTTTATTTTAGGGGGCTCACATTTAAGATACTGCCTTGAATCTGGGAAGACTCTGAATTTATGAAGTGTTGACACCATTAAGACTATGGGGACTTTGCAGTTGGACAGAATGGACTTTGCATTATGAGATGACCATGAGTTTACAGTTCCAGGAGTAAACTGTAAGGACTTAAAAGTGGTATTTGGGGGTGTCAGGTTGACCTTGTGATGATTACTCTTGACTGCTTACTTGATAGGATTTAGAATCACCTAGCAACATTTCTGAGGTGGTTGACTGAGGTGGGAGCCATCCTCTTTTGTGGGTGGCACCATTCTGTAGGCTTCAGTCTCAGATGGAATAAAAAGAAGACCGTGAAGGACCAGCATGCATCACTCTCTGCTTCCTGACTGCAGATGAGCTGTGACCATTCACTTGACACTCCTGTTATCTTGCCTTCCCCTCAGTGATGGCCTGGACCTTCGACTATGAGTCAAAATAAACCCATTTCCCCTTAAGTTGCTCTTGCAAGTATTTTGTCACAGCAATAAGAAAAATAACTAATACAATGGTGTCTGTAAGAGAAGAATCTATGGGGGTCAGTGAGATGGCTCAGTGGTAAAGGAGTTTGTTGCCAGGCCAGATGACAATCCTTGGAACCTCTATGGCAGATCTATGGTTGTTTTTTGGACGCCACACATGCACACACACTAACACTAATGAGTACATATACCATACATAGACACACACAGACACACACAGATATACAACATGCACACACAAACACACACATGTGCACACGTGAAACAAATAAGTAAATGTTATAATAAAAATTTTAAAAAGCCCATGGAGTCACAAAGCATCAAACTGATGGCACAAACTTTGTGGCTCTGCCCCTATCTGTGTGAGCTCTACAGATGATTTCCTCTCAGTCTTCATTTCCACGCAGGGGAAGGCCATCTAAAGTATGCTTGAAAACACAATCAAGCCATAGAGTAGATGCTCAGTAAACACTCGCAATGTCTGGAAATTCTGGCTCAGCAGCAAGCACAGAAGCCGGTCAGGCGGCACTGCCAAAGGCCCCATCTACGCTGTGAAGATGCTCGCAGGTCTGTGGGCACTGCCTCGCGGGCCCTCTCCCATCGTGAGAGCAGGGAACGACACGGAGACACAGGAGATCCCTGCTCCTACGAGTTACATCATCTTGCAGAAGTTAATAAAGCACCCTTGCACGACGGATGGAGCAATGGCTCATTAAGTTATGAAGAACAAACAAGCTACTTCAGAGCCTGTGGGTAAAACTGAGTCAAGGTCAACGACGGCTGACAGCTTCCTGTTTTCGTCATAGGGACGGACGGACGGAAGCAGTAGCTCTCTTCCTGCTTCTTACTCACTGCAAAGGTCACTAGCAGACCAACAGCAGAAAACCTGGGGACAAGTCCTGGTCCGGCCTTTGGGAGCCACATTTCCTTTCAGTAACACGAATGTCCCACAATTCCCTCCAAGGATGACAGGCTCCAAAAACAAGGTTCTGAAGGCCCAAACCCAACCTGCATTGCCAAGATCATAAGACACTTTATGTCCCGTATGATCCGGATATGGTTTGTCTCTTGCTGCCCAAGCCTTTCCTTGGTTTTCTGCCCAGAACTTTCCCATTCTGTCACTCCTCGCCTTACTCTCTATCATATCTGTTTTTCCCAGAAATTAATCACTGTTAATCTCTTGAGAGCGCTCCAGATTTCTATCACAAAACAGCGGCAAGCAAGTGTTTTTCTTTATACGTTCTTCCACAGCCTGTGGGTGGGGTCTGGGACTGAACTGGCAACAGTAAAGTGCTAAATAATTATAGAATATTGAAAAGCACATATTAGAAAAAGTATTCGCTAAAGCAGAACCTTGACATCTGACACTTTCCCAGCCCGGCCCTCTGCCTTCCCAGCGTGAAAGCAGGAAGCTCCTGCCTTGGCCAAGCCCTCAGGTGCTGCCTGGGGATGAGGTGGGGGAGGGGTACCACTGGGAGGGGGGTGTTCGAATCCCAGACTGGCTTCTAACCTCGCTTCTATTGGGGTCAACCTAATTTCACACATGGCCTATATACCCTGGTGATCATGTTAATTTGTAAGACTGGCCTACATTTTCCTTTAGAGGGCGACTATTTGAAGACACTTTGTCACTAGGACACAGTCTTTTCTAAGCCAGGCCGGTTTCTGCTAATTAAGGAACACTGAATGCAGGAAGAAGCCAGGAGGGCAGTCTCTCTCTCTCTCTCTCTCTCTCTCTCTCTCTCTCTCTCTCTCTCTCTCTCTCTCTCATTGGTTTCATTTGTCCAAGGACCATGGAGGTTCAAGGAAGAAAAAGGTTTTAAAAGGGGGATGGGGTGGGGCATCATTGTTGAGCTTGTTGGGAAACATCTGAACATGGAGTCTGACCCAGAAACAGGGTTTCCACAACCGAAACGTGTTCACTCATCTAAAACAAGTCTCTGCCTCTTCCCTCTCTCCCAAAGTGTCCCCGGAGCCACAAAAATCTCAACTCAGATATTCCAGAACACCTCCCCCCTTGGCAGAGGAGGACCAGAGCCGTCTAATTTTGGGTCTAACAGTTGGCATGCAATTAAAACTATATTTATATGGGCCTTGGAGGAGAATAATTTATTTATGGGTGAATTAAGATCGCTGCAATACAAACACGCTCCCACAGGTCAGGAATTAGCTCTGCTCCCCCAGGGTTCATGAGCTCTCTGCTGTCTTTTACACCGTGGGACTTACTGTGTAAAAACAAAGAAAATGCCAGGCACCTCTACTGTCTGAAGTCGGATCTGGAGTCCACTCTCCAACATTCGTCCCAAATGTTACAGCGTTTTAATTTTAGTATTCAAAATGATTCAGGCAGAGTGTTTTTTTTTCTTTTTCTTTTCCTGAAAAGTCATGAAATTATATTGATGCTAAAGTTTAGACTGGGAATATTTTTACTTCTGATTTGTTTTGTTTCTGCTGGAGATATAGACTGGAGTAGCAGTCTACATGATGGTTTATATTGTGTCATGGACTTTCTAAAATAGAGGAAAGCATGACTTATGTTTAAATGAGGAAGGAAACAAAAAATAAACGAGATTGTTCACGGTAAGGCCCTGTTATCCTGTGGGCTGTGCCCAGTCCTCTGTGCTGATTCAGAGTTACCTCCAACTACTTTGTTTCCCAACCTTAACAGAGTATCGCTCCACCCCCAACCCAGAGACTTTATACATTGCACATAGTATGTGCTGCTCCCAACTATTAAAAAAAACCAAACTTATCTCCTACAACGTTAGTGGATATCATTTCACTTTCATCAGCTTTTTCTTTATATTATGGTGATGTAAAAATTCTACCGCCTACAACTAAAATATAGTTGATGTGTTTCTAAAAAGATAAAGGAGGTGTATGTTCTATGGAGGTGTGGTGAGGTGTGGGGGAAGGGGTGCCTTGGCTGAAGCATCCCTTCCCCCTAAGGATCCAGCCACATGATGGTATAGTATAAAAAGTTTTGGGGGTTTTTTGGTTTTTTGTTTGTTTGTTTGGTTGGGTTTTTTGTTGTTGTTGTTGTTTTTTGTTTTGTTTTGTTTTGTTTTTTTTGGATTTGGTTTTTTTGAGACAGGGTTTCTCTCTGTAGCCCTGGCTGTCCTGGAACTCACTCTGTAGACCAGGCTGGCCTCAAACTCAGAAATCTGCCTTCCTCTGCCTCCCAGAGTGCTGGGATTAAAGGCGTGCGCCGCCGCCGCCGCCGCCGCCGCCGCCGCCGCCGCCGCCGCCACCACCACCCCCCCCCCCACCCCGCCCAGCTATAAAAATAGTTTTTTCAGGGCATGGGGAGGGGAGTTAAGAGGGCAGTAGAGGCAGAGAAAGGCAGAGAGAGAGAGGAGAGACAGAGAGACAGAAGGATAGAGAGACAGAGAGAGAGAGACAGAGAGAGAAACAGAGAGAAAGAGAGAGAGAGAGGAGAAGAGAAGCAGAGGAATGGAAGAGGCCAGCCATGAGCACTTGGAGAAAGGGGAGGGAAGAGCAAGAGAGGAGAAGAAAGCAGAGCTAGGTCGGGGCAAGCAGCCCCTTTTATAAAGACTCCGGCCGCCTGGCTGTTGCCAGGTAACTGTGGGGCGGAGCTTAGACAGAATGCTAACAGTAGTCTTGTAGCTTTTTCTATCCTTCATTTTATTATTCTCAAGTTGAACACTTTGGAGTTACCTGTAATTGTGTCTCCTTTTACTGCCCCGCACAGTATGGTCAGTGAGTCCCGGCATAGGTACTTATAAAACATAATTTCTAAAACAGGTCTTGCCACCACCAAGCCCCTTCAGCAGAGGAGCAACGGACAGCCGATAATGACCCCTTGGCAGCCGTCGTGAACGTGAGTCCAGGAACACAGCCCAGGCTCTCATCAGTGCAGCACCAGTGTGGGTTTCACGCTGTATAAGATAGATGCACATGTTCATTTCGTCGTGTGTTGCTGGGGGAATATGTAAGCCATTGCTTTATTCTCCAGCTTTGAGAAGAGAGCCTGCTGTATAACGGGGATTCACTAAATGTGTGACTAATGACTTCTGGGAATGTTTAAAAAAAAAAAAAAACCATTAGATCTCTTAAAAACATTAGACCCTTCTAGAAGGAAGAACTCCTATAGGCAGTAGATGGTACATAGCCTAGGCTTGGGGGCAGGGCTGGGGGGCACATAATGACTACCAGAACTACTGAGGTCACTGCCGTAGCAAGAAAGCCATTAGAGATAACAGGTACATGAGTGACAATGGCTGTGAAGCCACAGAAACGGACACACAAGTGAGCCAGTCTGTTGGCCACTTCCAGACCAATGGTTCCCCAGGGAATTCTATCTAGCAAGGGAGAGCAAAAGAAAAGAATTTACTGAGGTTTTGTTGTTGTTGTTGTTGTTGTTGTTGTTGTTAAGTTAATAATTTTCAGTTTAAAGCTGGGCAGTGGTGGTGCACACCTTTAATCCCAGCACTTGAGAGGCAGAGGCAGGAGGATTTCTGAGTTCGATCGAGGCCAGCCTGGTCTACAGAGTGAGTTCCAGGACAGCCAAGGCTACACAGAGAAACCTTGTCTTGAAAAAAACAAACAACAACAAAAATAATTATAATTTTCAGTTTAAAGACCACCCTCTTCCCTCCTTTTCTCTAAATGTGTGTCCTTTTTGTATTTTTTTTAATGTTGTTTTGAAACAGAGTCTAGGTTCTAGTCTCTGTATAACCTAGAACTCCACATAGACTAGGCTGGCCTCCAACACACACAAATCTGCCTGCTTCTGCTAGGATTTAAGGTCTGTGCCACCACACTTGCTTTAGAACATTTCCTTAGTGTAGGAAGTGGAGGCCCTGAGTGTGTGAAGGCTTGAGTGTGTACATGTGTGTGTGTGTGGGGGGGGGGGGGGGGAAATCCGAAGAATGTTGATGCAGCAGCCACTGCTCCAGCTTCCAAAGACTCTTTAGATAAACCACACTCACTTCCCCGTTGAGGGCCATTTCTGTGAGAATAAAGCTGTAAACATTCTGCCCTACACCGAGAGTCATTGCCTGTGAAGTCCCCACCATCGGAGCATGAGGAAACAACTGAATCTCAGCAGTGGCCATGTCTATATAACAGGGCTGACGTGATGCCCATTCTCTTCATATACACACTCGTGTTGTGTGTGTGCGTGTGTGTGTGTGTGTGTGTGTGTGTGTGTGTGTGTGTGTGTAAGAGAGAGAGAGAGAGACAATATCTTTTAAAAAGGAAACAACACTTAACAATATGCCCTATATTGATAGAATTCATTTATTATTACCCCTTTATTATATATTTATAGTTTAGTAAGTGCAGGGTAGTTTTTAAAAACACGAGTCTATTTGATATATTATTTCTTCTCATGAGGCTGACCACTGAGTAGACACTACTTAGTAACAAATGATGGCACAAACACTCCCAAAAGCCCAAGGATTCTTGGAAATATTAAGAAAAGAGTTTATCTGGCTGCCATGTACATATGAAGTTTGGCTTTCTGTGAGGGGAAGAAGGAATAGGTAAATGTGGAAGGGAGTTCACTGCTTACAGAGAAAGAAAACACATGCGCACAATGGTAAGGTTTGCTGAAAATCTGAGTTCAGCGGTGTCCCCGTTAATAAAATCCAAATGGCCAAAAATATAATCTGTGTGTGTTTATGTAACCAGTTCTCCCCTTGACTTAAATACACTTAAATGTCATGGCCGTGGCCTTTTCTAAGAAAACAAATCAGAACATCATCTAATGTCTTAGTCCACTGCCAATACTAACAAAATACCATAGGCCAGGTGGCCTGAACAACCGAAATATGTTTCTCATGGTTTCTGTAAGCCGGAGGTCTAGGCGAGGATGGAGTGGTAAGTCCCGAGGGCCCGTGGGTTAGTTCATAGACTACTGTCCTCTTACTGTGTCCCCAACGGTGAGCCAGGGGAGTTCTCTGAGGTCTGTTTCACAATGGAACTAATGTCATCCATCGTGGGCCACCCTCATTACTTACGCCCCACTCCACCTCCCATGCCATCCCAGTAGGACCAGGTTTCAGATTACAAAACTACAGAATTTGGCTCACGAGAGTTCAGTCTACAGTAGCAGGGTAAGACAAAAGATCCCATGATGACTAGAGGTGTTCTGTGTGGTAAAGTCAGCCCCTTCTGCAACCACTTCTGTTTCACTTACAAGAGCGAAAAGCAAGGCTCTAAAGAGGTTGGAGCAAGCCCTACACTAGACGTTTTATTGAGTTAACATCATAACTTTATTCTTTCCTAGGACTCATGGTCAATTTCCAGTCAAGGATTATTTATTTTTTTAAAGACAAGATATCCTTTTGTAGCTCTGACTGGCCTGGAACTCAATATGTAAAGCAGACTAGCCTCAGAATCAGAGATCCACCTGCCTGAGTCTCCCATCCTTAGCCACCAGTTAGATTCCTCAGAGCCTCCTCCGCAATGCTCTGAGACCTCCTCCTCTGCCAACATTAAAGACACTATCTGTGGTGACCTCCACAGAGTTCTTTTCAGAAACTCGTTTTCCATTACTCTTGTTTACCCTTGCCACTGCTTAGTCAGGTCTATAAAACTATTGGTAATAGGACAAAGTTGGGTCTAACAGTTACAGAGTAAAAAGGGATGTGCTGCCAAGGGATGGAATTAGAATCAATGTGTGTGGTCATTCCAAATTCAGTGTCCCAGGGCAGACCGAAGCTGGTATTTGCGTAGGTATTTGGAATTGGGCCACAGCCCTCTCTCTTCATATCTATTTATGTCTACTGACCTAGATGGGAGGTGGGGAGGGGGAAGGACAGGAATGCACTAGAAGTTAGGTTCAGACATGACAGGGCGGCAATCTTCAGGGCTCTGACAAAGGCCAGGTAATGGGCTCACAGGGCTTTGCAAACAACCAGGTACATCATGTAGCAAGGCTTCATTATCTAAGTGGTTTCAGAAGAACACTTAACTCCATCCCGACTCAACTGCGGAGGGACACATCTGCACCCTTTAGGCATAGGGTTAATAAAGTCCCCCCCCCCCCCAAAAAAAAACTGTGCAGTGCTCCAGAATCCATGTCAATGAAACTATTTTTATTTTTTTTAAATATTTATTTATTATTATATCTAAGTACACTGTAACTGTCTTTAGACACACCAGAAAAAGGGCATCAGATCTCATTACAGATGGTTGTGAGCCACCATGTGATTGCTGGGATTTGAACTCAGGACCTCTGGAAGAGCAGCTGGTTCTCTTAACCGCTGAGCCATCTCTCCAGCCCTATTTTTATTTTATTTTTTTTATTTTTATTTATTTATTTATTTATTTTTGATTTGGTTTTTTTGATACAGGGTTTCTCTGTGTAGCCCTGGCTGTCCTGGAGCTCACTCTGTAGACCAGGCTGGCCTCGAACTCAGAAATCCACCTGCCTCTGCCCTCCCAGAGTGTTGGGATTACAGGCGTGCGCCACCACTGCCTGGCCTATTTTTATTTTTTAGTTTTAGTTTTTAGTTTTGGTTTGAGACAGAGTTTCTCTGTATAGTCCTGGCTGTCCTGGAACTCACTCTGTAGACCAGGTTGGTCTTGAATGCAGAAATCCACCTGCCTCTGCCTCCTAAGTGCTGGGATTAAAGGCATGTGCCACCACCGCCCAGCCTATTTTTACTTTTATCCCTTTATATTTACTTAAACATGTGGTGCCAGAGCCTTGCTACGCAAGCACTTTACCACTGAGCTACATCAGCAACAGGACCTCGCTTTCATACATCAGAAAGAGTGATGAGAGATGATTCTGTCTCTCTCTCTCTCTCTCTCTCTCTCTCTCTCTCTCCTTCTCTCCCTCTCTCAGGAGAAAGTCACACAGAACTTTTTTTTTAACTTGGCCCTGAATTCACTATGGTAGAGAAGGAAACCTTGAACTGCTGACCCTCCTACCTCTACTTCCTGAGGGCTAGAATAATATAAAATGTTGTAGTTATAATAAAACAGTAAGTTCCCTAGAGCTTTGTTCAGTCCACACAACTCTTAAGAGAGCATTAACGGTCACTCCAGAAGTGGTGAGAGGTCTCTTTAAAGTGTTCAGACTGTTGAAGGGTGCCTGTTTGTTGAAAGAATAAAGAAAGGAGTCGATAGTACCTAACCATGTCACCTCCATCCTCAACACACGAGGTTTCTCTCCGAGTTCAGAATGGCCTCCTTCCGGGGTTGCAGTGCCCCATGCCCCTGCCTCCCTCAGCCCATACACTCTGCCACTCACCCCCACTGTTCTTCCTACTGTTTCTAGGAAAGCCAGGCCATCCCCTCTGCTATAGATACCCTCCTGCAAGAACCATCTGTCTGCAAATCTCTCACACTGAATTCATGTCTGTTCCTTTATTTTTTTTAAAGTTTAAATCTTTTAAAAACAATTTAATTAAAGCAAACTTTCCACCCGAGAAGTTTTGACCATATTCCTTTCCCTCCTCCAGCTCCTCCCAGATCTTTTGCACTTCCCTACCCACCCAGCTTCATGTTTTTCTCTCCCAAAGAGAAAACAAAAACCATAAAGACGAAGACAAAAACAAAAACAAACAAAAAACAATAAGTCAAACAATGTCAAACAAAAAGTGTACAAACAAGACAGTCCTGCCTTGTGTTGGCCAAGCTACTCTGGGCACGGGTCCCTGGTGTGGGGCTCCATTGGAGAAACCTGACTTTCCCCTTCCTCACCATCAACCGAATGCCAACAGCACCTCAGCTATGGTCCACCTCCCTCCCTCCCATGTGGGCATTCTGTCTAGTTTGAGCTTGCCAGTCTGTGTGTGCTGTCACAGTCTCTGAGTTCAATGCACATCGGCCCCTCTTCTGTTCTAAAGGACTATTTCCCTGGAGTCCTCCGCTCATAGAATCTTTCTGCCTCCTCTTTTGTATAGATCCCTGAGCCCTGAAGGGAGGGCTTTAATAGTCATCTCACTTAGGGCTGAATGCTCCCAAGTCTCTCACCATCAGCACATTGTCCTGTTGTGAGCCTCTGAGTTAATTACCATAGACTACAAGAAGGGACTTCTCAGACTGGCAGTGGTGGCGCACGCCTTTAATCCCAGCACTTGGGAGGCAGAGGCAGGCTGGTTTCTGAGCTCAAGGCCGGCCTGGTCTACAGAGTGAGATCTAGGACAGCCAGGGATACACAGAGAAACCCTGTTGTTTCTCGAGAGAGAAGAAAGAAAAGAAAGAAAGAAAGAAAGAAAGAAAGAAAGAAAGAAAGAAAGAAAGAAAGAAGAAAGAAAAGAAAGAAAGGAAGGAAGGAAGGAAGGAAGGAAGGAAGGAAGGAAGGAAGGAAGGAAGGAAGGAAGGAAGGAAGGAAGGAAGGAAGGAAGGAAGGGAGAGAGAAAGAAAGAGAGAGAGAAAGAAAGAGAGAGAGGGAGGGGAGAGAGAGAGGGAGGGGAGAGAGAGGGAGGGAGAGAGAGAGGGAGGGAGAGAGAGAGGGAGGGAGAGAGAGAGGGAGGGAGGGAGAGAGGGAGGGAGAGAGAGAAAAAAGAAAGAAAGAAAGAAAGAGAAAGAAAGAAAGAAAGAAAGAAAGAAAGAAAGAAAGAAAGAAAGAAAGAAAGAAAGAAAGAAAGAAAGAAAAAGCAGCTTCTCTGATGAGGGTTGAGTTATGTATTCATCTGTGGGTCTAGCAATATGTCATTAGGGGCCATTTTATTGCTATGCCCTTTAGCTGAATAATAGTAACAGATTTTCCTCTAGGGCGTATCTAGTCTCAGGTTCTTGGATACTTCAGCAATATCAGATTTGAACTCTATGTCACAGAGTAGGCCTTAAAATCCAACCAAGGTCATGTCTCAGTTTCAATGTCACCTCTTCTGAGTAGCTTCCTAACTATACTGTGTGTTCCTTTAATCCCTTCCCTCTCATCTTCGATGTCACTTTGATTTCTTCATGATGCTATGGCTGGCTTGAAACACATTGCCTCCCCATGGAATTCTACCATTGATTTCCTGGGTCTGGCCCTTGGGCCCACCTGCAGACCACTGACTCCAGTCAGTGTCCAAGGGAGATGTTGCCTCATTCCCTGGTGAGTCCAGAGAGCTCAGGTAAAGAGACAGAGGTCTCCTGGAGTTTGTCCTATGGTGTGGTAAGTCCACATTGGCTCCCCAACGCCCCTTCTGCATGAGCAAGGCTGCACAAGTAAATTAGCTTCCTACTCCCTGTCTTTCATTTCGCTTACAAATTAAGTCGTTCTTCACTTTGGTGGCATTATTTTCTGTCCTACTAGTGACTATTGTCTTTAAATCGTACGTAGATCCTTCATTTCAACTAAGACAGCATCATGGAAGTAACAGGCTTGCCTTGCAGAATGACACATTTTAAAAATAGAGAAAAGAGGAGCTCCTCTCCTTCCCCATCTTTCAGAATAGACACTCCCCATTCTCTGCATGTTGGATAGTAGGACAAGCCAAATGCACACCATGCCAAGCAACCACGTCTGCATGTCCTATTCCTCTCAATGTGCCTTGTAAGCCTGAGCTAGGATGTTGTAAATTCTCTTAGTAGAGACTCACAGAACAGAATGACAACAAATCATGAGCGAATGCAAAGCCAGGAAGGGACGGTGCGAGCTCAGTGTGGACCTGTAGAAACTGGATAAGGCACTGAGCTGTGGCTTTAAACAGTATATAACGGCAGCATGGAGAAGGAGAACAGAACTGCTTCAAGTGAGCAACCAGCAACTCTCCATGAAAGTCCTGTTTCCAAATACACAGATGCTTGACATGATCGCCCTGAAGTCATCGCTAGAATTAGGTATCTGACATATTAACTCCCTAACACTGATAGTACATAATTATATGATGAATACAAAATTATATTAACACAGTAGCTCGGCTAAGGGATGGGGACAGACCGCTGGGCGCAGGGCACTCGCCCTGTGAGCTCTTGCCCCTCTCCCTTTACAGCAGTGTCTCAGTGCACACGTTATACAGTTAGTTTACAGTCTCGCTCTCCACCATTAGCCCCTGCTTTGTCTTCCTTTCACGCTCGGCCTCTGTACAGTGGAGAGCTATCAGTCTGACTTTGCTATCGTCTTCCCGGGAGCACTGCTGTCACGTCAGGAAGAAACATATTCCACTCATGGGCTCCTCGGTGTTCCCCCAGGACCCTCTAACAGGCCCTCCTTTTATTGAGAGGTTGACTTCTGTGTTCCACATGAACCAACAATCACTTATTTAGGCTTCTTTTAAAAGAGCTTTTTATGTTTTATAATTTTGCTTTTTTTTTAAAGCACAATTAAAATAACTTTAATGAAACATTTTTAACTCTTCAACTTTTAGTAGCCTTAGTTCTGCTATACACTGCTGGTTACTGCCGCTGTGTTCCAGAGAGGCACATTTTTACTTTACACTATTAATAAAACGACATCCAGGGGCTAGAGAGAGGACTCAGTGGTGAGGGCAACCTGCTGTTCTTGCAGAGGACTCAGGTTTGGTCCCAGCACCCAGACAGTCTGGAACTCTAGCTCTAAGGAATCCACTGTCCAGCCTCCTCTGGCAAGTGGTGCACAGACACACATTAGGCTAAATCCCAATGCACATAAATAGAGACATCTGTCTAGCTTCCATGGTCCTGTCTCTTCTCCTCCCTTTTCGCACTCAACCCTTTAGGAGTTCCTGCTAAGCATCAGCCTATGCCCGTGTACTTCCCTCCAGTCTCGCCAGCATTCCTAGTCCTTTGTCTTCTGTACAGAACACGGTAAGCCTCTCCTGAGTTCCCCAGCTTTCATGCACAACAATGTACCCTTCGGCCTGTTGTCAGATGTGTCTTCCAATAACACAGAGCATGTCGCTTTCAGCTCAGGCTCCTCATGGCCCACGATAAAATCCACTCTTCCAAATGGCCAGCCCCCCTCTTGAGCTGTGTTCTGATTGCAGAGCCAACAGAGAGGAACCTACCTTAGGGCCCTCTACTGTGCCTGCTGCCCACTCAAGGGCAGCCTACACAAGGTTGCACAGCCTGCTTCTTCCTACCTCCTTCAGGTCTGTGTAAGTGGCAGGTCCCTAGAGCACCATCGCTGACTCATCACCCTTTCCTACTCACTCTGCATCCTCTCCACTGCACGGGAAAACCACCACAGATCATCCAGCTAAGACTGGCTTATGCCTCTTCCACAAGAGAACAGGCTCCATCAGAACAAGGAGTTGTCCTAAATGCTGTTGAGTCTTTATTTCCTACAATGCTACCTATCACATAATACCCTCAATTAATTCCTGTTAAGAGAATCTTACTACTTCTAAATATAGCATTGATTCCCACAAGCTACTTATAAAGCCAGCTAACACAACTTATTTCTTATGTTCATTGGTGTTTTGTCTGCATATGTGAGGGAGTTGGATCACCTAGAACAGTAGTTAAGTTAGGAGCTGCCGTGTGGGTGCTGAAAACTACACCCAGGCTCTCTAGAAGAGCAGCCAATGTTAACCTCTAAGCCATCTCAGAGAAAGCTAATGTAAGGCTTCAAAAGGTGAACACAGTGGGCAGAAAGCAAGGGGGTAGAAGAGCAGCGAAGTGGGAACTCTGGGGACCCCAGCTCTCTGCAGGCAGCCCCCACCATGTGGCCAGACTGCAAGCTTTCAGTTCCTTTTAGATCTTAGGCAATGCTGTCTATTCAACTAAATATCTAGTACCTTTAAGTGTAAAAGCACACAAGCAAACAAAACACAAAAAAATGAAGGAACTCCTGTTCTTTAGAAGAAACCAGAAATAGAGTCTCTAGGCCTGCGTCTGGATGTTTCAGAATCTGCCTCACCTCTCTGCAGAGGTCTGACTTGGCCTGACAATGAAGGCGGATGTCTGGTAAATGAAGTGTTCAGAACTCTACATTTGGGCTCAGGAAACACAGGCTTGAAGTTATGAGGGCAGGCACGTCTAGTCTTGTAACGCTGGTTAAATTTTTGACCATCTCATTTGCTGAATCCCGCACAGGTTACAATAGACTGTCCTCAATATACGGCTGGTATAGGGCTGGTCTAATCCTTATACAGAAGCACAGCACGTGCGCCTCCTTCCAGCCTTCAGACTCTATAGCTATTTGCCTTGGAGCTCCCACACTAAATACTGGTGTGCACCCTGTATGTGCTTCTCGAGCCAACACACAGGCTCGCAGTCGATAAGCTATGTCTAACCAACAAGAGACGCCCTGGCCATTAACAGCCTTACTTTCTGAAAACACAGTGCTTCTGCTGCATTTCACTGTCTGTGCTGTGATAAATGACAAGCTGCTTTCCTGCAAATGGATCAGGAATCCTGTTTCTTAGCAACACCCTTCCCACAAGCAATAGAAGATAGAACACAATTCCCTTTCGGCATTAAGAATCTGCTCATAATACTGAATATGTGGCCAATTTTCCCTTAGATACAGAATTTGAAATCAGTTCTTTACTTATAAAAGAGTACACAATTAAGACTCTTCAAATGACAGCCTTTGAAAGCATTACCTCATTTCTTACTCCAGGTTATGTTGTTTTGAGAGTCATTTTTAACAGATACTACAGAATCTTGATGTCATCTCATGGTCTTGACTGTCAAGATTCAAAAATTAAGAATGAATCTTTTCTAATTCTAAGCTATTTCCTCCTACCACCTCCCTAGTTCATCTCTCAAAGAAAGCATATCAATTACTTGTTTCAAATACCAGCTGCATTCTTCAGTTTGATATTCTAAAGTACAGAAAGAACTTAATGCTTTTCCAAGTATAAAATGAGCTCATTGTAAGTGTAAGGCCCATCTAAAAATTAAGAGCCAAAGAATTCCAGCATCTCAAATATTTTAATCTATTTTTCATCACCCACCACACTTACGACATTGTGTGCAGGTACTGCGCTTAGCTATGTTATTTATACCTCATAAAACTCTTAAGTCTCATCAGTGTGAAATCTAGACTTCAAGGTCATATACTAGGAGACAAGGAAGCAATGGTGTCCTATTTATTTTCTAATCAGTTATCCATTCCTGACCTTTAAATTTTGGTGGTTCTTTCAGCTCGTCACCTTCTTGGATGTAGTTTGTTGATTCTAATTAAACAAACAGTTAAAGTTACACAGAAGTTTGAGCTTCTAGAAAAGACATCCTTTACTAGTTCTCCAAGAGAACTTGAGCATATCCAAAATTAACAGTTAACTCCTTCATGCTCTGTTGTATATTGCCAAGGACAGGTTGAAAGAGTTCAATGAAATAAAAATGAACCTATGAACTGAGCTATTTTTGAACAGATGAGTTTCTTAAACCAACCATAGCCAAACTATTTTTCAGCTATTTGATAATCAGAGTAATTGACCATACCTTCTCCATGACTGCAACTCAGCCATGCACTGCCCCTGTAGGTTACTAGGCAATCAGCAAGCAAAACAGATATGGTCACAATTATTTAAAGTGTGTTCCCGTCTGAGGGATCTGAATTTTCTAGACACCTGACACTCAATGGCTTTCACTCTCTGTGACTAAAAGTAGTCTTGCCATTATGAACTAATAGTCTCAACAACATGAGCATCCCAGGAATGCAGTCTGTAATGCTCTTGGCTGGGCCCAATATTACACTTTATCACTGGATCTATGTGAAATAGCGACTTTAGGAGGCGCTACTCCTATCTGTATACAGGATAAATATATACACACATATACTTATATTTACTTATGCATTAAGTGGAGTGTATTAGGAGTCAATGTGTTTGAAGCTTATGATAGGACATATTTATGACATGCCTTTTCTTCTAGTTGCTTTGCAATATTAACTCACTAGTAGAGATATAGCATTACCTTAAATGTTTTTTTACCTTCACAAGCAATTAGGAATAAAGATACAAAGTAAAGCCAGGCAGATTTCTAAATTAGAAGCCAGCCTGGTCTACAGAGTGAGTTCCAGGACAGCCAGGGCTATACAGAGAAACCCTGTCTCAGGAAAAACAAAACAAAACAAAACAAAGCAAAACAAAAAACAAAACAAAATACAAAGTACACTTTTGTATCTGAAAACAGGCATGAGTGAGGTTTTCTAGCAAATGAAAGGAAAAGTAATATACAAATTTCCCTCTCTCTCCTACCCTGGACCTTCCAGGAAGGTCTAGTTAAGTGGATCTACATCAGTGACCACAAAATGCAGACAAGTGTTGTACAAGGTTCAAATACTGGCCTCAGGTGCTCCAAGCAACTCTGTTTTCTGTTATGGCAGAGGACAATGATCACATTTAGAACTGAATACCATGGATGTGTCCAAGGCCATGCATTCTCAGCACAAATTATGATTTTACACTTTTGTGTTCACAAAATAGAACTGAATGCTATGAAGAATTTCAGTATAAGAATGGCCTCCAGTTAATGATTTATAACAGCAATTGCCTTAACGATTTTTTTTTTTTTTGGATTTGTTTTTTTTCCGAGACAGGGTTTCTCTGTACAGCCCTGGCTGTCCTGGAACTCACTCCGTAGACCAGGCTGGCCTCGAACTCAGAAATCTGCCTGCCTCTGCCTCCCAGAGTGCTAGGATTACAGGTGTGCACCTTAACGATTTCAATAGCAGTAACCCAGCAGAGTCTGAAATGAGAATCACAGATAAACAGACATATAAATACTCAATAAAGACAACAAAATAGTTTAATCATGTAACTGACCTTGAAAGACAAGGCCTTAAGCTATAGAATTTGGAAAGAATTCAAAGCCTAAGTATACACACTACCAACCTCACCAACAGGGTCAGAGGAGATGCAAAGTGGCTGGCAAATGCAAAGTGTTGCTTTATATTTCAAGAACTTCCTTGAGTCCCTGTCTGACAAGAAGCTGGAGCTGAAACCACAAACCATGTGAGAAAAGACTCGGTAGTGGCCAAGGAAACCTTAGCCTTCTAGAACAGCAGCAGTAACTGAAGATGCTTACCCACTACTCCAGGCTGCAACGAAACCCAAGATGCTCCCACGACAAACGAAACAAAAATTATGGGCCTGCACTTTGGTAGAATCCAAAATTGCTCCCTTCTCTTGCTTGATACAAGATGCCCAAGATGGAAATCTTTTGAGAATCTGGTGATTGGTGCTGGAGTTCAGTTGGTAAAGTGCTTCCTAGCATGTAGGAAGCTCTCGACTCAATGCCCAGAACCACATAACCTAGGCCTATTATCTCAGCTCTCAGGAGGTAGATAGAGACAAGACTTAGAAGGTCATCCTTGGCTGTATTATCAAGTTGTAGGCCAGACTTGGCAACTTGAGGCCCTATCTCAAGAACAAAACAAAACCAATTATCTTAGGGTTTTACTGCTGTGAACAGATATCATGACCAAGGCAACTCTTATAAGGACAACATTTAATTGGGACTGACTTACAGGTTAAGAGGTTCAGTTCGTTGTCATCAAGGCAGTAACATGGCAGCATCCAGGTAGGCATGGCGCAAGAGGAGCTGAGAGTTCTACATCTTCATCTGAAAGCTAGGGGCAGAATACTGGCTTCCAGGCAGCTAGGATGAGGATCTTAAGGCCCACAACCACAGTGACACATCTACTCCAACAGGGCCACACCTTCTAATAGTGCCACTCCCTGGGCATATATAAAGCATCACACCAACCAATAAACCAAATACAAACTTTGATTCTGGGAACCCCTAGGTCCTGGTGGATTTGTATATATACTCCCAAATCCCTGCGAAGACAGAGCATTTTTAACCTGGGGAAAAATTAACCAAGTACAGTGAGTGAAGCCTATAATGGACACAAGAAAGGAGCCATCATCTTCCTGCTCTCTATCAACGTGAACAGAGAATTAACAGAAAGATTAGTAAGCATCCCGAGAGCCTGGGCTAGGGAGGCAGAAAGGGGAGGCAGTGGAGTGCTGAAAATGAGATGCTCAGAGGCTGCAGTCGTCTCAATAGAGAATAGGACTCCTGAGAGGACAAGAGTAAAGAAAACCACAGGACTAAACCAATGCGGAAGGCAGGAGCGAAGCTAAGACCTGAAAGTCTAGCAATGTGTTCAGCCCCAGAGAATAAAGAGAATCACAGTGCTCAGTACTGCTATGTAAAACCAAAGAAAAATCCCCAGAGGTGACAAGCAGGAAAACAAACAAACCAATACCTAACCCTGGTCATATCACAATACATCTTATACAAGACAAGGAAAGCTTAAAATGAAATGACAAAAAATACCACCCCAAAACAAAGAGGCTAGAAGACAAGGACCCATAACTTCCAAGTGCTATGGAAGAAGAGTTACAATGAAAGCAATAGTGTAACTCACACCCCTTCCAGTCCCCTTCCTCCAGAAGGTTAAAAGAAGTCATTTAGAAAGGAGAAGGGCAGCCAGGTGGTGGCGGAGCACGCCTGTAATCCCAGCACTTGGGAGGTAGAGGCAGAGGCAGGTGGATTTCTGAGTTTGAGGCCAGCCTGGTCTACAGAGTGAGTTCCAGGACAGCCAGGGCTATACAGAGAAACCCTGTCTCGAAAAACACAAATCCAAAAAAAAAAAAAAAAAAAAAGAGAGAGAGAGAGAGAGAGAGAAGGGCAGGAGAGATGGCTCAGAGTTTAAGGGCACTGACTGCTCTTTCTTTAGAACTCTTGTGTCTGTATGGTAGTAAACTTGTACATTTCTCCACACCAGTGGAGCCCATATTTTGTTGGTCTTGGAATTTCAAACAGAGTAAGTTTTAATTTTTTAAGTGAAAACCTAGTGAATTATACACTTAAGAAACCCATTACTCACTCCACGCTCCCTAAGAATCCTTAACAGTCTCAGAGCTTAAAACTCTGGACACTGTATCAATCATGGAAGTCAAAAATAGGAAAACTCAGTTGTAGCCACAGCTGGTCTCCCAGAGGCTTTGGAGAAGTCCCTCCCCTCTTCTAGCTCCTGGCAGCTGCCACCAGACCTCAAGAGTTCCTTGGCTGGAAGCTGTCACCGCCTTCATGTGTTCTCTCCGGTTTCTTAAGAACATGTTGCTGCATTTAGGATCGCCCTAATCCAAATGGCCCCATCTTGGGATATTTACCTTAATTTTACTGCAAATAGCCTTGCTCCAAACACATTCACGCTGTGAAGTTCTGGGTAGACAAACCTTTGGGGTCCCAAACATGATCCCACCCAGTGAACATGTTAAAGATATAAAGGTAGCCAGGTGAGAAACCTAAAAAGTAGACTGTGTAAGCTCTAAGCAGATGGAGGGGAAAACAGCCACAGAAAGCATCTCCTTAAAGGGAGAGAAAAGGACACGAAAGCCACGTAAAGGCAGGGAAGGCATCAGTGGCAGTAACTATAAACAAATTAAAAATCGTCTGAAATGGTAAGATATTGAAAGAGTGTCAGATTAGATCAAAAACAAAGCAAAATAATGTGCATGGTTGCTTCCACAGTCCTGGGCTTTGGTCTCAATCTCTTTAACACATTCCCCCAACGTACTGGCTTAGCAAAGTTGTCATGTAGTGAATGTACTAATCTGACAAAGGCACTCAAGCCAGGTTGGGGTGTGACGGCCTCAGGCTAACATGACACCTCTGGATGTGTGTGTTCAGAAAAATGATCAATTCAAAGGCCACAACCGAACATCTGGGAGAAAAAGGAAACACTAGATGAGTGCCACGGTCCCTGCTCTCTGCTCCCTGGTCTACCGAATGCGAGCAAACGGCCTCTCTGTGCACTACCTACAAAGGACTGCACCCTCAAACCCAGAACCAAAACACAGCCTTCCTTCAAACTGCTTGTTGTTGTATATTTGGTCACAGCAACAAGAGAAGTAATACAATGTGTGCCAATATAGAGAACAGACTATAGAGGTTTATGAAAAAAAAAAAAAAGTACGCTGGAAGAGATAGCTCAGCAGTTAGGAGCACTGACTGCTCTTCCCAAAGTCCTGAGTTCAAATCCCGGCAACCACATGGTGGCTGACAACCATCCATAATGAGATACAACACCCTCTTCTGGTGTGTCTAAAGATAGCTACAGTGCACGTAACATATAATAATAAATAAATCCTTGGACTGGAGCAAGCGGGGCCAGAGTGAGCAGAGGTCTCAAGTTCAATTCCCAGCAACCACATGATGGCTCACAACCATCTGTCCAGCTACAGTGTACTCATATACATTAAATAAATAAATAAACAAATCTTTAAAGAAGTTTTAATTACTTCTTGATAATTTGGAAGATTAACAAAACTTTTAAACCTTAAAGATTTATTTTTGATGTCTTCCTCTTTATTTGTAAATTCCGATCTTAATAATAAATTCTTTGAAATTCCTAACTGTAAAGAACAAACAGCTCTGAGTATATTTTCCATCATCACAGTAAACACAGTTTAGAAGATGTGCCAGCTTTAATGAGTTCACTTTTCTAAGAGTCATTTGCAAACTTATACACATATTCAATGAATACTTGTATGATTTTGTTGTCTTTTTGAAATGAGGTGCTGGGTGTGGTGGTTCACGCCTGTAATCCCAGCACTCGGGAGGCAGAGGAAGGTGGATTTCTGAGTTCGAGGCCAGCCTGGTCTACAGAGTGAGTTCCAGGATAGCCAGGGCTATACAGAGAAACCCTGTCTTGAAAAATCAAAAAAAAAAAAAAAAAAACAAAGAAAAGAAACAAGGTTTCCTATAGTTCAGGCTGGCCTTGAACTTGCTGTGTAATGGAGGATAACCTGGAACTCTGATCCTCCTGCCCCCATCTCTTACATTTCTGGTTGTGAGCCTAGCCTTTAACGGCTGAGCCATCTCTCCAAACTCTACCCTCATCTCTTAATTGCTGACTTACAGTTTTATCTAAGACAAAATGCAAGTTGCAAAATAAAGCACAAAGCACCAATTTTCGCATAATGATGATGTCTGGAAGATGAACAAAACTCAGCTAATGCAGACGAGGTATGCACTATTCACAAAGAAGGTGGAGGACAGTCTGGGAAACATGAGACCCAGGAAAGGGAAAGAACAGTTTGTAAGGAACAACAGGACTTCACTTTGTCTTTAACACACTTCCTTGTGTTCCCTATGATGAGGTATAGCTGGCAGTCAGAACCTTACCTCGTTTGTTGGATCCTGTGGTGCCTATTTTAAAGTCATTAACAGAGCCAACAAAAGGGCTCAGTGAGCAAAGGTACCTGGCAGCCAAGCTTGATCCTTGAGACTCACCTGAAGGAATGAGAACCAACTCCTACTAAGGTATTCTGACCTCCACATGCACGTGAAGGCGCACACACACACACACACACACACACACCAAAACAATCACAACTTCCCTGCAAATCGGAAGAGTTTAGCCTTTCTTTGAGAAGACAGTGAAGTGGGAATCAGAATTAATCTGAGGGAGCGAGGATTTAGATACTGGTATAGCGTCAGGCTTACACTAGGATTTAGATACTGGTATAGCGTCAGGCTTACACACACACAGGCAGAGTTGCACACTGTGACCTGATTGCAATACTGGCAATGGGGAAAGCAGAGCAGGAGGGATGAGAATTCCAGGTCAACATATATTACAGGCCTTATTTAAATTATACTAATCTGCACTAAATTGTATTAAATTGTACAAACCGAGCCAAAGCAAAGCAAACCTAAAACAGACACAGTTCCAGAGGCACAAGTGTGTTAGCACACACTCCTAGCTTTCCTACCCTGGCAGGCTGAGGTCAAGAAGCAGTGATGTCCCATTGGCCCCACGCACGCCGTGCATGCACATCAGCACACCATCCTTGACTGGACACACGGCTCTCCTGTGAGAGGTACATGATGCTGACTATGACTGATTCCAGAGCTGTCACAGACAAAATACAATATGACATTAAAGGACTTGGTAGTTGTAGTAAAAGAAGTTTGAAAGGGGACCACAAAAAGCAAATAAACTCTGGTCCCTTACTCTGTTCTTCATTAAAACACAGAGCCCTTCTGTCCTCATCCTTGGACCCCTCAACACTGTGTAAAATACCAGACAGTAGAGCAGAATGTTTAATGCCCCCTGACTAGGCCAACCAAACAGGCACATTTACAATGGTCATGAAAGTGACCTCAGGAAGATGCCAAATTCCTCACAACTATAGGGCAAACAAAGACTAATGGAGAGACTGTAATAGAGGAAAAACTTCATCCCATGATGAAAAATGGCCTGAATACACCCTCATAATCAACAGAAGTCAGGTCTGCTAGAGCAAACCACTGCCCTTGACTTAAAAGTCACCAGTTTTGGAGGTTATACAGCTTATAAGACATTGGCTTCTCAATAGCTTTGTTGCAGATAACACCTGACATTTGAGTCATAGTAGTTACCTACGTTACTTTGCAAAAAAAAAAAAAAAAAAAAAAAAAAATTAAAGGCTACTTGTGCTACAAACACTGAGTTTCCGCAAATCTGAGATGCTGATGAATTACCAAAGACAAAAGCCCCAAGAGCCCCAGCTGTCCTCATATGGTGCTGGCCTCTATGGGTTTACCTCGGTCAGAGCTACTTGGCTCTGTTGACCACACACTGAGGGTTAACTTGCCAATTGGAGTTGGCATGCTCTTCCCCAACTTTAGTATTTTCTCACCAGCTCAAGTCCCTAAAGTCCCTTAAGCCTTATCACAAGAGCAAGCCAAACTCTTAAGATACTTATGCAAGATAAATGATACAGCTGTAAGGGCAATACAGCAGTTCCTGGGTTAAGTCAGTCATGTTTTAGCCTGCAATCTGAAAGGCCAGAACACTTAGAGAGGAAGGAAAACGTCCTTTCGAGCTGCTGTGGATAATGAATACTTAGAGTCTTAGTGCCTACCCTTATTCCCAATGAAAGCTTGAACAAGAGAGGCCCAATCACCTCTTGATCAGCATTTGCCCCTTTCTATAAAAAATGTAAAGTCCTAGTGAAATACCTAGTTCATAGTATATGGCTTGGTTTTATTACGAATGTCTCCACACCACAAGATCCTGATATTTTAGGGAAAAGGCGAGACTTGAACCCAGGGTTAAATATACATATTACCATTGAAAACTCCAGCCTTGCCAGGCGGTAGCGGCACACGCCTATAATCCCAGCACTCTGGAAGGCAGAGGCAGGCGGATTTCTGATTCCAAGGCCAGCCTGGTCTACAGAGTGAGTTTCAGGACAGCCAGGGCTATACAGAGGAACCCTGTCTCGAAAAAAACAAATCCAAAAAAACAAACAAAAAACAACAAAAACAAAACAAAAAATAATAATAAAGAAAACCCCAGCCTGGAGCAACTTAAACTGGCTCTTTTTAGCAAAATCTGGAAAAATTTATGCAACAAAATACCATCTTTGAGCTGTAATAAAAAGGACTAATAACTTACATAGAAATATGGTGAATAAATGAGGATTAAATCTACTTTACATTAGATTTCTAAGTAACATATGCAAATGGCCCTTTATGGAAAGTAAACGCTAAATTCTCCCCTTGGGCACTGTTTGGCCTTAGTGACTTGGTTACAGAAAACAGACTGTGAATGAAAAATATGGTAACTTTAAAATATATAGAGACCTGACAGGTTCGTTAACTGAGTGATTGATGTTCACAGTATCAATGATGACAAGTAGAAGTCATATGTACATTGAAAAAGCAACACCAGTAATACATACTTCCCTAGACAACTCTGTTCCTGGTGTAATACCAAATAAGCCTGAATTAAGGAAAGTTATATAAAGTATTCTAAACCACTAGTACTTCAGGAAAAGAGAAAAGGCAAGAGACTGTTTGGTTAAACAAGCAAGAGTAAATGCAAGTGATCTTAAAATGGATGGATCCAGGTACAAAGAAATTTTTGTAGGAAACTGGTGAAATTTCAAGTGTTCATTAGTTTAGCTAATGGAAATGCACAGTGCAGGGTATATCCTCTACTAAATACCAAACATTTCAGGTGCTAAGATCATAGACAAGTAACAGAGTTTGTATTTTATAACTAAGTATCTACAATTTCTTTACAAAGTTACATTCATATAAACCATAGATCTTTTAACATTAGCTACTAAAAAGACAAACAGAAATTGTCTATGCTGGCAAAGGTAACTTATTAACCAGGATCATTCCTGTAATCCCAGAGCTTGAAAAAGAAAACAGATACACAATAAACTAACTCAATTATCTTGTATCAGTACAACTCTCACCAAAGACTTATTACAGAGAAATTTTATGATTCATAAATATAACAGACTGAATGATCATTCCATTTCCAGGTCTGGCATTATGTCAAATCCTGTGTACCTCTCAGTCCCACCTATAGAATACAAAATAGTGCAGTATATCCCGACCACACTAACAGAGCCACTTGTCATTAAATCCTTCTTTAAAGGGACTCACTGGGAAAACAACTAAACTCACATAATAATATGCAGCTGTAATTTCACGAGGAAATCTTATTTAATAGGCCCTTTGTGATAAACAAAGAAATATGGCACTCAGGAACCAATTATTCCTCGTAACTCCCAAAGTCCAAACTTCAACAATGGTATTCTATCCAGTAGCACCGATAAAAACATGGAGGATGGCATTGCGAGGGACAGCATCTTTTTTTTTTTGGTTTGTTTTTTGTTTTTTTCTGAGACAGGGTTTCTCCGTGTAGCCTTGGCTGTCCTGGAACTCAGAGATCCACCTGCCTCTACCGAGGGACAGCATCTTAACTTGTACATTTTGTTGTTCAAAACCTTAAAACAAAATTTGATCCAAAAGTGAAAAGCTAGAACACTAGATTCTAATTTATACTACATGATTTTAGAATTATGAACAACTTTCTATATCAATTGAAATCTTAGATAACTTAAGACACAGAGAATGAAACTTAAATTATATTAATTGAAATAGAAGTATAGAAAACTTACCTTCAGCCGGGCGTGGTGGCACACACCTGTAATCCCAGCACTCTGGGAGGCAGAGGCAGGCGGATTTCTGAGTTCAAGGCCAGCCTGGTCTACAGAGTGAGTTCCAAGACAGCCAGAGCTACACAGAGAAACCCTGTCTCGAAAAAACCAAATCCAAAACACACACACACAAAAAAAAAAAGGTAAAGAAAACTTATCTTCATTGTACATATATCACTGTGCGTTTCTAATAATATCAACTATTAAGGACATGTTAAAAGCGGTCCTTCTGTGCTCTTCACCAAGTCTTCCTAGTCTTTAGTTCCTATGTATTTACCAGAAAAAAAAATTACAGTAAACTGTACACAAGTCATCTACTGACACCACACAATCAGTAATAATGCCATGGATGAGTAAATTCTAACTGGCTGGAGTTATCAAGTAGGCATTTTTTCAAAAGGAATCCAGGAATCCACTGAAATATATTTCAAGGCAACACTCACCAAGAATCAAGACTTAATGAGCGCACACTTAAGTTTGGTGCAAATTTAATTTTATTAAACCTTACAATGCTGTGGCATATCGTTTTTTTCCATTGTGTGACAATTTATTGGCTGGCATCTGGATACAGTACTTCTTTTAAAAAAAATACACAATGGGAACCAACAAATGGAAGAGAAACTAGTTGTTTAGTGATACACAAGGGGAAAAAGAAAAGGAAAAAGATGACAAGCAATTCAAGTTTCTTAGTATCAGCGACACTAAGACCTTAGATACTAAGTTTCCTTAGTCTCTGACTTTAACTTGGTTCAAGTTCCAAGCAAGGGTGCTGTTGACCAGGCTGTAAGATCAGGTTCCTCACCCAGCCCCTGCTGGGAACTACCTGCAGAGATTAAACACACCTGTGCATTCAGGCTGAGGGGGTTTGCTGGGCAATTTGATTTTTAAAATATCTAAATTTCCAAACCTAAACAATTCCTCAACTCATAGTAAATGGGCTTTTAAAAAATACTACTTCTTTGTAAATGAGCCATCACTTAACTTTAAAATCATTAAGGGTACAAGTTATCTTGCACATCTTGGTCTATGCTTGTCAGATGTAAAGGGGAAAAAAATACATTTTAAAACCTATCATTCATTTCCATTTGGAAAGGAGACTGATATCTGAATGAAATAACCACTTCTTTTACAGAAATGATCAAAATTGTAGATCATCCAAAATTCAGAGGCATTTCTGGAGAAATAATGTTGAGACCTGCACATTAATTCCAGCCAATACTACCATGTGTCCAGCTTAGTTTGATTCAAATGAGTACAATTAGATCATTTCCTCACCATGGACAAAAACAAACGCACAAACTTCAGAATTGTATTTTATTCAGGCTCACGTTTTTCTGACCAAGGCCCGAACGATTATCTGAGGTTGCACTCCTGAACCAACTCACTCTAAAATAAAATCAAGGCTAATTTCAGCTACAAAACTGCTTTTTCAAGAGCTCCCAATGGCGTTTCTGAAGAGGGCAAAGAGAAAGGGCAAGCAGCATCCTGCCTGCAACACAGCGCTGCAGCGCTCAAGACTGAAGGACCCGTTAGTTCTGTTATCTATTCGTAGTGACAGAAGATCTCCTCATTCCACACAGGGCTATGCAACTCCAGTGCCCCTGTAAGACACTGTTAAGATGTGCCCTGCTCTACAGGCATGTAAGCTAGACTCTTCTGGGCAAAGAGGGGAGGCAAGACATTAAATCCCTAAAATCAAATTGTCATCTTGTACCCAAAAAGTGAAATCAATCAACGAGTTTAATTACCTTGAAAAAAAATAGTGGCTCACTCATAGATAACTCTCACAACACCCATTAGAGGGAGATGATTTCAAAATATTGTTAAGATATCTGTCTAAATGACATATTATTCTTATATACAGCAGCTCAAATATTTTATCAGACTTTCCATGGTAAATAAAACATAGTAAAACCTTTTTCATTGATGAGTTTAAAGAGATCATTGATAACTAATCCATTTTTCCAATGGTAAAATGTAATTTAAAATGTAGTAAAATGAGTAAGGATACATTTTAAAGAATTAAACCTCAATTGTTTAATGAAAAAGTCTAATGTTCTTTATTTACTACCCATTACAAATTTTTTCTGAATAAAGATGAATTTCATTATTTGTAATTCTTTAAGTGGCATTTCATCAACCCTCAGAATAAAATGTCATCCCTAAATCCCAGCGACCCAGATCATGAAGTTCATAGACGAACTGACTCTGCTAGAATCAATAAGCTTTTCATACAGAACAAATTCTTTCCGACATCAGTAGGGTAATGTACCATTTATTGTAAATTCTACTGCGTAGCGGTAAAGTGCTGAGTGATTACCTGAATCTTTTTAATTTTCACTTATCTTAAGTCAAAAGAGCCCTTTCTGCGGCATTAACAAATCTACAATAGGGAAAAAAAAGGGAGAGGGAGGAAGACCTGGGAGGGGTGATATGGAGATGGGGGACAGAAGGAGACGCTTTCATTAAGGGAACAGAAATCACTGTGAAATCTCGTGTTTAATAGGGTGACAAATAATTGAGATCAAAGTAATTCATGCACGTTATCTTTAAAAGATATACATAAACTTGAAGAAAGAAAGAACGCTGTTATTGACCTTTGATCCTATGGCAGTAAACTGCATACTAGAATACCTTAATTATCTTAGATGCCTAGATCTGGCTTGGCAAGCATCATGCCACTGACATGCTCTAGCCTTTTGTAACTAACGTGGTCTGCAGCTGGATGACTGGTAGTTCAGTGAGTCATTAGGCTGTGTGATCAAGTCTGAGGCTAGACGGAAGCAGAGTCTGCACCGAGTCACACCATCAGCACAAGCAGGACGACGCTGGAGCGTATGGAAGGCAGGTCACTCTACAAAGGTCTTCCTTTACTGCATGATATCCTAAGATGACAGACCTAAATTTCAACTGGGTTAATGACTTGTAATAGATTTGTTTCCCAAATTTAGCATACAAAATTTTCTGTGGATTGAAGAAAGAAACCTCAGATGTGAAGAAATAAAGCAAAAACCAAACATAAAATTTTAAAAAGCTTGAGCTCAAACAGCTTACCGGCAACGAGAAAGTGACATGCTCTAAGAGTACTTTTGTGAAATGAACTTCGTAACTGAAAACAGTGTTTTGAGTTGAAATTGACCAACTGCTGCATAGAGAATATGCCAACACACAACAGTCCCAGTTTAAGCCGGTGCATAGAGAAGGTAAAGCACTTATGGTAACTGCAATGGTGAACAAGTCCATAAGGGTTATGACTTAGCATGGACCCAAAGTTCAGGGAACACTGTAGCAGAAATGGTTTGGGAGAAAAAAGTGGAAACAGGCAAAACTTGAAGACAGAAGGGGGAGTCAGGGGAGGATGACTTTCAATTGTATAAAATTCACAAACTATTAAAATATAAAGGCATCACTGAAAAACAGTTAACTCTGTCCCAAACACCCAACAGCAAACAAAATCAGAATGGCCTTTGGCAGACAATTTTAGAAATTTGAATATGACATTACATTTCTCAATAATTCACAACAATATATTATACGGTATATTTATATTAAATACTGGGAAACCAATCCTGCAGATTTGATGCTTACAATGCTTTAGCCAATGAGAGCACAATGATATCAAGCTAAATGAATGCTGGTGTTATCACAACAGTGCTCATTTATGAAACAACTGTTCCCAATTCGTGCTTTAACAGTGCTGAAGCACAATCGAATCATCATCTGTGGAGTGAAACAAAGGTCTCCAGCTTTTCTGGGATGTTCCCTTTGTAATAGATCCTATGATTCACGATGACGCGGGCAGCGAGACACTGCAATGTGGTGTGATTTATGGGCTGGATCAAATTTTTAGCTATCTCCTTCTCGTCCAGCAAGTCACTAGCAGTCTGTTTGTGTAAGTTTGTGGCATCAAAATGTGCACCTGATTTAATAAGGAGATTCATGATGTCTGGATGGTTGTTCAGAGCAGCGATATGTAGGGGACTGTTGTCATCAGAGTCTCTGACATTCACATCAGCACCACATTCTATCAGTATCGCAGTAACTTGCAAAGATGGGAACTTACAAACGGGGTACCGCCCTACACATGTAGTATTCTTGTCCACAGCCAGGTGCAGAGGGCTGAAGTTATTCTTTCCTCTTGGATGCAGCTTAAGAAACCTGTAGATGGTCTGCTTTTTGAAATGATCCTGTTCTAGAGTACAAGGAACTTTTTCTAATAAGCAAATTAAGTGCAAAATGATGGAAAGAGCCTTATTTAACTGCAATGGGTCAGCTGGACACTGAGTTTGTTTGATAGCTCGCTCAATTTCAAGGACACTTTTGCACAGTATGCCCATGAGGTCATCAAATGTAACAGTAGTCCCCAGCAAGCCTTTCGCCCTGTCCTGTAGCATAAAGGAGAACAGTTCTGCAAACGACAGTAAGCTGCTGGCGGTCATTGGGCTTAAAGGGTCCAAGTTGCTCTGCTGCATGTCCAAAGCATACTTCCATAGGTTGATGCATCGCTTAAAATTTCCAGAGTCAGCGTAGACAGCACCCCTATATCTAATGTAGTAAGAGGTATCGGGATGAGAAGGACCAAGAATCCGTTCTCTAATTAACAGTGCCTGCATTCTCATCTCATCAGGATCAGCAATGAGGCCTTCTAACTCTTCTGCACTGTTTACCTCCTTGGCATAATCATAAGCCATTATTAGTGTCTGTGGAACTGGTTTACTAATTATATTAGTCCTATCACTGTACCTCATATTCATTGCCTTTTTCCAGTATTTCAAAGCCCCAAGTAAATCTCTTTTTTTATCTACAAATGTAGCTCCCAGAAGCTCTAGAGCATTAATACGTTCTGTCTTGCTTGTCTGGGCATGGTGTGTGAGAAAATCCACAATATTAGTGTGACCAGTCACACTTGCTGAGAGAAGAGGAGTCATCCCGTAGCCATCTTTTTCCATCTTGGCACAATACATAAGTAGCATCTTCATGATGTCCAGGCTTCCAGACTCTGCACAATCATGCAATGCAGTATTGCCTTAAAGAGAAAGGAAAGAGCATACTTTGAAGCACCAGGGCCAGGATATAATGTAACCTCCCCAAAAAGTTCAGGCAATTCTGTAAGACATATTATAGTTACAAAGAATAAAAGTTACCTTCAGCACCTAATATTTGTGTCTGATACACAGCAGGAGCTGAAGAAAATACTTATTAAACTTCCTGAACAAATAACTCTATTAAAACAAGTACCAAAAAGAAAACAAAACCCCACCACCACCAGAGTTGTCAGATAATGCTCCTTAATCAACAGCCCCAAGCACATTTCATTCACAGTAAAATGAAAGTGAATATTCTGTAACTCTAAAGCATATTCTCTGAACAAGTGAAATAAAATTCCTAAGTCTGGGGCTGGAGAGATGGCTCAGAGGTTAAGAGCACTGACTGCTCTTCCAGAGGTCCTGAGTTCAATTCCCAGCACCCACATGGTGGCTCATGGCCATCTGTAATGGGATCCAATGCCCTCTTCTGGTATGTCTGAAGAGAGTGATAGTATATTCACATACATAAAATAAATAAATATTTAAAAAAAAAATTCCTAAGTCATTTGTAGATTTCTGGGTCAATTTCTCCATTTATAAACGAAAAATCTAGTCTTTAAGATCTAAGATTCTTCCACTTGACTTTAGTAGAAGACAAAATTCCTGAATATCAAATGAGTTTTAACTGTTAAAGCCAATTTTTGTTGCATATTCTTCAAAACATTGCTCTCATAGGAAAAATAAGTCCACTAAGACCTGAAAAATATGTGGGAGCTATAACTCCTGAAAAGACATATACAAAATCCTCGAGAATGGGTTAATTCCTGTTGTAATTTTTTTTTTTTTTTTTTTGGATTTGTTTTTTTTCGAGACAGGGTTTCTCTGTGTATCCCTGGCTGTTCTGGAACTCACTCTGTAGACCAGGCTGGCCTCAAACTCAGAAATCCGCCTGCCTCTGCCTCCCAGAGTTCTGGAATTAAAGGCGTGGGCCACCACCGCCTGGCTTTAGTACACTTAAATCAATATTTAAAAAATGAAAGTATGCCTGGCTTTAGTACACTTAAATCAATATTTAAAAAAATTAAATTATGCCACTCTCAGAAAGAACTCACAAGATTAGCCTCAGACTGGCATCTGGAAACTCTTTCTCTATATCAGCATAATCCCTAAATAATAGGGGTGGCTCACTGTGTCAAATCATAGTTTATGAAATTTGTTAAACAGTTGGTTTTTGTCCAGGAGTCTGAAATTTGGGATATGGTTAGGCAAAGGGTACCTGTATGACCCAGTCCTTAATAACAACCTTAAGTGCTAAATCTGTCATGGGTTTCCCTATGCCAAAATATGTGCTTTTCATTATTGAGGAAGAATGTTCTTCATGAAAGGAGAAGGCAGGAAGAGGCCTGCACACTGCCCTCTAGACCTCACCCTGACTCCCCCTTATGATCAGCTGTGTCTCCTTATGATATCACTGTAATAAATCTTAGCTATGAGTACTATTCTAGTGAGTCACCTTCAAGTATCAGGCTGCTTTTCAGGACCTGCAACATAGTATTACACCAGGAAGTGGTTTGAAGATGAATACTTTAAATAACAAATTTACTTTAGAATTAAAGTTGGGGGTTGGGCGAGCCTTCAGTAAGTAAAGCTCAGTGAGTGAGGTGCTTGGCAAGCATGCGTGAAGATGTGATATGACTCTTCAGCTCAGTAGTGTAAACCTGGCATCCCAGTGTTTTACACTAAGATGGGAGGTGGACACCAAATTCCAGAAAGTTTGTGGACCTACTAGCCTGGCATATACAGAACAACAACAAACCACAAAGAGACCCTACAAACACACGAGTGGTATGTACACATAGAAGCAAACACGGGTACATATATACAAAGAAAGAAAAAACATGGGCCATGAATATGGCTTTGTGAGGTGTAGTGGCTTATGCCTTTAAAACCCAGCACTTAGGAAGGAGAGGCAGGCAGATTTCTGTACTTGAGCTCTTCCTGGCCTACAGAGTGAGCTTCAGGACAGTCGGGGATGTTATACCGAGAAACTCTGTCTCAAAAAACAAAACAATATGAAAAAGATAGTTTTGCAGTAACATCACTTGCTGTCAATCCTGATGAGTTCTGTCCCCGGGGTCCTACAGGACTGAAGGAAAGAGCTGACTCTAGCGGGAGTCTCACCTCCACACACAATCCACGGCACACACACCACAACCCCAACTAGTAAAGAAGTAAATATCCTTTAAAGCGATTTTTTAAAAGTTGTTACATACAAGGATTTGAAACATTTCATTAGTTGATCATTGTTTCTTTCCCACAGTATCTTTTAAGTACTACATGATTATTTAGAATCTGTTTATTCCGTCTCAGATTTAGTGATCTACAACAAAGTTTGTCAACCACCCAAGGCACTCAGAGGTTCTGATTACTGATTGTCATTCGCTTCAAATTTCAATTAAGTAAAAATAACTACTACTCTAAATATATTTTAAAAACATTTTGGCCCGGCAGTGGTGGCGCACGCCTTTAATCCCAGCACTTGGGAGGCAGAGGCAGGTGAATTTCTGAGTTCGAGGCTAGCCTGGTCTACAGAGTGAGTTCCAGGACAGCCAGGGCTACACAGAGAAACCCTGTCTCGAGAAAAAAAAAACAACAAACAAACAAACAAACAAAAAACATTTCAAATTATTCTGAAGTGAGAATCCCTACTATTTTCATTCCCCCAAAAAAATAGATGGTATAAATTAAAAACAAACAAACAAAAATCTGAAGCAGAAAAAAAAGGCTTAAATGCCATTTCTTTTATATTAAGAGCAACATAAAATCAAGACTAGGGATGCAGCAAATCAGGTTTAAACGAACTAAAGTTATGCATTTATTGAAAAATTAAGAGTATTCTAAGTACAGCCATGTGCAGGCAAAACCAAATCAAAACAAAAAAACCCCATCTGGCTTAAAAGAGAAAGAGAAAAGGAGGCCTTGTTTCTTTCTGTCTAGTAATGGCAGTGACAAAGCAGTACAATCACTCGAGACTATGTACTAAGAGAGCAGGTATGACTGTGTACATCTCTAATCCACCACTTGAAAAGGAGAGGTGAGAGACTGTATTTTCAAAGCCAGCCAGGTCAGCACAGACAATATACTATCTCAAAAAACAAGAACAAACAAACAACAACAACAAAAAATACCAACCTGTTTTCATTTTCTCTAGTCCATCTGTCCTTCCTTTGTTTTTGTTTTTTATTTTGATACAGGCCCAGGCTATTCTCAAACTGTTTCTCTCCCGTCTGTACTTACTGAGTTTAGGGGTTACAGGCTTGTCCCATCATGGCCTAGCAACAACTTTGAATCTAAAACTTTGCTTAAAGCACTAAAGAGTCAACAAAGTAATTCAGGATAAGAAAGAAAACTAAAAAAGTCTAGAATTGGGTACAACTTTCCTAATGGTCTCCACTGGCTTTAGACGACAGGTGAGAAACAGGCCTCTCAACAGCTTGCATTGCAGACTGGAGACAACTGCCACAAGCTATTGGGAAGGGAGCGTTGGAAACTTATTCCCTACTTGAGGCTACAGTTCCACATGGCAAAGCTGAACTACAAATAGATAAGCCATCATAGAAAAGGAAATTAAGTTAATAAAATAACTGAGGATGCTACTGCATGTACTCAAACACTAGAAGCAAATACTAATACTACCTGGAGGATCAAATTGTTACAGCAGCTCAAATCATGTGTGTGTTCACTATGTGTATATGCGTGTGTACCTGTAGAAGCCAGAGGGATCATCCCTCAGGTGCTGTGATGGTTAATGTCACTTTGGTTGCACTTACATTCAAGAGGCCTTTGGGCATGTCTACTTAGGCATTCTGGGAAGGTTTAAGTAAAGGGTCAGAATCCTCATACCGACTAGAGTGAGTGGACAGCACCTCTGGCTGCATCCCAGCTATTAGAGGTGGGAAGAGCAGGCTAGTGTAGCTGCTTGCTTTTACCCCTTGTTCATGAGGACAACTATCTTGTTTCTACCACTGCTACTATCAGCCCATGCTGACACCACAACCTAATCTCTTCAGCCCCCCAAGATGGGTTGAAAATGTGTCTTTCCAGGAATTCTCCAGGGCCCCATTTCTAGGTGGAACTCCAGAAGACAAATTGCATGCATGTAATACACACCCTAAACATAAAGACAGAAATCATGGAAGAAAAATATTTCTCCCCCAAAGATACATGGAGTACACAAATACTGACCATAATCTAGGCCATAAAGTAAGCTTTAAAGAGTATCAAAAGACTGCCATAAAGCTTTCCAATGATGGCACATGCCTTTAACAGCAGCACTCAGGAGGCAGACACAGATGGACCACTGAGTTTGAGGCCAGCCTGGCCTACAGGGTGAGTTCCAGGACAGCCAGGGCTGCACAGAGAAACCCTGTCTCAAAAACAAACAAACAAAAAAAAAAAAACAAAAAAACAAACAAACAAAAAAAAAAAACATAAAATTAATCAGTAACATAAAAAAATTCTCTATATTTCAAATATTAAAATTCATTTTAATAGCTGGGGGCGGTGGTGGCGCATACCTGTAATCCCAGCACTCTGGGAGGCAGAGGCAGGCGGATTTCTGAATTCAAGGCCAGCCTGGTCTACAGAGTGAGCTCCAGGACAGCCAGGGCTACACAGAGAAACCCTGTCTCTAAAAAAAAAAAAACAAAAAAAAAATTTCATTTTAATAAATAACCCATGAGTCAAAAAACTAAGTCAAAAGGTAATTTCATCTGACTGGCAATGAAAGTACTAAATAACAAATCTTATGATCGAAACTGTGCTCAGAGTAACGCATACCTCTAAATGAACACAACAAACAAAAAGGCTTAAAAGTGGCTACAGTCAATCTCAAGAAACTGGTGGGAAGAAAAGAAATAAGTAGTACATTAAACTCAGAAAGTAGAGGCATATGTGATATGCAAACATGAAAAAGAACCACATCAAGAAATTATGAGCTGGGCAGTGGTGGCGCATGCCTTTAATCCCAGGCAGAGGAAGGCAGATTTCTGAGTTCGAGGCCAGCCTGAGTTCCAGGACAACCAGAGCTACACTGAGAAAACCTGTCTCAAAAACACCCAATAAGTAAATAAATAAATAAATAAATATGTAGACTTATTTTCTTAAAATGTATTAGCTACTGTCTCTTTTAATCTTTAAGTTTAACAATGTAAGACAGAGGGCTAAATTCAATTCTACACACAAACAGGAAACCAAAAATTAGTGGTAAAACATAAACACAAATCTAACAAATGCCACCTCAATGATATCATTTCTGAGATTCCATTTTATTTTATCTTTTTAATTAATCATTTTATTTGTTTACATTTCAAATGTTACCCTCTTCCTGGTCTCCCACCCATGAACTCCCCATCCCATCCCCCTCCCCTTTGCCTCTAAGAGGGTGCTCCCCCTATCCAGTCATCCACCCACTCCCACCTCACCCCTCTAGCATCCCTTCTCTGGGGCATCATGGGACCAAAGCACCTCCCCTCCCAGTGATGCCAGATGAGGCAGTCCACTGCTACATATGCCGCTGGAGCCACTGACAAGCCCATGTACAGTCTTTGATATAGATGGGAGCTCTGAGGGGTCCGGTTAACTGATACTGCTGCCCTTCCTATGGGGGTGCAAACTGAGATTCCATTTCAAAAGCCAGTCATACTACACTTGTGAATGTTGTATCTAATAGTAGTCAACATTCAAATCAAAGTGCAATGACATCTTCCTAGTTGAGCTTCTTCTTCAACAGTACAAAACCTTCAAGATTCTGAAACCACTATAGCATAAAGAAAAAATCTTTAGTTTTATAAAGTATTTTATTTGGTTAAGTGGGACACGGGTGTACTATGGGAGCAGACTTTACATGACAGTACCACGTCCATCATCTTCTCTGGCCTTGCTCCTCAGTATCTCTGGTAAGAGTCTAACCTAGAAGCTAGCAAAATCAATATCTTAGTCTTCATAGGTCATAAAGTCACTGTCTTAACCTCTGAACTCTGCCACACATCATAAAAGAATATAGAGATGTTAAATTAACAGATAAGACTATACCAACAATACTCAGTCTTGATTTCATTTTTTACATATTAAAGGTTATTTCATTTTCCTCAAATATATCTATAATCTTTGTACTGTTTCTACAAATCTTTTTGTATACTATATTTTGACAAAGATATATTCAGTATATACAACTATTCATGCTTTTCACCGTATGTTGGAATTCTGTCTAAGTTGCAAATCTGCACAGCCTCTGTGAATCACACTGATATTGCCTAATTGTTCTTAATGGTTCTGCCATAAAAGTTAAAGTAAGGAGATATGTCATAATTCACATAAACATTTCCTTGTCAGTAGGCATTTGTGTTGCTTCAAAATATTCACTACTTAAGATAGTGTCTCTAAAGATTTTCATAAAAATTCAAGAACCTGATAAATTTGCAAACAGCGTGTAGAACTTGTGTTCTGTACAATTAAAGAACCAATTGTATGCCAAAAAAAAAAAAAAAAAAAAAAGATAGTGTCTCTAACACAGCAATGACAGCAGACCAAGGGCTGCCCGAGACTGGGGTCTGAAAGAAGACATCTCTGTTCGTACATTTACATGGCAGGGATTACAGAAAGCACATTTGTAATGCTGTACATTCTGTAAAAATTACAGAAATGGTTACTAAAACAGACAGACTTTATGTAAATTATACCTCAATAAACAAGTGCCAAAATTAGCACATGCTTAAAACAGTTAAGGGGATAGCACATATGATCTCAAAGTAGAGAGAGGTAAGTAATACCGAGGGTTAAAGATTTAAGGAGGAAATGATGCAGAGGAGACAGAGGAGAGGAAGTTGGGGTGGATTAACCAAACCTAAAGATGTATGAAAAACAATTATGGCAACTTAGTACTCCACGTAGTACTTCAAAAGCTATTTAAAAACTGTAACTCTAGCCAGGCAGTGGTGGCGCATGCCTTTAATCCCAGCACTTGGAATAAATTAGAGGCTGGCTGATTTCTGAGTTTGAGGCCAGTCTGGTCTACAGAGCGAATCCCAGGACAGCCTGTCTCAAAAAAACAAAACAAACAAAACAAAAACTGTAACTTTAAAAGTTTAAACACAGATATCCTGCATACACTGACAATGCAGGTATAGCCTACAAGGTATAGGCTAGTAAATGGGAATCTCTAGGAAGGGGAAACCTCCCTTATGAGTAAGAGAGGTCCCAGAGGGCTGCCACTGCTCTAGGCTGCCCACAATAGCTAGACGGGAAGACCCTATTGCTGAAGACACAACACTATTGTAGGACACAGAGCAATCAAGCTGGAACTGACTTGAACGCTTTCTCCCTGATGTGTAGCTTTCTAGGTACCAGAAAGTACCACGAAGCCTGCCGGAAGAGGAAAGTCATCAATGGACCTGCCCGCTGTATAACCTATGGTAGGTACAACACCGACTTGCTGGGCAGATATGTTCACTAATAAACAGTGGCATGACTGTTGTGGACATAACCAAATGCTTTCTCATTAGATCCAGGAGGGAGGCTGGGCCAGGTACAGACCTATAATTCCCCTATCTGAATGGAATGCAATGCTTAAACATAAATGTTATCAACATGCTAGCAAACATCCTAAATCAAAATAAAGGGATATAGTCATATGTGTCCCACTGTGTCCTGCTATTTAGTCTAAATTTGAATGACCCAAAGTGGGAATATAGTATATATTATAATTAGGTTATACTTTTTATCCTTGGAAAAGTTCTTAAGCCATAAATAATTTTAGTAAACCCTGTAACTTTATCTCTGACCACCACACACGTGCTGTGGTATCTGTGTACCCACATACACACTTATACAAAATAAATAAAAATGTAATAAGCAATTATCTTGTTTAAGTCAAATATTACACAACTGATCTATAATGGATATTCTTTAAAATCTTCAAAATAATTCAAAATTGCTATAAATAATACCATCAAAAATGAAAAATGAGCCAGGCGGTGGTGGTGCACGCCTGTAATCCCAGCACTCTGGGAGGCAGAGGCAGGAGGATTTCTGAGTTTGAGGCCAGCCTGGTCTATAGAGTGAGTTCCAGGACAGCCAGGGCTATACAGAGAAACCCTGTCTTGGGGGGGGAAGGGGGGGAGTAAAAAAAAAAAAGATCCATAAAATGGGAAAAACACTTGGCAATATATATATATATATATATATATATATATATATATATATATATATATATATATATATATATATGATAAAAGACTTGTATGCCAAATGCATAAACTCTTAACAGCTCAATTATAAAACAAAGAATAGAAGACAATAAGATGATACAGAAATGGCAAACAATATGTGAATTAAGCATATGAATAGATACTAAACATCATTAGCCATAGAAAACTATGAACTAAAATCACAATTGTAGAATGGGTTGGGTACATTTAAACAGAACAAGGACTAGTGAGCGCAGAAAAATGAGGTCCCTCCTATATTCTGAGGAATATAAACCATGCAACTGTTCTGAAAAACAGTCTGTTACTTCCTTAAATATTAGACAGTGACCTCTGTAACCTTACTCAATTCCTAGAAACACATATGCCTGAGAGAAATAAAAATATAATATACCCATGTAATTTTTATATAAATGCCCATAAAGGCATCACTTATAATGCTGAAAATAAAATAATGACGTGCTCATCAACCGCTGAAGGAGTATGATGGTAGATCTGTCCCAGTGGGTCTCGGCCTTCCTAACGCAGGGCAATCCCCAACCATAAAAGTATTTTCATTGCTACTTCATAGCACTTTTTGCCACTGTTATAAATTTTAAGTGTTTGTAAGTATGTTTTAAATGGTTTTAGGTGATCCCTGTGAAAGGGCCATTTGACTCCACTAAAGGGATCACAACCCACAGATTAAGAGCCATTTTATTATTTGGGAATAAAAATGGAACTGGCACACTACAACTGAATGAACCTTGAACACATTATGCTAAGTGAAAGAAGCAAGTCATGAGGGACATATGTTCCATCTGCATTTACACAAGTCTACAACAGGTGGATTTACACGGCAGAAAGAAACTTAGTAATCACTTGAGGCTAATGCAGTAGACAAGAAACATGAAGTTTTTGGTAGGATGATGAAAAACTGTAGTGACAGCTATCTAACTCATTAAACACACTAAAAATAACCCATCGAATTATATGTTTTAAATAATTCAATGGTATGTGAATTAGATCTCAATAAAATTATCTGAAAATTCAATAACACTTGTTTTCCTAGTAAAATATATTTTGACCAACAAGAACAAAGACCAGTATGTTTGAAAAGACACAAAAATGACTGCTAGATTCCTAACAGTTTAGATGTAAAAGCGGGTATGAAGGGCTTAAGTAACTTCATTTGAGAACGGCAAAGTAAAAAACCCAAGCATAAACAAAAACAATCTCAAACAAAACAGAACCAAAAAAACCTAAAGAAGATTGCAAATGTGAGGTACTGAGAGGGATGTAGTGATTATGGGGATTAATATAATCTCCTCAGATATGAAGATGGTTAGTTTTAAATAGGAACCAACTTGTCTCAAAAGCCAACTGTATAGGCCTGGAGAGATGGCTCAGGGATTAAGAACACTACCCTTCCAAAGGATCTAAATTCAATCCCCAGAATCCTTATGGCAGCTCAAAATTGTAACATCAACCCCAGAGGATTCCAATATCCTTTCTGGTCTCCACAAACACTGGAAATATACAATGCAGAGGCTTACATGCAGACAAAATATACATAAGCATAAAGCAAAAATAAAGTTTAAAAATGTTTTTTAAACAATTGCCTAATTGTTGCTGGGCAGTGGTGGTGTATGCCTTTAATCCCAGCTCTTGGGAGGCAGAGGCAGGCAGATTTCTGAGTTCGAGGCCAGCCTGGTCTACAGAGTGAGTTCCAGGACAGCCAGGGCTACACAGAGAAACCCTATCTCAAAAAACAAAAAAACAAAAAACAATTGTTATGTTCAACTAGAGACACTCCTGAATATCTGAAGAATTTTCTCCCACTATAGAATGCTACGGGGAAAGAAGGAACCCACTGCCCTCCTCCTTAGGTATGTTGTCAGGGACAGAGTTCTTTCCATTTATCTAATAGTATCTACAGATGAACCTGTCTCTGAGATCAAACCTCAAAGGCAGGGATCAACACTAGGTATACTGTCTTACTATAATACCCTTTCAATTAATGAATGAATTTTACCGCTTAAAACATATTTAAAAAAAAAAAAAAAAAAAAAAAAAACGCCAACAGCCTGTTAAAAAGTAATGAGAAGTCAGGCACTGGTGGCGCACGCCTGTAATCCCAGCACTTGGGAGGCAGAGGCAGGTGGATTTCTGAGTTCGAGGCCAACCTGGTCTACAGAGTGAGTTCCAGGACAGCCAGGACTACAGAGAGAAACCCTGTCTCGAGAAAAAAAAAAAAAAGTAATGAGAAAAGCTTAAAAGTAATAGTCACCTACTTGTTCAACAGTAAAGGAATGAAGACCTCATCAGCACTGTAAAGTAAGACCAAGTGTAACTGACTGGTGTTATCTTTTTGTTGTTTTTTTCCCCGAGATAGGGTTTCTCTGTGTAGCCCTGGCTGTCCTGGAACTCACTCTGTAGACCAGGCTGGCCTCGAACTCAGAAATCTGCCTGCCTCTGCCTCCCAAATGCTGGGATTACAGGCGTGCGCTACCATGGCCCTGCTGGTGTTATCCTTTTAAGAACACTTTCTAATGCATAACATATAATATGTTCTAAGAAACTAGATTGAAAATGTAGCTCAGAAATAGTGCACTTTCTAGCATGCATGAAACCCTGAGGTCCCCACCACCACTAAAGAGAAAATCTGTTGGATTCTACCTCTAGTCTTATTTTTAAGACAGAGCTAAAAATTATTCTTCTTCCCCACCAAGTCAAATATGCTACTCCTTCAGCCCCACATCAGTTTTAAGTAGTTCTTTTTGATTACCACTGTTCCTTTCCCTATCCTCCAACCCCATGCCCTCACCCAAAAATCTAAGGATCAATAACAAAGTTTGAGGGTCAGAGTCCAGGCAGGTGAGGGTGTGTACACATTGGAATCTGTCCCTACCATCCATAAACAATCACTTCACCCACTTTGTGATGAAGTGGCATCACAAAAGGTTACACACAAAATGAGATATTTTATCTGTGTATGACTTTAAAATTGATGATATCTGAAACATTTGGTGCAACTCTCTCCTTACTTGCCTTCTTTTCGCCTGGTGGGAGGGCTCAGGCAAAGAGGAGAGTGCGAGCAGGAAGGGGGGATGGCTTTGCTGCCTCTACTGGAGTAGCCTCCACCTCAGTCAGTACCTCCGTGTCTTAGTACCTCCGTGTCACCCTGTGCAGAGTAGGGACAGATTGGGCAGGTAACAGGCCAGCTCGAGGAGTGCCATCTAGAAGTGCGAGGGAGCTTCTGGTGGTGTTTCAGACTCTCAGACTACTGAGTAATTCTCGCACACCTTTATTCCTTCTGGACAGGATTCTTACATACAATTTTGGGATGGGTCAGGTACTTCTCATTGGCTTGGTCTGAGAGCTTTGGGAAACCTTATTTGCACATGGGAGGGCTTGATGCTGCTCCTACGTGACTGATGGCCACAGACTTCTCTGGGAGGGTAGAGGGAGCTGTGGGAGGGGTGTGGCTGCGATGCTACAAGAGCTAAGGGCCCGAGGGGTATGGCCAAACACCTGCAGTTCCTTGCAGTCACGACAGTCTCTAGGTGTTAAGCCTGAGCTTGACCAGGGACCAGGCCGCCTATGCACAGCTCACCGCCCCATACATCCTCACATACAGAGCTGTGACAATGGTGATGAGAAAGAGAACATTCCTTTTGAATCACTCAAAAATCACACAGTAGGAGAAAGAGCTGGCAAAAATATGGGCTATTATTATAATATTTCTTTTGTGCAGCATATATTGTTTTTTATAGAAGTATCTAAATCAAACTTAGAAAATATAAGGCAAATACTATCAGTACTCACATCTCCACTGACTTAAGAATTTAAAAGATACCCCAATTGGATTTCAATAATATGGACATCATTAAACTGATTAAAGAGTCCTAACCAGGGCTGGAGAGATGGCTCAGTGGTTAAGGGCACTGACTGCACTTCCAAAGGTCCTGAGTTCAAATCCCAGCAAACCACATGGTGGCTCACAACCATCCATAATAAGATCTGACACCCTCTTCTAGTGTGCCTGAAGACAGCTACAGTGTACTTATATATAAAAAAAAAAAAAAAAAAAAGAGTCCTAACCAAAAAAACATCAAAAAGCCTCCCTCAACATAGGATGATAATTTTATCCTCTCCCCTTTAGTTATCTTGAAGTATGCCTAATACTGACACGATTAAACAGTAATTTAAATAAAAATTCTTAATCAGAATTTTTTCTTAAAAAAAAAAAAAGAAAAAAAGAAAGGTCAGACGATGGTGGCACACGCCTGTAATCCCAGCACTTGGGAGGCAAAGGCAGGAGGATTTCTGAGTTCAAGGCCTGCCTAATCTACAGAGTGAGTTCCAGGACAGCCAGGGCTACAGAGAAACCCTGTCTCAAAAAACCAAAACCAAAACCAAAAAGAAAGGAAGGAAGGAAGGAAGGAAGGAAGGAAGGAAGGAAGGAAGGGAGGGAGGGAGGGAGGGAGGGAGGGAGGGAGGGAGGGAGGGAGGGAGGGGAGGGAGGGAGGGAAGAAAGGAAGAAAAGAAAGGAAGAAAAGAAAGGAAGAAAGGAAAGGAAAGGAAAGGAAAAAGGAAAGGAAAGGAAAGGAAAGGAAAGGAAAGGAAAGGGAAAGGGAAAGGAAAAGGAAAAGGAAAAGGAAAAGGAAAAGGAAAAGGAAAAGGAAAAGGAAAAGGAAAAGGAAAGGAAAGGAAAGGAAAGGAAAGGAGGGGGAGAGAAAGAGAGAGAAAGAGAGGGAAAGAGAGGGAAAGAGAGGGAAATAGAGGGCTGGAGAGATGGATCAGTGATTCAGAGCACTAACTGCTCTTCCAGAAATCCTGAGTTCAATTCACAGCAACCACATAGTGGCTCACAACTATCCGAAGTAGAATTTGATGCCCTCTTCTGGTATGTCTGAAGATACCTATAGTGTGCTCATATACATAAAATAAATAAATCTTTAAAAAAAAGGGGGGGGGGGAATAGATAGCCATGGTTGTTATTTTGTTTTGTTTTGCTTTGTTTTTTTTTTTAATTTGTTTTTTTTTCCCCCCAAGACAGGGTTTCTCTGTATAGCCCTGGCTGTCCTGGAGCTCACTCTGTAGACCAGGCTGGCCTCGAACTCAGAAATCCACCTGCCTCTGCCTCCCAGAGAGCACCGCCTGGCTGATAGCCATGGTTGTAACTAACCATGGATGGATAGGAGGGCTAGAACAAGAGGAGGAAGTGGGCAGGGACGGGGAGAAAAGGATGAGGGAAAGAATATGAGGAAAGACAGCTAACTTAAGGCCACTTCAGAAGCTTCCTAAAATATATACATAAATGACGGAGACCTAAATGAAATACCCCAATAACGGGGAGAGAGCGCCCCATCTGGCCATCTCTTATCACTACATGGGAACCCCTAAAACAACCCATGCTGCTGCCAAGACTATAGGTTGCTCACCACAAACTGATGGCAAGACCCCATTGCCGAAAAAAACACCTACACAACTCATTGGACATGGAGAAGTCAAGCTGGTGCCCACAGAGCCTGCACCCCTATGTTCTAGCATCTTTGATGCAGTACCCTACCAAAAATGTAAAAACCAAGCAAACCACTAACGAGTTTGATCTACAATGGTGTCCTGCCTGCAAGATATATTAGTGCAGTGGTGTTACAAAGCGCTGTGGAGCTAACTAACCAATATCTGACTTGGCTTAAGGTCCACTCCATATGATGGAACTCATAACTGACATTGCTTGGATGACCAAGAACCTGAGACTGGATAGTACAGGGACCTAGGGTAAAGCAAATACTACTGTCCTAAACAAACAAACAAACAAACAAACAAACAAACACAAAGGACTCCTAACATTCTGCTCTACTATACATCAGTGCCTTGCTCAGATATCATCAGAGAAGTTTCCCCCTGCAGTAGTGCAAAGAAATAAAGATATCCACAACCAGACTATACAGAGGATTGCGAGACCTTGCAACACACAGACCTAAATGGGATGTCTCCATCAAATCCTTCCTATCAGGGCTCAGGGAAGCCCAGGGAAGAGTAGGCAGAAAGAATATAAGAGCTAGAGAGGGGTTGGAGGACAAGCGAGAAAACAAAGCCCTCTAAGTCAGTGTGACTGACAGGCAGCATGAGCATGACTGCACAGGTCTGCACCAGGTCCTTACATATATATTATCATGACTTTCAGTTTAGTGTTTTTATGGGATTCACTGGTATATGAGCAATATAAGAAGAAATATGGTATATTTCTTCTGCCTTTTCTTGGGTTCTTTTCCTTCTGTTTGTTTTTGTTCAATTCCCATGTGTTAGTTTTTTTCATAGTACAGTATAATATAATAGAAAATAATATGGTCTAGTAGAATATAATGTAGTGTATAGTCCATTCCCTTAGAAGCCTGTCTGTTTTCTAAGGAGGGGAGTAGCTCTAGATGGGTTAGAACTGGGAGGAGCAAAGGAAGGGAAACCATAACTGGGATATATATTATGTGAGAAAAAAATATTTTTAGTAAAAGGTAAAAATGTTAAAGGAAAAATACTAAAGATATTGTATATCCTGTAGTATCAACTATTCAGCCAAGATATGTTTACTTTTGTAAAAATGAATAAAAACATCTATCTAATTAGTGTACAAAAAGAAAGAGTATGCAGGTCTTAAAACTAAGGAGCTATGGTTAAGTATTTAAAAATAACTTACAATTTAAAAAACAGGTTATAGACCAAGATATTAAATAAACCTGCATACTCATATCTGTATAAAATTTAGAACTATCTCTGGAAGGATTGTCTGAGTACCAGGATTTCTTTTAATAGTTTTGCATTTGCTCTGAAAAACTTCAAGGAAAAAAAAAAGGCAATGGTCTCGTATCATTTTCATAAGGTCCTTTAAAAACAAAACAAAACAAAATAAAACACCAATACTATTATTATAAACATGCTCAGCAACACTACAGTACCCACAGTAGTTTACCTTCTATCACAACACATACTTTGCTTCTACAATTCTCCTTATGCAGGCATTCATACTGTAATTATTCTCACAGATGTGTGCTAATACACAATTTTCCTCAAGAATATTCACAGCAGCACAGTCCTGAATCAATCAACTATATACATTCAATGAAAAATTGTATCAAACAAGAATGAGCTAGCCATGTTTACTGGAACAGAATGACATAATATAGGATCAGGACAGGACAGCCAGGGCCTTACAGAGAAGCCCTGTCTTGAAAAACCAATAATAATAATAATAATCCCTGTCTTGAAAAACCAATAACAACAACAACAACAAAAATTTAAAAAAAAGACACCTGAATGTAGCCAGGCTTTTGGCTACTTTGCCAATCCCTTTTTCCACCACCCTTGTCCACCCCTATTACAACTTCCCAACACTAGGTAGGAGAAAAAGGCTAGGGGAGAAAGGGGGCACCAATATTGTTAAACTACTTCCTGCTGATTAGGGGAGTCCAGTTCCTTGGGGCAAGTTTGATCTTTGTAGTTGAGATATTCAATTTCTTGTACGTTTCCACACAACCATCTGACAAAATGCAACAAACAACAACCACAGGAACCAGTAGCAAGAGGAAGAGGAGGAGGAGGAGGAGCAGCAGCAGCCACAGCCCCTCTTGGGGCTCTAGAATTTATGAGGACCCCTTTAAGAGTCCCCAGAATTCCAAATGTCACTGCAGAAACTATCTGTATCTGGCAAAATCACACCCCTGCTAGAGTTTGAGGCAAACCATAGTCAGCTGCTGTGGACAGTCTAAATAGCCCCATATCCCATACCTGGGATTAAAACAAAAACATATTTCTGTAACAATTCTGTATTTTTAAAGAGACCACTACACCGGAGCCTGTACACAGACACACAAACACACGCACATGCATTTACACACACATTTATACATACATACAAGGTACATATACATATACATACACAAGGTTGGGTGTCACCCAACAGCAAAGGCAAAGCAGGGAGAGAGGGGTGCACAGTCCATCTCTAAAGAAAAGACACAAACTATAAAAGATGGTGAACTTCTATAGAAGTCTAGAATGCAGGGATAAGGCTTATTTTTCATTGTAAACAAAGCAAGCCAAGTTATGTTGTTTGAAAAACTCTTAGCCTGATGTATGCTATTCATAAATCTTAACAGCTTTTTAAAGTTAGGTAGTGAATTATTTTTCTTTTTCTTTCTTTCTTTCTTTTTTTTTTTGTTTTTGGTTTTTTTTCTGAGGCAGGGTTTCTTTGTGTAGCCCTTGGCTGTCCTGGAACTCATTCTGTAGACCAGGCTGGCCTCGAACTCAGAAATGCGCCTGCCTCTGCCTCCAAAGTGCTGGGCTTAAAGGCATGCGCCCACCACTGCCCGGCTTGTGGGCAGATTTACTTAACATCTTCAGATTATCAAAATTGTGCTGAGAAAGCCTCTTTTAAAGACTGAAAGAATCCCTAACCTATCACTACTGTCTTTAGTTTCTAACAATCTTGAAAGTTACACTGAACTGTAAACCTAAGCTCTTCCTAAGGTCTTTAAACTATTGCCAACAAATCCACTGGTTTGACCTAGTCCCCATTTAGCTTTTTAAGCCCTGAGCAAGTCTTGAAAATCCATTTTCTGTCTTGCTACATTTAATATGTATTCTACATAAAAGGATTTTCTATTGGCCTCGAGTATGTGGAATCAGGAAGCATGTATCTCTTTCAGGTTTAATCCTTTCAAGGCAGTATGGTCTAGCTTTCTATGTCAGAGCAACAAAATTTGCCTACCTAGAATAAATAAGATAGTGACTCACTACCCCAAAATGACGTTTAAAACAGTCCAAAACAATGTATTTCACTATACTCCCAGAGGTTCAGCTCCTCTGCCACTAACATACTCTGTAACTTCGGGGATGAGAGCGAAAATGCAGCTGAAGGCAGCAGCCGGGATCGTTTATCACCTATGTCTAACGCACTATCAAGTATCAGAGTCAAGGCAATACTGGAAGGGTTACCTAGTAAACACAGGTCTGTTAATGCAGGCCTACTCAACAACAATGCTACAAATTGTTGTCAAACTTCCTGAATACAAGAGGCAGTCACCTAAAACAAAACAAGCAAGAGAAAAACAGAGCTGAGCTCACCTTTAACACTTTTTCTATTAACGTCCGCTCCCTTTTCAAGTAAATACTGAGCGATCTCTTTGTGTCCTTTGTAGCACGAAATCATCAAGCAAGTGTGCCCATGCCGGTTGGACACTTCCAAATCGGCTTTGTGTTCTACAAGATATTTCACTATTTCCAAATGGCCGTCGAAGCACGCAGCTCGTAGAGGAGTTGAGTTGGTTAAAGTCGTGTTGTTGACAGATGCTCCATGATTTAACAAAGACTGGACAACCTTCAGATGTCCTGCTGCGGAAGCGGCCCACAAAGGGGGGGCCCCCTCGATGGTTTCCCCGTCAAAGTTGACGGAGCCCCCGACTTCGATGGAAGCACTGCACTGCTCTAGAAGGAATTCTACCATGTCCAGGTGTCCATACCTAGCAGCCATCAAAAGTGGTGTGGCCCCATTTGTTTTTTCCGAGATCAAGGAGGAAACCTCCGCTTTAGATTTGCTTGCCAGCAACTTGGTGAGGAGCCGGAGTTTGCCATCGCGCGCTGCGTTGAACACCGCTGTCTTTAGATCCATTTATGTCCAGTCGAGGCTAAGCTTTATTTATCGTTCAAAGCCAAGCTCCAGCTTAACTCTCCACGCAGGCAAGTAGCAGGAGCCAAAGTTCAACGTTAGTCACCGAGACCCAGAACGGATATAAAACCCAGAGAGTATGTTCTGTCCTATCGCATTCCAACATCGGAGAAGCAGAGCACCGAACTAGCGAATTAAAAAAAAAGAAAAAGAAAACGAAAACAGTTTTAGGATTTTTGCATACAAGTAAAGATAAAAACACGATTTGGGCTTCCCTATTTTCTAATCTTGTGGGGGGGGGGATAGAAAAGGGGAAAAATGCCATACTCGGAACGATCCTTTCCCCCTTCCTCCAAAAGAGGTGCGAAGGGAAAATACAAAAGGGTTCACGCGAAGACCATAATGTTTCGATGGGAGGCAGTTCCCCCCGATGTGCGGAAAATGAAACACTACAGGCAATTGGTTTCCTCGTGTCCGGCTCTAGCCAGCCCAGCTTTGTTCTGGTTTTGCCTTGCACACGCCCAGCGAGTACCCGAAAGGGGCAGGAGACGCGGCGGGTTCAGAAATGCTTCTTTCTTGCATCTGCAAAGCACTCGCCAAGGGCGCGAGGCTGGAAGGCCTCATGGTGGCCAGGATGGGTTTCGACAAGGAACAAAAAGGTCAGACGCACCAACTCTCGGCCTGCTCACGCTAGGACCTCGCCGGAAAGGCTTTCTTCCCTTCTAACTACGCGAGGCGCTCAGGAAATCCGGCCGCCTTCCAGCCTTTAACTTCCCCAGCCGCCCCGTGCTCCGCGGCCACAACCGCCCTCCGTCACCTTCGCCTCCACCCCTCCCAGCCTCCCGCCTGCCCCGGGTCCCGCGGCCCACACGACCCCGGCCGGCCGCCATCTGTCTGCCCCGACGCCCTCCTCCCGCCCAGGCCTCCCCGCCGGGCCCCAGGCCGCGGCCATCGTTACCTGCCCCGGGGCTGGTCGTCCCACCGTCCGCTGCTCCGGTTCCGGCCGCCCCTTCAAATGGAAACCGTTGTCCCGGTCGCCTGGGATGCCCTACTCCGCCTGCGGCCGCACAGCTCCTCCATGCCCCGCGCCCCACAGGAATGAATCCGGCCGCGCTGCTCGCTCCGCCCCGCCCCGCGGAGCTGTCTGCACCCTCCCTCCCAGGCCGTTCGCGTTGCAGCAGCTGCCGCGGCGGATGGTGTAATGGGCTGCAGGCCCGGGGGCCGGACAAGCCAGTTCACTGCTTCACATTACTGACGCCGCAGCCGCGCCATTGGGTCGAGGGAGGGCGGCGGCCGCCGCCAGCAACCGCCTAGGGGCGGGGCAGGGCAGGGCGGCGGGGGCGGTGGGCGGGGAAGGGGCGGAGCCTGCGCGAGCTGTGGGAAGGATGCGCCTGCGTACTAAGGGAGAGGCGGGGCGCCGTAGAAGGAGGCGGGGGCCTGAGAGAGCGCCCTGAAAATGCGCCTGCGTGCTACGGAAAGGGCGGAGCTCCTTGGGAACGGGTGGAGCCTAGGAGGGCTACACAAAAGACACGCCTGCGTGGTATTGGGGGGCGGGACATCGTGAAAGGTGTGGGGAGCCCAGAAAGAGAGCGCCAAGGAGAATGCGCCTGTGTGCTGCGGAGAG